>NC_091285.1:185483640-186819640 GCF_032444005.1 Ranitomeya imitator
TTAGAAACCCCCCCAAAAAAATGATTTTTTAACCCCTTCACCCCAAAGCCTGTTTTCACCTAAGTGACAGGGCCAATTTTTACAATTCTGACCACTGTCACTTTATGAGGTCATAACTCTGAAAAGTTTCAACGGATCTTGGTGATTCTGACACTGTTTTCTCGTGACATATTGTACTTCATGATAGTGGTAAAACTTCTTCGATATGACTTGCATTTATTTGTGAAAAAAACAAAAATTTGTCGGAAATTATGAAAATTTAGCAATTTTCAAATTCTTAGTTTTTATGCCCTTAAAATAGAGAGTTATATCACATAATATAGTTAATAAACAACATTTCCCACATGTCTGCTTTACATCAGCACAATTTTGGAAACATAATTTTTTTTTGTTAGGACGTTATAAGGGTTAAATGTTGACCAGCGATTTCTCATTTTTGCAACAAAATTTGCAAAATCATTCTTTTACGGACCACCTCACACTTGAAGTGACTTTGAGGGGTCTATATGACAGAAAATGCCCCAAAGTGACACCATTCTAAAAACTGCACCCCTCAAGGTACTCAAAACCACATTCAAAAAGTTTATTAACCCTTCAGGTGCTTCACAGGAATTTTTTGAATGTTTAAAAAAATTGAACATTTAACTTTTTTTTCACAAAATTTTTACTTCAGGTCCAATTTGTTTCATTTTACCAAGGGTAACAGGAGAAATTGGACCACAAAAGTCATTGTACAATTTGTCCTGAGTACACCGATACCCCATATGTGGGGGTAAACCACTGTTTCGGCACATGGCAGAGCTCGGAAGGGAAGGAGTGCCATTTGACTTTTCAATGCAAAATTGGCTTGAATTGAGATCGGACGCCATGTCGCATTTGGAGAGCCCCTGACGTGCCTTAACAGTGGAAACCCCCCACAAGTGACCCCATTTTGGAAAGAAGACCCCCTAAGGAACTTATCTAGATGTGTGGTGAGCACTTTTAACCCCCAATTGTTTCACTAAAGTTTAGAATGTAGCATTGTGAAAATTAAAAAATCATTTTTTCTTTCCACAAAATGATGTTTTAGCCCGCAATTTTTTTTTCCCAAGGGTAACAGGAGAAATTGGAGCACAAATGTTATTGTCCAATTTGTCCTGAGTACGCTGATACCCCACATGTGGGGGGGAACCACCGTTTGAGTGCATGGCAGAGCTCGGAAGGGAAGGAGCACCGTTTGAAATGCAGACTTAGATGGAATGGACTGCAGGTGTCATGTTGCATTTGCAGAGCCCCTAATGTACCTAAACAGTAGAAACCCACCACAAGTGACCCCATATTGGAAACTAGACCCCCCAAGGAACTTATCTAGATGTGTTGTGAGAGCTTTGAACCAACAAGTGTTTCACTACAGTTTATCACGCAGAGCCGTGAAAATAAAAAATATTTTTTTTCCACGAAAATGATATTTTAGCCCCCACGTTTTTATTTTCCCAAGGGTAACAGGAGAAACCCCCCACAAGTGACCCCATATTGGAAACTAGACCCCCCTGAGAATGCTGATACCCCATATGTTGGGGGGAACCACTGTTTGGGCACACAGGAGAACTCGGAAGGGAAGGAGCACTGTTTTACTTTTTCAAAGCAGAATTGGTTGGAATTGAGATCGGACGCCATGTCGCGTTTGGAGAGCCCCTGATGTGCCTAAACAGTGGAAACCCCCAATTATAACTGAAACCCTAACCCCAACCCTAACCCTAGCCCTAGCCCTAACCCTAGCCCTAACCCTAACCCTAGCCCTAACCCTAGCCCTAACCCTAGCCCTAGCCCTAGCCCTAATGGGAAAATGGAAATAAATACATTTTTTTACATTTTATTATTTTTCCCTAAGTAAGGGGTGATGAAGGGGGGTTTGATTTACTTTTATAGCGTTTTTTTGGCGGATTTTTATGATTGGCAGCTGTCACACACTAAAAGACGCTTTTTATTGCAAAAAAAAGTTTTTGCATCACCACATTTTGAGAGCTATAATTTATCCATATTTTGGCCCACAGAGTCATGTGAGATCTTGTTTTTTGCGGGACGAGTTGACGTTTTTATTGGTAAGATTTTCGGGCAGATGACATTTTTTGATCGCTTTTTATTCCAATTTTTGGGAGGCGGAATGAACAAAAACCAGCAATTCCTGAATTTCTTTTAGGGGGGGCGTTTATACCGTTCCACGTGTGGTAAAATGGATAAAGCAGTTTTATTCTTCAGGTCAGTACGATTACAGCAATACCTCATTTATGTAATTTTTTTTATGTTTTGGCGCTTTTACACAATAAAAACTATTTTATATAAAAAAATAATTGTTTTTGCATCGCATTATTCTGAGAGCTATAACTTTTTTATTTTTCTGCTGATGATGCTGTATGGCGGCTTTTTTTTTGCAGGACAAGATGCCGTTTTCAGCGGTACCATGGTTATTTATATCCGTCGTTTTGATCGCGTGTTATTCCACTTTTTGTTCGCCTGTATGATAATAAAGCAATGTTTTTTGCCTTGTTTTTTTTTATTTTTTTTTGCAGTGTTCACTGAAGGGGTTAACTAGTGGGATAGTTTTATAGAGCGGGTCGTTACGGATGCGGCGATACCAAATATGTGTACATTTATTGTTTTTTTTAATTTACATAAATAAATGGATTTATTGGGAAATGTTTTTTTTTTTTTGGGGGGGGATTTTATTTTTTTTTTTTTACTTTCTAACATTGTCCCAGGGTGGGACATCTCTGTATTAGATCAGATCGTTGATCTGACACTGTGCATAGCACACTGTCAGATCAACGATCTGACAGGCAGTTTAGCTGGCTTTCCAGCGCCTGCTCTCAGCAGGCGCCGGCTAGCCAGGTCATTTCATGACCCAGAAGGAGTCCGGCGGCCATCTTGGATCCGGGGACTCCTTCCGGGTCACCGGAGCAACGCGATCTCATTGTGTTGCTCCGATGGGAGAGCGCAGGGAGCCCCCATCCCTGCGCGATCCCCCTCTATGCCGCTGTCACTACTCACAGCGGCATCAGAGGGGTTAAATGCCCGCGATCGGCGATAGCGCCGATCGTGGGCATTGCTGCGGGGTGTCAGCTGTCATATACAGCTTACACCCGCACCCGATCACCGCGGCGCTCAGCGAGAGACCGCGGTGATCGGTGCGCCGTACTAGTACTGCTGCTGGCACAAATGCAGTGCCGGCAGCGCAGTACTAGTACGGCGCGTGGCGCGAAGGGGTTAAGGAAGAATTTAGAAAACAAATTAAAAAAAAGTGATTTTTTCAGAGAGAATTTAGAAACCAAATAAAAAACAAAAAACAAATAGGCTTTCTATGGCCCACTATCTGAGAGAGAGAGATGGCACGCTCAGGACTGGCACACAAGCCCAAAGGCCAATATTAATCTCCCACTATTTTTTTTTTTTGCAGGGAGAATTTATAAAACCAATAAAAAAAAAAAAAAGGCTTTCTATGGCCCACTATTTGACAGAGAGATGGCACGCTCAGGACTGGCACACAAGCCCAAAGGGCAATATTAATCTCCCACTGTTTTTTTTTTTCAGGGAGAATTTATAAAACCAATAAAAAATAAATAAATAGGCTTTCTATGGCCCACTATTTGAGAGAGAGATGGCACGCTCAGGACTGGCACACAAGCCCAAAGGGCAATATTAATCTCCCACTGTTTTTTTTTTTCAGGGAGAATTTATGAAACCAATGAAAAATAAATAAATAGGCTTTCTATGGGCCACTATTTGAGAGAGAGATGGCACGCTCAGGACTGGCACACAAGCCCAAAGGGCAATATTAATCTCCCACTGTTTTTTTTTTTTTTCAGGGAGAATTTATAAAACCAATAAAAAAAATAAAATAGGCTTTCTATGGCCCACTATTTGAGAGAGAGATGGCTCGCTCAGGACTGGCACACAAGCCCAAAGGCCAATATTAATCTCCCACTGTTTTTTTTTTTTTTTCAGGGAGAATTTAGAAACCCCACAAAAAAAACAGAAAAAAAAATTAGGCTTTCTATGGCCCACTATGTGAGATGGCACACACAGGGATGGCACTTGAGCAGAAATGCCAATCTTAATCTCCCACAGCTTTTTTTAGGGAGAATTAAAAAAAAAAAAAAAAAACACACAGGGACTGTCCTACAATTACTATCTCCGTGCAGTAATCTCAGCCAGGTATGGCAGGCAGCAATAAGGAGTGGACTGCTGCATAAATTAAATAAAAAGTGTGGACAAACAAACAAGATAGCTGTGCAGAAAGGAAGGAACAACAGGATTTGTGCTTTGAAAAAAGCAGTTGGTTTGCACAGCGGCGTACACACAGCAATGCAGCTATCAGGGAGCCTTCTAGGGCAGCCCAATGAGCTACAGCGCTGAGGAAAAAAAAATGTAGCTTCCACTGTCCCTGCAAACAAAGGTGGTGTTGGACAGTGGAAATCGCTGCAGCACAAGCGGTTTGGTGGTTAATGGACCCTGCCTAACGCTATCCCTGCTTCTGAAGAAGCGGCAGCAACCTCTCCCTATTTTCAGATCAGCAGCAGTAAGATGGCGGTCGGCGGGAACGCCCCTTTATAGCCCCTGTGACGCCGCAGACAGCAAGCCAATCACTGCAATGCCCTTCTCTAAGATGGTGGGGACCAGGACCTATGTCATCACGCTGCCCACACTCTGCGTCCACCTTCATTGGCTGAGAAATGGCGCTTTTCGCATCATTGAAACGCGACTTTGGCGCGAAAGTCGCGTACCGCATGGCCGACCCCGCACAGTGGTCGGGTCGGGTTTCATGAAACCCGACTTTGCCAAAAGTCAGCGACTTTTGAAAATGAACGATCCGTTTCGCTCAACCCTAATAGCCACTCTTTTTTTCAATAACATTCATGGAGTCAGTTTATTAATCTATAGACAGCCAACTTTTTGGGCAGCACCAACCACAGCCTCCCAGACACTGTTCACAGGGGTGTTCTGTTTTCCGCCACTGGGTTTTTGAAGGAGACCGTGTCATTATTATTTCCTCTTTAAAGGGGTGGTCTGACAGCAAATTATTTTTCTCCTAACTCCCTTTCTATTTAGTCCCATAATCTAAGCTATTTCCTAATATACTTGCTTTAAAAATTTCCTACCGATCCCTATCTACACTATCTAAATGCTTTTTTTTTCCTGTTTCCGGTCTGATGACGACTTGTTTGAGTATCCAAATGCATGCTGGAATTCTCAAATGAAGCATTATCAGGGGGCAGAGGCGGCGGTCACTGTCACTTCCTCTGACCCTTCCCTGAAACAAAGCTTCATCAGTGAAGATCGTTTCAAGGGGTGGTTCCTGCTCTGGCCCTGAGCATCTTCTTTGTGCACTGTATCCCATGCGCAGTCTCTCCCAGTGCCCACAGCGTTCGATCTGTTGCCTGCTTAGAAAAATAGTAATAAACCGGCAGTAGAGCAGTGTCACTATAACCGGGAAAGCACGAGGCCCAGAGCGCTGCGGTTCTCTGGAACCTCTCTGTCGCGGTAGCCCCGTGACAACTATTCATCTAAACTGACAACAGACAGACGCTGCACTCATCGCACAGGGCCCTGAGAGAGACTGCGCACAGGGGCAGAGGCTGTGACAGTCACCACAGCCTCTGTTCCTCTGATGATGTTTCGTTTATGTATCCCAGCATGCCCAGGCATACTCATGCAAGTCATCATCGGACAGGAATTAGGAAAAAAATGCAAAAGCAGTTAAATAGTGTAATTTTTAAAGCAAGTATGTTAGAAAATAGTTTAGATTATTATAACTAAACTTTTTTTGTGACCCTGGTTATTGTTTGCAATAAAACTTTTAATGGCTCTGTAATCGCGCCCCTACAGTATATCTTAGCAATATCAAAAATAGTGCACCCATCTGTACGACTTTTAACATTTTTTTTACATTTCAGTGTCAGTTATTCTTCTTCTTATTATTATTATTATTTTTATTATTTATTATTATAGCACCATTTTTTCCATGATGCTTTACATGTGAGGAGGGGTATACATAATAAAAACAAGTACCGTAATCTTAAACAATAGAAGTCATGGCTGGTACAGAAGGAGAGAGGACCCTGCCCACGAGGGCTCACAATCTACAAGAGATGGGTGCGAATACAGTAGGCGAGGGTAGAGCTGGTCATGCAGTGGTTTAGTGGATTGGTGGTTACTGCAGGTTGTAGGCTTGTCGGAAGAGGTGAGTCTTCAGGTTTCTTTTCAGTTAAATCTCTTTTTTGCGCCATTTTGCCTGAGGAAAACTAGCTGCCGAATACTTCTGAACACCTTGATAAAGGGTGTTATCGTTAGGCCTCACCATCCTTCATTACACAGATACTCATTACCTAGTATGCTTTATACCAATAAGTATTCAATTTTATACAGCTAAGAGTTGGAAAATATGCATAAAAATGATGATGTGGTCAAAATACCCACTTGACTAAAAATTGTGCCACAGTATATATTTTACTTAATATATAATGGTTAAAAAATAGTAATGTTTATAGTTCAAGTTTGTCAATTGACAACATTTAAAGTGAATAAGCAAAGGAGAAATCCAAGTCAAATGATGTTAAAAAGTATTCTAATTTACTGAGATAATGAGTTTGGGGTTTTCATTGGCTGTAAGCCATAATCATCAACATTAACAGAAATAAACACTTGAAATAGATCACTCTCTTTGTAATGACTCTATATAATATACGAGTTTCACTTTTTGTATTGAAGAACTGAAAAACATTAACTTTTTGATGATATTCTAATTTTCTGAGATGCACCTGTAGATGTATGATTGCTTCCAGCGTTGCTGCAGGGGGGTCAGCCTGTCAATCCCCCAATAAGGAAGCCTCTTCTAAAGATAATGCACAAGAAAGCCCACAAACAGTTTGGCGAAGACAAGCAGGCTAAGGACATGGAATACTGGAACCATGTCCTGTAGTTTGATGAGACCAAGATAAAACTTATTTGGTTCAGATGGAGTCAAGGGTGTGTGGTGACAACCAGGTGATGATTACAAAGACAAGTGTGTCTTGCCTACAGATAAGCATGGTGGTGGGAGTGTCACGGTTTGGGACTGTATAAGTGCTGGTGGCTGTGGGCAGCTACAGTTCATTGAGGGAAACATGATTGCCAACATGTACTGTGACATACTAAAGCAGAGCATGATCCCCTCCCTTCGGAAACTGGGTCACAAGACAGTATTCCAACATGACAACAACTTCATGCACACCTCCAAGATTTCCACTACCTTGCGAAAAAATCTGAGCGCAAAGGTGCTGGACTGGCCAAGCATTTCTCGAGAACTAAACCCTATTGAGCATCTGTGAGGCATCCTCAAATGGAAGGTGGAGGAGTGCAAGATCTCTAACATCCACCAGCTCTGTGATGTCATGGAGTAGTGGAAGAGGATTCCAGTGGCAACCTGTGAGGCCATGTTCACACGATCTTTTTTTTCATGCGGAATTGCCGCGATTTTCCCGCTGCGGGTCCGCAGCTGTTTTCCATGCAGGGTACATTACATTGTACCCTATGGAAAACAGGAACTGCTGTGCCCACAATGCGGAAAATAAAAAAAAAAACCGCGCTGAATAGCTGCGGGAAAAAAGAAGTACCATGTCACTTCTTTTTTCGGAGCCGCAGCGGTTCTGCACCCATTGACCTCCATTGTAAGGTCAAACCCGCAGTAAAACCCGCAGATGAAAAAAATATCTGCGGGTTTTACTGCGGTTTGTGGTGCCGAACCGCTGCAGCAGGAAGTGCGGGGAAGCGGGCGGAAGTGCGTGGGCGGAGTGTGGCTGCCCCCCCGTGCTCCGATCCCACCCCCCCCGTGCTCCAATCCCACCGCCCCATGCTCCGATGCCCCCCCCAGTGCTCCGATGCCCCCCCCGTGCCCTAATCTCCCCCCCTTATACTTACCCGGCGTCCCGGTGTCCGTCCGGCCGTCTTCTCCCTGTCCGCCGCCATCTTGCAAAATGGCGGGCGCATGCGCAGTGCGGCCGGCAGATTCGTTCCAAAGTGCATTTTGATCACTGAGATATAACCTATCTCAGTGATCAAAATAAAAAAAAATAGTAAATGACACCCCCCCCCCTTTGTCACCCCCATAGGTAGGGACAGTAAAAAAAAATTAAGAATTTTTTTTTTTTCCACTAAGGTTAGAATAGGGTTAGGGGTAGGGTTAGGGGTAGGGTTAGGGGTAGGGTTAGGGTTAGGGGTAGGGTTAGGGGTAGGGGTAGGGTTAGGGGTAGGGGTAGGGTTAGGGGTAGGGTTAGGGTTAGGGGTAGGGTTAGGGGTAGGGTTAGGGGTAGGGTTAGGGGTAGGGTTAGGGGTAGGGTTAGGGTTAGGGGTACGGTTAGGGGTAGGGTATTTTCAGCCATTTTAACTGCATAGAAAACTGCATAAAAAAAGGATAAAAAAAAGGATCAAAAAAAGGATCAAAAAACGCATCAAAAAAGGACAAAAAAAGGACCAAAAAAAGGACCTGCGTTTTCTGCCAAGAGCTGCAGTTTTTTAAAAAACAGTCCTGAAAAAAAAAGGATGGAAATCAGGAACATGTGAACATACCCTGAAGCTCTAGTGAACTCCATGCCCAAGAGAGTTAAGGCAGTGCATAAGAATAATGTTGGCCACGCAATAATATAGTGACATTTTTGACACAAATTGGCCATTTTCACTTAGGGATGTACTCACTTTTGTTGCCAGCGGTTTAGACATTAACGGCTTTGTGTTGAGTTAGTTAGAGGCCACACTGTTATACAAGCTATAAACTGACTACTTTTCATTGTATCAAAATATAATGTCTTCAGTGTTGTCCCATGAAAATATACAATAAAATATTGACAAAAATGTGAGGGGTGTACTCATGTTTGTGAGATACTGTATGAATATATGTATATACTGTAGTGGGGAAAATAAGTATTTGATACACTGCTGCTTTTGCAAGTTTCCCCACCTACAAATAATGGAGAGGTCTGTAATTTAAATCATATGTACACTTCAAATGTAAGAGACAAAATCTAAAAATAAAAAACAGGAAATCGCATTGTATGATTTTCAAATAAATAATTAAATTAAATTGCATTTTATTGCATGAAATAAGTATTTGATCACCTACCAACCAGCAAGAATTTTGGCTCTCACAGACATGTTAGTTTTTCTTTAAGAAGCCCTCCTACTCTGCACTCATTACCTGTATTAACTGCTCCTGTTTAAACTTGCTACCTGTATAAAAAACAAATGTCCACACACTCAATCAATTATACTTTTACCTCTCTACCATGGCCAAGACCAAAGAGCTGTCTAAGGACACCAGGGACAAAATTTTAGACCTGCACAAGGCTGGAATGGGCTACAGGGCAACAGGCAAGCAGCTTGGTGAGAAGGCAACAACTGTTGGCACAATTATTAGAAAATGGAAGAAACACAAGATGACTGTCAATCTGTGGCACCCCTGGGGTCCAGTCGCCACAGAGGTGCTGCACCTCACCCAGAGGTGTTGTATCCCACTCTCAGGTACGGAGGGAGCACCACCCAGGACTATATATATATATATATATATATATATACTGTATATATATATACTGTATATATATACTGTATATATATATACAACCTGCAGTAACCACCGATTGACCAAACCGCTGCACGGCCAGCTCTACCCTCACCTACTGTATCCTCACCCATCCCTTGTAGATTGTGAGCCCTCGCGGGCAGGGTCCTCTCTCCTCCTGTACCAGTTGTGACTTGTATTGTTCAAGATTATTGTACTTGTTTTATTATGTATACCCCTCCTCACATGTAAAGCGCCATGGAATAAATGGCGCTATAATAATAAATAATAATAATAATAATATATATACATATATATATATATATATATATATATATATATATACATACACACACACACATATACATATACACTCCCTGACAGAAGTTATGTCGCTTATCCATGTTATGTAAATAAACGCTTATAACTTGACATTAAATTCATCCATTGGTTGTATAAATTATTCTTTTGAAAGCTGAAACCCTCCGAAATGTGGTTTAGGTTAAGAAAATAAATTCACATCAATGCAGAAAAATTGATCAGTCAATGGACATAGAATGGTCAGATTTTGGCAAGACAAAAGTTTTGTTGCCTGGTCATATAATGCACCCAATCCTAGTTTAAATCCTCACCTGTGCTCAGTAAATGATTGGTTAATTAGTGTGTGTGTATAAAAAGAAACCCAGCACCTTCATTTGAACTGCAACTTGAGCTCTGACAACATGCCAAAAAATCCACCCTGCTACCAAAGCCTGGATAATCAAGAGGCTGAAGACCAGATCCACTGCAGAGGTGGCTGGCACCTTTAATGTGTCTCAGTGTCAAGTACAAAGAATTAAAAAAAGATTTGAAGAGACTGGAGATGTGTTTGACAAGCCCAGGTCCGGCAGACCCGCAAGACAACTGCTCAGGAGGAACGTTTGTTAGTTAGAAAATCCAAAGCATGCCCCACTTCCACTGCAGCAGAGCTCCAACAGGCCTGGTCACTTCAAGTCCCTGTGTCAACTAGAACAGTTTGTAGGATTCTGTCTCAAAATGACCTCCATGGTCAAATCAGTGCCCAGAAGCCAGCACTAAACAAAAGGCAAATTAAAAAAAAGTGTGGCATTTGCAAAGTACAGGGGTGTGTGAAACATTTGCAAGGTGGAAGGCAATATCAATAACCTAAAATATCAAGAAGTATTAGCTACCTCTTATATTCCAAATCATAAAAGGGGTCAAATTCTGCAGCAGGATGGTGCTCCATCTCATACATCCATCTCTACAACAAAGTTCCACCAGGCAAAAAAGATCAAAGTGCTGAAGGACTGGCCAGCCCAGTCACCAGACACGAACATCATTGAGCATGTTTGGGGTAGGATGAAAGAGGAAGCTTGGAAGACAAAACCAAAGAATCTAGATGAACTCTGGGAGGCATGTAAGACTGCATTCTTTGCTATTCCTGATGACTTCATTAATAAATTGTATGAATCATTGTTGAACCGCATGGATGCAGTCCTTCAAGCTCATGGAAGTCACACAAAATCTATATATATAATTGTCTAAGGGTTTTTCCGTCTGTCTGTCTTTCTGTCTGTCTGTTTGTCTGTCTTTCTGTCTGTCTGTCCTGTAAATCCCGCATCTCTGATTGGTCGAGGCCACCAGGCCTTGACCAATCAGAGACCGGCACAGCATCGACGTAGAAATCCCGCGTCTGTGATTGGTCGAGGCCGCCAGGCCTCGACCAATCAGCAACGGGCACAGTGACGATGATGTCATAAAGGACGTAGACATCTCACATTTCTGATTCAGCGACGGGCACAGGGTTAACTCCCATTTCACCCGATCTGCAGGGACAGGGGGAGTGGTAGTTTAGCCCAGGGGGGGTGGCTTCACCCCCTCGTGGCTACGATCGCTCTGATTGGCTGTTGAAAGTGAAACTGCCAATCAGAGCGATTTGTAATATTTCACCTATTATAACGGGTGAAATATTACAATCCAGCCATGGCCAATGCTGAAATATCATCGGCCATGGCTGGAAATACTAATGTGCCCCCACCCCACCCCACCGATCGCCCCCCCAGCCCCCCGATCTGGCCGGTACACTGCTCCGGCTCCCCTCCGTCCAGTGCTCCGCTCCCCCCCGTGCTCTTGTCCGCTCCCCCCGTGCTCCAATCACCCCCCAGTGCTCCGATCACCCCCCCTGCACTCCGATCCCCCCCCGTCCGGTGCTCCGTTCCACCCCCCCGTGCTCCGTTCCAGCCCCCCCGTGCTCCGTTCCACGCCCCCCGTTCTCCGTTCCACCCCTCCCGCGCTCCGATTCCCCCCCCGTGCTCCAATCCCCCCCCCCGTGGTCCCCCCCACCCCATCATACTTACCGATCCAGCCGGGGTCCCGTCCGTCTTCTCCCTGGGCGCCGCCATCTTCCAAAATGGCGGGCGCATGCGCAGTGCGCCCGCCGAATCTGCCGGCCGGCAGATTCATTCCAAAGTGCATTTTTATCACTGAGATAGATTATATCTCAGTGATCAAATTAAAAAAAATAATAAATGACCCCCCCCCTTTGTCACCCCCATAGGTAGGGACAATAAAAAAATAAAGAAATTTTTTTTTTCCACTAATGTTAGAATACGGTTAGGGTTAGGGCTAGGGTTAGGGTTAGGGCTAGGGGTAGGGTTAGGGGTAGGGTTAGGGTTAGGGCTAGGGTTAGGGTTAGGGGTAGGGTTAGGGGTAGGGTTAGGGGTAGGGGTAGGGTTAGGGCTAGGGTTAGGGTTTCGGTATGTGCACACGTATTCTGTTCCTCTGCGGATTTTTCCGCTGCGGATTTGATAAATCCGCAGTGCTAAACCGCTGCGGATTTATGGCGGATTTACCGCGTTTTTTTCTGCGCATTTCACTGCGGTTTTACAACTGCGATTTTCTATTGGAGCAGTTGTAAAACCGCTGCGGAATCCGCACAAAGAAGTGACATGCTGCGGAATGTAAACCGCTGCGTTTCCGTGCAGTTTTTCCGCAGCATGTGTACAGCGATTTTTGTTTCCCGTAGGTTTACATTGAACTGTAAACTCATGGGAAACTGCTGCGGATCCGCAGCGTTTTCCGCAGCGTGTGCACATACCTTTAGAATTAGGCTATGTGCACACTGTGCGGATTTGGCTGCGGATTGGCCGCTGCGGATTCGCAGCAGTGTTCCATCAGGTTTACAGTACCATGTAAACATATGAAAAACCAAATCCGCTGTGCCCATGGTGCGGAAAATACCGCGCGGAAACGCTGCGTTGTATTTTCCGCAGCATGTCAATTCTTTGTGCGGATTCCGCAGCGTTTTACACCTGTTCCTCAATAGGAATCCGCAGGTGAAATCCGCACAAAAAACACTGGAAATCCGCGGAAAATCCGCAGGTAAAACGCAGTGCCTTTTACCCGTGGATTTTTCAAAAATGGTGCGGAAATATCTCACACGAATCCGCAACGTGGGCACATAGCCTTAGGGTTAGGGTTGGAATTAGGGTTGTGGTTAGGGGTGTGTTGTGGTTAGGGTTGTGGTTAGGGGTGTGTTGCGGTTAGGGTTGTGATTAGGGTTATGGCTACAGTTGGGATTAGAGTTAGGGGTGTGTTGGGGTTAGTGTTGGAGGTAGAATTGAGGGGTTACCACTGTTTAGGCACATCAGGGGTCTCCAAACGCAACATGGCGCCACCATTGATTCCAGCCAATCTCGTATTCAAAAAGTCAAATGGTGCTCCCTCACTTCCGAGCCCTGACGTGTGCCCAAACAGTGGTTTACCCCCACATATGGGGTACCAGCATACTCAGGACAAACTGCGCAACAATTACTGGGGTCCAATTTCTCCTGTTACCCTTGTGAATCTAAAAAAATGCTTGCTAAAACATAATTTTTGAGGAAAGAAAAATGATTTTTTATTTTCACGGCTCTGCGTTGTAAACGTCTGTGAAGCACTTGGGGGTTCAAAGTGCTCACCACATATCTAGATAAGTTCCTTGGGGGGTCTAGTTTCTAAAATGGGATCACTTGTGGGGGTTTCTACTGTTCAGGCACACCAGGGGCTCTGCAAACGCAACGTGATACCCGCAGACCATTCCATCAAAGTCTGCATTTCAAAAGTCACTACTTCCCTTCTGAGCCCCGACGTGTGCCCAAACAGTGGTTTACCCCCACTCATGGGGTATCAGCGTACTCAGGAGAAACTGGACAACAACTTTTGGGGTCCAATTTCTCCTGTAACCCTTAGGAAAATAAAAAATTCTGGGCTAAATAATTATTTTTGAGGAAAGAAAACGTATTTATTATTTTCACGGCTCTGCATTATAAACTTCTATGAAGCACTTGGGGGTTCAAAGTGCTCACCACACATCTAGATAAGTTCCTTTCGGGGTCTAGTTTCCAAAATGGGGTCACTTGTGGGGGGTTTCTACTGTTTAGGCACATCAGGGGCTCTGCAAACGCAACGTGACGCCCGCAGAGCATTCCATCAAAGTCTGCATTTCAAAACGTCACTACTTCAATTCCAAGCCCCGGCATGTGCCCAAACAGTAGTTTACCCCCACATATGGGGTATCACCGTACTCAGGAGAAACTGGACAACAAATATTGGGGTCAAATTTCTCCTGTTATCCTTGGGAAAATAAAAAATTCTGGGCTAAATAATTATTTTTGAGGAAAGAAAACGTATTTATTATTTTCACGGCTCTGCATTATAAACTTCTATGAAGCGCTTGGGGGTTCAAAGTGCTCACCACACATCTAGATAAGTTCCTTTCGGGGTCTAGTTTCCAAAATGGGGTCACTTGTGGGGGGTTTCTACTGTTAAGCCACATCAGGGGCTCTGCAAACGCAACGTGACGCCCACAGAGCATTCCATCAAAGTCTGCATTTCAAAACGTCACTACTTCACTTCCGAGCCTCGGCATGTGCCCAAACAGTGGTTTACCCCCACATATGGGGTATCAGCGTACTCAGGAGAAACTGGACAACAACTTTTGGGGTCCAATTTCTTCTGTAACCCTTGGGAAAATAAAAAATTCTGGGCTAAATAATTATTTTTGAGGAAAGAAAACGTATTTATTATTTTCACGGCTCTGCATTATAAACTTCTATGAAGCACTTGGGGGTTCAAAGTGCTCACCACACATCTAGATAAGTTCCTTTGGGGGTCTAGTTTCCAAAATGGGGTCACTTGTGGGGGGTTTCTACTGTTAAGCCACATCAGGGGCTCTGCAAACGCAACGTGACGCCCACAGAGCATTCCATCAAAGTCTGCATTTCAAAACGTCACTACTTCACTTCCGAGCCCCGGCATGTGCCCAAACAGTGATTTACCCCCACATATGGGGTATCAGCGTACTCAGGAGAAACTGGACAACAACTTTTGGGGTCAAATTTCTCCTGTTACCCTTGGGAAAATAAAAAATTGCAGGCTAAAAGATCATTTTTGAGAAAATAATTTTTTTTTTTTATTTTCATGGCTCTGCGTTATAAACTTCTGTGAAGCACTTGGGGGTTCAAAGTCCTCACCACACATCTAGATTAGTTCCTTTGGGGGTCTAGTTTCCAAAATGGTGTCATTTCTGGGGGATCTCCAATGTTTAAGCACACAGGGGCTCTCCAAACGTGACATGGTGTCCGCTAATGATTGGAGCTAATTTTCCATTTAAAAAGCCAAATGGCGTGCCATCCCTTCCGAGCCCTGCCGTGCGCCCAAACAGTGGTTTACCCCCACATATGGGGTATCAGCGTACTCAGGACAAACTGGACAACAATATTTGGGGTCCAATTTCTCCCATTATCCTTGGAAAAATAGGAAATTCCAGGCTAAAAAATCATTTTTGAGGAAAGAAAAATTATTTTTTATTTTCATGGCTCTGCGTTATATACTTCTGTGAAGCACCTGGGGGTTTAAAGTGCTCAATATGCATCTAGATAAGTTCCTTGGGGGGTCTAGTTTCCAAAATGGGGTCACTTGTGGGGGAGCTCCAATGTTTAGGCACACAGGGGCTCTCCAAACGCGACATGGTGTCCGCTAACAATTGGAGCTAATTTTCCATTCAAAAAGTCAAATGGCGCGCCTTCCCTTCCGAGCCTTACCATGTGCCCAAACAGTGGTTTACCCCCACATGTGAGGTATTGGTGTACTCAGGAGAAATTGCCCAACACATTTTAGGATCCATTTTATCCTGTTGCCCATGTGAAAATGAAAAAATTGAGGCTAAAAGAATTTTTTTGTGAAAAAAAAGTACTTTTTCATTTTTACGGATCAATTTGTGAAGCACCTGGGGGTTCAAAGTGCTCACTATGCATCTAGATAAGTTCCTTGGGGCGTCTAGTTTCCAAAATGGGGTCACTTGTGGGGGAGCTCCAATTTTTAGGCACACGGGGGCTCTCCAAACGTGACATGGTGTCCGCTAAAGAGTGGAGCCAATTTTTGATTCAAAAAGTCAAATGGCGCTCCTTCCCTTCCAAGCCCTGCCGTGCGCCCAAACAGGGGTTTACCGCCACATATGAGGTATCAGCGTACTCAGGACAAATTGGACAACAACTTTCGTGGTTCAGTTTCTCCTTTTACCATTGGGAAAATAAAAAAATTGTTGCTAAAAGATAATTTTTGTGACTAAAAAGTTAAATGTTCATTTTTTCCTTCCATGTTGCTTCTGCTGCTGTGAAGCACCTGAAGGGTTAATAAACTTCTTGAATGTGGTTTTGAGTACCTTGAGGGGTGCAGTTTTTAGAATGGTGTCACTTTTGGGTATTTTCAGCCATATAGACCCCTCAAACTGACTTCAAATGTGAGGTGGTCCCTAAAAAAAATGGTTTTCTAAATTTCGTTGTAAAAATGACAAATCGCTGGTCAAATTTTAACCCTTATAACTTCCTAACAAAAAAAAATTTTGTTTCCAAAATTGTGCTGATGTAAAGTAAACATGTGGGAAATGTTATTTATTAACTATTTTGTGTCACATATCTCTCTGGTTTAACAGAATAAAAATTCAAAATGTGAAAATTGCGAAATTTTCAAAATTTTCGCCAAATTTCCGTTTTTATCACAAATAAACGCAGAATTTATTGACCTAAATTTACCACTAACATGAAGCCCAATATGTCACGAAAAAACAATCTCAGAACCGCTAGGATCCGTTGAAGCGTTCCTGAGTTATTACCTCATAAAGGGACACTGGTCAGAATTGCAAAAAACGGCAAGGTCTTTAAGGTCAAAATAGGCTGGGTCATGAAGGGGTTAAGTTCATTATTTGTTTGACTATCACATTACTTTCTGTGGGCGACAAAACTTTTGTCTTGCCAATATATGACCATTCTGTGTCCATTAACTGATCAAGATTTCTGCATTGATGCCAATTTATTTTCTTAACCTAAACCACATTTCGGAGGGTTTCAGCTTTCAAAAGAATAATTTATACAAACAATGGATGAATTTAACGTCAGGTTATAAGCTTTTATTTACATAACATGGATAAGCGACATAACTTCTGTCAGAGAGTGTATACACAGAAATGCACATTATATCTCAAGCTTAACAGATCATTACCTATACATAATACATCCCATACTAAACTAAACCATGATACAAGTGAGAACATATAATAATATCTTAAAAATATATAATAGTAATAATATAATACTGAATTGAAGCATGTTCAATAGAGCAGGGACTAGACCAGCCCCTAAAACGAAAGCCACTGATGACACTTCGTTCCACGGAGTGGGCAGAGACTTCTACCCACTGATAACAGCATGCAGTGGGATTCTCAAATTAAGCATCATCAAAAGCATCATAAAAAAGCTGTTAGGGAGTTTTCCATTAAAATATATTAGAAATTAGATTAAGTTATGGCATGGCATGTCGAATGAAAATTAATTTGTATATCAGACCATCCATTTATGTCTGTCCAATTTAGGCTAGTTTCACTCTAAATACTGTGCCTCTCACTGTATCCATTGGGGGATTTCATCTGAAGCTCAAAGAATGGCATCTAGATGGAACACAGATGGGACCTTTAAAAATAACAAGATAACCTGAGGCCAAAGTCTTCAACTTTCAACTTTTTTTTCCATCTTTTATGCTGGATGCAGTTAAATATGCTGTTGTGAAGAAGACTTTGAAGTCCTTTTGCTGCCTAACACTCAATGGCTCTGTCAGGGCTGCATGACTTGCAGGCCGCAGGCATCCCTGACAGCAGTTTGCTGTGGCTATGGGATCCAAAAGATGCCGGCCCCATTCTTCCTGATGCAAATATATATAAGCACTTTAAGAGAAGAGCTTGTCTCATCTGCCCCGGCCTGGTAATGCTGCAGCATGAAGAGGTCAGCACGCTGTGACTTTATCACACTGCTTCTGACTCCACAGTGACAGTGGGTAATAGTAAGCGCTCTGTGGGGCATCTGAAGATTAAATTATTAAAGATGAAATTACTTTAGATGAGGGAGCCGGTGGGTGGGAGGGTTGGTGTTCTTATAAGGCACATTATGGAGCAATGAGGGGGAGATTGTGAAAGTGTCACATACAGCAAGGAGCATAGTGGGGGATATGGAAAGGGGAAGTTTGGGTGGATATATTGTGGGGAAGATATTATGAAGGGGGACAGGGTCAGGGCATTGTGGAGAGGAGCAGTGTGGGGGACATTATGGACAGGGGAAATGTGGGGGGATATTATGCAGAGAGGCAGTGTGGGAGAATATTACAGAGAGGAGTAGTGTGGGGGAAACATTATGGAGAGGGGCAGATTGAGGGGAATATTATGAAAAAGGGCAGTGTGGCGAGGACATTATTAACTGGGCTGTGTGGGGGGAAAATTATATAGAGTGGGGCAGTGTGAGGGAAACATTATGGAAAGGAGCAGTGTGGGGGGATTTTTTCTACAGGAAGCACACTGAAGAGTAATTATTTCTTCTGGGGCGCAGCGTTGAAGATATTTTCATTTATGCACCAGAATAATGATACTTTCATTTTTAAGGACACCTTGTTGCCAAGTGCTGCTAAAGACCAGAGAAGAGCATAGTCTGGAAAGATGTGCTCTGAGTGTTAAATGTCATCATGACATCTTCACAACATAGAGACAAAAGGGATGGGAAAGACTCCAATCAGAAAAGATTTCAACTGTAAGGTAACTGGATGTTAATATTTATTTGTAATACTGCCTGCGTCTCATTAATACCGTAGTTCCTGATTGGTCTGCAGTCTGATGATGGCTGTAAGCAACTCCCAGTATCTCCCTACCATAGTTAACTTGTTTCCGACATAGTCAGTACTAATATGTCCATGCGCCCTGGGCCTTATTGTCGCCAGACATATTATTACTGCATCGCAAACATGTGCACACACAGGCCGTGAGCGCTCGATCACCGCCACTAAGTGCCAGGAGTGGTTCCGCACCACTCCCAGCACTTTAACCCCCTAAATACTGCAACTGAACTCGTTCGTAGCATTCTGGGAGCTGGCAGAGGGATGACAGCCTCTCTAACATTAGATAAGAGACCCCGCATTGTGACGCAGGGTCCCGATCGTTGCCATGGTGACATGATGTCGTCATGAAGAAATCTGGGTCACCAGAGCTTGGAAAGTTGCTTGATCACGTGCAGTCATGATCAGCAACTTTCTCTGTCAGTGCAGAGTGCTGCTGCATTCCCAAGCTATACAAGCGATCAACCTGCAAAAAATGATAGTTCCATAGTGTGACAAAGAAAGAAAGTAAAAAAAAGTTTACAAAAATTAAAATAATTGTAAAAATATGAAAAAAAATAAAAATTATAATAAAAAAATAAAAAATCTTGTACCCATAAATAAATATTTATATGACAAAAAGTATATATATTTGGTATCGCCATGTCTGAAACGACCTGACCTATAAAATTGTCCTACTAGTTAACCCCTTTAGTGAACACCATAACAAATAAAAAATAAAAAAAGGCATAAAATAATGCGTTATCATCATACTGCTTAACAAAAGGTGGAATAATATGGTACCACTGAAAACGTCATCTTGTCTCGCAAACAAGAAGCTGCCATGCGGCTTCATAAGCAGAAAAATAAAAAGTTATAGCTCTCAGAATAAAGCGATGCAAATATAATATTTTTTTCTAGAAAATAGTTTTTATTGTGTAAGTGCCAAAACATAAAAAATGATATAAATGAGGTATCGCTGTAATAGTACTGACCCAAACAATAAAACTGCCTTATCAATTTTATCAAACACAGAATGACATACTCCTCCCCCCCAAAAAAAAAATCATGAATTCCTGGCTATTTTTCACTCTGCCTCCCAAAGATCGGAATAGAAAGCGATCAAAAAAGTAATGTGTCTGAAAATGGTACCAATAAAAACGTCAACTCGTCCCCCAAAAAACAAGCCCTGACATGACTCTGTGGGCCAAAATGTGGAAAAATTATAGCTCTCAAAATATGATGATGCAAATACTTGTGTTTGCAATAAAAGGCGTCTTTTAGTGTGTGACAGCAGCCAAGCAAAAAAACCCGATACAAATCTGGTATCACTGTAATTGCACCGACCCGCAAAATAAGGCCTCTTAATCACTTATACCCCATGAGGAATGGCGTAAAAAGTAAATAAAGCCAATTCTTCACCTGCTGTTGATTTTTCATTCTGCCTCCCAAAGATCGCAGTGAGGCTCGGCACACATTTATCCAGCGCTCTGCGGTGAGCTCTTATGCCAGAGTTTCCTGGTAAATCTCTGAAATCTGTGATTTAGATGGAACCTTCAATGGAAGAATCCCTATAATGAGGCAGATGGAGGCACTGTGGACACCATAGGGTGTGATCCGGCATTGTCCATCTTTTTAGGATTGCATAAAAGTGCCAGCCGCCACAATTTTGTGCACTTCTGAAAAGAAAGACACCACTGAACAGAAGCCAAACAGAGTCCAGAGTATCTCTGCTGCCTCACTATAGTCAATGGATCCCTCGGGGATTTCAGCTGAATCATGTCACTCAGAGATTTAGAAGGAAACCCCAAAGTATGTGCTCAGTGTAGAGTGACGGATAAATGTGATCCTAAATGCTATTTAAAATGTTCCCAATAAAAGCTTCAACTCAATCAACAAAAAATGCAAGTCCCCACTCAGGTCTGTCATCTGTTAAAGGAATTATAGGTGGATTCCACATTACTGGTATTGTAGTAAAAAGGCTCTGGAAAAGTGAAATAGCTCATCACCCTACAAAAGAGATTCAGTAAATTCTCCGCTCCCAAATCCAAATGCCCCCTCCCTCAGGAGGCTCAGCCCACAGTGTACCTAATCCACATATAGCATCCACATGTTTGGTATTTCTGAAGCGAAGAGAGCCCGCCTAACTGCAATATGTTGGTCACTACAGCGTACTTATCACTACAACGACAATTTGCAATTTTTTGCAACGGCAGGGTGCGCTCATAACAATCTGCCATCAACAACCATAGAGGTCTCGAGGAGACCTCTGGTTGTGATGTCAACGCACCGCTGAACCCTGATCACGTGAGGGGTCAGCGGTGCGCGTACTTCCAGCTGGCAGCACTTGTTAAATGCCGCTGTCAGTGTTTGACAGTGGCATTTAACTAGTTAATGGGCGTGGGCGGATCGCGATTCCGCTCATGCCCATTGTGGGCACATGTCAGCTGTTGAAAACAGCTGACATGTCGCGGCTTTGAGGTGTCAATCCATTTAATAGTAACTGCCTCCACGTGATTCAGCCACAAAAGAAGTATGAAAAAGTTTCCAATTAGTGCCTAATTATGATGTAGGCAGCAAAAAAATCCATTAGAAGGGGGAATGATAGTAAGGAACAGGGATAGGAAACCTTAAGGAGGGACATAAAGATAATAAGTACTGTACCTTTAAATGACTGTAGAACCCCTGACGCACGTTTCGCATTTAAGCTTTTTCCAAGAGAGTGTGCTGAATCACGTGGAGGCAGTTACTATTATATGGATTGACAATGGAATATATACAGTATAAGGATATTGCAAACACTGTTATGGGGCTTGTTATATTTTGACAACTTCACTGTATGATATATAAAAAAAAGATTTTTGGAAGCTTCATTGCTCCACAAATTTATAAATACTTAATCTTCACTTTAATTCTAATAACAGCTCCATTCTTAAAGTTGATGATTCACCTGTAATTTGTGTACTTTTTTTGGCACTTTTTTTGCATATTGCTGTACCCATACTAACTGGTTTTACTTTTAATCTTTTAATATTGTATCAATAAAAAGTTTTGTGTAATGTTATGGCATATAGCTTCCCGTCTATTTTTTTTATTTATGTAATGTTTGGAAGTGCCATGGATCTAGGCATGGTAAATACTCTTTGAGGTTTGATAGGGAATTTAGATTGTGAGCCCCATCGGGGACAGCGATGATAATGTGTGCAAAACTGTAAAGCGCTGCGGAATATGTTAGCGCTATATAAAAAATAAAGACTATTATAAAAATAAAGATTATTATTACAGTTTTCTTGTTTGATCTGCATTCAAATTGGGCTGACTGGGGAATCTCTAAACTACATGACATCTTTGATGGTAACAAGTTTGTTTCATTTACCCACCTTAAAGATGGGTTTGGTGTTCCCTCATCGGCTTTTATGCAGTTTACTATTTTAAAGGATTTTTTGAGGCCACTGGTGACTGGTCGCCCTCCTTTATCGGAGCCGGCGATTAATATTTCATGCAACTCCAGTCATAGCATTTTTGGTCTACTCAATATATCTACCTGTGGTTTAATAATGATTTCAAAATGATAAAATCCCCATACATGAGCAAATGGGAATCTACTTTGAATCTTTCTGTAGCTCTAGATCAGTGTTCCCCAACTCCGGTCCTCAAGAGCCACCAACAGGTCATGTTTTCAGGATTTCCTTAGTATTGCACAAGTGATAATTGCATCACCTTGACAGGCAAACATTCAATGACCTGTGCAATACTAAGGAAATCCTCAAAACATGACCTGTTGGTGGCTCTTGAGGACCGGAGTTGGGGAACACTGCTCTAGATGATTGGGAACTGGCCGTGTCCTTGACTTATTCTGCACCATGTCCATGGCTCTTCATGAGTCTTATTTTAAGCTTATCTGTAGGTGGTATTATTCACCATCTCGCTTAGCATTTATTAATCCTTCCAATTCCCCTCTCTGCTGGAGGGATTGTGGACATTATGGTAACCTTTTCCATTTGTTTTGGTTTGGTCCACGTATTAGACCTTTTTGGGATGAAGTATCTTCTCTTATTTCTATTATATTAAAACGTTTGGATTTTTCTCTGTCTCCTCAGTTGGCCCTGCTCTCGTTGAATACAGATCAATTGACTCCACCTTTTAGGGAACTTGTTATACATCTGCTTTTAGTTTCTAAGAATGCTATTGCTATTTTTTGGAAATCTTCAAAAGTACCTTCTTCACAAGAAATTATTGACAAACTGGCTTTGCATAAATCCTATGAACAAAAATTAGCGTTACTGAATGGCTGCCTTCCTTCCTTTTTGAAAAAATGGTCTCGCTGGCTGGAAATATTTCCATAAGAATTTACTGTATTTGTTGTTTTATTTTATTCTATTTTTACTTTTATGCTTCATGAATGCTTCATGTCATACCATTTGTGTTAACCGTGCTCTCTCTATTTTGGTTTTGTTTTGGTTGAAAATGTTAATAAAGTTGATTGGAAAAACAATCATCATGGCATAATAGGCACTATTATGTATGATTATTATAACCTTTATTGTGTGAAAATTATCTAGTTCCCATATCCTTATGTATAATTATTCTATTTCCATCATCATGTGAATTTAGTGGTGCAATAATTTTACTGGTTGAAAGGAAATTGTGTTTTTTGGGGGTAAGGTGACTGCAATACTTTTAATTGCAACTTACAATGCTCCCATGTGTCATTTTTATCTGGCTGTCTTACTAATCAGGTTTTTTTCTCAATATTCTCTTAAATGGATCCCCATCCTACCCTTAGTTGAGCTGTAAGATTGGTGTATATATAAGACATTGATTTTCTTTGGAGGCAGTATATTTGTATGTTCTACAATTTAAGTGAATCTGCCCTATATAAGTTAGCACTTGTAGCACTAAGTTATTTAGGGCAGATCTAGCAGACTAGAAATTTTACAAACTAACTTGTATTAAGGAGCCATCCAACTGTCAATTTTTGTACAGTGGCATGTAAAAGTTTGGGTAGCCCTGGTCAAAATTACTGCTATTGTGAACTTGAAGATGAATGATCTCTAAATCACCTAAAGTTAAATGTGACACATTTCCTTTGTATGTTAGGCAAAAAATATACAAATTGTGATTTTTTTTTTGTTTTAAAACTTACAAAAATTAAATTGGGCTGATGCACAAATTTGGGCACCCTTGGAGATTTGTGTGTTCAGATAACTTTGACCAAGGTTTCACACCTTAGCTAGCCTATCATCGTTTGGAAAGGCCAGGTGATGCAGATTTCCCAGCTTTATAAGAAGCCTAGCCTCTTCTAATCTTGTGCCAAAAAACAGCAGACATAGGTTCTTCTAAGGAGCTGTCTAGCACTCTGAAAATGAAAATGACAGAAGCCCACAAAGCAGGAGAAGGCTATAAAAAGATAGCAAAGTTCATTCAAGTTGCCCTTTCCTTAGTTCAAGATGTAATTAAAAATTGGTATTTAACAGGAACAGTGGAGGCTAAGATGAGGTCTGGAAGTTTAAGCAAAATTTCAGTGAGAGCTGCTCTTAGGATTGCTATAGAGGCAAATCAGAACCACCGTTTGACTGCAAAAGAACTTCAGAAATATTTAGCGGACTCTGGAATTGTGGTACATTGTTCTACTGTCATGAGACACCTGAACAAATATGCCCTTCATGGAAGAGTTATCAGGAGAAAACCTCTCCTGCGTCTTCCCCACAAAATTCAGTGTCAGAAGCAAAAGAACATCTAAACAAGCCTGAAGAATTTGGAAGCAAGTCCTGTACACCGATGTGGTTAAAGTATGTTTTTCTATGTGTGCAGAAAAAAGGGCACAGAATTTCAGGAAAAGAACATCTTGCCAATAGCAGGGCTGCCACTAGAAATTTTGGGGCCTGTGAGGTGCCAAGGGGAGAAGTACTAGAAAACAGATATGTTTCTCCCCGTTTCATTTCATATGTATCACGGTATTGATTGTGAAGCTGTTTATTTCTTGTGAGGACCTCTGCAACACAGACTGACTGTACATATAACGAAAGACGTCTCATAGCGTTACAGTCCATTGGCTCTGTAGTCATTGGGCAGTTAGCTGCTACATGGCCAAGCCCGCGACATCGCCAACATTGTATAGGTCCTTGATTCCTCGCCAGAGACGCCTGATAGGGTCTGCTGAATTGCTGTGAGACTGTACCGCCTCCATAGTTCTTTGTGGGTCTGCTACCCTTTATTGCAACGTTCTCTTCTTTTGAAGATGAAGTAGGTCTCGCAGTATTTTCTGGCGATTTCTTGGGAGCCCAGCGAGGTGATAACGTCCCTTGGAGTAGGCTTTCGGAAGCATTGTAGCGTTTGACCATATTCACCAACTGGTCGGCTGTATATGGGTCACCTTGTCCAACCCACCTCTGTAACTTAGGGGGCAAGGACCGCAGGTACTTGTCTAGAACAACACGTTCCACCATCTCTGCAGATGTCAAAATCTCTGGTTGCAGCCATTTTTTTACTAGATGGATAAGATCATGCATTTGTGAGCGGGCTGGCTGATCTTCCACAAAAGTCCATAAATGTACCCTCTGTGCTCGTACATATGTGTTTACTCCCAGCCTTGCCAGGATTTCGCTTTTTAATTTGGTATAGTCCATAGCATCCACTCCACTTAAATCGTAATAGGCCTTTTGTGGATCTCCACTCAGAAATGGCGCAACCACTTCAGCCCACGTGTCCACCGGTAAATGCTCACGTTCTGCAATACGTTCAAATACGGTGAGATACGCTTCTACATCATCGTCAGCAGTCATTTTAAGCAGGGTTTTTTGTACGGCTTTCCGTGCACCAGCAACACTTTGTGCATGATCCCTCTCATCTCGGGGTTGCCGAATCAAAGCCTGCTTTATTGCATTCAACTGCTCTTGCTGAATCTGGTTTTGCTGGTCCAGGGCTTGCTGGAAGTTAGTATTGGTCTGCTGTTGTTGCACATTTGCCTGCAATAACTGTTTCACTAGTTCCTCCATATTACTGGACTCTTGGCTCTTCAAAAGCACATGAGCTTTCAGCCAGGACATACACAGAGCACTTTATCTGCAGTCACAGTCCAACAGCCACTATGCCCACATTCTCAAAACCATTTGTGGGAATATAGCTCATCAGGGATCTCTGCTTTGGCCCAAGCAGGTGGCTATGGAGTCACAACGAACAATAGCAGGCTAGCGAGTTCCACACAGGTATGTGTCAGGTGTATTTATTGTACACATTTGCCGTACAATGTTACACGTGCCAAACATGAAATAAAATGTCTAAGGCCGTCTGGCCACTAACTAACAACAAGATACTAACTGCAAAATAAACCTATACAACAAGAAAGAAGTTTGTGCAACCTTACTGTGTCAGCTCCCAGACCAGCAGATGAGAGACTGAGATCCCAGCAGTTCCTTGATTATATCAGCTGAAGCAAAAGCTGGATCGTATGTGTGGAAGGGAAGCACCAGAGCTTTCAGGCTGATCACTAAAGAAACCAGGACCGGATTACAGAGAAATAAACAGCTTCACAATCAATACCGTGATACATATGAAATGAAACGGGGAGAAACATATCTGTTTTCTAGTACTTCTCCCCTTGGCACCTCACAGGCCCCATACTGGCAAAATTTTCGTGGCCCCCTTGAGACTCCACCCAGGCTCCACCCCAGCCCCGCCTCCACGCTCCACCCCTCGAACTGTCCACAGTCCCACCGCTCTCTCTTGGAAAATCTCCACTTCTCACCTATCACACATTAACAGTTCCCATCACCAGATCACACATATAGCCGGCAGCTTTTGTTTTGGCCAAAAGATTTTTTAAGCCGCCACCATAACACGGTAGACACTTTTGGCCGGGCCCTACTCTACTGTAACCTATTAAATATTTGTTAAAACATGCAATACAATTTAGGTATATTTTTACTTATTTTTCAATTTTTAAAATGACCAATAATATCACATACAAGGAACAAATACCGCTACACCATGACCAGATGACATATTACCACCACAGTGATCGAATAACATCACATACAAGGAACAAATACCGCAACACCATGTCCAGACCACATATTACCACCACATAGTGACTGAATACTACAATTCTGATCAGTAATTTAAAAAAAGCACCATACTATCACCATAAGTGCCATTATACACAGGAGATCTGTACTTAGTATGCAGTGTCTGTGTACAGATAATACAGTGATCACTAGTAAAATTAAACACAGGAGCTCTGTATACAGTATAAAGTGTATAGTGTCAGTGTATAGGTAACACACTGACTCACCAGTGACGTCTCTAGGTGAAGTCCTTCATCTTTCATCCAGCCAGGACTCGTCTCTGCAGGAAATGACACAGTTATCTCGAGCTCCGCTTGTAGAACACATTACTTAATTTTTCACAACTTCTACATTACACCACATGAAGAAAAAGAGGCAACATAGTATCACTCTATACAGTAACAGGACCGCCCCCTCATTTAAAACAGTATACTCAAAAAATAAAATAAATACATCACTGCAGTAATAATATCCCTAAATTAGCCCCTATGGTAATAATATTCCCCATCCTGACAACCGTGTGTCTCATTCCTGGCGTCAGCCATATGTTCTCCCATCCTGCCCTCATGAGTATCCATCCTGCCCCATATGATCGCCCCATGTGATCTCTCCATCCGGCCCCATCTGTCTCCATCATATCCATCCTGCCCCAAGATCCTGCACGATCTGTCTCCAATTCTGCCCCCCAGTGTCTCCAATCATGCCCCGTATCTCCATTCTGCCCCCTATGTCTCCAACCATGCCCCCGTGTCTGCAATCCTGCCACTTGTCTCCAATTATGCCCCATGTCTCCATTCTGCCCCCTATGTCTCCAACCATGCCCCCGTGTCTGCAATCCTGCCACTTGTCTCCAATTATGTCCCCTGTGTCTCCATTCTGCCCCATCTGTCTCCAATCCTCCCCATCTGTCTCCAGTCATGCCCCCATGTCTTTCATCCTGCCCCGTGTCTCCAATCATGCCCCGCATCTCCATTCTGCCCCAATGTCCAGCATTCTGCCCCCGGGTCTCACAGTCTGCCCCTGTGTCCAGCATTCCGCCCCTGTCACTGTGTCCAGCATTCTGCCCCTGTCACTGTGTCCAGCATTCTGCCCCTGTCACTGTGTCCAGCATTCTGCCCCACTGTGTGTCCAGCATTCTGCCCCACTGTGTGTCCAGCATTCTGCCCCACTGTGTGTCCAGCATTCTGCCCCACTGTGTGTCCAGCAGTCTGCCCATCTGTGTGTCCAGCAGTCTGCCCCTCTGTGTGTCCAGCATTCTGCCCCACTGAGTGTCCAGCATTCTGCCCCACTGTGTGTCCAGCATTCTGCCCCACTGTGTGTCCAGCATTCTGCCCCATTGTGTGTCCAGCATTCTGCCCCACTGTGTGTCCAGCATTCTGCCCCACTGTGTGTCCAGCATTCTGCCCCACTGTGTGTCCAGCATTTTGCCCCACTGTGTGTCCAGCATTCTGCCCCACTGTGTCCAGCATTCTGCCCCATTGTGTGTCCAGCATTCTGTCCCACTGTGTGTCCAACATTCTGCCCCACTGTGTGTCCAGCATTCTGCCCCACTGTGTGTCCAGCATTCTGCCCCACTGTGTGTCCAGCATTCTGCCGCACTGTGTGTCCAGCATTCTGCCCCACTGTGTCCAGCATTCTGCCCCACAGCACTGTGTCCAGCATTCTGCCCCTGTGTGTCCAGCATTCTGCCCCACTGTGTCCAGCATTCTGCCCCACTGTGTCCAGCATTTCTGCCCCTGTGTGTTCAGCATTCTGCCCCACTGTGTGTCCAGTATTCTGCCCCCCGGGCCCCCCTAGATCGCCGCTCTCAAAGAAAAAAAAAACACGAGTTCTTACCTAGCCGTGCTTCTGCGCCGGGCGAAGATCCCTCCAGGCTCCACACAGACGCACTCGCCGGGCCCGGCGGCTGACAATGACGTCAGATGCCGGCGACGCCGGCGAGTGCGCACTGCGGCCCTATTCAGCTGCCAGCCTCAGACTGGCTGGCGGCTGTTAACTATTGACGTGCGGGCGCGGGCCCGCACGTCAATAGTGTGCCACAGCTCCTGCAGGGGGGCCCGGTGAGCAGATGAGACGGGGCCCGATGCGGGCCACCTGTGCTCACCGGGCCCCATACACCAGTCACGGCTCTAATGCCCTGATGGCGGCCCTGGTCAATAGTGATGAACAAGCATTAAAATGTTTGGGTGCTTGTTACTTGAATCGAGGAAATCATAATGTTTGGGTGCTCGACCTGAGTAACAAGTATAATGAAATTCAATGGGAAACAAGAGGTCTGGAGGGGGCTTAAAAATAGCTGAAATCAATGGAAACAGCGCTGAAATGCCATGGGAACAGCATTAGGAAGATGCCTGGAAGCTTCTCTGAATCACAGGTTTCTGCTGAGAACAATGTTGTAAGAGTACTATGCCACAGTAAAATGGATTTTACTGAAAAAATGTTAAGAAACATTCTTTTCATGATAATGACTTGTATATAAGATAAAAAAAATACTGCTCCCACCTGAGGCTATGTTCACACGTATTGTTTTTGCTGCATTTTGAAATGTTTGCATTGATTTCAATGATGAAAAAACATTCACCAGGAAATGTAATTTTAACATTTTACTACCTTATCTGGATATGTGGTGTACATTTATCTGGATATGTGGTGTTTAAATTATAATGAAGGGACAATGAAAATAAAAAAGTTTTTTATATTTAGGGCCATCAGGCAGCCCTCACTATTTGTAGAGGGCCAGGCAGCAGTCAGATCTCATTAATTTTACAGTGTCAGCAGGCGTCTTGTGGACAGATGAGAACAAGATAGAGCTTTTTGGTAAAGCACATCATTTACTGTTTACTGTTTATTTTTTACTCTTTCTTGTAAATGGAATTAGACCTACAAATCAAAGAACACAGTAGTTACAGTCAAATATGGTGGAGGCCAGCAGGCATCTTGTGGACAGATGAAAACAAGATACAGCTTTTTGATAAAGCACATCATTCTACTGTTTACTGTAAATGGAATGAGACAAATATTTTGAGGTTATTTTGCTGTTTCTGGCACTGAGTGCCTTGACTTTGTGCAAGGCATCATTAAGTGTGAACATTCCCAAAAGATTTAGGGTCACAATGTAGTATCCAGTGTCAGAAACCTGGCTTTGCATCCTAGGTCATGGGTCCAGCAGGACAGTGACCCCAAACATACTTAAAAAGCACCCAGAAATGGATGGAAACAAAGCACTGGAGAGGTCAAAAGTAGAAATTCCAGCTCCAGTGGCGTAAAGTCTCCCACCATTACTTTTAACATACAGCTGCTACAGTGAAACTGCGAATGGGCACATTAAATCAGTTACACTTGCCTGCTTTGATGAATTTTTGAGTACAGATCACTGTAAAAACACAAATAATAGGGAATAGAAAAGATATTACCTATATTTTTTTTAGATTGCAGCACGGATTATAATTTATAAGGCAATGATCCCTGACTAGATGGCTGTAATACGCTATCTCTATTGTGACAGCTCACCCTAGACAAATTGCAGATAAGAGTGGTATTGTTGCTGATAAAAACTGTACTATTGCAGAATATAGAAGGGATTTGTACTGGCCCTGAAAATAATTTTTCCTGTACGTGGCACCAACAAACTCTGAATTTCTGAGTACATATCACCAAAAAACATGAATCTGTCAATGAGTGTATTAAAAAAGCAGCAGCAAGGAGTATAATATATGGCAATAATCCCTGACTAGATGCATGTGATACACTATATCTACTGCAACAGCTCACTCTAGGCGAATTGTAGATAAGAGCAGTATTATTGTAGAATATAGAAGGGATTTGAACCAGCTCTAAAAATATTTTTTTCTTGTACGTGACAGCAACAAACTCATGAATCTGCCAATGAGTGCATGGAAAGAAGCAGCAGCAAATATTACAAGGTAATAATCGCTGACTAACTGGCTGTTATATGCTATCCCAAGAGAAGTATTATTAGAAAATAGAATCTATTTAAATTTGGCCTGAAAAAGTGATTAGTTTAAAATAGCAGCATCAAGGACTGTTATTTCATCGACCCTGCTGATGAGTATAGTGGAGCGTTTTGCATCTACTCAGCATGTCATGGAGGAGACTGGGATCTTCTGTACTTACTGTACAAAGTCTCCTGTCCAGGTTGTGAAATCTTGAATGCAGTGTGAGAACCCTCTATGTGATGGCCACCTGACAGCCCACAGCAAGACATTGGATCATATAGTAATAGAATCCACCAGTTCTTTGGGTTTTCAAAAATGTTCCTTCAACTAGAAAGTCGAGCCGCAGAAAAGCATTTTTCCAATTACTAAGGAGTGGGTCTCCTAGACTGGTAAAGCGTATGCACTAATGCAAGGGATGTCAAAAATTAAAAGGAGGCACCCCAATACCCCTTTCATGAGACGTAGTGGAGGGCTTCATAAAACTTTTTTCCCATCAATATGAAGTGGGTATCCTAGGCTGGTAATGCGCATGCACTAAGTGCACATGGGCTGAAAAACATTTACACCTGAGAGTTATACATATATATATCAAAGAATGTTCCAGGTAGGCCTCTCAAAATTCTTAATACGGCATCGTAAACACCCTTCAAAAATTTATAGTGAGGGTAGCATGACCACCCTGTTGATATGGAGGTGGTGGATCAGGAGGACGACACAAAAAAGACAAAATCCTGAAGCATGTACCCATGTTTGGGTGGGAATGGGTGCATGGGAATAAACCAGAAAAAAAAGAAACACTGGATTTGAGTTTATGTTCCACTGCTGTCATCCGGTGGTTTTGAGAAGTCGGGGCCAATCCAGCCCTTGTTCACTTTGATAAGAGTCAACCTGTATAGTTTCTTGCTCCATCTCAACTTGCTCAGCCTGCAAAGCCTTCACTGTAGTTGTGAGCAACGAGCATTTCAGTAGACAGAGAAGCAGGATAATTATGCTGATTGTGGTGTTATTGCCGCTTACCATCTTGGTTGAGTCTTTAAAGTATTGGAGAACCACACAGATGTCAGAAATCCATGCCCACTCATCAGCTATTATGTGCGGAGGCTGACCAGAATTCTGAAGGGCAGATTTCAGCTGGTATTCAACTACTGTCCTCTTCTGCTCACAAAGCCTTTCCAACATATGTAACATTGAGTTCCAATGCATGGTGACATCGCACACCAGTCGGTGAGCTGAAAGTTTCAAACTCTGTTGCAGCACAGTCAAGGTTGCGGCAGCTGTAGCCAACTTGCAGAAATAGGCACACAAGCAGCGTACTTTCACAAGTAGCTCAGGCAGATCTGAGTAGGTTTTAAGAAACCACTGAACCACTAAGTTGAGTACATGGGCCAGGCTTGGTACCATATTTCCTTTCTCTACACCTGTGCGAGGTTGCCAAGCTTCAGTGCCGCCCACCAGATTACGACAATTGTCACACACAACTATGCCTGGTTGTAGGTTCACGGGCAACACAGCCACTGATCAGTCTGGTCTGTTAGACTTTTCAACAACTCTGCGGCAGTGTGCGGTTTGTCATTTAAGCAGATTAGCTTCACCAAAATCTGTTGCTACTTGGTCGAGGCAGTGCTGCAGAGCTTCCAGCTTGTGACTGATGTTGACATTTCTGAGATGGAGGGTGATGAGGATTAGGGGCAGGAAATGCTGTAGAAGGTTGAGGAAAACCTAGTTGTACCAGAACCCGCAATCTTTGGTGTCGGTAGCACGTGTCGCAGGGTTCGACTAAGTCCTGGATTCCACAATGTTCACCCACTGTGCAGTCAGGGAAATGTAGCTTCAATAGCAACAAGCACTTGTCGAGGTGTCCGTGGTTAAGTGGACCTTCCCAGTAACAGCGTTGGTTAGGGCACAGCTAATGTCATGGGACACCTCCTTGTGTAAGGCGAGAATGGCACACCAGTAGAAATACTGGTGGCTGGGAAACGAGTACCAAGGGACAGCTGTCGCCATAAGATTGTGAAAAGCTTTCATCTCCAAAAGCTAAATGACAACATTTCCAGGGAAAGCAGTCTGGAAATGTGGCCGTTTAGTATTGTGGCCTGTGGGTGGGTGGCAGTGTATTTACACTTGCGTTCCACTAAACACTGGGACAAGGATGTAGATGTGGTTGCTGACAGTGGTTGCAAGTGTGCAACGACAGGTAAAGGGTGGGAGGCATCTTTGCCTGTATAGTGGACAGGAAATTGTTGTGCACATAGAACAGGGGAAGAGGCAAGGGTGTCACCCGCAGACTCTGTTTCCTGGAGTTCAGCACAACTAGTCTGTTGCTTTGCTGTCATATGCCTGAGCATGCTGGTGGTGGTCAGACTGGTAGTTGTGCTGCCCCTGCTGATGCTGGCATGGCAGATGTTGCAAATTGCCTTTTTGGGTTAACTGGACTGTCTTTAAAAAGCACCAGACTCAGGAAAACCTTGACCTGGCAACTATACCCATATTGGTGCTCTGAGGAACAGTTGCCCGCCTTGTGTCTCAGGCCACCCCACTGCCTCTTCCTGCCAGGTTTTGGTGCTGCTGATCCCTTCCCCTGTGTGCTGCTGTCTTTGCTCTGCATGTTATCTTCCTAGGTTGGATCAGTGTCTTCATCGTCCACCGCCTCGTCTTCTACTTCTGCACCCTGGTCCCCCTCTTGACTTACTGACTTAAGAACATCACATGTTGGCAATTGTGTCTCATCTTCATCCACCTCTTGTGACAGTAATTGCATTTTCGTACTATTGTTTTCTTATGGGCATGGCTGCTCAAATATTTGGGCATTGCTACATGCGATCTCCTAATGTCCCACTTCAAATGGTCAGGTGAGATGCAAGAATCTATAAAGGGAAATGTGAACAGTTCTTTGAAATGTCCAAGTGTGGAATCACTTGTCTCCGGGCACTTGGCATGGTGGGAGGAAGGAAGATCAGGGTGAGGATTATATGGTCCAGAATCACTGCTACTCAGACTGGACCATGTGGAAGACAGGGTGGTGCTAGTAAAGTGACTGGAAGCATTATCTGCTATCCACCCAACAAACTTTTGATATTGGTCTGGATTCAAGATCGGTGTTCAGCATCCACCTACAAAGTGGGACAGGAAGCTAGGTTGACATGATGTGTGTGTTTGCTGTGCTCCCAGGAACAGTTTCACCTTGCACACTGTCTCAGTCTCTGCACTCACCATCAGCATCACGTCCACATCCCTGTCCCTTGCCCATTTTAAATTATGCATAACATATCACTGTTGAAAAAACTTTGCAGGATTAGTATTGCAGGAAAATTTGCCCACCTCAGAAGGATTGTTACAGTGCAGGAGCAATATATTTGTAATTAATCAAGTCTGACTTTTTTTAGTTTAATGCACAACTGGCACAGTTTAAATGGTGTATAATATTTATCTGCTGAAAAAAATGTGCAGGATTACTAGGTCAGGAAGATTTGCCCACCTCAGATGGACTTGTTACAGTGTAGGAGCAACTATGCTATTTCTAACCAACCAACTCAGGCTTTTTTATTTTGATGCACAACTGGTGCAGTATAGACAGCATATAATATTTCCCTAGTGAAATTTTTTTTGCAGAATTAAGAGCATAAACAATATTATTAGCCATGAGAACTTGAAGGGCTTTAAGAATGAGTTACAGCAAAAAAGACATGCAATTAGCCCTATCCTGTCCTACACTATCCTTTCAGCACAATCTCTTCCTAAATGCTGCTACCAACAGCATGAATATTGATTATAATTAGCCCTAATAAGTGCTGTTGTTGCAGGTGAAAGAAAGATTACATGTGTCTAATCCCTGGCAGGTTCAGAACACTATGAACCTGCAGATTAACCCCATATCTACAGGTTAATAGCATTTTTTCAGGTTCCTTTTAAAGTTAATGTTTTGAAAGCAGGAAAATTGCGTTGGCGTACCCACCTGAATAACTTTTTGAAGGGACAAATTGTGATGGCTGGACATCTGGGCCAAGCATGTTCAAAATGTCATATCAGGTGAGGTGTTAACAGTCTGTAGTGGATTATAACTATTGGAAGGTGATCAAATTTATTGTGTTGTATTGAATTTTCCTTGAATTTTACAAAAAATCATATTCTTTAGAATACAATTTTTAAGCTACTGGCTCCACCCAAATCCAGCAAAATCACAGCCAAGTGGCTGGCATTTCGATGAACCTTGGAGAGTCAGCAAAAGGTTAAAAAAATACTTCACTGCTCACCTGTCCGCTGCCCCCTACCTCTTCTTTTTAACTTCTTCAGTTGCATACATCTTCTTTGGCCTGCTTCACTTTAAACCCAGTCTTTTGGTGCTAACTAGGCCTCGACATCCTTGTGCACTGTGGCATCGTGATATCACAATGTACATCCCTCAAGGCGCTGACTAGTCATCAGGAAACACACATCATAATGTCCCAACGTCTGGTAAGATTGTATGGTGCGAATTGATTTCAGGGGCCTTCTCAGTGGTCGAAGCCTTGGAATAAAGTGAAGCAGGCAAAATAAGAGGCATGTGATGGAAGAAGGTGAAAAGATGAAATGCAACGGACCAAACAGCAGCTACGAAGAGTGATGGAATAGGGGAGCTGTGAGGTATTATTATTTTTTTTGCATAAGTTTAATATACTCTGAGGTCCAATTAGATTAGATTTAAAGTGTATCTCTCAACAAATGTGGCTGCTTTGCTGATACAAGGCGGACAATTTATGTAGGTTTATTTTTATTTTATTGCTAATGAGCATGTACACTGTATATTGAAAGCTGGTAATCTTCGAGAAGTCAACAGTGTTTTCAGTTTGCACTTTGCTATTTCTCATCTGCTTTCTTTTGAAATAAGTTGCCTCTTGCACTTCCTAATAAAAGGTTTATTGTTTTTTCAGTTTCTCTAATTCCCAGTTGTTTAGAGATTTCTAAGTTGTGTGTGGGAATTTCAATCAGCGGCTGTCGTCAAATAATGCAATTATAGTGAAAAGCTAATCATCTTGAGAGCCAATTAACTACATTTGACACTACTTGGTGTATTCTGTACTGACATACTGTATCCTGTTCTGCAATGTTCTTTTAAAGATTACACATTATCGTAAAAATTCACATTGTACAATTAACCAAAACATTGCTTGCACAGAGAACCATATATTAAACATGTAAAAGTATGCTGAACCCAGGCAAGCTTGAACTGCAATATTAAATTCTGACAATATACAAAATCTTGTTAATATTATTACGATCAAGGACAGTAGTAGATTATGTATTCAATGGAGGAAAAAGGTTAATGCATTTCTAAAGATGTGCTAAGAGACTAATTTGCCGTAAAATGCTATAGTTGCAATTTAAAACACAAGCTGATCCATGACTGTACCTGCAAAACTCTTAGGGGTGTTAATTGATTATTCTCCAATACACAGGACTCTCAAAGATCCATTTTTGTCTAATGGCGCCTGAAGAATTAAGCTGAGCATGCTTATCAATAATTATGTTGGAAAGATGTACTTAAAAGCAAACTATGATGGAGAGAATTGCTCAAAATATTCCACAGTGTTTAGTAAAGTTAAACATGTCTAATATGTATAAATTGGATTTTTCTGAAAAAAGAAAACCTAGCCTCCATGTGCTTTTCAGTTATGTCCATACCCTACACCTTAGCCAAGTATTAGAGCGGATAGATCCACGGAGGATCGAGTTTGAATAAAATTTCCTGAAACTCGTGGTTTCACAGGAATTTAAATATTTTGAGATTCGATCCATGGTTTGTAAAAAAAAAAACTTGCCCACCACCATTTCCCACACTGCTGAAGAATCAAAGAGCAGGCAAGCATCATTTTGCACTGCCACACAAGCTTTGTCATAATGCCCTGCAGCATTGACATCTAGCAAATAATCATACCTTGTACAGTGGTGGTCAGTACGTGGCCCATCAGAAATCAGTGGTTAACAGTGCAGCACAGTTTGTACGGCAAAATTGTTGTCCATGTCCGCAGGAACTGGGAAAATCTCTTTCTGTTGTAGAGCACACTCATCAGTGTCCTCTCTCGCGCGTGTAAAATGTAAATTCTTATCATCTATGAAGTTTGCTCCCTTTCTTCTCTTCCCCTCATGTATTTTCTAAGCAAATACAAGTTTTCCAGTATTCTACGATCATACGTTCAGTATTTGGTCAATTTTTTCCTCAGTTTTTTTATTAAGCTAAAACCAGGAGTGGGTGATAAATACAGAAGTTTTGACGTGTTTCTCTTATACTTTTCCTCTGATTGTTCCTCACCTGGTTTTGGCTTACAAATACTGAGGTAAAATATTGACCACATGCTGATAGTGTTACAGTAGCCTTATTCACAAATTTATAGGCTGTAAATCAAATTTTGGGGAAAAAATTGGTGAAATCTTTAAATTGTAAGTTCAAAAGATTGTCTCTTCGTTATTAAGTATGATACAGATAATTTAGTGCATCGTTTGAACCAGGATAACCAAGCCTTTCTTTTTAATAGTATCTATGGTGTTAGATGTTTCATTAAGGCTATATTCATGGAACCTACACTCCATGAGTCCTTGCCACTCTATGCTTTGGAGTTATAGACACTTACATGCCACTGTGTGAGGTTAATAGCTTCAATATTTATGGCAGCTGAAGATATATTACATTAGAGGTACATATAAGTACAATATGACCCCATAGACTTCATTTTGGAGCTCCATCCAAATTGTTCTATGTGCGTTACAAAACTGTTTTAGACATTTGGCGTCTAAGTTTTTCCAATTTTAACTGATTTATTTTCTTTTCAGGTACACAGTTCTGTATAATGGACATCATCAGGAGAATGACAGAATTCCTATTCATAATGACCCAGAGTCACAGGAATCCTGTTTGTAGCCAACTCTCAACTTCTAATCCCTTGGATCGGAAATCAGATGCCAAATATGGCACAAAGAGCTGATGGAATCTGTTACTTGCACTGGGTGACAGAGAAATCCTTGAACAAACACGCAGCATGTGTTTCTGTTGAAGCAGCATCTTTCTCTGTACTACTGTACTCTAAATCCTCCAGATATATGCGAATGTGACCATTCATATAGTAGTTCTATTGATTTCTGTTGCAGTGCTCACAGGTTCTAAGTATAGCTTCAGACTGAAAAGACCATAAAGAATTGCAAATCAGCAGTACATGAAAACCTAAAGAAAAACAACCAAAGACTGGATCAACGCGGCAAGCTTTGTCTTCTTGGGCAAAAGTGTGTATATGAATGTTCGCGCACATATCCTAACACATGCACAGATATAGATTGCCCTGCTCAGTGCCTGATAAATAAAAAAAGACAGGCTGCACTGAGATGATGAAGAAATAGGACAGAGGACATTGGTGACCGTATATCATAAGACATATCTGCATGTATGGATTGCTCAGAGTAACATAATTCATGTCGAAGAAGGTGAGGGCATATGAAGTGCTAGGCTTCTCAGTAGCCTTGTCAAATTTGAAGGATCTTCCAATAGCTTTGGTGTTTTATTGTTGTTTTGCCATCATCTAATACATGTTTTTGAAGGTCAGCTTAACATGCACAATGTAATGTTACTGCTAATAGTAATATATGTGGGAGAATTGGGATCAGTAGTGATATCTGGTTAGGTATAAACGCTTTTGCCAATCCTTTAGTAATTATCTCCAATCGAGGGATACAACAAAACAAGAGGACATTTCTAGGCACCTTTCAATTTTGAAACATTTCCAACACTGTCTTAGCCTTTTTCATCACACCCTACAAAAAGTCATTTTGGAGATAACACATTAGGGTGTGCCAATGACAAATGAAGCTAAGACTGTATTTATGAAGCAACAGAAAATACGCATTGACTTCACCTCAATGATGTTCTATAACCAGCATGGCTGCGGAAGCAAAATCACTCATGCATACTGCAGCCAATTGTTAAGTACAATACATCATTGTTGCAGGCAAGTAAACATAGGCTGATGGTGACCATGAAACCATGAGAGTGTTGAAAGGAGAATGTTTAGTTATTTGAGTTATTTGGATCAAAGGTGATAACAGATCAAATTGTGAAAAAAGAAGTCATACAATCTTGATTTGAAGTAACACAATTAAAGCAAATTTTCCACTAATAATACCATGTGTTTGTTCCTTGTAAAACACTTTGTATTTGCACTTTGAGCTTACAACACCCTACAGTGCTTCCTGCTAATGACTACACACCAAAGTGAGAGGATATTGGTTGTTACTGTGGTTTGGTAGGTAGTTAACTAACATGTCGAAATTTAGAATTTCTGAAGGTCTTTAGTACGGATAAATCCTACATAATTAACTGACTCTCTGGGTAATAGTGGTACACCTAGTAAAACCAAAGACCGCAAAAGGCATCCATAACCCAACCATCCAATTTAACCGCTTCATGACCCAGCATATTTTGACCTTAATTACCTGGCCGTTTTTTGCAATTCTGACCAGTGTTCCTTTATGAGGTAATAACTCAGGAATACTTCAACAGATCCTAGCGGTTCTGTGACTGTTTTTTCATGACATATTGGGCTTCATGTTAGCGGTAAATTTAGGTCGATAATTTTTGCGTTTATTTGTAAACAAAATGGAAATTTGGCAAAAATTTTGAAAATTTTGCAATTTTCAAAATTTGAATTTTTATTCTGTTAAACGAGAGAGATATGCGACAAAAAATAGTTAATAAATAACATTACCCACATGTCTACTTTACATCAGCACAATTTTGGAAACAAAATTTTTTTTGCTAGGAAGTTATAAGGGTTAAAATTTGACCAGCGATTTCTCATTTTTACAACGAAATTTACAAAACCATTTTTTTAGGCACCACCTCACATTTGAAGTCAGTTTGAGGGGTCTATATGGCTGAAAATACCCAAAAGTGACACCATTCTAAAAACTGCACCCCTCAAGGTGCTCAAAACCACATTCAAAAAGTTTATTAGCCCTTCAGGTGCTTCACAGCAGCAGAAGCAACATGGAAGGAAAAAATGAACATTTAACTTTTAGACACAAAAATGATATTTTAGCAACAATTTTTTTTTATTTTCCCAAGGTTAAAAACAGAAACTGGACCCAAAACTTTATTGTACAATTTGTCCTGAGTACGCCGATACCCCATATGTGGGGGGGAAACCACTGTTTGGGCACACGACAGGGCTCAGAAGGGAAGGAGCGCCATTTAACTTTTTCAATGAAAAATTGGCTCCAATCTTTAGCAGACACCATATCGCGTTTGGAGAGCCCCTGTGTGCCTAAACATTGGAGCTCCCCCACAAGTGACCGCATTTTGGAAACTAGACCCCCCAATGAGCTTATCTAGATGCATTGTGAGCACGTTGAACCCTCAGGTGCTTCACAAATTGATCCGTAAAAATGAAAAAGTAATTTTTTTCACAACAAATTTTTTTAGCCTCAATTTTTTCATTTTCACATGGGCAACAGGATAAAATGGATCCTAAAATGTGTTGTGCAATTTCTCCTGAGTACACAGATACCTCATATGTGGTCACAAACCACTGTTTGGGCACACGGCAAGGCTCGGAAGGGAAGGAGCGCTATTTGACTTTTGAATGAAAAGTTAGCTCCAATCGTTAGCGGACACCATGTTGCGTTTGGAGAGACCCTGTGTACCTAAAGATTGGAGCTCTGCCACAAGTGACACAATTTTAGAAACTAGACCCCCCAATGAACTTATCTAGATGCATAGTGAGCACTTTGAACCCCCAGGTGCTTAACAAATTGATTCGCAAAAATGAAAAAGTACTTTTTTTTTCATAAAAAAATTTTTTAGCCACAATTTGTTAATTTCCACATGGGCAGCAGGATAAAATGGATCCTAAAATTTATTGGGCAATTTCTCCTGAGTACACTGATACCTCACATGTGGGGGTAAACCACTGTTTGGACACATGGCAGGGCTCGGAGGGGAAGGAGCGCCATTTGACTTTTTGAATGAAATATTAGCTCCAATCATTAGCAGACACCATATCGCGTTTGGAAAGCCCCTGTGTGCCTAAACATTGGAGCTTCCCCACATGTGACCCCATTTTGGAAACTAGACCTCCCATGGAACTAATCTAGATGTGCAGTGACCACTTTAAACCCCCAAGTGCTTCACAGAAGTTTATAACGCAGAGCCGGGAAAATAAAAAATCCTTTTTCTTTCCTCAAAAATAATTTTTTAGCCTGCAATTTTTTATTTTCACAAGAGTAACAGGAGAAATTGGACCACAAAATTTGTTGTCCAGTTTGTCCTGAGTAGGCTGATACCCCATATGTGGGGCGGAACCACTGTTTGGGCACACATCGGGGCTCGGAAGGGAAGTAGTGACATATTGGAATGCAGACTTTGATGGAATGGTCTGCGGGCATCATGTTGCTTTTGCAGAGCCCCTGATGTGCCTAAACAGTAGAAACCCCCCACAAGTGACCTCATTTTGGAAACTAGACCCCCCAAGGAACGTATCTAGATATGTGGCGAGCACTTTGAGCCCCCAAGTGCTTCACAGAAGTTTACAACGCAGACCCGTGAAGATAAAAAATAATTATTCTTTCCTCAAAAATTATGTTTTAGTGAGCAATTTTTTATATTCACAAGGGTAACAGGAGAAGTGGACCCCAATATTTGTTGCTCAGTTTGTCCTGAGTATTCTGATACCCCATATGTTGGGGTAAACCACTGTTTGGGCACACGTTTGGGCTCGGAAGGGAAGTAGTGACGTTTTGAAATGCAGACTTTGATGGAATGGTCTGCGGGCGTCACGTTGCATTTGCAGAGCCCCTGATGTGTCTAAACAGTAGAAACCCCCCACAAGTGACGCCATTTTGGAAACTAGACCACCCCAAGGAACTTATCTAGATGTGGTGGTGAGCACTTTAAACCCCAAAGTGCTTCACAGACGTTTATAATGCAGAGCTGTAAAAATAAAAAATAATTTTTCTTTCCTCAAAAATTATGTTTTAGCAAGCAATTTTTATTTTTGCAAAGGTAACAGGAGAAATTGGACCCCAATAGTTGTTGCCCAGTTTGTCCTGAGTATGCTGGTACCCCATATGTGGGGGTAAACCACTGTTTGGGTGCACATCAGTGTTCGGAAGGGAGGGAGCACCATTGACTTTTTGAATGCAAGATTGGCTGGAATCAATGGTGGCACCATGTTGAGTTTGGAGACCCCTTATGTGCCTAAACAGTGGAATTCCCTCAATTCTAACTCCAACACTAACCCCAACACACCCCTATCCCTAATCCTAACTGTAGCCATAACCCTAATCCCAACCCTAACCCCAACACACCCCTAACCACAACCCTAACCCCAACACACCCGTAACCCTAATCCCAAACCTAACCCTAATCCTAATCCCAACCCTAACCACAACTTTAACCCCAACACACCCCTAACCCTAACCCTAACCACAAGCCTAATCTTAACCCTATTTCCAACCCTAGCCCTAATTCCAACCTTAACTCTAATTCCAACCCTAACTCTAAGGGTATGTGCCCACATTGCGGATTCGTGTGAGATTTTTCCGCACCATTTTTGAAAAATCCGCAGGTAAAAGGCACTGCATTTTACCTCCGGATTTACCTCGGATTTCCAGTGTTTTTTGTGTGGATTTCACCTGCGGATTCCTATTGAGGAACATGTGTAAAACGCTGTGGAATCCGCACAAAGAATTGACATGCTTCGGAAAAAACAGCGCAACATTTCCGCGCTGTATTTTCCGCACCGTGGGCACAGCGGATTTTGTTTTCCATAGGTTTACATGGTAGTGTAAACCTGATGGAAAACTGCTACGAATCCGCAGCGGCCAATCTGTTGCTGATCAGCGGCCAATCCACTGCGGATCTGTAGCCAAATCCACACCGTGTGCACATAACCTAATTCTAACCCTAGCCCTAAACCCTAACCCTAGTTCTAACCCTAACCATAGTGGGGAGAAAAAAAATATTTTCTTTATTTTAGTATTGTCCCTACCTATGGGGGTGATAAAGGGGGGTTCATTTACTTTTTTTTATTTTGATCACTGTGATAGGTTTTATCACAGTGATCAAAATGTACCTGGAACGAATCTGCCTGCGCATGCGCCCGCCATTTTGGAAGATGGCGGCGCCCATGGAGAAGACAGACAGACACCGGGAGGTTTGGTAAGTATGAGGGGGGAGATCGGAACACGGGGGTGGGATCGGAGCACGGGGGGAGCGGACAGGAGGACGGGGGAGCAGATAGGACGACAGAGGGGAGCGGAGCACAGGACGGCGGACTGGGGAGATCGGTGGCGGTGGGGGGGGCAGATCAGGGTTTTCAGCCATGGCCGATGGTATTGCAGCATCGGCCATGGCTGGATTGTAATATTTCACCAGTTTTCATAGGTGAAATATTACAAATCGCTCTGATTGGTTGTTTCACTTTCAACAGCCAATCAGAATGATCGCTGAAGTCCCCCCCCCTGGGCTGAAGTACCACTCCCCCTGTCCCTGCAGATTGGGTGAAATTGGAATTAACCCTTTCACCCGATCTGCAGGGACGCGATCCCTCACAGGTCGGATTGGAACCAACTTTCATGACGCCTACGTAGCGTCACAGGTCGGGAAGGGGTTAAATGTTCCAAAGCTTCTCATCACTGTCACTTCTTTTAGCACCCCAGATAATTACTGCTTTTTAGTAGTTTGGTAACTCCAGTCTATAGTTGGTGACTAAAGCCCCATACACAATCATTCGGCTGGCAGCTATCTCGCCCGACTCTTCCATTCACATGGTTCCTTATTAGACACCCACTAACAGACATCTCTGGTGGCATCTTCTCTGTGAGAACAAGATCAAAGTTACCAGATCCTTATCTCCCTCAACAATCATCTGTCGGGGACACGTTAGACTGTTAACCAACCTTTGTCGATATTGGTGTTTTTTTTCTGATGTTAGTATAATGCAAGGGCAGACAGATCATTGGTACAACTTGTGCAACCACACAGGGACCCAGGGAACATATTTCTACCTGTAAAATGGAATTGTGCATTTTGATGAGCTACTAAACTGCAAATGGCCCATGTAATGTTCTTGCACAGGGACTCTTTTTTTTGTGTCTGTCCACCACTGGTCTAAAGTGTAGGTGGATCTCAAGGGTTCGGTGCCAGAGACATTCCCTAGTAACTACAGTAGTTGTTGCTGCACTGTAAAGAAAGTGAATGGAAATTGTACAGTCCAGTAGTGATATGAAAATGTATTTTCTTATTTCCAGGGATATGATAGATAAGATAACAGTGCAATCGTGCATAAAAAATTTTGAGACAATGATGATTCCTTTCACAATATTATCACCAGGTACAGGAGGCAACAATGCATCACAACATCATCACCATACAATATAGAATTTGTGTTAGCCAAACAGTTTGACCATTTTATTAATTAATATTATTATTGTTTTTTGTTGAGTTCTTTTTCCATCTATTGGCTAACGGAGTAGAAAGATATATTTTTCTGTAGTGGAAAAGTTTTCAATTTGACATGTTTACCCTTACTCACCGAAATCATTTTATCTTTTTCCCAACATCTTAGTTAACAATGAAGATGAAGTTAACAACTAGAGATGAGCGGTGTTCGAGTCGAACTGTTCGCCAATTTCAAATTCGAGCTGTTTTGGGCAGTGTTCGAGTCGTTCGATGAACCCGAACAATTTGCTTAAAATTCGGCTGTTCGAGTTTCTGTTCGATAACTGTTTGTTCACCAAAAGCCTAGCTTGATTTGCACATTAAAACTGTTTATCATTGTTAATAGACTGTTTCAGTGTATAGTGGGCGGGGGGGAGATAGATCTGTGCTGAAATAACGCCGATCTCCATTTTTTTTTTCTTAACTGGATTTACAGTGGGGCGGTGCAGTCTCTCAGCCTATCAGCAGTGCACACACACAAAGCAATGTGCATGTGATGCACACGAGCAAGGGCATGTGTCATTGGCTGTGTATGTCACATGTCCTTGCCCTATAAGAACCAGCCATTTGCCCCGTCGCCACCATTTCCTCACTACTGCAGCTTAGTGTTAGATGGCACCACTGCTGCTGTGGGCTCTATACAGACCAATAGTGTTTCCTTGGAGCGAATTGTCAGAGAGATAGGTTTAGGGAGTCGGGAGGAGTCGGGACTAGTTGTAATATCAGCCCTTTTCAGGGTAGGTTGCAGCAGTTCATAGCACTGTTTGCCAGGCAGGTCTGTGCCAGTGCTGTGCAAGTGTTTGTCACAGGATTTGGTGTACTCTAGCTCGAGCCAATCCTTTTGGGCTAGTAACATTGTCTGATAGTCATCTGAGTAGCCCGCCTGTGAAGCTAGCTACACCGCCTGTGTATCTCAATTTTTACTGCATCTAACCCAGTTAATAGTTTGGGGCCTAGGAGCAGTGTCTGCACGTCAGCAGAGTAGACCGCCTGTGAAACAAACTACACCGCCTGTGTATCTCTATTTTCACTGCATCTAATCCAGTTAATAGTTTTGGGCCTAGTACCACAGTTTGGCCAATCAGTTCTGCTCGGTTTTCATCCATCGGTTGTTGTGCCAACAACAACAGATACAGAGTTGCCAATTAGTTAAGCACTAAAATGAGTGGCAAAAGGCCTGCTGCTGGTGGAAAGGGGAATAGGCGTGTTGGAAAGGGAAAAAAAGCTTGTGTCGGTGGGGTAGGTGGTAAAGCAGCAGTAACATCTGCAGAAGAAAGACCATCTTCCAGCCAAAGTAAGATGTCTACTTCTTTTCGTGGTCAATCTGATATGATCCCTTTCTTACGACCATCGCTACAAGCATCGCCAAAAATTCCAGATGAGGCACAAAAACAGCAGGTGCTTGAATGGATATCAAGTGTTCGTTCAAGTGGGCTCTCCTCCATGTCAATTTCAACATCACAACTACTCCAGTCCTCAGAGTTGTCACCCCAATCGCACTTGCTTCCTCACAGCTCCCAAGACTCCATCTGCCCGTCTGAGCATGGGGTAACACACATAGTTGAGTCTGTAGAGCTGTTTACGCATCCTATAGCCTGGGAATCAGAGGTCTGCTCCAGAGCATCTGTGAATCCAGACAAGGAAATGATCTTCACTGATGCCCAGAATCTTTGTGAGTCGGATCCAGGCCCAGATGAAGAAGGATCTGAGCATAATGTAGACCCTCATTCCCAAACTGTAACTCCTGTTGGTGGAGACAATGAGGAAGATGATGATGAAACTGAGATACCTGATTGGAACGAAAACTTGACTTTTTGGTCGGGGCAGGAAGAGGTTGGCTCTGAGGACGACGGGTGTGAGAACACACAGGATGATGATGACAAGGTTGTAGACCCCACTTACTGTCAACCCCCAGTCCACCAGTCCATGAGGTCAGCAGAGGAGGTGGAGGAGGAAGCTAGTGACGAGTCTGATGACGAGGTAACGGTGTGCCTTCCTGGACGGAGACGGAGTACTGGAAGCACGTCAACAACTGCATCCTCAACCCCAACTGTGCCTCAGACCAGAAGTTGTGGTGGCTCTTCAGGTCGCACGGGCTCTAAGCCTTGCATAGCCTGGGCATTTTTTGACATCGCAAAGGATGACCCAACTCATGTTGTCTGTATGATTTGTCAACAAAATCTCAGTAGAGGCCAAAAAATCACTAGCTTGAGTACTTCATGCATGAACCGTCACATGGATATGAGGCATAAGTTGCAGTGGAAAGCTCACTGTGCTACAATGCGGTCTAGTGGGCCGGGTCAACCACCCTCTGCCCCATGAAGTGCATCCGTGTCCTCTTCATCCTCTGTGACTGTGGGGACAGCAGTCGCACATGGTTTTGGATGCAGACCTTCCACCTCTTTACCTGCAGCAGTCAGTGTGATTGGCAGGTCATCAGGACATTTTCAAGTGGAAACACCTGATGGTGTTGAGCGCTCTCCGACATCGACACCACATTTTGATCAAGGCAACATAACATCTCCGCCTGCACCTTCCTCACAGACCAGCAGTTTGCCGGGGACACCCTACTCAACTCCGTCTAAGCACGGCAGCCAGCCCTCAGTCCCTCAGATGTGGACAAGTAAAAGACCATTTCCTCCAAGCCATGACAAAGCTAAGAGGTTGAATTTCTCCATCTGCAAGCTGTTGGCTACAGAAATGCTGCCTTTCCGCCTGGTGGACACAGAGGATTTTCGAGACCTTATGTCCGTCGCAGTGCCCCAGTACCAGATGCCCAGTCGCCACTACTTCTCAAAGAAAGCTGTGTCTGCACTACACCAGCATGTCGCACACATCACCGCTTCCTTGAGAAACTGTGTGTGTGACAGGGTGCATTTCATCACAGACACTTGGACGAGTAGACATGGACAGGGGCATTACATGTCGGTGACTGTGCACTGGGTAACTACGGCGACATCAGGAGAAGGGGCTGCTGTCCAAGTCTTGCCGTCCCCACAAGTTGCTCGTCGATCCTCTGTATCTAGAAGTTCCTCCACTACTTCTGCCTCCTCAACCTCCTCTCGGTCCTCCATCTGCACCCAAAGCCTGTCTGGTAATGCTACCCGCGTTGTAACTGCGCAGAAGGAATTCTGCACACCTCCTCACTATGCTGTCACCAGGGCTCAACGGCATCAGGCAGTGTTTACATTGAAATGTCTGGGAAATGTGAGTCACACAGCTGAGGAGTTGTGGTCAGCTCTGGAGACCGACTTCCATCAATGGTTTTCTCCACTCAGCCTGCTGTTGTGAATTTGCTTTTTGGCTCCCTCTAGTGGTTACTAGTTTTTTGACTCTGGTTTTTCTGTCTTTCCTTTTATCCGCACCTGGGTCGTTAGTTAGGGGCGTTGCTTTATAAGCTCCCTGGACACTCAGTTCTATGCCTGGCAACGTAGTTATCAGAGCTAATCTGCTGTGCTCTTGTCTACTGATCCTGGTCCGGTTATTCAGCTAAGTCATTTACTTTGCTTTTTGCTATTTGTTTTTGGTTTTGTATTTTTGTCCAGCTTGTTCCTAATCTGTATCCTGACTTTTGCTGGAAGCTCTAGGGCGCTGGTGTTCTCCCCCCGGACCGTTAGACGGTTCGGGGGTTCTTGAATTTCCAGTGTGGATTTTTGATAGGGTTTTTTGTTGACCATATAAGTTACCTTTCTATATTCTGCTATTAGTTAGCGGGCCTCTCTGTGCTAAACCTGGTTCATTTCTGTGTTTGTCATTTCCTCTTACCTCACCGTTATTATTTGTGGGGGGCTTCTATCCTGCTTTGGGGTCCCTTTCTCTGGAGGCAAGAGAGGTCTTTGTTTTCCTCTACTAGGGGTATTTAGATTCTCGGCTGGCGCGAGTCATCTAGGATCAACGTAGGTATGACCCCCGGCTACTTCTAGTGTGGCGTTAGGAGTAGATATATGGTCAACCCAGTTACCACTGCCCTATGAGCTGGATTTTTGTATCTTGCAGACTTCCACGTTCCTCTGAGACCCTCGCCATTGGGGTCATAACAGTTTGCCAGGCCTATATTAAATGTTTAATGCATTGCAAAAGAGGGATTATAAGAAAGAAGATTCTGAGTTTTTTTTTCTCCTCTCTCATTTTTTTTTTTTTTTTTTCTTCATCCCCTTTACCTCAGAGTGGCTTATGCTTGCTGCAGACATGAATGTCCAGACCTTGATTACAAGTGTGGACCAGCTGGCTACTCGTGTGCAGGGCATACAAGATTATGTTATCAGAAGTCATGGGTCAGAACCTAAGATACCGATTCCTGAACTGTTTTCCGGAGACAGGTTTAAGTTTAGGAATTTCAAGAATAATTGTAAATTGTTTTTGTCCCTGAGACCCTGTTCATCTGGAGACTCCGCTCAGCAAGTAAAAATTGTTATTTCGTTCTTACGGGGTGACCCTCAAGATTGGGCTTTTTCGCTGGCGCCAGGAGATCCGGCATTGGCTGATATTGATGCGTTTTTTCTGGCGCTCGGTTTACTTTATGAGGAACCCAATCTTGAGATTCAGGCAGAAAAGGCCCTGCTGGCTATGTCTCAGGGGCAGGACGAGGCTGAAGTGTATTGCCAAAAATTTCGGAAATGGTCCGTGCTGACACATTGGAACGAGTGTGCACTGGCCGCTAATTTTAGAAATGGTCTTTCTGATGCCATTAAAGATGTTATGGTGGGTTTTCCCATTCCCACAGGTCTGAATGATGCTATGGCACTGGCTATTCAAATTGATCGGCGATTGCGGGAGCGCAAGACCGCAAATTCCCTCATGGTGTTGTCTGAACAGACACCTGATTTAATGCAATGTGATAGAATCCTGACCAGAAATGAGCGGAAAATTCATAGACGCCGGAATGGCTTGTGCTACTACTGTGGTGATTCTACACATGTTATCTCAGCATGCTCTAAACGTATAGCTAAGGTTGTTGGTCCGGTCACCGCTGGAAATTTGCAACCTAAATTTATTCTGTCTGTAACTTTGATTTGCTCACTGTCGTCTTATCCTGTCATGGCGTTTGTAGATTCAGGTGCTGCCCTGAGTCTTATGGATCTGTCATTTGCTAAGCGCTGTGGTTTTACTCTTGAACCATTAGAAAATCCTATTCCTCTTAGGGGTATTGATGCTACGCCATTGGCAGCAAATAAACCGCAGTATTGGACACAGGTTACCATGTGCATGACTCCTGAACACCGCGAGGTGATACGTTTTCTTGTTTTACATAAAATGCATGATTTGGTTGTTTTAGGGCTGCCATGGTTACAGACCCATAATCCCGTCCTGGACTGGAAGGCTATGTCAGTTTCTAGTTGGGGCTGTCGTGGTATTCATGGGGATATCCTGCCTGTGTCTATTGCTTCTTCTACGCCTTCGGAAGTTCCGGAGTATTTGTCTGATTATCAGGATGTCTTTAGCGAGTCCAGGTCCAGTGCATTGCCTCCTCATAGGGACTGTGACTGTGCTATAGATTTGATTCCAGGCAGTAAATTTCCTAAGGGAAGACTCTTTAATCTGTCGGTACCTGAACATACCGCTATGCGTTCGTATATCAAGGAGTCTTTGGAGAAAGGACATATTCGTCCGTCTTCTTCCCCTCTTGGTGCAGGATTCTTTTTTGTGGCTAAAAAGGACGGATCTTTGAGGCCTTGTATTGATTATCGGCTTTTAAATAAGATCACTGTCAAATTTCAGTATCCTCTGCCGCTGTTGTCTGACTTGTTTGCCCGAATTAAAGGTGCCAAGTGGTTCACCAAGATAGACCTTCGTGGTGCGTACAACCTTGTGCGCATTAAGCAAGGTGATGAATGGAAAACCGCATTCAATACGCCCGAAGGTCATTTTGAGTACTTGGTGATGCCTTTTGGGCTCTCCAATGCGCCTTCAGTTTTTCAGTCCTTTATGCATGACATTTTCCGGAAGTATCTGGATAAATTTTTGATCGTTTATCTGGATGATATTTTGGTTTTTTCTGATGATTGGGACTCGCATGTGGAGCAGGTCAGGTTGGTCTTTAAAATTTTGCGTGAAAATTCTTTGTTTGTCAAAGGCTCAAAGTGTCTCTTTGGTGTACAGAAGGTTCCCTTTTTGGGGTTTATTTTTTCCCCTTCTGCTGTGGAGATGGACCCGGTCAAGGTCCGAGCTATTCTTGATTGGACTCAGCCCTCGTCAGTTAAGAGTCTTCAGAAGTTCTTGGGTTTCGCTAACTTCTACCGTCGTTTTATCGCTAATTTTTCTAGCGTTGTGAAACCTTTGACGGATATGACCAAGAAGGGCTCCGATGTAGCTAACTGGGCTCCTGCTGCCGTGGAGGCTTTCCAGGAGTTGAAACGCCGGTTTACTTCGGCGCCTGTTTTGTGCCAGCCCGATGTCTCACTTCCCTTTCAGGTTGAGGTGGATGCTTCGGAGATTGGAGCAGGGGCCGTGTTGTCGCAGAGAGGCCCTGGTTGCTCTGTTATGAAACCTTGTGCCTTTTTCTCTAGGAAGTTTTCGCCTGCCGAGCGAAATTATGATGTGGGCAATCGGGAGTTGTTGGCCATGAAGTGGGCATTTGAGGAGTGGCGTCATTGGCTCGAGGGTGCTAAGCATCGTGTGGTGGTCTTGACTGATCACAAAAATCTGATGTATCTCGAGTCTGCTAAACGCCTTAATCCGAGACAGGCCCGCTGGTCATTGTTTTTCTCCCGCTTTGATTTTGTTGTCTCGTATTTACCAGGTTCAAAGAATGTGAAGGCCGATGCTCTTTCTAGGAGCTTTGTGCCTGATGCTCCTGGAGTCGCTGATCCTGTTGGTATTCTTAAGGATGGAGTTATCTTATCAGCTATTTCTCCGGATCTGCGACGTGTGTTGCAGAGATTTCAAGCTGATAGGCCTGAGTCTTGTCCACCTGACAGACTGTTTGTTCCGGATAAGTGGACCAGCAGAGTCATTTCCGAGGTTCATTCCTCGGTGTTGGCAGGTCACCCGGGAATTTTTGGCACCAGAGATCTGGTGGCCAGGTCCTTTTGGTGGCCTTCTTTGTCAAGGGATGTGCGGTCATTTGTGCAGTCCTGTGGGACTTGTGCTAGAGCTAAGCCTTGCTGTTCTCGTGCCAGCGGGTTGCTCTTGCCCTTGCCTGTCCCGAAGAGACCTTGGACACATATCTCCATGGATTTCATTTCTGATCTTCCGCTATCTCAGGGCATGTCTGTTATCTGGGTGATATGTGATCGCTTCTCCAAGATGGTCCATTTGGTTCCTTTGCCTAAGCTGCCTTCCTCTTCCGATCTGGTTCCTGTGTTTTTCCAGAACGTGGTTCGTTTGCACGGCATCCCTGAGAATATTGTGTCAGATAGAGGATCCCAGTTCGTTTCCAGGTTCTGGCGATCCTTTTGTAGTAGGATGGGCATTGATTTGTCGTTTTCCTCTGCTTTCCATCCTCAGACTAATGGACAGACGGAGCGAACCAATCAGACTTTGGAGGCTTATTTGAGGTGTTTTGTCTCTGCTGATCAGGACGATTGGGTGACATTCTTGCCGTTGGCTGAGTTTGCCCTTAATAATCGGGCTAGTTCCGCCACCTTGGTTTCGCCTTTTTTCTGCAACTCTGGTTTCCATCCTCGCTTTTCTTCAGGTCATGTGGAGTCTTCTGACTGTCCTGGGGTGGATTCTGTGGTGGATAGGTTGCAGCGGATCTGGAATCATGTGGTGGACAACTTGAAGTTGTCACAGGAGAGGGCTCAGCGCTTTGCCAACCGCCGCCGCGGTGTGGGTCCCCGACTACGCGTTGGGGATTTGGTATGGCTTTCTTCCCGCTTTGTTCCTATGAAGGTCTCCTCTCCCAAATTTAAACCTCGTTTTATTGGTCCTTACAAGATATTGGAAATCCTTAATCCTGTATCTTTTCGTCTGGATCTTCCTGTGTCGTTTGCTATTCACAATGTATTTCATAGGTCCTTGTTGCGGCGGTACGTTGTGCCTGTAGTTCCTTCTGCTGAGCCTCCTGCTCCGGTGTTGGTTGAGGGCGAGTTGGAGTACGTGGTGGAGAAGATCTTGGATTCTCGCCTCTCCAGGCGAAGACTTCAGTACCTGGTCAAGTGGAAGGGCTATGGTCAGGAGGATAATTCCTGGGTGGTCGCCTCTGATGTTCATGCGGCCGATTTAGTTCGTGCCTTTCATGCCGCTCATCCTGATCGCCCTGGTGGTCGTGGTGAGGGTTCGGTGACCCCTCACTAAGGGGGGGGTACTGTTGTGAATTTGCTTTTTGGCTCCCTCTAGTGGTTACTAGTTTTTTGACTCTGGTTTTTCTGTCTTTCCTTTTATCCGCACCTGGGTCGTTAGTTAGGGGCGTTGCTTTATAAGCTCCCTGGACACTCAGTTCTATGCCTGGCAACGTAGTTATCAGAGCTAATCTGCTGTGCTCTTGTCTACTGATCCTGGTCCGGTTATTCAGCTAAGTCATTTACTTTGCTTTTTGCTATTTGTTTTTGGTTTTGTATTTTTGTCCAGCTTGTTCCTAATCTGTATCCTGACTTTTGCTGGAAGCTCTAGGGCGCTGGTGTTCTCCCCCCGGACCGTTAGACGGTTCGGGGGTTCTTGAATTTCCAGTGTGGATTTTTGATAGGGTTTTTTGTTGACCATATAAGTTACCTTTCTATATTCTGCTATTAGTTAGCGGGCCTCTCTGTGCTAAACCTGGTTCATTTCTGTGTTTGTCATTTCCTCTTACCTCACCGTTATTATTTGTGGGGGGCTTCTATCCTGCTTTGGGGTCCCTTTCTCTGGAGGCAAGAGAGGTCTTTGTTTTCCTCTACTAGGGGTATTTAGATTCTCGGCTGGCGCGAGTCATCTAGGATCAACGTAGGTATGACCCCCGGCTACTTCTAGTGTGGCGTTAGGAGTAGATATATGGTCAACCCAGTTACCACTGCCCTATGAGCTGGATTTTTGTATCTTGCAGACTTCCACGTTCCTCTGAGACCCTCGCCATTGGGGTCATAACAGCCTGCAGCCAGGGAAGGCTGTGTGCGACAATGCTGCAAACCTGGGTGCGCTTCTTCGCCGGGGCAATGCCACACACGTGCCTTGTAGGGCTCACGTTTTCAACCTGGTTGTCCAGCAATTTTAATCCCACTATCCTGGACTAGATGGGCTTCTGCAGATGGCACGGTTGCTGTGTGCTCACTTCCACCGTTCGCATCCCGCAGCTTGACGACTTGCATCTCTACAGAAGTCGTTGGGCCTGCCAGTTCACCGGCTGAAATGCGATGTGCTCACATATTTGAATTCAACTCTGCACATGTTGCAGCGACTGTGGCAGCACCGACGAGCCCTGGTGCAATACGTTATGACGTATAGCCTAGGCCAACGAGATCAAGAGGTGGGGCAAATCACGCTGCAGGAGTGGTCTCAGATCAGGGACCTATGCACCCTTGCACCCTTCTGCACAGTTTTGGAATAGCAACAAAGATGGTTAGTGCTGACGATGCCATTATCAGCATGACCATTCCGGTGATTTACATGCTGGAGCACACCTTACACAGTGTTCGGAGACAGGTGGTGGAACAAGAGGAGGAGGAGGATCAGGAGGAGTCGCATGAGGAAGGGATCATATCTCCAAGGTCAAGAAGGTTGGCAGTACCAAGGCGGCTGGCATTGGAGGCTGGGGGAGAGGGATTACCGAGGGCGCATGGTAGCAGCCAAACTGTTGAGAAAGGTGCAGGAGGCAAGGAAGAAGTGGAGGACGAACTGGCGCTTGGCATGGAAGGCTCATCAGATGAGGGAGACCTTGATCAAATTTCTGTTGTGCGAGGTTGGGGGGGAGAGGGCAGACGAAGGAAGCATGATTCTCACCTCGCCACCACCAAGACAACAAGGACTTGGTCCTCCTGGATGCGCAAGACACATGAGTGCCTTCTTGCTGTACTACCTGCAACATGACCCTCGGATTGTCAGAATCCGAAGTAATGCCGACTACTGGGTTGCCACACTCTTAGATCCCCGGTACAAAAGCAAATTTGGCAAAATAATTCCTGCCATAGAAAGGGAGTATCAGCAGAGACTGTTACAGAATCTAACATCTGCTTTTTCACAAAACACCAGTGGTGCACATAGTGAATCTCTGAGTTCTCACTTGCCAACTGTGGGACTATCGAGTCATCACTCAAACCATAACAGTAACATCGTATCTGGTGGTAACAGCAATTTTTTCCAATCATTTCAAGATTTTTTTAGACCATCCTTTGCAAGGCCACAGGAGACAAGAAGTCTGACGCACAGCCAATGCCTAGAGAGGATGGTCCAAGAGTATCTCCAAGTTAACATCGATGCCATGACTGTGGAACTGGACCCTTGCTCATTTTGGGCTTCCAATCTTGAAAAATGGCCTGAGCTCACCACTCATGCCTTGGCGATCTTGTCGTGCCCCGCAGCCAGCGTTCTCTCTGAACGTGTTCAGCGCTGCTGGTGGTGTGCTGACAGATAAGTGCACGCGGCTGTCCAGTGACAATGTAGACAGACTAACGTTCATCAAGATGAACAAATACTGGATCTGCAAGGACTTTTCTACCCCTGTGTCATCTTGGGGAGACTAAAAGCTTGATGATTTTTGAAAATCATCTCACCAACCATTTTAAAAAACTCTGGCGAAATTGATGCCACTTAAGTGGGGTCTGTGGCTGAATTTTTGGAAAAAATGGAGACTCTTTTATTTAGTCCCCTTGCTGAATTTTACATGACGCTGCCATCGTCAATTCCAGGTGGGTAGGGTCGTCTGCAGAGTTGTTTCCTCATACTATGGCCTGGGATTCAGAGGTCTGCTCCAAAGCTTCAGTGTCTGCTAGTCAGCAGAGTAGCCCAGCCACCCACCGCCTGTTTACCTAAGTACTATTTTTAACGGCATCTAGCCCAGGAAATCCTTTTGGGCCTAGTAGAATTTGGTGCTACTCAGCAGCGTACTTCACCCATGAAGCAAGCTACACTGCCTGTTTACCTAACTACTATTTTTTAATGGCATCTAGCCCAGGAAATCTCTTTGGGCCTAATAGAATTTAGTTCTACTCAGCAGCGTACCCCACCCATGAAGCAAGCTACACCGCTTGTTGATCTAATTACTAATTTTTAACTGCATCTAGCCCAGGAAATCGTTTTGTACCTAATAGCATTTTGTGCTACTCAGCACAGTACCCCACCCATGAAGCAAGCTACACCGCCAGTTTTGACTCTCGTTTCTCTGGTTTAATAATTTGCAATAAGAGTCGCCGTGTATGTTTATAGATTATCTATAACTGATGCCTTTCTTTTTTATTTTGTAACAGCATCTAGCCCAGGAAATCCTTTTGGGCCTAGTAGAATTTGGTGCTACTCAGCAGCGTACCCCACCCATGAAGCAAGCTACACCACCTGTTTACCTAAGTACTATTTTTTAACGGCATCTAGCCCAGGAAATCCTTTTGGGCCTAGTAGAATTAAGTGCTACTCAGCAGCGTACCCCACCCATGAAGCAAGCTACACCGCCTGTTTACCTAAGTACTATTTTTTAACGGCATTTGGCCCAGGAAATCCTTTTGGGCCTAGTAGCAATTTCTGCTACTCAGCAGAGTACCCCACCCATGAAGCAAGCTACACCGCCTTCTTTCATTCTCTATCTAACCCCTCGGCTCTGAGGTGTCCACTCTCCCTCCAGCTCTCTCCTTCTCACAGGTGGACTACCGCGTGTTTTCACACTGTGGCAAATCTTTTGGGCCCAGGCATAAGAAGTCGTCGAGGTAATGGATAACACAGGGGAACAATTTGAAAAACATTTTCTGTTGAGTTAGGTTTTTGAGCTGATTTATACTAAAATTGGCATGCTGATTCCAAAAATGTAGTCAGTTTTTTTCTAGCACGTCAAGTTTTTCCTACACAACTTACCTGCCAGAGAAGCACAATTGCACTGATATCTGTAATAAGACTTGTTATCTGATTACAATTCGACTCATATAGAGCTACATGGCAACTTGTAAGAGTAGTCACAACTTTGTCATGCCAATTTCCTATATATTTCATTTTTTGTTCATATTTGTACTATTTAAAAAAAAAACAACACTTTTTAGGTACAGTAGTTTACATAGTTTTGAGAAGACAAAAATCCTATAGTTCAAAAACTTGACGTGATAGAGAAAAACTGAGATCATTTCTGGATTCAGCATCCAAAAATTAATTAAGAACAGTTGTCTGACCTAACTCTTAAAAAATTGTGTTCCCCATTGTAATATGTGCCGCCTTACAAACGTCCATGACAACACATTCGAGGAAGCAACTAAACGCTTCAAATAGTAAGCAGGATATGGAGCACCGCATGGGCAAACAGCAATCTATGTAGTATGCTCCTTCACAGAAGCAGCCCAATTGGAGGACACTATTCGGAGGCACAGGTAGTAACCGGAACGCCCCCTCAATATCTGTTTTGGCCATTAGGGTGCCCTTTACCAATTTCTTGACCCGCCTGATTGCCTCGTCAAAGGAGGTACAGTGCATAGTATTGTACTTGGTTCCGCGTCGATGTTGTCGTTTACTGACCTGCCCCTTGGATATGACAAATGGTGGATTAGTCTGAATGTATTGGGTTCATTTTTTGGCACAACTCCCAATGGGGGTACCACTACGTCTTCTAAGGAAAGTGTTCTTAATGGACCCGCCGCCATTCTACCTAAAGATATTAATTTTTTTATTTTTTTTGTCAAGACGTCTGGGTGTTGGTAGAGTGAGTTTAGATTTTTACTCTAGCCTTTCTTGATTTTAGAAGGGCATGACATGCCTATATCTGTGTCTCCTCCTCCTTTTACTCCTCCACCTCTTTTCTTTTTGCATGACTATATGTAGTTGTGACTTTTCCATGTGTTTGTTGTGTCTTCTGAGCAGTTTGTCAGCTTTTGGACACCTTTTAAGGTGTTTTCTATGTGTTTTACATGTGTCTGTATGTGTTTGTGTTTGACTGCCATTGGTTTCAAGGGGGTTTGACGGTGTTCGTCGAACGTTCGATGAACATTTCGTCAAACACGTCCCTGTTCGACAAACCGAACCCGAACACTAGGGAGATGGCTCAACACTATTAACAACGTCTATGATATTATTTTAGTAATAATTATTGACTTCTTGCTTACTTGGTGCATCACGTCTTGATTAATTTTGGTTCCGTTGCAAAATAAGAGAAAAAGTAGTATAGTTGTATGGTAGGGAGAGTGTAGGCTAGGGTCACATGACCGTTTTCTCTCCATATGAGAAAAACGGTCCAATTAGGCTAATCACACTCTGATCAAATTTTGATCAGATTTTCAAATTTCAATCAAATTTTGATCAGAGTGGGACTCGATTTTCTTGGAGATGGAGAGAAATAAAGTTTTCCCACCTTCTCAATTCTATCAGTCTGTGAACATTGGACCACCATCATGTCATCAGCGTGTGGTCTGATTTTTTTCATGGACCTTTAGACATGAACAAGTCAATGCCATCCAATTCTTGGAAACATATCATGCATGCTGCAATTTCATTTACTCGGACCAAACAGACATGTGCACAGCCCCATAGAATAACATGACTACAAGTGCTGTTCGTCAAAACCATGGATAGCACTCTTCCAATTTACACGGTCGTCTGTATGAGCCTTTAGGGATATTTAACCCCTTTCTGTCCTCAGACGGGATAGTACTTCTGAGGTCAGAACCCCCGCTTTGATACTGGCTCCGGCGGTGAGCCCGCATCAAAGCTGGGACATGTCAGCTGTTTTGAACAGCTGACATGTGCCCGCAATACCGACGGGTGGAATCGCGATCCACCCGCCGCTATTAACTAGTTAAATGTCACTGTCGAACGCTGACAGTGGCATTTAACCGGCCCTTCCGGCCATCAAGCGCATCGCCGACCCCCGTCACATGATCGGGGGTCAGCGATGCATCAGGACAGTAACCATAGAGGTCCTTGAGACCTCTATGGTTACTGATGCCGGCCTGCTGTGAGCTCCCCTTTGTGGTCGGCGCTCATAGCAAGCCTGCAATTTAGCTGCATAGCATTGATCTGATTATCACTGCTATGTAGCTGAGCCGATCGAGTTGTGCCAGCTTCTAGCCTCCCATGGAGGCTATTGAAGCATGGCAAAAAAAAAGTTTAAAAAAATGTGAAAAAAATAAAAAAAAATATAAAAGTTTAAATCACCCCCCTTTCGCCCATTCAAAATAAAACAATTAAAAAAAAAATCAAACCTACACATATTTGGTATCGCCGTGTTCAGAATTGCCCGATCTATCAATAAAAAAAAGGATTAACCTGATCGCTGAATGGCGTAGCGAGAAAAAAAATCGAAACACCAGAATTACGTTATTCTGGTCGCCACAACATTGCATTAAAATGCAATAACGGGTGATCAAAAGAACGTATCTGCACAAATGTGGTATCATTAAAAACATCAGCTCGGCATGCAAAAAATAAGCCCACCGCCAACCCCAGATCACGAAAAATGGAGACGCTACGGGTATCGGAAAATGGCGCAATTTTTTTTTTTTTTTTAGCAAAGTTTGGATTTTTTTTTCACCACTTAGATAAAAAAGAACCTAGGCATGTTTAGTGTTGATGAATTCATAATGACCTGGAGAATCAAAATGGCAGGTCAGTTTTAGCATTTAGTGAACCTAGCAAAAAAGCCAAACAAAAAACAAGTGTGGCATTGCACTTTTTTTGCGATTTCACCGCACTTGGAATTTTTTTCCTGTTTACCAGTACATGACATGGTAAAACCAATGATGTCATTCAAAAATAAAACTCATCCCGCAAAAAATAAGCGCTCACATGGCCATATTGGCAGAAAAATGAAAAAGTTATGGCTCTGGGAAGGATAGGAGCGAAAAATGAACACGGAAAAGCGGAAAATCCCACGGTCAGGAAGGGGTTAAGTGATGTTCCTTTCTCCAAGGCAAAATAAATCCCAATTGATGTAATAATACGGGATAAAGTGTTCATTATTACATAAGTGACTTGGTTTGTCTGCAGCAACTTGAGGTATGTGTGTAAGAGCGGGTCCACTTAAAAAAAAAAAAAAAATGCCTAAAAAAATGAAATCACTAAAAAATGTTTGAAAGATATTTCCTATTCATTTACATTGTAAAAGCATTTTACTATTTATATGATCAGTCTTTTGAGAGCTTTTTCCGATTTAGGTTTTGAAAAAAGTCTGGCGGGAATAAAGACGGTTCATGTCACTGATGGAATCCTCTCCGAAGTAGGCACTGTCCAATCAAAATGCTGCATAAAATACACTATAGAAAACAAAATCCTAAACATTTCAAAAACTTTCTAAAAACGCTTCAGGAAATGAAAAGTTTGTTCATAAATTTTACTTGAAAACTCCTCAACTTTGAATGCCCAAAAAAACTTCATGTGCACATCCCTAATAACAGCTCAAAATTAAAATTATTCAAGACTGGTATTGTTTAAACCAGTCGTTATGAGAAGGTGTGCTGAATCCAGACACTCCTGATTTATGGACATGCTATAAATCCTTCTCCATTCCTAGCTGGAGTAAGATTTGTGACATGGTGAACACCGCTGCTTGTGATGAATTTGATGAGTGACAGTCGCCATACCCCACGTCCCACCCCAGTTCTGTCCACTTTGTTAACGTTGGAAAAAAAGGCTTATGAATTCCAAAAGTCGAATAATTTTAGTGTAGCCTCCTGTTGCCACGAAATTATGTCATTTTTCAAACCTTTGATGAATCTGGTCCATAGTCTTCATGAAAAGCCTTTGTCATGGATAGGAAAGTGTGAATGTTAACAAGAATTTATGAATAGTGATGGGAGAATGTGCTCAGATAACATCTTATCCGAGCATGCTCGGTTGTTATCCGAGTATCTTGTAGTGCTTGTATATTATATTCACGTCCCCATGGCTGCATGATTTGCGGCTGTTAGACAGCCTGAACCCGTGCACGGGGGGATGCATGTTAGGGAATCGCCACATGTGTTCAGACTGTCTTACAACTGCAAATCATGCAGCTGCGGGGATTTAAACACATTATCCGGGGACGCCCAAGATACTTGGATAACACCCGAGCACGCTCGCCCATTATTATTATTATTGTTTATTACGTAATATAGTGGCATTTATTCCATGGCACTTTACATGTGCCCATTACTATTTATGACTAATAAAGTTAGCCTATCAATGATTCCTATAAGGATGTCCTGATACAACTGTCTTTTGTGTGGCTGAAGTGGTCTATAAGGATCTCTTGGTACCATTGTCCTTTACTTACAGGTCACTTTTTTAACTGAGCTTTATGTATATTGTGGATATGTTTGCCTTGGCATGCCCTTTTGGGTATGTTCTGCATGAGCTGATGTAAGACTGGCATATGGATGTTCCTATATAACACCTCATTTCTGCTACACTTCCCAACACTTGGCAAACTAGATCCCTACTAACTAGACCAGTGTTCCCCAACTCCGGTCCTCAAGAGCCACCAACAGGTCATGTTTTCAGGATTTCCTTAGTATTGCACAGGTGATAATTGCATCACCTGGACAGGCAAGCATTCAATCACCTGTGCAATACTAAGGAAATCCTGAAAACATGACCTGTTGGTGGCTCTTGAGGATCGGAGTTGGGGAACACTGAACTAGACCATAAAGAGCAGATATTGAGAACCATGGCTCTGTGCTTCTGTGCTTGTCTGCATTCGGGACTAAGATCCGGCTTGGTGGCATCAATTCTAATATAGTTTCAGCATGAGCACCCATTTCTGTAAACATTATTCATTCAACCCAGGTTATCATCTCTAAGGAGAACTTCTCACCAATTTGGGACTGTCGTTTTTATTTAATAAAAGAGTGGGCAGCCTCAGACTGCTGATTTTTCAAAACATGGCTGGCCAAAGCTATGTGCGACCTGCGCAGTAGCACAAGACGCAGGAGAGCAGACTGCAGAAAAAGCGACAGTGAGTTACCCTGTCTTTGTGCATTGGATCACTGTCTCCCCATGGCTGTTAACATCTCTGTAGTTTATACCATAGTTTCTTGTACCCCTGCGCTGTGAGGAGCGGGGACAGTTTAGCTACCCAGCACACAATTTTAAAAAAGGAGGATGCTTTACTTACATCCTCCTCCTCTTCTCTCTCTCTCTGCAGAACTAACAGTGCCTCCAGTGTTCAATCAGCTGGGGGAGGGGCATTAAAGTGCAGCGCTAACACCAGGGAAAGAGGAGAGCCGTGATAACTGCCCTGTGTGTGCCCACTGCCCAGCACACTCCAGGTAACATCTGCAGTTGGTTATCAGCTGCACTGCCCAGCTTTTGTTGTGCTGATAAAAGTAGGGGGATGGGGTAATTTGTCAAATGAAAGGTTAAATATGGAAGGTTAGAGTGTGTACATTTGACTATGTGTGTATTTTTATATGCATTTTCTATGTGTGTATGAGCACATCTATATTTTCCTGTGTGTATGAGGGTGTGTATTTTCCTATGTGTATGAACATGTCCATGTGTATTCTTATGTGCACGTGTGTATATATATTCCTTATATGTGTAAGGGCGTGTGTATTTTACTACATATGTATGAGCGCATGTGTATTTTTCTAGGTGTATCTCTTTCTGTGTATTTTCCTATGTGTATATGAGCAAGAGTGTGTGTATTTTCCTATGTGTGTTTTCCTATGTGTGTAAGGGCGTGTGTATTTTCCTATGTACGAGTGCATGTGTATATCTTTCTGTGCATTTTCCTATATGTGTATAAGCATGAGTGTGTGCATTTTCCAAAGTGTATGATCATGTGTATGAGTGGATTACCCTATGTGCAGGAGCATGTGTGTTTTTCCAATGTGTATGAGCATATATGTGTATGTATTTTCCTGAGTATGTGTGTATTTTTCTATGTATACAGTATATCACAATAGTGAGTACACCCATTGGAAATATTTTATTATCTTTTCATGGGACAACACAGAAGATATGACACTTTGATACAATGTAAATTACCGTAATCAGTGTAATGCTTGTATAACAGTGTAAATTTGGCGTGTCCTCTAAATAACTCAACACACAGCCATAAATATCTAAACCACTGGCAACAAAAGGGAATACACCCCTAAGCGAAAATGTCCAAATTGCGCCCAAATAGTCATTTTCCCTCCTTGGTGTAATGTGGCCCATTAGTGTTACAAGTTCTCTGGTGTGAGTGGGGAGCAGGTGTGTTAAATTTGGTGCTATTGCTCTCACACTATCTAATACTGGTCACTGGAACTTCAACATGGCACCTTAAGGCAAAGAACTCTGAGGATCTGAAAAAATTGTTGTTGCTCATCATAAAGATGGCCTAGGCTACAAGAAGATTTCCAGCACCTGATACTGAGCTGCAGCATGGTGGCCAAAACCATACAGCGATTTATCAAGACAGGTTCCACTCGGAACTCGTCTCACTATGGTCAACCAAAGAAGTTGAGTGCACGTGCTCAGCATCACATCTAGAGGTTGTCTTTTCAAAATAGAAATATGATTGCTGCCAGCATTAGTGCAGAGATTAAAGGAGAGGAGGTTCAACCTGTCAGTGCACAGACCATACGCTTCACTCTGCATCATATTGGTCTGCATGGCTGTCATCCCAGAAGAAAGCCTCTTCTAAAGATGATGCACAAGAAAGCCCGTAAACACTTTGCTGAAGACAACCAGACTAAGAACATGGATTGCTAGAACCATGTTCCGTGTTCTGATGAGATCAAGAAAACCTTTTATGGTTTAGATGGTGGCAAGCATGTGTGGCATCAAGCAGGTGAGGAGTACAAAGACATGTGAGTCTTGCCTACAGTCAAGCATGGTGGTAGGAGTGTCATGGTTTGAGGCTGCATGAGAGCTATAGGGAGCTACAGTTCATTGAATGAAGCATGACTGCCAATTTATACTGTGACATACTGAAGCAGAGCATGATCCCCTTCCTTCGGAAACTGAGCTGCAGGGCAGTATTCCAACATGGTAATGATCCCAAACATTCCTTCAAGATGACCACTGCCTTGCTAAAGGAACTGAGGTTAAATGTGCTGGACATGCCAACCATTTCTTCAGACCTAAACCCTGTTGACCATCAGTGGGGCATCCTCAAATTTAAGGTGGAGTAGCGCAAGATCTCTAACATCCACCAGCTCTGTGATGTTGTCATGGAGGAGTGAAAGAGGATTCTGGTGGCAACCTGTGAAGCTGTAGTGAATTTCATGCCCAAGAGAGTGAAAACAAAGCTTGAAACCAATGGTGGCCACAGAAAATATTAACATTTTGAGCAGAATTTGGCCATTTTCACTTTTGTACTCACTTTTGTTGCCAGTGTTTTAGACATTAATGGCTGTGTATTGAGTTATTTAGAGGGCACACCAAATTTACACAGTTGTAAAGTTGTACACTGACTACTTTACATTGTATCAATGTGTCATGTCTTCAGTGTTGTCCCATGACAAGATATAATAAAATATTTGCAAAAATGTGAAGGTGTACTCACTTTTGTGATATACTGTATATCTTTCTATGTATTTTTCTATATGTATATGAACACATGTATTTTACTGCATGTATTTTCCTATGTGTAAGAGCATGATGATGTGTATTTTCCTATGCATGTGTGTATTTTTATGAGGTCTATGAGAATGTGTGTGATTTTCCTGTGTGTATTTTCCTATGTGTGTGTTTTTCCTATGTCTATGAGCGCATGTGTGTATTTTCTTATGTGTGTATGGACGTGTGTATTTTCCTATGTGTATGCGCATGTGTGTATGTATTTTACTATGTGTATGCGCAAGTGTGTATGTATTTTACTATGTGTGTGAGAATGTGTGTATTTTTCTATGTGTATGAGTGTGTGAGTGTATTTTTCTTTGTGTTTGAGCATGTGTGTGTATTTTCCTATGTGTGTATTTTTTTTTACATTTGCATAGCACATGTGTACTTTACTGTATGTATTTTCCTGTGTGTATGAGTGTGCGTGTGTATTTCATGAGATTGGTGAATAGTCTAATTTGTATGGGGCCAATCCATTCATCGCTTGGGTAAAAATGACCAGCAACATGATATTAGTTAGGCGCGTAATGTTTGTGGTCACAGAGAATATGATTGGTCCAGTGAAGGAGAGGGGTCCTCTGAAGCCACCCCTTTTCAGCTGAATGTGCTTCTGATGACACATATTCAGTTGAAATGTATTGTAGCACAGAGATCCACCAGCTCACTGCATCGCAAAAGCAATCGTGGCCGCGGGCCTATTAGAGGACAACAGCAGACATTGACGTGTTCATTGCGGGTGGCGCAGTATTTCACTTTCATTCTCCACCCAAGGAAGAGGAAGATGGCACTGCCTGCCCCAGGAACGAGGAAAGGTAAGAAGAGTGGTTTATTTTTATGTTTAAATATCTTAGAAAAGATGATGGGGACATCCTTTATATAATCATGAAGAGCCCCTGGAAATGGGACATTATCACAAGATGGCCCAGTATGGAGAACATTATTACAGTAAGCCGTTGGCCAAATGTTCTCATCTGACAGCTATCTAATGTATATGGGGGGCTTAAAGATTCAAATATATCCCCTATTAATAGGATAGGTGATAGATTCCTCAACACTGGGGGTCCGATAACCGAGACCCCACCAATCCATAGAAAGGGGCCTTGAAAAGCCCTCTCTAAATGAAGAGGTGGTTGAATATGCACATGCTTCATTCATTACCAATGGGAGCATTGGAGATAACAGTGCATTTGACATAACTGAGCATTCGTCTGGTCTGTGCCACTTCCACAAATTAATGAATGAAGTGGAGATGCTCATATTCAAACACCACTCCATTTGTACAAGGCCTTTCAGAGCTTCGTTCTTAGGATCAGTAGGGGTCTCAGTGTTTGGACGCAAACAATTGAAAAGCTAACCCCTGTTCTATGGATAGGGCATAACTTCCACACTTGGTACAACCATTTTAAGGCTTCTTGGTCATGAACAGAAAGACAGAATTACAATAAACATTGCAACTCAAGCTGCACAGTTAGACCCCATTTACATGACTTTTTTTTCATATGAGAAACAGTTTCTTCCATTTGTGTGGCATCTTTTTTTTTCTCATATGGAAAAATAAAGTTTCTCTTAATTATTAAAAAGTAAAAAACAGACAACACTGTGCAAATAGATGGCTCCCAAACACTGTTTTTTTTAATCTGAATGGGTGAGTTTGATCAACAAATTGGATGAAAATGTGTATGTGAACATGCCCATAGACAGTATTTAGCATGTGAACTACACAGAACACGTGTGAAAAACAGACCTCTAAAAGGGGTCTAAGAAAGGGGGTTTAAAAAGTCCTTTAGCTCAGGTTTGCTAAAACAAAAGCACTTAAAAATCAATTAAAAAAAAGCCTTTTTCAATCCAATTATTTGAGCATTCTTTTAGTAATATAGTAACATAGTTAGCAAGGCCGAAAAAATACATTTGTCCATCCAGTTCAGCCTATATTCTGTCAGAATAAATCCCAAGATCTACGTCCTTCCAAAGATCCTATTAACTGTAAGATACAATATATACTTATAAGAGAGTTTAAAGGGGTTTTTCAATTTTAGATATTGAAGTCATATCCTTATCCTCTTGATAGTCATAAGTATCAGATCTTTTAGGTTCTGACACTAGTTATCCCCATTTTCACCTGTCAGCAGGTTATACAATTGGGCTAATCTGTTCATTAATCTTCTGGTCATTTCACAGCAGAATTAATAGTCTTAACTGAAGTGTTTTGTCTCAGATTATCGAAAAAAAAATGGTGCCACATCAACATGACCTCAGATGTTTGGCATTGCCCGTTCTCTGCCCTCGGTTTTTTGATGGTAGACTTTAGTAATCTGAGACTCCTTCTGAGGGACATTCTACCTGACAACCCTATTTAAAATGCTGTGGTGTCAGCTACCAGTCTGTTTCACGAATCCCAAATCAATATTGCAACTCTGCCTGAAACTATATGTCCATTTAGCAAGAATATGGTAGGGCAAGCTAAAGCCTCTTCTTCCATTCCAATAGTCCACAGAGCTACTATGTGCTTACTTCTACAGTTACCACAACATACACTGCCATATTATTTCTGGGTGTTTCATATATAAAACCCGCCTGTGCCTTTCTTGTTGTTATTCCTCTTTTGCAGTTTTTGACGTTTAATGTTTTATTACTAAAGGAACAAACTGAAAAGAATAATGGGATTTATTTATTTCTATTTGCTCATCATAAAATGTCATTATTTGTTGTATAAGGGACTCTGCAAATGAAAGCATCTATTTTTTGTGACACTATTGAACTTTTCATAAAGTGACAGTCTCCCGATAAAAGCATATTTGTGTCTGTAGACACATGTATAATATATGATAAAACTATAAAAAGGCTTCTTTAAGTTTGTGTACTTTGTCCATTTCTGCTACATTAAGCTATCTCAAATTATCTCTATATATTAATAAAGTGTTGCATATTTTTGTCAAATGATAAAATGTGTTCGTGTGTTTGACTCTTATATTTCCAAATGAATTGGCCATCGATAGGTCATCTATTTGCAATTAATGTGTAATGAGCCAGTGTTACTTTTAGGAAACGGACTCTTACCAGCCACTGTTTACATGTGCCATGTTATGATCCGGTGACCTTGGAGCTGCATGAGAACTTTCACTGGAGAAAGTGGCAACTATACTGACCGCAAACCTGAACTTAACACCGCAACTAAAAGTAGCCGTGGAGTGTACCTAGCACACCTAGACACCTCGTCACAGCCGGAGGACTAAATACCCCTAAAGATGGAAATCGGAATACTGTCTTGCCTCAGAGAAAATCCCCAAAGGATAGATAGCCCCCCACAAATATTGGCGGTGAGTCAGAGAGGAAAAAACATACACAGGCAGAAAAAACAGGATTTAGCACAGGAGGTCACTCTAGCTGGATAGGACAGGATAGGACAGAGTTCTGTGCGGTCAGTATAAAACCCTTCAAAAATCCACAGCAGAATATACAAAAAACTTCCTACATCTAACTAAAGATGTAGGAGCGTATATCTGCAACTCCAGTGAAACCAACCAGACTGAGAAAACACAGACACAGTCTAATCTGGACAAAAGACAAACAAACGAACAGTACTGAAAATAAGCACACTGCATGTGTGCCACAGGAAAAGAAACAGACACTTATCTTTGCTGAACTGGCAGATAAGCAGGAGAGGCCAGGCAGAGATCCAATACTTCCAAAGAAACATTGACAACTGGCAAGTGCTAAAGGATCCTGCACACCTAAATATCCCAGTCAGAATTGTAATTATCCGATACACCTGGCCAGGACTGCGAGTCAGAGACAACTGCATTCCCACCAACAACCACTGGAGGGAACCCAAGAGCAGAATTCACCACAGTGCTATAAGCATTATATGAGTCCGCAGTCTTTTTTCTTTATTTTACCAAAAATACTTGTATTCCTCATGAAATTATTCTGTTGCATTTGTTCTTACAACCCTTTGCCCTGCAATTTCTCTGTTTTATTCCTTCTAGAAACTGATGAAAAAAGTTAACAACTGGTTTTCGCCACTCCACTTGTCAAAGACGTTTGTACCTATGCAATGATTGGACTTTGACAGTGAATGCACACATCTACAACTGGCAAAACCTAGTTGGTAGTGCACCCATGAACATCTAGTAGGAAAAACAAAGAAAAAATAAGAAAAGATTATCCAAAATTGTCATATTATGGTTAATAAAATTATTTATGAAATCAGTAGAGTTAACAGATCCTCTTTAACTCTTCTATATTTACAAAATACCTCATATCGATTAAAGGAGTTATCCTCAATCAACTTGCATTGTAGTGAATAGTGTTGAGCTATAATACCAGTCATCTAGTTGGCAACCCCATTAAAAGGTGTTGTTTACTACAGGACAACCTTGTGTATTCTACTACTCATGGACAAGTTGTGAGACCAGGTAGTCAAGAGGTCCAAGGTAAGATACCAGAAGGGCTTGGAGGGGCAAGACAAAGGTGTTGTCAATTCACAGTCTAGGGTCAAATGCCAGGAGGGAAAGTTAAGATAAAGAGATAAGAGAAATAGATAGTCAGAGGACAAGTCTGGGGTCAGGTATTTGAGGTCAGAGAGCATCAAGAGCAAAAGGGATAATACACATGAATCATCAAGACAAATCCAAGGTCTGGCAAAAAGATCAGGAAACCATGCATGGAGCACTGAGCACACAACCCAATGAGCAAAGCTACAACTGACAATGGTCTGCTCATAGCTGGTCAGCTAACCAGTAAGTGAGTTATCAAGAACGGAAGACACTTGGAGGAAAGTCCACAGGCTAGGCCTGATTGACATACCTGTTGCGCAATGCAAAAACTGGCAGTCAACATGCTTCAGCTTCAGATTGGATGACTGGGCTGTAACTCATCATACTGACAGTCCAGCACACTCCAGATCCTATAGCATGGCTGATTTGTCACTCACAGTGTTGCTAGGACACAGTGAGGGATGAAACCATGACAAATCCCTTCTAAAATGCTAAAGTGCACCATGTAAGATAAAAAAGATATAAATATATACACAGACACACACATATACTGTACTCTATATATATGCACAAAACCTAGGATAAAAACATAAGCAAGCATTGCAGTAAGTAAATAAATAGTAATATTACATGTTAAAACATAGGGTACTTAGTTGATACTATTTTGATCAAAAAAGCATAAAAGTCATCCCACTGATTAAGATGTACCCACTCAGGATGGACCCTAACTATTGTAGTTCACCTGACTATGTGTCAGTAGACCTCAAAATAGACAGAAGGAGAGCAGGAACTAGATCCAGCTGTTTTGCACCTGCCTGTGGAAATCTACGTAGACAAGATGCACAGCCCAAAAAGGGGGATCAACACCCTTAAATGTGTAAAGTACATCAGTATATGAATACATCTCCAGAGCTATAAAAAGTACAAAAAAAGGCTCCAGAACCATCATCAATAAATTAATACGTCACCAGTACCATCTTGAGTACAAGAATACATCACCAGAACCACCATCAGTACATAAATACATCACAAGAATCACCATCAGCACATGAATATATCACCAAGCTTAGTACAGCAATCAATTGTAATATCAAGTCAGACCCATATACATTTGTATCTCATGAACCTACTGTACATCCAGTATGTCTTTAACAACAGTAAGGAGATGCTGGGAGTTGTTATCAGTCATTATTAGACTGTGGCTCATACAGAAATCACAATACTGATGAGACATAGTCAGTATCAACACAAACATTTGCATTCAGTTACCTTACAGATGACAGTCTCTGACTGAGTAGTTTCTTTGTTTTCATCTCCATCTTGTCCTGATGTCATGGTGACTTTTCACAACCACAGCTCTTCTCTGCAGCCTTCCCTCTTCTCTGATCTGCTGAAGCACATCCGGACATGGTGCCCTTAAAAATATGGGTGCTATTAAAATGCCCTCTGAATAAAAATATCTGTCCTTATTATGGCCTAAATAAGCCTTCTATGGTACATGGCCTCCATACTGTCTGACCCTATGAGCTACACATGCCACACTGCCTGCTTTACTGAAGTATAATTTCCCCCTTGTTTGACATTGTCAGACATAACCTCCCCACTGTCTGTCATCATCAGCTATAATTGCCAAACTGTGTGACCCTATCAACCAAAGCCTATACCATTGCTGTCCCTTCTCCACTGTTGTCCCTTGCACTCTATAGAACTACAGTGTCCCCCATCATGCTAACCTCTCTCCATACTGTGCCCCCATTTCATGTTGCCCCCTCTCCATACTCATACTGTGCCTTTTTCCCACTATGTCCTCATCCTCCCCACCACGATTTCCAAACTGTACCCCCTCCTCACGCTGTCCTCTTACACAGCATGATCACCACAGCCACCCATACAGTATGATATCCACAAACCCCAATATACACTATGATGTCTATAATAACTCCCCATGCAGTATGATGTCCACCAGAGTCCCCCATTATATAGTATGATGGTCACTACAGCATCCTATTCAGCATTATGGCACCTCAGTCACCAATACATTATAATTGCCCCACAGCTCCTTATATACAATATAATGTCCCCCACAGCACACAACACAATATGATATCCACCACAGCCCAAATATACAGAAAAATATCCACAACAGCCCCCAATATACACTATGATGTCCATCACAACCCCCATGCAGTATGATGCCCACCAAAGCTCCCCATTATATAGTACTAGCTATTGAACCCGTTCTACGCCCGGGTGGCGAGCATTTATATTGGTATATGGTCTCCATCCTGGTATGTGCTGCTCCATCCTGCGTCCCCATCCTGTCATGTGCTGCTCCATCCTGCGTCCCCATCCTGTCATGCGCTGCTCCATCCTGCGTCCCCATCCTGTCATGTGCTGCTCCATCCTGCGTCCCCATCCTGTCATGCGCTGCTCCATCCTGCGTCCCCATCCTGTCATGTGCTGATCCATCCTGCGTCCCCATCCTGTCATGCGCTGCTCCCATCCTGCGTCCCCATCCTGTCATGCGCTGCTCCCATCCTGCGTCCCCATCCTGTCATGCGCTGCTCCCATCCTGTGATGCGCTGCTCCCATCCTGCGTCCCCATCCTGTCATGTGCTGCTCCATCCTGCGTCCCCATCCTGTCATGTGCTGCTCCATCTTGCGTCCCCATCCTGTCATGTGCTGCTCCATCCTGCGTCCCCATCCTGTCATCCGCTGCTCCATCCTGCGCCTCCATTCTGTCATGTGCTGCTCCCATCCTGCGTCCCCATCCTGTCATGCGCTGCTCCATCCTGCGTCCCCATCCTGTCATGCGCTGCTCCCATCCTGCGTCCCCATCCTGTCATGTGCTGCTCCATCCTGCGCCTCCATTCTGTCATGTGCTGCTCCCATCCTGCGTCCCCATCCTGTCATGCGCTGCTCCATCCTGCGCCCCCATCCTGTGATGCGCTGCTCCCATCCTGTGATGCGCTGCTCCCATCCTGCATCCCCATCCTGTCATGTGCTGCTCCATCCTGCGTCCCCATCCTGTCATGTGCTGCTCCATCCTGCGTCCCCATCCTGTCATGTGCTGCTCCACCCTGCGTCCCCATGCTGCCTCTGACCCGCTCGGCGCCGAGTGCTGGGGGGCCTGAGCAGGCGGGGACACCGGCACGCTGTGGGGGTCAGGTGCCGGTATCGCCGCCAGCTCAGGCCCCCCAGCACTTACTATATTCACCTGTCTTGCGTTCCAGCGCTGGGCGCCGCCATCTTCCCGGTCTCCTGGCTGTGACTGTTCAGTCAGAAGGCGGCGCCGGCGCGCATTAAGAGCGTCATCGCGCCCTCTGAACTGAAGGTCACAGGCCGAAGACCGGGAAGATGGCGGCGCTCAGCGGTGGAACGCAGGACAGGTGAATATGGCCGATACTCACCCTCCTGGCGGTCCCTGCTTCTCTGTTGGAGATCGCGGTGTGTGTTCAGTGTGAACGCACACCGCGATCTCCCGGGAGCGTCACTCTGTGAGGCCCAGACTGCGCCGGCGCTTGCGCCTGTGCAGTCTATAAAGGCTTCGGACAGAGTGACGCTCCCAGCGTTATATTATAGATGATAGCCACCACAGCACCCCATACTGTATTATGGCCCTCCAGTCATCGATACAGTGTAATGACCACACAGCCATTTATACATTTATATACAGTATAATGTCTCTCATAGCCCCCAGACAGTATGATATGCACAACAGTCCACCAACATACAGTATAATGTCCTGTATAGCCCCCTGTGCAGTATGGTCACCACAGCTCCTAGTACATTATGTTCTTCCTCTTTCTATGTCCTGATAGCCTGCCCCTTCTTGTAATATCCCCACAGCCAGCTCCTCTTGTAATGTCCCCATAGCCAGCCCCTATGTCCCCAAAACCAGTCCCTGTTGTAATGTCCCAATAGCCGGTCCTTATGTCCCTATAGCGATTCCCTTATGTCACCATAGCCAGCCCCTATTGTAATGTCCCCATAGTCAGCTCCTTATATCCATATAGTGAGCCCTTTTTGTAATGTTCCCACAGCCAGCCCCTTATGTCTCCATAGTCAGCCCCTCTTATGATGTACTCACAGCACCTCTTATGTCCCATAGCCAGTTCCTCTTGAAATGTCCCATAACCAGCCCCTCTTGTGATGTCCCCACAGCCCCTCTTATGTCCCTCATAGGCAGCCCCTCTTGTAATGTCCCCAAGTATAATAACTTCCATTCAATAACAAAATAACAAAATAAAAAAGCGTATATTTGCCTGATTCAGGCTCCCTGTACAGAGGAGCTCTGTCTCCTTTTCCATCTGGTGCAGCAGCGGCCACTGGACTGAAGAGCAGGGAGTTGATGACAGCTCTTCTGTTCATGTCCCGGGGGGCAGACATCAATTATATTCACGTCCTACAGACATGAATGCAATTGACTGAGGGGAAGGAGCGATGGCCAAACTCTGGCAGAGACAGGTGTGGGAGATGCCACTGTGCTGAATGTCTGCTGTTGAGGAAGGTGACAGGCAGCCATAGGCATTCAGCAATGTCAGGGTTTTCTTTTTTCTCTGAAATGCGATCCCACTCAGATAGGCAGGAGGTAGGAGCCTACCCTAACTACCTCTCCTGACACCTACATCGCTAAGCTGGCACTGGTTTTGGAGAGGAGTATATTTTTGCATATTTTACATGAGGCACTTTAACATGTAAATAGGTGATGTCAAGTAATTGACAACCCTTTAACATTTATTGACCCCTATAACACAGTAATAACATTTTTCTGCAATAGATTCTAATCAAACAGCTAATATGTTCGATGATAATCTAAATAGGAGATATTCAGAAGTTCGATTCATTGTCCAGCCTATATGAAATCTGATCTGTCTTGAAGCTTTCAATTTCCATTATATAATGTGAAGGCTACATTTTATAGCATATTATTGCCCTACCCTAATCTGTAAAATACAGTAAAAGACACTGAAATATGTTTTGGGCTCTAAAGCTACGTACAGTAAAGAATGTCAGTTTCACAACTCAATTAGGAGTTAAAGTCAATAAGAACAAAGCAAACAAACTAACTGACGTAAAGCATACTCAAGGTACCTTCACACATAACGATATCGTTAACCATATCGTTGCAACGTCACGCTTTTTGTGAAGTAGCAACGATCCCGCTAACGATCTTGTTATGTGTGACAGCGACCAACGATTAGGCCCCTGCTGGGAGATCGTTGGTCGTTGGGGAATGATCAGAACCTTTTTTTGGTCGCTGATCACCCGCTGTCATTGCTGGATCGGTGTGTGTGACGTCGATCCAGCGATGTGTTCACTTGTAACCAGGGTAAACATTGGGTTACTAAGTGCAGGGCCGCGCTTAGTAACCAGATATTTACCCTGGTTACCATTGTGAAAGTAAAAAAAAAAAAACACTATATACTCACATTCTGATGTCTGTCACGTCCCCCGCCGTCAGCTTCCCTGCACTGACTGTGTCAGCACCGGTCGTAAAGCAGAGCACAGCGGTGACGTCACCGCTGTTACTGCCGGCGCTGACACAGAAAGTGCAGGGAAGCTGACGGCGGGGGACGTGACAGACATCAGAATGTGAGTATGTAGTGTTTTTTTTTTTACTTTTACAATGGTAACCAGGGTAAATATCGGGTTACTAAGCGCGGCCCTGCACTTAGTAACCCAATGTTTACCCTGGTTACCCGGGTGCTGCAGGGAGACTTCAGCATCGTTGAAGACAGTTTCAATGATGCCGAAGTCTTTCCCCAGATCGTTGGTCGCTGGAGAGAGCTGTCTGTGTGACAGCTCCCCAGCGACCACACAACGACTTACCAACGATTACGACCAGGTCGTATCGCTGGTCGTGATTGTTGGTAAGTCACTTAGTGTAACGGTACCTTTAGGCAAAGAACAACACAAGTGTCATAATACTATATTTGTACATTGATATAGCACATTGTTCCTTAACCATGACACATTGTCAGAAAAATTGTCTACTCTAACCTACATTTAAGACGTGGAGAAACAGGAAGATCAATGGTGTTTCATTCAGTGTAGTATCACATTTATAATTTGCTTCCTATTTTTTATGTTTTATTTTACATTGCAATATGACAGTACAGCCTCTAAATCTAGTGAGGTAACAAAGTCTCAATAGTCACACATAAGAAATTGTAGTCTAGTCCTTACCCTGGCAAGTCGCTCACTAACCTCCCACCAGCACTATCTCTCTTAAATGCTACCACTTTCACCAAGATCCATCAATCATCACAAGCTTAAACATGGCTAGTTACTTACTAGAGATGAGTGGATGAGCATATATTTTCCGAGCGATTACAAATTTTCCTGTGAATTTATTTGCAGCAAATTGAATTTTTAGGGAAAAAATTAAGTTAAGCCGGCAAATTCGAGTTTCAAAATATCTTCTTATCTGTATTAGTTACTTGCAAAGCCTACAAATCAAGATATAGCTTTATGGGGTACTAAGAGTTCATGTACAGTGTAATGTGTGGGGAAAATGTATATTCAATTAGCCGGATTACTTATCGGTAATGCTCTTTTAATGAGTCCACGACAGCACCCACTGGAGAGATAGGGATCCGCCCCAATGAACAGGAACCTACAGAAGAATAAAAGGGGCGGTCCGCCTCTCCTCCTCAGTTTAATTTTCAGAGTACCAGGAGGACCGAAAGTATTAGGCAAATATTTACAATATATATTTTAAGCTTATTTACTCTACAAAGGAAGTAATTTAATTTGTATGTTTTATTTATTAGGGAGGGATGTGACTGGGTGCTGTCGTGGACTCATTAAAAGAGCATTACCGGTAAGTAATCCGGCTATTTACCCTTCGCCATGACAGCACCCACTGGAGAGATTTCCAGAGAACAACACCTAGGGAGAGACTACCATGCTGAGGATAGTCCTGCCAAAGTGTAGGTCAGAAGTTGATGAAAGATCAAGCCTATAGTGGTTATAGAAGGTAGAAGGAGCCAACCATGTTGCCGTCTTACATATGTCCTCTATTGGAACGTTTCCCCTTTTGGCCCAGGAAGATGCCATAGCTCTGGTGGAATGTGCTGTAATACCCTCCAGAGGTTCCTTATTTTTTATGGAGTAGGCCAGCCGGATAGCGTCTCTAATCCATCGGGACAATGTGGCTCTTGTGACTCCATACCCTTTCATTTTGCCCTGGAAGGATATGAACAGTGCCCTACATTGCCTCCAACTACTAGTTCTTTCAATATATTGTAAAACTACTCTCCTGGCATCTAGAGTGTGAAATTTTTGTTCTTCAGGAGTGGAGGGGTCTTTAAAAAAAGTTGGAAGATGTATCTCTTGTGATCTATGGAATTTTCCCGCTACCTTAGGGAGGTATAAGGGGTCTGGTTTTAAAATTAGCCTGTCCTGAAATGTCCTGAAAGGAAAGGTGGATCTATTGACAATGCCTGAATGTCGATGACCCTTCTAGCCGATGTTAGTGCTACTAAGAAGGCTGTGTTTAACGATAGGTGTTTTAGAGACACTGTATCTATAGGCTCAAATGGAGGTTCTGTAAGAGAGTCTAGGACTAGGTTTAAATCCCAAGAAGATACTCTAGGGATGTGGACAGGAGTAACTCATTCACAGGCCGTGATAAAACGGGACAACCATTTATTCCCTGCAATATTATGGCCATAGAGGCGCCTAGAGCGGATACTTGGACTTTTAGCGTATTAACAGAAAGACCTAACTCTTTCCCTTTTTGTAAGAATTCTAAGATAGGTCTTATTGGAATTTCTGAGGGGTCAGAACCTGTATGGAACTGAAGAATTTTTTTTCCATATTTTGGTATAGATTTTTGTAGCAGATGGTTTCCTGCTAAGCAGGAGTGTATCAATTAGACCTCTTGAAAAACCTATAGAATTTAGTATCTGCCTTTCAAATTTCAGGCTGTCAAGTGGAGGCTGTCCACTTTGGGGTAGAAGAAAGGTCCATGAGAGAGTAGGTCTGGGATTGAGGGAAGGACCCATGGGTCTGTCACTGGCATTGATTGCAGGCACGAGAACCATGGTCTCTTGGGCCAAAATGATGCTATTAATATTATTCTGGCCTGCTCCTCTCTGATTTTCTGTATGATTTGAGGTAGTAGAATTATCAGAGGAAAGACATATGCTAGATTGATTTGCCAGGGTATTTGAAGAGCATCTAGAACGTCCGGGTGATCTGCACGGGACTGAGATGCAAATTTCTCCACTTGTCTGTTTTGTCTCGTAGCAAACAGGTCTATCTCATGATGGCCCCATAATAATGTTATCTTGTGAAAAATGCAAGGATTTAGGCACCATTCTCCCCGATGTAGAGTGTGTCGATTTAGGAAATCCGCCTGTTGATTGTTCTCTCCCCTGATGTGGAGGGTAGAGAGAGAAAACAGATGTTTTTTGGCCAGGACCAAGATGTTCTCTGCGGAAGACATTAGAACGTCTGATCGAGTACCCCCTTGATTGTTTAATTAAGCCACTGTCGAAGTGTTGTCTGAACAGACTCTGACGTGATTTCCTCGAAGCTGTGGAAGAAATTGATCTAATGCATAGTTTACCTCATTTAGTTCTTTCAGATTAGATGAATATTGAATTTCTTCTTCATTCCATACTCACTGGCAGAAACTCTCCTATATGTGCACCCCACCCGTGGGGACTAGCATCAGTAGTTAAAGTGTGGGATGGAGTAATTACCCAAGGGACCCCCTCCGATAAATGTCTACTATCTAACCACCATATCAGGGAGGCTAGAACATCTTGCGATAAGGTTATCTCAGATTCAAGGTGGCCAAGAAGCTTTTTCTGTTCCCGAAGAATTTGATGTTGCAATGTTCGGGTATGGAATTGTGCCCACTGGACAGCTGGAGTACAGGAAGAAAGGGATCTCAATAAGGACACTCCTTCCCTCAGGGACATTCGGGGTTTATGAATTGCAGCAGTTTCTTTCTTCTCTATTAGAGAGATTTTTACCTGAGGGACTAGACATCTTTGTTTTGTAGAATCTAAATGAAACCCTAAAAATGTCTGGAGGGAAAGAGGGATAAGTCTGGATTTTTCAGAGTTGATGATCCAGCCCAGGTCCTGTAAAGATGAGACAGTGTAAGCTAAGCGTTTAGCACACTGAAGAGATGAATTTCTGACAACTAAAAAGTGGAGAGGCCAAAGGGCATGGCCGTGTACTGGAAATGATGAATCTCTCCTTCGAGTATTACTGTGACTCTGAAGTATCTTTGATATCTGTTATGGATAGGGAGATGGTGGTAAGCATCTTTTAAATCAATGCCCCCCATTTTACAGTTTGGAAAAAGGAGCTTAATGGTGGATCTAATGGATTCCATTTTTAATTTATAATTTTTAATAAATGTATTGAGTTTTTTGAGATTTATAATTGTTCTGAAAGAACCATCGGGTATAGGGATTAGAAATAATGGAAAGTAGAACCCACTACCTTCTTGTCCCTTTGGTACTTTTATTAAAACATTTTTATCTATCAGGCTCTGTATCTCAAGTTCAAGGGCCCTTTGTTGTATCAGTGAGCTAAAGGTTGTTATAATGAATGAATCTTGGGGAATTTGGGGAATTCTATCTTAATTCCTTCCTTAATGATATTTAGAATCCACGGATTTTATTTTATTTTTAGTCTACCACCTACTGGGGTGACTGTTGTTCTAATATTTATTGTCTCTGCTGAAGGGGGGTCCTTTAAACATAGTACCCCTTTGTTTTTCTTCCTTTGTGGCCCACCTTGTTGGTCTTTCATTCTGTCTCCTTTTCCCGAATGGTCTCCTCCTGAAAGTCTTCCTGTAGAAAGGAATTGAGGGATCAGGGAAGGCTTTTTTCCTTTCTTTTGCTTTTTTAAGGATATCATCCAAAGCTTTCCCAAAGAGAAACTCACCTTCACACGGGATAGCACAGATTTTGGTCTTCGACTGTGTATCCCCCTTCCAACTCTTCATCCACAAGGCTCGTCTGGCATTATTTACTAGACCTGCTGATCTTGCTGCAAGGCGTAGAGAGTCAGCTGATGCATCAGCCATGAAGGCTGCTGCCCCTAATCAATGGTATAGCATCCCGCAATTTCTGTCTAGAGACTCTTTGTTCAATCTGTTGATCTAATTGATCAATCCAGACAAGCATGGATCTAGCAGTACATGTACTGGCAATTGCCGGTTTAAATATGCCTGTGGAAGCTTTCCATGATCTTTTTAATTATGATTCTGCTTTCCGGTCTATAGGATCAGAAAGTAGGCCTGCATCCTCAACTGGTAAAGTGGATTGTTTTGAAGTGGAGGCGACCGCTGCGTCCACTTTAGGGATCTTAGTCCCTGATATAAGTTCATCATCACTAAAGGGGTACTTCCTTTTGGAGGCTGACGGGAGAAAACCTCTCTGGTCTTGTTTTTCCCATTCTCTTTATCAATGCTTTAACCACAGGGATTACTGAGAAAGCTCTCCTTTTCCTCTCCGCTAACCCCTCAAACATGATATCTTGCGTCGTCTGGTCATCCTTTGTATCTTCACAACCTATTGTGTTTCTAATTGATTTTACTAGGTTGTCCACCCCATCAAGGGAAGCACAGCACAGCGGTGAGTCACACAGCGGTGACTCACCGCTGTGGCTGTGCTCTGCTTTCACTTTACGGCCAGCAGTCAGTGCAGGAACCAGACGGCAAGGGACAGACAGCTGAATGTAAGTATGTACTGTTTGTTTTTTTACGCTGGTAACCAGGGTAAACATCGGGTTACTAAGCGCGGCCCTGCGCTTAGTTACCCGATGTTTACCCTGGTTACCAGTGAAGACATCGCTGAATCGGTGTCACACACGCCGATTCAGCGATGTCTACGGGGAGTCCAGCAACGAAATAAAGTTCTGGACTTTCTTCCCCAACCAGCGATCTCCCAGCAGGGGCCTGATCGCTGCTGCCTGTCACACTGGACGATATCGCTAGCGAGGACGCTGCAACGTCACGGATCGCTAGCGATATCGTCTAGTGTGACAGTACCTTAAGGGGTACATTGTCTTGGGTGATGGCTTGTAACTCTTCCCTGATTATGGCCCGTATATCCGTAGATGGACCCTGCAGAGTTTCACTAATACATTGCTTGCAGAGATTTTTAGGGTAAGAATCTGGGAGAGGTTGATCACACAACGCACAATGTTTATGTTTGGATTTTTGTTTCTTTTTGGCCTGGGGAAAAAATGTTGTGAAAAAGACTGTCAGCTTATTAGGTAGAGGGTTTTTACACTCACCCAGTGAAGCTCTATGGTACCGGATCAGGTGGCCGAAGCGCCGTTCTGGACCTTGAATCCATGGCATCACTCTTACGGCTGACATCTGAGGACCTTCTGCTGGATGAATCACCCGCTGGGTCCACCGTCTTGCCTGGGGATGACATGCACATACGCGAACCACGCTTTTCCCCCACCGCTGTGCTGTATGAAGTGATCATAGCACCGTGCGGCGGACCCCCGAAGCCCCATATGCCTTCCGACGTCCCAGAGCTCTCTTTCAGCCCACACCTCACCACAGTGCTCCTCTGTGAGACCGGGCGGCCTCTCCAGGATCCAGTCCTCACTGTGCCGGACAGACGAGGGGGGAGCCGTCTAACGGAAACTCCCCCGACGCTGCATCTGGACCGCATCCCCTGCCATTCCCGCAGAGACCGCACAGGTGGATGCCCTGGCCCAGGTATGGTCTTCTGAGTAAGAGAACCTGTCCCCTGGGAACAGGAAACCTAAACTGAGGAGAGGTGAACTGCCCCTTTTATTCTTCTGTAGGTTTCCTGTTCCTTGGGGCGGATCCCTATCTTTCCAGTGGGTGCTGTCATGGCGAAGGGTAAAATAATGTATTATTTTAGGACAAATAGTTGTCCTTCTTATGTCATTGAAAAGTTGTACATTGTTTGCGCAATGATGAGTTGTGCAAAAAAAATTGTAACTTTTGGCGTTTTTATGCCAGTTTCTCACAATGGGATGGGACTAGGTTGACATCACAGCTTATCTGCTTCATAACAAGCTGTGGTATTCCTTACGCCACAAATCTTACTTATGGTTTAAATACAAAAAGAAAAAAGAGATTTATAAAACGGCACCGCTTTTGGGCTAGACCTCAACATGCACGGTTGTTACCCTCTTCATTTGGATTTCTGTTATACCGCACTTCTAGACTCCGGGTGCTCATCCAAAAAAACAAGACATTCCATGTGCAAAAAAGAAAAGATATAGATAGCACTCACCGGTCCTTAAAACTTCATGCTTTATTCAGATACTTAAAACATCATGTTTCGGAGAACGGGTTAACAGGGAGTGTGAGCCAGTGCTGATGACGGCCGTTTCGCACTGCAGAGCGCTTCAACGGGTCAGTGTGACATGTGATATGCAAAAGTCAGACATGAAAAATACTAAAAGTAGGTACGGTAAGTGATAATAATATAATTCTCTTGTGTGAATTCTACAAATCAATACAGAGATACATTGTGTGCAATGCAGTATTAAGGATGGATATTCATGTGTTTTCATCATTTAATACTTTGCTCTTTCTAGATTTTTGGTTCAGTGTGCAGTTCTATCAGTGACCAACAGTTTTCTTTGTATAACAGTGCATAAAGGCATAGCTGTCAGTCCCTGACAAGACTGCCCACTGGACCAAAAATCCAAGAAACATCAGAGGTCTTAACAATTAAACACAGGATATATATTGAATCTTTTCTTATAAAACTATATATTCAATCTCCTCAGCTCCCTCTGCTCTATCTTATGGCGCCTATAGGACAACATTTTCATGATGACAGGTTCTCTTTAAAGGGCAACTGCCTTGTAATGAGCCAAAAGCATCTGACTCCAGCAAGCCCCCTCATTAATACTTGTGTTGTTCATGTCATATTTGATTAATTAGCGCCAATATACTGTACTAGCTATTGAACCCATTCTACGCCCAGGTGGCGAGCATTTATATTGGTATATGGTCTCCATCCTGTCATGTGCTGCTCCATCTTTCTCCCCCATCCTGTCATGTGCTGCTCCATCCTGCTTCCCTATCCTGTCATGTGCTGATTCATCCTGCGCCCCCATCCTGGCATGTGCTGCACCCATCCTGCGCCCCCATTCTGTCATGTGCTGCTCCCATCCTGCGCCCCCATTCTGACATGCGCTGCTCCCATCCTGTGCCCCCATTCTGACATGTGCTGCTCCCATCCCGCGCCCCCATTCTGACATGTGCTGCACCCATCCTGCGCCTCCATTCTGACATGTGCTACACCCATCCTGCGCCCCCCATCCTGTCATGTGCTGCTCCCATCCTGTGCCCCCGATCTGTCATGTGCTGCTCCCATCCTGTGCCACCGTTGTGTAATTTGCTGCTCCCATCCATATGCCCCGTACACTGCTCCATAAAGGTTTATGGCCCCCATAAGATGCTCCATAGTATATGCCCCGTACACTGCTCCATAAAAGTTGATGGCCCCCATAAGATGCTCCACAGTATATGCCCCGTACACTGCTCCATAAAGGTTGATGGCCCCTATAAGATGCTCCATAGTATATGCCCCGTACACTGCTCCATAAAGGTTTATGGCCCCCATAACATGCTCCATAGTATTATATGCCCCGTATGCTGCTGCGATATATAAAAAAAAAAAAAAAACATACTCACTTATCGTCGCTGGGCGCCGAGTGCTGGGAGGCAAGAGCAGACGGGGACACCGGCGCGCTGTGGGGGTCAGGTGCTGGAGTCGCCACTAGCTCAGGCCCCCGACACTTGCTATAGTCACCTGGCCCTGACCCAGCGCTGCGTGCAGCTTCTTCCGGGTCCTCTGGCTGTGACTGTTCAGTCAGAGGGCTGTGAGCATTAAACGCGTCATCGCGCCCTCTGAACTGTGAACGTCACAGGCAGAGGACCCGGAACACGGAGCCGCACGCAGCGCTGGAACGGGACAGGTGACTATAGCTTATACTTACCCTCCTGGCGTGTCCGTGCCTCTCCGTTGGAGATCACGGTGTGCGTTCAGTGTTTACGCATACCGCGATCTCCTTGGAGCGTCACTCTGTGGGGTCCAGACTGCGCCGGCGCTTGCGCTTGCGCAGTCTATAAAGGCTTTGGACAGAGTGACGCTCCCAGCCTTATAGATATTATGCACATAATATAGTAAAATTAAGGTTGAAGGAAGACTTTAAGTCCATCTAGTTCAACCCATAGCCTAACCTAACATGCCCTAACATGTTGATCCAGAGGAAGGCAAAAAAAACCTCATGTGGCAAAAAGTAAGCTCCACATTGGGGAAAAAAATTCCTTCCCGACTCCACATATGGCAATCATACTAGTTCCCTGGATCAACGCCCTATCAAGGAATCTAATAGATGGATCACAATATTTTTCAGAGCACAAAATGACCAACATATATACAAATGGATAAATAAATTCTTCTTAAGTACATTTCATTCAAATAGGAAGAGACCTGTCACTCACAGAGAGTGGGGCGGGGCCAAACCACTGAGGACTGGCCTCTTAGACTAGTCATCGGCATGGGCCTGGCCAGCTATTTTATGTATCATAAAATATACCAGGCTAAAATGATGGACCCAGTATCTGTTGTGTGCTGTTTTTGGTTTGAGCAGTATGTATCAGCTGTCAGGTTCCTTTTAACAATCTATACCAGTGGTGGTGTACCGATGTTACAATGACTGCCGACACTTCACGGTTAGGTTGACATTGGCAATGAGATCAGGTCACCTGATAATGCTGCTGACATCACTCACCGACACGGCACGGCATAGACGCATACAATGTTGGTTGTAAGTGTTCCCCAGTGGAGCTGAAGACACTGAAGATTTATTGTAGTGGGGTGGAGATTGGAGGACAGTATAGAAAGCATGAGAGGAGGTAGCATGGGAGGACAATGTAAGGACATAGTGAGTAGGGGACAGTATGCAGCAGATGAGAGTAACTATACAATGAAAATAAATATATGATATACTGGGCAGTATAGGAAGGACACAGTGTGCGCCTTGTATAGAAAGGAAAGGGCAGTTTGGAGGCAAGGTACCTTAAGAGGGACAGTTTCTGGGTCACATTTTACACAGGGAAGATAGTGAGGGGCAATTATTTATTCAGTAGCTGTGACTGGCAATAATACGCTTACCGCCGGTCACAGTTGTCGGATGATGAGAGTGCTACTCTTATCAACGGACACCTGCTGTTGCTGATAGCAGCAAGCACAGGCGAGGCTGATGAGAGTATTCATTAGTAGAGGTAAGCAAACCTTTCAAGGTTCGGTTTCGCAGAACGGACTACTGTTCGCCGAACAGTTGGACAAACGTATCCAAACCCCATTAGATTCAATGGGAGACAAAACCAAATACAAAGACAACACTGTAAGGGGTGACAAAAAGCTTCCAAACAGCTAAAATTAGCAGCGGACACCAAGAATAATGACATTAATTGACCCAATAGTAGAAATTTGTAAATGGCAACAGTCTGCCATGAGCAATGCATGAGGTATCAGTGCCTGGCCCAGCATTTACAGCTTGGAGTTGAAGTTTCAATGGGGATCTGGTGGTCAAAGGAGCGGTGTAAGCCTTCCTAGCTGGGAGACCTCACAGCTCATGCAACACCTCCATTTTTTTTTATTGTAGCCACACTCAGATGGCACAAACAACAGTTTCATAGACTACTATTGATAGAAAAATGTAAACATAATAACACAGGTAGTTGACCTATCAATTGAACACAGTAGAACCTGTTATAATGGCACACAAGCGAGTCAGCCATGGGCCATGCATGAGATATCAGGGTCTGGCCCAGCATTTACACCTTGGAATTTAATTTTTAATGAGGACCTGATGGTTAAGAGAGCGGTGTAAACCTTCTTAGCTGGGAAACCTCACACCTCATGCAACACTTCCAATTTTTATTTATTATTCCAGTGTCTCTGAAGTTGCAAGTTTTGAGAGGCCGCAAGAAATGGATAGAGATAGAAGCACGGATGCAGATGGAGAGGAGGGGCTGTTGAAGTCTCCCAGGATAAAGGTTGGCAATTCTGAGGACGTGAAAAGTGGTCAAGGAAGTGGATTGGTGAGCCTGGGGGACTGTATATGACCGCAACTCTGAGGAAGAGGGGATGAAAGACCCTAATGGTGTGAACCTCAAAAGAAAAATGGAGTTCAGTTAGCCTGTATTTTTTATTTTTTTTTAAACGGATTGATTGTGGCAGCGAGGAGTGTGGGGTTATCGTGGAGTTAGCAGTGATCGTACGGTGGTATATACTCATATTCTATGCATTGTAATCCGGAGGTGTATATGCCGTATGCTCACTGTTAGTTTTCTCACTACAAATTATTGGGAACAGCCTGGGGCCTACTCGGTTGATCGTCGCCCAATGATGTAATTGTCCAGACAATAGGAGCCAGCTGAGAGCTCTTCGCTCCAAAGCTCACAGCAGGTGGTTCTGCATGACTCTTGTCCTGTGATCTCTGTGATATTTGGATGGCCAATCCAATCTGTTGGCCATGGAAATGCAGAATTTCCACCTTGTGGATACAGACGGTTTCCGAAAGCTGATGGCATTCGCAATCCTCCATTACTAGTTGTCCAGTTGCCATTACTTCTCTAAGAAAGATGTGCCTGCGCCACACCAGCAGGTCACAGACAACATCACCCATTGCTTGAAAAAAATCGATGTGTGACAGGGTGCATTTCGACATTGACACCTGGACAAATAAGCATGGACAAAGGCGTTACATCTCGCTGACTGGGCACTGGGTGACTCTGGTGGCTGTAGGAGAAGTTAGGTAAGCGGCTGCTCTTCAAGTCTTTGAATCCCCAAGGCTTGCAGGATGCATGGGGATGGAGAACTAAACCAATACACACCATAACAAGGAGAAATAAATTCCTAGACAACAGGGCTTGAAGAAATAAACTTCAAAATACCTAAAGTTGGATAACTAAACCACTATACACCAGAAGATTTGGGCTAAACTACTAGACAACAGGGCTTGAAGAAATAAACTACTAAACACCTAAAGTTGGATACCTAAAACAATACACACCAGAAGACAGAGACTTAAACTACTAGACAACAGGGGTTGGAAAACTAAACTACTAAACACCTAGTTTTGGAGAACTAAACCACTGCACACCAAGGGATGGTAGAATAAAACACTAGACACCAAGGTGTCACTAGACAGCAAGTCTTGGAATCCCCAAGGCTTGCGGGACAAACCTCCATATGTAACCCTTCCTCCACTGCTTCTGACTTCTCCACCTCTTGTAGGTGCTCCAGCGGTGCCCTCAATCTCTCACTTAAAGAGACACACTTTCCGACAATGCAGAGAATATCCTCCCACCACCATACTGTGCCGCCAGGAAAAAATGCAAAAAGACAGTGTTTAAATTCATAATGTGAACAGGTGCCAACTAGGAACAGCTACCTCCATATACAATAAACAAAAAAGTTGCACACTGTAGTGCTAAAGCATGTCAATGTGAAATATATGAAATATGAATAACAATACGGCTTCTGGATACTAGGAAATTAAATGCTTAGCACATAATTTGGACAATTTATGCATGCCCATCAACCAATGACAAGGTGTTCTCAAAACTGATGGGTCCTAACATGTCTAATGTGAATACCTCTCTAAGTCTGAATTCCTGCGTAGATTTAAAAACCTCGCTTCCAAGTCTGATTTTATGGGTAGGTAGGACCTTGCAGCAATTAAAATCCACGACATGCTGAAGGGCAGACTGCTTGGTCAGAAAGCTTATATACAATGACAAAAAGACTGACTGACACTTCCAAGCTAATGTGAACAGGTGCCAACTAGTAGCAGCTACCTCCATATACAGTAAACAAAAAAAGTTGCACACTGTAGTGCTAAAGCATGTCAATGTGAAATATATGAAATATGAATAACAATACGGCTTCTGGATACTAGGAAAAAATTAGATGCTTAGCACATAATTTGGACAATTTATGCATGCCCATCAACCAGCGACAAAGTGGTCTCAAAACTGATGGGTCCTAACTTGTCATATTGGCCTAAATATATACGGTATGGGCCCCTACAGTGCCCCTTTATATATAGTATAAGCCCCCCATAGCCTCCTAAGGTCCGTAATCGCTTTTATATATGTAAGATAAACACAGCAGGTACACAACATCCACAGGTCCAGTGTGGGATCTCCACCACTTCTAAAATCACAATGTTCAGTACAAATCACCACAGCAGCCAATCAGCAGAGACACTGAGCTCAGTGATTGGTTATGTTGGTGAAGTGCACTGAAGTCATGATGATGTCGCCACTATAATCAAAATAGAGTCTGAAGCAGCATTGGAGAGCTGACATAGGACACAGGAAAATGAGTGCCTGTGGTGTTTCATATTTTAAATGTTTATAAATCATTGCGGACCAGTTTTGTTAGGGGAAAATCCATTTGATTTGCAACACAAGTCCCATTTTTAGCACCTTACAGTGATGGTTATATCACTTTCAGAGGACCTTCAGGTTCCTATCACATTTGTCTCACATTAGAGTCACTGTTGGGTCAAATTTTTGTAATACAGCAGTACACATCCCATGAGATTTCCCTTTTTTTAAGAAAAAAAGGATCTTTATTTATTTAAAACCTATGATGTATCACAACTCAAACTGAAAAGCCTTCACAACATTACATAATTTAGTGATAATAGAGTCGACCAAAAAAGGAAAATTCATATCACTGCCAAGAACAATTCACATTTCACCCACTTAAATAATTCAAACTGCACTGCAGCACAACCATTCTCGTCTTCTCCAGCTTCTTAAAATTCACATATACTGTATATTAAAAAAGAAAAACTGAAAAAGATTTATCCAATTAAGGCAGACCTGGGCACATCTTGTCCTTTGGTTTCTTCTGTCTTTTCCATGTACCTAGATAGCCAAAGGTCTGGAAATCAAATGCAATGTGGCATTAATGTTCTGGTAACATCATAGAAGTGCACACCTGACCTGCAAAGACCTGAACTTTAGAGGCAGGTCAGGTGCGCACATGATACTGGAAAACTGATGGACAAGCAGAAGGAATGTAAGTGACACAAGAAATTGATAACAGGAACAAGACAAAAAGCCAAAGGAGAAAGAAAGAGCAGGATTATGACAGAAACAAAGACTGAGACCAGGGAAATGATAAAGACCATGGAGGAGATCTAGTAGTGTAACTAGCGGTGGCTGTGAACTAAATTGTATATAGGTTCTGCTATGAAGATGATGTGGAACTCACAGATGTTCCACTTGAATCTATGTACGTTGTGCGCAGGTCACTCTTTGGCTACGTTCCCACGCTGAGATTTTGGTGCTTTTTTAATGCTGCATATTTTTGCAGCATCAAATATTGTAGTTACTTACCGATAACGGTATTTCTCTAATCCCATGACGGCACCACGGAGAGAGAGGGATCCACCCTCAGGAAAAGGAAACCTACAGGTGAAAAAGGCGGTACCTCTCTCCCACATCAGTTGGTTTACAGAGCCTTAACAGAACTTCATCTGTAACTTAAATGGTTATCAAGCAAAAATATTTTAATTTTAGGCTTATCAGAGGCACCGCATGATTAAATATTAATAACTAAACTTAGTGTGCACACCCACACGTGAAGGGAGGGAATGTACGGGTGCCATCATGGGATCAGAGAAATAACTTTATTGGTAAGTAACTACGATATTATCTTTCCCCGATGACGGCACCATGGAGAGAATTTCATAGAATGTACATTAGGGGGGGACCACTGCCTCCAGGAACCTTCTGCCAAAGGTGAGGTCTGAAGAAGAAATCAGATCTAGTCGGTAGTATTTAAAAAATGTAGAGGGAGAAGACCAAGTGGCTGCTCTACATATCTGCTCAATTGATGCTCCCGCTCTCTCTGCTCAGGAGATCACCACCGATCTGGTGGAATGAGCACTGACCCCTTCTGGAATGGCTTCATTACACGAAGAATACGAAAGGATGATGGCATCCCTTATCCATCTCGCCAGTGTGGCCTTCGATGCTTTATGTCCTTTCTTTGGACCCTGAAAGCACACAAACAGAGACCTATACCTCTTACACTCCCTCGTGGCTGACAGATATTGGATTAAGCATCTTTTAACATCTAGTGTGTGCAGGAGTTCTTCCTTTCTATTTCTGGGGTTTGGACAGAAAGAGGGCGCAGAGATTTCCTGAGAAACGTGATGCCACTTTAGGAAGGTAGGATGAGTCGGTCTTAAGGACTACTCTATCATCTAGTATCTGGGTTAGAGGCAGGTACGCTGGTAAGGCCTGCATATCACTAATTCTGCGAGCTGTTGTTAGTGCTACAAGGAGTGAGGTTTTGAGGGATACTATTTTTAAAGAGGCTTGTGACAAACTCAAAGAGTGCTTTAGTCAGTGCAGAAAGTACTAAGTTTACATCCCAGGGAGGTGTAGTGTGGTGAACAACTGGTCTAGATCTATTTGAGGTCTTAATAAATCTCTTTATCCAGCGATTTCCCGCTAAGTCGTAGTTGTAAATGGTGCCTAGTGCTGCCACTTGAACTTTAAGTGTGCTTGTTGCTAAGCCTTTTTCCAGCCCCTTCTGAAGGAACACTAGCACTTTCTGAATTGGGATTTCCTCAGATAAACTGGCACCCGAAACTGACAAAAATCTCCTCCAAACCTTCCCATACGCCCTAGTAGTCACTGGTTTTCTACTTGACAGTAGAGTAGAAGCTAGGTTTGAAGAGAATCCTCTCTTGGTTAGAAGCTCCCTTTCAAATTCCAGGCCGTCATATGCAAGTTCTTTACTTGCGGATGATTTACCGGCCCCTGACACAGAAGATTCGAGATATCTGGAAGAACCCAAGGGTCTGTTATAGACATTATCCGTAGCCATGGAAACCATGCTCTTTTCAGCCAAAAGAAAGCTATCATCATCACCCTTGCTCTGTACTCCGGAATCTTCCTCAACACTAAGGGAATTAGTGCTAATGGGGGAAAGGCATATGCTAGATGAAAATCCTTGGGAATTAAAAAGGCGTCTAGGGTCACTGGGCTCCCCCATGGATCAATTGAACAGAAGGCACAAGTCTTACGGTTTTGGCAAATAAATCTATCTTCGGGGGACCCCAAAGCTCTACTATGTGGTTGAATACCTCCTGGTTCAATTCTCACTCCCCTTGCTTCAGCTGTGTTCGGCTTAAAAAATCTGCGGCCCAATTTTCTGTCCCTTTGATATGAAGGGCTGACAGTGAAGACAGTTTGGTCTCTGCTAACAACAGGATAGATTTTGTTACCTCCATCAGTGTTCGAGACCTCATTCCCCCCTGGTGATTCAAGTATGCTACCACCACCCTGTTGTCTGAGAGCACACTGACGTGGTGGGAATGGAGAAAGACTAGGAAGTGGTTGAGTGCACATTTCACTGCCAGGAGTTCTTTCATGTTTGAGGAAACTAGTTTTTCCTCCTCCAACCATGACCCCTGAGCAATTTGATTGTCTAAGTGAGCTCCCCAACCCCAATGACTCATGTCGGTGGTCAGTGTTATAGATATCGGCCATACCCATGGAACACCTCTGGTTAGGTTGTCTGGATCCACCCACCAAGCTAGGGAACGTATTGTTTGTGAGGAGATTTTTAAGCGCTTTTCTAAATTCCCCTTTAAGCGAGATTCTGCTTCTAGTATCTCCCACTGGAGATCTCTGGTATGACTCTGGGCCCATTGGACCGCTGGAATACAGGCTGTCATTGATCCCAGTACAGACATTGCCTTGCGCAAAGTGACGACTGAGGATCCCTTCAATTGTGCTACCAGTTGAATCATGTTCGAAATTCTTTCCCCTGGAAGATGGCATTCTTGCCTGATTGAGTCTATCATTATCCCTAAGTACTGTTGTACTTGGGTTGGGATAATTCTTGACTTTGCTAGGTTCAACATCCAACCTATATTTGTCAGGGAAGTCATCACTTTGTCCAACTGTGGACTGCAATCGACTGAGGATTCGCCAATTACCAAGAGGTCGTCCAGATATGGAACTATTAATATATTTTGCTATCTTATGTGAGCCATGACCTCTGCCATTAGTTTCGTAAACACCCTCAGGGCTATGGCTAGGCCGAAGGGAAGGGCCCTTAATTGGTAATGCTTTAGTTCCCTTTGCATTAATACTGCCACTCTGAGGAATTTTTGGTGATCTGGGTAGAAGGGCACATTGTAATATGCATCTTTTAGATCGATGACAGTCATAAAACAAGATGGATAAAGCGTTCTTACACAGGTTTTTATTGTCTCCATTTTGAAACTTTGAGTCATTAGGTACTTGTTTAGTTTTTCAAATTAATGATTGTCCTGTAAGTTCCATCCGGTTTTGTTTGAAGAAACAGAGGGAAGTAGAATCCTATGCCTTTCTCCTGGACTGGGACTTCCTGTAGGACATTCTTTGTTAAAAGACTCTGTATCTCTTTTAGAAGGCCCAGTTGTTCGGCCTCTACTTTCCTTTGTGGTGTCATGATTAGTGTTGAGCATTCCGATACCGCATGTATCAGGTATCGGCCGATATTTGAGGTATCGGAATTCCAATACCGAGTTCCGATACTTTCAGTATATCGGATACCGGAATCGGAAGTTCCCATAATTCAAAGAGCCAGTTTCATTTAAATCAGCCAATGAGGGATCATTAGAAGTGTGGGCACATCCTGTTCTGCATGTTAGGCATGTAACTACTGGCATGTCTGTGATTGGCAGCTGAAATGATGTCATGATGCACTATAAAAGTCGCCGCCGCCATTTTGGGTTCACTCTGCTGTGAATTCAGTTAGGGACAGGACGCTGTGTTCTGACTGAGGGCCAGTTTTGAGATAGCGATTTGCGTCATTGTGCTTTACCCAGTCTAATTTAGCAATCGCTGTGTGAGAACCTTGTTTTTGCCTTGCAGCGCTGTTCACAGCTGTCTGCAAGGTGTCTGTGTGAGTGCAGCTCACTCTGTAGTCTGTTCTTCCGCCACAGCTGGTTGTAGTCAGCTCAGGGTGCGTCACTGCCTCATACTGTTCCATTGTCCTTTTTTCAATTAGTGCTGCCTGCTGCAAATTTTTTCAAATTTATCCTATTAGTGGGTTTCCATCCTTATCCTGCTAGATTGTGGAAAAACACTATATAGGAGTACATAGAGGAGCTTTTTTTGGCCTTGCAGAGCCGTTCACGGCTGTCTGCATGGTCTCTGTGTGAGGGCAGCTCACTCTGTATTCTGTTCTGCGAAACAAACAAAAAGTTAATAAAGTTCACCAAACACTCCACTTTACAGTTGTGTAGGCCACATTAGCTCATATTAAAGTCTAGTCCACACTTCATAAAATTAGTGTTTCTTATACCTGTTAGCAGCTGTTCAGGAATAAGCACACTAAGCCCTTAGTACTTTAATGCCTATGTTTATCAGTCTACCAAGATGAAGAAGGCAAGGATTAAGGCACGTGTCCGTGGGCATGGAGGTGGAGCAGGGAGAGGACGTGGGGATTCTGTGCCTGCTGCGGGCACCGGTGACTCATCATCCCTCAGTATTAGCAGGGAACAGTCCTTCATGCGCAGCTTTGTAGGAGATCGCCGTACCCCGCTGCTGCGGGATGAACAATTTGAAGCCATTGTCGGATGAATGGCAGCTAACACATCGACTTCAATTAGTGCCACATCCTCTGAGGCACAAAGCACTGAAGAGCACCCATCTGTCTCACCACCTGCCAAATTGCCCAGGCAGTCAGAGAGCCCTGGACAGGAGCCATCTCTACTTCTGTTCTCTGAATCTCTTGGCTTTGAAACAGGGGGCCAGCCAAGCAGCATTTGAGAAGTGGAAGAAGAGGCAGTATGCAGTGATGCCCAACAGCTTTGTCTCTCTGAATCTGAAGAGGCGGGTGGGCCAGTGCCTCCGGTCAGCACACCTCAGTACGCAACTGATGATGAGACTCAGGTGCCACTTTCTGGTGCATACTGTGCTGCCGAGACTACCCAGGAGAAGCAGTTATTGGAAGAGGGTAGTGTAGATGATGAGGTCCTTGACCCATCATGGCGTGAGGTACAGGAAGGTGGTGGAAGCAGCTCTGAGGAAGAGATTCCCTGAACAACCCAAAGAGGGAGAGGGAGGGGGAAGACTGCATTGCCTGTAGCCTCCACTTCAGGACCCATTAGGAGCATGCCTCTTCCAAAAACCAAAATGGGTGCTCCCAAGACTCGCAGTTCCATGGTCCTTTTTTGACACAGTTGCAGATGACATTTGCTTTGTCAAATGCAAGCTGTGTCATGAGAAAGTCAAAAGATGGAAAAGTGTCAGCAACCTCAATACCACAAATATGTGGAAACATGTGCGGACCAAGCACGTCGTGGAGTTACAAAAACACACTGAAGACATAGGCCAACCAACAGCGGCACCTACAACCTCTTCAGCTTGTGTTGTAGCCTCTTCCTCCATCTCACACACAGCTGGTTTGGCTTCCTCACAGGATCGCCATGGAAGAACCTCAAGCACTTTTGTCCAGAGACCCAGTGTAATTCCACCCACAGCATCATGTTCCCAGTCATCCTCACACTCCCAGCCCAGTCTACAGCTATCGGTAGCACAGGCATATGAGAAAAGGCGGTCATTCTCGGCAAACCACCCCCGAGCACAGGCTCTGAATGCCGGCATTTCAAAACTACTGTCCCTTGAAATGCTGTCATTCAGGCTGGTGGAGACTGACACCTTCCGTAACTTGATGGCATTGGCAGTCCCACAATACAACGTGCCCAGCCACTTTTATTTCAGCAGGCAAGCCGTCCCTGCCCTGCAAAAGCATGTGGGAAGCATTAAACATGTGCTACTAAATGCCGTCAGTAGCAAGGTCCACCTCACCACCGATGCATGGACCAGTCGCCATGGACAGGGACGATACCTTTCCCTCACTGCCCATTGGGTCAATGTTGTGGGTGGAGCTGGGTACAGATCTTGCGAGTGGTGCTGTACGTGTTCTGCCAACTCCAAGGATTGCAGGAATCCAGTCTGTACACATTGCCTCCTCCTCATACTCCAGTTCCTCTGAATCATCGCTGCAGGAGCCGTTACAGTCTACCTCCACCTTGACCCATGAACGCTTACCTGTTACGACCGATATGAGCACAGCCGTGACCAAACATCAACAGGCAGTACTGAAATTCATTTCTTTGGGGAATCGAAGCTACACAGCGCAGGAGCTCTGGAATGCCATCAAGCAGGAGAGCGACGTGTGGTTTGTAGGGTTGAGCAAAATGGATTGGACAAATTCAAAAATCGCCGACTTTCGGCAAAGTTGGGTTTCATGAAACCTGACCCGATCCTAGTGTGGGATCGGCCATGAGGTCGGCGATCTTCGCGCCAAAGTCGCATTTCGTATGATGTTTTCAGCGCCATTTTTGAGCCAATGAAGGAGGACGCAGAGTGTGGGCAGCGTGATGACATAGGTCTCGGTCCCCACCATCTTAGAGAAGGGCATGACAGTGATTGGCTTGCTTTCTGCGACGTCACAGGGGATATAAAGGGGCATGCACTCCAACCGCCATCTTTCTTCTGCCGATCGTAGCACAGGGAGAGGTTGCCGCAGCTTCACCAGAAGAAGGGATATTGTTAGGGAGGGAAGATTAAGCTCCGAAACGGCTTGTACTTAGTGATTTCCACTGTCCAACACCACCATTTGTTTGCAGGGACAGTGGAGGCTATATTTTTGTGCATCAGCTCTGAAGCTTATTAGGCTGCCTTACAAGGCTCCCTAAAAGCTGCATTGCTGTTTGCACGCCGCTGTGCAAATCAACTGGTTTTTTAAAAGCAAAAATCCTGTTGCTCCTTTCTGCACAGTTATCTTGTTTATTTGTCAACACTTTTGTGTGCAGCAGTCCTTTTTATTGCTGCCATACTTTTCCTGAGATCATTGTAGGGAGATTGATATTGTACTACAGTCCTTGTATTTTTTCAACTATCTTCCAGCCACTTTCTGCCACTGCATTGATTCAAAGTGACAGGAGACAGCACTTGTCCAGTATGGTTACGAACTACTTTTCCTCCCTTATCGATGTCCTCCCTCACAGGTCATTCCCCTTTGATTACTGGGCATCTAAAATAGACACCTGGCCTGAATTGGCAGAATATGCATTACAGGAGCTCGCTTGCCCTGCTTTTAGTGTGCTATCAGAAAGAGTCTTCAGTGCTGCTGGTTCAATTATGACCGAAAAAAGGACACGTCTGGCTACCCAGAATGTTGATGATCTAACCTTCATTAAAATGAACCAATCATGGATTTCAAATTATTTTGCCCCGCGTTCTCCTGCTGACACGTAGCTTGCCTGAAAAATGTCTTGCTTTTGGCCTCCTCTTACTGACTTCTCCAATTCCGCCATTTGCAGCTGCTGAATGTCCACCATAGGCCATTTTTATACCCCCCTAAATGGGCTGACTCCCCCCACAGGGCCGTGGTCACCACCTGGCGCAAGCACCCTTGCGAGTGCCGCTTGCCTGGACAGGTGGGTGCGCCCACTCTTGGGCGACAGCACTGGCACAGGGTCCCTCATAGTGCAATGAAGTGTCTCTGACGGTGGTGGTGCACAACCAACATCAGACACACCGTCGTAATATGAGGGGCCCTGTGCCAGTACCACCGCCCATGAGACAGTGTTCCCCCCCAGCTCGAACAGTGCTCTACCACTTGCAATACTTTCCTCTTCCTGCTCCATCACTGTGTAGTCTGTGCTGTTAAATCCTTCAATGGCACTGCCAATACAAATTTGTTGAAATGATAGATGATAGTTAAAATATACAGGGGCCCTGGCCTCCCTTTAGACCAGTTAATACTTTGCGCCTACTTCCACTGTCTGCTACTCAGCAGAGGAGCCCACTCCAGTACATAGCTATGCACTCTACACAGCCTGAATCTGACCCTGCTGAAAGTCAGGTTCCTCTTCCCGCATACTATACCCCATTACATGGGGACAAAGAGGAAGGTGCAGATGAAAGTGCAGGTTCCTTCATCAGGTAGGGGGGCATACTCGTTGGCGACGTCACTGGCACAGGGCCCCTCATAGTACGCAAAAGTGTTTCTGGCAGTGGGAGGCGCCACCCACCGTCAAACACCGCCGTACTACAAGGGGCCCTGTGCCAGTGCCAAGTGCCAACGAGTGGGCCCCCCCTGCTTGCTCAGGATCACAGCATTTGCAAAGTTGAAATACTTACCTCTCCCTGCTCCACCGCCGTGACGTATTCCACGTTTCCTGGGCCCACGAAAATCTTGAGCCAGCCCTACCCCCCCACAACTTTAGCCAAATGACTCCCTGTTTTCAATGCCTAACTATTATTATAAAGTAAATTAAGATTGACAAGCTTAAGAATTAAGAATTGATGTTTTTGGCATTAAAATGAGCACTGTAGGTGTTTTCCTGTCCTCCACTCACTGCCGACTTTGATTTCCCATTGACTTGCATTGGGTTTGGTGTTTCGGTCGGCCCCCGACTTTTAGAAATAATTGGCCGATTTCACCCGACCCGACTTTTGACAAAGTCGGGTTTCGCGAAACCCGACTCGTTCCTAAAAAAGTAAAAGTCGCTCAACTCTATCCAGAACATCTTTTCAAAGGGTTATTGAGGTTCGTGTAACTCTGCGGCAGGGCAGACCTTGCAGTCAATGCATAGGTAAACAGTATGGCAGTACCAAATGAATAATGTGAACTTGGTTTTCATGTGGCCATCCAGTACGTGGACTCAAAGGCTTATTGGGGTGCCTGTAACTTTGGGGCAGGGCAGGTCTTGCATTCAATGCATAGGCAAACACTATGGGAGACGACTTTCTTATAATTGTAACATTTTTTCAGGAGGCCCTCCTGTACATCTCGTGAAAGGGGTATTGGGGTGCATCCTAATTTTTGGCAGCCCAGGCACTCAGTGCACAGGCAATAACAGTATAGGAGACCCACTGTTTAATAATGGCCCTTTAAGAATATTAATGCCGCCTGATGCCCCTAAAAAAATAGGCTTTATAACTTTAAGAGTCCCTCCTTCATAAATGAAACAAGATGTGTCTGATGTTGTGCCACACAACACATGGCCAGCTAAGGTTGTTAAATGTTACAATGACATTTCCCAGTGAATATTGGTTGAATGCAATGCTAAAGTTGAAAAACGCATAAAAAATGCTACATGTGAACATATAAACATAGCATAAGTGGTGGAGGTACATTTTTTTTTTTTGGGGGGGGGCTATATTTTGCCTTTCATACACATTATTACCATATGGTAATCATACTACCCCGACCCTTATTTCCTAAATGGGAATGGGCCACACTTCATCATACTAATCCAACATAACGATCCTTATCACAGGATCAAGATACATAAATTGTAGGGACATATACATTCTGATTCTAATACCTGACATATTGCAATCGTTGTAGAGAAGGAAAGCACAAAAACCAGAGAATCAACCCCCAATTAGTAGCAGGTGCTGGGGTCACAATTAACCTATATCACACCTATATCACACAGACACCCCTCATCAGTCTGATGCTATGTACTTCCTTCAACCACTAAAAAAGTGTAAAGTGCATAAAGTCAAATCCTCCTCATATTACCTCACATGATGTCCCACCAATGATTCCTCTGCCGAGTGACTAGCCGTGCCTCCGGACCCCTACGCACGTTTCGCTGTTGCTTCTCCCAGGAAGAAGCAACAATTTATGTAAATTGCTGAGGAAGTTAAATAATCCATTTTTTACCTGCCTAGCCTCTGGTTTTGTTTGGTTCGAGGCACCAATTTTAAGGTTTGTGTTCGCTCAGTGGTTAGCACAGCAGCCTTGCAGCGCTGGAGTCATGGGTTCTAATCCCACCCAGGACAACATCTGCAAAGAGTTTGTATGTTCTCTCCGTGTTTGCGTGGGTTTCCTCCGGGTACTCCGGTTTCCTCCCACATTCCAAAAACATACTGATAGGATATTTAGATTGTGAGCCCCATCGGGGACAGTGATGATAATGTGTGCAAACTGTAAAGCACTGCGGAATATGTTAGCGCTATATAAAAATAAAGATTATTATTTATTATTATTATTTATATTGAAATAAAGAAATTGTTATATTTTATAAATTGTGTTTGGTAGCACTTCTTGATCGTGTGATAAGGATCGTTATGTTGGACATTATTACCATAGAAAGGATGTTCCTTACATATTTCCCAGGAAAATCCAGTTTAGTTATGTTTTAGTCTGCACCTGTAAAAGTGGCATCACACTCTGACAACGTTGGTTACTGCTGTGACATAGAAGTCAGAAATGCTTCCAGGGGTCTTCCCCATGAAGTTCCCATGTCATTTGAGCACTGTTCTCTTCGATTTCTGATGCGTTTAGACCCTAATAGAACTCCCAGGGGGATCGAGGCAAAAATGCTTGTATTTCCCATAGACTTACATTGGGCTCGTTGCTTGGGTCGAGTACCCGAGTATTCTAATTTGCTCGACTCGAGCAACGAGCACCCAAGCATTTTAATGCTTGCCCATCACTAATAACGATCACCTCTCTGTTGTCCATGGTTGGCTGAAGGGAAAAGAGGAAGGAACCTTGGAGTTTTACCCCACCACCAACAGACAATGGACTTGGACCTCATGGAAGCGTCCAACACACGAACGCCTTCTTGCTTAACTATCTGCAACATAATGCCCGTGTTCTTGGGATTAGAAATAGTGCTAACTTCTGGGTGGCCACTTAAAACCACGGTAAAAGAGTAAGGGTTTTGCCAGAGTCTTCTCCCCCTGGAGAAGGATGCACGCATGCTGGAGTATCAAAACACATTTGTAGACAATTTTAAGAGTGGTTTTTCCCAAGACAGCAGTGAGGCACACAGTGTGCATGGCAGTTATAGACTTCCAACCCCGGGATTGAAAGTGGCATAAGCAACTTCTGTGAGTCATTTCACACTTTGTTTTAGACCAGCCCGTTCACCAGCAGAACATAGTAAAAGTTTGACACATTGTGAACAACTGGAGAGAATGGTGAAGGAGTATTTTGAGCTCAATATCAATGCCTATCATGCCTTGGAGGTTTTGTCATGCCTGGTAGCCAGCATTCTCTCAGAACATGTATTCAGTGCTGCTGGTGATGTCCTGATGGATAAACGCACCTGAGTATCACCGGAAAATTTAGACCACCTAACTTTTAGCGAGATGAACAAGTCATGGATCTCCAAACACTTTTGCACCCTAGTCACTTACAGACAGGGAAGAATAGGCAAGTGTTGTTTTTAGTGTGATGCATTGATCTTGTATTATTGCAGTTTGTGACACTTTATCTTCTGTGCCTGCTGTTGCTAACAATTTTTTGAAATGTGGAGAATCCAAGCTGGGTCTCCATCTGGTGGGTTGCCTGTGGTGGAAGGTGTCTCAGAGCACAATTATGCTATTTCTACTATGGTGAAATTAAGGCATGACAATGGTGGTGTATGGCAATAATTTTTGGAAATGTTTGGACTCCAAGTTGGGTCTCTTTCAAGCGTGTTGCCTGTAGAAGCACTCCCAGACTGGCAGGCCTGCACTTTCAGTCAGCTACCTGTGTTACTATCCTTACTAGGGTTGAGCGAAACGGATCGTTCATTTTCAAAAGTCGCCGACTTTTGGCAAAGTCGGGTTTCATGAAACCCGACCCGATCCCTGTGTGGGGTCGGCCATGCCAAAGTCGCGTTTCGTATGACGCGCTTGGCGCCATTTTTTTCAGCCAATGAAGGGGCGTGGGCAGAGTGATGACATAGGTCTTAGGGGCGTGGACGCCTATCGCCATGTTGTCGCTTGTGCGCTGTAGCGATTTGCACTGTGTAACACCAGCTTTTCAGTTCAGGGACGGACGGAGGGGAGAGGGGGAGAGGGGGAAAGGGGGAGAGGGGGAGAGGGGGAGAGGGGGAGAGGGGGAGAGGGGGAGGGGGAGAGAGAGAGAGAGAGAGAGAGAGAGAGAGAGAGAGAGAGAGAGAAAAAAAATAAAAAAAAAATCCCATTGCCTTTGCATTGGGTTTCGTGTTTCGGTCGATCCTCGACTTTTCGCCATAATCGGCCGATTTCACTCGACTCGACTTTTGAGATAGTCGGGTTTCGCGAAACCCGGCTCGACCCTAAAAAAGTCAAGGTCGTTCAACCCTAATCCTTACATTTTTCTAACATTATAAATAAAATAAAATAGCGGCGCTAGTGCAGATGGATGAGAGTCGCAGCAGGTAATGTTCTGTACCACACACAGAAAAAAATAATAAAATATATATGAAATACGTAAAACCTGCGCTGTCTGCTATATATACAAAAATCAAGCAATCACAGTATGGAATTACCTGTCAGGTGAACGACATTAATCGCATTGAAGTGTATGCATATACTCAAACTCAGACAGGTGGAATTTAGCAGCTATAATGGAAGAAAGGGAGAAGAAAGGGAGAGCGGTCTTAATAAATGATTCCTATTTTTAAAAAGTAAGGATACTACTGCGATACTTGTTAATACTATCGGGAGTACACTGTTTGCTTAATTTTAGTGATTTACACATTTTAGGCACGGAAAAAAGCCCTGGATAATTTGTTTAAAGGGGCCCTTGGTTCTATTCGGGGGATTTGGATTCCGCACATTGGGGGCAATTAATAGGCCTAGATTCCGTGCTTTCCTAAGCATTAGGACTTTCAAGCTGTGGCCGCGCAAGCGCCTGTCACCGGCCGGGACAGCGCCTGCATAAGCCGCCTCGAAGACTGCAACGCCCGTATTCACAAGCTAAGTAACCAGCAGCATTTATTTGCAGCAACTACGGAGATTCTTAAGGCACCTATTTATACCACAGGTACTGTACTGAGACTGCATGTGCAGTTACTACTTCTGTATCGATCTATATACAAGTACCTGTCTGCTACTACACTGACTTTATTTCCAGGTAGTTTACGGGTGCTTCACTGATAGCGTCCAAATCACAGAGTATATTATTATACTATATTTTTAATATTTTTTAATATATTTTTGTTACCTTCAGGAGTATTATTAGTGTACTCCCGATAGTATTAACAAGTATCGCAGTAGTATCCTTACTTTTTAAAAATAGGAATAATTTATTAAGACCGCTCTCCCTTTCCTCCATTATAGCTGCTAAATTCCACCTGTCTGAGTTTGAGTATATGCATACACTTCAATGCGATTAACGTCGTTCACCTGACAGGTAATTCCATTCTGTGATTGCTTGATTTTTGTATATATAGCAGACAGCGCAGGTTTTACGTATTTCATATATATTTTTCTAACATTAGTTGTCTAAAAAGCTAATGTTTGCGACACCCGAGTGTGGCTGAGCAAAAATCCAGTTTGCGCTGTTGCATGAGAAATCAATGCTCCCACCAAAGAAGGCTTACACCAATCGATCACCCACATCGTCATAATTAAAACATCAATTCAAAGCTCTAAATGGTGGCCTAGACCCTGATCCCTTGTGCATGGCACATGGCTGACTGCTGCTGTGCCATTCCAAAATTTCCACTGTGAATCAATTGATGCCACTTTTCCTGGTATCTGCCACTAACTTTTGGAAATGTTTGGAATCCAAGTTGGGTCTCCTTCATGTATGCTGCATGAATTTGGCAGGCCTCTCAGAGTACCAGGCCTACACCTGTCACTGATCCACCTGTTACTGATCAATGTTCAGCTAGAAATGCTGGTCTGAGCCCTATCCCATGCATCCATGCTGTGCAATTATACTATTTGTACTCTGGATCAATTAATGCCACTATTCCATGGTGTCAGCCCCTAATTTGAGCTGTTTGGGAAGCTTTTTGGCCCTCCTTAAGGTGTTGTCTATGCGTTTTGGTTTAACCTTTCTTTGAATTTAATGGGGTTAATTCGACAAACCATTTGGCAAACATCAGGACATTCAACGAACCCAACCAAACTGAATCTTGAAAGGTTACCTCATCTCTACTAAGGTGTTTTCTATGCGTTTTGTTTTGCCTCCTATTGAATTCAACGGGGTTCGGATATGTCCGGTGAACATCGGGACATTCGCCGAACCTTGAAAGGTTCACTCATCTCTATTTCCCTTTAGCTACATTTAAGACTTGTAAATATCTGATGCAGTATTAGCTCAAAATTAAATCATAAGTATAGAAAATTCTTAAGGGTTCACAAACTGTAAAGCACTGCTGCAGAACCACAGTCTTGAGTATTTTAGTAGGAGTAGACCAGGAACATTTATTTGATTACCCCAAACCACAAAAAAAAAAATCAAAAGGAGTGCAGTTTAGAGTAAAATGTGTCCCCCAGTCAATGGTATTGAAGAGAAGCCATGATGGATTCTTCAGAGGTTTCTAAGTGGATCACTGAAGGCCCACTTTAAACCCATTTGTGTAGGGCTGAAAGTCTAGTGCCATTAGATAGGCGATATGTAATGTTCGGTAATGATCCCCTGTTCATTTATGCTCTGTCTTAGTAACGCAATTAATTTTGTCTTTAGAAAAGAAAAAATACAATATAATCAACAGTAAGCTATAAGGTAAGTAAATGTAGGTGTTTATTGACTGGCTAGATGTAGTTACTTATTTGAAAGCTTGTTATGAGTTCGTGGATGGTTCAATAAGTATTGAAGGAAAAAAGGCTTCACAGTTCAGTTTATTCCCATTTCAATATACCGTAAATATTAACATATTGCAGGACAGAAGAATACATGCAATACAAGTCATTACAGCAAGTAGATTTCTCATTTAACTCTTGAAAACTGGCTGGGGTGGTTTAGTCCATATTTCTAAAAGAGCAGAGATATTTAAAGCGAACCTGTTGCTAGGTTTTCTCAATATAAAGCTACAATCGCCACCATTACCACCTCTTTTACAGTAGTCTAGCAATATGCATATAAGTCTCTAACCCCTTCTGCATTGCCCAAAAAATACTTTTTATGGTCTCATACACCGAGGTTGAGTAAGATGGGCATCGCTTGTCTTTCTTGGTGGCTCCTCTCAATTGCCATCCTCCTACCCTGCTTTATGTGGATGATGTGCCCTACATCATCCACACAGCACCCTCAAGCTTGCTTCTGCACAGAAGTACTTTGCTCTACTCTGCTGAGGGCAGAGCAAAAGTACTGTAATATGCATTCGCCGCCTTAACTTTAGGTCATCTGTGTTTTTTTTGTCTCGCCCAGTGCATGCACTTTATAATACTTTGTTCTGAAGGGGCAAGATTGGGGGCACTGTGTGGATGACATAGGACACATCAACCACATGAAGCAAGGTAAACGGCGATTGTGGGGAGAGAAGGCCCGAGCAAGACCAGCAATGGCCATCGGACTGGACCATGCCACATAAGGCCATTATAAAAGGTATGTTTTGGGCTGTGCAGAAGGGTTTGGTGGCTTATATATAGCCTGCTAGTCTAAAATAAAAGAGGCAGTAAAGATGGTGGCCTCTTATTTTATACTGGAAAAACCTGGTGACAGGTTCCCATCAAGTCATCTTAAGTCGGGGTAGGATCTCTATAGGAAGCCAATTTTGGTAAAACGTGATACTAATCGAAAATACTTGATTTGTGATCCAATGTCTATGGCCACTGAAGAAATATTAGAATTTTGCCTCTAACAGGAATGTCTAGATATTCATCACGTATTACTCAATGTCTGAATGTAGAACGTTCTCTTATAAAAACAGACTCAAGCTTTATCTCTGTGCGCAAGTTTTCTAGGTTTCATTTATCATCAACTCTGTGACAAGACATCCCTCAACTGAATGAGATTTCCACACAGAGCCAGAACTTGATCCTGCAACATTGATAAATCTGCACTTTCAGAACCTGTGGCTACAAACTGATTCCAGCTATAGACCGTAAAGATGCAGTGAAGGAAATGAAAATCTAAAATGTGATGGCTCTAAAATTGTGAACTTGATTTATATAGTAATTTTGCAGACCTCCATTTGATTGTGCGTAAAAAGATACTTCTTTTTACTGATTAAATTTTTTTTTATGTAGAAAATATTTTTGTTCTCCAAGAAGGTTATATAACAAATTAAATAAAAAAAACAAAACAAAATGTCTTCATTTTATTCAGCCGAATTCGAATGTTACTTTACAACAATCTAATAAAGTAGCAAATGTAAAGTAACATTTTTCATAGCAGACAAAGAATAATACAAGTCCATTTAGGCATCAGGAAGTTTTATTCAGAATCCACCACCCACCAGGAATAGCAATTTCATCCAATATATTCTACTTTATGAATTATTAAGGTTTTATAAATCAGCATTAGCCTAGATTCTCTGCACTTCTATGATTGTAACCTGAACTCACAGGCACAATTTTAGCAACAGATCAGGTAAAGTAGAATAATCCAAAAATATTATATAATCCAGAAACTCAGAAAAAACAATGTAGCTATAAAGTCACTAAAGACAAGATTTGCATTATTTTATACTTGGCGTGTCTTTGGACGAGACTCCAGCGGAAACTAAAGCCGACTCTACCATCAACAGAAGGCTTTGTGCCTGGGACAGACAAGTGTGAGGCTGTACAAGTGAATCTTACACATCATCGAGAACACTTATAATTGAATTTGCATTTTTTTTTGCAATTGCACTAAGGGTATTTCCCTAAGGCCGGTTTCACATGTGTTTTTCGCACTTTTTTTCTGGTACCAGAGATGACTGTCCATGTGTGTAATACTTGCAGCATATGTGCCACATCAGTACTGTTGTAGCTGTTTTCGCTCTGACCCAGAGTCAGATAGCCAGATCACCAGTGAGGCCAAATTGTGAAATTATGCCCTTAATTGACAAGCGCTTGGAGACAAAAGAATCGCACACGTTGTTCTGTGAGTAAATTCACTTTTATCTGATGTAATGCAGCAAGAGGCAGTATTTTATACCATTTACAACAAATGTAAATCTCAATGTAATTCATGTAGCCCTCCCCCAAGTCATAATGACCTTTATTTCTCATGTGCCCAGAACATGCTGTTTGCTGACTATTGAAAACATATAAGATAAGTATAAAATCCTTGAAGAGGAGACTAACAGCCTACAGTGTCAGAAGAATACATTCTAGCAATTAAAGGCAAAAGACAATTAAAGGCAAAACATTAACCCTTCTATATCAGTACCACACAGACGGATGCACCAGGGAAGAAGCAGTGCAGCAAGCAGTGATCCCTGGGGCCGCGAGCTGAAGGCAGCTCTCATCATTCTCCCCTGCTCTGCCAGCGATCAGCGCTAGCACAGAATGATGAGTTGTATTCAAGTGAGAACAAAGAGAGCACGAGGTGGCTGATGGGACTATTACTTGACAACTAGCCAAGCTAAAGCAGACAGCTGGGGCTGGTATTTTGAGGCTGGTAAGGAGCCATGGATATGTAGCCCAAGCCTAAAAATAGCACTCTGCAGCGGCCCCAGAATGGGCACATTTTGCATGGCTATTCCCACTTTCCCTGTGGCGGTGGCAAGTGGGGTAATATTTGTGGGGTTGATGTCACCTTTATATTGTCAGGTGACATCAAGCCTAGGGGTTAGTAATGGATAGGCATCTTAAAGTTCTATTGTAAATAAAAAACGGCAGAATAAAGTCCTTTATTTGAAATATAAATATACATTTTACAATTTAAAAACAAACAAATTTACACTCACCTTATGCCTATGCCCATTCCATTGAAGCCACTGTCACCTGTAAAAATAAAGAAAATAATAAACAATACACTCACCTTATGCCCAATTCACCAATGCCAATGTCCCCTATAAAAAAGAAAAATTAAAAACAACCATATCCCTAAGGCTGGTTTCACACTTGCGTTTTTGTCTGCTGCGTTTTTTTTAAAAAAAACGCATGCGTTTTTTTCCCCTATATTTAACATTGAAAACGCATGCTTTTTTTGTGTATGCGTTTGGTCGCGTTTTGCAACGCATGCGTTTTTTTACTGCATGCGTTTTTTTTTCTAAAATGCTACTTGTAGTATTTTTAGAAGCGTTTTTTGGACCCAAAAAAAAACGCATGCGTTTTCATGCGTTTTTTTTTTGTGTCAAAAAATGCATTGGAGTCAATGGGGAAGCATGTGTTTTTTGGTGCATGCGTTTTTTGCGTTAAAAAACGCATGCTTTTTTTATTAAAAACGCTGAAAACACACTAATATGCCACCACCCAACGTAAAGGTGATAAAGGGATCCTAACCCTACCCCTAACCCTAAGGGATCCTAACCTTTATGGTTAGGGGTAGGGTTAGGGTTAGGATCCCTTAGGGTTAGGGGTAGGGTTAGGGGTAGGGTTAGGGGTAGGGTTAGGATCCCTTAGGGTTAGGGTTAGGGTTAGGATCCCTTTAGGGTTAGGGTTATGATCCCTACCCCTAACCCTACCCCTACCCCTAACTATTTCTGTTTATAGTGGGTTTTTTACTTTTTTTTAATGATTGGCAGCTGTCACACATTTCTCAGCATGCGTTTAAAAAATGCAAACGCATGATAAAACGCAAGTAAACGCGGAAAAACGCCGCGTTTTTTACACCACATGCAAAAACGCATGCGTCAAAAAAACGCAGCGTTTGCATGCGTTTACATGCGTTTTTTCACCATGCGTTTTTTTTGCGTTTTTTACCGCAAAAACGCACCCAAAAAAACGCAAATGTGAAACCAGCCTCACTTGTTCGAAGTGCAGCTAATCCATACTGTCCCATGACAATTCGGATGATATGGAGAGCAGTCACATTAGTGAGTTCCTGTGAGAAAGGTCAAACTGTATGAGAAATCTTACAGCCTATCAGAGGCAAACAATGGATGTTTGTGCCCCTCATTCATCTGAATGGGGTCTAGGTCTCGGGTTCTGAAACCCAAACCGAACTTTTTTAAATGTTTGGCCGGAATCAAACATCCAGGGATTTGCCCTTCCCTACTACTGAGCACATAGATACCCCATTTGTGGTCGAAAACTACTTTTGAGGCACAGTGCAAAGCTCAGAAGGGAAACGCGCCATATTGGAGTTAAGATTTTGCTGGAATGGTTTGAATGTGCCATATCACATTGGCAGAGGCCCTGAGGTGGCAGAACAGAAACCCCCTATAAGTGATGTAATTTTACAACCTACACCTCTCAATTAATTCATCCAGGGGTACAGTGGGCATGTTGATACCACAAGTGTCTCGCAGAAGTTTGGGGTTTGGTACAGTGTTAGCCGGTTGAAAAAAAAAATTCTCTCAATGTAAGAACCAAGATTAAAGGGTATCATAACCACAAGGTTAACAAAAATAAAATAAATGAGGTTACAAAGCAAACTTTCGAGACATCTTCGGTCTCTTCCTCCGGCATAGTAAAACAAAGTATCTAAAGAAACAAATACATGCACACAAAAAAAGCATGGGATATTAAATGGACATTTAAATAGATAAACTAAGCTCAGACAATGAATCCGAAATTGGATTAGATTAGTAGGGTGAACGTTTCACACCATTAATCTAATCCAGTTTAGAATTTGTATTGTTCACTGAAAGGGTTAAACAGTGGTATTGTTAAATAGGTCTGGATGTACGGGACGGGGAAAATGTGTTCTTTGTTTATTTTTTCATAAAAATACTTATTTATGGGTACATTTTTTTTTTTAATTTTTTTTCAAAACTGTCAAGTCTCCAAGCCAAGTCTTCTGAAGTGAGAACGGTCCAGTGTTTCACAGATGTGTAAAATCAGCCTTAGGTTTAAGGGGGATTACAGGGTAAAAAATAAATAAAATAAGAAAAAATGTAGTTTCTACTCTAGAAACACAAGCCAAGCCCCATATAGCAGATCATCCAGTGAACCCGCAGAGATTATACATGAGAAGTACATACTACACCATTTGTGAGGAAGAAAAAAAATAAATAATATAATATAATATATATTTATAATATAACGCTGGGAGCGTCACTCTGTCCGAAGCCTTTATAGACTGCGCAGGCGCAAGCGCCGGCGCAGTCTGGCCCCCACAGAGTAACGCTCCCAGGAGATCGCGGTATGCGTAAGCACTGAACGCATACCGCGATCTCCACCGGAGAGTCAGGGACCGCCAGGTGGGTAAGTATATTCACCTTTCCCCGTTCCAGCGCTGCGTGCGGCTCAGTCTCCCGGCTCCTCTGCTGTGACAGTTCAGAGGGCGCGATGACACGCTTAATGCGCGCCGGCGCCGCCCTCTGACCAGTCACAGGCAGAGGAGCCGGAGTGTGTCTTCAAGAAAATGGCGCTGGAAAGCGCGGACTGCGCAGGCGCCGATTCCTGCTGCCGGAATCGGCGCCTGCGCAGTCCGCGCATTCCGGCGCCATTTTCTTGAAGACACTCCGGCTCCACTGCAGGTGTGTCTTCAACAAAATGGCGCCGGAAAGCGCGGACTGCGCAGGCGCCGATTTCTGCTGCCGGAATCGGCGCCTGCGCAGTCCACGCTTTCCGGCGCCATTTTCTTGAAGACACTCCGGCTCCACTGCAGGTGTGTCTTCAAGAAAATGGCGCCGGAAAGCGCGGACTGCGCAGGCGCCGATTGCGGCAGCAGGAGGACGAAGAAAATGGGCGGAAGGGAATGGCGTAAGTAACAAATTGCTGTGGCATGAAGCTGTGACACTTCATGCCACAGCAATTTGTTATTTACGCCACCTGATTCCTTTCCGCCGTCATTTTCTTGGTCCTGCTGCTGGAATCGGCGCCTGCGCAGTCTGCGCTTTCCGGCGCCATTTTCTTGAAGACACACTGCTGGCGCCATTTTCTTGAAGACACACTGCAGGTGTGTCTTCAAGAAAATGGCGCCGGAAAGCGCGGACTGCGCAGGCGCCGATTCCGGCAGCAGGAGGACGAAGAAAATGGGTGGAAAGGAATGGCGTAAGTAACAAATTGCTGTGGCATGAAGCTGTGGCACTTCATGCCACAGCAATTTGTTATTTACGCCACCTGATTCCTTTCCGCCACCATTTTCTTGGTCCTGCTGCTGGAATCGGCGCCTGTGCAGTCCGCGCTTTCCGGCGCCATTTTCTTGAAGACACACTGCCGGCGCCATTTTCTTGAAGACACACTGCAGGTGTGTCTTCAAGAAAATGGCGCCGGAAAGCGCGGACTGCGCAGGCGCCGATTCCGCCAGCAGGACCAAGAAAATGGCGGCGGAAAGGAATCAGGTGGCGCAAGTAACAAATTGCTGTGGCATGAGGCTGTGGCACTTCATGCCACAGCTATTTGTTACTTACGCCACCTGATACGGGGCATATACTATGGAGCATCTTATGGAGCAGCGTATGGGGCATATGGATGGGAGCAGCAAATTGAAGAATGGTGCCGCAGGATGGGAGCAGCACATGACAGAACGGGGCACAGGATGGGAGCAGCACATGACAGAACGGGGGCGCAGGATGGGAGCAGCACATGACAGAACGGGGGCGCAGGATGGGAGCAGCAAATTACAGAATGGAGGCGCAGGATGGGAGCAGCACATGACAGAGCGGGGGCGCAGGATGGGAGCAGCACATGACAGAACGGGGGCGCAGGATGGGAGCAGCACATGACAGAATGGGGGCGCAGGATGGGAGCAGCAAATGACAGAATGGAGGCGCAGGATGGGAGCAGCACATGACAGGATGGGGATGCAGGATAGAGCAGCAAATGACAGAATGGAGGCGCAGGATGGGAGCAGCACATGACAGGATGGGGATGCAGGATGGAGCAGCACATGACAGGATGGGGACGCAGGATGGAGCAGCACATACCAGGATGGAGACCATATACCAATATAAATGCTCGGCACCCGGGCGTAGAACGGGTTCAATAGCTGGTATATATATATATTATATATACAGTGCCTACAAGTAGTATTCAACCCCCTGCAGATTTAGCAGGTTTAATAAGATGCAAATAAGTTAGAGCCTTCAAACTTCAAACAAGAGCAGGATTTATTAACAGATGCATGAATCTTACAAACCAAAAAGTTTTGTTGCTCAGTTAAATTTTTATAAATTTTAAACATAAAAGTGTGGGTCAATTATTATTCAACCCCTAGGTTTAATATTTTGTGGAATAACCTTTGTTTGCAATTACAGCTAATAATCATCTTTTATAAGACCTGATCAGGCCGGCACAGGTCTCTGGAGTTATCTTGGCCCACTCCTCCATGCAGATCTTCTCCAAGTTATCTAGGTTCTTTGGGTGTCTCATGTGGACTTTAATCTTGAGCTCTTTCCACAAGTTTTCAATTGGGTTAAGGTCAGGAGACTGACTAGGCCACTGCAACACCTTGATTTTTTGCCTCTTGAACCAGGCCTTGGTTTTCTTGGCTGTGTGCTTTGGGTCGTTGTCTTGTTGGAACATGAAATGATGACGCATCTTAAGATCCTTGATGGAGGAGCGGCGGTTCTTGGCCAAAATCTCCAGGTAGGCCGTGCTATCCATCTTCCCATGGATGCGGACCAGATGACCAGGCCCCTTGGCTGAGAAACAGCCCCACAGCATGATGCTGCCACCACCATGCTTGACTGTAGGGATGGTATTCTTGGGCTCATATGCAGTGCCATCCAGTCTCCAAACGTCACGTGTGTGGTTGGCACCAAAGATCTCGATCTTGGTCTCATCAGACCAGAGAACCTTGAACCAGTCAGTCTCAGAGTCCTCCAAGTGATCATGAGCTGTAGACGAGCCTTGACATGACGCTTTGAAAGTAAAGGTACCTTACTGGCTCGTCTGGAACGGAGACCATTGCGGTGGAGTACGTTACTTATGGTATTGACTGAAACCAATGTCCCCACTGCCATGAGATCTTCCCGGAGCTCCTTCCTTGTTGTCCTTGGGTTAGCCTTGACTCTTCGGACAAGCCTGGCCTCGGCACGGGAGGAAACTTTCAAAGGCTGTCCAGGCCTTGGAAGGCTAACAGCAGTTCCATAAGCCTTCCACTTCCGGATGATGCTCCCAACAGTGGAGACAGGTAGGCCCAACTCCTTGGAAAGGGTTTTGTACCCCTTGCCAGCCTTGTGACCCTCCACGATCTTGTCTCTGATGGCCTTGGAATGCTCCTTTGTCTTTCCCATGTTGACCATCTATGAGTGCTGTTCACAAGTTTGGGGAGGGTCTTAAATAGTTAGAAAAGGCTGGAAAAAGAGATGATTAATCCAAACATGTGAAGCTCATTGTTCTTTGTGCCTGAACTACTTCTTAATACTTTAGGGCAGGGGTCCCCAACTCCAGTCCTCAAGGCCCACCAACATGTCATGTTTTCAGGATTTCCTTAGTCTTGCCCAGGTAATAATTGCATCACCTGTGCAATGCAAAGGAAATCCTGAAAACATGACCTGTTGGTGGGCCTTGAGGACTGGAGTTGAGGACCCCTGCTTTAGGGGAACCAAACAGAATTCTGGTGGGTTGAGGGGTTGAGTAATAAATGACCCTCTGAAAAGACTTTTCACAATTTAAAAAAAAAATAAACAAAGAAATAACTTTCTTTTTTGCTGCAGTGCATTTTACACTTCCAGGCTGATCTACAGTCCAAATGTCACAATGCCAAGTTAATTCCAAATGTGTAAACCTGCTAAATCTGCAGGGGGTTGAATACTACTTGTAGGCACTGTATATATATATTATACACACACCCAGAAAACATCTGTGTGCAAGGAAATATAAAACTTAAAATGTTTAACAAAGTTTTTTACACTCTAAGCAGTCTTTTCTCAAAATTTCTGGAGCTATGTTTCTAATGAAAGCACATATCTGGACCTCTTTGTTCTGTACATCTCGAATTTGTAATTTTCAAACCCTTGATTATAATTTTAACATGTTAGTGCTAGTCTCCCTTCCAATAATGAGTTTTTACCAAGAAATGTAAAAGCCTTCTCTTCCTATTACCTGAGATTCAGTTTCTCATGATTGACATCTTCCAGGTCACATGGTCCAATAGATGTTGCTTTCCATTAACATTGAAGGGAAATTCAATTCGTTATGACATGCAAGTGGAATTAATAGACCTAATTTACCACCTAATGTTATGATACACTGACAAATTACTGAAGCATGAATTATATCGCATAGAAAACGTGCCCAAGGTGTGGACGGCTGAAGGTACATAAAAACACACTGTCATTTACAGAAAAATTATTGTTTTAGTGCGACTGTTATGATGTTAAATCTGGATTGAAAATATGTAGCTTATCTACTACATGTGAACAGAGTACAGTACTAGCGGCAATTGCTCCATGTGTTGCGGATGTCTAATAGTGGCGAGACATGCAGGAGCGGGGACTCAACCATATTTTTGAGCGCACCGGAGACCCCGGGTTAGCACACAAGCATGCTCGGATAACACCTTATCCAAGCACGTTCGCACATCACTATACAGCACACTTAACAGATTTTTTAAAGGACAGATCAAGTTCTTATAATACCATGACTTCTAACATACTTTTCCTAGAGCAGAAAAAAATTATTCATTATACACAGTTCTGAAAACAAAACCAGACATCATGATAGTGCTTTTTTTCTAAAAAAAATTACGTTTTGCAGCGCAAACCCCAAACCAGGGAGGAAACCAACTCCATAAAGACAGTAGAAATGAGAGAAACAGGAGTATATTGGTTTAAAAGGAATAATTTATTAATAAATATGCAATAAATCTAAACTACAAACAATACAAAGCAAAAATCAAAGTGCACAAAGATGATATTGGAGGATCACTGGTGCCGTACGCCCGCCAACAGTAAATGGAAAGCACTTGTCGAATAAGGTAAATGCTGACAGTGCAGCGATAAAATAGTCTCATGAAATGGATATATAAGGAGCACTTACCAATAGACGAGGAGAGGGGAGGGGTGCGCAGCACCGCACTGGATACAGAAAAATCCCCAACGTACGTTTCGCTTCTTATTTACATGCTTTCCCAAGGGGACAACCTTATTCAAAAATTGCTTTCCATTTACTGCTGGCGAGTGCACGGCACCGGTGATCCTCCATTATCATCCTTGTGCACTTTACTTTTTGCTTTGTATTGTTTGTAGTTTAGATTTATTGCATATTTATTAATATATTATTCTTTCTAAACCAATATACCAGTTCGGTAGAAGACAACATGGTTTTGAAGGACACCCACATGACCCAGAAGACCATGCGTTACTTACATCTGACACTGTAGTCGCACCCTTAGATTAATGCTGGAGGGGAAAACAACACATTTTCTGTTACTGGAAAGCATGTGTGAAACTAAATTGAAAAATGACATGACCCTGGTAGCACACCGCTAACCACATCTAGCTCTCCTGAACATCCAGTAGAGCTATTGTGCAGTCTACACCGGCAGAGCAAACAGTATGTGCAAAAAGGAATTTAACAGGATATGGATTCTATACATAATATAGCAATTTCAAAGATTTCCCTCCACACAATCCTGCCTCACCTACCGAACCAGATACCAGAACATTCTATCCAATCTTGTGCACTTCCAGAAAACTTGGCTGCACATCTGAGTTGTTCGTGTTGATAGAACTCATCAATTACAATTACCCAAATTATTTTACACTGTATTATAAAAAGGTCATGAGCTGGCGCCAGGAAAATATGACATTCTACCTAGCAGATTGCCAACGGGACAGTAGCCCCATCTAGTGCTCAGATGAGTGCATGAAACAATTACTGGATAGCTTTGCGACTATTCAGTATATTAGAGGTAAACACACATGTGGACAGAACCTTAACAGCAAAGGCACCTTGAGCATACTTCTTTAAAGGGGCAGATTTAGACAAATCCACAGAACACGAAGGCACTATTTGTACATGCACGTGCCAACATAGGCAATAATCTATATAGAATGCTCTATAAAAGTAACCAGTGCGCTGTGGAAAAATTTGTGGAGAACCCACTTAACCAGGGATAGGGACAACTATAGCCAGTATGTGGATAAAAGCAAGATAAAACACCAAGCAGGAGATTATATATATATATATATATATATATATATATATATATAAAACGCCTTTATTAAATACAATTGGCAAAAAAATATTTATAATATATTATAATATATATTCTAATTACTCATAATTTGTGCGCACAAGGACAAAAAATATGTGTACCAAAATAAAAACAATTATTATATAAATATTAAAAAATTTTTTTATAAAAAGGAAAATTAGTACAGGCCGACCCCAACAGTATCTTCATATAAGAGAAGGTGTGTGGCTCCCACAGAATGCATATAGCCACATAGAAATCTCTATTTTATCCGTAGCCAAACAACAATCAAAATTATAAAAAAATATACCAACAGCAGTGTGTGTATATAGTAGACCGCACAGACTAAAGTGCAACGTGCCAATATATTCAATTAACTGATAAAAAAAAAAATCGGAATACAAAAAAGGGGGCGGTAAAAACACCGATTATATAGTTAAATGTGCAAAAATTGTTCTCAATAAAGTGCGAAAAAATTGCAAAGAAGTGAAAAAAACAAGCACACAAAGGTGGTCTATCTAGTCTGACTTGATGCTGCAGTATAAGCAGGGGAAATGATTAAGGTGCCGAAGTGCAAGAGTGCCAGATTTGGCAGGAGAAGTGCACAATATGGTAATATATATAACCCACATGGGCACAATGCTGCCGAATATTATATTAGAATGACGGCAGCAAAAGCCGCTAAAGCACCAGGTACACATAAAATTGGCCATTTTTATGCGCTAAAAGCTCTCATTTTTCACATTTCTAGTGCAGTAATGCAGTTCAAATTTCGTATTTTCTAGTTTACATGTTTTGGCGCTGCAGTGTGCTGCCTTATTTACTTAACTATATACGAGTTGGCGACTCTAGGTTCAGCAACTGTTCACACTGAGTCTATGTTTGGATGTGCCGGTCAGGTTTTTGAAATGTATTCTCTAGCCTTCTGATCGTGCACTCCGCCTCCTAGCTTCAGGTGTTTTAATTACAGCAGGTCCGATACCCCTCCACAGAGAGAGAGAATTTTAGTCTAAGAAGAGGTTTCGCATGTACCCATTCAGATGGAGACGTTTATTCTCAGCGAGGTAAGGCAAGCGTAGGACCTGGTATAAGAGAGATGCCGTAAAGGGGCTACCAGGTACACATAAAATTGGCCATTTTTATGCGCTAAAAGCTCTCATTTTTCATATTTCTAGTGCAGTAATGCAGTTCAAATTTCGTGTTTTCAAGTTTGCATGTTTTAGCGCTGCAGTGTGCTGCCTTATTTACTAAACTGTCTGAGTATAGACCACGTTACATGGATAGTCGCATATAAGGCTGTCATCTTCAGACTAGGAGACCCACTGACAGTCCGTACATTGTGGTCTGTACCTGGATCGTGACACAGAGACCACTGCACAATGTTCAGTTTGTCTGATTTTTCTCTTTATAGGTATATTGTTGAGTAAAATGTAAATTGTTCATTTATTCTATAAACTTCTGACAATGTCTGCGAATTTCCAAGCAATACAGTTTATTTTTTTCTGAAAAGGAGAAATAGTCAAAATTTAAAAAACAAACAGAGTGCTTTCAGACCTCAAATAATGTGAAGAAAACAAGTTCATAATCATTTAGAAACAACAATACTAATGTTTTAACTCGGGAAGAGTTCAGAAATCAGTACTTTGTGGAATAACCATGATTTTTAATCACAGCTTTCATGTGTCTTGGCATGCTTTCCACCAGTCTTTCACACAAAAATGTAAGCAGTTCTTCTTTGTTTGATGGCTTGTGACTATCCATCATCCTTTTGATTACATTCCAGAGGTTTTCAATGGGGTTCAGGTATGGAGATTGGGCTGCCCATGACAGGGTTTTGATGTGGTGGTCTCTTAATTTTTGCCAGAGCTGTATATAAATGCTGTATAATTGGGGAATTTGAATTTTAGCAGCTTTTGAGGCACAGTAACAAGCAATGAATGGTAAGATATGCCAGAGACCACACTAGGCATGTAGTAGATTACTCACTGCTGCCATGATGCTGTACAGTAGTGTTCAAAATAATACCAGTCCAATATGACTAACCAAATTAATCACTGCTTTCACAATAAATTATATTACCACGTCAAACAGTTTACCAGTTGGTGCAGTAGATTCTAAGAAAACCAACAGACTCAGCATTCATGATCTGCATGTTTTTGAGTCTGTATTATAATAATAAATTGAAATGGGGTGTGTTCAAAATAATAGCAGTGTGGAGTTCAATTAGTCAGGTCTATCATTCTGTGAACAAACAGGTGTGAATCCGGTAGCCGTTATTTAAGGGTGAAGCCAGGACATGTTGTACATGCATTTCTCCTTGAAAGACTGAGAAACATGGGTCGTTCGAGACAGCTTTCAGAAGAACAGTTTACTTTGATTAAAAAGTTGATTGGAGAGGGAAAAACTTCCAAAGAAGTGTAGACAATGATAGGCTGTCCAGCTAAAATGATCTCCAATGCTTTAAACTGGAAAGCCAAACCAGAGAGACGTGGACGAAAAGAGAAGACTACTAGTGATGAGCGAGTATACTCGTTGCTCAGGTTTTCCCGCACACGCTCGGGTGGTCTCCAGGTATTTGTTAGAGCTCGGAGATTTAGTTTTGTTGACACAGATGCATGACTTACAGCTGCTAGCCAGACTGAATACATGTGGGGATTCCCTAACAGGCAACCCCCACATGTATTCAAGCTGTCCAGCAGCAGTAAATCATGCAGCTGCGTTGACATAAACTAAATCACCGAGCACTAACAAATACTTGGAGATCACCCGAGCATGCTCTGGGAAACCCGAGCAACGAGTATACTCGCTTATCACTAAAGACTACCATTCAAATGGATGGAACTATAGCCAGAATGGCAAAGGCTCAGCCAATGATCAGCTCCAGAATGAGCAAAGACAGTCTCAAGTTACCTGTGAGTTAGAAGACACGTGTGAAACTAGCCTCTTAGCAAGAATTCCCCACAAAATCCCATTTAAAAAAACAAATATAATAAAATGTACTGAACTGGATACAATTTGTCATGACACAGCTGTCATGACAAATTCCCTGTCCCTAACACTAGGGGGCACCCTACTCCCCGGGATACTTCAGGTGGCGAAGATGCTGGGGCCTCCCCCCTTGCCTTATCTCCTTAGTTAGCCCTCTGTCCATTCTCTTCCCCCACCCAGGGAAGAGGGGGCGCTACTGTGCACCGTAGTACACCGTAGTTTATTCTGGCGGTAATGCCATGAGTTATAAAGACTGAGTGATCATTTTATAACTCATTCAAATCCTAAGTGTGGTAAAAATGGCTCACACATGACAAACTACTAATTGATATGCTACTTTATGTATATTAAATTGGCTCTATTCTGGCGATGATGCCGATTCTCTCTGTGTGAATAATATCTGAGGCCTCTTTGCTATTTTTTTCACCTATATAAGTTACATTTCTCCAATAGGTGATTATAATTTTTCCAGTGAAAAGGTTACAACATCAAGAGTGATTGGTGGCTCATTTAAATAACATTTTTTTTTCTATTGTCACTAAAAGATAATGAGCTATTGATACTAGATATTCATGTCTCTCCCCTATAGTGTTTGAACGATATCTATAAGGAGAGCACTGTGTGAAATTTGAATATACTGTTCACATCTCATCTCTATAAATCACCTTATCTTAGTACCAATATCACATCTATTCTCTATAGTTCCTCAGAGGTAATTGAATAAAAGCTCACTGGTGCCATCTATGCACCATTAGCCAGTATCAGCAACAGCACTTTAGTGTATTTAATCACTTTTTCTGTTTTCTTTGTGGTGAGTTTTGGGTGGTGGCTTTTGGTAGGGATACCTGCTAGGGTCATTAGGGTCAGTCTACGTTGAGCGGGGGCGCCATATCGTATCCCAGGGTGCCAACCTCCACTGCTAGGAAGGGAATTTTTTAGGGAAAGGCACCTCTATCCTCCCTAGTCCTTTCCTATAATTATTTAGGAAAAATTTATCTAACGACTACCAGATCCTAATGTTTAGGTTCCCTACTATTGGTTCATAGTTTTACTTATGTGGTTCCTAGTTTTAATTATTGTCATTAAAGCATATTTTTATAGGTCTTTTTTGTTTAAGTTTTGGTTTTTCCTCAAATATTAGACCTAGGCCATTTTTTTTTTGTTTTCTCCGCACCGTAGTACACCAACCCGACAAACAAGGCTACACAAACAAAAGTTAACAGAAAACTCCATGCATACAAAATGTTGACTCGCATATAACAGATGAATGCACTGGGGTGTGAATGTAGGGGAAAAAACAAAACGGATAAGGATAAGGAATTATACCACACATACAAACCAAGAAAATCACTAATAACTCCTACAACTTTTCTCATACAAACTCACCTCCCTCCATTAGCCATGCAGCCATAAAGCTGACCAGGATTAGTATTAGAGCACAGACTATAAAGGGAAAAGGAGTGGCTAACTGAGCACAGCTGTTAACACAGGGATTTCCAATATGGCCGTTTAACATCTGTTCTGCCAGAAGGAATACCATTTAAAATGAAGTAGTACTTAATCTCAGCGCCAGAGTAGGAGCAATCAGACGCTGCAGTATTCTGGCTCCACACTGTTGCGGTAACTGTTGTGAATTCTGTTGTCGGGCTCCCTCCTGTGGTCGTGAATGGTACTTCGGCTGGTTCTGTCCCTGGACTTTCTCTGGTGGCTGTGGGTGTTTCTGAGTTTCCTTCCACAGGTGACGAGGTTAATTTGTTGGCTGCTGCTCTATTTAACTCCACTTAGATCTTTGCTCCATGCCACCTGTCAATGTTCCAGTATTGGTCTAGTTCACTCCTGGATCGTTCTTGTTACCTGTCTCCCCAGCAGAAGCTAAGTGACTGCTTGTTTTTCTCTGGTTTGCTATTTTTCTGTCCAGCTTGCTATTTTGATTGTTGTCTTGCTTGCTGGAAGCTCTGGGACGCAGAGGGAGCGCCTCCGCACCGTGAGTCGGTGCGGAGGGTCTTTTTGCGCCCTCTGCGTGGTCTTTTTGTAGGTTTTTGTGCTGACCGCAAAGCTACCTTTCCTATCCTCAGTCTGTTCAGTAAGTCGGGCCTCACTTTGCTTAATCTATTTAATCTCTGTGTTTGTATTTTCATCTTTACTCACAGTCATTATATGTGGGGGGCTGCCTTTTCCTTTGGGGAATTTCTCTGAGGCAAGGTAGGCTTTATTTTTCTATCTTTAGGGCTAGCTAGTTCCTTAGACTGTGCTGAGTTGCATAGGGAGCGTTAGGAGCAATCCACAGCTATTTCTAGTGTGGTTGATAGGATTAGGGATTGCGGTCAGCAGAGTTCCCACGTCCCAGAGCTCGTCCTATATTATCAGTAACTATCAGGTCATTCCGTGTGCTCTTAACCACCAGGTCCATTGTTGTCCTGACCACCAGGTCATAACAGGTAACCCCGTGACACAATTTGCCAAAGAACACGTGAACTGGCTTAAAAAGAAAAGGAGAATCATTTTGTGGACTGTTAAAAGTAAATTTGTTGTTTTTGGGTCCAAAGGCCAAAGACATTTCGTCAGACGACTCCCAAACTCTGCCTTCAAGCCACAGTACAGTGAAGCATGGTGGTGCAATCATCATGATATGAGCAGGATTCTCTTACTATGGTGCCGACCCTATTTACTGCATACCAGTGATAATGGACCAGTTTGTACATTTTAAAGTACTTGAAGAGGTCATGTTGCCTTACGCTGAAGAGGATATGTGTTATGATGAGGTAATTCAGTACCACAAATGGACATAGAAGTCAGAGCACATACAGTGATCTGACAATAAGCCAAAAACATAGAACGAGCTCTGAGACGTGGAACTCTGCTGACCGCAATCCCTAATCCTCTCCAACAACACTAGAGGCAGCCGTGGATTGCGCCTAACGCTCCCTATGCAACTCGGCACAGCCTGAGAAACTAGCTAGCCTGAAGATAGAAAATAAGCCTACCTTGCCTCAGAGAAATACCCCAAAGGAAAAGGCAGCCCCCACATATAATGACTGTGAGTTAAGATGAAAAGACAAACGTAGAGATGAAATAGATTTAGCAAAGTGAGGCCCGACTTACTAAACAGAGCGAGGATAGGAAAGGTAACTTTGCGGTCAACACAAAACCCTACAAACAACCACACAAAGGGGCAAAAAGACCCTCCGTACCGAACTAACGGCACGGAGGTACACCCTCTGCGTCCCAGAGCTTCCAGCAAGCAAGAAAAAAACAAATAAGCAAGCTGGACAGAAAAAAGCAGTAAACAAAATAACAAAGCGGAACTTAGCTATGCAGAGCAGCAGGCCACAGGAACGATCCAGGAGGAAACAGGTCCAATACTAGAACATTGACTGGAGGCCAGGATCAAAGCACTAGGTGGAGTTAAATAGAGCAGCACCTAACGACTTCACCACATCACCTGAGGAAGGAAACTCAGAAGCCGCAGTACCACTCTCCTCCACCAACGGAAGCTCGCAGAGAGAATCAGCCGAAGTACCACTTGTGACCACAGGAGGGAGCTCTGCCACAGAATTCACAACAGATATGCCCTTGAAATGGGTGTTTCAACAAGACAACAACCCTAAACACACCAGTAGACAAGCAAAATATTGGTTCCAGTCCAACAAAATTGAGGTTATGGAGTGGCCAGCCCAATCCCCGGACCTTAATCCGACAGTGTCAAGAAATTGTGGGATGTTGTCAAAGCATTCTAGACTGGAATAGCAGTTGACAGGTTCCAGAAGTTGGTTGACTATTCAACATAGATGTGAAGCAGTTCCAAAAAACTGTGGGTATGCAACTAAATATTAGGTTCGTGATTCACACAAAAAATACATATTGTGAGTTTGTAAAGACAAATGCAGACACTGCTATTTTTTTTTTTTTAGAACAGCCCAATGTTATTTTTTGTTATTTTCTGTAAAGTAGTTACAAATTATATACACTTCTCATAATGTTTTGAATTAAAAAAAAAAACTGCAATGCTCCCTATGCATGGAAATAAAAACTAGTATAAAGATCATCTTATGTTTTTGATCGCTACTGTATAAAGTATACACAGAGACAAGGTACTCGGTGTTGCCTGCTTTACATTTCTGCAGTAGTCGTTATCCTAGGATTCTCATACTGCAGAATTCCAAATTCGCCTAAGACATACAGTGAAAATCTCGCTGGTACATAAGCAAACTTGCCATTCAGACAAACATATACAGTATGACATCTTTGAAAGAAGTGTAAACCAGAACACTTGACAGCTTTTTTTTTTTCTTTTTAGAAGTACACGTTCAGGGGTGTATTGAACTAAATATGATCTAAACCAAACCTGTCAGCAAGATTTTCCTATGTAAACTACATAGATTGTCAGGTTGGCGCTGTTGCATTGATTAAAATGATACCTGGGGTGTTCAAATCAGTTTTGTGGTTCTTGAGTAATCAGTGTTAGAAGTTTTCAGCTAATGATATGCCCAGGCTCTGGGGCAGGACTGTAGGCAGAGTCTTCCCTTCCTGCTCTAAGCCAGAGAAACCAAGGACACACATGCTACAGGCCACCCAAAGCACAAGCAGTCTGTCTCTCTCAGTCTCCATGATGAGGAACATGTTTGTGCTTCGGGGCGGCCTGTGGGCAGGTCTTTCCTTGGTTTCTCTGGCTTTGAGCAGGAAGACTTTTCCTACAGTCTGCCACGAAGCATGGGCATATGATTCACTTAAAACTTCTAACACTGATTATACAAGGCAGATTTCTTCACCCCATGTATCATTTTAATCAGTAAAACAACGTCAACCTGACAATGCCTGAAGTTTACTTAACAAAATCCTGCTGACAGGTTCATTTAAAGCCTTGCATCTTTTCGGAACTTCTAGATTTAACTGTGCCACCATATTGCCGCACATAGAGTTATTAGCAGGTGCCTAGCTGGAGATGGAGGGGGGTCAGGAGAAAAGAGGCATTTCTCTGCCTGCAAGATTTCTGGTAAGTTTACTGTAGCATTGTGCAAAAAAAACAGATGCATGTAAAGAAAAATTGTTTTATTTTTATCATTGCTTTTAAAAACACCCTACACCCATAGTGTTATGTTTGTCAGATGAAGTTATTTACCCATTATGTCTTGTTGCCATTTTCACTTTACTCCTAATTATCTGGTGTCGTTATAACTTGTATAAATGAAAACTTACATAAAATGTTCCAATGCGCATAATACAATATCGAACTTTACCAAGGTCTATACTTCACTTTTCTAGTAGAAAATATGCAATTTTGAGTACGGTAATTGAGAGTTTTTGTAATTCTCAATTTCCAAAAGACAGAAGGGTGAATCCTCCAGTGGCCTAAAACATTTATTATTTATTATTTACTCCTGAGACTGATACAATATGTCACACATTTCACTTCTCTAGAGCACAGACAGGCAGGGATGCATCAAATGAATTGAGATGCAATGCTCCTTTCCTTATTCCATCTTTAGCTCATCATATTCCTGCGCACTACATTTAGGAAATGGTCAATTAATTTCCCCCAAACTGTAAATCCCTTCCTACAAGTGTCTGTGGCATATGCTCTTGTTTTTATGGAATTACAAATCTGAAGTTTAGCAGACATTCCAAATACAGGCAAATCTGCCTCTATCAAAAGTTTTAGATTCAAGCAAATATCTATTTGTCTCGAATATTTACTAAACTGCAGATATCTGCCTGTATCGAGAATATTTACTGAACTACAGATGATGTATCTAGGACATGCAGGCAGATATCTGCAGCTTACAGTATCGAGAATATTTACTAATCTGCAGATATTTGCAGTTTAGTAAATGGTATCCTGATCTTTACAAAATAGTGAGAAAATGGGGATTTTTGTGTACTCCCCGTAAAATCCTTTTCTCCAAGCCACTCATTGGGGGACACAGAACCATGGGTTTTATGCTGCTGTCGCTAGGAGGCTGACACTAAGTTGAGACAAAAAAGTTAGCTGCTCCCCTGCAGTATACACCCTCATGCTGGCTTCCAGAGACCCAGTTCAGTGTAAAAGCAGTAGGAGATCATTAACAACATATAACATAATATTAGAGTATAACATGTCAGAGTAAGCCAAAAAAGGAACGAGCAATAAGGCTAACAGGGTGGGTGCTGTGTCCCCCATGAGTAGCTCGAAGAAAAGGATTTTACGGGGAGTACACAAAAATCCCTATTTCTCCTTTGCCACATTGGGGGACACAGAACCATGGGACGTCCCAAAGCAGTCCCTGGGTGGAGAACAATATAACCAAATAACTCCGTGTACCAACTGACTATAAATGCGCAACAGCCGCTTGCAGAATACATCTGCCAAGAGCCTCATCCGCAGAAGATTGAGTGTGGACATTGTAGTGCTTTGTGAAAGTATGCAGGCTGGACCATGTTGTGGCCTTGCAAACCTTCTCTGCTGACGCCTGGTGCCGAATGGCCCAGGAAGCACTCACCGACCAAGTTGAATGTGCCCTAATCCCAGCCAGGATAGGTCTGCCCCTGACTCGATAAGATTCTTGAATAGCTGATCGGATCCATCTGGCTATCGTCGCTTTAGAAGCGGCTAAACCCTTTCTGTGACACTCAGGGAGCACAAAGAGGGAGTCCAATTTGCGGAAGGGGGCAGTCCTAGAAATGTACCTCCTGAGAGCCCTTACCACGCCCAAGGTGTGAAGGGCCTTTTCAACCCTATGTCTTGGCTGTGGGCAGAAGGAGGGAAAAACGATATCTTCATTAAGGTGGAAGAATGAAACCACCTTGGAAAGAAAAGATGGAGATGGACGTAGGACCACTTTGACCTGGTGGAAGGAAAGGAAGGGCGCCCGGCAGGACAGGGCGGCCAACTCTGAAACTCACCTGATAGAGGTTACTGCCACAAGGAAGGCGACCTTCCAGGAGAGAACAATCAGCAAGACATCTTGCAGAGGTTCAAAAGGTGACTCCTGAAGAACACTCAGGACCAAATTGAGATCCCAGGTCTCTAATGGCATTCTATAGGGGGAACTATGTGGGAGACCCCCTGAACAAAAGTCCTGACTTGCAAGTTAGCAGCAATCTTACGTTGGAACAACACGGATAATGGCGAGATCTGACCCTTGAGGGAACTGAGCGCCAGACTGGAATCCAAGCCGGACTGGAGAAATTCCAGAATGGAGGGAATTGAAAAACATGAGGATGTCCACGGAGCCTGCACCATGAGAAGGCGGCTTTCCAAGTGCGGTGATAGATGCGAGCGGAAGACGTCTTGCGAGCGCTTATCATGGTGGCAATGACTTGCTGGGAGAAACCAGCTTGAGTTAGGATCCAGCCAACAGCCAAGCCTTTAAACGTAGGGCCCCTGAGCTCTGGTGGTAGATTGGGCCTTGGCGAAGCAGATCTGGGCGATCTGGTAGCTGCCAGGGAACGTCAGATAGGAGTTGAACAAGCTCCGCGTACCACACGCGACGTGGCCAATCTGGGGCGACTAGGATCAAAGGAACCCCCTCCATCTTGATTTTTCAGATAACCTTCGGTAGTAAGGGAAGCAGAGGAAACACGTGCGGGAAGTGGAACCGATGCCATGGGGATATCAGTGCGTCCACCCCGATGGCCTGGGGATCCCGAGAACGTGCTATGAAATTGGGAACTTTTGCGTTCAGTCTGGACGCCATCAGATCCACGTCTGGAGTCCCCCAGCGAAGGCCAATCTGCTGGAAGACCTCCGGATGGAGTTGACACTCCCCCGAGGCGAGTCCTTGACAGCTGAGAAAATCCGCTGCCCAGTTCTCGATGCCTGGAATGTGCACTGCAGAAATGGTAGAGCGGTTGTTCTCGGCCTAACGGAGAATGTGGGAGACCTCCCGCATTGCCGCCCTGCTGTGGGTACCCCCTGATGGTTTATATATGCCACAGCTGTGACAGACTGGCATCAGTAGTCACCACGAGCCAGTGAATTGGGAGAAAAGACCTCCCCTGGCTGAGAGATGATTCCAAAGTCCACCAGTTGAGCGCTTGCCTGATCCGTGGGGACAGAGGACATGGCCAATCGAGGGATAAGGGACTCCTGTCCCAATTGTCCAGTAGAGCCTGTTGTAAGGGGCAGAGATGCAGTTGGGCGAAGGGAACCGCTTCCATTGCGGCCACCATTTTCTCCAGGATCCTCATGGCAAACTGAATGGATTGAGGAAAGGGACGACAAAGCGTCTGGGTTCCCTGCTGGAGCACTTGGGCCTTGGACCGAGGAAGCAGGACCAGCCCCTTGGATGTGTCCAGGATCATGCCTAGGAAGGAGATCCGTTGGGCTGGAACAGGGGAGGATTTGTCCAAGTTGATCAGCCAGCCCAGGCGTGAAAGAGTATCCAAGATAATGTGGACGAATGCGTCGCAGGCATGATAGGACGGACCTTTGATCAGGAGGTCGTCTAAGTATGGCAACTCGACCACTCCTACGGGAGTGAAGAATGGCCATGACCGCCGCCATGACCTTTGAGAATACCCTGGGTGCGGTGGCAAGGCCGAAGGGTAAGGCCGTGAATTGAAAATGGTCCTCCTAGATGGCATAATGCAGGAACCTTTGATGTGGTGGGAAGACTGGGATATGGAGATAAGCATCTTTGATGTCTATTGATGCTAGAAACTCTCCTCTCTCCATTGAGATGACTGATCAGAGGGATTCCATCCTGAAGTGCCGGACCTTTACATACTTGTTTAGGAGCTTTGGACCCAAAATAGGGTGCACCGTCCCATCCTTTTTTTTGGAATGACAAAGAGGTTTGAGTAAAAACCTCAATCTCTCGTGTTCTGGAACCGGAACAATGACCTCGTTTCGGCAGAGAGATTCGATGGCGCGGTGAAGCTGAGCAGAGGGGAGCTTTGAGGCCGAGGGAGAGGAGCCTGGCAGGTGGTACACGCAGTGAAAAAGGTGTTATGTACCTTTGTAGCCTTTTTAGCCCTTGATTGCGACATGATGTACCCCAATCTAAGTAAAAACCAGTTTCCATAGCAATTTGTTTGGCGAGATCCGCCACCTCAGACGGAAGAGTCTGGTCCTGAATAGATTTTGCAAAGGCATCTGCCCAGAAAACCATTGCTTTTGCGACCCATGCCGCAGGGAAGGAAGGGGATAGAGAGGAACCTGAGGCTTCATATACTGTGCGAGCCAGGGAATCTATTTGGCGTTCTGTGGGATTTTTAAACGAAGCCCCATCAGGTATGGATAAAAGCGTTTTGGTAGCCAAACGCGATACCGGAGGATCTACTAGTGAGGTTCCGTCCAATCTTTTACATGATCTGCAGAAAAGGGATACTTCGTTTCCAGGGCCTTTTTTCCCGTAAATCGCTTATACGGTCGCTCCCTGTGTTGCCGGACTATATCTAAAAAATCTGGATGAGAGGCGAACACCCTATGGGATCGCTTGGTTCTTTTAAAAGATACCGAATGATCCGGAGCCGAATTAGGGTCATCATCAACCTTTAGCGCGTGATTGATGGCTTCAATGAGGGAGTCTACAGTCGATTGAAACTGCGGAGAATCTGGGTCCAAGGATGCCTCAGACTCATTCGGAGTCATGTTCGCTGCGAGCCCCTGGAAAGGGTGAGCGAGAAGTGGAGCTACCAGAGGTTGAATGGCATGATTGCTCAGGAGAGGTAGTGCAGATGTTTTTTTGGGTGTCCATACCTCCTTCAGGTGAGAGCGGCCCCTGCTGGCCGATGATTCCCCTGTAATGGAGGTAGACGAGTGCCCCGCTCCTCAGAGGGGTCATGAGGGGATTCAATCGCTTTGGCCAACGAAGCCACGGATTGTGAGTGACGTGGCCCACTCGGGGGGGGGGGCCTAGATACACTGGGGTCAGTAGCGGCGGAGGGCTCCTGGGCACATTGGGCATCACAGAATGTGGTGTAAAGCTGCAGGGAAGCATCTAGTGCAGTCTCCTTACCCAGGTCCTGTGTCCCGCAATCTGATGATGGCGCTGAGTAGGGGAAGACCGGCATTCAGGAGAGACACGTGCAGAAGGTGGCCGGAGCTGCTGTGCAGTGGGGAAAGATGGCTGCCGAGAGCAGGGAGGTAGTCTCGCAAGAAGCGCCAGGTCTGGGGGCGAAGTTGCAAGAGTGATGCGAGCGGTGGGCGGGGTCTATTGGGATGCGGCCCGCACTAGGCCGAAGCCGGGACTAAATTTATGGCTTTGGCTGGTGCGCACCCGTGGACCGGGACCACCGGGAAAGGTGCCGCAGAGCCCTGTGGAGTCCCTGCCGCTATGGAGCCCTCCTATGCCCGCCGGAAAACGACCCCTCCCGGGTGGCACTTACCCCGATATGAAGGGGATGGCAGATGCCGTAGGAGAGAGCTATGCCCGGGGTAGTTAGGACGGTGCAGAGTTGGCGGGAGCCTCCATCCACCATCCTCTTAAAAGGGGGGTGGAGAGGAACCATCCGCCTCCTTCCATCATCTGCTTTTTTTCAGTGGTGATGCAGTGGGAGCTGCACGGACGCCATGATGGAGAGTGCCTCTGAGCATCTGAGGGTATAACCTGGTGGGCAGGGCAAAATGTCCGGCAATAGACCTGGCTGCAGAAGATGTTACGTGGAGGTGACACTCCATGTGCTCGTCTATTAAGGGAGGAGGGGAGCTCGGTGCCCTTGAAGGGGCCCATCACCCCTAGAATCAGCCCAGGCAGTGGCATCCGACGTCGCAGGAGAGGATACGGAGAGGCGACACTCTCCGTGCTCGCCTGTTGGTTCGGGGAGATCGGAGCCTTGAAAGGTTCCGTCGCCCCTTCATCTGGGTAAAAAAGTTAAATAGTAAAAAAAAAAAAATAAAAAAATAAGAGAAATTCTGGTCTGAACAGCAGACCCTTTGTGCCTCCTACAGACACTAAGCTTGAACTGGGTCTCTGGAAGCCAGCATGAGGGTGTATACTGCAGGGGAGGAGCTAACTTTATTGTCTCAACTTAGTGTTAGCCTCCTAGCGACAGCAGCATAACACCCATGGCTCTGTGGTGAAGGAGAAATTATATATATATATATATATATATATATATATATATATATATATATATATATATATATATATATATATATATATATATATACAGTGGGGCAAAAAAGTATTTAGTCAGTCAGCAATAGTGCAAGTTCCACCACTTAAAAAGATGAGAGGCGTCTGTAATTTACATCATAGGTAGACCTCAACTATGGGAGACAAACTGAGAAAAAAAAATCCAGAAAATCACATTGTCTGTTTTTTTATCATTTTATTTGCATATTATGGTGGAAAATAAGTATTTGGTCAGAAACAAACAATCAAGATTTCTGGCTCTCACAAACCTGTAACTTCTTCTTTAAGAGTCTCTTCTTTCCTCCACTCATTACCTGTAGTAATGGCACCTGTTTAAACTTGTTATCAGTATAAAAAGACACCTGTGCACACCCTCAAACAGTCTGACTCCAAACTCCACTATGGTGAAGACCAAAGAGCTGTCAAAGGACACCAGAAACAAAATTGTAGCCCTGCACCAGGCTGGGAAGACTGAATCTGCAATAGCCAACAAGCTTGGAGTGAAGAAATCAACAGTGGGAGCAATAATTAGAAAATGGAAGACATACAAGACCACTAATAATCTCCCTCGATCTGGGGCTCCACGCACAATCCCACCCTGTGGGGTCAGAATGATCACAAGAACGATGAGCAAAAATCCCAGAACCACGCGGGGGGACCTAGTGAATGAACTGCAGAGAGCTGGGACCAATGTAACAAGGCCTACCATAAGTAACACACTACGCCACCATGGACTCAGATCCTGCAGTGCCAGTCGTGTCCCACTGCTTAAGCCAGTACATGTCCGGGCCCGTCTGAAGTTTGCTAGAGAGCATTTGGATGATCCAGAGGAGTTTTGGGAGAATGTCCTATGGTCTGATGAAACCAAACTGGAACTGTTTGGTAGAAATACAACTTGTCGTGTTTGGAGGAAAAAGAATACTGAGTTGCATCCATCAAACACTATACCTACTGTAAAGCATGGTGGTGGAAACATCATGCTTTGGGGCTGTTTCTCTGCAAAGGGGCCAGGACGACTGATCCGGGTACATGAAAGAATGAATGGGGCCATGTATTGTGAGATTTTGAGTGCGAACCTCCTTCCATCAGCAAGGGCATTGAAGATGAAACGTGGCTGGGTCTTTCAACATGACAATGATCCAAAGCACACCGCCAGGGCAACGAAGGAGTGGCTTCGTAAGAAGCATTTCAAGGTCCTGGAGTGGCCTAGCCAGTCTCCAGATCTCAACCCTATAGAAAACCTTTGGAGGGAGTTGAAAGTCCGTGTTGCCAAGTGAAAAGCCAAAAACATCACTGCTCTAGAGGAGATCTGCATGGAGGAATGGGCCAACATACCAACAACAGTGTGTGGCAACCTTGTGAAGACTTACAGAAAACGTTTGACCTCTGTCATTGCCAACAAAGGATATATTACAAAGTATTGTGATGAAATTTTGTTTCTGACCAAATACTTATTTTCCACCATAATATGCAAATAAAATGATAAAAAAAACAGACAATGTGATTTTCTGGATTTTTTTTCCTCAGTTTGTCTCCCATAGTTGAGGTCTACCTATGATGTAAATTACAGACGCCTCATCTTTTTAAGTGGTGGAACTTGCACTATTGCTGACTGACTAAATACTTTTTTGCCCCACTGTATATATATATATATCTATCTATCTCTACTATATAATTGTCTAAGGGTCACTTCCGTCTTTCTGTCTGTCTGTCACGGATATTCATTGGTCACGGCCTCTGTCTATCATGGAAATCCAAGTCGCAGAAAAACAGCCATGACCAATCAGCGACAGTCCGGAAGAAAATGGCCGCTCCTTACTCCCCGCAGTCACTGTCCGGCACATACATATATATACCCACAGCATATCAGAAAAATGCCAGAACACTACATAGAATAGATCAATGGATCATGGCTAACGAACGTATCTCTTTAGCTTCCTCAAGTTGCATTTTACTTCTTTGCTATATTTTTTTTTCTGCCCAATTACTTTGTAAGGATCTGGATTCAGATGATACTGGATGTTTTGTCTACTTGTATCCCTTTTCCGATTTATTTCTGTATGTGATGCCACATGTTTATTTAAATTACACATTGATGAGCAGCATATTTTTACACTTCACTCTATAATTTATTTTATCCAAATCATAATTTTGTGGTTCAGATGGTCTTTCTTATGGTACATGATTTTTAATTCTGTGATGTAGTTTCTTCTCCAAACTAGATTGTTGAAGAGAAGATGACTTTTTATTGCAGTATTCCAATGTTAGGATCAGGACTTAGAACTGGCCACACACACAGACCTAAAAACTTGTGAAAATAGGGGGTAGAAGGGAGCCCAAATACTGTTTTCTGGGTCAGCACCTAGTTATGTGTGTATCACATGCTTGCAAACGCAATCTACTTTAAACAATTCTGTCTATGGCAAATTCGGTCTGACATTGTGATTACAGACATAAGTCTCATGTCTACTATCTTCTGAAACAGAAGGTCTGGCGTTTACACCAACAAGGGGCCATTGAAGAGTTATTTCCAACATTCCAAGTTAGAACTTACGGATGACTGGCTGGATTGGAGCGACCACTGTGCATGTGCAGCACTGCTCCATTCATTGTGTATGGAACTGTAGCGGAAAACAGAACGCTGCACGGAAATCTCTTGCAGTCTCATATACAATAGTTTAAGGAGAGGTATTCAGCCACAACTCCATTCCGAGAGAAAGTAAAAAGACCCTTTTTGGAATAATAGAATGTTAGGGTTATTGTGTCCAACCCCCTGGATCAATGCTGGATTCATTAAACCAGGGGTGTCAAACTGCATTCCTCGAGGGCTGCAAACAGGTCATGTTTTCAGGATTTCCTTGTACTGCACAGGTGATAATTTAATCACCTACACACATAACGATTGCAGCACCTTGTGCAATGCTAAGGAAATCTTAAAAACACGCATGGTTTGCGGCGCTCGAGGAATGCAGTTTGACTCTGTTTCAAGACTTCCACTGAAGGAGAACTCACCACCTCTCGTGGCAGCCTGTTCCACTCATTGATCACCCTCACTGTCAATATTTTTTTCCTAATCTGTATCTTCTCCCTTTCAGTTTCATTCCATTGTTTCTTGTGTTTCAGTGTGTGTCTCGGGCCATTTCAGATTAGCAAGTTATCCCCTATCCTCCAGATAAGTGATAACTTTAAAGTCTTATTCCCATGAATAATAAGTTAGGTTCTCCATTTCATTGTAGCACTTTTAGACCAGAATACTCACCGACACATGTTTCATTTACATTTTACTTTACATTGTTTTAACCATATCTGAAAGTGTGTTGATGGTTAAAAATCCAGACAAAGCATTGTAACACATTTTACAATCTGGTCTGTGCAATTTGAAAAAAACAAAACAAAAAATACAAAAAAATACAAACTTACAATAGCTAGAAGCTGCTCCTTTGAAGCTTCATTTACCTTGTAGAATATGGCAGCTTCAACTCCGTGCAAAGAATCAGAATGATTTGCAAAAACAAATAATAGCCTAAGTATTTGCACAGCAATGAGCAAAATAACGCTTTGCAGCCCACAGAATTGCCAGTGCTGCAAACCTGTAACCTAAAGTCTTATGGTATCGAGAATGTAGCAGAAGACTGAAATGAAATGATCATTTGTTTATTTCTTTCTAGAGACCATTTGCTCTTTTTACACCTTTCTTATATTAAGGCCTTAGCATCACTCACAATATCTCCTAAAAAGGTCTCATTTGGCCAGGCCACCACCGCAGACATGCTTGTAACCTACTTACTGTAGATGTATCACTGCCCCACTGGGTTAAGTCATCTCCTGGAAATATCTAGTATTCCAACCAGTACTAAAAAGTATAGCTGCTTTTGTTGAGAGTGGAGGACTACCACCATAAAGACATCACATATTATAACTTTGTTTCATGACTTTATGGAAATTAAGTAGCCTGATGGTTAACGGACTCGTGACGCTGAACAGATGCCCTTAATGGATACTGGAATTAAGAGAAACTTTGACGTGACTACACTACAGTCCTATACAGATAGCACTAACTTTGCATTCGAGCTCACGGGAAGACTTGCTGAAGGTGGAAAAAGGGATGGAAAAATGAGTTGAGCTGCCCTGGTTTACATTTCTTTTTTTTAATGCTGGTCTTTAGCGCAGAGACTGTCCCACCATCATGTATAAGAGTAGCTTGCTGCAAAAGGCTCCAACGGAAAATGTTATTAATTACCATTAGATTGACCTTATATCTGCCAGATCTCCAGCCTACGCGGTTGGAGAAAGTAAAACTGATGTAATGATGGCAACCGCTTCTGTCTAAATATAGTCATCTTCCACAGGTTCTCCATTAACGTCGCAGTAATGGATGAATATGGCAACAACTCGCTGGAAAACCCCCTTTCTCATCTGTCGCAGCTCAGAAATTTCCTCGCCAATGGTTTCCATACAGATGTCCGCAGAAAGCTGTCCTTTCCTCCTTGGTGCGTATATTGTAGCTGATAATGAAAGAAACAAAACAGAACGTGCTTAATTAACAGAGTAATGTTAAAAAGCGAAACAGAATTTTGAAGAAAAAAAAAAAATATAGGCATCACATGACATGTCAGAAATTTTTTGCAATGGGTCTTCAGGTCTCAAGACCCCAAAATATTGCCGAAGTTAAAAAGGGCAAAAGCACTCAGCTGATTATGGAAGTGTGAGCAAAACAAAGCACAGACCCAGATAAAGTCTACAAGTCTGAACACTGGATCTCCAAGGATCAGACGAGCAATGATTAACACAGCTGAAGGGCAACAGCGGTCACCTGAGTACTTCTACTCCCCCTTCCTTTATGTAATCATTAAGGGTCTCGGAGTAGGGGACCTCCACCCTTTAGGATGTCAATACTAATTGTATTAACTTTCTAGTGGTCCAGCGTTCTGGCCCGTATTCAACAGAGTACTGCACTCAATTCTGTAGGTCATGTTGTCAGATACACCCTTACACATTTTTTTTAGCTGAATTTCTTTCATACATCAGAATGCGCAGAATGCTCAGATTGATCAGATATGAAACTGTTGTATTATGTCTCATTCAGACATCTGTTGCATATGAGTGTTGTCCGTGATTTTCACAAATAGCACTAGCACCTATGAAAGCCTATGGGGCGATTCACAGGTCTGATTTTTTCCCTCGGACTAAGTGGTCAGTGGAAAATATCGTAGACATGTCCAATTTTGATTCGACGGCTGGCTCAAAATAGTCAATGCAAGTCAAAGGGTTGGCAGAAAAAAAAAAAAAAAAAAAAATCAGATAACACTCGTATCACACTCTAAACAAACTCTGATCAGAGTCTGATCAGAATGATTGAGTCGATTTTCTCGTACGCAAAAATGAAAAACAAAACGTCTGAATGAGGCCTTACTCCAAATACAAATCACCACAACAAGCAAATATGCAGGATTGGAGCTCCCAAGTCTACAGTTCATGGTACAGATCATATAATGGCACAATGTAATGTACAACGTTACTTGTTTTTTTATGTGAATAATTTCATGTAAACAGTCATGGATATTTTTCACTCAACTTACTTTTTTCATCATCCTCAAAGTCATATCTTGCATAGCTGTTTGGTTCTGCAGTCCTTAGTGAGCGCAACCAAGGAAAGTCTGTGATCATGGAGTATGGTGCACTGTCTACAACACCTGGAAAATCATTATCGGAATTAGTCAAGATCAAGATTCTGTGATCCATGTTGTCTGCATGTACAATAACTACAAGAACTATTTGGGCACATCCACATTATAGAGGGGTGTCCTAATGTACGAGATAGGGTCAAGTATTGGCTGTATCTTGGAAGGATATCCGAATGCCCGCCATACTTTTTTTTTTTCTTCTTCCCAAAATCATCTGTTTGCTTGAGGTGTAGGGAGCTGGGAATGTCAGTATCACAGTTACGAAGGTCAAGAACGTATCTGTCTCACACAAGTGGTCCACTTTTAGAATTCCTTTTGGCAGAATAAACACTAGTGTTGAGTGATACCTTCCGATATTTGAAAGTATCGGTATCGGATGGTATCGGCCGATACCGGCAAAATATCGGATCTCGCCGATACAGATACCCGATACCAATACAAGTCAATGGGACACAAATATCGGAAGGTATCCTCGATGTATCCCAGGGTCTGAAGGAGAGGAAACTCTCCTTCAGGCCCTGGGATCCATATTAATGTAAAAAATAAAGAATAAAAATAAAAAATATGGTTATACTCACCCCCCCCGGAGGACCCTGGCTGTCACCGCTGCAAGCGTCCGCCTCCGTTCCTGAGAATTGCAGAGACTGAAGGACCTTCGATGACGTCGCAGTCACGTGAACGGTAAGGTGAGCGCTCCCCTGACCGCGACGTCATCGAAGGTCCTTCACTCTCTACATTCTCAGGAACGGAGGCGGACGCTTGCAGCGGTGACAGCCAGGGTTCTTCAGAGGGGTGAGTATAGCAATATTGTTTTTTTTAAATTTGTTTATTAATTCCAGAGTAAACAAACAATGCACACATTACATTTATCATCATTAAGTATACCGTCAGATACAAATGATTACAGAACATCATCATATCCAAAGTTCACAGAGGTAATAAACTGTGCATGTTGAATCACTAGTACCTACAAAATACCTACTATACAACTTAAACAACTTTAACCATTAGTAGTAAGTCGCCAAAAGAAAAACAGATTTACATTTGCTCCGTAACGATGTCCCAAAATCACATGCCCTCCCTCCCGTGTATATATCTAATCAGCGCAGACTACAGAGTATGATAAGATGAGTTCCATCTACCCCAAATTTTTTCGAATTTACCTGGGCATCCTCTATTATGGTACAGTGTTCTTTCATATGGGATAACCGAGTTCACTAGGTCAATCCAAGCTCTGAGAGACGGGGAGGAGCTACCCATCCACCTTAACGCCAGCACCTTTCATGCTAAGAAGAGCATTTCTCGAAGGAAGATCCCAGTATGGTGATCCCAGGTCTCTGTATCCCACACCCCGAATAAGCAAGTCAATGGTTCAAGTGGGACAGGGATTGACAATAAAGATGTTAACAATGTCGTGACCTCTTTCCAATAGTGAAAAATTACGGGGCACCTCCATATCATATGGATAAAATCCGCATCACGTGTGTAGCATCGTAGGCAGTCTGACGTATGAAGGCGACCCATTTTAAAAAGTCGTGTTGGGGTCAAATAAGTCTGAAATATAATGTATATAGCTGGGTCATCCTGTTATTAACTGAGGGAGAAACTTTAGTTGGAGATTCTAGAATATAATATTTTATAATTTTTATTCTTTATTTTTTACATTAATATGGATCCCAGGGCCTGAAGGAGAGTTTCCTTTCCTCCAGACCCTTGGAACCATACGCACCGCACACTCCGATACAGATTTCCGATATCACAAAAATATCGGAACTCGGTATCGGAATTCCGATACTTGCAGTATCGGAATGCTCAACAGTAATAAACACTTAAAATTTGACTGACCGCAGCTAAGTTAATAGTTGGTTTCAATGGCTAATTCTTTGAAGGATGAAAATGTTAATTACCTTCCAGAGTGTAAATGTCTCTACCCCAGGGATATTTTGTATATTTCTTTACATCTTCTTCTGAGCGTGTGGCCTCAGGAAAGAATTCGTATTTAATGAGCTCTCTGAAGAGGAAATATCAAAAGAGAGAAAACGTCAAGGATGCATTAGTGGGAAAAAAAAGGCTTTGTAGCTTAATTTCAAGAAAACAAAAGGAATATTGAGAAATAGAAATTTTAGCATTAATAGATTTCAAAGTTTGTGTGTTAAATAGCTACATAAAATACATATTAGACTAAATCTAAGAGTCTAGATTCAACCCTACTTCCTTTAGTGGTTGCTGGCAAACAGTTATCTCAAGGGTTCATTAACCCCTTAGTGATGGAGCCAATTTGCAGCTTAATGACCGGGCCAATTTTTACAATTCTGACCACTGTCATTTTATGAGGTTATAACTCTGGAACGCTTTAAAAGATCCCGCTGATTCTGAGACTGTTTTTGAAGACATATTGTACTTCATGTTAGTGGTAAAATTTCTTCGATACTACTTGCGTTTACTTATGAAAAAAACTGAAATATGGCGAAAAGTTTTAAAATTTTGCAATTTTCAAACTTTGAATTTTTATGCCCTTAAATCACAGATGTGTCACACAAAATAGTTAATAAATAACATTTCCCACATGTCTACTTTGCATCAGCACAATTTTGGAAACAATTTTTTTTTGTTACGAAGTTATAAGGGTTAAAAGTTGACCAGCAATTTCTCATTTTTACAATAAGATTTACAAAACCATTTTTTTAGGGACCATCTCACATTAATAGTCACTTTGAGGGATGTACATGACAGAAAATACCTAAAAGTGACACCATTCTAAAAACTGCACCCCTCAAGGTGCTCAAAACCACATTCAAGAAGTTTAATTTATTAATTTTTTCATTTTCACAAGCGTAAAAAGAAAATGAACCACAAAATTTGTTGTGCTATTTCTCCTGAATACGCCGATACCCCATGTGTGGGGGTAAACCACTGTTTGGGAGCACGGCAGAGCTTGGAAGAGAAGGAGTGCCGTTTTACTTTTTCAATGCAGAATTGGCTGGAATTGAGATCGGACGCCATGTCGCGTTTGGAGAGCCCCTGATGTGCCTAAACAGTGGAAACCTCCCACAAGTGACACCATTTTGAAAACTAGACCCCTTAAGGAACTTATCTAGATGTAAGGTGAGCACTATGAACCCCCAAGTGCTTCACAGAAGTTTATAACGTAGAACCGTGAAAATAAAACATCTTATTTTTTCCACAAAAAATGATCTTTTCGCCCCCAAATTTTTAATTTTTACAAAAGTAACAGGAGAAATTAGACCACCAAAGTTGTTGTGCAATTTGTCCTGAGTACACCGATACCCCATATGTGGGGGAGACCACTGTTTGGGCACACATTGGGGCTCGGAAGGGAAGTATTGATGTTTTAAAATGCAGACTTTGATGGAATGGTCTGCGGGCGTCATGTTGCGTTTGCAGAGGGTAACAGGAGAAATTGGACCATAAAAGTTGTTGTGCAATTTGTCCTGAGTACTCTGCTACCCCATTTGGGGAGTGAACCACTGTTTGGGCGCATGGCAGATCTCGGAAGGGAAGGAGCGCCATTTTGGAATGCAGACTTTGATGGAATCGTCTGCGGGCATCATGTTGCATTTGCAGAGCCCCTGATGTGCCTAAACAGTAAAAAATATACCTCTTGAGAAATTCATCTAGGGGTGTAGTGAGCATTTTTAAACTTCCACTAAAATGTTATTTGGTCCCAACGTATTACTTTTCAACAAGTATAACTGGAGAAAATGAACAGTACAAATTACCGTATTTTTCACACTGTGAGACGCATTTTTTTCCTAAAAAATATTTTGGGAAAATGGGAGTGCGTCTTATAGTCTGAATGCATTTACCAGGAGATTGGTGGCAGCAGGAGTTGGGCAATTCTGCCAGCCCTGGGCTGGGAAGAGTGGGGGTTCGGTGGTCCAGTGCTGCAGAACAATGATCTGACTCCCATGCCAGGCTAGTGCGGCAGGTTTGGCGGTGCCATTTTCCCAGAGGCCACCACATTGCAGCAAAGGAAGTGAGGGCTCCAGGCCTTCACCAAGCACCGAGGCTCTTTGACCTTTTCCAGCACCTGCGCACTGCAGTACTTTGCTCTGCCCTCAACAGGCCGAGATGTATGCCTGCACAGGCATACGTTAAAAGGTGTTTCGGCGGTCGTTAAGTGGTTAAACATCAAAAGTCAAATTATTTTCTGTAAGAATATGAGGAAAAAGAAAACAAAAAACCCACAAAAATAGTATACTCACTGATTGACGTTCGCTATAGTGTCCATCCAGCTTCGGACACGTACTTTATTTCTAACATTAGGAGGATTGCTAAATTCATGTATAATACAGATGTGATAAGGGTATGGGCCACTGAATATTTTTCTTTCTAAGGTCAATGTATCTACCTGTAAAAGAAAATTAAAACAATCAATTCTTTTCATTAATGAGGACTTTCAGACAAGCAGTAACTTGTAACACTAGTTGTCTAATTGTAAAAATTCAGAAAGAATCTAAAGCTAAAACAAGTACATGCCATAGAATCAGTTTCCAAACTACGGCTCTCCAGCTGTTGTCAGACTTCAACAGGTTGTCAGGACATGATGAAAATAGCAGTTTTACAACAGCTGAATGGTGATAAGCACAAGTGATCGTTACTCGAGTTTGCCAGGGTGCTCGAGTGCATATTTGAGTCCCCACGGCCACAAAACATGCGGGGATTATCCGTGATTGCCCGCGAAACATGGGGACGTGGGAACTCGAACATGTCACTTGAGCACCCGTGATACTCTGTGCATACCGGAGCAATGAGCAATTGCACTCATCAGCACTCATCACTACAGCTGAAGCCTTAGATTAGCACATCAATCTATATAGTGTATGTAATAATAGCTTTACTATCAGAACAGCATTTTAGGTCATGTATTTACCACCCAAAAAAACTAACAGGTCACATCTTTTACAAAAGATTTGCTAACATCAAAGTAACCAACAACCTTTGTGCTCGTGATGAAGATTTCCACTTTGAACAGCAAAACCTACAAAGTCTGGAGATTGTATGATCTTACATACTAAGGTCTTACAATCTGGCAAAGCTTTAATGATATCTAGTCTACATAAAATGCACCAACATTGGTCCCATGAAGAATGTCTTAATAGGGCTTTACTACTGACCATATTACAACGCCTGGCACATAGTTATCAGATTAAACTATTTCAGGACTGAAGCAAAGAGCGAATGTTCTCCAAACATCCAGTTACCAAAGCTCAAAGCGTAAAATAACTTTAAAAAAAAAAAAAAACCTTCATGACCCCAGCTTTTTCCGGTTTTGCATTTTCGTTTTTCGCTCCTCTCCTTCCCAGAGCCATACATTTTTAATTTTTCCGTCAATATGGCCATTAGAGGGCTTATATTTGGCGGGACGAGTTGTACTTTTGAACGACATCATTGGATTTTTGCATGTCATGTACTAGAAAACGGGAAAAAAATCTCAAGTGCGGTGAAATTGCAAAAAAAGTGCAATCCCACACTTGTTTTTTGTTTGGCTTTTTTGCTAGGTTCACTAAATGCTAAAACTGACCTGCCATTATGATTCTCCAGGTCATTACGAGTTCATACACAAGAAACATGTCTAGGTTATGTTTTATCAAAGTGGAAAAAAAAATCCAAACTTTGCTAAAAAAAATAAATAAAATAAATTGCACAATTTTCCAATACCTGTAGCATCTCCATTTTTCGTGATCTGGGGTCAGGTGAGGGCTTATTTTTTTGCGTGCCGAGCTGATGTTTTTAATGATGCCATTTTGGTGCAGATACGTTCTTTTGATCGCCCGTTATTGCATTTTAATGCACTGTCACGGCGACCCAAAAAAATGTAATTCTGGCATTTCTAATTTTTTTTCTCGCTATGCCGTTTAGTGATCAGGTTAATCTTTTTTTTTTATTGATAGATCGGGCGATTCTGAAAGCGGCGATACCAAATATGTCCAGATTTGATTTTTCTTTTACTTGTTTCATTTTGAATAGGGTGAAAGGGGGGCAATTTAAACTTTTATATATTTTTTTAAACAAGTTTTTTTTTTACTTTTGCCATGCTTCAATAACCTCCATGGGAGGCTAGAGGCTGGCATAGCCTGATTGGCTCTGCTACATAGGAGCGATGCTCAGATCGCTCCTATGTAGAATTGCTACATTGGTATGAGCGGTGACCACAGGGTGGCGCTCACAGCAATCCAGCATCAACAAGCATAGAAGTCTTCAACAAACCTCTGGTTGTCATGCCGAAGCATCGCTGACCCCCGATCACGTGACTGGGGTCAGCGATGCGCTCATTTCCGGCCCGAAGCACTAGTTAAATGCTGCTGACAGCGTTTGACAGCGGCATTTAACTGGTTAAGAGCAGCGGGTGGATCGAGATTCCACCCGCCGCTATTGCAGGCACATGTCAGCTGTACAAAACAGCTGACATGTCTCGGCTTTGATGCGGGCTCACCGCCAGAGCCCGCATGAAAGCGGGGGTTCTGACCTTTGCCGTACTATCCCGTCCGAGGTCAGAAAGGGGTTAATAAGATATTTATTGATTTTTACAATTTGTATTTTGCTTCCATCTTTCTTTCACAGATAAACTTACTTGTTGCATTGGACGCAGGTAGATAATACGATTTCTTTCAGGGGGCATCCTAAGTATCTGGTCAAGTACTTGCTCCATATTAAGCTTTTTACATTGAGCATAATCAAAGCGATTGACTATTGGGGCATTTTCTACCTTTAAGTGCTTCAAAACACGACATCGTGTTGCTGGGGAAAAAAAAAAGGTAACTTTTCAAAACAGAAGCCATACATCTTGTCAGTAACTGGGAACTAATGCATTACTAAATGTATGTTCATGCTTATGATCTTATTACATCTGTACATCATTACATCCAGGAGGTAACTAATATTAGAGGGAATCTGTCGCCTCATCTTTCGGATATAAGTTGTGGCATTAGGGGCTTATCTACAGCATTCTGTAAAGCTGCGAATAAGCCCCCGATGTAACCTGAAAGGTAAGAAAAACAAGTTACATTATGCTCACCTGGGGGCGGTACGGTGCAGTTCGGGTCCGATGGGCGTCGTGGTCCGGGTCCTGCGCCTCCCATCTTCATGCGATGACGTCCTCTTCCTTGCTTCATGCCGCGGCTCCTGCGCAGGAGTACTGATTTTCCCTGCTGAGGGCAGAGCAAAGTACTGCAGTGAGCAGGCGCTGTGAAAGGTCAGAGAGGCCCAGCGCCTGCGCACTGCAGTACTTTATGCTGCCCTCAACAGGTCAGACAAAGTACGCCAGCGCAGGAGCCGCGACAAGAAGCATAGAAGATACTATGAAGATGGGAGGCGCCGGACCCGGACCCGCGACACCCATCGGACTGGACCGCCCCCAGTGTGAGAATAATCTAACTTGTTTTTCTTATCTGTCAAGTTACATCGGGGGGCTTATCTACAGCATTATAGAATGCTGTAGATAAGCCCCTAATGGCGGTGGCCGCTGATTATATCTGAAAAATGAGGTGACAGATTCCCTTTAACAGGATTCCCTTTAATGTGGAGAGTAGTGATGAGCGAACATGCTCAAGCGTCTTCAGCGTGCTCAAAAAATATGCGCCAGTTCACGCGCCTGTATGCTTTGCGGCTGTTGAACAGTCGCGAAACATGAGGGAGCGAGGACTCAAATATATTTTGCGAGCATGTGAAACAACTTATCTGAGCATGTTCGCTTACCACTAGTGGGAGGGTTTCAATAATGACATCTGTAAAGGTTGTTTCCATGAGCTATGGCAACAGTCAATAAAGGTCAACTCGATATGACCCAAACCAATGATCAAAATGAAGTGGCACTTTGAAGGCAAAAAGCTATATGCGGTCAATCATTCTTGGCTTCTACTAGGCGATGAGCCTAAAAAAGGCCAAGTGGAGCAGAGTGCAGATACATTTTCAAAGTCAAAGCAGACAGCTAAATTGTTAGAAAACCAAAAAACAAACAAAACAAAAAAACGCTTGAATTCATATGGTTTTTAGAATTTAACTTCAAGGAGATACAACAAGGCCATTTTTTTTAGGTGTAGACAAGAAAGACTAGGGCTGATGTAAAACAGGATAAACTATTCATGTGTGACATACAGTGGCTTGCAAATTTATTTACCTCGCTTAACATTTTTCATGTTTTGCAACCTCACAACATAGAATTTCTCCGATTTTTTGAAGGTTTGTATCAACAGTGAACATTTGGTTATGTTTTTATTGGGGAGCAAACAACAAATAGGACAAAATAACTGAAAATGTCAGTGTGCATAACTATTCACCCTCCTAAACTGAGTACTTTCTAGAGCAGGGGTCCCCAACTCCAGGCCCACCAACAGTGCAGGTTTTCAGGATTTCTTTAGTATTGCATCGGTGGTAATGTGATCATCTGCACAGGTGATGATTCCAACTCCTGTGCAATACTAAGGAAATCCTGAAAACCTGCACTGTTGGCGGCCCTCGAGGCCTGGAGTTGGGGACCACTGTTCTAGAGCCTCCCTTTGCAGCATTTACAGCTGTAAGTTGCTTTGTTTAAGTCTCTATGAGGTTTCCACATCTGGCCACTGGGAGTTTTGCTCATTCCTCAAGACAAAACTGCTCCCGCTCCTTCAAGTTAGATGGTTTCATCTGCTGAACAGCAATCTTCAAGTCTGACCACAGATTCTCAATTGAATTAAGACCTTGACTTTGACTAGACCACTAGAACATTTACACAATTCCCCTTAAGCCACTCTAGAACATTAACAATTCCCCTTAAGCCACTCGAGTGTTCCTTTAGCAGTATGCTTTGGGTTATTTTCTTGTTGGAAGGTGAACCTCTGTCACAGTCTCAAATCACTGACAGACAAACAGGATTTGCTCAAGAATATCCCTGTATTTTTTACCATCCATCTTCTCCTTGACTTGGACCATTTTCACTGTCCCTGCTACCGAACAACATCCCCACAGCATGATGCTGCCTCCACCGTTTTTCACTGTGGGATGGTGTTCTTGGGGTGACGAGCTGTTTTGGTTTGGCGCCAGACAGTGTTTAACTTGGTGGCAAAAAATTCAATTTTGGTTTCATCCGAGTACAGCAGCTTTCTCCATACATTTGGGGAGTGCCCCCCCATGTCTTTTGGAAAACTCAAAACAAGCCTTACAGTTTGTATGTGTAAGTAAAAGCTTTACTGTCCCATAAAGGCCACCTTTATGGAGCATACAGCTTATTTTGGTCCTATGTAGACTAGATACTACAGTCTCTGCTTGGGAACTCTGCAGCTCTTCAGGATTAACTTTGGGCTCGGTGTTGCCTCTCTGATTAATGCCCTCCTAGCCCGGGGCTGAGAGGTTTGGAGAGGCAGCCCTCTTTAGGCAGGTTTGTTGTGGTATTATGTTTGGACCATGTGATGATGCTCCCCTTGGTCTTCATGGTTAGTGGTGCCTCTTGCTTAATGGTGTTGCAGCCTTTGTGGCCTTTCAGAAAAGGTGTGTATATACTGACAGATCATGTGATACTTAGATTGCATAATTTATTTATATATAGCACTAACATACTCCGCAGCGCTTTACAGTTTGCACACATCATCATCGCTGTGCCCGATAAGAGAATTTAGATTGTGAGCCCCATCAGTATGTCGTATGCCTTTGGAGTATCTGGAGGAAACCCACGCAAACACAGGGAGAACATGCAAACTCCTTGCAGATGTTGTTCTTGGTAGGATTTGAACCCAGGACTCCAGCGCTGCAAGGCTGCAGTGCTAACCACTGAGCCACCATGCCGCAGTGCACAAGTGGACTTCATTTCACTAAGATTGTCACAAGAAATTTTGAGGGGCTTCATAGCAAAAGGCATATGCACATGCCAATTTTATTTATTTGAGCCAATAAATGTAATGTATATTTTTCGCAATTCACCAATTTAGATTATTTAGTGCTGATGCATCATACACAAAACTATTTAAACAGATTGTAATGTAACCGTATAGTTAAAAAGCCAATGGGGTGAATACTTTCGCAAGCCACTGTGAAAGTAATCAGTTCAAAACATCAGCAGATTTTTCCCTGAAGATACACAGCGACATAAGAGATATTTTATGAAGCATTAATAGATGAAAATAGATGAAAGTCCAGCTATTGTTAAAAAATTGTAAGTCAGAGCACATAAGCAGAAATTATGACACTATGGCTTTTTATGCAACTTATTTTAACTGATCAACAAAGTGTCAGCCTTTCATCTACTGAGGGTGCAAAATTATTTTTACATTATTACACTGGTTATCATGCAAAGCATGTATACTAGCAACGAAGAGAAACAATGCCAAAAAAAATTCCAATTATAATTTAAATAGACAGAAATAAATTTTATTAAATAACCAGGTACAGATGACAAGAGGAAAAGAAGGGGTTACACCCACTAACACATGCCAAAAATAGGATGCTCACAAGACAGAATCAATATTAGCAGCATAGGCCTTAGGGCTCATATATAGTCTTATAAGGTGTAATCACAAATATTGCACATTTCGCATATAGCCTAGTACATTAATAACCTAGCTCATATATCTACTATATAAAGCTGAATGTGTGTATGTGTGTATGTATGTCCGGGATTGGCATCTGCACCGTCGCAGCTACAGCCACAAAATTTTGCACAGTCACATGTCTGGACCCCGAGAGCGTCATAGGCTATATTGTGAGGTGAAATTTTAACCCCGCGCGTTCCAATTCACCAAACAATTTTGCCCCTATCTACATAATGGGGAAAAAAGTGAAAGGAAAAGTGTTGGAGGCGTTGCAGCTACAGAAACAAAATTTTGCACAGTCACACGTCTGGACCCTGAGAGAGTCATAGGCTATGTTGTGAGGTGAAATTTTAACCCCGCGCATTCCAATTCACCAAACAATTTTGCCCCTATCTACATAATGGGAAAAAATGAAAGGAAAAGTGTTGGAGGCAAATTGACAGCTGCCAGATGTGAACAAGGGGGACGTAAAGAGTGAGAGCGATGGCGCCAAAGAGTATATACCGTACAGTTGCTAAGGTGGGGCCCCGACATGGGATACTCACCACACACGGGGATATGAACACACACACAAAATGTGCCACACACTACCACGTGCTTGAACACATATACCACCCTCAGCACACATTTCACCACAAATACACCAACCTCGCCACATAAAAGTCGAAACACAAAAGTCGCCGCTCAAAACTCGCCACGCGCAAAACTCGCCACATGCAAAAACTAGGCTCACGCAAAATCGCCGCAAGTGCAAAACTCCCCTCATGGAAAACTCACCACACGCAAAACTTGCACACGCGGAAAAATTGCCACATGCACAAAATTTGCAACACATGCAAAAGTTGCCTCACACAAAACTTGCACATACTCAAAAGGCACCAGACATAAAACTCACCACGCGCAAAACTCGCCATGCGCAAAACTTGCTGCACACAACTTGCTACACTAACCTGTCACATGCAACTCGACACACAAAAAGCTGCCACACGCATGTTGCCACACAAAACTCATCTCACAAAAGTCGCTACATGCATGTCGCCACACGCAACTCAACACACACAACTTGACAAACGAAACTCGCCCTAAAACACAAACAAGTCTGGTATTATCCTTCAAAAATAAAAATCTGATTAATAAGCAGACAAACTACAAGAGCAACAACTGTACAATATAGGAAATACGGCAGCTGTCAGTCACATGACCTGTCTATTATGTGTATGTGTGAGCTAATATATACTGCCAGGGGGGAGGACTTCCTGTTGGCTGGGGATTTATCAGGCTGCCAATTTATCTTACAAATACTGAGGTAAAAATACTGAGCAAATAACGTGTTAACGAGGTCTAATACAGGAGATCACACAGGTATATACTATATACACGGGAGATGACACACAGATATATACTATATACAGGAGAGATGACACACAGGTATATACTATATACAGGAGATGACATACAGATATATACTATATACAGGAGGAGATGACATACAGGTATATACTATATACAGGAGGAGATGACATACAGGTATATACTATATACAGGAGGAGATGACATACAGGTATATACTATATACAGGAGCAGATTACCTACAGGTATATACTATATACAGGAGGAGATGACATACAGGTATATGCTATATATAGAAGATGACATACAGGTATATACTATATACAGGAGGATATGACACATATATACTATATACAGGGGAGATGACACACAGGTATATACTATATACAGGAGATGACATACAGGTATATACTATATATAGAAGGAGATGACATACAGGTATACACTATATATAGGAGGAGATGACATACAGGTATATACTATATATAGGAGGAGATGACATACAGGTATATACTATATATAGGAGGAGATGACATACAGGTATATACTATATACAGCGGAGATGACACACAGCAGGTATATACTATATACAGGGGAGATGACATACAGGTATATACTATATACAGGAGATGACACAGGTGTATACTATATATAAGGGAGATGACAAACATGTATATACTGAGGTTAAAATGAGAGGTGTGAGGTGAAAATGAAAAGGTATGAGTGCAAAATGAGAGGAGTGAGGGAACATAGTGTAGTGATCGGAAAATGACAGATGTGAAGTCGAAATGACGTGTTACGGGGGAATGAGAGGAGTGAGGGAGAAAATGAGAGGTGTGAGGGAGAAAATGAGAGATGTGAGGGAGAAAATGAGAGATGTGAGGGGGAAAATTAAAGATGTGATTGGGAAAAAGAGAGGCGTGATGGGAAAATAAGAGAAGTGACGTGCTATAACTAACCACAGATATTTACTATGCCCAGGCAACGCCGGGCTCTTCAGCTAGTCTACTATATAAAGCTGAATGTGTGTATGTGTGTATGTATGTCCGGGATTGGCATCTGCACCGTCGCAGCTACAGCCACAAAATTTTGCACAGTCACACGTCTGGACCCCGAGAGCGTCATAGGCTATGTTGTGAGGTGAAATTTTAACCCCGCGCATTCCAATTCACCAAACAATTTTGCCCCTATCTACATAATGGGAAAAAATGAAAGGAAAAGTGTTGGAGGCAAATTGACAGCTGCCAGATGTGAACAAGGGGGACGTAAAGAGTGAGAGCGATGGCGCTAAAGAGTATATACCGTACAGTTGCTAAGGTGGGGCCCCTACATGGGATACTCACCACACACGGGGATATGAACACACACAAAATGCGCCACACACTTCCACATGCTTGAACACATATCACCCTCAGCACACATTTCACCACACATTCTCCAACCTCGCCACATAAAAGTCGAAACACAAAAGTCGCCGCTCAAAACTCGCCACGCGCAGAACTCGCCACATGCAAAAACTAGGCTCTTGCAAAACTCGCCACAAGTGCAAAACTCACCTCATGGAAAACTCGCCACACGCAAAAGTTGCACATGCGGAAAAATTGCCACATGCACAAAAGTTGCAGCAAATGCAAAATTTCTTCACACAAAACTTGCACATACTCAAAAGGCACCACACAAAACTCGCCACGTGCAAAACTCGCCATGCGCAAAACTTGCTGCACACAAGTTGCTACACTAACCTGTCACATGCAACTCGACACACAAAAAGTTGCTACACGCATGTTGCCACACACAACTCAACACACACAACTTGACAAACGAAACTCGCCCTAAAACACACACAAGTCTGGTCTTATCCTTCAAAAATAAAAATCTGATTAATAAGCAGACAAACTACAACAAATGTACCATAAAGGAAATACGGCAGCTGTCAGTCACATGACCTGTCTATTATGTGTATGTGTGAGCTAATATATACTGCCAGGGGGAGGGCTTCCTGTTGGCTGGTGATTTATCAGGCTGCCAATTTAGCTTACAAATACTGAGGTAAAAATACTGAGCAAATAACGTGTGAACGAGGTCTAATACAGGAGAAGATGACACACAGGTATATACTATATACAGGAGAGATAACACACAGATATATACTATATACAGGAGAGATGACACACGTATATACTATATAGAGGAGGAGATGACATACAGGTACATATATATACATGAGGAGATGACATACAGGTATATACTATATACAGAAGCAGATGACCTACAGGTATATACTATATACAGGAGGAGATGACATACAGGTATATGCTATATACAGGAGGAGATGACATACAGGTATATGCTATATATAGAAGATGACATACAGGTATATACCATATACAGGAGGAGATGACATACAGGTATATACTATATATAGAAGGAGATGACATACAGGTATATACTATATATAAGAGGAGATGACATACAGGTATATGCTATATACAGGGGAGATGACACAGGTATATACTATATACAGGAAGAGATGACATACAGGTATATACTATATATAGAAGGAGATGACATACAGGTATATACTATATATAAGAGGAGATGACATACAGGTATATGCTATATACAGGGGAGATGACACAGCAGGTATATACTATATACAGCGGAGATGACATACAGGTATATACTATATACAGGAGATGACATACAGGTGTATACTATATATAAGGGAGATGATAAACATGTATATACTGAGGTGAAAATGAGAGGTGTGAGGTGAAAATGAAAAGGTGTGAGTGCAAAATGAGAGGAGTGAGGGAAAATAGTGGAGTGATCAGAAAATGACAGACGTGAGGTCGAAATGACAAGTGTTAGGGGGTAATGAGAGGAGTGAGAGGGAAAATAAGGAGTGAGGGGGAAAATAAGGAGTGAGGGGGAAAATAAGGAGTGAGGGGGAAAATAAGGAGTGAGGGGGAAAATAAGGAGGGAAGGGGGAAAATAAGGAGTGAGGGGGAAAATAAGGAGTGAGGGGGAAAATGAGAGATGTGAGGGGCAAAATGAAAGATGTGATTGGGAAAATGAGAGGCGTGATGGGAAAATAAGAGAAGTGTGGTGCTATAACTAACCACAGATATTTACTATGCCCAGGCAACTCCGGGCTCTTCAGCTAGTATATATATATCTATATATCTATATATCTATATATATATATATATATATATATATATATATATATATATATATATATATATATATATCTGTATCTATCTATCTATATATATATATATCTATCATCGTGATTGCTCGCTAATCCCACCCCCTGCACAGTAGCTCTGCCAACCACATCACCACACACAATCCCGCCCCCCACCCCATCACCACACACAATCCCGCCCCCCAACCCTTTACCACACACAATCCCGCCCCCAACCCATCACCACACAATTCCGTCCCCCCCAACCCATCACCACACAATTACGCCCCCCCAACCCATCACCACACACAATCACGCTCCCCAACCCATCACTACACACAATCACGCTCCCCAACCCATCACCACCCATAATCCCACCCCCATCACCACCCCCCAACCCATCACCACACACAATCTCGCCCCCCCACCCCATCACCACCCACAATCCCGTCCCCCCACCCCATCACCACCCACAATCCCGTCCCCCCACCCCATCACCACCCATAATCCCGTCCCCCCACCCATCACCACCCCTAATCCCGCCCCCACCCATCACAACCCCTAATCCCGCCCCACCACACTCCCACCCCCCCACCGCCCCTAATCCCGCCCCACCACACTCCCACCCCTTCATCCCATCACCACCCACACTACCGCCCCCCCACCCCATCACCACCCACAATACCGCCCCCCACCCCATCACCACACACAATAACGCCCCCCCACCCCATCACCACCCACAATAACGCCCCCCACCCCATCACCACACAATACCGCCCCCCACCCCATCACCACCCCTAATCCCGCCCCCCACCCATCACCACCCATAATCCCACCCTCCCACCACCCATAATCCCGCCCCCCCACCACCCATAATCCCGCCCCCCCACCACCCATAATCCCGCCTTCCCACCCCTTCTACACAGATAATCCCGCCCCACCACACTCCCGCCCCCGACCACATTACCACACATAATCCCGCCCCGACCACATTACCACATATAATCCCGCCCCCCACATTACCACACATAATCCCGCCCCCAACACATTACCACAGATAATCCCACCCTTCACATAATCCCGCCCCCACATTACCACACGAGGCTCCATCCCCCACATTACCACACGAGGCTGCGTCCCCACACATTACCACACGAGACTGCGTCCCCACACATTACCACACGAGGCTGCGTCCCCACACATTACCACACGAGGCTGCGTCCCCACACATTACCACACAAGGCTTCGTCCTCACACATTACCACACGAGGCTGCGTCCCCACACATTACCATATGAGGCTCTGTCCCCACACATTACCACATGAGGCTCTGCCCCCCACATTACCACAAGCAGCACTTCCTTTCTATGTAATTCAACCACTTCAGCCGAGGTAAACATACATTTAATTGCATCCGCATTCTCCCAAACAAAATGAGCCAAGAAAAGTCGCCAGGTCCATCTCACAGGCCTCAGGAAAATCCAGACAACGATGCAGTAGCTGATCGACAACAACAATATCGACAAAATCGTAGGATTGGTTATCAACAACACCTGAGCAGATTGATAAGGACAGAGAGATATCACAAGGTTTATATTAGATAGCAATGAGCGTGCCGAGCGTTAGCTGGCTGGAAACAGCTAGTATAATGTATATCAAAAATACAGCCATATAGCTGACCACAACATTCTATCCTTCACACTCAAATACTCGCCCACCCCAGCACTCTCTTACCTACCACACATTCAGAAATCTACATCCCATTAACCCTCATACACTTTCAGACTCCCTACACTCATCATTGTCTCCAATCTCTTCTTTTTCCTGTCCTGATCTGGCGGTACATCACTACAACGACACTCTAAGAAGCACCCTTGACCAAGTAGCTCCCCTCACCCTCAGAACCTCTAAACACAGAGTGAAACAGCCCTGGATCATATCGCAAACCCGATTTCTCCAGCGATGCTCTAGGAGTGCTGAACGCTTATGGAGGAAAACTCGCACACCAGAAGACTTCATACACTTCAAATTTATGTTAAGGACATAGTGGATGCTTTCCTGAAACGGAAAGTACTTGCAAGCAGCATAATACAAAGAATAGCAGGTTTACCCAGAATCCTTTGCAGTAGGCGGAGCTATGCAAATCATCTCTTAAGGACCTATAACTCTGCCCTTCACCTCGCCAAATAGTCCTACTACACCACCCTGATCTCCTCACTATCCAACAACCCCAAGAAACTTTTTCACACCTTTTACTCCCTCCTCAGGCCAAAAGCACAAGACCCTATCTCAGACATTTGTGCTGATGACCTGGCTTCCCACTTTATAGAGAAAATAGACAATATCCGTCAGGAAATCTGCTCCCAATCACCAAGTTCAGTGACTCCCATCCCTGCATCTCCCCTGGCTCACTTTCCGCATTTGATACCATCACAGAAGAAGAAGTCTCCAGGCTCCTCTCTTCTTCTCGTCCGACTACATGCTCTACCGACCCCATTTCCTCTCATCTCCTTCAGTCTCTCTCTCCCGTCGTCACTACTCACCTAACTACAATCTTTAATCTCTCACTCTCCTCAGGCATTTTCCCGTCCTCCTTCAAACAATATCATTACTCTGTCACTAAAGAAACCCACCCTCGACCCATCCTGCACAAACAACTACAGACCGGTCTCCAATCTCCCTTCATCTCTAAACTCTTGGAGCGCCTAGTCTATTGTCTTACCCATTACCTCTCCATTCACTCCCTCCTAGACCCTTCACAGTCCGGCTTCCGCCCCCTACACTCGACAGAAACTGCACTCATCAAAGTGTCCAACGACATTCTGACAGCAAAATGTAACGGTGACCACTCTCTGCTCATTCTTCTCGATCTTTCTGCAGCTTTCGACAGTGTTGACCACCCTCTCTTACTCTATAGTCACTCCAGTCACTTGGCATTAAGGACACTGCTCTCTCCTGGTTCTCTTCCTATCTTTCTGACCGCTCCTTCAGTGTTCTGTTCTCTGGCTCTACTTCATCTCCTCTTCCTCTTACGGTCGGGGTACCCCAGGGCTCAGTCCTTGGCCCCCTTCTCTTCTCCCTCTACACGGCCCCAATTGGACAGACCATCAGATTTGGCTTTCAGTACCATCTTTATGCCAACGACACTCAACTATACACATCATCCCCCTGGCCTTACTCCTGCTGTACTACAGAACACCACTGACTGTCTGTCCGCAGTCTCCGACATCATGTCCGTTGTCTATCTGAAACTCAACCTCTCCAAAACTGAACAACTTCTGCTCCCACCATCTACTAACCTCCCTAAACTGGATGTTTCCCTCTCCGTGGGTGGCACCATAATAACACCCCGGCAGCAGGCACGCTGTCTGGGTGTTATGTTTGACTCCGATCTCTCCTTCACCTCCCATATACAATCTCTTGCCCGCTCGTGCCGCTTACATCTAAGGAACATCTCTAGAATCCGCTCTTTTCTCACTATAAAAACAACAAAAACCCTAACTGTCGCCCTAATCCACTCCCGCCTGGACTACTGCAACGCTCTATTAAATGGGCTCCCCCTCACTCGACTTTCCCCTCTCCAGTCCATCCTTAATGCAGCAGCCAGGGTCATCTATCTAGCTAATCATTACTCAAACGTGTCCGCTCTTCGCCAGTCATTACACTGGCTGCCCATTCATTACAGGATACAATTCAAAGTACTTGTTCTCACCCACAAAGCTCTTCACAGTGCGGCACCCCCTTACATCTCCTCCCTTATTTCTGTCTATCAGCCTAACCGACCTCTGTGCTCTGCAAATGACTTTCGACTAACCTCTGCACTAATCCGTACCTCCCACTCCCGACTACAAGACTTCTCCCGTGCTGGGCCAATCCTCTGGAATGCTCTAGCCCAAGAAATTAGGACCATCCACAATTTGCAGTTTTAGGCGCTCCCTCAAAACACATTTGTTCAGAGCGGCCTATCATGTTCCCTAATCAATTATTTTGTTTGTGTGAAGCCCATTCACTACTTCCATCTATCCCCCACTCCCTGATGATGGCTGGACCATCATTGTAAATACATCATTGTAAATACACACCTGTACTTTGTATCTCCCCCACCTCATTGTAGATTGTAAGCTCTCACGAGCAGGGTCGTCTTGTGAGGCTTTAATTATTGTATTGTTACTTATGACTGTTGTGATTGAAGCTGTTAAACTGTAAAGCTCTGCGGAATATGTTGGCGCTATATAAATAAAGATTATTATCATCATTACCCGTAAACAGCCAGAGATACGTCTGCGAGCGTCCTCCCCATATCACAGACATATCCCTGGCTGTTTTATGGGTAATGATATCAACTGTATTTTTGATACATGGCTATATTATGTTATGATATGTGGCTGTATTTTTGACATTTTATGAGCTAGGTTATTAACCCCTTCATGACCCAGCCTATTTTGACCTTAAAGACCTTGCCGTTTTTTGCAATTCTGACCAGTGTCCCTTTATGAGGTAATAACTCAGGAACGCTTCAACGGATCCTAGCGGTTCTGAGATTGTTTTTTCGTGACATATTGGGCTTCATGTTAGTGGTAAATTTAGGTCAATAAATTCTGCGTTTATTTGTGATAAAAACGGAAATTTGGCGAAAATTTTGAAAATTTCGCAATTTTCACATTTTGAATTTTTATTCTGTTAAACCAGAGAGATATGTGACACAAAATAGTTAATAAATAACATTTCCCACATGTTTACTTTACATCAGCACAATTTTGGAAACAAAAATTTTTTTTGTTAGGAAGTTATAAGGGTTAAAATTTGACCAGCGATTTCTCATTTTTACAACGAAATTTACAAAACCATTTTTTTAGGGACCACCTCACATTTGAAGTCAGTTTGAGGGGTCTATATGGCTGAAAATACCCAAAAGTGACACCATTCTAAAAGCTGCACCCCTCAAGGTACTCAAAACCACATTCAAGAAGTTTATTAACCCTTCAGGTGCTTCACAGCAGCAGAAGCAACATGGAAGGAAAAAATGAACATTTAACTTTTTAGTCACAAAAATTATCTTTTAGCAACAATTTTTTTATTTTCCCAATGGTAAAAGGAGAAACTGAACCACGAAAGTTGTTGTCCAATTTGTCCTGAGTACGCTGATACCTCATATGTGGCGGTAAACCCCTGTTTGGGCGCACGGCAGGGCTTGGAAGGGAAGGAGCGCCATTTGACTTTTTGAATCAAAAATTGGCTCCACTCTTTAGCGGACACCATGTCACGTTTGGAGAGCCCCCGTGTGCCTAAAAATTGGAGCTCCCCCACAAGTGACCCCATTTTGGAAACTAGACGCCCCAAGGAACTTATCTAGATGCATAGTGAGCACTTTGAACCCCCAGGTGCTTCACAAATTGATCCGTAAAAATGAAAAAGTACTTTTTTTTCACAAAAAAATTCTTTTAGCCTCAATTTTTTCATTTTCACATGGGCAACAGGATAAAATGGATCCTAAAATGTATTGGGCAATTTCTCCTGAGTACACCAATACCTCACATGTGGGGGTAAACCACTGTTTGGGCACATGGTAAGGCTCGGAAGGGAAGGAGCGCCATTTGACTTTTTGAATGAAAAATTATTTCCATCGTTAGCGGACACCATGTCGCGTTTGGATAGCTCCTGTGTGCCTAAACATTGGCGCTCCCCCACAAGTGACCCCATTTTGGAAACTAGACCCCCCAAGGAACTTATTTAGATGCCTAGTGAGCACTTTAAACCCTCAGGTGCTTCACAAATTGATCTGTAAAAATGAAAAAGTACTTTTTTTTCACAAAAAAATTATTTTCGCCTCAATTTTTTCATTTTCCCATGGGCAGTAGGATAAAATGGATCATAAAATTTGTTGGGCAATTTCTCCCGAGTACGTCGATACCTCATATGTGGGGGTAAACCACTGTTTGGGCACTCGGCAGGGCTCGGAAGGGAAGGCGCGCCATTTGACTTTTTGAATGGAAAATTAGCTCCAATTGTTAGCGGACACCATGTCGCGTTTGGAGAGCCCCTGTGTGCCTAAACATTGGAGCTCCCCCACAAGTGACCCCATTTTGGAAACTAGACCCCCCAAGGAACTTATCTAGATGCATATTGAGCACTTTAAACCCCCAGGTGCTTCACAGAAGTTTATAACGCAGAGCCATGAAAATAAAAAAAAAAAATTATTTTCTCAAAAATGATCTTTTAGCCTGGAATTTCCTATTTTGCCAAGGATAATAGGAGAAATTGGACCCCAAATATTGTTGTCCAGTTTGTCCTGAGTACGCCGATACCCCATATGTGGGGGTAAACCACTGTTTGGGCGCACGGCAGGGCTCGGAAGGGATGGCACGCCATTTGGCTTTTTAAATGGAAAATTAGCTCCAATCATTAGCGGACACCATGTCACGTTTGGAGAGCCCCTGTGTGCCTAAACATTGGAGATCCCCCAGAAATGACACCATTTTGGAAACTAGACCCCCAAAGGAACTAATCTAGATGTGTGGTGAGGACTTTGAACCCCCAAGTGCTTCACAGAAGTTTATAACGCAGAGCCATGAAAATAAAAAAAAAAAATTATTTTCTCAAAAATGATCTTTTAGCCTGCAATTTTTTATTTTCCCAAGGGTAACAGGAGAAATTTGACCCCAAAAGTTGTTGTCCAGTTTCTCCTGAGTACGCTGATACCCCATATGTGGGGGTAAATCACTGTTTGGGCACATGCCGGGGCTCGGAAGTGAAGTAGTGACGTTTTGAAATGCAGACTTTGATGGAATGCTCTGTGGGCGTCACGTTGCGTTTGCAGAGCCCCTGATGTGGCTTATCAGTAGAAACCCCCCACAAGTGACCCCATTTTGGAAACTAGACCCCCAAAGGAACTTATCTAGATGTGTGGTGAGCACTTTGAACCCCCAAGTGCTTCATAGAAGTTTATAATGCAGAGCCGTGAAAATAATAAATACGTTTTCTTTCCTCAAAAATAATTATTTAGCCCAGAATTTTTTATTTTCCCAAGGGTTACAGAAGAAATTGGACCCCAAAAGTTGTTGTCCAGTTACTCCTGAGTACGCTGATACCCCATATGTGGGGGTAAACCACTGTTTGGGCACACGTCGGGGCTCAGAAGGGAAGTAGTGACTTTTGAAATGCAGACTTTGATGGAATGGTCTGCGGGTGTCACAATGCGTTTGCAGAGCCCCTGGTGTGCCTAAACAGTAGAAACCCCCCACAAGTGACCCCATTTTAGAAACTAGACCCCCCAAGGAACTTATCTAGATATGTGGTGAGCACTTTGAACCCCCAAGTGCTTCACAGACGTTTACAACGCAGAGCCGTGAAAATAAAAAATCATTTTTCTTTCCTCAAAAATTATGTTTTAGCAAGCATTTTTTTAGATTCACAAGGATAACAGGAGAAATTGGACCCCAGTAATTGTTGCGCAGTTTGTCCGGAGTATGCTGGTACCCCATATGTGGGGGTAAACCACTGTTTGGGTGCACGTCAGGGCTCGGAATTGAGGGAGCACCATTTGACTTTTTGAATACGAGATTGGCTGGAATCAATGGTGTCGCCATGTTGCGTTTGGAGACCCCTGATGTGCCTAAACAGTGGTAACCCCTCAATTCTACCTCCAACACTAACCCCAACACACCCCTAAACCTTATCCCAACTGTAACCCTAACCCTAATCACAACCCTAACCACAACCCTAATTCCAACCCTAACCCTAAGGCTATGTGCCCACGTTGCGGATTCGTGTGAGATATTTCCGCACCATTTTTGAAAAATCCGCGGGTAAAAGGCACTGCGTTTTACCTGCGGATTTTCCGCGGATTTACAGTGTTTTTTGTGCGGATTTCACCTGCGGATTCCTATTGAGGAACAGGTGTAAAACGCTGCGGAATCCGCACAAAGAATTGACATGCTGCGGAAAATACAACGCAGCGTTTCCGCGCGGTATTTTCCGCACCATGGGCACAGCGGATTTGGTTTTTCATATGTTTACATGGTACTGTAAACCTGATGGAACACTGCTGCGAATCCGCAGCGGCCAATCCGCAGCCAAATCCGCACCGTGTGCACATAGCCTAATTCTAAAGGTATGTGCACACGCTGCGGAAAACGCTGCGGATCCGCAGCAGTTTCCGATGAGTTTACAGTTCAATGTAAACCTACGGGAAACAAAAATCGCTGTACACATGCTGCGGAAAAACTGCACGGAAACGCAGCGGTTTACATTCCGCAGCATGTCACTTCTTTGTGCGGATTCCGCAGCGGTTTTACAACTGCTCCAATAGAAAATCGCAGTTGTAAAACCGCAGTGAAATTCGCAGAAAAAAACGCGGTAAATCCGCCATAAATCCGCAGCGGTTTAGCACTGCGGATTTATCAAATCCGCAGCGGAAAAATCCGCAGAGGACCAGAATACGTGTGCACATACCGAAACCCTAACCCTAGCCCTAACCCTACCCCTAACCCTAACCCTAACCCTACCCCTAACCCTATTCTAACATTAGTGGAAAAAAAAATTTCTTTATTTTTTTATTGTCCCTACCTATGGGGGTGACAAAGGGGGGGGGGGTCATTTATTATTTTTTTTATTTTGATCACTGAGATATAATCTATCTCAGTGATCAAAATGCACTTTGGAACGAATCTGCCGGCCGGCAGATTCGGCGGGCGCACTGCGCATGCGCCCGCCATTTTGGAAGATGGCGGCGCCCAGGGAGAAGACGGACGGGACCCCGGCTGGATCGGTAAGTATGATGGGGTGGGGGGGACCACGGGGGGGGGGGGGGGGGGGATCGGAGCACGGGGGGGGGAATCGGAGCGCGGGAGGGGTGGAACGGAGCACGGGGGGGGGCGTGGAACGGAGCACGGGGGGGCTGGAATGGAGCACGGGGGGGTGGAACGGAGCACCGGGGGGGGGGGGGGGGATCGGAGTGCAGGGGGGGTGATTGGAGCACGGGGGTGAGCGGACAAGAGCACGGGGGGGAGCGGAGCACAGGATGGAGGGGAGCCGGAGCAGTGTACCGGCCAGATCGGGGGGCTGGGGGGGCGATCGGTGGGGTGGGGTGGGGGCACATTAGTATTTCCAGCCATGGCCGATGATATTTTAGCATCGGCCATGGCTGGATTGTAATATTTCACCCGTTATAATAGGTGAAATATTACAAATCGCTCTGATTGGCAGTTTCACTTTCAACAGCCAATCAGAGCGATCGTAGCCACGGGGGGGGGGGGGGGGGGGGTGAAGCCACCCCCCCTGGGCTAAACTACCACTCCCCCTGTCCCTGCAGATCGGGTGAAATGGGAGTTAACCCTTTCACCCGATCTGCAGGGACGCGATCTTTCCATGACGCCACATAGGCGTCATGGGTCGGATTGGCACCGACTTTCATGACGCCTACGTGGCGTCATGGGTCGGGAAGGTGTTAATGTACTAGTGCTATATATAAGACTATATATGAGCCTTATGCCTATGCTGCTAATATTGATTATGTCTTGTGAGCATCCTATTTTAGGCATGTGTTAGTGGGTGTAACCCCTTCTTTTCATCTTGTCATCTGTACCTGGTTATTTAATAAAATTTATTTTTGTCTATTTAAATTATAATTGGAATTTTTTTGTTATTTCTCTTCGTTGCTAATGACTATTGCGACTGTTTTCCATTAATGTCCATACAATTATAATATCACAGTTTACTGATATTAGATCTAATGATATTATTACTGTGATGTCTGTTGTTCTCATGAGGTGTTTTGAAAGCATGTATACTGTATATCCATACAATGAAACAACCCAACAGTAATAAGAAAGACTTACCATGGATAAACATCATTTTAGGGCAATCCTTAAGGACCAAATCTGTGATGCCGCAGTTAGTTAAGGTAATACCCACAAGATTTTTAGATTTAAGGTTCAAAACCTAGAAAAAAAAAATCATAAACAGAACATATTACACACTATGAAATGTAGATGGGGCCAAAAATTTGGAGACTAACAGATGGGTTTTTACAAAGTTTGCTCTTCAGTGTTAGATTTTTAGATCTAATCAGATGTTTATACGGTTGCTGAAATACCATATTTTTCAGACTATAACATGCACTTTTCCCCTTGATAATGTGGAGGAAAATGGGTGGTGCGTCTTATAGTCCAGATGTATGGGCTCTAGCTGTGGTGAGGAGGTGGGGGAGCATCGGGTCACAGGAGGCTGGCTAACTTCTGTGCCCGCTGCTAATGAGAAATTAATATGCACTGCATTCCACATCCATGGGCGTGGAGGGCAATGCATATTCATTTTACTGGCATCCTGGTTTAAATGGCCCCATCCTGTTCCTGGTATGATTGATCCCATCCTTTTTCTTTTAGAATTGGCCCCATGCCATTCCTGGTATGCATGGCCCCATCAGGAAGGATTTAAAAAAACAAAACAAAAAAAAAAATTACACTCACCTACACGGCGCTCCCTCGCAGCGTCCTGCTCTGGAGCCGCTTAATGCATGCAAGTAGCACATGGCAGGGACGTCATGCGCTGCTCACAAGCAGAACAAAGCTGCCGGAATACTCACCGGGACCGTTCATTGCAGAGAGCGGTGAGTATCCATTCCTCTTCAGTAGCGCGCAGTGTCAGCCAGCGACTTCCTGCTGTGGCCAGCAATCACGTGTGCCGATACTTAAGAGAAATGAATATTCTGAATGGTATGGGGCCAATTATACCAGAAAAAGGATTGGGCCAATCATACCAGGAACGGGATGGGGAAAATTATACCAGAATAAGGATGGAACCAATCAAACCAGGACCGGGATGGTGCCAATCATACCAGGATAAGGATGGGGCCATGCACACCAGGATAGGGATGAGGGGGCCAAGCATACCAGGAAAGGGATGAAGGAGCCATGCATACCAGGATAGGGATGAGGGGCCATGTGTGGAGATATTACAGTACAGAATTGACCATTTGTGGCTTCAATTCCACCCTCCCCCCCCCCAATTTCCACCTCTAAAACCTAGGTGCGTCTTATGGTCCAGTGCGTCTTATGGTCCAAAAAATACGGTACTATTATATGCATTTATACGCTGTTACACTTTTATTGAAAAAAAACAACAAAGTTTATATTAAGACTCAATATTTACTGACCCTTATTTGTCCAGACTTCTGCGATTTGCCCTGACTTGTTGGATATTAAATTTTGGGCCAAACCCTGACTGATGACAGCCCGTTCCGGTCTACTCAGTGCTTTGAGTTTAATCACAATTCCTGTATTTTTGTTTGTCCACCCACTTTTTGACAACTGACTACAGGTTCTCATTGGAATTACAATCTAGGGAGTATCCTGGCCCCTGGGCCCAAAATTTCAATGTTTTTTTTCACTGAGCAACTTAATTACTTTTCCCTTGTTAAATTTTGCTCCATCATGCTGGAAAAAGCATTGTTCACCACCTAACTGTGACTGAATCATTAGTAGAGGTTGCTTTTAGAGAATTATTAGAGATCATTCTTTATTCAAGGCAGTATACTTATGCAAAATTGTGAGTGAGACAACTTCCTTGGATGATTAGCAATCCCACACATGAATTGTTTCAGGATTCTTTACTGTTGGCATGACACACCACTCATGGTAGCGCTCACCTTTTCTTCTCTAGACAACTATTCTTCAAAATGTCCCATGTCTGAAGAGGGATTCAGAGAAAATAATTTTACCCAGTTCTCTGCAGTCCAATTTTACTCTACGTTCTAAAAAGTTATTTTCTATGCAGAAGCCCACTTCAGACATGAATTTACTCACAGTGGGAAAAAAATCATAGTTACTTACCGATAACGGTATTTCTCTGATCCCATGACGGCACCACGGAGAGAGGGATTCGCCCTCAGGGACAGGAAACCTACAGGTGAAAAAGGCGGTACCTCTCTCCCACATCAGTTCGTTTACAGAGCCTTAACAGAACTTCAGCTGTAATTTAAACGGTTAAACTAACAAAAATATTTCAATTTTAAGCTTATGAGGCACTGCGTGACTAAATATTAATAGTTAAATCTAGTGTGCACACCCACACGTGAAGGGAGGGAATGTACAGGTGCCGTCATGGGATCAGAGAAATACCGTTATCGGTAAGTAACTATGATTTTCTCTTTCCCCCATGACGGCACCACAGAGAGAATTTCATAGAATGTACATTAGGGGGGACCACTGCCTCCAGAACCCTTCTGCCAAAGGTGAGGTCTGAAGTAGAGGTTAGGTCTAGCCGGTAATGATTAAAGAATGTAGATGGAGACGACCAAGTGGCTGCTCTACATATCTGTTCAATTGAGGCTCCAGCTCTCTCTGACCACGAGGTCACCACTGATCTGGTCGAATGAGCTTTAACCCTCTCTGGAATAGCTTCATTACATGAGGGATACGAAAGGAGGATAGCGTCTCTTATCCATCTCACCAGAGTGGCTTTTGATGCTTTATGTCCCTTCTTTGGACCCTGAAAGCACAGAGAGACCTATCCTTCCTACACTCCCTTGTGGCTGACAGGTATTGGGTTAAGCACCTTTTAACATCTAGTGTGTGTAGGAGTTCTTCCTTTCTATTCCTGGGGTTGGGACAGAAAGAGGATAAAGAGATTTCCTGTGATCTTTGGAAATATGATAACACTTTAGGAAGGTAGGATGGGTCCTAAGGACCACTCTGTCATCTAGTATCTGGGTTAAAGGCGGGTATGCCGATAAAGACTGTATATCACCAATTCTGCGAGCTGATGTTAGTGCTACGAGCAGAGAGGTTTTGAGGGATATGATTTTTAGAGAGGCTTGTCACAACGGCTCGAAGGGTGCTTTAGTCAATGCAGAGAGAACCAAGTTTAGATTCCATGGAGGTGTAGTGCGGTGGAAAATGGATCTAGATCTACTTGAGGCTTTAATAAACCTCATTACCCAGTGATTCCCCGCTAAGTCGCAGTTGTAAAGGGCTCCTAAAGCTGCTACTTGAACTTTAAGTGTGCTTGTTGCTAACCCCTTTTCCAACCTTTTCTGAAGGAACTCTAGCACTTCTTTTATTGGAATCTCCCCAGATAAACTGGCACCCGAGACTGACAAAAATCTCCTCCAAACCTTCCCGTATGCCCTAGTAGTCACAGGTTTCCTATTTGAAAGAAGAGTAGAAACTAGGTTTGCAGAGAATCCCTTCTTAAATCAAAAGCTCCCTTTCAAATTCTATGCCGTCATATGTAAGTTTTTTACTTGTGGATGATTCACCGGCTCCTGAGACAGAAGGTTTGGGATGTCTGGAAGGGTCTGTTATGGACATTATTCGTAGCACGGAAACCATGCTCTTTTCGGCCAAAAGGGTGCTGCTATAATTACCCTTGCCCTGTCCTCCCGAATCTTCCTCCACACTAAGGGAATTTATGCTATTGGGGGAAAGGCATAGGCCAGATGAAAATCCCAGGGAATTGAAAAGGCGTCTGGGGTCACTGGGCTCCCCCATGGATCAATTGAACAGAAAGCGCGAGTTTTCAGGTTTAGACTGTTCGTGAATAAGTCTATCCCCGGAGAGCCCCAAAGTTGTACAATATGGTTGAAAATTCCCTGGTTCAATTCCCACTCCATTTGCCTCAACTGTGTTCGGCTTAGAAAATCTGCGTCTCGATTCTCCGTGCCCCTGATATGAAGGGCCGATAAAGAGGCTAGGTTGGACTCTGCTGATAGCAGGATGGATCTCGCAACTCCCATCAATGCCCGAGACCTGGTGCCCCCTTGGTGATTCAAATATGCTACCACTACTTTGTTGTCTGAGAGCACTCTTACGTGATGGGATTGGAGGGAGTCTAGAAAGTGGTTGATAGCACACTCCACTGCCAGGAGTTCTTTCATATTTGAGGAGACGAGTTTTTGCTCTTCCCACCAAGGACCCTGAGCAATCCGATTGTCGAAATGAGCCCCCCAGCCCCAGGGACTTGGGTCTGCGGTCAGAGTTATAGATATTGGCCATACCAAAGGGACGCCCCTCGCTAGGTTGCCCGGATCCACCCACCAAGCTAAGGAACGTAGTATTGTTTTTGAGGAGATTTTTTAAATGCTTTTCTAAATTCCCTTTTAAGTGAGACTCTACTTCTAGTATCTCCCATTGTAGGTATGACTTTGGGCCCACTGGACCGCTGGGATACAGGTCTTCATTGATCATAGTATGGACATCGCTTTACACAAGGTGATGACCAGGGATCCCCTCAGTTGTGCTACTGTGTCATGTTCGAAATTTTCCCCTCGGGGAGACGGCATTCTTGTCTGATTGAGTCTATTGTTATCCCTAAGTACTGTTGTACTTGGGTTGGGGTAATTTTGGACTTTGCTAGGTTCAACATCAAACCTAGATTTGTCAGGGATGTCATCACTTTGTCCAACTGTTGACTGCAATGGAGAGAGGACTTGCCAATTACCAGGAGGTCGTCCAGATATGGCACTATTAGTATATCTGGCTGCCCATGTGAACCATGACCTCCGCCATCAGTTTCGTAAAAACCATCGGGGCTATGGCTAGACCAAAGGGGAGGGCTTTGAATTGGTAATGTTTTAACTCCCTTTGCATCATTACCGCCACCCTGAGGAATCTCTGGTGACCTAAATGGATTTGTACACGGTAATATGCGTCCTTTAACACTAGAAGTCCCAGGAATTTCGAGCTCCAAAGGTAGAAATGTTAAATTACCCGTCTCTGGGACTTCTAGTGTTAAATCGATACCAATCATGAAACAAGACGGATAAAGTGTTCTCACACATGTTTTTATTATTTCCATTTTGAAACTTTCCGTCACCAAGAATTTGTTTAGTTTTTTCAAATTTATAATTGTCCTTTAAGTGCCATCCGGTTCTGTCTGGAGAAATAGCGGGGAGTAAAACCCCCTGCCTCTCTCCTCTTGTGGGACTTCCTACAGGAAGCTCTTCGTCAAAGGAGTCTGTACTTCTTTCTGGAGGGCTAGCTGTTCGGCCTCTATTTTCCTTTGCGGGGTTATGACAAAGTGATGGGATAGTGTGGAATTTTAACTTCAGCCCTGATCTTATTATGTTTAATACCCATGCACTCCCTAAATTTTTTTCTCAGGCTGGAAGAAAGTGTGCTAACCTCCCTCCCACCTGGGGCACACCCTCATTGGGGTTGTTTTTTGTTTTCAGGTTTATTGAACATGAAGCCTTTTCCCTTATATCTTTTGTCTTCCCACCCCTCTTTTTTATTTTTAGGGGGCTTCCTGTGCATAAATCTTCTGCCCCGAAAAAGCAGTCTATAGGACTGGTTGGGAAACCCTGGGAAGGCCTTTTTCTTATTCCCTGCCTTTTCAAGAATGTCATCTAGGGTTGGCCCAAATAAGAATTCCCCTTCACAGGGAATGGAGCATAGCTTGGATTTGGTTTGTAAGTCTCCCGGCCAACTCTTGATCCATAAAGCCCTTCTTGCCGCATTTGAAAAAGAAGCAGATCTTGCTGCTAGCCTAACAGTCTATAGAGGCGTCCGCTAAGAACGCAGCTGCTCCTTCCATTATTGAGATCGAGTCAAAAACTGATTCTCTGGGAGATTTATGTTTTAACTGTGGTCTAGCCACACCATTAATGCTCTGGCAGTGCATGTAACGGCTAAAGCTGGTTTCAATCCTCCTCCGGCCGCCTCCCAAGAGCCTTTTAAGAATACCTCTGCCTTTTTGTCCATAGGGTCCTCATGTCTTCAAAAGGCAAGGCAAATTGATAGACTCTTTTGCAATAGCAATGTCTAGTTTTGATGCTTTTCCCCAGAAAGAACAGACAGGCTCATCGAAGGGGTATTTTCTCTTTGGGGTTAAGAGGACTTTTTTTTATCTGGCCTTTTCCATTCCTTTTTTATTAGAGATTGTATTTTCTCATTTAATGGAAATGCTCTCCGTTTTATTTTGTTCTAGGCCACCAAACCTCAAGTATTGTGCCGTTTTTTTGGCCTGCGTCTCTACCAGCCCCATTGTTGCCCTAACTGCTTTTACTAAGGCATCTGTATCTTCAATAGGGAAGGAATTGCACCCCCCCCTCCGAGGATGAGGAGGATGCGGGTGAAGAGAGTGAACTGCTTGAACCGGAATGGTCGCAATCTTCCCCACTGGAACTTAATTTTGGGGATCTATGCCTGGATTTACGTTTTCTTTTTGAGCTTTTAACCCCTTTGAGCGCGTCTTCCACCTGAGTTTTGATTAGCTTCTTTAAGTCGGATGCAAATCTTGGGGACTCTTCACATATGGTGTTCTCTATGCACGTGGTGCAGAGCTTTTTCACCCATGTAGTGGACAGCTCCATGGAACAGATCGCACATACTCTGTGCCTAACTTTTGCGGTACACTTCTTTCCCTAACAAGACACAAACCCCATTTGGAAGGTGAACTTTCACGGAGATCACTTACCCTCCTGCTGTAAGGGGAATACCGGTTCTGGCGTAAGAGTTGTCTCCACTACGTGAACCGCTGCTGGCCTTTTGGATCCACCAGAGCCTCTGCTGCGCTGGGATCCTGAACTGTGACACTGGGAGGAGGCATCCCTTTGCTGCTGTCGCTGCTGCAGTCATTGGCGCTGCTGTTGGTGGTGCTTCTTTGGAGGGGACTGCAGGGCCTGCTCAGCCGGTTGCTCTTGCTCACTCATGGTGAATATTGAGCACCGGATCCCGCAAATGCCCTTCCTTTAAACCTCCATGCGGGTGGCGCGCCGCAGCATCAATTTCCCAGTAATGCAGCGCACCGCCCCGGAAACACTTCCTCGCGCCTGCGCATTCTGGATTACCGAGAGATGCTTTGCGGTCCAGGGGCGCACGCGCGCCTCACTTTCCCGGCGTCCGGCCCACAGGAGGGAGCGTCGGAAGTGCTGGGCAGCTGCTGATGCTCCGTAAGTCGCGGCCCTTCCGTGTGGGTAGCCGTCACCACCATCTCCTCCTGACCATAGGTGGTCCGGTGGCATATCGTCAGGAGACCGCCGTCCCCTATTACCGGCCATAAAAATCTTTTAAGGGAGAGGCAGACTGGACCATGCTTCACTGCCTCTCCCCCTGCATACGCACGGAGCCTGCCGACCCCGAAATCGTGGCATTCGGAGAGAAGAAAAACCACCAGGTCCGAGGCAGGGCACCCCGCTGCCTATATCGGCCCCATGGACCCCCGGCATCCCACGACGACTTTTTCAGGTATGCTGCAGGTTCCCAGTCAGGGACAGAAAACCGAACTGATGTGGGAGAGAGGTACCGCCTTTTTCACCCGTAGGTTTCCTGTCCCTGAGGGCGGCTCCCTCTCTTCGTGGTGCCGTCATGGGGGAATGAAATAATTATTTCATCAACTGCTGATTTTGACTGTTTTCCCACCTACAGAGAATGGAGAGGTCTGTAATTTTTATTATAGGTACACTTCAACTGTGAGGGATAGACTCTAAAAAGAGAAACAAGAAAACACATTGTATGATTTTTAAATTATTAAATTGCATTTTATTGCATGAAATAAGAATTTGATCACCTACCAACCAGCAAGAATTTTGGCTCTCATAGGCCTGTTAAGTTTTTCTTTTAGAAGCCGTCCTACTCTGCATTCATTATCTGTATTAATTGCATCTGTTTCAACTTGTTACCTATATAAAAGACACTTGTCCACACACTCAATCACACTCTAACCTCTACACCATGGCCAAAATCAAAGAGCTGTCTAAGGACACCGGGGACAAAATTGTAGACCTGCACAAGGTTGGGATTGGCTACAGGACAAAAGGCAAACAGCTTGGTGAGAAGGCAACTATTGGCACAATTATTAGAAAATGGAAGAAACACAATAAGACTGTCAATCTTCCTAATTCTGGGGCTACATGTAAGATCCTGCCTTGTGGGGTAAGGATGATTCTGAGAAAAGTCAAGAATCACCCAGAACTACACGGGAGGACTTGGACAATGACCTGAAGTGAGCTAGGACCATATTCTAAAACATTACTGGTTAGTAACATATTACGCCGTCGAGATTTAAAATCCTGCAGGGCAAGGTCCCCTGCTCATGTCTGCACACGTCCAGACCTGTTTCAAGTTCATCAATGACCATCTGGATGTCCCAAAGGAGGCCTAGCAGAAAGTCATGTGGTCAGAGGAGACCAAAATAGAACTTTCTGTTAACAACTCCACTTGTCTTGTTTGGATCAAGAAGAATTAGGAGTACAATCCCAACCGTGAAGCATAGTGGGGGAAACATCAAACTTTGGGGTGCTTTTCTGCAAAGAGGACAGGATGACTGCACTGTATTGAGGGGAGGATGGATGGGGGTCATGTATCGTGAGATTTTGGCCAACAACCTCTTTACCTCAGTAAAAGTATCGTAGATGGGTCATGGCTGGGTCTTCTACCATGACAATGACCTGAAACACACAGCCAGGGCAACTAAGGAGTTGCTCCATAAGAAGCATTTCAAGGTCCTGGAGAGGCCTAGCCAGTATCCAGACATGAACCCAATAGAAAATCTTTGGAGGGAGCTGGGCAATGTTGCCCAGTGACAGCCCCTATACCTGAAAGAGCTGGTGAAGATCTGTATGGAGAAGTGGGTCAAAATCTCTGCCCAGTGGGTGCAAACTTGGTCTAGGAAACATCTGACCATTGTAGTTGCAAATAAAGGTTTTTCTACCAAATATTAAGTTCTGTTTTTCTTTGGTATCAAATACTTATTTCATGCAATAAAATGCAAATTAATTATGTAAAACTCATACGATGTGATTTTGTGGATGATTTTTTTACTTTTTAAGATTCGATCTTTAACATTTGAAATATCTTCGCAATAAGAATTACAGATCTCATCATTCTTTTTAGGTGGGAAAACTTGTAAAATCTACAGTGTATCAAATACTTATTTCCCCTACTGTATTTTACTCACTTATATAGCGCCAATAATTCCACAGCACTTTACAGATGTCATCTTCACTGTCCCAATTGGAAATCACTATATAAACTCCATATCAGTATGTCTTAGGAGTGTTTAAGGAAACTCACGCAGACAAGGGGAAAAAATACAAACTCCTTGGAAATGTTGTCCTTGGCGGGATTTGAACCAAGGACCCCAGCGCTACAAAGCAATAATGCTAATCAGTAGTCATTTAATGACCTGATTATCAGGGATGTGGAGTCAGAGTCCATTTTGCTGGTGTCAAATTAGGTATAAATTTGCCCAACTCGTTAAAGGGAACCAGTCACACCCAAAATCAAAGGTGAGCTAAGCCCACCGGCATCAGGGGCTTATCTACAGCATTCTGTAATGCTGTAGATAAGCCCCCGATGTATCCTGAAAGACGAGAAAAAGAGGTTATATTATACTCACCCATGGGCGGTCCCGCTGCACGTCCGGTCCAATGGGCGTCGCGGTCCGGTGCCTCCCATCTTCTTATGATGACGGCCTTTTCTTGTCTTCACGGTGCGGCTCCGGCGCTGGCGTACTTTGTCTGCCCTGTTGAGAGCAGAGCAAAGTACTGCAGTGCGCAGGCGCCGGAAAGGTCAGAGAGGCCCAGCACCTGCACACTGCAGTACTTTGCTCTGCCCTCAACAGGGCAGACAAAGTACGTCTGCGCCAGAGCCGCAGCGTGAAGACAAGAAGAGGATGTCATCCTATGAAGATGGGAGGCCCCGGACCGCGATGCCCATCGGACGGGACCACTCCCCCCAGGTGAGTATAATCTAACCTCTTTTTCTCATCTTTCAGGATACATCGGGGGCTTATCTACAGCATTACAGAATGCTGTAGATAAGACCCTGATGCCGGTGGGCTTAGCTCACCTTCGATTTTGGGGGTGACAGGTTCCCTTTAAATATATAATAAATTAGGTAGAGTAGTTCAATGTAATATGTGCTGCAAATTTTCTTCGTGATTTAAGGATCTAGGCTTTTAGTTGAGAGGAGTCTGTGCTGCACTATATACACACACATGCTCAGTAGTCTATATATACGCACACATGCTCAGTAGTGCTCTGGAGTTGGAGTCGTGGAGTCCGAGTTGGGGGCAGGGTAATTGAGGAGTCAGAGGTTTGGCTTACCGATGCCATGTTCCTGCTGTTTATACCAGCTGACTACTTCCATGAACACAGAATATTATGGATCTTAGCAGAGCTTCCTTAGTTTACACAGGATAACGTGCTTCTGAGAATGATGATTTTTAAGATCATTTCACGCAGAAGATTGTTTTGCCAGTTTCTGGTCACTTACCTAAAATAATTAACCTCTCCCTTGCGTCTGGTACCATCCCTTCCTTTCAAGCATGTTGTCAAAAAGCCATTTACTTTATATAAAAACACACACACACACACACACCATCTACTGACTTTTCCCGTTCTGCCAATTACATGCCCACCCCTAATCTCCCAAAAACCTCTAAACACCTGAATTGCTTGGTCTATTCTGGCCTTCTCCACCATCTTGCTGATAAATCTCTTCTTGACCCTTTAAAATCAGACTTCTGCTTTGCTCAGTCCTTACTCCACAAAAATAGCCCTTACTGAAGTCTGTAATGATCTATTCTCTTGTTTTTATAGGTCAGACTTGGTATTTTATTTCATGTTCTAACAAAAATAGATGGAAAATGATTGTCTTCCATTTTTTATCTGACTTAGGCTAGGTTCACATTGCGTCAATGGCAATGCGCTGATGGCATCCGTTACACAGCGGCACGAACGCTATGTAACGGATGCGTTAGCGCACCCTCTGACTGCCATTATGAAGCGCATCGCTAACGCATGTCATAATCGGCATGCGTTAGCGATGTGCCATCATTCTGTAATGGACCCTCGGACGCGGTCTGCAGTGTTTCCGAGTCCGTCACTGCTAGCATAGGTGCGGCATCTATGCTATTGTGATCGCATAACGCGATCTTTAAAAGGCACTAGCGCTGGTGCAGTCAGTTTAACACATGCGTTGAACGGACTGCACCAACGCAATGTAAACCCAGCCTAACTTACATCAGGTTTTTAACACTACCTCTTACAGTTTTTTTTTTTATTTTAAACGGATGAGAAAATAGATAAACAACTGATGACACATTGGAGAAAAAAATTGTCCATTTTTAATTGGTTGTAAAAACGGAAATGGAAGATACTCTTGCAGAACACCGCTTTTTTTCTTGGTTCTCTTCCTACTCCTCTGACCATTCTTTCAGTGTATCGTTTGCTCTCCTGCAACCCTTACTGTTGGAATCCCTCAGGGTTAAGCCCTATGTTCACCTCTCTTTTCTCTATAAACAGCCCTTATTGGAGAAACTACCAGTAGATCTATCGGTAGAACCTCTATGCTGCCGAAAACAAAATACACATCTCCTGACATCACCTTATAACTGCTACAAAATATCAGTGGTTGTCTGTGGTCTCTGTCATCTTGTCCTCTCTATCGGAAAGTGAGTCTTGTGCTTCCTCCCTCACGTAATCTTTCTCAACCTGATATTTCCATTTCACTGGCTAGTTCACCCATAACAGAAAAGCAGCAAGCCCGCTATATTGAGGTTATATTTGGCTCAGATCTTTTCTTCACGCCCTAGATCCAATCAGTCACACAAGTCACTGCACCTCAAAAATATTTTCAGAATCCGACCTTTTGTTACTTGTGAAACAAAAACTCTTGCGGAAAAAGCCTTGGTATCTCGGACATCTTATTGTTCAGAGTCAGCTTCTACTGACTGAATTGAGGAGAAGGCAGGCAGTGTAATTCCCGATCACAGATTCTCCTGCCGGACACTGATCTATCTGATAGGTGCAGGGCAGGAACAGAGGACCTGCACAGGTACTGCCTGTCCTGAATAGCTGAAGGACCTTTCAGATCATGGAGGTACATGCCTAGAAGGAACTTCAAAATGTAGTACTGTATACAGTATGTGCGTATATACATAGCACAGAGATATGCGTGTATGTAAATAGCAGAGCTGCCTGTATATATGAAGCAGAGTTGTAACTGTATGTGGCAGGACCGAGTACATCAGGGTTCTATATGTGTGCATTGCAGAGTGTACACATTGTGTGTGCTGTAAAATGTGTGTATAATGTATATGGTGCAAAGAAATGCTAACAAGATCTAGGTCTTATACCCCACTATTCTACCCTAGGGCATTCCAATTTGTGATACTGACCACTCCACTTCTTTGCACTGGGAGGGAAGATTTCATTAGTATTCAACGTTTTTGATTATTTTGCCATGTAAACTTGTGGTGCACCCTATAGTTCTAAAAATATGGTAAATTAAAAATTATTATTAGCAACCGTAGACTGGTATGTGTTTTTAAATTAGGTGGGGTAACTTAGAAAAGATTGTCAAGTAGTGGACAAGCACTTTAAAGCAACAACTTGGTTCAAACCCATGGTAATGGCACATGAAGACATAATTCTAAAAACTATAAAAGACTATCAAAATACCTAAAAGGGGTTGTCGGAGCAAAATTAAAATTTTCCAGGTGGCTTTTTCATTTAAAACAGGTGATCTGCTTCCAATTCATTTCAGGGTGCAAATGTGGTGTGCCATGTATGTGCACATTTTTCCCATTCAATTTAATTGAAAATGTACTTTTAAATAAAATGATGAATTCACCTTAATATCCCCATAAAAACTGAGCCTACTTCTTAAAATGGATCTGTAAAGCTTACCACTGCCTTATTTTACAGCAGTCGGAGAAGACTATGTGTATCTTCAATTATACACACAGAACGTCAATCGCTACTACCAGGAGCAAGGGGGAATTTGTTACTTTCTTGAATACTGGGCACTAGCCAATGTTACCCAATCTTCTCTAATCTACACCACCTTGCAAAACCCTGCCTCCCTGTAAAGGTACCTTCACACTAAACGACGCTGCAGCGATCCAGACAACGATCCGGATCGCTGCAGCGTCGCTGTTTGGTCGCTGGAGAGCTGTCACACAGACCGCTCTCCAGCGACCAACGATGCCGGTAACCAGGGTAAACATCGGGTTACTAAGCGCAGGGCCGCGCTTAGTAACCCGATGTTTACCCTGGTTACCATCGCTAAAGTAAAAAAAACAACCACTACATACTTACCTACCGCTGTCTGTCCCCGGCGCTCTGCTTCTCTGGTCTGGCTGTGAGCACAGCGGCCGGAAAGCAGAGCGGTGACGTCACCGCTCTGCTTTCCGGCTGCCCGGCGCTCACAGCCAGACCAGAGAAGCAGAGCGCCGAGGACAGACAGCGGTAGGTAAGTATGTAGTGGTTGTTTTTTTTACTTTAGCGATGGTAACCAGGGTAAACATCGGGTTACTAAGCGCGGCCCTGCGCTTAGTAACCCGATGTTTACCCTGGTTACCAGTGAAGATATCGCTGAATCGGTGTCACACACGCTGATTCAGCGATGTCAGCGGGAGAGCCAGCGACGAAATAAAGTTCTGGCCTTTCTTCCCCGACCAGCGACATCACAGCAGGGGCCTGATCGCTGCTGTCTGTCACACTGGACGATATCGCTAGCCAGGACGCTGCAACGTCACGGATCGCTAGCGATATCGTCTAGTGTGAAGGTACCTTAAGACTAACATGGAAGATTAACATGGAACAAATAGAAAGGGATGTCTTCTATGAGACAGTAAAGATTTTCTGTGCTTTTTATGTTGACAGATTCCCTTAAACTGGGTTCCGAGTTCATTTGGGATGTCTTTTGGACTACCGGGTACACGTTACTTTAAGACAATTATCAGACAACTAGATGGTGGCCCGATTCTAACGCATCGGTTATTCTAGAGTATGTATGTATGTATGTATGTATGTATGTATGTATGTATGTATGTATGTATGTATGTATGTATATATATATAGCAGCCACATAGTATATAGCACAGGCCACGTACCAAACAGTATAGCATTGCCCACGTAGTATATAGCAGCCACGTAGTATATAACACTGCCCACGTAGTATATAGCACAGCCCACGCAGTATATAACATTGCCAACGTATTGCCCACGTAGTATATAGCAGCCATATAGTATATAACACTGCCCACGTAGTATATAGCACAGCCCACGCAGTATATAACACAGCCCACGCAGTATATAACATTGCCCACGTAGTATATAGCAGCCACGTAGTATATAACACAGCCCACAGTATATAACACTGCCCACGCAGTATATAACACTGCCCACCCAGTATATAACGCTGCCCCCGTAATATATAGCACAGCCCACACAGTATCCAAAACTGGCCACGTAGTATATTGCAGCCACGCAGTATATAACGCAGCCCATGTAGTATGTAGCAGTGTGGGCACCATATCCCTGTTAAAAAAAAAAAAAAAAAATTTTGAATAAAAAAAATAGTTCTATACTCCCCCTCCGTCGGCCAGCGAAGCCGTGTCGATGCGCACACGCGCGGCTGCCACTAACTTCCGTTCCCAGAAACGCATTGCGATATTACCCTGAAGACTAAGCGGTCTCGCAAGACCGCTAAGTCTTCTGGGTAATTTCGCAACGCATCTCTGGGAACGGAAGCTGGCGGCAGGCGCGCGCCTCGGCGGACGACGGAAATTGAGAATAGCAGGTTTTTTTTTATTATTATTATTTTTAACATTAGATGTTTTTAGTATTGATGCTGCATAGGCAGCATCAATAGTAAAAAAGTTGGTCACACAGGGTTAATAGCAGCGTTAACGGAGTGCGTTACACGCAGCATAACGCGGTCCGTTAACGCGGTCATTAACCCTGTGTGAGCGCTGAGTGGAGGGGAGTATGGAGCGGGCGCCGGGCACTGACTGGACGGGAGTAGGGAGGGACTAATTCTTGGCTGGACTGTGCCTGTCGCTGATTGTCCTGGCTGCCGCGACCAGTCAGCTGGCGAGACCAATCAGCGACGCGGGATTTCTGAGACAGACAGAAGGAAGTACCCCTTAGACAATTATATAGTAGATAAGAAAAACAAACATATTTCCTTTTAATGAAAGCTTCCCAGGTGATGTAAAGAAGTGGAGGGGTCAATTTCAATAATTATAATAAACTAGGGTAGATTAGGAGGTAATAGAACTATTGCTGGTGCTTCTTTGAAACATGTGCATTCTAAACATACAGCTTTACAGCATGCACATTATGTACACTCATGCAGAGTATACAACTCTGCTTCTTGTTCAGTATACGCACTCAGCTCTGTGTGCATTTGCATATACAGTTCTGCTACATGTGCACCCACACACTCCACTGCTACAGAAACACACATGGACTTTGTGTCTGCAATTTTCATCATAGGAAGCTTCCTCCTGACTAATCCAAGCACTTTCCAGCAAGTTAACCAAAACAAATGTCAGACATACTGCTTAAATGTACCTGTCTGTAACACGTAGCCCTGATATTAATCACTAGGTAATGTCGTTACATAGAAGAGCCTGACACCACTATCTGTATATTCCGCGAGAGGGTTTTTGTCCTGTGTCTTGGGTAAGCTTTGCAATTGCTCTTTAATTAAGTTTAGTGTATAAAACAAAATAATGTCAATAGCACCAGGTTTATATAAAAAAAAAAAAAAAAAAAAAGCATTTTAGATTCACTTTCTATACATTTTGCAAAGCCTACCTGAACGTGGTCATCTTCAATAACTGGATCACTCGTGCTTGTAGATTTATCTGCCGTGCGTTTCCGCTTTACGGGTTTTCTGCATTTTGGCGTTGATTCTGTGCATGACATATTGCGATAAAACCATGAAATGGCCTCCTCCTTTAGTAGTCACAACTAGGGTTGAGCGACCTTTACTTTTATAGGATCGGGTCGGGTTTCACGAAACCCGACTTTTTCAAAAGTCGGGTCGAGTGAAATCGGCCGATCCTATAAAAAAGTCGGGGTCGGGGTCGGCCGAAACCCAATGCAGTGCATTGGGTTTCCATGGTTCCCAGGGTCTGAAGGAGCGGAAACTCTCCTTCAGGCCCTGCGATCCATATTTTAGTGTAAAATAAAGAATCAAAATAAAAAATATCGCAATACTTACCCTCTGACGCGCCCTGGTACTAACCGGGAACCTTCCTTCCTTAGAATCAGACTTCCAGGACCCTGCGGTGACGTCGCGGCTTGTGATTGGCCGCGCGGCCGCCCATGTGACCGCTCGTGCGGCCAATCACAAGCCGCGACGTCACCGAAGGTCCTGGAAGGGCTGATTCTTAGGAAGGAAGGCTGCCGGAAAGAAGCAGGGCGTGTCCGAGGGTGAGTATATTCCTATTAGGTATATACTCACCCTCGGACGCGCCCTGCTTCTTTCCGGCAGCCTTCCTTCCTAAGAATCAGCCCTTCCAGGACCTTCGGTGACGTCGCGGCTTGTGATTGGCCGTGCGAGCGGTCACATGGGCGGCATCGCGGCCAATCACAAGCCGCGACGTCACCGCGACGTCACCGCAGGGTCCTGGAAGTCTGATTCTAAGGAAGGAAGGTTCCCGGTTAGTACCAGGGCGCGTCAGAGGGTAAGTAATGCGATATTTTTAATTTTAATTCTTTATTTTACACTTAAATCTGAATTCCGATACCAATTCCCGATATCTTAAACATATCGGGAATCGGTATCGGAATTCCGATTCTTGATTCAAAAGATCGCCGACTTCATGGCCGACCCCACACTGGGGTCGGGTCGGGTTTCATGAAACCCGACCTTGCCAAAAGTCGGCGACTTTTGACAAATTTCGACCCGTTTCGCTCAACCCTAGTCACAACGAGACGCAGACTAATACAAGTATTGTAGCAAATAATGGAATACAAAGGGAACTCACCCCCATCGGAAATAAGAGACACCTGAGACAGCCTTGTTCTTGCTCTTGTAAGTGGCCCGTGTGTGTAACAGCACCTATGCTGTATCCTGTCGTTTTCAGGAGACGCATTTGGATCCATCACAATACCTGAATTAGTCCTGTTTGCCCCATTGTGTGGAGTCCTGAGTGTGGATTCGGAGCTTTCTCCTGGAGAGGAGCGACTAGTTGAAGGCTGCGGTCCGTCATCACTCTCACTGTTACTCCTTAGCGATTTTTGTTCCTGGGCCACATTTTTGGAGCAATGAGGACATAATGGACCCATCTCTTGTCCCTGAGCAGCATTGACCTCAAAATCCTCTGCTCTACTACCACACGTACATGCATCTACCTCCTCGGCAGACTCAGGACTCTCATTCAAAGATTGAGCAGTATCCATATTCTGGGGTTCAGGGTCACTGGCATTTATGACCCCACCTGCTGCATTCACTTCGCATGAGCAAGTTTTTACTTTGGTCCTGTCGGAGGGGTCACTGGTGGCCTTCATGTCAGCTTTTATCTGCTCGCTTGTCACTTGGCATCCCTTTTCACAGCATCTTTCTTCACTTGGTGCAGTCTGCTGTGGCGGACTCTTGAATGCAACACTGCACTTTTTCCGCAATGGCGTTTTACCTTTCCCACTTACAACTGGAAGGAGTGAAAAGAAATAGTGTTAAAAAAAAAAATGTATAAATGTGATTTATGGTCACTGCTAATAGGGCTAATCTGGTGGTCCTTGAACAGCGTGACAGTAAAATGCTGCATTTTTCACGATAAAGATGTGCTGTGTACACATACCCTTAACCCCTTAGTGACTGAGCCAATTTTGACCTTAATGACCAGGTACAATTTTGGAAATCTGACAAGTGTCACTTTATGCGGTAATAGCTCTGGAACACTTCAACAGATCCCACGGATTCAGAGACTGTTTTTCATGATATATTGTATTTCATGATAGTTGTAAAATTTGTTCGATAAGACTTGTGTTTATCTGTGAAAATATCGGAAATTTGGCAAAAATTTCGCAATTTTCAAACTTTAAATTCATATGCCCTTAAATCAGAGATAATTCACACAAAAATAGTTACGAAATAACATTTCCCTCAGGTCTACTTTATACCATTTTTAAACATGTTTGTTTGTAAGAAAGTTAGAAGGGTTAAAAGTTGATCAGCAATTTCAAAATCTTTTTAACAAATTTTACAAACCTTAAATACCCAAAAGTGACACCATTCTAAAAAACCATACCTCTCTAAAGTACTCAAAACCACATTCAGGAAGTTTATTAACCCTGAAGGTGCTTCACAGGAACTAAACCAATGTGGAAGGAAAAAAATTAACATTCAATTTCTTTCATAAAAACTTTACTTTAGTCTCAAACTTATTATTTTCACAAGGGTAACAGGAGAAAATGGACACCAATATTTGTTCTGCAATTTCTCCAGAGTATGCAGATACCCCATATGTGGGGGAAATCCGCTCTTTGGGCGCACGGCAGAGCTTGGAAGGGAAGGAACACGTAATGACTTTTTCAAAGCAAAAATGGCTGGGATCAAGAATGGACACCATGTTGCGTTTGGAGAGCCCCTGATGTGCTTAAACATTGGAAATCCCTCACAAGTAACCACATTTTGGAAACTAGAACCCTCAAGTAATGTATCTAGATGTGTCGTGAGCACCCTGAACCCCCTTGTGCTTCAGAAAAGTTTATAACGTAGAGCTGTGAAAAAAAAAAAAAAACCATAAAAATGTATTTTAGCCCCAATTTTTTATTTTCACAAGGGTAACAGGAGAAGATGAACCCCAAAATTTGCTGTGCAATTTCTCCTGCTGATACCTCATATGTGGAGGAAAACTACTGTTTGGCCACATGGCAGGGCTCAGAAAGGAAGGAGTGACCTTTTTGAACGCAGACTTTACTGGAATGGTCTGCGGACGCCATGACTTGTTTGGAGAGCCCCTGATGTGATTAAACAGTGAAGAAAAAAAACACAAGTTAAAGGGAACCTGTCACCCCGAAAATCACGGGTGAGGTAAGCCCACCGGCATCAGGGGCTTATCTACAGCATTCTGTAATGCTGTAGATAAGCCCCCGATGTTACCTGAAAGAGGAGAAAAAGACGTTAGATTATACTTACCCAGGGGCGGTCCCGCTGCTGGTCAGGTCAGATGGGCGTCTCCAGTCCGCTGCGGCGCCTCCTATCTTCTTTCCATGACGTCCTCTTCTGATCTTCAGCCACGGCTCCGGCGCAGGCGTACTTTGCTCTGCCCTCTTGAGGGCAGAGGATAGTACTGCAGTGCGCAGGCGCCGGAAAGGTCAGAGGCCCGGCGCCTGCGCACTGCAGTACTTTGTCTGCCCTCAACAGGGCAGAGCAAAGTACGCCTGCGCCGGAGCCGTGGCTGAAGATCAGAAGAGGACGTCATGGAAAGAAGATAGGAGGCGCCGCAGCGGACCAGAGATGCCCATCTGACCTGACCAGCAGCGGGACCGCCCCTGGGTGAGTATAATATAACGTCTTTTTCAGGTAACATCGGGGGCTTATCTACAGCATTACAGAATGCTGTAGATAAGCCCCTGATGCCGGTGGGCTTACCTCACCCGCGATTTTCGGGGTGACAGGTTCCCTTTAATCCATTTTGGAAACCACACCCCTCAAGTATTTTATCTAGGTGTATAGTGAGCATTTTAAACCTACAGATACTACAGAGATTTTGATATTTGGTCGTCATAATGAAAATTTTCATTTTTTTCACAAAAACACTGTTTTAGCCCCAAATTTGTAATTTTCACAACGTATAATAGGAGAAAACGGACCCCATAATTTGTAGCTAAATTTGACTATACCCCATATGTGGGCAAAAACTTCCTCTTGGACACATGGCAGGGCTACGAAAGGAAAGAGCTCTATTTGCCTGGGATAGATTATGAATGCCATGTCGCCCCTGACATGCGAAAACAGCAGAAACCCCACACAACCGACCTCAATTTGGAAACTTGTCCCCTCAGGGAATTCATATAGGGGTGCAGTTAGTGTTTTGAACCCATAGGTGCCTCACATAATGTTATAACATTGAGACGTGGAATATGACATTTTAGTGGTAAAAATGTAATTTTTGTATTTCCTTCAAATTTGTCAGGTACCCAAGGGTTAATAGGTGAAACTAGACCATACGTATTTTTGCACAATCTCTCCCGAACGCCGTGTTGCCCCATATGTTGTCAGAAATTACTTTTTGGCCACGTCAGGGTTGAGAAAGAAGGAGCGCTATTTGGCTTTTGGAGCACAGATTTTGCTAGATTAGTTTATGGGTGACATTTGATGAGCCCCCAAAGGTACCAAAACAGAAGAAAAACTCCAAAAGTGACCCAATTGTAGAAACTGCACCTGTCAATGAATTCATCTACGGCTGCAGTGACTATTTTGTAACATCCAAGCCAGGCTTATTTTCTGGAGGATTGCAAATCTTCCAGTCTAGTACCGGTACATTGTGTCCCCATATATTGTAGCTCCCCCATACATTGTACCCAGCTTGTGCTTTTGGTGACACACACACACACTGTAAATTGTTAAGTGCTCTCTCCCCACTACAATAAAGCCAAAAGTGGCCGCTCACTGTGGTTTAGGTACAGTGGGGCTCAGAAGGAGGGGGGCAATTTAGAGCGCAGAATTCACTGGATTTTATTTGAGGGGACGGGAGCCATGTCGCTTTTCCAGAGACTTTTATTTACCAGTAATGTGGGAACCATCTATAGTTCCAGTGACCTGAGTGGTGGCTTGTTTTGTGGGGAATAAGTTAAGGATTTTATTGGTAACATTTTGGGGTACATAATATTTTTCGATCGCTTCCAGTTTAAGGATGGGATCACATTCCTGTGTTCTACGCTGAGCAGTTATGATGAGGTTTCTGTGTAAATCACACAAAAAGGCAATTCAAACGTAACCTCCAACCATGAAGCAGACTTCTTACTCCGCTTGGTGTCTGCTCCGGTGGTATCCATCTTTTTAGGCATGTAGAGATCAGTGGTGGTCCACCCTTGTGCATTAAAAAGAAGCCTAAAATGATGGAAAACCGCACGAACACAGACCAGTCTAAAGTGACTCCAGCGTCCTCAAAAGTGAGTGTTTCCATCCGGGGTTGTGTGTGAATCGAGGTTTTGGGGAAATTACACGGAAACCCGTCGTAAGTGCTCAGCGGAGAGCGCAGGATAATTGTGAACCGAGCCTTATACCAATTTTTGGGAGGTAGAATGAACAAAGACAGCAGTATACGAATAGTTATTTTTATTTTTGCACGGTTCAACAGTCATAAGGCAGATTTATTGTTTGGGCTGGTGCGATTCCAGCGATACCAGATTTATTAGGTTTATTTTTTTTTTAGATTTTGCAGTTACCACACAGTAAAAATGCTTTTATTTATTTATTTTTTTTTAATAAAAAAAGTAGTTTTTTCGGCCTCCACATTCTGAGAGCTGTAACTTATATTTTTTGACGAACAGAGCTTTATGGGGCTTACTTTTTGTGGGACGAGTTGCAGATTTTTTCTAGTACCATTTACGGGTACATAATATTTTTTGATCGCTTTTTATTCAGATTTTCAAAACACAGAATTAACCAAAAAAAACAGCAATTTCAGTGGTTTCTATTTTTTATATTTTGCACCGTTCACCATGCGGTAAGAGTGTTCAGACCAATTTTGTTCATCGTGTTGGTACGATTACAGCGATATACGGTTAATATTGTTTGTTTATGCTTTGCTATTTTTAGACTAAAAACAATATGTTAGCAAAATGAATTTGTTCTTGATTCATCATATCCTGAAAGTTGTAACTTTTTTATTGCTTTGCCGAATGTGTCATATGAGGGTTTGTTTTTATGTGGGACGATTTGGTGTTTTTTTAGTTATACCTTTTTTTTTTTTTTATTTAACATATGACTATCACTTTTTATTCACTTTACGATAAACAAAAAAACTACATTTTTGGCGTTTTTTTTTATTTTTTAATCACATTTTTTTCCGGCATACTCCATACTGAATAAATAACGTGCCAATTTTATACAACAGGTTGTTCCGGATGCGGCGATACCAATTAGGTGAACATATTTTTGGTAATTTTTGTTTTATCACAAACACTGCGTTTTGAGTGGCAAAATGGATTTTCGTGATTTGTGTGCACTTTGTGTGTTCCTTAGTTTTTTACATATTTTATTTAACTTTTGTACACTTTACAACTTAAATATGGCAGTTGCAAATGACAGAGGTATTTAAGGGCTTAATTGTCCCCGATTGGCAGCAAACCTGTCTGGGTCAGATACTGCAGCGTGTTAGTTGGAATAGCAGTGCTATACTCTTATTCCTCAACGCCGCTTTTTTTAAACTTTAAAAAATGGTGCTGAGGAATAAGGATCCTTAACCACCGCCGTTAAAAGGCGTATCGGCGGTTGTTAAGGAGTTAAAGGGAATATGTCAGCAGATTTTTGCCATTTACACTGAGAGGAGCATGATGTAGAGGCAGAAATCCTGGTCCAAGAGATGTGTCACTTGCTAAGCAGCTTGCTGTAGTTTCAATACAATCAGTGCTTCATTAGAAGTGGATCACTGGAGGACTAGGTCTCACATGCAGGACAGTCAAGCTAATCTTTGTAACCACGACCCTACAACTGATTGGTAGCTTGCTGACTATGCACAGTGTATACAGGAAGCTGCCAATCAGTGGTGTGGGCAGGGCTATACACAACTCACCATTTTGACCACAGCTCATTCTACAGGGATTCCATCACAACTACACCAAGCAGTCCAGTAAGTGATATATCGCTGGAATCCGCCTGTCTGCCCCTACACCATGCGGTTCTCGGATTACATAACAAAACTGCTAATGGATTCCACTTTAATGCAACGAGTAGAGGTGTTCTTTAAGCAGGTTTTAGCCCATAAACAATAAAAGAGGGATTTTTGCTACTCACCATAAAATCTCTTTCTTGGAGCCTTCATAGGGGTACACAGGTAACTATGGGGTGTATGCTGCTGTTGCTAGGAGGCTGACACTAGGCAAAAAAAAAGTAAAAATCGCTCCTCCCCAGCAGTATACACCCACCGACAGGCAACAAGTACCTCAGCTGGTGTAAAAGCAGTAGGAGAAGCAACGAGAACTCAACATATGTACCATCCCAACAACAAAGGCACTTAGGCCCAAAAAGCGGTACAAACAGTTAGGGAGGGTGCGGTGTCCCCCCAATGAAGGCTCTAAGAAAGATTTTACGGTGAGTACCAAAAATCACTTTTTCTTTATAGCTTCATTGGGGGACACAGGTAACTATGGGACGTCCAAAAGCAGTTCCAAGGGTGGGAACAGAAAGAAAGCAAAGAAAATGGACTTAGGTCGGCCAGTGTGCAACCGCCGCCTGCAGTACCTTCCTCCCAAGCCTGCATTGGACGAGCCATGGGTATGAACCCTGTAAAACCTCGCAAATGTGTGCAAGGACGACCAGGTGGCGGCCTTGCATATCTGTAAAGCCGAAACCTGGTGATGAACAGCCGAAGAAGCCCCCACGGCCCTGGTGGAGTGAGCCCTGACTCACGGAGGATGCTGTTTGCCCTGAACGCGGTAAGCCTCAAATATCGCCGAATGAATCCAACGGGCAATAGTGGACTTAGAAGCTGGAATCCCCTTACAATGACATTCAGAGATGACAAATAGGGCATCGGAATGACAAAAGGAAACAGTCCTTGTGAGGTAGACTCTAATAGCTCTGACCAAATTCAGCTTGTGCAGGAACTTCTCCAGGGGATGGACCAAAGAGGGACATAGAGATGGAAGGACAATATCTTCATTGATGTGAAAAGAAGAGACCACCTTGGGAAGAAAGGATGGAATAGGACTGAGAACTACCTTGTCCTGATGTAGAATCAGGAACGGAGAACGACAAGATAAAGATGCTAACTTGGAAATCCTCCTGATAGACTTAATGGCAATCAGGAAGGCCACCTTCCATGACAGGAAAGAAAAATAAATCTCTTGAATGGGCTCAAAAGGTGCACATTGGAGGGCATCGAGAACAAGATTGAGATCCCATGGTTCTATCGGAGGATGGTAAGGTAGTGCCAGGAGGGCAACACCCTGAAGAAAGGTCTTCAATTGGGAACGGGAAGCCAGATCCCTCTGGAAGAGGATAGACAGAGTGGAAACTTGACCTTTGAGGGTACTGAGCGATAGACCGGAGTGAGTCAAGACCCGCTTGAGGGAAACCAAGGATGGAAGGAAGGGAAAAGGACATTGGAAACAAGTTGTTCTCCTCGCACCACCGGAAGAAGGCCTTCCAATATCTGAGGTAAATGCGCGAGGATGCTGGTTTTCTCACCCTAATCATGGTTTGAATGACCTGGTGAGAAAAACCAGCCTCCTTTAGGACTGCGGCCTCAACGGCCATGCCATTAAACTCAGACTGAGAACTCTGGTGGTAGAGAGAGCCTTGTGAGAGAAGGTCTGGACGGTCTGGAAGCCTCCAGAGGGGGTCCAAGAGCATGTTTACCAGCTCCGCATACCAAGGATGTCTTGGCCAGTCCGGAGCTATCAGGATTACGGGAATCCCTTCTGTCTTTATCTTTTCCACGACCCTCAGATTCAAGGGGAGAGGCGGAAAAAGATAAGGCAGCTGAAACTGGGACCACTAGGGCATCGCAACCGATGGCCAGCGGATCCCAGGACCTGGCCACGAACAGAGGAACCTTGTGGTTCATCCAAGACACCATGAGGTCAATGTCCGGAGTGCCCCATCCCTGACAAATTTGGTTGAAGACGGCAGGATTGAGGGTCCACTCGCCTGATGCGTGGCCATAACAACTCAGAAAATCGCCGGCCCAATTTTCCACCCCCAGAATGTGAACAGCTGATAAGGCAGGGACGTGACGTTCAGCCCATCGCAGAATCCTTGTCACCTCTGTCATAACCTGCTTGCTGCGAGTCCCGCCTTGGTGGCGTTGTCCGATTTAATGCGGATCAGCTTGCCTGCGAGGAGGGACTGCCAGCGGAGTAGAGCAAGAAAGACTGCCCTGATCTCCAGGAGATTGATGGAGAGAAGGGCTTCCTGTGCGTTCCAGCGACCCTGCGCTGTGTGATAAAGGAAGACCGCTCCCCAACCAAGGAGACTGGCGTTGGTCGTGATGATCTGCCACTGGGGAGGGAGAAAGGACCTTCCGCGTAGGACTGAGGCGGATAGCGTCCACCAAGTCAGAGATTGCCTCACCTTGAGGTGCAGAAGTCGCCTTAGAGAGCAGATCCCCTGGCAGAGAGAAGAAAACTTCTCCTTTGAAAGGAAGACACGGGCCTGGGCTGTGTCGGACTCCATACCCAGGAACACCTGGGGCTGAGCTGGGAGCAGGGAGGATTTCTCTCGGTAGACAATCCAGTTGAGATGGACCAGAGTGTCCAGAGAGTCCTGAAGACTCTGGTCGCAGTCTCGGCGAGAAGGCCCTTTGATCAGGAGATCATCCAGGTAAGGGATTATGAGGATCCCCTTGGAGTGAAGGATGGCCATGACTGCGGCCATGGCCATTGTTAACACCCTGGGGGCAGACGCCAGGCCGAAAGGAAAAGCAGTGAACTGAATGATCCTCCTGGATCGCAAACTGAAGGAATCTCTGATGCTGCACACAAACAGGGATGTGGAGATAAACATCCTAGATGTCTAGAGAGCAAAGAAATTCAGGCGCTGCTGTGGGGGAGAAACCTACATTACTTGCAGGTGGGTCCACGATTCCTCTTCGCAAATGAGGATCACTTCAGGAGCCCTCTGTTGGGAGAGGGTCACTGGCATCTGGGATCCTTCTTCCCGCACCGTCTCCAGATGGTGCAGAAGACAGCATCAACCCCTTACGAGAAGGGGGGAGCCCACCACTGGTGACCACATTCTTCCCCTCAGTCCTCTCCGAGGAGAGGGGTGAGGATGGGAAAAGGCAAGGACTGGCTCAGGAATCACCATGAAACACCCATAAGGGTTACAGGGGATAAACTCCTCCCTGCGGGTCTGTGAGTGGGCGATGTGGGTGACACCACACTGCTTTCTCGATCACATACATGCGGGAAAACAGGGTGAGATATTACACCGTTACCCTAGAATGATGAACCTGAAAAACAAAGGGAAAGGAGTAATAAACACAAACAGGGAACCTGCAAAGGCAAATGCGGATCTGGGATCAGATCCAGGTTCGCCTCCTACAGACACTAAGCTTAAACTGAGGTACTTGGTGCCTGTCGGTGGGTGTATACTGCTGAGGAGGAGCTATTTTCATTTTTTTTGCCTAGTTCCAGCCTCCTAGCGACAGCAGCACACACTCTGTAGTTACCTGTGCCTCCCAATGAAGTGATAAAGAAAAATGTGTTCCTATGAATAACTGCATAGTTGTGTGGAAGCTGCCAACCGAGATGTCTACTGGCAGAACAATGGCCAGGTCCAAAACAGTAACCAGCATATGAATAAAAGAGGTAAAGTTTCATATCCGCACTATATACTCACCACCGTCATTTGTGCTGTCCTGAGGGTCTGTCAACTGAAAGCTTTTACCTTCTTCAGAAGACAAGTTGCTGACAGAGGCGGTACTGACATTAGAGCCATTGCCTAAATCATCCTCATCCTCACTATCAGAATCGTGCACGGTTATTGGTGCAGCTTTTACAGCAGGCTGTAAACCACTGGGACCTGCAGAACATGTACAGATGTGTAAGAGCAGCAGTGAATACGGTTTGCACCTATTTTGGCAAGATAAATACCTAGGTTTTGAAAAAAATATGCGCATTAATAAAAAATTAAAACAAAAATCCAATTAAATCATAGAGAACAATTTTTATTTTACAAATCAATAATACACATGAAAATAAGAAAATTTGTAATATATCTTATCAGAGAAATCCGCTTCTTTCTCCTCTTGGACTGAGTGACTAACATAAATATCCTCTTAAAACTTTACTTTTTTATATTAGTTAAAAAAAATCCTGACAAAAATTGTGTGAATGTGCACTAATAAAATGTAGTAATTCAAGCAAGGATTATCACAGAGGTACTGGATTATATTCAATACATCAAATCATAATGTGTCCCTTCACTCTTGTCTCGTGGTGGAGATCAATGCCCCAGATATAGGGCTTTCTTGTATCTTTATTCAATTTGGACCTGACCTAGGTGCAATAAATAATGATAATATAGCCTATAAGATACAATGTAAAGTTGCACTTACTCAAGGACGAACGCAAAGGTAAAGTCAGATGATTACTTCCCCTGTATCCCCCCTACAATGGCCCTTGCCACAGGGGTTGGCACTCTTAACAATATGCAATTGGCGCCCCCATTTCCAAATCATCCGTCCCTGATGCATCCCTATATTGCACTTAGGATGATGTATCCGATAAGGGAAGGGTAGCTATGCGACTGAGGATCCAATAAATCCTATCCAAAAACTTAAGCCGAGCTCCCAACAGCGATCAAGCTGGCCCTGCTCCTATGCCCCGCACAATTGCCATGAAGTACCCATATGTCAAAGGTCGGGAACCCCTATACGACCATGACGTCAAAGGTTGTGAAGGGGTTAAAAGATCGGATCGATAGTGTTAGAAATGTTAAGAATGAATACCTATTCATTGACAGTGTAGTTCTGTGTCCCATTTACTGCTTTCCCTTGCCTCCCAAATGTGACAAGAGCTGCAGAGCGACCCGCTTTAATTTATAGCCATATACGATCACATTTCACATACGGAAACAACTCTGAAGGAGTTCCCCCAGCAGGTAAAGTGCAATTTAATCAATAGATCTTGTAATAAAAATAATTTCCACAATTGGATGTGTTAATAAAAACCATTCCTGTGCAGATATATCCTTATAAATGTGTTGTGTACGGTTATCTGCGTTGTGTAGCCATGAAAAGCTGCTCCAGTTCATAGTTGGTGTATACTACATCTCTCACAGCCGCTGCTTTCTGTGAGGTAACATTTCTCTCCCTGAGAAAATCACAGGAGTGGGTGTTTCTCCTGCGTCACCCGGCCTGTGAGCTCATCATAAATCAAGTTAGTGCCACACGAGCACAGTGCCGCAGGAGCTTTGACATCACTGATCTAAATTATGGTGAGCTCAGAGGGCTCGAGACTCAGCAGAAATACAGGCTCCTGTGATAAAGCAGGAAGGGAAGTGTGTTACATCACAGAATGAAGCAGTTGAGAACCCCTCTGCTTTGTCATCTGTATATTTACTTATCATAAGTGACTTATGCTATCCTCCCTGGCTAGGATCTGTGTTTAAGTGCTGACCATCAACTAGAGCAGCCCTGCATGGTGGGACACAGCAAATCACAGTACATAGGAGAGGCATATATAAAAGATTAGTTAAGCAAATCCAAATGCGGAAATTCTTATTACACCAACATCTGTTGATTACAATGTACTTTGTTCGTGGGACACGGTATTTTAATAGTGTGGTCACTCCCAAAGAATATAAATACAACTAAAGGATATGATACACATATATGCACCAAATACCCCATGCAAACTTTTTTAAAAATATATGTGGTTGTTCGTTTCAATAGAACCACTTCATGTTTTACATGAATTCAACATAAAACATATGTGAACATCATGGAGCAAAATGGAAAATAATCAGGACATTATTAATAGAACAACCTGCTCGTTCCTCATCCGCATCCATTGGTAAAACAGCCAAATCTGGGCCTGCCACTTCATTGTCTTGAGCAGCCGGTCTAAGTTCATCTTGTGGAATATCTTCCATGTCATTTAGAGCTACAAAACGTAAGCACATGGTAAATGAACACTGCAAAATGTAAGTGAATGCATTCCACATACAGACGTGCATGTCCTCATCTTTTCTCTTGGCTAAAAAATGTATGTAGATATATAGCACATTACCAACTTTTTGTATTAGTAAAAATTGAAATACAATCATGATATATACGATCAATGTTTCTATGCGCAGCTGCCCAGCAGTTGTAATGTGAATTGTGGCCTGTTAAGGGTTTTCCTAACAAGTTACGACTAAGGCTCTTGCCGAAACGCGTCACCCAGTTACTGACTAATGTGATTTTTTAAAATGATTTTCAAATAAAAACAAGGATATTTTTATGTCAAGGATCCAGCATTACTTCTTTTTCTTTTCTCTTTGGGCTAATCAGACACCCAGCCGACGGGTGGCTGTGTTCCTCACCTACATTGACCGGTCAGGTCAAAGGATTTTCTGGTGAGCGACATACCCTCTACTGACTTTTATCCCTATAGCTGCCAGATCAGATGACTTTTCACATTGTTTCCACTAAAATACAGCAGGGTTTCAGAGAGAGACCTAAAAGGCTGAAGTCGCGCAGATAGTCTGATTCATGATGCCCGAACCATATGTCTATATGAATCTTGCGGCAGGGTTCCTTTAACCAAATGTAGGAAAAACGTACGGGAGGTCAAATCTGAAGGATTAAAAAGAAGTCAACAAGAAAAAGCCAAACTGTCCATATCATTCTTTTATGAGCTGTCATGAACCCGTTATCCCCAAAACTGTGCGAGCACAGATGTGTTGTCATTTCAGGAGGTATTCACTATGGACAAGAGCGCTGTCATTCAACAACGGCGGAACTATGCAGAGAGCTTGGTCATAGCAAGGGTGCACCAAACATCCTAATTTACTTAATAATTCAAGATCATTTTATGGATAATCAGAGAAAACTACAAAAAATAAAAACAGACAATGGAAAGAGTCACCCATGTGGAACCAGCTCTTCACAGTTCATGGTCGCTAGATGGGGAACCCCAGCTGTCAACATAGGTAGAAGTCTCAGAGGAGGATATGCGATAAAATAGGTAAGACGTCTAAGTGGAGACTTCCGACTTTAAACACTTAAAACATTTTGGCAGAATGCTAATTCTATTGTGGAATATTACATCAGACAAGGTCTTGTTTTTTTTTTAGTAAAAAGGTATGTCCCACCTTCAGCAGCTATATGCTGTTCCTCTACATGGTTCTCTGCTCGGACATCAGGATCCTCATGTCCCTCCTCATGTTGTGGTGGTGGAATATTTTGCGGCGGTTGATTATTTTGTTGCAGGTTGTTATTCTGGTGGTTGTTATTTTCATTCTCATTGTTAGAGTTCTGATTGCTCACGAGGGCTGATGACACTCCGATACCCGTTCCAGCACTAAGACCTACACGAGCACAGCCCTAGAAATAGAAAGCGTCCTTAGGGTATGCATCCTCTAAAATCGGTACAACAGATCTAATACCAGCTATTTAACCCCTGCACCAAGAGGAAGAATTATTAAACTGAAATCCAATAGGTGCAAAGTAATCATAGCAATATGGTCATGTGAGGACAACTGCAAGTTTGCCCTAATGGAGCCAGGAAGCAACTTCATATAGGAAGTTATTAGAAACAGAAGAGAAAAGCTTAAGTCTACAGTGCTTCACATATGAAAAACATTATTTGTATACACAATTACAGGTAGAAAACGACATAAGAACAGTATATAAAAGATGATCACAGCAAGCAGGGCTGTCAATGTCTGGTGCTAAAAGATCTTGTGAAAAAGACACAAAAAAACATTAGAAAGTCTTAACATAGTAACCAAAGACAATGCACAAGTCCTTACAAGTACAGTAAGTCTAAGATATGCTAAACATCATAGTCCCCAACATGTGGTGGACAAATCTCTGTAAATAAGTATGGATATACTAGTCAGAAAGAACATACCAATAAAAGGCATCAAACAAGACGCCAGCCTAGGAAAAAAAACCTGTGTCCCCGGCGTGCGTTTCACTTGTTCATGTATACCACTCCAATGATGAAGCGGTACCTTTTCACACCATTCATTTTTGCCAGCCCTGCTTGCTGTGATCATCTTTTTTATACTATTCTAATGTCATTTTCTACCTGTAATTGTGTATACTAATAAAATGTTTTTCATATATGAAGCACTTTAGATTTCAGCTATTCTCTCCTGCTTCTACCAAGAGGAAGAAGTATGTTGCGTGAAGGTAATTTCATTGTACTATGACAAACATATATTTCACGCGGATGTAGTGGGAACAAATCAGTTGGTTTCAATCTAAAGGCCATGTTCACACAGTGCGTTTTTTTCTGCGGAACCGCAGCGTTTTTGCCGCTGCGGTTCCGCAGCTGTTTTCCATGCAGGGTACAGTACAATGTACCCTATGGAAAACAGGAACCACTGTGCACATGATGCGGGAATCGGGGAAAAAAAGCCGCGCTGAATAGCCGCGGTAAAAAAGAAGTACCATGTCACTTCTTTTTTCGGAGCCGCAGCGGTTCTGCACCCATAGACCTCCATTGTGAGGTCAAACCCGCAGATCAAAAATATATCTGCGGGTTTTATTGCGGTTTGTGGTGCCGAACCGCTGCAGCAGGAAGTGCGGGGAAGCGGGCGGAAGTGCGTGGGCGGAGTGTGGCTGCCCCGATCCCACCCCCCCATGCTCCGATGCCCCCCCTCCGTGCTCCGATGCCCCCCCCGTGCTCCGATGCCCCCCCCCGTGCCCTAATCTCCCCCCCTTATACTTACCCGGCCTCCCGGTGTCCGTCCGGCCGTCTTCTCCCTGGGCGCCGCCATCTTGCAAAATGGCGGGCGCATGCACAGTGCGCCCGCCGAATCTGCCGGCCGGCAGATTCGTTCCAAAGTGCATTTTGATCACTGAGATATAACCTATCTCAGTGATCAAAATAAAAAATAGTAAATGACACCCCCCCCTTTGTCACCCCCATAGGTAGGGACAATAAAAAAATTAAGATTTTTTTTTTTTTCCACTAAGGTTAGAATAGGGTTAGGGTTAGGGGTAGGGTTAGGGTTAGGGGTAGGGTTAGGGGTAGGGTTAGGGGTAGGGTTAGGGTATTTTCAGCCATTTTAACCCTAAAAAAACTTCCTAGAAAACACACAGACTCTGCATAGAAAACTGCATAAAAAACGCATCAAAAAACGCATCAAAAAACGCACCAAAAAGCACCAAAAAAAGGACCTGCGTTTTCTGCAAAGAGCTGCGGTTTCAGTCCTGAAAAAAAAAGGATGGAAATCAGGAACGTGTGAACATACCCTCAATGGTCAGGATGACTGCCAAGTGCAATCCTGATGGTTTACTTCTGCATATAATGAAATTGACAGGAGAGAGCTCCCTCTGTCACCCAATCAGCCCCATCTATAATACTACTGTGAGGTGCTGATTTGTTGCCCTGGCAATCAAAAGCCAAGCTATGGCCTTCCGTTCTGTCAAGTGCAGAAGTAACAGACATTTTAGCAATCAGTGGGGGTTTCAAGAATATAGCAAAAAAAAAAAAAAAACCTTTAACCCCTTAAGCCCCAAGGGTGGTTTGCACGTTAATGACCGGGCCAATTTTTACAATTCTGACCACTGTCCCTTTATGAGGTTATAACTCTGGAACGCTTCAACGGATCCCAGTGATTCTGACATTGTTTTCTCGGGACATATTGTACTTCATGATAGTGGTAAAATTTCTTTGATATTACCTGCATTTATTTGTGAAAAAAACGGAAATTTGGCGAAAATTTTGAAAATTTCGCAATTTTCCAACTTTGAATTTTTATGCAATTAAATCACAGAGATATGTCACACAAAATACTTAATAAGTAACATTTCCCACATGTCTACTTTACATCAGCACAATTTTGGAACCAAAATTTTTTTTTTGGTTAGGGAGTTATAAGGGTTAAAAGTTGACCAGCAATTTCTCATTTTTACAACACCATTTTTTTTTTAGCGACCACATCTCATTTGAAGTCATTTTGAGGGGTCTATATGATAGAAAATACCCAAGTGTGACACCATTCTAAAAACTGCACCCCTCAAGGTGCTCAAAACCATATTCAAGAAGTTTATTAACCCTTCTGGTGCTTCACAGGAATTTTTGGAATGTTTAAATAAAAATGAACATTTAACTTTTTTTCACAAAAAATTTACTTCAGCTCCAATTTGTTTTATTTTATCAAGGGTAACAGGAGAAAATGGACCCCAAACCTTGTTGTACAATTTGTCCTGAGTACGCTGATACCCCATATGTGGGGATAAACCACTGATTGGGCGCATGGGAGACCTCGGAAGGGAAGGAGCGCCGTTTGACTTTTCAATGCAAAATTGACAGGAATTGAGATGGGACGCCATGTTGCGTTTGGAGAGCCACTGATGTGCCTAAACATTGAAACCCCCCACAAGTGACACCATTTTGGAAAGTAGACCCCCTAAGAAACTTATCTAGAGGTGTGGTGAGCACTTTGACCCACCAAGTGCTTCACAGAAGTTTATAATGCAGAACCGTAAAAATAAAAAATCATATTTTTTCACAAAAATTATCTTTTCACCCCCATTTTTTTATTTTCCCAAGGGTAAGAGAAGAAATTGGACCCCAAAAGTTGTTGTACAATTTGTCCTGAGTGCGCTGATACCCCATATGTGGGGGGAACCACCGTTTGGATGCATGGGAGGGCTCGGAAGGGAAGGAGCGCCATTTGGAATGCAGACTTAGATGGAATGGTCTGCAGGCGTCACATTGCGTTTGCAGAGCCCCTAATGTACCTAAACAGTAGAAGCCCCCCACAAGTGACCCCATTTTGGAAACTAGACCCCCCAAGGAACTTATCTAGATGTGTTGTAAGAACTTTGAACCCCCAAGTGTTTCACTACAGTTTATAACGCAGAGCCGTGAAAATAAAAAATCTTTTTTTTTCCCACAAAAATTATGTTTAGCCCCCAGTTTTGTATTTTCCCAAGGGTAACAGGAGAAATTGGACCCCAAAGGTTGTTGTCCTATTTGTCCTGAGTACGCTGATACCCAATATGTTGGGGTAAACCCCTGTTTGGGCACACGGGAGAGCTCGGAAGGGAAGGAGCACTGTTTTACTTTTTCAACGCAGAATTGGCTGGAATTGAGATCGGACGCCATGTCGCGTTTGGAGAGCCCCTGATGTGCCTAAACAGTGGAAACTCCCCAATTATAACTGAAACCCTAATCCAAACACACCCCTAACCCTAATCCCAACAGTTACTCTAACCACACCTCTAACCCTGACACACCCCTAACCCCAATCCCAACCCTATTCCCAACCGTAAATGTAATCTAAACCCTAATCGTAACTTTAGCCCCAACCCTAACCCTAACTTTAGCCCCAACCCTAACGGTAGCCTTAACCCTAGCCCTAACCCTAACCCTAGCCCCAACCCTAACCCTAGCCCTAACCCTAGACCTAACCCTAGCCCTAACCCTAGCCCCAACCCTAACCCTAGCCCCAACCCTAGCCCTAACCCTAGCCCCAACCCTAATCCTAGCCCCAACCCTAACCCTAGCCCCAACCCTAATCCTAGCCCCAACCCTAACCCTAGCCCCAACTCTAACCCTAGCCCTAACCCTAGCTGGAAAATGGAAATAAATACATTTTTTTTATTTTTCCCTAACTAAGGGGGTGATGAAGGGGGGTTTGATTTACTTTTATAGCGGGTTTTTTAGCGGATTTTTATGATTGGCAGCCGTCACACACTGAAAGACGCTTTTTATTGCAAAAAATATTTTTTGCGTTACCACATTTTGAGAGCTATAAATTTTCCATATTTTGGTCCACAGAGTCATGTGAGGTCTTGTTTTTTGCGGGACGAGTTGACGTTTTTATTGGTAACATTTTCGTGCATGGCACATTTTTTGATCGCTTTTTATTCCGATTTTTGTGAGGCAGAATTACCAAAAACCAGCTATTCATGAATTTCTTTTGGGGGAGGCGTTTATACCGTTCCGCGTTTGGTAAAATTGATAAAGCAGTTTTATTCTTCGGGTCAGTACGATTATAGCGATACCTCATTTATATTATTTTTTTATGTTTTGGCGCTTTTATACGATAAAAACTATTTTATAGAAAAAATAATTATTTTTGCATCGCTTTATTCTGAGGACTATAACTTTTTTATTTTTTTGCTGATCATGATGTATGGCGGCTCGTTTTTTGCGGGACAAGATGTCGCTTTCAGCGGTACCATGGTTATTTATATCTCTCTTTTTGATCGCGTGTTATTCCACTTTTTGTTCGGCGGTATGATAATAAAGCGTTGTTTTTTGCCTCTTTTTTTTTTTTCTCCTTACGGTGTTTACTGAAGGGGTTAACTAGTGGGCCAGTTTTATAGGTCGGGTCGTTACGGACGCGGTGATACTAAATATGTGTACTTTTATTTTTTTTTTTATTTAGATAAAGAAATGTATTTATGGGAATAATATATATATTTTTTTCATTATTTTGGAATATTTTTTTTTATTTTTTTTTTACACATTTGGAAATTTTTTTTTTTACTTTTTTACTTTGCCCCAGGGGGGGACATCACAGATCAGTGATCTGACAGTGTGCACAGCACTCTGTCAGATCACCGATCTGATAGAAGTGCAGGCTGCTTCACAGTGCAGGCTGCTTCACAGTGCCTGCTCTGAGCAGGCGTCTGTGAAGCCACCTCCCTCCCTGCAGGACCCGGATCCGCGGCCATCTTGGATTCGGGCCTGGAAGATGCAGGGAGGGAGGTAAGACCCTCGCAGCAACGCGATCACATCGCGTTGCTGCGGGGGTCTCAGGGAAGCGTGCAGGGAGCCCCCTCCCTGCGGGAAGCTTCCCTATACCGTCGGCACATCACGATCATCTTTGATCGCGGTGTGTCGGGGGTTAATGTGCCGGGGGCGGTCCGTGACCGCTCCTGGCACATAGTGCCGGATGTCAGCTGCGATAGGCAGCTGACACCCGGCCGCGATCGGCCGCGCTCCCCCTGTGAGCGTGGCCGATCGCATATGACGTACTATCCCGTCACTGGGAATTAAGTCCCAGGGCACCTCGACGGGATAGTACGTCATATGGGATAAAGGGGTTAAAGAAAAATAGTAGCAAAGGTCTCTCAATACATGTCTAAAGGTGCATTTAGGCAAGTCGAGAATCGGAGAATGAGTATTGGCAAGAGGTTTCTAAATATCAGTCCATGTAACCACTTGGTTTGTTGGAGCATTTGTTAGCAGAATAAAATCATCATGTCAACAAGGAGTATGCTATTGACAGCACCATGCTGTATGGGAACAGAATGAACGATCCTTCTGTTCCCATAGTCACTTTTGGCTTGCCTAAGCAGGCCAGTAAATGAGAGCTGATAAAACTGCACCCAAAGGGGAAAGAATGGAACATCTAAACGTAACCCCTTCACAACATATGACATATTTACAGCATATGACATGACCCTGAGTTTGATGATGGTTCAGACGCTGAGCCCACATCTCTCCCCGCACATAACAGCAGATTTAATAAGTGGTCATGTGCCTTTAACAGCAACAGGTGGATTGGAGCTTCACCCGCCGCTGTCAACTAGTTAAATCCCACTGCAAATCTCCAACAACTGTAGGCTTGTTATTAGAGGGGCTCATCTTCGCCAATCACGTGATCGTAGGGCGCCAATGGGTTGTCATTAGAGCCTGGGTCTGGAGAATCATAGAATGATAGAGTTGGAAGGGACCTCAAGGGTCATCGTGTCTCAATGCAGAGCAGGATTCACTAAACCATCTCAAGACCCCGATGCCTGTCATGATACTCCTGTGAATGCAAGAATATTAACAAAAAAAAACAAAAAAAAAAACAACACACCCCACACAAAGTTCAAATCACTCCACTTTTGCTATATAGATGGAAAAAAACAAATTATAAAAAAAAAAAAAACACGTGCTTGGCAAAATGTATGTGTAATTTCTCCCAAGAACTAACCTTCGGGGGTTCCCGAAACATCTGGTCCAATGAGATAAATTCTAAACTGGGAAGAAACTCAACAAACTGACTGAAGGATTCCAGCTTAATAGCATGACAGCGCACCAAGCTAAGGTCAACCAATCGGTTCCATCGGGAGTGATCTGTAAGGGAACAGAAAACGATGCTCATACCACAGAGATTGGGACTAATTTAAAGCTTTAATATTGTGGATTACTAGGATGTGGTAAAGGTAGCTTCAGTAAGAAACTGTGGTTTGGTCTCAAACGAATTTAAGGGGTTGTCCAAAATAATGAAAAAGCTGCACACATTATCCCTGTAGTGCACATATGGGATTTTGCTTATTATGATTAATCTGAGGTTGGCGTTACGCCTTATATCAAGGGTGAGGAATCTTTTTTCTGCCAAGGGCCATTTGGATATTTATATCACCCATCAGGGGCCGTTGAAACTCCGCCCACAAAATACATCCTGACTGGCACTGGTGTCAGGACGTAATCTTTCATAGCATGCCCTTCAGTGTTCAGTAGTGAACCCTGCGTGTGTATGCTAACAGAGCAAGAAGAAATTAATGAGCTGGTGGCAATCATAATACAGCTCCGTACCCAAGAATGCGGTCCCTGAGAATCTGCTCGGGGGCCTGATACGTCCGTAGAACACGCATTACACACGGCCCAATGATTCTCAATGGGTCAGGTCCTATCAGCCGTATATTACGCATCCGTATTATAAGGCTTTCTACGGCCGTACAAAATCGCAGCATGCTGCGTTTGTCAGCGTATTGCGCAAAAAATACGCCAATGAAAGTCTATAGGGGCACGCAAAATACGGAATGCATACGGACCATGCATGTGACTTGCGAGAAATACGCTACACTCTGGCAGATGTCCGGAAATGACCAAAGGTCTCAATCAGGCAGGTGAGACATGCTAATTAGCTGAAAAAGCCAGACAGTGAACCCGGAAGTCTGCTGCACGCCTCCACGTAGTGAGATTCACCATGGCTCACATTACCAATGTGGACATGCTCATAATTTTGGTGCAAGAAAGGCCAGTAATTTGGGACCAGAGAGATCCCAACTACGCCAACAGGGCCCAAAAAGAGGCAGCATGGAGGAGCGTGTGTGGGTCCCTATTCCCACGTTATGAGCAGCAGCCACATGAGGCACAGACACAAATAAGTACACTCATGTTTGTAATTTAATTTTCTTGTGAAACAGTAGTACCTAACTCCTTTGAAGTTTTATACATGAATTTGTTAATTACTACAGAACTTAATTAAAAGCACACCAGTACGTACATGGTGCTGTACATGATAAACGGATTAAAAAAAATAGTTGTAACAGATGTCCCTTACAGTGTTAACCAGAAAAATTACATTATGGGATAGAGGGTAGCGGACTCTGTCCTTGTGGCCTTACATACAAATTGTATTATTTGATCTCAATTACTAATAAATGTATTCCACAAATGCATATTCCTATGCTACACTAAAATCTGTGTAGTCAACTACACCTTGTGTGACCACTGTGCATAATGGGTTAATCAATTTGTTTAATGTATTTTGTTTCAGTGGGTGATGTTACAACATGGAGGAGCATCTGCGATCAATATAGGAGGGAGAGGCAGCAGCGTGACAGGAGTGGGGCAGGCGCACCTCCTAAGAAAAAAAAAATACATTTATTTTGATCGTTTGACATTCTTGAATCCCAGCATGGACCTCAGACCGTAAGTACAAACCAACACATTTTCAACCTTTTTTTTTTTTTTTTTTTTTAATTTTGGAAATAAGAAAAACTTAAAAAAACAAACTTTCATTACAGAACACAGTCTAACCTCACTGACAGGGAGACAGGGTCGGATTCAGAGTTGGTCATAGACCCAGTTGGGGGAAGGAGAAGAGGTGGCTGGCCCATCTTCTGACCCGTCAGGCTCCATCCCTCCAGGATCCGCGACATCTGCCCAGCCAGCTCCAGCCCAAGAAGATGCCCCACCATCATCAGCAGCACAAGCTAGCCAGGATGACCCTGCAAGCAGCAGCCCTACTGTTGCCCTGGAGCGATCACCACAGGCTGCAGTGATATCACAGCGTGCTCGCCGCAGAAGAGAGCTCCTCCAAAGTAGGAGAAATGTTGATGCTGGGGTGTTGAACTACCTGGCAAGGGTTCGTGAGGATGATGGTGAGGAGGGCTTTACGAGGAGCCTGGCCCGGTATTTACGGCCCCTAGAGCGTGAGGTGAGGCTTCGTGTGAGAGGGTGCATGCAGATCCTTATTGATGCATGCACCCCCCCAAATAACCCATAACTGCTTATGGAGACTATTGAAAATTGGCAGCTGTCACCACAAAATCTCCTGCGGCTGCAAAGATGTCCACAGGTGCATGCTCAACAGGGATCTGAACCACCCCCTCCACGTGAGCCTACACCTCAACCCCTACCCACACCCAACCCACCATGGCAACATCAGGCCCATATGGCAGGCTATCAGCAACCATCCCAATATGGCTACTTGTCCAGACCCAGTGCTGGAGGCTGGTCCCAACCTGTGTTTGGATGACATGGCCATATTGGGTTTGGATATGATTCCAGGCGATATTTTCAGGAACATGAGGGATTTGCTCTAAATCCTTATGGCCATTCCACAACTGGCCCACATGAGTCCAGGCAGAATGTTACTCCAGCCCACACATCATCCACACAGGGTGAAGGACAATTGGGCCGACAAAGGCCACCTGATGATGACCCAGATCTACCCCCATCTCCACCACCTACGTACCAAGATCTGTGATTTTTGTTTTGTTTTTTTATTATTATGGAGGACATATCCATGTGTTGTTTATGTTTGTGCTGACATAGCACTTTGTTCCTATGTTTTGTTTTTAGGCATATATTGCCAAAAAAAGTTTATGCTTAAAAGAACAAAAAAAAAAAGGCAAAAAAAAAAACAAAAACTCAAAAAGGCTTTTCAATTTAGTAAAATTGAACATTTAAAAAACCTAATTATGGTTGTGGTCCAATCATTATTACATCACACACACATGCTAGGCTCAGAACCATATGTGAATTAAGAAAATACAACACACAGTTGTTTTAGTTTACACTTTAAATTGTTTGGAAAATATGACAAATATTTAGAAATACAAAAAAATCAAACATGCAAAATTGCCTAATCTTGCCAGGGAGTTGCACCTTGAGGAGAAATAAAAAAAAAAATTGGTGAATAAATCCCTAACTTTTAGGCCAGAAAGGGGAGGCCGCGGAGGACGGCCATATGGGGTAGGCCTAATCACATTGCTCATCAGGTGTTCACCAAGATCAGCTGAGGAACAATCATGTATGCGGGTAAAATTGTGCAAAATAACACAGGCTTTTATTACTTCATTGACGGTAGCCTCACTGAGCTGAATGGCAGACTGCAGAACACGCCATTTTGCAGCCAGAATCCCAAAGGCGCACTCCACCAGTCTCTGCGCCCTGGAAAGCCTCATATTAAAGACCCTCCGCCGGTGGTCCAGGTTGCGCTGGGGATAAGGCCTCATGACGTGCCTCGTCAGTTGGAAAGCCTCATCTCCAACCAAAACAAAAGGCACTGCTTCCGCATTTGAGCCTGGGAGTTGTTGTGGTGGTGGGAGGTCTAACTGGTTGTCACGTAGCCGATGACCCATCATGGACGAATTGAAGACCCTAGAATCTCCAGTTCGCCCATAGGCCCCAATGTCTACAATTATAAACCTGTAGTTACTGTCAGCAACAGCTAACAGAACTACGGAGAAAAACTGCTTATAATTGTAGAATTGGGAGCCAGAGTTTGGCGGCTTACGCACCCTGATATGTTTCCCATCCACAGCTCCAATGCAGTTAGGGAAGTCACAAGTGTTCTGGAATCCACGGGCGATTTTGAGCCAAGCCTCCTGTTTGGGCTCAGGCATAACAAGTTCCTGAAGTTTCTCCCATATTTGATAACAGGTTGAACGAACAATGCCCGAAATTGTCGACCGCCCAATCAGAAACTCCAGGTGTAGTCCCGCATATGACAAGCCTGTGGACAGGAAGCTGAAAGACAAATAAAGATAATATTACGTATTTAACATGAGTAGAAAGAAAAACATGAATAAGCACAAGTGCATAGTATATTTACAAAGACATTTTCATTTAAAAAATTACAATAAACCTTGGTTACTTAACTACAACATTCACCACAGTTTTGGTGATGTGCTTGTGCCATAATGTCCACATATACTTTCATAAACCTGCTAAAACACAACACATACCAAAAAATATCATCAACATACAGTATGTGAGAATGGTGAATACATACCGTAAGGTTAGGAGAAGACGCTCCTCAGCAGATATGGCTTTTCTCATCCTTGTGTCCTGATAGGTGATACCTGGAGGTAAGATCTCCAACAAGATATCAAAGGTACTGATGGTCATGCGACAGTACAGATAGAACTTGTCAGGATGTGACCTCAAAGCTGTATAGAGCCTCCCAAAATGTCCTTTACTGAGGCGTTGGGTCAATAGAGGATGCACCCACAATCTTCGTCTCCTCCTTCGCGGATCAACATTCACCAGATATGGCTGGCCAAAGCGACGCGACAACAGCCAGTGAAACAACACCCGCTGAGTTGTGCTTAAAGACACATAGTCAGACATGTTTGGAAGGTACAACCAACACAGCCAAAATAAGCACAACAAATAAATGGGCAGATGAGAGGGTGCCACCTGTTGTAGAGGGCTTAAATAGTGATGTTGCTGATGATTTGAATTATTTGCAGGCCAGAGAACCGTTAAATGTCCATTTTGTGATGTTGCGTGAAAAATACGCCATACGGATCACACACGCAACAGTACATGCGCAAAATACGCGACCACACCTAGGCAACGGATTACCTACGGAACAATATTTCCGTGACATTTCGGCATATTACGGCCGTAAAATACGGACCGTATTGTCTTACGCCGAGTGTGACGCCAGCCTAACCCTAGTGGAAAAATAAAAGTAAGTAGATTTTCTTTATTTTATTATTGTCCCTACCTATGGGGGTAATATAGTAAAATGGGGGTAAAATTACTATTTTTTTTGTATTATGATCACTGTGATAAAACCTATCACAGTGATCAAAATGTACCTGGAATGAATCTGCCAACTGGCAGATTCGGCGGGCGCACTGCGCAAGCGCCCGCCATTTTGGAAGACGGACGGACACCGGGAGGGACACTGGAGCTCGGTAAGTATGGGGGGTGGGATCGGTGCACAGGGGGGGTCGGACAGGAGGACGGAGGGGAGCACAGCACATTACAGGACAGGGCGGAGGACTGGGGAGGAGATTGGTGGCGGTGGCAGATCACGGTTTCCAGCCATGGCCGATGATATCGCAGCATCGGCCATGGCTGGAAATAATATTTCACCAATTTTTATTGGTGAAATATAACGATTGCTCTGATTAGACTGTTTCACTTTCAACAGCTAATCAGAGCGACGTAGCCATGGGGGGGCGAAGCCACCCCCCCTGGGCTGAAGTACCACTCCCCCTGTTCCTGTAGGCGGGTGAAATTACAGTTAACCCTTTCACCCGACCTGCAGGGACGCGATCATTCTGTGACACAGCATATCCGTCACAGGTCGGATTGGCACCGACATTCATGACGCATACGCTGTGTCACAGGTCGGGAAGGGGTTAAGTATCAAAAAAGATGAAAAAAATCTGTAATCATAAATTTATGGTTGAGCCCATACAGAGGTAAGCCATGTTATTCTATATCCTGCCACAGCAAAGTTCCAACAATTCTTGCTGTGTCTGATATTGCTGGTTACGTAAGATACTGATACAGAACCAAGCACAGCCACAATCACACTCGTAGATAAGCAAGGAAGTAACATCAATGTACAATAAGTGGCTATATATGCCTAACAAAGTATTTTGTACTCCCATAAGTTAGCTGAAAATCCAAGAAAACTGTCTATGCAATTAGCCTACAGTAAACATCAGTAGCTTTTCCCTATGTATACTGCAACCTGCCCATAGGCCCCCATTCACCAGACTAAGGCCACAACAGTATTCCTTCAGCCTCCATCTAGCAGGAACTTGCAGACTGTGCTTTCTTATACAGAGGGCCACCGCAAATAAATGTATACCATGCAGTATACGATTTGTACATTGAGTACCTCGGCATCTATCCTGACTGTACCCACAGAGTACATATTTTTTGGGTTACACAAATCTGCCGATTATCAGTGGTAAAATTACATTCTGCTCCATAGAAGCAGCGATGCAAAATATTTGCAAGGAAGTCCAATAGAAAAAGTAAAGAAAACATTAATTGTTAATATTCTGTACCTGTGATCCAATTTTTGGGATTATGAAGATGAGGGCAGTTGTAGATAACTAAATATTTGATGCAAGAGAAGACTTCATTTACAGCTTTCATTCCAATATCAGTAATGATTCCAGGATTCTCAGCAACATCAGCCAAGCCATACTTCATTAAATCAGCATTGGTCATCTTACCTGTAAAACCCAACAAATAAAAACAGACTAAAAAGGATGAAAATAAGGTCTGTAAGCTGCAGGTTTGAGACAGCAACAGCAATACATGGCGCACACACAGTCATATTTCTGACTGGATGGAAGCTCACAAGTCTAATATGTAAACCAGTTGTCCTTCAAGTTTTTACTTACATTGCAACAAAAATTCATCCACATAACCCAAATGTAAAGTTTCAAACTGTGGAAACTCAAGCTCAGCCATCTTCAATGCCGAGAAGACTCCATCTTTGGTCAATGAAGGTTGGATGCGTACTTCATGTAATCTTGATGGAAAAACAAATAAGACAACATTATCAATGTAAGATTAGACTGGTTCCTTTTTCTTGTGATATAGGTAAGCTCTGTGAAGAGGGTGTGTTCTTTTCACCCCTGCATGATGCTAACTGCTTATGATTGGTCAGTCTCATGCAGGCGAAGAAGTAAACTCCCCCAGAGACAAATCTTTGTTAACTTAACCCCTTCATGACCCAGCCTATTTTGACCTTAATGACCTGGCCATGTTTTGCAATTCTGACCAGTGTCCCTTTATGAGGTAATAACTCAAGAATGCTTCAATGGATCCTAGCGGTTCTGAGGCTGTTTTTTCGCGACATATTGGGTGTCATGTTAGTGGTAAACGAAGGTCGATAATTTTTGTGCTTATTTGTTAAAAAAAAATGAAATTTGGCGAAAATTTTGAAAATTTTGCAATTATCAAATTTTGAATTTTTATTCTGTTAAACCAGAGAGTTATGTGACACAAAATAGTTAATAAATAACATTACCCACATGTCTACTTTACATCAGCATACTTTTGGAAACTATTTTTTTTTGTTGCTAGGAAGTTATAAGGGTTAAAATTTGACCAGCAATTTCTCATTTTTACAACAAAATTTACAAAACCATTTTTTAGGGACCACCCCACATTTGAAGTCAGTTTGAGGGGTTCATATGACTGAAAATACCCAAAAGTGACACCATTCTAAAAACTGAACCCCTCAAGGTGCTCAAGACCACATTCAAGAAGTGTATTAACCCTGCAGGTGTTTCCCAGCAGCAGAATCAACATGGAAAAAAAAAAATGAAAATTTAACTTTTTAGTCACAAAAATGAACTTTTAGCAACTTTTTTTTATTTTCCCAAGAGTAAAAGGAGAAGCTGGATCCTGTAAGTTGTTGTACAATTTGTCCTGAGTACGCCGATACCCCATATGTGGGGGGAATCACTGTCTGGGCGCACGACAGGGCTCGGAAGGGAAGGAGCGCCAATTGACTTTTTGAATTAAAAATTGGCTCCAATCTTTAGCGGACACCATGTCGCGTTTGGAGAGCCCGTGCGCCTAAAGATTGTAGCTCCTGCAAAACTGACCCCATTTTGGAAACTAGACCACCCAAGGAACATATCTAGATGCATAGTGAGCACTTTCAACCCCCAGGTGCTTCAGAAAATGATCCGTAAAAATGAAAAAGTATTTTTTTTTTCCACAAAAAAATTCTTTTACCCTCAATTTTTTCATTTTCACATGGGTAACAGGATAAAATGGATCCTAAAATTTGTTGGGCAATTTCTCCTGAGTACACAGATACCTCATATGTGGGGGTAAACCACTGTTTGGGCACACGGCAAGGCTCGGAAGGGAAGGAGTGCCATTTGGCTTTTGAATGAAAAATTAGCGCCAATCGTTAGCGGTCACCATGTCGCGTTTGGAGAGCCCCTGTGTGTCTAAACATTTGAACTCCCCCACAAGTGACTCCATTTTGGAAACTAGACCCCCCAAGGAACTCCTCTAGATGTGTGATGAGCACTTTCAACCCCCAAGTGCTTCACAGAAGTTTAGAACACAGAGCCATGAAAATAAAAAAAAATTATTTCCTCAAAAATTATTTTTAAGCCCGCAATTTTTTATTTTCACAAGGGTAACAGGAGAAATTGGACCCCAAAAGTTGTCTAGTTTGTCCTGAGTACGCTGGTACCCCATATGTGGGGGGAAACTACTTTATCGCCTCTCATTGGGGGACACAGGAACCATGGGTTGTATGCTGCTGCCACTAGGAGGCTGACACTATGCACAAAAAAAGTTAGCTCCTCCTCTGCAGTGTACACCCCACCAACTGGCATTATGTACTTCAGTTTAGCTTAGTGTCAGTAGGAGGTGGACACGGGTCTTTCATTAGACCCTTATCTACCTTAATGCACATCATTTTTCTTTCAGGTTTTTCCGGAAGGGACACAGGGTGAACAGTCACACCTGTAGTCCCACAATACGGACTATGAGTACGGCGTGTACTGCCACCCCGTATCCTCATAGATCCCTCAGCAGGACCATGATCCTAGCACACAAGCGTGCTTAGAAGTCCGGTCCTAGCTCCGTCCCCCACCCACTCGCCCACCAGAGCCTGTCGGTCGGAGGAAACAAGGACATCCATCACCAGCTCCCTGGACGTCTCATACCTTCCTTGGAATTAAGGTTAGTAACAGACGACGTGGGATGTGTGAGGTGAGTATTTACCAGTCTGCCTTTTCAGGGATCTCGTCTCTTCGGTTCCAAGCTGGACCAAATTATTAAGAATGCTACCGGGGGCACAAGCTCCCATCTTCCCCAGTCCATAGATAATCAGGACGCCTAACTCCACTGGCCTCGCTCTTAGTTCCCTAAAGGGCCAGGTTTCTGCACTCTCCATCTTTTTTTTATTAGACTTTATCTTCTCGGCGACAGGTTAAGACCTTCCTTCAAGGAGTAGCCCATGCTCCGTACAGGGCCCCTGTGGATTCATGGGATTTAAATCTTGTGCTGGATGCTCTGAGGGGTCCCCCCTTTGAGCCTCTCAGGGAGGTCTCCCTGTCAGTTCTATCTTGGAAGGTGGCCTTTCTTGTGGCCATCACTTCTATCTGCTGCGTTTCCGAGTTGGCGGCCCTTTCTTGCCGATCTTCTTTCTTGGTTATCCACCAGGACAACGTGGTCCTCAGGCCTCCACCTTCCTTCCTTCCTAAGGTGGTTTCCACCTTCCACCTCAACGAGGACATTGTTCTACCTTCCTTTTGTCCAGCTCCGACTCATCCTCTTGAGCGATCGTTGAACAAGCTGGACCTCGTCAGGGCAGTGAGGATCTACCTGGCTAGAACGGCCACTTTCCGGAAGACGGACTCTCTTTTCGTCATTCCTGATGGCACGCGTAGAGACCTGCTGGCTTCCAAGGCGACTATTGCTCGCTGGATCAGAACGGCAATTTTGGAGGCTTACGGGGTCAAGAACAGAGTGCCCCCTCCTGGGATAAAGGCTCACGCTACCCGGGCAGTCGGCGCCTCCTGGGCGGTACACCACAGGGCTTCAGCCCTACAACTTTGCAAAGCGGCAACCTGGTCTTCCATTCACACGCTTGCCAAATTTTACAGGGTCCATACCTACGCTTCGGCGGACGCCAGCCTAGGCAGAAGGATCTTGCACGTAGCAGTGGTAAGTCCTCTGACCTGATGGAAGTCTGGTTTTCCCACCCCAGGGACTGCTTTGGGACGTCCCATGGTTCCTGTATCCCCCAATGAGAGGCGATAGAGAAAAGAGGGATTTATATTTCTTACCGTAAAATCTCTTTCTTGGAGCCTTCATTGGGGGACACAGGTAACCATGGGTGTATGCTGCTGTCACTAGGAGGCTGACACTATGCAAATAAAGAAGTAACTCCTCCCCGGCAGTATACACCCTCCGACAGGCACCAGGCAACTCAGTTGGTGCAAAAGCAGTAGTAGGAACAGGTAATATAAAACTCAACCTATGTACCAACCCGAACGGATCCAATGAGCAATCGTGGACTTGGAGGCGGGAAGTCACTTTCGACGTCCATCCGAGACGACGAACAGAGGATCGGCCTGACGAAAAAGAGGCAGTTCTTGCGAGGTAAATCCGGATAGCCCTGACCACATCCAACTTGTGAAGCGATTTCTCCAAGGGATGAACCGGGGAAGGGCAAAAGGAAGGGAGGACAATGTCCTCATTCATGTGAAAGGATGAGACTACCTTCGGTAAGAAGGAAGGAACCGGACGAAGAACCACCTTGTCCTGATGCAGGACTAGAAAGGGAGAACGACAGGATAATGTCGCCAGTTCTGACACCCTTCTGATGGAGGTGATGGCGACCAAAAAGGCTACCTTCCAGGATAGAAGCGAGACGGAAACGTCCTGAAGCGGTTCAAAGGGCGCCCGCTGGAGGGCGTCTAAGACGAGGTTGAGATCCCAAGGCTTGACAGGAGAACGGTAAGGGGGAGCTATATGAGCAACCCCCTGGATGAAGGTCCTCACCTGAGGAAGGGAGGCCAGGTCTCTTTGAAAAAGAATGGATAGAGCGGAAATCTGACCCTTCAAGGTGCTAAGGGAAAGACCCAAATCTAGGCCCGTTTGAAGGAAGCTGAGAAGGGAAGGAAGGGAAAAGGTCATAGGAAACAGATTGTTGTCCTGGCACCACCGGAAAAAGGCCTTCCAACATCTGTGATAAATACGCGAGGAAGCCGGTTTCCTCGCCCTTATCATAGTCTGGATGACGCTATGTGTTCTTCAGGACCGCGGCCTCAACAGCCATACCGTTAAATTCAGAGACCGAGAATTCGGGTGGGAGAGGGGCCCCTGCGAAAGAAGGTCCAGAAGATCCGGAAGCCTCCACGGAACGTCCGATAGCATGTTCACCAGTTCTGCGTACCAGGCCCTGCGAGGCCAATCTGACGCTACCAAGAGTACGGGGACCCCTTCAGTCTTGATCTTTTTTTTTTTTACTTCCCTTGGGATCAAGGGGAGAGGCGGGAACAGATAGGGCATCCGGAAGTGGGCCCATGAGATCACGAGAGCGTCGCATCCGACGGCCATCGGATCCCTAGATCTGGAGACGTACTGGGGAACCTTGTGGTTTGCCCAGGAGTCTACGTCTGGAACGCCCCACCGCTGGCAAATCTGGCTGAAGATTGCGGGAAGAAGAGACCACTCGCCCGCAACGATGCCCTGGCAACTTAGAAAGTCGGCCTCCCAATTGTCCACCCCTGGAATGTGGACGGCTGACAGAGGGGACGTGATCCTCCGCCCATCTGAGAATTTTTGCCACTTCCGTCATGACTTGACTGCTGCGAGTCCCTCCCTGGTGGTTTATGTATGCCACGGCCGTGGCGTTGTCCGACTGAATGCGGACCGGCTTTCCCGAGAGGAGGGGCTCCCAGCGGATGAGGGCTAGGAAGATGGCTCTGATTTCCAAGAGGTTGATAGGGAGGCACGCCTCCTGAGCCGTCCAGCGGCCCTGAGCTGTGAGGTGGAGAAAGACCGCTCCCAAACCCTGGAGACTGGCGTCGGTGGTAATCACCTGCCAGTGGGGAGGGAGGAATGACCTCTCGCGCAGAATGGAGGTGGACAGCGTCCACCAAGAGAGGGACTGCCTCACCTTGTAAGAGAGGCAAAACAGACGGTCCAGGGAAAACGGATTCCTGTCCCAGGCAGATAGAAGGGCCAGCTGGAGAGGACGAGAGTGGAACTGGGCATAGGGGACCGCCTCGATAGAAGCGACTATTTTCCCCAGAACCCTCATAGCGAGGTGGAGAGACGGAGGATTCGGGCCCTTTAGTGCTCTGACACCCCGACGAAGAGAAAGGAACTTCCCCTTGGGGAGGAAGACCTGAGCCTGAGAGGTGTCGAATTCCATACCCAGGAACTCCAGACGCTGGGTTTTTTAAAGAAAGAAATGGAGGTGCTGAAGAAAGGTACTATGGAGTTGGAGGAACAACTCAAGATACAGCTGACAGCACAAGACTGGGGCTCCCTGCAAAATAAAATTATGGGGAATTTGGAGAAATTCCGAGCAGACATCGAATCTACTAAGAGGATAAAGTGGTTCCGTGACATGGAAGACTACAAGGCGGGCCGTGTCTTCTCATGGCACATGGGATCAAACCAGTTCCCTTATAGCAATAAGAGTAAGCCCGGGTCGTCAAAAAAACGTAGGAAGTCACAAGGGAGGAAGCACTCCAACTTTGGTTTCACCTCTGCTGAATCTGACTCCACAGAGGATTCCAATATGGAAGGAACTAGGCGATTACATTTTTTAGAGAGAGAAAAAAATGGACAAAACAAATCCAGGAGAAGAGGTCGGAGAGGGGGCCGGAAACGTAGAAAATCGGAGCACACACAGAGAGCAACGACAAGTGAGGAAGTACACGATGAAAACGAGGAATACGAAGGACAATTAATGGACAGTAGGAGCTTAGTGGTAAATATTTCATCTGTCGCACTGAGATTGAACTTAAAGTATTGTCTAAAGGTCTGTCATTTTGTCCGTCCAGTAATCCCGATTGGTTTGCGCTAGAAATTGATCTTCATGCCTTTTTTAGGAGGTTAAGATTATCGTCATTCTTTTCTGATAAGCGCAGTGATATGACTATGAACACGGAAGAACCATCACAGGGTTTTTCCTTGCGGGAGGTGGGGTTATATGTCAAAAGTGATTTTCAACCACCCAATAGGGACCACTTTGTGGAATCCTATATTGAATTGGTACGAAGAGACATCGATAAATTAAAAAGAACATTTAACCCTCCGGGTAATCACAATATGACATTGGCTGATAAGAAAGTTTTGAAGGCATTGGCTGATAATACTTTCTTGACTATTAAACAGGCCGACAAGGGTGGGGCGGTTGTCGTTATGGATAGTGTGAAATATAGAGAAGAAATTCTGCGACAACTGGGAGACCAGTGTGTTTATGAGAAATTATCATGTAATCCTACCACACGTTTTCAGAAAGAGTTACCATTTGTGGTCAGTGACTCCCCAGCCATGGGACTCATTGACCACAAGTTGTCGAAATATTTGATTGTCGAGACACCGGTCATACCGGTAATATACGTGTTACCGAAAATTCACAAGGATTTGCTAAACCCCCCCCGGAAGACCTATTGTGTCGAAGAGGGGCTCTCTATTTAATAAGACGGCTATTTTTTTGGATCGGATATTACGTACCTATGCTATATCAGCGAAATCTTACATTCGTGATACAAATGATTTTCTCAATAAACTTGATGACAATACTGTATCTGAGTCCACTGTTCTTGCGTCGTTCGATGTTGTATCTCTATATACATCGATCGAGCACGATAAGGGGCTTGATGCAGTATCATGTGCGCTATCGGGCTCTGACGTGGCCCCAGAGTGTGCACGACTTGTCCTCACACTGTTGGAATTCATCCTCAGGAGGAATTATTTCCTCTTTGCGGATGAGTTCTTTTTGCAGTTGAGGGGTACCGCCATGGGGTCCAATGTGGCCCCCACTTATGCCAACATCTATATGGCGGTATTCAAGGACAGGTACGTGTACGGTTCCAACCTCTGGCACCACGTCAGAGCTTGGTGGCGCTACATTGATGATATTTTTTTGATTTGGGACGGTAATTTGACAGAGTTAAATGAGTTTCATCAATATCTTAATGGGGTGTATGTGGAATTACAATTCACCTTGACACATTCTACTACCCATCTCCAATTTTTGGATACCCTTGTGTATAAGGAGGGTGATAAATTGAGGACAGATATCTTTGTAAAAGAAACTGACAGGAATGGCCTGTTGCTATATGATAGCAACCATCCTCGGAGAACAGTTAACTCCTTGCCATGGAGCCAACTCCTGAGGGTGCGGAGGATAGTGTCAGACGACACTGTGGTTGACCGGAGGCTTTATGAGATGTGTCTTAAATTTGCTAACAGGGGTTATCCGAAGAAGGAGCTGGGTAGGTTTAGCCAAAAAGCCCGCAATTTATCACGGGAATCAATTCGCAAGTAGAGTTCTTCCGAACGCTCTTGTGAGCGTATCCCATTTGTGTCGACTTATACCTCGGCTAGTAATCAAGTAGACAGGATTCTAAGAAAACACTGGTTGGGTTTACAACGTGGTTTACCATCAATACCAGCGTTTAAAAATTATCGAATGATGTCATACAGAAGGGGACGCAATTTGGGTGATAGCCTAGTTAAATCTGATATCGGGACATCCAAGAGTTCAATCCAGACAACTTTGAGCACACCCAGGTTTGGAAATTTTCCATGCCTGGGTTGTGCGAGTTGTAATAATATGCTTAAAGGGGAGTTTTTTTACCATCCCCATACGGGTAAGATCCTTTTGAAAGAACGATATACTTGTTCCTCGAGCTTTGTTGTTTACATGATTATGTGCCCGTGCAGGTTGGTGTATGTGGGGGAGACTACAATGGATGTGCGGGCACGAATCAGTAAGCATAAAAGCACGATTCGAACGGGACTCACTGACTTGCCAATCCCGAAGCACTTTATGGATAATAAACACTCGGTCAATCAATTACGCTTTAGGGTAATAGATAGCGTTCCGGTTTTTAGGAGAGGAGGGGATAGATTATTACTACTTAGAAAGAAGGAAATGAGATGGATTTACACATTGGGGACATTACAACCCAAGGGTCTAAGTTTGGACTTTAACCTGCAGGTATGCATCCACAGATAATTCTATCCCCCCTCCGTTATGGTATTCTCATCAGTATTTTGTTTTTAATGTGTTTTACATTTTAATTCTTAGGTTTTCACTTGTCTTCTCTCCGCACAGAGGATTAATGATGGCAGTGTTTGGAGGTCTTTTTAAAACACAGTTGGATATTATTGAGATTTAGATGAATGTGGTGGCTTATTTGCCCCCTTATCCATCGGTCTCCTGACTGCCTCAATATATTTTTCTGCCTTAATCATATGTTAGATTTTCCATTGTTAAATGTGGGGGCTTTTTGGTCCCTGGATGTATGGATGGAATTTATACTGCTCTTTAATGTTTTCCAGGTCACCTTGACAACCTATTGTGGTTATGGCTTCGCAGGTCTGTTGGTGGTTTGTGCGCTTGCTTGCATCGCGGCTTGGGTGTTCCGGTAGTGGCGCACCTGCGTTTCCAATATGTGGTTGACGCTATGGGGGTGTGGCGGTCGCGTCACCGCTGTGCCTGTCCGTACCACGTCATGTGGTGCGGCTGTTCCTGGCGGTGTTGCGCCTGCGCACGCCTGTGGGCGTTTCTCTGCTGTTGGATCTATGTGGATGCGTCATCGCTAGGCGGGCTCATCCTGCGGTCACGTGTTGTGGGTGTTCTGATGCCATGACGCGCAGCTACGCTCGCCAGGGGGTTTCTGGGCAATCTGCGACCCTGTGGTTCGTCGGATGTGTGACGCAGGGTTATGATGCAGGTATGGACGCATTATGTAAGCGGTTGCCCGATTTGTAATTTAGGTCATCCCCTGAAGTATTGGGAAGCTGGATAGGCTACTTGTGTTTTTGGCGCCAACCCCATAAAGGATCCGGATTGGATGTCAGGATCGCTGTAGTAGCCACATCATTGGTGCTCTGTGACCATGGTTACGCTAATGCTGGAGTTTGACTGGCTCGACGGAAGATAAACATTGCAGTATTGTTGTATAATATGTATTTTGCTATGTTGTCATCATTATCTATGTTGTGGGAGAGTTTATGTCTTTTTATATGAACTTTGTATTTGTCTGATCTGTGTTATACGTCACATTTATATGAGTAATTAGCGGCTAGCTGGTGATTGGTACCCTGCGTGGTATCCACACCATTTAAGCCGGCACTGTGCTCTTTACTGTATGCTTGAAAAAGACCAGGGTACTGGTCGAAACGTCGCTGCTTCATGGCATAATAAACTTGTTTGATCCTGAGGTGAGGAGTGACTCGACGGCCTGGAGAAGCCCTTGGAGATGAGAGGGCTGTGTGGGAGGACGAGAGAGCATGAAACGTCTTCCTGGGGGGCGAATAAAATTCTATTTTGTAGCCTGACGTGATGATCTCCCTGACCAGGCGTCGTCGACTACTGAAAGCCAAACTTCTGAAAACAGAAGAAGGCGGCCTCCCACCCTGGAAGGAGTTCCAGGTGGGGGCGACCCGTCACTTATTAGAAAACCTGTGGCCCCGAGATCCCAATTGTTTTGCGGGGTGGCTCTTGGCTCTCCAACGCGGTGGAGGCCTGAAAGAAGGTTTTCTTCTGTCCCCTTGTGACGAGGAACGGTCCTGGGTGGGATTTCCTGAAGAGGCAAAGGACCGAAAGGGACGAAAGGACTGAGGACCCCTCCTTTTTGAAGAGACGTTTCGGTTTGGACTGGGGTAAAGAGGTACTCTTACCACCCGTAGCGTCCAAAATCATTTGATCTAGTTGGGTGCCGAAGAGTCTGGAAACCTGGAAAGGTAGACCAGTGAGCGATTTCTTAGAAGCGGGGTCAGCGTTCCACGCCTTTAGCCAAAGAATCCGGCGAATGGCGACAATATTGCCGTTAGCCCTGGTAGAGCAGGCCGCTGCATCAAGGGAGGCATTCATGAGGTATTTTCCTGCCAGCGAAATCTGATCCGCTAATTCGGACAGTTCCTCAGCAGGAGCAGAAGCTAAAATGCCCCTGCACAGGGTCTTGGCCCAGGCTGATACAGCCTTGGCTACCCATGACGAGGCGAAACTAGGGCAAAGGGAGGCTCCGGAGGCCTCAAATGCCGATTTTGCTAGTGCCCCGATCTGTCTGTCCGTGGGGTCCTTAAGGGAAGCCGCGTCCGGGATAGACAGAACTGTCTGAGAGGATAGCCTGGACACAGGTGGGTCGACCTTAGGAGACTCGGACCATTTGGAGACTCGGACCATTTTCTGCCAGGGAAACGCTTGCCAGGGTTTTCCCAGAGTGTAGAGGTAGTGTTGTCGAACTCCCTGTGATTAGGAAAGAACCTAGAGGGACGTTTAATCCGTTTAAACGCAACGGAGACGTCCTGAGAGCTCGTTTCATCCTCCTTAAGATCAAGCTTCTGAATGATAGCAGAAATAAGGCTATCAACCATCTCCTGTGTTTCGGAAGTCTGATCTGCATCAGAGTCAGATTCCGACTGAGAGGATAGATCAGACCCGACGTCCGCCTGCGAGGAGGGGGAACGGGCAGATAGGGGAATCCCGTCCAGGGAACTGGAAGAGGATCTAGATAAGGTCTGTTTTCTGTCTCTTTTGTCCTGTCTGCCTCTGTGAGGGTCTAGGACGGGTGCGAGCGAATCCCCATGTGAAGCGTTCGCGGCACTGGTGGCATTAGAGAGAAGCGGGATACGTTCAAGTGCCTGGACCAGGGACTGAGACACCTTAGTCAGGTCAGACACTGATTGAGACATTGCAACAGCCCACTCCGGGGGAGGGGGGTGCACTCATCCCGGGACCTAGGAGCTTCCTGAGGGACGGACATGGTGGGAGGAACGCAGGACGGGCAGAAGGGTGAAGGCTGACCTGAGGCCCACTTTTTCTTACAGTGAGCGCAGGCGTAATGGATGGCCGAGGGGGCAAAGGCTGGGGTGGGGTCGGACATAGGTGGATATTACCTTGTCCACGGAGAAATACTGCCAGGTGGAGTACTAGTAGCGCTGAGCCTGCTGACGGACAGCAACAGCGGTAGCCGCAGGTGCCTGTGTTCCCAGAGAAAATCCTGTGTCCCACGCGGTGAGCAGACGCTGACAGGGAGCAGGAAGCAGGAGAAAAGAGCGCAGAGACAGTGCGACGCTGTGGACGTGCACAGACACCGAAGGGGGATAGAAAGGAACACCTCCTAAGAAGCTGAGAACGTCCTGGCCGCAATAACGCCGGCCGCCACAAGAGGGCGCTCAAGCACCAAAAGGAAAGAAAAAGCCGGGAGAGACAGGGAGACGCTGAACGTCCCGGCCGCAATAACCCCGGCGGCCACAAGAGGGCGCTCAAATGCCAAAGAGAAAGAAAAAAGCCGGGAGACAAAGAGAAATGGCGGGCGCGCGCCTGCAAGTTTGAATAAAAAGGGGGGAAAAGATGCTAGCGTTTCTGCTCCCCTTCCTGCGGCGATAGCGTGCCCAGGCGCTGAGAATGCGGCCCTCTCCCTCCTCGGTCCCCTTAACAGAAAGGAGGTCTGGTAAGAGGTGATCACTGCTGTGCAGGTGGTGGAGGGGAGGGGGGTTGTTGATTGAAGACTCCCTACCTGAAGATGAGGAAACATCAGGATCCATGGAAGATGAAGGGTCCTGGAAAAGGTCCTCCTTCCCATGCCGCGCTCTGGCGCAAAAGACGGCGTCGACACATAACCAGGGGGAGAGGGTCACTGGAAATGACCGCCGTCTTCCTCTCAGCCCTCTCCGAGGAGAGGGATGAGGAGGGGAAAACGGGCAGGACTGGCCACTGAGAAGAAGGTCACCCTGAACACCCGAATGGGTGACAGGGGACAAAGTCCTGCCCAGCGGGTCCGAGAGGGTGCGATGTGGGTGATACCACACTGCTCTCTCGGCCGCTCAAAGTGGGGAAAACAGGGTGAGAAAAACTGCACCCTGTTACCCTGAAGAAAATATCTGAAAAAGAAAGGGGAAATGATTAAAAACAAACAAATCCCTGTAAAAGAAATGCGGATCTGGGGTTAGATCCAGGTCCGCCTCCTACAGACACTAAGCAAAAACTGAGTTGCCTGGTGCCTGTTGGAGGGTGTATACTGCCGGGGAGGAGTTACTTCTTTATTTGCATAGTGTTAGCCTCCTAGTGACAGCAGCATACACCCATGGTTACCTGTGTCCCCCAATGAAGCGAGAAAGAAAAAGGATCTTTGGTTGCTTACCGTAAAATCTGTTTCTCGGAGCCTTCATTGGGGGACACAGCACCCTTCCATATTATTCAGTTTCTGTTGTTCTGTGTTCTATGACTGTTCTCATGTTTGCAGTTCTCATGTTTGTGGTTATGGTCCACCTTATTATTTTGTCTCCTACTGCTTTCTCACTAACTTAAGTGCATAATGCCAGTCGGTGGGGTGTACATTGCAGAGGAGGAGCCAACTTTTTTTGTGCATAGTGTCAGCCTCCTAGTGGCAGCAGCATACACCCCATGGTTCCTGTGTCCCCCAATGAAGGCTCCGAGAAACAAATTTTATGGTAAGCAACCAAAAATCCTGTTATTTGGGCGCATGGCAGAGCTCGGAAGGGAAGTAGTGATGTTTTGGAATGCAGACTTTGATGGAATGGTCTGCGGGTGTCATGTTACGTATGCAGAGCCCCCGATTTACCTAAACAGTAGAAACCCACGACAAGTGACCCCATTTTGGAAACTAGACCCCCCCAAGGAACTTATCTAGATGTGTGGTGAGCACTTTGAACCCCCAGGTGCTTCACAGAAGTTTATAACGCAGAGCCGTGAAAATAAAAAAAATCATTTTTTTTTCCACAAAAATAATTTTGTAGCCCCCATTTTGTTATTTTTCCAAGGGTAACAGGAGAAATTAGACCCCCAACATGGTTGTACAATTTTTCCTGAGTAAGCTTATGCCCCATATGTTTGGGTAAACCACTGTTTGAGCGCACGTCGGGGCTCGGAAGGGAGGGAGCACCATTTGACTTTTTGAATGCAAGATTGGCTGGAATCAATGGTGGCGCCATGTCGTGTTTGGAGACCCCCTGATGTGCCTAAACAGCGGAACCCCTCAATTCTAACTCCAACACTAACCCCGACACACCCCTAACCCTAATCCCAACTCTAACCATAACCGTAATCACAACCCTAACCCCAACACACCCCTAACCACAACTCTAACCCCAACACATCCATAACCCTAATCCCAACCCTAACCCCAACACACAACCAACCCTAATCCCAACCCTAACCATAACCCTAACCCCAACACACAACCAACCATAATCCCAACCCTAATCATAACCCCAACTTCAACACATCCCTAACCTTAACCTTAATTCCAACCCTAACCCTAGTTCCAGGCCTAAACCTAAGGCTATGTGCCCACATTGTGGATCCGTGTGCGGATTTTTCCGCACCGTTTTTGAACAATCCGCAGGTAAAAAGCACTGCGTTTTACTTGCGGATTTCCAAGGTTTTTTGTGCGGATTTCACCTGCAGATTCTTATTGAGGAACAGGTGTAAAACGCTACGGATTCCACACAAAGAATTCACCTGCTGCGGAAAATACAACGCAGCGTTTCCGCATGGTATTTTCCACACCATGGGCACAGCGGATTTGTTTTTCCATAGGTTTACATGGTACTGTAAACGTGATGGAAAACTGCCACGAATCCACAACGGCCAATCCGCAGCCAAATCCGCACCGTGTGCACATAGCCTAATTCTAACCCTAACCGCAACCCTAACCCTAATTCTAACCCTAACCCCAATTCTAACCCTAACCCTAATTGCAACCCTAGCCCTAACCCTAGTTCTAACCCTAACCCTAGTGGAAAAATAAATATATTTTATTTCATTATTTTCCCTACCACCTATGGGGGTTATAGGGGGGTGGGGGTGGCTTTATTTAGAGCATCGGCCATGGCTGGATTGCAATATTTCACCAAGTTTCATAGGTGAAATATTACAAATTGCTCTGATTGGCTGTTGAACGTGAAACAGCCAATCAGAGCGATAGTAGCCATGTGGGGGCAAAGCCACCCCCCCCAGGCATGAAGTACCACTCCCCCTGTGTCCCTGCAGGTCGGGTGAAATTGGAGTTAAGCCTTTCACCCGATCTGCAGGGACGCGATCTCTCCATGATGCCACATAGGCGTCACAGGTCGGATTGGCACCGACTTTCATGACGCCTACGTGGCGTCACAAGTCGGGAAGGGGTTAAGAGTTGAACTACAATATAAAATTATAAGCTAAAATTTGCAAGCTAATATCTCTGTAGCCGAAAGGAGAGATAAAAAATAAAAATAAAGAAAGACTACATTTTACTCAGTTCTGCAGCCACTAAACCATGATGTGTCCAGTTCATCATGCTTAAACTCTTGAAAGGTCCACTAAAATGTTCCCAAAGGTGTCATTATCCTTTAGGCCACTCAAAACATACCAGCTACAACAATCTAACTCTACATGTAGCCAATGTAAAGATGAGGCTGTACAAGTCAGTGGTCCACTGGGTAAAAGAAAAAGATGGACTTTATTTATACGTAATGTTACACATTTTCTAAGCAGATTTAGGCCATCAAAATCTGTCTGAGTAAAGGAAACAGGCAAACAACAACTGTTAATACTCCCAACTTATATTTCTTGCCACATTGTACTGAAAACCAGGTATCATAAAAATGCAGTTTATAGGTAGGGAACCCTGTATCCCATGACAGCACACCTGACGAGGGGTCCGCCCAGCCAGGACAGGAAACCTACTGAAATAAAAGGGCGGTACCTCTCACCCGCTTCAGCTGTGTTACAGAGCAAGAGAGGACCTCCGGTTAATTTACACACAATAACCAACACCACATTATAAAAAAAACACCCAAACTATAGTGCACATCCAAAAGGTGAAAAGGGGGGGGGAATATACGGGTGCTGTCATGGGTTCCGGAAAAAACAGCTACTGTTAGGTAACCTTGGTGTTTTCCCGCCACCTATGACAGCACACCTGAGATATTTTTGGAGAATTGAAACACCTTAGGGAGGAACCACCGCTTGCAGCACCCTTCTAACAAAGGTCAAGTCAGCAGTGGAAGACAGATTCAGTCTGTAGTGCTTAAAGAAAGTAGATTGTGAGGACCAGGTAGCAGCCTTACAGAACAATGGATACCTCCGCTTTTTCTGCCCAGGAGGTAGCCACGGCACAGGACTTGAATATCGCTTACCCTGCAGGCTGATGTTAGGGCCACTAGCAACACAGTCTTAAGCGTGAGGAACTTCGCAGATAAATCCCGTAAGGGCTCAAATAGGTCCCTAGTTAGCGCCTCTAAAAATAGGTTCAGGTGCCATGGAGGAATTTTTGGGACTACAGCCAGTCGTGATCTACAGCAGGATCTTAAAAACCGAGACACACATTTATTTGATACTAGGTTGCAATTATAATAGGCACCCAGGGTACGTGCAACTTGAGAGTATTATTTGCCAACCCTAGTTCCAACTCTGACTGCAGAAACTCTAGAATGGACCCAACCCGGCCTCATCCCCTAATGGCTGCCCTAAAAACTCCAGGAATCTTTTCCATGTTCAACCATAGATCCTTGATGTAATTGGTTACCTACTTTTCAACAGGGTGGTGACTAGCCCTGGTGAGAACCCCTGCCCACTCAGTAATGCCCTCTCACATTCCATGCTGCCAGATGCAAGCACTTCACTTGCGAGTGGCATACTGGTCCCTGGGTAAGAAGGTCCGGGATCTCTGGGAGAATCCATGGATCGGACACAGACATTAGCCTTAGAAGGGAAAACAATGGTATCTTCGGCCAGAATGGAGCAATGAAAATGACCCTTGCTTGATCCTCCTGATCTTCCTAGCGACTGCTGGAATCATCGCTATTGGCGGAAATCCATAGGTCATCCTGAACCTTCAAGGAATCTGAAGAGCACCGACTGCGAATAGTTTCTCCCTTGGGTTTAACAAACAGAAGTTTCTCACTTATGTTGTGTAAACTGGCAAACAGATCTATCTCCAGCTGCCCCCATGCCCACACTATCTGGTGGAAAATTTGAGAATTTAGACCTTCTACCTGTCTCAATTTCTTGTGACTCAAAGTCTGCCTTTGTGTTGTCTATTCCCCTTATGTGATGTGCCGTGAAGGACAGTAGGTGTTGCTCCGCTAGCTGCAGTAGGAGGTCTGCTGCCATCATTAGGGTATGGGACCTTGTCTCTCACTGGTGGTTGATAAAAGCCACGACTGAGCGATTGTCTGACATGACTCGGACATGGCAACTCCGGAGGAAGGGGAGAAAGTGTCTCAAGGCTCTCTCCACAGCACCCAGCTCTTTCAAGTTCAAACCCTGGCCCCTCTCTAGAGGAGACCAAGTCCCCTGAACTGAGTGAGAGCATAGATGTGCCCCTCACCCAGTATTGTTCGCATCTGTCATGATATCCTCCACTGGTCTTATCCACTGGACTCCTGAAGACAAATGATTTCTTACTGTCCACCAAGACAGGGAATCCCTTATTGGAGAAAAAAAAAAAGATGTAACTTTTCTTCTAAATGCCCTTTTAACTACCTCTGCGCAGACAGGACCTCCCACTGTAGCTGCCTTAGGTGAAATTGGACCCATCTTACTGCTGGGATACAAGATGTTAGGGATCCTAGCAAGGACATTGCTTTTCTTAGTGTCATTTTTGGCTGATGTAACGCTGACAGTGCCAGGGCCATTATCTTGGCTTCTTTGTCCTATGATAGGAGACAGATCTGACACTCGGAGTCCAAACCCAACCCCAGGAAGGATTGTATCCTTTCCGGTTTTAGCCTTGGTTTGAGAGTATTTACCATCCGGCCCAGCTTTTCCAGAACCGTCGTTACCTCCCTCACCTGCTGTGCTCTGCACAGTGACCTTCTGACAATTCGACTATAAGGAAGTCGTCCCAGTACAAGATAACAATGTTTCGAGAACGAAGGTAGGCCATCACCTCAGATATTACCTTGGTAAATACTCTTGGAGCTATTGACAGTCCAAATGGAAGGGCTGTAGACTGGCAATGCCTGACCATCCCTGAACATACAGAGTCACCCTCAGGAATTTTTGATGGTCCCAATGGATTGAGATGTGACAATAGGCATCCTTTAAGTCGATGACCTCCATGAAACAATTCTAACAGCTTTATAGCTGTGTTCACTGGCTCCATCTTGAAGGAATAATTCACAATCCATCGGTTGAGCTTCCTCAGGTTGATAATAGTTCTTAGAGAACCATCGGGCTTCTTTATCAAAAAAGGGGGAATATAATCCCTTTCCTATCTCTTCCACCGGGACTTCGCACAGAACATGCTTCTGCAAGAGTCCCAAGATTTCTGCCTCCAGGGCCAGCTGTTCTCCTGGTGATTTCCTGTGGGGTGTTAATACCAATGTCTGGCAAGGTGGATGGACAAAGTCTATCTTCAAACACTGTCTTTGAGGATACCTAAGATCCACTGACAGGGGTAGATGTTCACCCAGGCAAGAAGAGGGAGAACTTTCCCCCTACAGCTGACCCAACGTCATTAGGAGGGCTTTATAGAAGATGTAGAGGGTCCTCTGAACATACATCCAGACCCCATTCTATTCTTGAACCACTAGCTCTTCTTTTCTCCTGGAGGACGTCCCCTATTAAACTTCCTCTTCTGAGAGGAAGGCTTTCCTAGCTTCATCAGGAAAACGAGGGAATCCTGTGTCTTTTTGTCACCTTCCTTCTACAAGAGGTCTTCTAGCTTCTGTCCAAAGAAACTGGTCATCACATGGGATGGAGCAGAATCTATTTTTTGAAAGCAGGTCTCCCGGACACCCCTTCAGCCATAAGGCCCATCTAGCTGTATTGGATAGGTTCGCCGACCTAGCCACTAACCTCACAATGTCTGCTGAGGTGTCTGCCAGAAAAGGTTGCTACTCAGCTGCAACAGAGTCATATTGGCCAAGATTTCATCTCTCTGGACCTTACTCTTAAGCTGCTCCTCCATTTGTTGCAGCCAGACCATAAGGGAGCAGGTAGTACAAATCCCAGCTATTGCCGATTTCAGACCCCCTGCGGCTGCCTCCCAGGTGTGCCTCTGGAACCCATCAGCTTTTTTATCCAAAGGGTCTCTAAGTGAGCCGGAATCCTCAAAGGGCAGGGCCGACCTTTTACAGGATTTCGCTACTGCCCTGTTGATTTTATGGATCTTATCCCAAATCTCCTCTTAGCAGATGAGGGGAGGCTACCAGATCTCTCTGGCTTCTTCCACTCTTTATCTATGAGCGCTCGTATCCTGGAATTTACAGAAAAGGTGCGCTTCCTCCTTTCCTCTAGACCCCCAAACATTATATCCTCTAGGGATTTAGGAGCTTTCTCCTCCTTTAGACCCATTGTTGACCTGACTGCCCTAACCAACCTATCCGTATCCTCAGCCGGAAAGCAAGATCGGACACCTACATCACTGTACGAGGAGGAGGACGGGAATTCACTATGGTATTCTCCAAAAGACTGTGGAGAGGCCTCCGATTCCGTAACGACCTCCTGAGCTCTCGTTCTCCTTGTTAAACAGGGTCTTTAAGGAACCTTGCACCTCAGCCCTGATCCTGAACCTAAGGCTTGTGGCAAAGTCAGGGGTCTCATTCTGTATAGTTTTTTGAATGCAGTAGGAGCAGAGATTTTTCTGTCAACGAACTGCCAGCGGGGTTCTACAAAGGATACATTCTTTAGGCTTCTTTTTGGCACTAGCCTTTCTAGGCCCCTAGTGATTTAAGAAATGGCCCGTATTAACAAAAAAGGTGACATTCTCGTAGATCACTCACCTCCAGCTGTCATATCAAGGATACCGAATTCGGAGGATGATCGGGGGTACATACGAAGTCCCTTCTGGATACCTAGGAGTCCTGCGACCTCTGACCGGAATGGCTGCCATTTTTGCCATTTGAGCGGCTGCTCCTCTTAATGCACCCGAGCTGGTGACCAGGAACAGATATTGGTGACTGCTGCTGTAAAGGTTGCTGCAGCTGCTGCCGTTGTCCTCGGATATCCTCCATGATAGGGAGCTAGTGAGATAAGCTCTTCCTTCTGTGGTCATCCCTCATTTTATGAGGGACCCACTGCGCTTTCCGCCTCCTCCGCTGCCCGCAATGATGCCCCTCCCCACTCCATCTTCCGCGCCAGGACGTGCCAAGTCTCCACATGTCCCAGACGGCTTTTTCGCTCAGGGTGCCGCCATTTTGCCTTCGGCACTCCCTTTCTGACGTCACGTGGGCACACCCATTCCCATCGTGACTTGCTCGTGAAGTCAGCAGAGCAAGCCCCTGGAAACCAGGCTCACTTTGGAGCTACGGACGGACCACAGAGAAGTAAGAGCAGTGCGGCGGATGCAGAAGAGCCGCCCAGCCTGCCTCTCTGCTGCCCATGCCCGCACATACGCTAAGGCACACTGGACCCTTGGATGGCACCTCCAACACATGAACGCTGGCATACAGGCATGTGCTGGTTCTTCCAGTGCTCGAACAGTGGGTAAGTAGACACAAAAAAATAAATTCTTCAACCAACCCAGGTCTCAGCATGAGGGTTCCCGTCAGGACAGGAAACCCAACTGAAGCGGGGGAGAGGTACCGCCCTCTTATTTCAGTAGGTTTCCTGTCCTGGCTGGGCGGATCCCTCTCTCAGGTGTGCTTTCATGGGTGAAGGGAAAAATTAAACAACATCCTGTTGATAAGTTATTACCTATCTATCCAAATAAGCCTTCATGTCAGGCATACTGGCAATTTAGAGAAGAAAAGCTACAAATCACAAAATGGGATTTTCATAATGTTAAGTACATCTGTAAAACATTGTCTTTAATTGCTCCAATGCATTTGGAAAAAAAAAAAAAAAAAAAAGGAACGACTTAGGCTTGCTTAAAGGGAATGGGTCGCCTACTTTTTCATATATAAGCTGTGGTCACCGCCATCAGGGGCTTATCTACAGTATTCTGTAATGCTGTGGATAAGCCCCTGATGTAACCTGAAAGATAAGAAAAATGGTAGTTACCTGCCGATAACGGTATTTCTCTGATCCCATGATGGCACCACGGAGAGAGGGGTCCGCCCCCAGGGACAGGAAACCTACAGATGAAAAAGGGCGTACCTCTCTCCCACATCAGTTGGATTACAGAGCCTTATACAGAACTTCAGCTGCAACTCAATATTTGCACAAATTAAACTTAACCTATTTAACTTAGAGGCACCATGACTAAAATTAATTACTAGTACATTATCAAGTGCACACCTGTGTGTGAAAAGGGAGGGAATATACGGGTGCCATCATGGGATCAGAGAAATACCGTTATCGGCAGGTAACTACCATTTTCTCTATCCCCATGATGGCACCACGGAGAGCTTTGAATAGATAGAGCTATTAGGGAGGGACCACTGCCTCTAGAACCCTTCGCCCAAAGGTAGGATCAGAGGAGGTCAAGTCTAAGCGGTAATGCTTGAAAAATGTAGACTGGGAAGACCAAGTGGCCGCTCTACATATCTGTTGTATTGAAGCACCAGCACTCTCCGCCCAGGATGATGCCACTGCTCTGGTCGAATGAGCTTTTATGTTCTCTGGGATGGCTGTCCCACAGGATGAATAGGATAGGGCGATGGCGTCTCTTATCCATCTTGCTAACGTGGCTTTCGATGCTTTTTGTCCCTTGTGTGGACCCTGGAAGCAGACAAACAGAGCCCTATCCTTCCTGCACTCCCTAGTGGCTGATAGATATTGGACCAGACATCTTTTTACGTCTAGGGTATGCAGTGTTTTTTCCCCCTCATTTTTAGGGTTGGGACAAAAGGAGGGTAAAGAAATTTCTTGCGTTCTGTGAAACTGTGACGCTATTTTAGGGAGATAAGCCGGGTCAGTTTTTAGAATGACTCTGTCATCAAGTATCTGAGTAAAGGGCGGGCATGAAGATAACGCTTGTATATCGCTGACCCGACGAGCTGAGGTTAGGGCCACTAGGAGTGTGGTTTTTAGAGATAAGATCTTTAAAGGAACTTCTGTCAGGGGCTCAAAGGGAGGTTTGGTTAGAGCGTTTAGTACGAGGTTTAGATCCCATGGAGGAGAGTTGTGGAGGGGAATGGGTCTGGACCTAGATGAGACTTTAATAAATCGCATGACCCAACGATTTCTGGCCAGATCATAATTATACAGTGCTGCCAAGGCTGCTACCTGAACTTTTAGAGTGCTTGTAGCCAAACCTCTTTCCAGACCTTTCTGTAAAAATTCAAGGACTTTCCCTATAGGAATTTCCCCAGACGGGTCTGCCCCTGATACTGATATAAATTTTTTCCACACTTTTCCATATATTCTAGTGGTTACGGGTTTTCTACTCTGTAATAGAGTGGACACCAAGTTAGGAGAGAATCCTTTGTCCCTTAGTAACCTCCTTTCAAAAGCCACGCTGTCATGTGTACATTTTTTACATTGGGGTGAAATACTGGACCCTGGGACAGAAGTTTCGGAGTGTCTGGTAGAACCCATGGACTTGATATGGACATTTTCCTTAGCCAAGAAAACCATATTCTGCGGGGCCAGAATGGCGCTATTAGTATCACTGTAGTCCCCTCCTCCCGAATTTTCCTCAGCACTAAGGGGATGAGTGACATTGGAGGGAACGCATAGGCAAGGTGATAGTTCCAAGGAATTGTCAATGCGTCTAGAGCTACAGGGTTCCCCCGGGGATCGATTGAGTAGAATGTTTTTACTTTGCGGTTTTGACTGTTCGCGAATAGGTCTATTGCTGGTAGGCCCCAGAGATTCACGATCTGATCGAAGACCGATTGATTTAGCTCCCACTCTCCCTGCTTTAAGCATGTTCTGCTCAGGAAGTCTGCAGTTTGGTTTTCGGAGCCTTTTAAGTGGAGAGCTGTCAAGGACTTTAGACTGTGTTCCGCTATGTGGAAGATGGATTGGGTTACCTCCATCAGAGCTCGACACCTGGTTCCCCCTTGGTGGTTTAGATATGCAACCACTACCTGGTTGTCCGAAAAGACTTTTACGTGATGACCGTGCAGGAGATATAGGAAGTGTGTTAGGGCCAGTTTTACCGCTAGCAGTTCTTTCATGTTGGAAGAGTCTAGCTCTTGACTTTTGTTCCAACTCCCCTGTGCCACTTGATCGCCTATATGTGCTCCCCAGCCCCAGGGGCTTGCATCCGTCGTTAGAATCTTCTCCGTCGGTAGCGCCCAAGGAACCCCTTTGGTTAGATTCCCTGGGTCTGCCCACCATGCTAGGGAGTGTATCGTGTTTGGAGAAATACTTAACTGCCCGTCTAAATTTCCGTGCAGAGATATGCCTATATTTAAAGTCTCCCATTGTAGATCCCGGGAATGAAGTTGTGCCCACTGAACTGCCGGAATGCAGGCAGTCATAGAGCCCAGGAGGGACATTGCTCTCCTCGGAGTGGTGACTGGTGATACAGTCAGCTGTAATACGGCCTGTGTCATTTTTTGTACCTTCTCCTGAGGAAGATAGCATGTCTGCGTGATCGAGTCTAGGACTATCCCCAAGTACTCCTGTACCCGAGATGGCACCATTTTGGACTTGGATATGTTTAGTAGCCACCCTAGACTCGACAGAGAAGCAATGACCAGATTCAACTGTTGTTCGCAGTGTTGAAATGAGTTCCCTACCACGAGTAGGTCGTCTAGATAGGGAACTATTAAGATATTCTGTTCCCGTATGTGGGCCATTACCTCTGACATTTTCGTGAATACCCGAGGAGCGATAGCGATCCTGAAGGGGATAGCCCGGAATTGGAAGTGTTTTACTTCCCCCTGGATATTCACTGCCAGTCTGAGATATTTTTGGTAATCTCTGTGGATGGGCACATGGTAATATGCGTCTCGTAAATCTAGAACAGTCATGAAACACAAAGGAAAGAGTATTCTCACGCAAGATTTTATTGTCTCCATTTTGAAATGTTGTATCTCCAGGAAACCGTTTAGTTTTTTGAGATTTATGATCGTTCTGTACTATCCGTCCGTTTTTTTGCGGAGGAAGAGAGGAGAATAGAAACCCGTGCCTCTTTCCTGGTATGGAACTTCTTGCAATACATCTTTCTGGATTAGGCTCAGAATCTCCTTCTGGAGAGCTGACTGTTCGAGTGATTGTTTTTGAGGCGTTACCATGAAGGAGTTGCCGGGAGGAACACGAAATTTGAATTTGAGGCCTTCTCGTATAATACCTAGAATCCAAGGACTGTTTGAAATTCTTTCCCAGGCTGGAAGAAACTCGGCTAGTCTCCCTCCGACCCGGGGAGTACCTTCATTGGGATTTTTTATTATCTGGAGGGGGGGTTTGTTGAACAAGAAGCCCCTGTTTTTGTTTCTTCTGTCTTCCCATCCGTCTTTATTTCCTTTTGGAGGTCTTCTGCGCATGAACTTTCTGTTCCGAAAGGAGCGCTTATATGACTGGTTGGGGAACCCGGGAAAAGATTTGTTTTTATCTCCTGCTTTGTCGAGGATGTCGTCCAACGTTGACCCAAACAGGAATTCACCTTCGCAAGGTATTGAGCAAAGCTTGGTCTTTGTCTGCAGGTCCCCCGGCCAGCACTTTAGCCACAGGGCGCGTCTTGCGGCGTTTGAGAAAGAAGCCGACCTGGCTGATAATCTTGCTGAGTCCACCGAAGCGTCCGCCAGAAAAGCTGCTGCCCCTTTCATCATGGACACTGACTTTTGTATTGTCTCTCTTGGGACTTTCTCTTTTAGTTGAGAATCCAAATGCTCAAGCCATACCATTAGAGCACGGGCCGTGCAGGTGGCTGCGATGGCTGGCTTTAGACCCCCTCCTGCCGCTTCCCAGGAGTTTTTTAAGAAGGTGTCTGCCTTTTTGTCCATTGGATCCTTTAGAGTGCCCATGTCCTCGAAGTGCAGAGCGAACATTTTAGAGGCCTTTGCTATGGCCACATGCAGTTTGGGTGCCTTGCTCCAGGATGAGCAGGCTGGGTCATCGAACGGGTACTTTCTCTTGGGGGTTAAGAGAACTTTTTTATCCGGTTTCTTCCATTCTTTTTTGATCAAAGAATGAATTTTCTCATTTATTGGAAATACTCTTCTTTTCTTTTGTTCTAGTCCGCTGAACATTATGTCCTGTGCTGTTCTTTTAGGGCGTTCGTCTACCAGACCCATAGTTGTTCTGATGGCCTTTACCAATGCGTCTGTCTCCTCGATGGGGAAGCAACTGCGTCCTCCCTCTGATGATAGTGAGGAGGTCTCGGATGTCGATGAATCATTAGAGTCAGATGTCTCGTTTTCTGATTCGTCTATACTGGACTCGGGAGACTTATGACCTGATCTATGTTTTTTCCTCAGAATTTTAATGCCTTTGAGGGCACTTTCCACTTGATTTTTTATTAGAGTTTTCAGGTCTGACGCGAACGCCGGAGATTCCTCCTGGATGGTTTTTTCTATGCAGGACCCGCACAGCTTTTTTTCCCATGAGGAAGGTAGCTCTTCCAAACATATCGCACACACTTTGTGCTTTGATTTGCCTGTACATTTCCTTCCCTAGGAGAAAAAAGTAATCTCGTATTACATTATTACTTTCACGTAGATCACTCACCCCTTACGACTAAGAGATACCGTCTCTGGCCTCGGGACTGTATCCACTGGATTCGTCGCTGGCCGTGTATTTCCCCCAGAGACTCGGCTGCGTTGTGACCCTGAGCGTCCGCTGCTGCTGCGTTGCTGGGATGAAGCGTTCCCCTTGCGCTGATGTTGTGAGCACGGACGCAGTACTTGCTCAGGTGATGATTGTGCACATTCCTGTGCCTCTTGTGGTTCTTTACCGCTCATAGTGGCTCCGCACTGCGTTTGCCAAAAAGAGAGGGTTTTCCACGTTTCCTCTACAGAGAACGCTGTTTTTTAAACTTGCCGCCGGTAGAAGCGGTCATCTGCGCATGCGCGCGCGTCACTTCCGGTTCGCGGCACAGGCGTCCTATAGGGAAGATATTATTGGTATTGGTATAGGGAAGGTATTATTACGCCTGTGCGCGCGTTCTAACGTTCCGCCCGAGCCCGTACTTCCGGTTTGGGCGGCGGTTCAGCGGTGACCTGCGGCACTTATGCGTGCTCTAGCGCTCCTGATGATGGTAGCGTAGCCGCCGCTACCCCCATGCACCGATTAGCGGTGCAGAGGCTGTAATGGTGACCGCCGTCACCTGCCTCTTTCCTCCCCCTTTTTTTTTTTTTTTTTCCCCTGGGGAAGGCAGGCTCGAACCTCTTCACTGCCTTCCCCTGCAACACTCACCCGTAGGGCCCGCCGACCCCGTGGTGGTGCCTCAGGGTCGGAAGAAAAGGGGGGAGAAAACCTGCTGGACACAGCCGTGACAGGGCGCCCCCTGTCAGGAACCGACCGGCCAGCACCCTGGAATCTTACGAAGAATCCTTCAGGTACGTCGCTGTAGGTTCCCCGTCAGGGACAGGAAACCAACTGATGTGGGAGAGAGGTACGCCTTTTTCATCTGTAGGTTTCCTGTCCCTGGGGGCGGACCCCTCTCTCCGTGGTGCCATCATGGGGATAGAGAAAACAAGTTAAAGGGAACCTGTCACCCCGTTTTTTCAGTAGGAGATAAAAATACCGTTAAATAGGGCCTGAGCAGTGCTTTACAATAGGGTATTTTTTGTCCCCTGATTCCCTACCTATGCTGCCGAAATACCTTACAAAAGTGTCCTTTTTCGCCTGTCAATCAGGCTGGTCAGGTCAGATGGGCGTGGTCACAGCGCTGTTTCTCCCCCACATCTTGCTTAAGTTCCCGTTGGTGGCCTAGTGCTTCTCGCATGTGCAAGTGCCAAATGCACTGCGCAGCTGTAGAAAAAGAGCGCGCTCGCCGCTATTCAGCGGTTTCTCGGTGGGCGCGGCCATCTTCCTGAGGCCGCGCGTGCGCAGATGGAGTCTCCTGCTTCCCGGGGCTTCAGGAAAATGGCCGCGGGATGCCGCGCGTGCGCAGATGGACATTGCGGCGGCCATTTTCCTGAAGCCGAGATTCGAACGTCTGAAACATCTGGCCATCAGGCACAAATACAACTCTATGAGAAAAAAACGGATCAGTCACTAAAAAAAACGGATCAGTTTTTTTTTTCTTCAAAACTTGCCGGATTGTGCCTGAAACAATAAACCTGATGTGTGAAAGTAGCCTAACACTGGACTACCAGCTCTCATGTCCGACTCCTTATATCCCCACCAATCGACCCTTAAGTCTTTGGCTGACCTAACTCTTAGTCTTCTCCCTGCTTGAGATTCTTCACAGGCACCGAATCATTGATCGGAGTAATCTCAGATGAGGCGGCGAAAGTGCAGTAGGCTCCCGATGAAGTCATGGGAACCAGTCTAAAGATCTATATATGTGCTGCTCCCTCTATTAAAACTACACTGGGTGATGATTAAGCATCTGAGCAGAATCACCACCTGGATTAAACTCATCACTTCATTATGTCTGCTCCCCTAATGTCATGAGCCTAGTGCACATTCGCCGCTCCATCCGAGTCTGGTATGAGAGCTGGAAATGCAATGTCTGCCCACTAAATTTGCAATTAAAACTTCAGGGATTGAAGGCTATAAAATATTTAAACTAAATACTGCAAAAAGGTATGCATTTAATAAGCAATAAAAGGCCTTTACAAACATCCTTTAGTTAGGGACCTAATTTCCTAATGATAGGTTCCCTTTTAAAAAGCTTCTACGCATTGTTCTGGGGAGGAAGCAGGAATATTTCACGTTATGGTCTTACCCTCAATTATATACATTTTGGATTGTGGTTCTTGATCCTATAGAACTGACATATGAATGTATAGTGCCTATAGACCCCCTGATTTGTATTCTGGGATATGCTGATGAGTTGCGAGTGGATGAGGTAGGGAAAATTGCTATTGCACGTCTGCTGTTCGCCCTTAGGAAATTAATTGCATCTCAGAGAGACCTCCATCCCGCAAGGCATACATCAAACATGTTTGAACTTTTAATCTTAGGTAACTCATTTAACTCCAGTATCTTACCTTCTAGCAGCTGTAATTATGAGGTAGCCAAGATCAACTTCCAAAGCGTTCTTACATGCTCCTAAGACTATTGTGTGCAAATTCCGGAAGCCACCTGAAATACAATTACCATTGCTTAGAACAGATCTCGAAATTTGTTTAGAACCTGCCATTTTTAATTAATTTGCTTGGGGAAAAAAAGACAAAAAAAAAAGGAGATGACCTATATCAGGCTGTATCCTAATGCAACACATAATGATGAAGAACATATCTGGGAGAAAGTTCACAGTGCCTTAACACAAGGTAATGAATAATATGCATGCCACCATCTATAGTAGTAATTTTAGGGCTTGGCCAAAAACTGGCAAAATATATGTAGGAAATACCTATAAGGAACACAACATAATTAGACATTTGTAGGTCATCTATAGATAATACAATCCTTGACATTACTACTTTATATCAATAAATATGTCAATATACAGATCTAACAAATATAGAACTGTCTAAAAGTATAGAATTCGTAAAAAACACATAACAGGAAGCAGCGTTATTCCCAAAATAGTAAGCTATTTTACCTAACGTTGGATAGGTGACATTTATTAAGGGTCCAAATGCTGGCACCTCCAGAACCAAGCTTTGCAGAAGATCAACCTCGCTCCATTCATTTTCTAGGAGCCAGAAACAGCCAGAGGTTCATTATCTATGGGACTTTTGGAACCCTGTCCTTGAAATCACTGGGTATAGAATTAACTATTTTGGGAAAAACACTTAAATGCTTGACACTGGCTACAGTTGACAAACAGAATATAAATATAATTTTGCACATAATCATCTCCGATAAATCAAGTTTACCCAGTTATTCTGAGCATTACCTATGGTATGTACCGAGTATCACTTACCAGACCGCCAGCTGTCCTCCACGACATGTTGTATAAGGCCACCTAGAAAAGGAACTCGAACAAGCTCTAAATGCTCCAAGTTGCGAGCAGAAGCCAAACCAGTGACCAATGGCACATATTTTAAGGAATTTGTAGGTCCTTAAACAGAACGACAAAATGACAAAATTAAGGATACCAAAAGATGTATCTGTATATAAAGAAAAATAAATAAAAGTCACTACAGGCTTGTGTACTCAGACTGACTCAAAAAGGAAACCCTCTTTAGGCCGTGGTCACACTTGCGTGCGTTACGCAACTCGCGTGAGTCTCTCGCATCAATACCCGGCACTGCCGCCGGCGGTTCGGATCGAAGCGTTCAGCTACATAGAAATACATGCAGTTGCACACTCCGGACCCGAGTGCCGGGTATTGATGCGAGAGACTCACGCGAGTTTCTTGCATTACACACCCAAGTGTGACCCCGGCCTTAATTTAAAGCTAGCGATCAGTTACAATGACAGGGCGATGTAGCAGAGTGTTATAAGTCTAGGGCATAGCAGAGGGTTTTTTTTCTTTGTACTTGTGCCCATGTCTTTAGATTTCAGATTTTACTTTCTTAGACTAGACTGAAAAAATTTACAGTATTTTATGGATTATGTGACAAACTTTTAGAAAGAAAAAGCCTTGCTAAAGAAGTGCCTGCGTTTTATAGTCTACAGTCACAATCCACTGTGTTGTGCCTGTAGCTCACCATTACTTTTTCATTGATCTGAGCACTCATGAAGCATACCTCCTAATCATTCCGAGCCAGACACTGACCTGTCTGCTCTGTGCAGGGCAAGAGAGAAAGGACTAAATCGGGAACCCGGATTGCTCCCGATAATCAGCTGTTCGGCGCCACAGCTGCATGTGTGAGCTGTGTGACATTCAAGACATGCATGTGTGTTGTGACTGTCACACCGCAGTGACACATGCGGCACCGAACAGCTGATTATCGAGAGTGCTCCAGGTATCCGGGTTCCCGATTCAGTAAGAACTATAGCTTGTGGAATAAGGAGGGAGCAAACTATGTTTTCTCATCTCTACTCATATATACATATACTTAGCCTTGTAGTCTCTTGATTATCCTCCTACCATGCCTGTGAAGCTCAGGTATCAGTGCAGCGCAAACTGCAAAGTCAGCAGCGTAGACAAAGAGGCAGCATTATTCATTGGGAGCTATGGCAAGGCAAACTGGCAGGTAATAGTTTTGTATGTAGAGTTCTTCTGCTATATGCTTTAAAATGTAGATAGGTTTGGATTTAAAACCCTTAGTGACTAGGCCAAAATTTTCCAATTCTGACAGGTGTCACTTCGCCTCCCGAAGAAGCATTGCGAAACGCGCGTCGGGGCAGAGGGATGCCGAGGAATTTTCACGTGGCCGTTTGTGAGGTACATGACAAATCATTTCTTATCCACCTAATGAATCTTAATTTCTCATAGTCTCCTGTACACTAGGTTATCATGGGGATAAGCTGAGACTTACCCACATACTTATGAATAGTGACACCTGTGTTCAGGAAATGTGCATATATTATGCAGGGATAAAACATATTTATATATCTATCATTTATTCTGGCATTTCATTGGTGGTAATTTCCTAACTTATTCACATATGCTCAGCCTCCGTTTTAGAAAAATCCTATGGAAGTGTAGTCCCTCTTTTTCTGGATTATGTACCCTTCTTGTTATGTATAACTTATATATTTTTATCTGGTTTATATTAATAAAAAATTGATTTTATATAAGTACCGCTGTGGAGAGCATCACACGTCTCGTCACCCTGGTAGTGAGATACAATGTCATTTAGTGGTGCAGTACCCTCTAGGTAGATGGGTGTTAGCAATTGTTTGTGAATATATAGGTGTCACTTTATGTAGTAACAACTCTGGGATTCCTCTACCAATCCTAGATATTTTGAGAATGTTCTTTCGTGACACATTGTACTCTATGTTAGTGGTATATTAGGTCGACATGTTTTGCATTTCTTTATGAAAATTTCAAAAATGTTGTTAGATTTCTGATAAATTGGCAGTTTTCAAGCTTTGAATGTTTATACTCTTAAATCAGGTAGTCATACCAGGCGATGAAAGTTAGCTAACAACATTTCCTATATGTATAATGTCTTAAACATCATTTTTCAAGTGTCCTATGACTTTTGCTAGGATGTTAGAAGGTTTAAAAGTTTAGCAGAAAATTCCTTCCTATTCAGTTTTCGAAGTGATTCAAGGGCCTATATGTTGGACACCCCCCAAAATGAATACCGTTTTCAAATAACTAAACATACAGTGTTTAAAAGTGCTGTTAGGTAATGTGTTAACCCTCTGGGTGCTTCACAGGAATAAATGCAAGGTGGAATGGATGAAATTAAAAATTATATTTTCCACTAAAATAGTTTCCATATCAGTTAAAAAAAAAATACATTATTTCAGGCTACCGTACAGGAAAATTCTGAGGTTACTACTTAGCCTTGGATTGACAGCGCATAACCATTGGGAGCACACAATCACGATCTTGGGGCGCCAGTTTGAGTGAGAGCGCCCCCTCTTTGACCAATTAACCATCTAGATGCCAATGCTGCTATTGACAGTTTGCATTTGGGGGGGGGGGGGGGGGGAAATGGACATAATCTGTGCCAACACGGAGTGTGGCTGATGCTGAATGGTGTCCTCTATAGCAGAGGTCCCCAACTCCAGTCCTCAAGGCCCACCAACAGGTCATGTTTTCAGGATTTCCTTTGCATTGCACAGGTGATGCAATTATTACCTGGGCAAGACTAAGGAAATCCTGAAAACATGACATGTTGGTGGGCCTTGAGGACTGGAGTTGGGGACCCCTGCTCTATAGTATGCAGCAGACACTCGCTGCATTTTCATCCATCATCTTTTTTCAAGGTAGCAAAAAAATAAAAAAGGCACATAGGCTGTTATTAAGGGTTCAACGATACACGGAGCTCTACTGCATCAGTCTAGTTAAACCTGATCCAGCTTTTGCTATGCATTATTTCTGAACCTACAATAAACACAATCAATATGCAGCAGGTACGTTTGGGCAGATACAAAAACCCCGGAGTTTGTTTAGAACTACCTGGAAGTATTAATTATTATGAAAGAGTTTTCCCGTTTTCTTTTGTCTAAACCATGGGCGTTTTAAAGTCCGATGCGTTGTATAGTCCAAAAGATAAGTTAAATGCTAAAACGACTTAAACACCAACGGACAAAGTGTAGGGCATCACCGTCAGAAAAATTTAAAGACCAAAGATTGTGATTCAAGATGAATATAAAAGATCCCATTCATCAAAACTGGTGTTTTTAGAAGCCAGTCTTGATGAAGAGTCCCAAATTCAAAGATATTCATGGTTTTACCAAGGAGACGCTGCTCGCAGTTTCCTCTGATGGCATGCCTTTGGCTGCCCTACATGTGGAGCAATTCAGAGCAAAGTAGAACAAGAAAGACTTTTGGTCTTTTTTTAATAAATGTCCTCCAATTAGGGAGCGCAATCCGGTCATAACTTACACCACTATTGAGTCCTTACCAGCACAATTTCGCATCACAAAGGTTCGGAGGCTAATGCACAAGAAGTCTTTAAAAGGCTGAGGTTTGGTTAGACGCACCCACTTTAAGTACAGATGACGCAGCATAGGAATGCACGGGATTTCAGGAACATTCACACCTGTATAGAGTGTAAATTGTGGCAACACCTTAGTAAATTTAAGACCGTGTCAGTGGATAAGCATTTTTGTGTACATCAGATACCTACCCACTAAATGTAACGTCTGGATTTTTGCAGCAATGGGTATTTTAAGTTTATTTTCTGGGGGAATGGGAAAAGCTCCATTTCGATTCCGAAACTTGCCTAGAATGTGAACTTGTGGCATATAGGTCCATATAGCTTCTACAAGTTCCAGATGTGAGGTCTCTACACCCTGGTGATAGGACGGCAATAAAGAGAAATTGTTAGGCTATAGTATGCATTGGTACATAAGACTACTCCGAAGAGTTAACCTGCAAAACTTTGAGCATCCATCTGAATATTAATACACATCTAAGGTGTATCGACAGATGACGTCGTCTCTTACTGGGTTTTTGTACATGATTAAGAGTCGCTCACCAGAAGATTTGGGCATGATTGCAAAGCTTCTAGCACACCGGGAATGCTGAAGGCCTCGTGGCCCCGAACTCTGCGCCTCTCCAAATATCTCGGGTGAAGGCCATAAAGCTGCTCAATATCTGGCATCTTCTTAAGGAGTTTCAGAAAACTGGAATCCGTGAAACCTACAGGAACGGAAAACAAGCAACGTCAATCAGCGACACTACCATCTGTGTGGAAACACAAGAGAAGCCTTATAATGAAATATGCTATGGAAATAAAGAGTCCAGCAATCTCGCAGGACAGTAGAATGGCAATGCTAATGTACAGAACAAAGTAACAAATAAAGAGGCCGCCCAGCCCCTTCAAAAGAGCCGACTGGTGATCAGTCGATCTGATATTGATTACCTATGGATGGGATACTAATTTTAAAACTGAAAACCCTTTCATGAGTTAAATACATAGTAACATAGTAACATAGTTAGTAAGGCCGAAAAAAGACATTTGTCCATCCAGTTCAGCCTATATTCCATCATAATAAATACCCAGATCTACGTCCTTCTACAGAACCTAATTGTATGATACAATATTGTTCTGCTCCAGGAAGACATCCAGGCCTCTCTTGAACCCCTCGACTGAGTTCGCCATCACCACCTCCTCAGGCAAGCAATTCCAGATTCTCACTGCCCTAACAGTAAAGAATCCTCTTCTATGTTGGTGGAAAAACCTTCTCTCCTCCAGACGCAAAGAATGCCCCCTTGTGCCCGTCACCTTCCTTGGTATAAACAGATCCTCAGCGAGATATTTGTATTGTCCCCTTATATACTTATACATGGTTATTAGATCGCCCCTCAGTCGTCTTTTTTCTAGACTAAATAATCCTAATTTCGCTAATCTATCTGGGTATTGTAGTTCTCCCATCCCCTTTATTAATTTTGTTGCCCTCCTTTGTACTCTCTCTAGTTCCATTATATCCTTCCTGAGCACCGGTGCCCAAAACTGGACACAGTACTCCATGTGCGGTCTAACTAGGGATTTGTACAGAGGCAGTATAATGCTCTCATCATGTGTATCCAGACCTCTTTTAATGCACCCCATGATCCTGTTTGCCTTGGCAGCTGCTGCCTGGCACTGGTTGCTCCAGGTAAGTTTATCATTAACTAGGATCCCCAAGTCCTTCTCCCTGTCAGATTTACCCAGTGGTTTCCCGTTCAGTGTGTAATGGTGACATTGATTCCTTCTTCCCATGTGTATAACCTTAGATTTATCATTGTTAAACCTCATCTGCCACCTTTCAGCCCAAGTTTCCAACTTATCCAGATCCATCTGTAGCAGAATACTATCTTCTCTTGTATTAACTGCTTTACATAGTTTTGTATCATCTGCAAATATCGATATTTTACTGTGTAAACCTTCTACCAGATCATTAATGAATATGTTGAAGAGAACAGGTCCCAATACCGACCCCTGCGGTACCCCACTGGCCACAGCGACCCAGTTAGAGACTATACCATTTATAACCACCCTCTGCTTTCTATCACTAAGCCAGTTACTAACCCATTTACACACATTTTCCCCCTGACCAAGCATTCTCATTTTGTGTACCAACCTCTTGTGCGGCACGGTATCAAACGCTTTGGAAAAATCGAGATATACCACGTCCAATGACTCACCGTGGTCCAGTCTATAGCTTACCTCTTCATAAAAACTGATTAGATTGGTTTGACAGGAGCGATTTCTCATAAACCCATGCTGATATGGAGTTAAACAGTTATTCTCATTGAGATAATCCAGAATAACATCCCTCAGAAACCCTTCAAATATTTTACCAACAATAGAGGTTAGACTTACTGGCCTATAATTTCCAGGTTCACTTTTAGAGCCCTTTTTGAATATTGGCACCACATTTGCTATGCGCCAGTCCTGCGGAACAGACCCTGTCGCTATAGAGTCCCTAAAAATAAGAAATAATGGTTTATCTATTACATTACTTAGTTCTCTTAGTACTCGTGGGTGTATGCCATCCGGACCCGGAGATTTATCTATTTTAATCTTATTTAGCCGGTTTCGCACCTCTTCTTGGGTTAGATTGGTGACCCTTAATATAGGGTTTTCATTGTTTCTTGGGATTTCACCTAGCATTTCATTTTCCACCGTGAATACCGTGGAGAAGAAGGTGTTTAATATGTTAGCTTTTTCCTCGTCATCTACAACCATTCTTTCCTCACTATTTTTTAAGGGGCCTACATTTTCAGTTTTTATTCTTTTACTATTGATATAGTTGAAGAACAGTTTGGGATTAGTTTTACTCTCCTTAGCAATGTGCTTCTCTGTTTCCTTTTTGGCAGCTTTAATTAGTTTTTTAGATAAAGTATTTTTCTCCCTATAGTTTTTTAGAGCTTCAATGGTGCCATCCTGCTTTAGTAGTGCAAATGCTTTCTTTTTACTGTTAATTGCCTGTCTTACTTCTTTGTTTAGCCACATTGGGTTTTTCCTATTTCTAGTCCTTTTATTCCCACAAGGTATAAACCGCTTACACTGCCTATTTAGGATGTTCTTAAACATTTCCCATTTATTATCTGTATTCTCATTTCTGAGGATATTGTCCCAGTCTACCAGATTAAGGGCATCTCTAAGCTGTTCAAACTTTGCCTTCCTAAAGTTCAATGTTTTTGTGACTCCCTGACAAGTCCCCCTAGTGAAAGACAGGTGAAACTGCACAATATTGTGGTCGCTATTTCCTAAATGCCCGACCACCTGCAGATTTGTTATTCTGTCAGGTCTATTAGATAGTATTAGGTCTAAAAGTGCTGCTCCTCTGGTTGGATTCTGCACCAATTGTGAAAGATAATTTTTCTTGGTTATTAGCAGAAACCTGTTGCCTTTACACTTTATTATTAATAACTTGCACATATTTCAAAGTCTTTTATGTTTTTTTTTAATACACTTAAAGGGGGATGTCTGACTTCTGATTGGTAGGTGCCCAGATGAGGTCCAATCAGATTGGTAGAGTGGGGAATTTTTCCCCATTGCAAAATATCATGTCAGGTCAGACGCCCAAATGCATCTTCATTCATTCATTCACAAAGTGGTCGAGCATATGCTCTGCCTCACCATTCTAACAGGGATAAAGGTTCTCTGTTCTGAGAATCGGTGCAAGTCCCAGTGGTTAAAATCCCATCAAACAACAAGTTATCACCTATCCTGTTCTAACCAGACAACCCATGTAACGTGTACACGTTCAGTATTTGGGGGAGTGTTTTAGCACAGTATTTGTAAGCCAAAACCAGAAGTGGTGACCTGTTTCTATGATACTATTCCTCTGATTGTTCCACTATTGGTTTTGGCTTACAAATACTGCTGTACAAAACTGACCAAATACTGAACATGTGGCTTAAGAGATCCATAGGAGTGCTCGTTCCTGATTATAGGCCCCAGTAATTTAAGTCAAATGAAGAGAATGCTGGAAATCAAAAATTGTTTTCGGCAGCACATCACTTGTATAAAACAGAAGATGTGCTATCAATAACGTGATGTTTTATGGGGGCAGAATGATTATATCAGCGATCATTCGGTCCCAATTATTGCTCATTGAGCATCAAATGATGTATATATCGTCAATTGGCGCTCATCTTTTCAGTCCGAAATCGGCTACCCTATATACGTAGTATTAGTCAAATACTATTTGGCTACAATAACAGAAACAATAATAAACACAACCGTTGCTCACCGGTTGGCATATACTCCCACCAGCGTCCAGCGCAAAGGTCAACCATTTTGACAACACGAAGATACAGAGTCACCGCTTCCTTCAGCTTTCTGGACAAGCACTCCATGCACATAATGTCTTGCAGTGGCAGATATCTACCAAGAAAGCACAGAAATTGTGTTATGAAGATTACTTATAAATTTAAAAAAATGCAAGTGTGACAAATACAACGCTGTGTGGTTAGGAAAAATTCTCTTATTAGGATGCATGCAACTATTCACAAACTATTACATTGAAACGGAATAAAGCAGCAACTGAGTGGGGTTTCATTTTTAGAGAATTTACTATACAGTACAAATGACACAATAACTTAATTCTTATAGGAAATATGCAGATGCAAGTAAAGAAGCTGCGGAGACACCATCACGTGTTTCTCGACGCAAGCAGTGAATAGCCAGGCCTTTCCCCGGGAAGGAACAACCACGGGAAGGGCAGCATCCTATGAAGGAAAGCCACCTATGCCAAGCATGGTATCCATCCACAGACAGCTGTTTCGGGGTTTTTGCCCCTCATCAGTGTGGAGTAGGAATCTGGCTATTAGGAGCAGTGCCTAGTAAAAAGGCTATAAAGGCACAGATGATTGGCCTCGGGGAGACCAAAACATCCAACACTGCGGAGACACCATCACGTGTTTCTCAACGCAGTGATTCCAGAACACTGCCCCCATCCCTAATTCTTATAGTCATTCCAATTATAGTGATTCCAAAACTATCTTTTTTTGCAAAGTAAAACATTGTGCAAGAGGAAAAACAAACTTTTAAATTCTCTTTTTATATTTTTGCAAACATTTGGCTTTCTTTTTTTCCATATTTTTGAAGTTCCATTGAAAGACATGACTAAGCTATTATAGGAGTGGTCGCATAGTACGCTGCAATGCTTCTGTGTTATGCCTGTTGTCGTTTTATTAAAAGATTGTGCCTTAAAGGGGTGGTTCCATTTCAAATAATGTTGGGCCACAGCTGCAGCTTATTGAAACATAAGAAACTGCTCTGTATTCACCTACCTGAAGTCCACCCGCGAGTCTCTGCTCTATGAGTCTGGCATTGACCAAAATCATCATCATCAGAGCTGCTGGGGTCAATGAATGGCTGCCGAGCTGTCAACATGATATCAGTGCCGCAGCCAACGACAGCCATCAGGAGCAGCGTCAGAACCTCATCGGCTGACCCGTGGAAGGCGAGTACAGAGCGGTTTGTTATGTTTTAAAGGGACTGTTCAAACCAAGTACAGGCGGCTTGGTGCACTCTTGGCGTGGCCAGACATTTGCGTGCACCTTCCCATCAGTTCTACCTCCACCTTTCTGTCTTTATAAGTCCAGAGCAAATATTTAAAGAAGAGGGTTGGGGTGGAAAGAGAGAAAACAAGTTGGTGCGAGTGCGCACTTAAGGTACCTTCACACTAAACGACGCTGCAGCGATCCAGACAACGATCCGAATCACTGCAGCGTCGCTGTTTGGTCGCCGGAGAGCTGTCACACAGACCGCTCTCCAGCGACCAACGATGCCGGTAACAAGGGCAGGGTCGCGCTTAGTAACCTGATGTTTACCATCCTAAAAGTAAAAAAAAACAAACACTACATACTTACCTTCCGCTGTCTGTCCTCGGCGTTCTGCTTCTCTGTACTGGCTGTGAGCACAGCGGCCGGAAAGCAGAGCGGTGACGTCACCGCTCTGTTTTCCGGCCGCTGTGCTCACAGTGAGTGCAGGGAAGCACAGCGCCAGGGACAGACAGCGGAAGGTAAGTATGAAGCGTTTGTTTTTTTTTTACTTTTAGGATGGTAACCAGGGTAAACATCGGGTTACTAAGCGCGGCCCTGCGCTTAGTAACCCGATGTTTACCCTGGTTACCAGCGAAAACATCGCTGAATCGGCATCACACACGCCGATTCAGCGATGTCAGCGGGAGATCCAGCGACCAAATAAAGTTCTGGCCTTCTAGCCCCGACCAATGACATCACAGCAGGATCCTGATCGCTGCTGCCTGTCAAACTGAACGATATCGCTAGCCAGGACGCTGCAACGTCACGGATCGCTAGCGATATCGTTTAGTGTGAAGGTACCTTTACATTTTTGGCCACATACACAGCACATGTAGTTGGTTTAATCAGCCAATCTGTGCTGATCGGCTTCCTTTAAACAAACTGCAGCCGAAGAAGTTTTTATTTTTTTGCACCTGTTTTTTTTTTCCGCTTCTTCGTATTTGACGATTAAATAGTAAAAATAAAAAAAAAAAATAAAAAAAAAGGTGTTTTTTTTTTTTAGTACAAGTGGAAATTACCCAAAAGATTTCACTGGAGGTAGGTACTTCATCCTTTAAGTTTCTTTTGACCGATCGTATGCAGGCAACAACACACTGAGTGAAGAAAAACATGTCCTCACGATAGTATGGACAAACAGTCTGATTTCCTCACTGCTTAGTGATGACGTACTGGAGTACAGCAGACCCGAGTGTGACTAACAGTTTTCAGCTCTCATTTCCAATAGTCAGTGTGGAAAGGGACAGCACTGCAGAAATTATGGCAAGTTACAAACACTTAGTATAATAAGCTTTATTGGCAGGATGAAATACACATGGACAAAGCAAGTGTAGCGCTTCAAACTCTGCCGCACTGCCCTCCTCCCACATGAACAGCTTTCATCGCCATGAGTCAATCACACCCAGGTCTGCTGTGCTCCAGCACATGTAATCACTCTGCAGTGAGGAGAGCAGACTGTCATTATATCTCACACACAGCCGGGTAGAAACTATAGTCTTCTATTTCAGCTGCTCATGACTGGCAGAGATGGGAGTAGAATACTAGAAAGGTTTCTAATGAGACTGCTGTAATAAAGCTGGCAGTTATCACACTGTGCTCCAGCAGGTCATCACACTGCAGTGATAAGAGCGCACTGTCAATGCTACTGTGAGAATGTTCTCTTCTTTCCTCAGTGTTTTGCTGGCTTCCTGCTTGCCCCCAGTGACATCTCTACTTGGACTTGAAAAAAAGAAAATCAATTGTTTAAATGACAAATACTTTGAATTGCTAATATCTCTTCAACGGAGAGAGGTGACATTGTAAAGAAAATAAAAAATGATATATACGGTATTTCCATCTCTGCATCACCTTTCGGTGTGTCCAGTTCTACATGAAAAATCTGGTGTAAGGCACCATTTAAGAGCTGCTCATATATTGTGCGGGTGCCGCTCTATTATGTACCTGGAATCAGAATTAAAGGGCTAAAGTAGTGGACAACCTAATACTTTCCAAGACAGTTAAGAAGGTTGTTACATACTGTGCCACCCATATAATCACAATTAGCGTTTGCTTCTGCAATTATCTGGGCGTTATCCTTTTTAAAAATACCCCTTTGGCAAAGTGACACACTTTTTATTATTATTATTTTGAATGATGGATAAGAGATTTTTTTAATCAGTTCATTGATTACCCAACAAAGCCTTTTCCTTATGTAGTATAACTGACCCTTTTCTATACAGTTATTTACTACAGGTTTGCCTAGCTCATGATGTGAATGTGTGAGTCAGATTGTTACATCATCATACACAAGACATTTATAAAGGAATCAGAAGGTTGGCATATGGACGTCACGGCCCTGGTTATGGCGGACACCTGAGGCAGATGGCGTGGCCACAACACCTGATGTTTCTGCACCTACATTGGCGACACTGTTTAGGAAGCAGTTCATTAAATGCAGTTTAAAATTCTACAAATGAAAAAAAAAAAGGAAAAATAACTGATGTACCATAATTGTTTCATTCTGTTTGCATTTTTACCAGAAAGAATGTCAAAAAAAGTGAACCAGCTCATCAGCAGGGCTGTGGAGTCGGAGCCCATTTTGGTGGAGTCGGAGGTTTGGCTTACGGACTCCACAGCCCTGCTCATCGGGAACCTAAAGCAACAGGACCGCATTTCCATTGTGATCACTTACATGCAATAATTGGGAATGGATGACCTTGCGATGCTCAGTTGCTGATTATCGATTGGTCTATGTGTGCTTTAACTAATAATGGCGTGGGTCCCTCAGAAAATTTGCACCTACGCAATTTACCGTTAGTCATATTCAACAGAAAGTGGTATTGAATACGAGATCTAGAAATCCACAGGGGAAGTAATAGAAAAAAAAAAAAAAGACACTCACTTAAAGATATGACAAAGCACTTCATGGGAGAGCTGATTCATGTAATCCTTAGGATCACCGGATTTGTCCATCTCTTCATTATCACCATTAGCTCTGCATCCTTTTACCGATTTCCGGCGGGGCCCCATCTTCAAAACTTAAATTTGTAAACACCTTTTTAGAAAAAAAAAATAATAATTTTTATAACACTGTACAATGAATACAAGGCTACTGTAAACTGCAAGATCTCCAGCTTAAAAAAAATAAAATCAAATGTAGTGTTTGATAGGAAGCATAGTGCAGCACGCGGTTATTCTTTCCGCTACACCGATGGGCACAGCAGTGGGACCTGGCAGAAAGCACTTGGGGGCAGCTCACGTCTGTCACAGGTCACATCTAGTGAATATCCTTTTAAAGTCACTCACAATGAGCGTGTCACAGATAGCGGTGCATGATCCTTCAGCCAAACAGAATTTACATGATACCTTCATGATACTTGGGGCTGCTTTGTAGGTAGGAATGTGCCCCTTATTTTCCTTCCAGTGCTTCTGTACACCAGTTTAGAGGCGAAAAGGGATGGCTTTATAAAAGGAAGTGAGGATTTATTAACTATCAGATCCTATTGACAAACCCTGTCTTTGTGCCTTAAAGGGTACCCAGACTTTGGATCACTAGGCCGACCATCCACTTGCTGGACAATGAAGTGGTCATAACAATCGCCAGATACACAGCAATGTCATACAGTTAGGTCCATATATATTTGGACAGAGACAACATTTTTCTAATTTTGGGTATAGACATTACCACAATGAATTTTAAACAAAACAATTCAGATGCAGTTGAAGTTCAGACTTTCAGCTTTCATTTGAGGGTATCCACATTAAAATTGGATGAAGGGTTTAGGAGTTTCAGCTCCTTAACATGTGCCACCCTGTTTTTAAAGGGACCAAAAGTAATTGGACAATTGACTCCAAGGCTATTTCATGGACAGGTGTGGGCAATCCCTTCATTATGTCATTCTCAATTAAGCAGATAAAAGGCCTGGAGTTGATTTGAGGTGTGTTGCTTGCATTTGGAAGATTTTGCTGTCAAGTAAACATGCGGTCAAAGGAGCTCTCCATGCAGGTGAAACAAGTCACCCTTAAGCTGCAAAAACAGAAAAAAACCCATCCGAGAAACTACTACAATATTAGGAGTGGCAAAATCTACAATTTGGTACATCCTGGGAAAGAAAGAAAGCTCTGGTGAACTTATCAATGCAAAAAGACCTGGGCGCCCACGGAAGACAACAGTGGTGGATGATCGCAGCATAATCTCCATGGTGAAGAGAAACCCCTTCACAACAGCCAACCAAGTGAACAACACTCTCCAGGAGGTAGGCGTATCAATATCCAAATCTACCATAAAGAGAAGACTGCATGAAAGTAAATACAGAGGGTTCACTGCACGGTGCAAGCCACTCATAAGCATCAAGAATAAAAAGGCTAGAATGGACTTTGCTAAAAAACATCTAAAAAAGCCAGCACAGTTCTGGAAGAACATTCTTTGGACAGATGAAACCAAGATCAACCTCGACCAGAATGATGGAAAGAGAAAAGTATGGCGAAGGCGTGGTACAGCTCATGATCCAAAGCATACCACATCATCTGTAAAACACGGCGGAGGCAGTGTGATGGCTTGGGCATGCATGGCTGCCAGTGGCACTGGGTCACTAGTGTTTATTGATTATGTGACACAGGACAGAAGCAGCCGAATGAATTCTGAGGTATTCAGAGCCAGACTGTGTGCTCAGATCCAGCCAAATGCAGCCAAACTGATTGGTCGTCATTTCATACTACAGATGGACAACGACCCAAAACATAAAGCCAAAGCAACCCAGGAGTTTATTAAAGCAAAGCAGTGGAATATTCTTGAATGGCCAAGACAGTCACCTGATCTCAACCCAATTGAGCATGCATTTCACTTGTTAAAGACTAAACTCCAGACAGAAAGGCCCACAAACAAACAGCAACTGAAAACCACTGCAGTGAAGGCCTGGCAGAGCATCAAAAAGGAGGAAACACAGCGTCTGGTGATGTCCATGAGTTCAAGACTTCAGGCAGTCATTGCCAACAAAGGGTTTTCAACCAAGTACTAAAAATGAACATTTTATTTAAAATTATTGAATCTGTCCAATTACTTTTGGTCCCTTTAAAAACAGGGTGGCACATGTTAAGGAGCTGAAACTCCTAAATCCTTCATTCAATTTTAATGTGGATACCCTCAAATGAAAGCTGAAAGTCTGAACTTCAACTGCATCTGAATTATTTTGTTTAAAATTCATTGTGGTAATATCTATAACCAAAATTAGAAAAATGTTGTCTCTGTCCAAATATATATGGACCTAACTGTATATGGCTCCAACTAATAACAATTGCATATAGCAGATACTCTGTTTTGCTTTGCTCTTAGCTATGGTTGACTAGAGACAACATCACAACCAGAAAATGACTGGATGACTGTAGTCTCCCGCAGATGTAATCAGCACTGACGTTTAAAGGGAACCTGTCACCTGAATTTGGCGGGACTGGTTTTGGGTCATATGGGCGGAGTTTTCTGGTGTTTGATTCACCCTTTCCTTACCCGCTGGCTGCATGCTGGCTGCAATATTGGATTGAAGTTCATTCTCTGTCCTCCATAGTACACGCCTGCACAAGGCAAGATTGCTTTGCGCAGGCGTGTACTATGGAGGACAGAGAATGAACTTCAATCCAATATTGCAGCCAGCATGCAGCCAGCGGGTAAGGAAAGGGTGAATCAAACACCAGAAAACTCCGCCCATATGACCCAAAACCAGTCCCGCCAAATTCAGGTGACAGAGTCCCTTTAAAGGGGTATTCCATCATAGACAGGTGATCATGGATTGGCCTATTGGAGGACAGTGTCCCCCCCGTCCTTCCCTGGTCACAAGACCAAAGCCCGGAGGAGTAGGAGGAACGAGCAGGTCACACACGAACGCATGTCATGTACTGTGAACAAAGTGGATCGGCCATTCCACTCATCTCTTCTGGGATGTGATCTTTACAACTAGGGGTCACAAGTGGGGTGTAAACTGTAGGGGTCCCAGCAGTGATCAGATGTAAGACCCCTCTAACAAGTGGATCCCCACAGGACCTGCCTAGTGATGAGACCTCCTCTGGGGGAAGTGTGTTAAGACAATCCTGTTGTAAAAGCTCGTCCCTCCATGAGTGATCCCCAGCACCGGCATCTGCAGGAGAGGATAGTGTCCAGGGCACAGCACTAGGAGCACTGCTGGGACTTGTAGTGACACAGAGCTGTCACCCTGTGTGTGAGGCGCTGAGCACACACTGAGGACGACTTGTCAGTCTGGAGGGGAAACTTTTAACTGTAAACAATAATGAGAAGGAAGACCTGACGTAAAGCAGTGACAAGTGTAGTGAAGCAGGGGGCTCCTGGAGCAGCGTGTTCCCCTGCATACAAGCAAATGGCAGCCGTCATCTCCACTGACTTTACCTCCCTGCCAAGTGCACGGTGCGAGCCGGCCCCCGGCCGTCCAGCTGCTGAGCGTCTCTGGGTACCGGAAGCAGGTACAGACAGTCCAGGCAAACACTTCCTGACTCAGCCCCGCCTACTGCTCCATGCACAGCCAATCAGCGTCCGCTATGTGCACAGCCAGTGGCAGTGCAGACGTTACTGTGTACAGGGGAAGCACGCGGGCCGAAGACAGCTTCCATTGGTAGACTGTAAGCACGTGATCACACGCCGTGACGTCACGTTGTTAATATCAGCTGGAGGAGCGCGCTGTTGTGCTGTATGTGAATGGCTCCTCCCGTGGCCGGTCACTGGTGGCAGGGGGGCTGTTGTGCTGTATGATGCTGCCCGTGGCCGGTCACTGGTGGCAGGGGGGCTGTTGTGCTGTATGATCCCGCCCGTGGCCGGTCACTAGTGGCAGGGGGGCTGTTGGCTATATAATCCCGCCCGTGGCCGGTCACTAGTGGCAGGCAGGCTGTTGTGCTGTATGATCCTGCCCGTGGCCGGTCACTAGTGGCAGGGGGGCTGTCGGCTGTATGATCCTGCCCGTGGCAGGGGGGCTGTTAGCTGTATGATCCCGCCCGTGGCCGGTCACTAGTGGCAGGGGGGCTGTTGGCTGTATAATAGCACCCGTGGCCGGTCACTAGTGGCAGGGGGGCTGTTGGCTATATAATCCTGCCCGTGGCCGGTCACTAGTTGCAGGGGGGCTGTTAGCTGTATGATCCTGCCCGTGGCCGGTCACTAGTGGCAGGGGGGCTGTTGGCTATATAATCCTGCCCGTGGCCGGTCACTAGTTGCAGGGGGGCTGTTAGCTGTATGATCCTGCCCGTGGCCGGTCACTAGTGGCAGGGGGGCTGTTGGCTATATAATCCCGCCCGTGGCCGGTCACTAGTGGCAGGGGGGCTGTTGGCTATATAATCCCGCCCGTGGCCGGTCACTAGTGGCAGGGGGGCTGTTGGCTATATAATCCCGCCCGTGGCCGGTCACTAGTGGCAGGCAGGCTGTTGTGCTGTATGATCCCGCCCATAGCCGGTCACTAGTGGCAGGGGGGCTGATGGCTGTATAATCCCACCCGTGGCCGGTCACTAGTGGCAGGGGGGCTGTTAGCTGTATGATCCTGCCCGTGGCCGGTCACTAGTGGCAGGGGGGCTGTTGGCTATATAATCCCGCCCGTGGCCGGTCACTAGTGGCAGGCAGGCTGTTGTGCTGTATGATCCTGCCCGTGGCCGGTCACTAGTGGCAGGGGGGCTGTCGGCTGTATGATCCCGCCCGTGGCCGGTCACTAGTGGCAGGGGGGCTGTTAGCTGTATGATCCCGCCCGTGGCCGGTCACTAGTGGCAGGGGGGCTGTTAGCTGTATGATCCCGCCCGTGGCCGGTCACTAGTGGCAGGGGGGCTGTTGGCTATATAATCCCGCCCGTGGCCGCTCACTAGTGGCAGGCAGGCTGTTGTGCTGTATGATCCTGCCCGTGGCCGGTCACTAGTGGCAGGGGGGCTGTCGGCTGTATGATCCCGCCCGTGGCCGGTCACTAGTGGCAGGGGGGCTGTTAGCTGTATGATCCCGCCCGTGGCCGGTCACTAGTGGCAGGGGGGCTGTTAGCTGTATGATCCCGCCCGTGGCCGGTCACTAGTGGCAGGGGGGCTGTCGGCTGTATGATCCCGCCCGTGGCCGGTCACTAGTGGCAGGGGGGCTGTTGTGCTGTATGATCCCGCCCATAGCCGGTCACTAGTGGCAGGGGGGCTGTTGGCTGTATGATCCCGCCTGTGGCCGGTCACTTGTGGCAGGAGGGCTGTTGGCTGTATACACCCATGGGAATCTCAGGCTTTTTGTGCACGCCTTCTCCACGCAGGGAATAATACTTCTGGGTATATAGAGGTTATATAGTCTCCACAGAAATGCAATGGGGCTACTACCTCATCCGAGAGCATCATAATGTAGGGGCAGAGACCCTGATTCCAGCAATGTCACACTTAGTTTACTGGGTGCACCACTTGTGAAACAAGACAAGCCATCTATTCAGTCATTTTCAGTCTCACTGTTAAAGGGGTTGTCTAGGTTTATCACGAAAGTCTATCTTTTGTGGGATTGCACTTTTTTTGCAATATCACCGCACTTGGAATTTTTTCCTGTTTTCTAATACACAACATGGTAATGTTCAAAAGTACAACTCGTCCCGCAAAAAATAAGCCCTCACATGGCCATATTGACGGAAAAATAAAAGTTATGGCTCTGGGACGAAGGGGTGCAAAAAACGAAAACACGAACCTCAGGGGCTCTGCCAATGTAACATGGCACCCTCAAACCATTCCAGCAAAATCTGAACTCTAATATGGTGCCTCTTCCCTTCTGAGCTTTGCACTGTGCCTCAAACATAGTTTTCTCTAGTCACCTTCCACGACGGCATATGGAGGTTGTCTCTTTGCCCTAATGGGGAACAGGAAACACAGAGAGGTTTAAAAGGACCTCCCACCTCCCAGTGTCTTTCCTGTTCCCCATGGGACACGGAGAGGTCTCCATGTGCTGTAGTGGCCGGCGACTGCGGTACCTTGTACAGGCTTTGCCTGTTGAAGCCGGGCAGCTGATGGTCGCGTTCCGCCTCCTCTTTTGCTGCTCCCGTCGTCCTGCTTGCAGGTGCCTCGGGACCCCCTCCCGGCCTTCCCGCGCCCCCACGAGGTCAAAGCAGGCCTGGGATCCCTCTCCGGGTTCCTCCATGAGCTTCCCGGCGTTCTCCCCCTCCATTCGATCGGCTCGGCGTTCCGGAAGTGACGTCAGCGGTCTCGCGCGCGTCACTTCCGGTTTTTCATATCATCTGGAAGCCGGTACTTCCGGGTTCGCCGGCCGGCGTGTCGGGCTGATGGCGTCCCCTCACATGGATCCTGGAGGGGGAACATTTTGATTGCTGGAGGCAGGTGCGGACGGCATTCTTAAACCCTGCTGAACCACCACTGAGGTAAGGCTATTTCCCCAGTATGGATGGTTCCTTGTGCCCAGCGCTACCCCTGCTACAGTGAGTGTTTGCAGGGATAGGATCCGGGAGGTAGTACCTTTAGGGGGTTTAGTTGTCCTCACACCTCTCTCCCTTTCTGTTTCAGGGAGAAAAGTCTGCCCCTAGAGCCGCTAATAAAAAGAAGTGCCCAGTCTGTTCTGCTAAATTCCCTCTTAACTGGGATAAAAAGCTCTGCCAGCCATGTACTGACAGGATTGTAAAAGCCGAGCAACCATCTCTGTTGGATGAAATTCGCTCCCTCGTGAATCAGGAGGTGCAGTCTTCATTAGCAGCTTTTACACCACCGCCACCACATTCCCCAGCTAAAAAGAGAAAAATTCAGGTCGTTGAATCTGATTCTGATTCAGACCTCTCCCATACTTCATCTGTGGGCTGGGAAGATCCAGTATCGCCTAAAGCTGAGGTCAGGAAATACCTCTTCTCCTCAGATTATATTGAGGATCTAGTATCTGCTGTCCGTAATACTATGGGCCTAGAAGAGGAATCTGAACCACAGTCCACACAGGATCAGATGTTTGGTGGGCTCAGATCGGAGAAGAGAGTGGGGTTCCCAGTGCACGCTAACATTGTTAGTATGATTGATCAGGAATGGGAACAGCCTGAGAAACGCCTCAGTACCCCTTCAGAAATGAAGCATAGATTTCCCCTAGAGGGTGAAATGATCAAATTGGACATTCCAAAGGTTGATGTGCAGGTGGCTAGAGTCGCCAAAAGAACAGCACTCCCTTTTGAGGATTCTTTGCAATTAAAGGATCCTATGGACAGGAAGATTGAAAGTCTCCTAAAAAAATCTTGGGAAACTTCTATGTCTGTCCTTAAGGCTAACGTCGCTTCTACTTGTGTTGCCAGAACCCTCTCCTGCTGGCTAGAAAAATTAGAGACTCACATATCTCAAGGTACCTCAAGAGGCGAGATATTAGATTCACTCCCCATTCTGCATAGCTACTGGGTTTCTGGCTGACGCTTCTGTAGAATCTGTTAGAGTGGCCGCCAGATCTCTGGTGCTTTCCAACTCTGCCAGAAGAGCCCTCTGGCTTAAAGTATGGAGCGGTGATATCACCTCTAAAGCCAAGTTGTGTGCCATACCCTTTAAGGGAGATTATGTGTTCGGTCCGGCCTTAGATGACATTCTTGACAAGGCTACCGACAAGGAAAAGGCACTCCCGGAGCAAAAACAACCTAGGAAACGTTTTTTTTTCGTGCCCCACAGTCTCAGCCCTCTCAAGCGAGAGGTAAAGGCAAAACCAGCAGGTGGAGTTTCGCAAAGGGTAGAGGGAAAAATATTTTGTCCCACAGCAGCAGCAGTTCCTTTTTCTTTCAACGTTCTTTTTATTAAGTAAATGGTAACAAGAACAGGATAAATACAGTAGTCTCGAACATAGCTACAAAGGACTATATCAGTGTATGGATAGGATGTCAAAAAAAAAATAGAGTCCACTTAAGGGAGCTATAACATCGGCTCCAACATCAGCTACAAGTCCAGGTCGTAGGAGAGTCGGTAATATCCTAAATTTGAATAATTTCCCTGGAATAACCATTTGGATTAATGATGAAATAAACAAGTTAATCGAGATCTTCAAAGAAGAGAACAACAAAGGGAGAAAGGGAGGGAAGGAAACGAAAAGAGGGGAAAAGGGAGAGGATTGATAAGAAAAGACAGAAGGGAGGAGGGGGATATTGGTGGGGGGAGAGGGGGAGCCCGGCGAAGGGGAAGCGAGAACATAAATAGTTTTAATTGTCAGGTCAGCTTGCAGAAGTTTCTAATATAAACTTAGGGTTGGATCTAAATTGGATCCAGGGTTCCCATGTCTTGTGAAAGGAGAGTAATGATTCTTGTGTGTTGGCTACTAACTCAGCTGTGTGGAACAATAGATCAATTTTTTCCAGTACTTGTTTTTTGGAGGGGGTTTGGGTTGACTTCCAACGAGTAGGAATTAGGTATGTACCAGCTGCTACAATGATATTAGCCATTTTGGAAGCTGAAGGATTCTCTGGCCATAGAGGTAGGTTAAGAAGAGCAGATTGAGGTTTCAACAGGGGGGGGTCGTTTCAGGACCTCCGCAATGATATCACCAATCAGTTGCCAAAAGGTCGTAATCACTGGGCAGGTCCACCATATGTGAAAATAAGTGCCTAAGTCTGATTTGCATCTCCAGCATTCATCTGAAACGGAGGGATGCCATTGGTGCAATTGAGTTGGTACACGATACCATCGGGCTACAATTTTATAGGAATTTTCTTGAATTTTCAAACATTGGGAAGGGCCGTGAGACCTCTTATATATGAAGGCTATTTGATCTGGTGTAAAATGAACATTCAGATCTCTTTCCCAGAGTCCAATATACGCTCTCTTTATGTCAGCCTTTTCCATGACCAGAGAATTATATAATTTGGATAGGACTTTTTGTGGATGTTTGCGTTGGGCGCAGAGTTGTTCGAAGTGAGAGGTCGGACGAGGTAAGGCAAGCTGAATCTTATATTTGAGGCAGTAATCTCTAATCCTATTAATGTGAAGAAAGGAAACATTGAGGTGGGGTTTGAGAGCTTGGAGCTCTGGGAGAGTCATCAAAGAACCGTCTAGGAATACTTGGTCTATTGATATTAGGGAGTCTACCGAGTCAGACAAAACAGCTTCGGGGCCTTTAGGTAATTTGAGGGGAATGTGGCCAGTTACGTCTTGTAGTGTTAGGATTGGAGAAAGAGAGGGGGTAGCTTTAGGGAATTCTGACCTCCATAATTTGAGTGTTGCTAGGGTTATTTCATTTGTAACCAATTGAGGTAGTTTTATGTAGTCATGTAAAAGAGCCATAGATCTCAGGGGGGCGGGAGCCATATGATCTTCAATGGATATCCAAAGTTTACCGGGTGGGTTTCTGATCCAGTCCACAATCCTGGTCAACATTGCAGCTCTGTAATATTTAAAGATGTCTGGAACCCCCATCCCACCCTGAGATCTGGGGAGAGTGAGTGTTCTGGTATTAATTCGAGGACGTTTGGTGTTCCATATGAAGTTAATAAAAAAAGAGTTGATTTTTGATAGATAGTGGTTAGGGACATAAATGGGAAGCATCTGGAAAAGGTAAAGAAATTTAGGGAGTATTATGCTTTTTAATAGGTTTTTTCTCCCCATCCAAGATAGGAAAGGTGCTCTCCAAGAACGGACTGTTGAGATAGCTTTGTTTAGCATAGGTATAATATTGAGATCTAGTAGCTCGCCTGCCGATCTTCCAATTTTAATACCTAGATTTGTTATAAATTTAGGTGGCCAGTTAAATGGGTAGAGTCGCTTCAAATTATCTACTGTAGATTTAGATATATTTAGGCTAATCGCTTCGGATTTTGATGGATTCACCTTAAAGTTAGAGATTTTTCCATAGGCGTCTAATAGGCGGACGAAGGCAGGGATCCCCCTTTGAGGTTCTGATAGAAATACCAGAAGGTCATCGGCAAAAGCTGCGGATTTATGGTGGGAACCACCTATTTGAATTCCTTTAATTTCTGTGTCCTGTTGGGTACCTTGGATCAAAGGTTCCATAGCAAGCACGTATAGAAGCGGGGAAAGAGGGCATCCCTGCCTCGTGCCGTTTCGTATTTGGAAAGGTTCCGATAGCATATTATTAATTTTTAGTCGGGCTGAGGGACAGGAGTACATTTGGAAGATAGCATCGGCTAATTGTTCAGGTATTCCAAATCTAATAAGTGTTTCATATAAATATATCCAGTCCACCCTGTCAAAGGCTTTCTCCGCATCTGTTCCTATTAGTACCAGTGGTGTTTTATTGATTTTTACATATTGGATCAGGTGTAAGATTCTACTGGTATTGTCCCTTCACTCTCTTCCGGCCACAAAGCCTGTCTGGTTGAAGGAAGTAAGGTCCGGCAGTATTGCACCAACCCTCCTGGCTAGGAGACCTGCATATATTTTTAAGTCGACATTTAGAAGGGAGATAGGTCTGTAGCTTCCACAGCATTCCGGATCTTTGCCTTCTTTATGTATAAGAGAAATGTGAGTTTCTAGAGATTGCGGGGGAAAAGGTTTCCCATTCAAAACTGCATTACACATGTTTAATAAATGTGGGCTTAGCTCATTTGCGAAAGTTTTATAGTATGATTTCGTGTATCCATCAGGCCCGGGGGACTTCCCTTTGGAACACTTTGACAGGATGGACTGGAGCTCTGACAAGCTAAAAGGTTTGTGTAGGCTCTCTTGTTGGAGATTTGACAGTCTGGGGAGGTGTAAGGAAGAGAGGAAGGCTTTAGAGGCAAGTCTCTGTTGAATATTATCTTCGATTGAATCGTTTTGGCGTAGCTGGTAGAGGTTTGTATAGAAGGATAAGAAAGTGTCGATAATCTGGTTATATTGTTGGGTAACTTGACCGGATTTAGTTTTAATTTCGTGGATATACCTACGGGCTTGGCGTTTTTTAATCAGGGAGATCATAAGTTTAGAGGCCTTGTCACCATGGGCAAAGATTCTGTTCCTCCAGGAAATAAATTGCCTGGAAGATTGCTTGTTTAATAAATCCTTGAGAGACTGTCTTTTTTCTGTAAGTTGGGTGAGTGTTTCTCGTGTTAGTTCTTTTTTGTGGAGAGCGTCTAGGGCGACTATGTCACTGTATAGGGATTCTATTACCTGCTTCCTTTGTTTGTTTATACAGGAGGCTATTGATATGAATACCCCCCTTATTGTGGCCTTGTGCGCTTCCCACAGAACCGTGGGGTTTACCTCTGGGTTAGAGTTTATAGCAAAATATTCCTGGATTGACTCTCGTATACGGGTTTTTATGTTTTCTTGTTGTAATAGTGATTCATTGAGCCGCCAGGTTCTGAAGTGGGAGTAAGGTTTATGAAACTCAAGGTTCAGTAGTGCTATAGAGTGGTCAGAATGAAGTGACGGGATTATATCAGATTTTAGGGTGTTGGGCAAAACCGATCTGGAAGCCAGTATATAGTCCAGGCGGTGGTAGGAATTGTGTGGGTGGGAATAAAAGGTGAAATCAGTGTCTGAGGGATGATGGTATCTGTTTTGAACTGTATTTCTGTTTATGCTGTAATGTCTATTGTCTGTACAAGTCCCCTCTATAATTTGTAAAGCGCTGCGGAATATGTTGGCGCTATATAAATAAAAATTATTATTATTATCTTATGAGAAGGGAAAATCTTTGCCGGGCCAGGGAAGACGGTAGGAGAAACGCAGAGTAAAAGGGGTGGGGAATGAGGATATTTGGAGGAAAGGGAGAGAGAAAAGAAGAGGGGGGGAGGGAAAGAGGAGAAATTCCAACAAGGAAAGATAAGAAATAGCAAGAGTCATTATTTGTGATAGACTCATTTAAGGTACCTTCACACTAAACGATATCGCTAGCGATCCGTGACGTTGCAGCGTCCTGGCTAGCGATATTGTTTAGTTTGACACGCAGCAGCGATCAGAATCCTGCTGTGATGTCGTTGGTCGGGGCTAGAAGGCCAGATCTTTCTTTGGTCGCTGGCTCTCCCGCTGACATCGCTGAATCGGCGTGTGTGACACCGATTCAGCGATGTCTTCGCTGGTAACCAGGGTACACATCGGGTTACTAAGCGCAGGGCCGCGCTTAGTAACCCGATGTTTACCCTGGTTACCATCCTAAAAGTAAAAAAAACAAACGCTTCATACTTACCTTCCGCTGTCTGTCCCCGGCGTTCTGCTTTCCTGCACTCACTGTGAGCACAGCGGCCGGAAAGCAGAGCGGTGACGTCACCGCTCTGCTTTCCGGCCGCTGTGCTCACAGCCAGTACAGAGAAGCACAGCGCCGGGGACAGACAGCAGAAGGTAAGTATGAAGCGTTTGTTTTTTTTACTTTTAGGATGGTAACCAGGGTAAACATCGGGTTACTAAGCGCGGCCCTGCGCTTAGTAACCCGATGTTTACCCTGGTTACCGGCATCGTTGGTCGCTGGAGAGCTGTCTGTGTGATAGCTCTCCAGCGACCAAACAGCGATGCTGCAGCGATCCGAATCGTTGTCTGGATCGCTGCAGCGTCGTTTAGTGTGAAGGTACCTTTAGACTGGACTATTCAAGGGGAAAGAGGGGAGGGGGAGAGGAGAGCCAGCTGGAACATCACCTGGTGATCAAAAGAAGAGAAAAGAAGAACATTGTAATACAATCTGCAGGTGAAAAATAAAACATTTCTACACAACTATACAGCACAACGGTCAGATATTAGAGCCAAGAGGCTCGAATAACAGGAGGGATGTTACAAGATAAGGGTTGAAGTGATCTGCTTAGTCGAGGGGTATGACCCCGTGTGAGTCATCAGTCTCCTGGATCATCGGCCCCAGCTCTTGGAGATGGTGACTTGGTCGATCTTTGTTTTGCTCGTGAGAATCTTGAGGTCGGGGAGGGCTGCCACGGAGATGGAAGCGGAATATGTTTTAGGTGTCGAGCATCACATAATGTCTCCAGGATCGGAAATTGATCGAGGTGGATCTGCAGTTCTTTGCAGACCTCCTTGACGTCTGATGTAGATCTTATAAGAAGCCTCTTGTCTTTAGCCGAGATAGACAGGCCAAAAGGAAACAGCCAGCGGTAGGTGTAACGTTTCTGCTGGAGTATAGATGTGAGAGGTCTTAGAAGACAACGTTTGTATAGTGTAGAGGCCGAAAGGTTCCTTGAAAATTTGAATTGATTTGCCATCATGAGCAATCTGGTCGGCCTCCCTTGCTCTTTTCAAGATGAGGTCTCTGGTTCTAAAGTCTAAAAAGCGACAGAGCACATCTCAAGGAGGTTCGTCGGGTTTTGGTTTGGGTCTCAAGGCTCTGTGAATTCTTACTATCTCTAGGTCTGTTAGGTCAGTGGTGACCATGATGGATCAGAAGAGTTCAGTTACTGAAGTTGAGAGAGCATCTGGCAAGACCGATTCTGGGATACCCTTTAGCCGCAAGTTGTTTCTTCTCTCTCTATTCTCGTGGTCCTCAAGGATAGTATAAATTTGGTTAATATGGTCCTCCTGTTGCTTATGACAGTTGACAGAGGAGTTGGCACTTTGTATAATCTCTGTCTGGGCAGATTCAACAGATTCAATTCTGTGGCCTAAATGATTAAGGTCATGTTTTATGGCTGTAAGGTCTTTTCCCAGAGGGTCTAGTGCTTTTTCTAGTATCCGTTTAATGAAGGACCTAGTGACCTGGGGGCCCTTGTCCAGATCTTCTGATTCTTCCTCACTGTCAAGTTCAGATTCTGTGTTGCCCTCTTGTGCTTCTTCGAGTGGTCGGGAGGATTTTGGGGTGTTTGTGGGGTTTCCTTGCTTTTTCAAGAATTTATCCATATCTGCTTGGGACCCTGACCTGGTGGGTTTAGAGCTGGATCTGGTCTGTTTATTAGAAGTTTTAACCATTGTGGGTACGCTGTGCAGGTTACAATAGAATTCTTCTGGCTCTCCTCATAATCCCCTTAAGGCTGATCTATATCTTACATAGTCCCACAGAGTGCCTTATGTGGGTAGAGTCTCTATAGTGCTGTAGCCAGATTTAGGAGGGGGGCAGTGAGAATGTTCCTCAGCCCAGTGAGACTGGGAGGCAAGCCTTGGTGTGTGAGCACCACCCCTTCACCTCCAGAGGATATTAGGTCTTTATGTTGTCCCTCTCTTGGCTATTATATTTCAGCTCAAGAGGTGCTGGATAGAAGGGGGTATGGAGCAGCAGGAGATGAGGCTTAATTGTGAGCTGTGGAGGGGAAGCGATCTTAGTTTGGGGAGTCGCTTTCAGATCAGGCAGGGGATCCCCCCACACTATGTGAGGTGCACAAGATGGCGCCGGTGGGAAAAGTCCAGCTCCCTCCCCACACTGTCAGAGCTGCACCAGGGTTGCTTTCTGGGTTGTTAGGGGCACAGAGCGCCTCTGTGGACGGTGAGCCCACCCAGTAATGTCACTTGTTGCAGCTTACTTGTTTTATTAGCTGTATTCCTCTCCCTCCTCTTAAGCTGCAGCACAGAGCAGGGGCCGGGGAGCAGACACTGAGTCCAGGCTGCTACAGAGCACCGCCGTGAGAGCCAGGCAGCAGGGGGGCGGCTCCGCAGTTGAGCGGTGAGCTAAATGAGCAGCCAGCCGCAGCAGGAGAGTGAGTCTGGGGGAGGGGGCCGCTCATACCTTCCTGTGTCAGCAGTATAATCTTCCAAGACGGCGGTCTCCCTCCTCTTCGTCCCCTCCAACAGGCGCCTTGTTGTTTCTCGGCAGGCAGCGCAGCCACGGCACAGCAGCGCCGGACCCACGCTCCGCAGGGCACCGCAGGACGTACCGAACCACAGGGACCGCTGGTGCAGGTAAGCGGCAGGTCCCGTGAGCAGCACGCCGGAGCAGGGCAACAATCCGGGGGGGAGAAAGGTGCCAGTACCCCTCTGAAACCACTTCAGTGAGTAGCGTCCCGGGTCTTCTAAGATGGCGGTGTCTCTATGCTCACTCCCTTACTCTTCCGAGGTCCGTGGCTTCTTCTCTGTTGGAGCGTGCAGTACCCGTCCCCCGGATCTTCTGGGGCTTCTATGGGTAATCGCAGCGATAATCGTCCGTTTCTGGGACTGAAATTATCCCTTTGAGGCCAGTGATTCGGTTTTAATGAGAGTTGGGCAGGAGCTCCTGTGAAGTGCGACTGGTTCCTCTCGCAGTTAGGCCACGCCCCCACAGCAGCAGCAGTTCCAACAGGACAAACAATGACTCCGACCCGGTGGGGGGAAGACTCTCAAAATATGTGGGTCAGTGGGAAAATATCACCAGTTCCCACTAGGTCCTCAATGTTATCAAGGAGGGCCTATTGATAGAGTTAATTTCTTCCCCCCCTCAGGGTCTAAAAGTTACTACCCTTCCGACATCAAGAGATCACAGTTTGTTGACATTGGGTCTCAGAGATCTTGTGAAATCAAATGTGATCTCCCCAGTTCCACAATCGGAACAGCGAAAAGGACATTATTCCTGTCTGTTTTTGGTACCCAAACCCTCAGGGGACGTACGTATTATTATAAACCTAAAAGGTCTAAATCAACATGTGAAATATTGCAAGTTCAAGATGGAATCTGTAAAATCTGCAATTCCTCTGATAGCACATCACTCCTATATGGCAACCATCGACCTAAAGGATGCGTATTTTCACATTCCTATCCACCCGAGACACAGAAAATATCTCAGGTTTGCGATACAGGGGAGTCATCGTGTGGAGCACTATCAGTTTGGAGTCCTTCCCTTTGGCATTTCCTCAGCACCAAGGGTGTTCTCAAAAATCATGGCAGAGGCGGTGTCATTTATCCGGAAACAAGGTGTCTGTATAGTGCCCTATCTGGACGATCTCCTGATAGTAGCTCCCACCGAGATGACCCTGTATGTCCCATGTGTCAACCACTTTGGAGATATTGAGGTCTCTGGGTTGGGTTCCAAATATGAAGAAATCTCAGCGGGATGCCGCGCGTGCGCAGATGGAGATCGCGGCGGCCATTTTCCTGAAGCCAAGTTTGCATCTCTGCTTCAGGAAAATCTCCATCAGCGCACGCGCGGCATCCCGCAGCCATTTTCCTGAAGCCCCGGGCAGCAGAGCACTCCACCTGCACACGCGCGGCCTCAAGAAGATGGCCACCGCCACGGAAAAGCTGGTGAATAGCGCAGATCGCGCTTTGTCTGCCGCTGCGCAGTGCATTCGGCAGTTACGCATGCGCGAAACACTACGCCAACGCCGGGAAGATAAGCAAGAGGTGGGGGAGGAACAGCCATTTGACCACGCCCTTTTGACCAGACCAGCGTGATTGACAGGCGAAAACGGCGACTTTGGTAAGGTATTTTCCTATCGCCACGACAGCACCCCTACGAGAGAGGGGATCCGCCCACCTTCCGGACAGGAACCTACAGGATTTAAAGGGGCGGTCCCCCTCACCACTCCAGTTTGGGTTCCTGTCCGGACGGCGGGAGCCTGCAGGAATGATCATCAGATCATCGATCTCACCCGGGTCCTCCATGCCTCTGCGTGGTGTCTTTTAGGAACGGCAGAATCGGGGGCTCGGAAGCAGCGTCGGGGGTGTCCTGCTTGCAGACCCCCCCTCGTGTGGCCATGCGGAGTGCGTTCCAGGAGTCGGGCAGTGCCGTCCTGGTCCGCAGTGGAGCGCGGTGCACACCGGCGCTGGTGAACCCAGAAGTAGTTCTTACACTTCCGGGGTAAGTCGGGGGAGGAGCGCTGCAGCGTTGTTAAAAGAGCGGCGACTATGGAAGGAAGCGTGCTACAATGTCCTCAGTAGGGGACGCCGAGCACCCTCATGGAGAGGGAACGGAGCAGCGCAGCAAAAGTGGTAGCGGCCGCTCAAGAAGAAGCAGCAGCAGCAGCGTGGTACGAGGGCAGCAGCGTGCGAGCGCCCCAGCGTCACATTTGGATCCTACTCCTCCAGAACCGGTATTCACAGAATCAGCCTAATGGTGAGTGTTAACAATACACCTGGTGCTGATATAGTCTGTTGTTTTGTGCTTTGTTTTAGGGGAAAAAATCAGCTAAATCTAAGCACAAGCAATGTGCTCTATGCACAACTTTTGCCTGACAGTTACACTAAAAGGCTTTGTCAGGCTTGCATCTGTCAGACCTTAGAAGAGGAAGCTCCCCTTAGGTCATCAGACCTTAGAGCGGTCATCAGGGAAGAAATAAGCTATTCCCTTAGAGGCAGCCGCCAGGAAAGGTCGGGCAGGGACATAACGCCAGGATCTAGTCTGTCCCTGCAAGAAGGTGAATGTTCCCGCTCCTCATCTCCATCCTCCTCAGATGAAGAGGGAAGGCCTTGTTTCTCGGTGGATAACATGGACATATTAGTTAAGGGAGTCCGAGCAACCATGGGCGTTGCAGAGAACAAGGAACCAAGGTCCGCACAGGACATAATGTTTGCGGGCTTGTGCCAGAGGAGTCGTAAGACATTCCCGGTTGTGGATACAGTTAAGTCCCTTATAAAACGGGAATGGGATAAGCAGGATAAAGGTTTCCTGCCGTCATCAGCCAAAAGAAGGTATCCCTTTGACGACAATGATCTGGCAGAATGGATGAAAGTCCCGAAAGTGGACGCAGCGGTGGCTTCTACCTCTAAAGCCGGCGCTTTGCCACTGGAGGACGTGGGCCTTCTGAAAGATCCGTCGGATAGAAAGACGGACATGTTTTTGAAGAAGTTATGGGAATCATCTGCGGGGGCGTTCAAACCGGCGATCTCTAGTACGTGTACGGCTAGATCCATCATGGTGTGGATATCCCAGCTGGAGGAACAGCTGAAATCCATGGTGCCCAGAGACAAGATACTGAACTCCCTTTCGCAAATTCGGGAAGGGGTGGCGTATTTAGCGGATGCATCGGTGGATTCTTTAAAATTAGCAGCAAGATCAGCAGGTCTCTCAAACGCTGCTCGCCGAGCCCTATGGCTTAAGACCTAGAAAGGGGATGCCCGGTCGAGAGCTAAACTGTGTACAATACCATGTAGGGGTGAGTACCTGTTTGGCCCGGTATTGGATGACATCCTAGCTAAGGCTGAGGATAGGAAGAAAGGTTTTCCTAAAGCTTTCAATCCTACCTTTAGGAATACCTTCAGGAGACGCTTCCAATACCGAAGACCTTACCACAACCGAGACTGGGAACCAACGGACCCGAAAAAGAAAGGTTCGGACTTTAATGCCTCATAATCTTCCTCAAGAAGAAGAAGAAATTATCGCTAATAAAGATCTTCCAGTAGGGGGCAGGTTAAAATATTTCTATGCTCAGTGGGCTAAAATAACTGCGAGCAATTGGGTTTTAGGTATAATTAATTCAGGGTTAAAATTAGAATTCCGGGAAAAACCTTCAGATTTTTATATCTTGACTGCCCCTGATTCCTTAGACCAACAAAAGGCCCTTGAAAAAGAGGTCCAAATGTTAAGACGGAAGGAAGATATAGTGGAGGTTCCAAAACATCAGCAGGGGAAGGGGTTCTATTCCCATTTATTTTTAATCTCCAAACTGGATGGATCCTTTCGAACCATCATAAATTTACGGAGATTGAACAAACATCTAAATTACCATGCCTTTAAAATGGAATCTATTAAAACGGCGACTAAACTTCTTTTTCCCAGATGTTATATGACAGTCCTGGATTTAAAAGATGCGTATTACCATCTGCCCATTCACCAGGATCATCAACAATTCCTCAGAATGGCGGTGCGCTTAAACAACCAGGTCAGACACTTTCAGTTTACTGCAATGCCATTGGTCTATCTATGGCACCGAGAGTGTTTACTAAGGTCATTGCGGAAGCAATGGCTTATGTCAGAGAACATGATACGTTAATTATACCCTACTTAGATGACTTCCTGGTAGTGGGAAATTCGTTTTTTCAGTGTAGTAGTCGCCTAAATCATGTAATATCTCCCTTACAGGACTTGGGTTGGATAGTCAATATGGAAAAATCAAGATTGGAACCATCAACGACTCAGACTTTCCTGGGTATTCTGCTAGATTCGGAAGAGCAAATATGTTTCCTTCCGGAAGAGAAAAAGCAGAGGATTGTGCACAAAGTCAGTACGGTAACAAAAAGGCCAGATCTGACTTTGAGAGACGCTATGTCCCTTCTGGGATCCCTAACATCTTGCATACCAGCCGTTCAGTGGGCTCAATTCCACACTCGAGTTTTGCAGGCCCAGATGCAGAGAGGAGTCTTCAAGGGCAATTAGGCGGAAGACTCAGGCTGTCCACCGCCACTCTACACAGTCTGAGATGGTGGTTAAACAGGGGACATTTAGGAAAAGGAGTACGCTGGAGTATAGTTCCAGACAACACGGTTACAACCGATGCCAGTCCGATAGGATGGGGAGCTCATATAGGAGATGTTTGGACTCAAGGGCAATGGTCTCTCTTAGAGGCTCAAGAGTCCTCGAATTGGAAAGAGCTTACGGCAGTAAAAAAGGCCCTACTCAGGTTGCTACCATCTCTGCAGGATTCACATGTAAGAGTCCAGTCAGACAACACAACAGTAGTGGCGTATCTCAACCATCAAGGAGGTACAAGGTCAAGATCTCTAATGAACACCACCACGGACATACTCAACATAGCCGAGGCTCTCTTTCGCTCTCTGTCAGCCGTTCACATTCGGGGAGAGCTCAAAACAGAGGCAGATTACCTCAGCCGTCATTCTCTGCATCAGGAAGAATGGGTTCTAAATCGACGGGTGTTCAAACAGATAGTGGACCTATGGGGGTTGCCCGTTATAAATCTATTTGCAACGAGAGAGAACAGACAGACCGGGGGGTCGCTTCTCTTCGGGTGGCGGACAAGCCCTGTATAATAGACTCCCTTCAAATACACTGGGATTTCCCTCTGGCTTATGCATTCCCCCCAATGTGTCTGATCCCTATAGTCCTCAGGAAGATCAGGGAGGAGAGGGTGAGAGTGATCCTGATTGCCCCCTTTTGGCCCAGGAGGGCATGGTTCTCGTTACTCAGGGCAATGTCTGTAACCGACCCCTGGGTACTGCCGGTCAGTCAGGAGCTTCTTTCTCACGGTCCGTTCAGTCACCCCAATGTGGAATCCCTGCATCTGACGGCGGGGAATTTGAGAGGGAGTTATTGAGGAGAAGAGGGTTTTCAGAAGCTCTGATAGCTACCCTTTTAAATATAATAGAAAAAATGGAACAGCACAAATCCTATACTTATCTTCGGGTGCAAAGCCCAGACAACCCGTCCACCGGTTGTTACCAGTCCATATGCATTCAAAAAAGAGGGCAGCACTCCATATTCTGTGAGATAACGTGTAGGTGTTTATTCAAGCCCACATCTCCTTGCAACGTTTCGGCTCCAAATGAGCCTTTCTCAAGCAATGTGTAATCCTCAATACAACATATATATAGGGACACAACCCTAACATCCTCTAAAGACAACCAATCAGTGAACCCCATAAATAACAGGTAATTCTAATACATTATAATGTGAGTTAGTGCCAGCTGTGTACAATTAAAACTGCATAAGTCATTTCCTTCATACATTAACCGTCTTATACAATCGTTCAGCCTACCTTTGGAGCGACATAACGTTAATGGAGGACACTTCATGTAGTCGGCGTGCAAGACCGGCTACTGCGCATGTCAGACCACTTCCGTACGCATCACAATCACATGATCGACTGGAGGCCAATAAGAACCGCTCTTCCCCTTAAGCGTCACATACCGGCGCAATAGCGTCCAAGGATGGAATCACAACCAGGACTCTCCAGCGCTACACGCTTGCGCTATAACGCAAAAAATCTCCATCTTGGGAGCGCTAAAGAAAAATCTCCCCAGCGTCCCTTTAAACATAGCGTCTATACTAAACACACCTACAAGCGCCTTTCTGATGGTGGCACATCATGGTACTACATAAACCATTATTGTGGCATGTTTTATAATGAGCTCCTAAAATCGATCCATAATTACATTTATCATCCACTATTACTACTTCATATATAAAATAACAAGGTACGACTCAGTTTAAATCACCTTAGGGGACTTTTAGCAAAATTCCCCTTTCTTTTGCTATATGGACATACATAAATTGTGCCTAATCCCGCTTTGATCCACCAGATAAGGTCTTAATTCAGACTCTCATCTAGCAATCATACAGTGTCTAGAGGGTGCGCCTCACCCCTCCAGGTAAGGCGCCTCCACTCATGACCCCTGTACAGCAGTAGCACATTAGTCCTGGCATTATGAACCAACGTGATATATTATTACTGTAGTCCACCAATAAATATATTGCAACTAGCCCTTCCTGACCACAATAAAGAAAAAATAAAGAAAAAATACTAAAAAAAGGGGGTATTTTTAAATTCTTTATTAATTGGCCTCCAACCCATTCACACGAGTGATGCAAAAAATTTTTTTATATATGCTTAACCCCTTTCTGCCATTAGACGTACTATTGCGTCCATGTGGGGTGGGCTTTACTTCCCAAGGACGCAATAGTACGTCATATGCGATCGGCAGCGCTCACGGGGGGAGCGCCGCCGATCGCGGCCGGGTGTCAGCTGTTTATCGCAGCTGACATCCGGCACTATGTGCCAGGAGCGGTCACGGACCGCCCCCGGCACATTAACCCCCGGCACACCGCGATCAAAGATGATCGCGATGTGCCGGCGGTACAGGGAAGCACCGCGCAGGGAGGGGGCTCCCTGCGGGCTTCCCTGAGCCCCCCGCAGCAACGCGATGTGATCGCGTTGCTGCGAGGGTCTCACCTCCCTCCCTGCTCCCTCCAGCCCCGGATCCAAGATGGCCGCGGATCCGGGTCCTGCAGGGAGGGAGGTGGCTTCACAGAGCCTGCTCAGAGCAGGCACTGTGAAGGCTGCAGCGCTGCATGTCAGATCAGTGATCTGACAGAGTGCTGTGCAAACTGTCAGATCACTGATCTGTGATGTCCCCCCCTGGGACAAAGTAAAAAAGTAAAAAAAAAAAATTCAAATGTGTAAAAAAAAATAAAAAAAAATATTCCAAAATAATGAAAAAAAAAATAAAAATATTATTCCCATAAATACATTTCTTTATCTAAATAAAAAAAAAAAAACAATAAAAGTACACATATTTAGTATCGCCGCGTCCGTAACGGCCCGACCTATAAAACTGGCCCACTAGTTAACCCCTTCAGTAAACACCGTAAGAAAAAAAAAAAAAAAAACGAGGCAAAAAACAACCCTTTATTATCATACCGCCGAACGAAAAGTGGAATAACACGCGATCAAAAAGACAGATATAACTAACCATGGTACCGCTGAAAACGTCATCTTGTCCCGCAAAAAACGAGCTGCCATACAGCATCATCAGCAAAAAAATAAAAAAGTTATAGTCCTGAGAATAAAGCGATGCAAAAATAATTATTTTTTCTATAAAATAGTTTTTATCGTATAAAAGCGCCAAAACATAAAAAAATGATATAAATGAGGTGTCGCTGTAATCGTACTGACCCGAAGAATAAAACTGCTTCATCAATTTTACCAAACGCGGAACGGTATAAACGCCTCCCCCAAAAGAAATTCATGAATAGCTGGTTTTTGGTCATTCTGCCTCACAAAAATCGGAATAAAAAGCGATCAAAAAATGTCACGTGCCCGAAAATGTTACCAATAAAAACATCAACTCGTCCCGCAAAAAACAAGACCTCACATGACTCTGTGGACCAAAATATAGAAAAATTATAGCTCTCAAAATGTGGTAACGCAAAAAATATTTTTTGCAATAAAAAGCGTCTTTCAGTGTGTGACGGCTGCCAATCATAAAAATCCGCTAAAAAACCCACTATAAAAGTAAATCAAACCCCCCTTCATCACCCCCTTAGTTAGGGAAAAATTAAAAAAAGTATTTATTTCCATTTTCCCATTAGGGCTAGGGTTAGAGTTAGGGCTAGGGTTAGGGTTAGGGCTAGGGTTAGGGTTAGGGTTAGGGCTAGGGTTAGGGCTAGGGTTAGGGTTAGGGTTAGGGCTAGGGTTAGGGCTAGGGTTAGGGCTAGGGTTAGGGCTAGGGTTAGGGCTAGGGCTAGGGTTAGGGCTAGGGTTAGGGTTAGGATTAGGGTTAGGGCTAGGGTTAGGGCTAGGGCTACAGTTTGGGTTGGGGCTAAAGTTACAGTTAGGGTTTAGATTACATTTACGGTTGGGAATAGGGTTGGGATTAGGGTTAGGAGTGTGTCAGGGTTAGAGGTGTGGTTAGGGTTACTGTTGGGATTAGGGTTAGGGATGTGTTTGGATTAGGGTTTCAGTTATAATTGGGGGGTTTCCACTGTTTAGGCACATCAGGGGCTCTCCAAACGCGACATGGCGTCTGATCTCAATTCCAGCCAATTCTGCGTTGAAAAAGTAAAACAGTGCTTCTTCCCTTCCGAGCTCTCCCGTGTGCCCAAACAGGGGTTTACCCCAACATATGGGGTATCAGCGTACTCAGGACAAATAGGACAACAACTTTTGGGGTCCAATTTCTCCTGCTACCCTTGGGAAAATGCAAAACTCGGGGCTAAAACATATTTTTTGTGGGAAAAAAAAAGATTTTTTATTTTCACGGCTCTGCGTTATAAACTGTAGTGAAACACTTGGGGGTTCAAAGTTCTCACAACACATCTAGATTAGTTCCCTGGGGGGTCTAGTTTCCAATATGGGGTGACTTGTGGGGGGTTTCTACTGTTTAGGTACATTAGGGGTTCTGCAAACGCAATGTGACGTCTGCAGACCATTCCATCTAAGTCTGCATTCCAAATGGCGCTCCTTCCCTTCCGAGCTCTGCCATGCGCTCAAACGTTGGTTTCCCCAACATACGGGGTATCAGCGTACTCAGGATAAATTGGACAACAACTTTTGGGGTCGAATTTCTCCTCTTACCCTCGGGAAAATACAAAACTGGGGGCTAAAAAATAATTTTGGGGGGAAAGATTTTTTTTTTTAATTTTCACGGCTCTGCGTTACAAACTGTAGTGAAACACTTGGGGGTTCAAAGCTATCACAACACATCTAGATGAGTTCCTTAGGGGGTCTAGTTTCCAAAATGGTGTCACTTGTGGGAGGTTTCTACTGTTTAGGTACATTAGGGGCTCTGCAAATGCAATGTGACACCTGCAGACCATTCCATCTAAGTCCTCATTCCAAATGGAGCTCCTTCCCTTCCGAGCCCTCCCATGCGCCCAAACAGTGGTTCCCCCCCACATATGGGGTATCAGCGCACTCAGGACAAATTGGACAACAAATTGTGGGGTCGAATTTCTCCTGTTACCCTCGGGAAAATACAAAACTGGGGGCTAAAAAATAATTTTTGTGGGAAAAAATTTTTGTTTTATTTTTACGGCTCTCCATTATAAACTTCTGTGAAGCCCTTGGTGGGTCAAAGCGCTCAGCACACATCTAGATAAGTTCCTAAGGGGGTCTACTTTCCAAAATGGTGTCACTTGTGGGGGGTTTCTACTGTTTAGGTACATTAGGGGCTCTGCAAACGCAATGTGACACCTGCAGACCATTCCATCTAAGTCTGCATTCAAATGGCACTCCTTCCCTTCTGAGCCCTCCCATGTGCCCAAACAGTGGTTCCCCCCACATATGGTGTATCATCGCACTCAGGACAAATTGGGCAACAAATTTTGGGGTCCAATTTCTCCTGTTACCCTCAGGAAAATACAAAACTGGGGGCTAAAAAAATAATTTTTGTGGGAAAAAAATTTTGTTTTATTTTTACGGCTCTGCATTATAAACTTCTGTGAAGCACTTGGTGGGTCAAAGTGCTCACCACACCTCTAGATAAGTTCCTTAGGGGGTCTACTTTCCAAAATGGTGTCATTTGTGGGGGGTTTCAATGTTTAGGCACATCAGTGGCTCTTCAAACGCAACATGGCGTCCCATCTCAATTCCTGTCAATTTTGCTTTGAAAAGTCAAACGGCGCTCCTTCCCTTCCGAGCTCTCCCATCCACCCAAACAGTGGTTTACCCCCACATATGGGGTATCAGCGTACTCAGGACAAATTGTACAACAACTTTTGGGGTCCAATTTCTTCTCTTACCCTTGGGAAAATAAAAAATTGGGGGCAAAAAGATAATTTTTGTGAAAAAATATGATTTTTTATTTTTACGGTTCTACATTATAAACTTCTGTGAAGCACTTGGTGGGTCAAAGTGCTCACCACACCTCTAGATAAGTTCCTTAGGGGGTCTACTTTCCAAAATGGTGTCACTTGTGGGGGGTTTCAATGTTTAGGCACATCAGTGGCTCTTCAAACGCAACATGACGTCCCATCTCAATTCCTGTCAATTTTGCATTGAAAAGTCAAACGGCGCTCCTTCCCTTCCGAGCTCTCCCATCCGCCCAAACAGTGGTTTACCCCCACATATGGGCTATCAGCGTACTCAGGACAAATTGTACAACAACTTTTGGGGTCCAATTTCTTCTCTTACCCTTGGGAAAATAAAAAATTGGGGGCGAAAAGATAATTTTTGTGAAAAAATATGATTTTTTATTTTTACAGTTCTACATTATAAACTTCTGTGAAGCACTTGTTGGGTCAAAGTGCTCACCACACCTCTAGATAAGTTCCTTAGGGGGTCTACTTTCCAAAATGGTGTCACTTGTGGGGGGTTTCAATGTTTAGCCACATCAGGGGCTCTCCAAACGAAACATGGCGTCCCATCTCAATTCCAGTCAATTTTGCATTGAAAAGTCAAATGGCACTCCTTCGCTTCCGAGCTCTGCCATGCGCCCAAACAGTGGTTTACCCCCACATGTGGGGTATTGTCATACTCAGGACAAATTGTACAACAATGTTTGGGGTCCATTTTCTCCTGTTACCCTTGGTAAAATAAAACAAATTGGAGCTGAATTAAATTTTTTGTGAAAAAAAGTTAAATGTTCATTTTTATTTAAACATTCAAAAAATTCCTGTGAAGCACCAGAAGGGTTAATAAACTTCTTGAATATGGTTTTGAGCACCTTGAGGGGTGTAGTTTTTAGAATGGTGTCACACTTGGGCATTTTCTATCATATAGACCCCTCAAAATGACTTCAAATGAGATGTGGTCCCTAAAATAAAATGGTGTTGTAGAAATGAGAAATTGCTGGTCAACTTTTAACCCTTATAACTCCCTAACAAAAAAAAATTTTGGTTCCAAAATTGTGCTGATGTAAAGTAGACATGTGGGAAATGTTACTTATTAAGTATTTTGTGTGACATATCTCTGTGATTTAATTGCATAAAAATTCAAAGTTGAAAAATTGCGAAATTTTCATAATTTTCGCCAAATTTCCGTTTTTTTCACAAATAAACGCAGGTACTATCAAATAATTTTTACCATTGTCATGAAGTACAATATGTCACGAGAAAACAATGTCAGAATCACCAAGATCCATTGAAGCGTTCCAGAGTTATAACCTCATAAAGGAACAGTGGTCAGAATTGTAAAAATTGGCCCGGTCATTAACGTGCAAACCACCCTTGGGGGTAAAGGGGTTAAGTACACCAAACATAATTTAAGACAGCATTAACCAAATAACTTCCAAAAAATTCCACGGAAAAAATTTATTTATTCCTCCAACAAAGCTTCTTCATCGAAACTTTATAGTTGATAACTCTGTTGTTTTTTTATTTCTTATATTTGGGAGTGCTTTGTTATAAGTATGTTCCTAATTTTATTCTGTGTTTTTGTCCAGGTAGTTCTACTGTTAAATGCTATTGAGGATCCTATCTGGAGAGACATACGGTGTTGGTGAAATAAATTAATTTTTTCCGTGGAATTTTTTGGAAGTTATTTGGTTAATGCTGTCTTAAATTATGTTTGGTGTACTTAAGCATATATAAAAAAATTTTTTGCATCACTCGTGTGAATGGGTTGGAGGCCAATTAATAAAGAATTTAAAAATACCCCCTTTTTTTAGTATTTTTTCTTTATTTTTTCTTTATTGTGGTCAGGAAGGGCTAGTTGCAATATATTTATTGGTGGACTACAGTAATAATATATCACGTTGGTTCATAATGCCAGGACTAATGTGCTACTGCTGTACAGGGGTCATGAGTGGAGGCGCCTTACCTGGAGGGGTGAGGCGCACCCTCTAGACACTGTATGATTGCTAGATGAGAGTCTGAATTAAGACCTTATCTGGTGGATCAAAGCGGGATTAGGCACAATTTATGTATGTCCATATGGCAAAAGAAAGGGGAATTTTGCTAAAAGTCCCCTAAGGTGATTTAAACTGAGTCGTACCTTGTTATTTTATATATGAAGTAGTAATAGTGGATGATAAATTTAATTATGGATCGATTTTAGGAGCTCATTATAAAACATGCCACAATAATGGTTTATGTAGTACCATGATGTGCCACCATCAGAAAGGCGCTTGTAGGTGTGTTTAGTATAGACGCTATGGAGATTTTTCTTTAGCGCTCCCAAGATGGAGATTTTTTGCGTTATAGCGCATGCGTGTAGCGCTGGAGAGTCCTGGTTGTGATTCCATCCTTGGGCGCTATTGCGCCGGTATGTGACGCTTGAGGGGAAGAGCGGTTCTTATTGGCCTCCAGTCGATCATGTGATTGTGATGCGTGCGGAAGTGGTCTGACATGCGCAGTAGCCGGTCTTGCACGCCGACTACATGAAGTGTCCTCCATTAACATTATGTCGCTCCAAAGGTAGGCTGAACGATTGTATAAGACGGTTAATGTATGAAGGAAATGACTTATGCAGTTTTAATTGTACACAGCTGGCACTAACTCACATTATAATGTATTCGAATTACCTGTTATTTATGGGGTTCACTGATTGGTTGTCTTTAGAGGATGTTAGGGTTGTGTCCCTATATATATGTTGTATTGAGGATTACACATTGCTTGAGAAAGGCTCATTTGGAGCCGAAACGTTGCAAGGAGATGTGGGCTTGAATAAACACCTACACGTTATCTCACAGAATATGGAGTGCTGCCCTCTTTTTTGAATGCATACCCTTTTAAATAGCCGAAAAGAGGTTACTACTAAGATCTATGCTAAAACTTGGAAAACGTTCCTTGCCTTCTACCAAAATCCCTTTTCAGGCAAGGTTCCAATTCCGGCTATTCTGGAGTTTTTACAGAAAGGCCGAGAATTGGGCTTGGCGGTAAATACCCTTAGAGTCCAAGTATCAGCTTTTGGGGCATTATATGACAGCGATGTGGCGGGAAATAGATGGGTTTCCCGATTTATTAAAGGGAACCTGTCACCCCGTTTTTTCAGATTGAGATAAAAATACTGTTAAATAGGGCATGCGCTGTGCGTTACAATAGTGTATGTAGTGTACCCTGATTCCCCACCTATGCTGCGAAATACATTACCAAAGTCGCCGTTTTCGCCTGTCAATCAGGCTGGTCAGGTCAGGTGGGCGTGGTGACATCGCTGTTTCTTCCCCAGCTTTCCGTTGGTGGCGTAGTGGTGTGCGCATGTCGAAGTTCCGAATCCACTGCGCGCAGGTGAAGCAAAAGCGCGCGATCTGCGCTATTACCCTTGTTATCGGTGGGAGCGGCCATCTTCCTGAGGCCGCGCGTGCGCAGATGGAGTGCTCTGCTGCACGGGGCTTCAGGAAAATGGCTGTGGGATGCCGCGCGTGCGCAGATGGAGATCGCGGCAGCCATTTTCCTGAAGCCGAGATACCTACACAAGACAGAACCATGGAGGCAGAGTAGGGTTCTGTTTGTTTCCTTTCAGAATCCAAGGAAAGGGGCGAGTGTAACTAAAGCGTCTATCCCCAGATGGATAAGAGATGCCATATATCTTGCTTATACTGCTAAAGGCCAAACACCACCAGATGGCATCAGGGCCCACTCCACTCGAGCCATGGCCTCTTCCTTGGCGGAAAGAGCGGACTTCTCCATAGACGTAATATGTAAGGCGGCAACGTGGTCATCTCCTTCCACCTTTTTTAGACATTATCGTCTTGACTTATCTTCAGAGGCCAATTTAGTTTTTGGCCGTACAGTACTTAGTGCTGTAGTCCCTCCCAGGTGATTGATCTTTGAAAATCTCTCGTAGGGGTGCTGTCGTGGCGATAGAAAAACCGTTTTTTACGTACCAGTAATAGGATTTTACGGAGCCACGACAGCACCCACACATTCCCCGTAGTTGATCACTGGTTTCTGCACCCTTTTGGGAAAGTGTGCTTTTAAAAAAATCACTCTTTTGAAGGTGATGGTATTTAGTAATGTTTAAGTAAATATGTTTATGTACTAACTCAGTGGCGGTGTCCCTTATACTCTGAAACACAAGCTGGAGTGGTGAGGGGGACCGCCCCTTTAAATCCTGTAGGTTCCTGTCCGGAAGGTGGGTGGATCCCCTCCCTCGTAGGGGTGCTGTCGTGACTCCGTAAAATCCTATTACCGGTACGTAAAAACCGGTTTCGGCAGCATAGGTGGGGAATCAGGGGACAAAAAATACACTATTGTAACACACAGCTCAGGCCATATTTAACGGTATTTTTATCTCATACTGAAAAAATGGGGTGACAGGTTCCCTTTAATGTGCAACAGCTCCACACACAGAACAATATTGTGACGCCCAGGAGACCGGGATACCCAGCACCGGACCAATGGAGTCTGTCTCTTGAGGGGGATGTCACGGGTGGCTTGACCCGGTGCTGTGGCCTCAGGCAATGCACAGTGTAAGGGGTATCATGAGGGGACAGGCACTTACTTGATCAGCAGCAGGTTCTCCCAGCGGTGACGATCCTGATCCTGGATAGATGGCTATTGTCCAAATGAAAGACTGAGGCACTGAAACGTTTAACCAGTTTACTTTAACATAAAAGGATTTACAACCAGTCCTGTCACCGGAGTCTGTATGGGAACTCTGAGTTACTTTGACCCTGCCGGGGTCTTCGCCTCTTATTGTGCGTAATTTCTGTGTGGCCCTGCTGCTGTATGTGAACTGGCTGCCGGCCCAATCTGTCCCCTCCGGGTCCTGGTTCGACGGGCAACCCGAGTCCTTTTATCGGTTTACCCCCTCTGGGAGTACCGCTGAACTCTGTGTCTGTTGCTGCGTCCGGCCCTAGTGAAACTGATATCACCTCACGTTTTTCCGGTTGCTGTATTATATATAATGAATACAGCCACGGATCCGGTATCCGTCTTTGCGCCTGTTCTGGGTAGTGATTAATACTACCCGGTTCTCACAATGTCCTTTTTCTCTATCCCTCTTCTCCTCAGGCCGGTGATTTAGGCCTGGTAACAGTCACAGGGCTGTTAGAGATTCAACTGTATGACCTCTCACTTTCAGCTCCTTAGCCCAACTGCCATTTCTTCTCTCAGACCAGAATGGATCAAGGGGAGTCTCTGGAGCTCCCCCTTCTGGCCGGAGGTGGTAGTGCAGTCTTGCTATTTTAGTATTTGTACTTACTGTCAGTAACTATTTTTGTGGCAAATACCCCTAGGGGTGCCACATTCCCCCTTAGTTAAGAACAGTGCTCCGGGACTGTGGGACAATAACATTTTGAAATAACAATTAATATGTACAGAGTCTTAAAAATGAAAAGTTACAAAAACCACTCAAGGAAACAAAAATAGAGTTCTGTAAAAAGTCACTTCAAATAGCGTCCATTAATACAGTTCTATCCTTGAAGGTATTAGGAACGGCACTGTACTTAGTGTCCAGGAATTTAGTTCCATTTTTCCAACGGAGTTATCAATATAAAGTCTAAAGAAAGTTCAAAAAGAGCAAAAAGCAAAGTTCAAAAAGCAGTCTTTCCGGAGCTTTGATTTAGTGCCTCCGGGCTGATAAAAAGTTCAAGAATATGCAATAAGTTCATACAGACAAGTCTCTGTAGGCACTGGGCTTAAACGTTGCAGACTGATAACAATGACTATACTACATTTTCTGTTTAACTATATATGGCATAACATATATACAATTCACATTATGAGCTTTATAGTTGGTAATCTGCATACCTGGCCGGTAATTGGCCCTGGGTACTACGCTGTGATCTACGTAATAGCGGTATCTCTTCATGTGGTGTACTACTGTCTACTGCGGATGTAGTATCTGCCCGCTCTGCTAAAGATAATTCCATGACTATGGAGTTGGCAAGTCCACCGTGAATGAGATTACTCTGATCAGGAATCTGTTCTTCCTGGCCTGGAACCTCCTGTAGTACGGGGTCAGCCTCTTCCTGTCTTGGGACTTCTGGTATTGGGTTCGGTGTTGGGTAAAAGGCCACCATGGGAACCACTACTGCACCATGGTATGTTAGTAGGGTTTTGGGAAAGTCTCCTATACAGGTGTGATACATTTCCTCTTCTTTTTCCTTTACTGGTTGAACCTGTATGGGTTGAATAACTTCTGGTTCTGGCTGGACAACTTCTGGCTCTTTCAATGCTTCCGGACACAATTTAAGATTGTCTCTTGACACTAGTACAGATGTTAAGCCTCCGTTTTTGCTAATGAGACACATTTTAGGATTATCCATTCTTGTTGGTAAAACTGTGTAGGGTACGGCTTCCCACTGATTGTCTAGTTTATTGGTTCGACGATTTCTCTTGAGCACTTGGTCACCCGGTCTTAATGGGGTCGCTAGAGCATTCTGGTTGAAAGTTCGCTCTTGTCTTTCTCTAGTTTGCTGAAGGCTTCTTTCCACACTCTCTTGCACTTGGCGATACTGCTTTTGCCGTATGATATCCCAATTGGAGTCTTGAACTTCTGCGTCTGGTTTCAGAATTCCCATTTCTAGATCGATTGGTAATTGGCCGGGTCTTGCACGCATAAGGTAAGCTGGGGTGCAGTTGGTGGAGCTCACCGGGACATGATTATACAGATCCACCAAGTCAGGCAATTTCTCTGGCCATTGATTCCTATCTGTCTCAGGTAAAGTCTTTAGTAGGTCTATTACAATATGGTTCATCTTCTCGCATAAGCCGTTTGTTTGTGGATGATAGGCCGTCGTCCGGATCTTTTTGCAACCATACATATTACAGAATTCTCTGAAGATCTCTGATTCAAAGGCTGTACCTTGGTCGGTGAGAACCTGTTCCGGATATCCATGGGGTCTACAAAAGTACGTTTGGAACGCTTTGGCTGCTGTTTTTGCTGTCAGATCTTTTACGGGTACTACTACCAAGAAACGTGAATAATGGTCCACGATGGTCAAGGCATAGACATAGCCGGACCGGCTTGGTGTCAACTTCACGTGGTCCATGGCTACAAGTTCAAGTGGTTGTTTGGTGATTATGGGCTGCAGTGGTGCTCTTTGGTTCTTTTGATCGTTTCTTCTGAGGTTGCACGGGCCACAATTTCTGCACCACTGTTCGATTGATTTTCTCATCCCGACCCAATAAAATCTTTCTCTTAGAAGTACTTCTAACTTTTTCCAACCGAAGTGACCAGCACCATTATGGTAAGCTTCGAGGACCATCTTCACATCTTGTTTAGGCACAATAATCTGCCAAACCAATTCATGTGTTTTCGGATTGGTGTATCTTCTACAGAGCTTCCCTTGATACAGGAACATTTTGCCTCTCTCTTTCCAGAGTTGATGCGTCTCTTCTGGGGCATCCTCATCGGGATATGCACTTTGCTCAGTCAACAGTTCCTTCACCAACTTCACAGCCGGATTGCTGTCTTGGGTGTCAGCCCATCTATGGTGTGCTAACGGATTAAAATTCACCTCTTGTTGTTTCTGATAGGTACTTGACTGATGATGTTTTGCCTTGGGACGATGGAAGGCTGGTAGTTCAATTTCTTCAAGCTCCCCCGTTTCCTCTTCTACATCTCTCAAGTGTGGCATCCGGGATAGGGCATCGGCATTTCCATTCTTGCAACCTGCTCGATACTTGATTATGAAGTTGTAATTAGATAACCGGGCTATCCATCGCTGTTCTAACGCACCTAATTTGGCTGTGTCCAGGTGGGTCAACGGATTGTTGTCAGTATAGACAATAAATTCTGCAGCGGCCAGATAGTGTTTGAAACGCTCCGTCACAGCCCAAACTACTGCCAGTAGTTCCAATTTGAAGGAGCTGTAATTTTCTGAATTTCTTTCAGTAGGCCGGAGCTTTCTACTTGCAAAGGCGATGACTTTCTCCCGACCTTCTTGCTTTTGTGACAGCACCGCTCCTAGTCCCACATTACTGGCATCGGTGTAGAGGATGAAAGGTTGATGGTAATCTGGGTATGCCAGAACCTCTTCTCCGGTTAGTGCCTTCTTTAGTTGTTCAAAGGAGTCTTCCCTTTCGTCGTTCCACTGAAAAGGAGGGTTTCGGTTTGAAGGTTTCTTCGTCTGCCCTACCAAGGTGTCTTGCAAGGGTGCTGCCAACTTGGTAAATCCTTTTATAAATCTGCGATAGTAACCCACCAATCCCAGGAATTGTCTCACTTCTTTTGCGCTGGTAGGTCTTGGCCAATCCCTTATGGCGCTTATTTTCTCGGGATCTGGTGCTACTCCCTCCGAACTCACGATGTGTCCCAGGTACTGTACCTTTGGCTTGAGAAGGTGACATTTGGATGGCTTGACTTTCATGCCATACCTGGATAAGGCTTCGAACACTTCTGCCAGGTCTATTAAGTGTTGTTCGTAAGTCTTCGAGTAGACGATCACATCATCTAGGTACAGGAGGACGGTCTCGAAGTTCTTGTGTCCGAGGCAGCATTCCATCAGCCGCTGGAAGGTACCGGATGCGTTGCAGAGTCCGAACGGCATGCGATTAAATTCACATAGACCCATTGGTGTGGTGAATGCCGTCTTTTCCTTATCTCTCTCAGCCACAGGGACTTGCCAATACCCGCTTGTTAAGTCTAAGGTGGAAAAATAATTAGCAGATTTCAAAGCAGTTAAGGACTCTTCTATCCTAGGCAAGGGGTAGGCGTCTTTATGGGTGATGTTATTAATCTTCCGGTAGTCTACGCACATTCTCATGGTTCCGTCCTTTTTTTTGACAATCACTAGAGGGGCCGCCCAGGGGCTACAGCTGTCTCTTATTACCCCGGCCTGTTTCATTTCCCTCAGCATATCTTTTGCACATTGATAGTGAGCGGGCGGTATGGGTCTATATCTTTCTTTTATTGGGGGATGGTCACCTGTGGGGATTGTGTGTTCTACCCCTTCTATCCGTCCGAAGTCCAATGGGTGTTTACTGAAGACTTGTTCATATTCCGTCACTAGCCTATACACCCCTTGTTTTTGATGGGTAGGTGTTGAATTTATGCCCACGTGTAGCTGTTGGCACCAATCCTCCATTTCTCCATCTGAGCCATTGCCTTCCACCTGACAGGTTGGTTCTAAGGGCTCAATGGTTGTGATGGCATTGTTGTCAACAGTATATAGCTTTGCCATTGTAGCATACCTTGGCAAAGTGACCTCTTCCTCTCCACAGTTCAAAAGTCGTACCGGCACTCGTCCCCGGTGTACCTCGACTATCCCTCGTTCTGTGAGTATAGTGGGCCTGCTGTCGGTGTACACTGGTGCTATTAAGGCTTGATAATCTCGTCCCTTAGTACCAATGGCTGCTCTACACCATACCAGCATTTCTGTTTTTGGTGGGATTACAATAGACGTTGGATCACTTACCCTCACACTGCCGATTTCTCCACCTGCAACTTCTACCTGTTGCCTTAACATCAATACTTTTATTTCCCTCCGGAGAACTCTCTGCTGGCAGGATTGGGCAGTTTCAGCAATTTGCTGTAAGACAGAAATGACTTCGGAAAAGCAGTTCTCTAACACATTCATTCCTATCAATACAATTGGTTCACAGTTCCGCCGGTCAACATCAACAACAATTATACCCTGTTTCTTCAGTTCTACTTTACCAATCTTTATGGTCATCTCCCTGAATCCTAGTTTCGGTACCAACTTACCATTACCGGCCCATATATCTAGTTCAACATCAGAGGGCCCTTTATCAATATCTGCATCAGCCCAGTACCTCTTATAAAGGATATACGGTATAGATGAAATCTGGGAACCTGTGTCCAGCAAAGCGTTGAGGGGAATTCCGTCCAGCACGATAGGGATAATGGGTCGTCCTCCGATGTACCTGTCGTGCCAGGGTGTTGGGCCTTGAAAGTTCATTCCTGCGAAGCGGCCCGCATTCCCAGGGGATTCCCGTTTAAATCACAATCTCGTGCAAAGTGGCCCGGCTGCTGGCAACGGCGGCAAATGGGCTGTCCATCCGGTTGGTAGCGGTCGCGGGGTCGTCCTCTCCATGTCGGGTATCTCCGGGGTCTCATCCATGGAACATCCTCTCTACAGTTTGCCAACTCCATTTTGTGTCCTCTCATCTCCTGCATGGTTTTAGCCATTGAAGCAACAACATCAGCTAAAGAGTCAAGCTTTTGTTGAAGAGCCTCATTAGTGCTGGGCCCCAGGGGCTTAGCAATGGCCCCAGACATAGCTGATGTCACTGGCACTCCCTGTTGTTGAGGTGCCTCTGCCATGGGTTGCGCAGGATCCTGATCCCGAGGTGCCTCTGCCAGCTGGAGACGTATAGCGCTCTCCTTTAATTGGGCAAATGTCAATTCAGGGTTCTTAAAAACAAGCATGCTCACATGCCCCCGGTGAGAAGGGGTGTAGAGTCCCTCAATAAATTGATCTCTTAGTAGTTTATCCGCTCCGGTGTTAAAAATGGGTTCAGCCAGTGTAAGTGATTTAAGGGCTTCCTGCAGGTTTAAGGCAAAGTCTCTCACGCCCTCATTAGCTTTTTGTTTGCAATTAAAGAATCGTATTTTAGCTTTGCTGCTGGCCGTGGTTTCAAATGTAGCTTTTAATCCAGCAAATATGCGTTCAACAGTGCCTTTTAGATCAGCTGCCCATGCTGTGACTTCTCGCTTAGCATGGCCACTTAACTGCATCATCAGGAGACTAACACGCTGAACTTCACCCACAGGGAACATGTCAAAATGGGCCAGCATCTTTTCTCTGAAATCGTCAAGGGTATTAGGCTCACCTTCATACATTGGAAGCCATGGGCCACCCGGGGTATATGGCATCAGCACCGGCATGATGGGCGCCACTCCTTGCACCGCTGCGCTACCGGACTCTCTATTGACACTCTGTCTTTCAGCTGCATTAGCGTTGCCGGGTGCTGCGGCGTCTCCGTGCTGCGACATACTGTGCCCCCTTAGTTAATCCGGACCCTTCCGTCGGGATAGTGTAGATTCGTTCCGCTGTGCAGCAGGATCGATTTTCCCCTTGCTCTGATGTCAGAGTGCTCAGCTTGGTGCCGCCCACAATGACACGCCCCCTGCTGCTCCCGCCCGCCGCGCGCTCAGTAATGGCGGATTCTGAAGTTTTTCAGTTAGACTGGGGCTCAGGTAATGGCGTAGCTCAATTAACAGTCTCGTGCCTAACGGTTATGAAGTGATTACCTCAGGGGATGGCGGCCATCTTTACTCCATTATAACCAATGGGGAAAAGTCACTTTCAATAGTTTTCAATGGGGAATGGATTTTTCTTTAATAAAGTCAATTTTCAAGATTTTTCATCCCAGTTTTCACAGTTTTGGGCTCCAATCACGGCACACAATACCCGGTATACGGGCTGGCTAGATCCTGTTCGTGACGCCAATTGTGACGCCCAGGAGACCGGGATACCCAGCACCGGACCAATGGAGTCTGTCTCTTGAGGGGGATGTCACGGGTGGCTTGACCCGGTGCTGTGGCCTCAGGCAATGCACAGTGTAAGGGGTATCATGAGGGGACAGGCACTTACTTGATCAGCAGCAGGTTCTCCCAGCGGTGACGATCCCGATCCTGGATAGATGGCTATTGTCCAAATGAAAGACTGAGGCACTGAAACGTTTAACCAGTTTACTTTAACATAAAAGGATTTACAACCAGTCCTGTCACCGGAGTCTGTATGGGAACTCTGAGTTACTTTGACCCTGCCGGGGTCTTCGCCTCTTATTGTGCGCAATTTCTGTGTGGCCCTGCTGCTGTATGTGAACTGGCTGCCGGCCCAATCTGTCCCCTCCGGGTCCTGGTTCGACGGGCAACCCGAGTCCTTTTATCGGTTTACCCCCTCTGGGAGTACCGCTGAACTCTGTGTCTGTTGCTGCGTCCGGCCCTAGTGAAGCTGATATCACCTCACGTTTTTCCGGTTGCTGTATTATATATAATGAATACAGCCACGGATCCGGTATCCGTCTTTGCGCCTGTTCTGGGTAGTGATTAATGCTACCCGGTTCTCACAATGTCCTTTTTCTCTATCCCTCTTCTCCTCAGGCCGGTGATTTAGGCCTGGTAACAGTCACAGGGCTGTTAGAGATTCAACTGTATGACCTCTCACTTTCAGCTCCTTAGCCCAACTGCCATTTCTTCTCTCAGACCAGAATGGATCAAGGGGAGTCTCTGGAGCTCCCCCTTCTGGCCGGAGGTGGTAGTGCAGTCTTGCTATTTTAGTATTTGTACTTACTGTCAGTAACTATTTTTGTGGCAAATACCCCTAGGGGTGCCACAATTTCAATGCCACTAAATGAAAAGGTTGAATATAGCTGGCTGTATCACTTTTATCAACAGAAAAAATAAATATTTTAATGTGCTTGAAGTCTGCAGACCGGTTCATATCACCGCCACAAAATGACAACGTGGGATACGGCAGGCTTTTTCACATTTACAACAGAAAATAATTATATTTTTTTTATGTGCCTTAGGTCTGCAGAAAGTTTCATATCACCACGGCACTAAATGGCAAGGTGGGATACAGCAGGCTGTTTTACATTAAGCTAGTGAAAAAATATTTAGAATGCCATACTCGTGCATGGAGCACAATAGAAGCAGTGCACAACACATTTGTAGATCATGTGCCCTGCTGGCTTTGTCTGTGGACCTCAATAATGGGCCTGAAAAAAAAAGTGCTGTAAGGTAAATTTTACAGCCACACGACACACCAGCTAGCTACACTATCTGACTGATGTACAACTGCCTAGCTAGCTAGCTAAAATCTTGCTGTTAACAGTGCCAACATCAGGAGAAACCTCTCTCGCTGTTAGTGTCAAAATGGCGCTAAAACAAGATGTCTGCTATTTATATGGAGAGGGACATGTGATTTCAGCAGCCAATGACACGAGCCTTTGTGTCAGGACATTCTGGGTGTTTCCTGCGCCCTAATTGGCTAGCCACAATGTGCACACATAAAGTTAGAAAGCAAATTACTGCTTACAAGAACGCTGCGCCTCTGAGATCTGCAAACCCCCTTTCCTCATCAAACACATGACAAACGCTCATGATACACCACCATTATCGTTGCTAAAGTGCTAAAAATACTTTTGTGGCAATGCAAATATTTTCCCGCACTTTTTACCGAATGTTACCAATTTTTACCAATTTTATAAAATTTTGTTCTTGTTTCCAATCACGAATACGAATGTGCCGAACTTATATTTGGTGAACGTTTTCTGAACAAATTCGCTCATCACTATTGGTGAGCATCCTCCCACCCACTCTTTGGTTGCTCACAAAAACCCATCCCTTTTTAAAATGGCTGCTTAACCCCTCTCAACACTTAGTATGCTGGAGCAAACTTCTGGGTTTCACATCACTGAACCTGATAGCCTCAGTGAAACATATCTCCTCTCCAGTATTTTGCCAGTGACTTTGTCACAATATTTAGATATTTTCTTTTTTCTACATTTATTGATACTTTGATCATACCTTCTGTTCTTTTATACTCCAACCCTTGGATATCTACCCTAATTTTATGACGTATTTCCCAGATTTTATATTGTTATATGTATTTAGATGTTTTTTAGAATGCTCTAATAAAAATAATATATGTTATTATATTAGTGTGACACATTTGTGTAGGTTTATACATCTGTGTCTTTGCCTATACTTAGGCACTAATCTTTTGTAAAATTAAAAAAAAAAAAAATTAAAAAAAAATCTTCACTTTCAAAATGTACACATACAGTATTTGTTCTTTTATGAAGGATCTGGTTATTTCAAAATGTTATACAAAGATGCGTTTTTTTATATAAAGTTAAGCTATGGTTGCTTGCAGCAGCAAAAATGCATAGATTTTATTTTATCATGTTTCTAACTATGGGATTTCCATAAAGAAAATGTGCGCGTTGACCCCAATTCATCAAACAGTTTGCACCCAAATTCTGTAAAATTAATTCTGTAAAACTGTTAAAAATATTTTAGCATTTTTTGCAAAGCTTGTAGTTGCACAAAATTTTGCAAGTCTTAGTGTTGTAGGGTATGTGCCCACGATCCGGAGTTGCTGCAGGTTTGACGCCACGTACTTATGCAGCGTCAAACCGACAGTGGCCTGATGTTACAGTAATGCCGGCTATGCGTCCACAGATGCCCATAGATCAACCGCAGAGATGAACATGCGGCGCGTTATTCCAGACCGCAGCATGTTAATTTCTCCTGCTTAGACTATTAGAAAAAGTTTAAATCCTTCTCCCCATTACCTTGTGTTTAGTGACCTGTTTGCACATTATGAAGTATAAAAAAATAAAGTAAGACTGTATTATACTTATTAAAGGATTGTAATGCAAGAACCTGGAATATTAGTCCAGTGTATTAGTTTTTTTTTTCCTGTGGTCTATTCTATTACGTTTGTTATCTGAACTTATTCACTGGGAAAGAGAAACATTAACCTTTAGTCTGCAAATAAAAGGGGGTAGGTAAATTTGTCTATAGACATATGGTCAGGTAATCTTTGTCTTTGTTTGCCCTTAATTGTGACACCGGATCACCATTCCTCTTTGATAAATATGAAAGTAATGATCTATTGGAATGTACATTCTTTCCTATTCGAGCCTAAGGAAAATACAAAAATATGCATGGATCAGCCAAAACATGAGAAGATAGCAGACTTTCAGGACACCATAAGTAAGATTTTACAAAAAATCGCCAACAGCTCAGAGGTCAGGGTCAGGGCCGGAGTGCTGGGGCCCTGGATAAAGGTAGGGGCCCACTGACCGTTGGGGACACCCAGCTGACATCCATTTTCAGGTCCAGAGTTGAGCTGATCAAGGGGGCCCTGGCCGCTCCTCCAGCAGCTTTAGGACCGTTAAGCAGAGTGGCCTCCACAGCCACATCCCAGAGCAGCTTGACGGGAGACATTCCGGTAGGAGGTGAGCGAGGCTTGTTGCCGATTTCCCCATATTGAAAGTTATTGTAATGTGTCTGTGTGTGTGCATGTACTGTATCATGTGTATATTTATGCATGTCAGATTGTATGACTATGTATACATTTATCTCCGTTTATATGTATTTTTGTGAATTTGTCTTCAAAGATGTAAATGTACTGTATGTGTATGTATCTGTGTATGTGTTTATGTGCATGTCTGCACATTGTATATGTGCACATTTGCGTACCATGTGCATGTCTGCATGTGTGCGTACTGTGTGTGTGCATTTCTGCATGCTATATATGTGTGCAACTGTGCATTTCTGTGTACTGCATGTGTGTGCTAGTCTGTGTATTGTGTGTGCATGTCTGCTTATTGTGTGTGTGTGTGTGTGTGCATGTCTGCATGTAGTGCTGGCGTCCCATGTTACCCCTCTCCCCCGGCAGGGACACTGACTAGTTCACCGTCGCGGCCCATGTCCTTCTGTTTCTTCTTCCTGCTCTGCTACTGTGCACATCCTTGTGCACTCAACTAAGGGAATGAGTGCACCTTCTCCCTTTTTAAAGGGGCTGCATCTTTTTAGAGTGTTCCTATCTGCATGGAGGTGTCTATGCAACATTGTTAGTCTGTTTCTTAAACACACTTGCTAGTTCTCAGGTCCCAGTGCTCATATCCCAGTATAGCTGTTCTGTACAGAAAAAAAAAACAAGAGCAGCACAAAAATTCACAATGCTGGTGCAGGCCCCCAGGCATGTACCCAAACCTTATGTAGAATTTTAAAAAATGGAGGCAGCACACCATTCAAGGTCCAGGTTAGAAGTGCTTAATGTAATAGACGTTTCGGCTCTTGTTGAGCCTTTCTCAAGCTATCTTGTACATCAACCGTGCTTGCCTGCCTATCAGCCGTGCCCACCTGCTTGCTTGTATATCAGCCATGCCTACCTGACTGTATACCAGTCATGCCTGCCAGTGCCTGCCTGTGTGTCATGCCAGTCACTATTTAAGGGGTTGCAATGTGATATCTGCCTTTAACCCCTTTCTTGGTTTGCCCCAATGTTTTATACTGACATTGTATATTTATGTTCTGCTACTGAAATGTATATACTGTAGTAATATAGGGAAAGTGCAGTGATCCTGTCTGGCCACTAGATGGGGGCACAATAAGCATAGTATAGTAGGAATCAGGAAACCAGTATGTAGATAATTAATCATAGAAGGGGCAGCGTGGATAAGGCAGAATGGATTTCCTGGTATAGTCAGTCGGGGCGAGGGCTCCCATTAGCTCAGGAGGGCTAGCTAGCCCTGGGCAACATCGTGTCACGCAACGTTCAGCTCAAGCCGAAGGCCCAGCATAAAATATCAGTGACCAGGATAGTTACAGAGGGATCTACAGCAGTGCAGCAGGGAGGGCAGTGCAGAATAAGTGGGTCTGCAGCTGCCACCAGAAGTCTAAGCAGTACGGGCAGGTCACCCAGGATGTGGCAGCTTATCGCGTGGGCGGATGCCCTCAGGACTGGGGTGAAGCGGTCGTAGGGTCCTCTAATGGATTAAGCCTGCACAGGGTAGACGCTGAGGACACAAAAGGTATGGTCCGTCCCGGAAGTGGGCTTAGTGACAGAGAAGAAAAGGGACAGAAGAGAAGTTGTATGTTGTGAACCCTGATGATGATGATGCTGGAAAAAATATAAATATGCTGTGTACAAGTCTCAGTAAAGTTGTTCTGTTTAAAGTTTAACTGGACTGTGATTCTGTTATTTCTAAAGTGGATGCTGAAGTCCTCCAGAAACATACAGAATCATAGAATGGTAGAGTTGGAAGGGACCTCTTGGGTCACCTGGTCCAACCCCCTGCTCAAAGCAGGATTCATTAAATCATCCCAGACAGATGTCTGTCCAGCATCTGTTTGAAAACTTCCATGGAAGGATAACTCACCACCTCTCGTGGCAGCCTGTTCCACTCATTGATCACCCTAACTGTCAAAAAGTTTTTTCTAATATCTAATCTGTATCTCCTCCCATTCAGTTTCATCCCATTTCTTCTAGTCTTTCCTTGTGCAGATGAGAATAAAGATGATCCTTCTACAATGTGACAGCCCTTGAGAAGCTGTAGACAGCTGTTAAGTGTCCTCTCAGTCTTCTTTTTTGAAAACTAAACATATACCTAATCCTGTAACCATTCCTCATAGGACATGGTTTGCAGACCAGTCACCATTCCGGTCGCTCTTCTCTGAACTTGCTCCAGTTTGTGGATGTCTTTTTTTAAAATGTGGTGCCCAAAACTGGATATAGTATTCGAGATGAGGTCTGACCAAAGAGGAGTAGAGGGCAATAATGACTTTGCGTTATCTAGACTGTTTGCTTCTGTTAATACATCCCAGAATTGTTTTTGCCTTTTTTGCTGCTGCATCACACTGTTGACTCTTGTTCAGTTTATGATCTATTAGTATAGATCATCAGGACCCTGATGGAGCTGTGAAAGGCGCTGCAGGGATGCTGAATGATGGACAGCATGTTTATGTGAGGGGAGGCCAGGGCACACTGTTGCAGACACTGGTGGCCATGACTACTGCCCTTGCCCACCCTTTCAACTACGCCCGAAGTGCCAGCCAGTACTTGCCAAGTCTACCATTCCTTGACATTCCTGCCTCCTGTCCCTTGGTGGTTAGCTGCCATCCACCCGAGGTCAGTGCATAGATGAAGGGGCAGGCTGGGCCCTGTGTTGTATATCTATATTCCTCGCCATATCTGTGCATCAAGAATCGTGGTATATGTTAAAGTGGCCCACTGAGACTTTTGGGCCCTGGGGCCCATGAAAACCTGCAGCCGGCCTTCGTCAGCGTGCAAGTCTAAGGTTGAAGAAAAAAAAAAAAACCTTTAAAAACATGAATTTATTGGATATGCATTAAAAGGTCAAAGACACACCAAACAAACACAGATCGATAAAGCTCACATAAAAATCCAGATAGAGTCAGGGTTGATGAAAAAAGGGCACTGAATTGATTTAACCCCATAATGACGAGGAGTATTTCCATTTTTCGTTTTTTGCTCCCCTTCGTCCCACGACCATAACTTTTTTATTTTTCCATCAATATGGCCTTGTGAAGGCTTGTTTTTTGCAGGACTAGTTGTACTTTTGAATGTCACCATTGTTTTTACCATATTGTGTACTGAAAACAGGAAAATAATTCCAAATGTGTTGAAATTGCATAAAAAGTGCAATTCCACAGTTGTTTTATGATTATTTTTTTTTTACCATGTTCACTAAATGCTAAAACTGACCTACATTTATGATTCTCCAGGTCATTATGAATTCAGACAGCAAACATGTATAGGTTCTTTTTTATTTTAAGTGGTGAAAAAAAATCCAACTTTGGTAAAAAAAAATGCTGCTATTTTCCGAGACCTGTAGTGTCTCCATTTTTCGGGATCTGAGGCTGGGTGAGGGCTTATTTTTTGCGAGTTGATCTGATGTTTTTATTAATACTATTTTGGTATTCGATCTTTTACTCGCCCGTTATTTCATTTTATTGCAATGTTGCAGCCATAAACAAAAAGTTTAGATTTTTTTTTCTCTCTTCAACGTTTACTGATTGGATAAATTATTTTTATACATTCATAGATCACGCAATTCTCAATGCGGCGATACCAAATATGTGAATATTTGAATTTTTTTTTTTTATTGGGGCGAAAGGGGGGTGATTTGAACTTTTTTAGGTTTTTTTACTTTTTTAATATTTTAAAAACATTTTTTTTACGTTTTACTTGCTTCAATAGTCTCCATGGGATGGGAGACTAGAAGCTGCGATAATCTGATCGCCTGTGCTACACATAGTGGGGCCGCAACCCTGGTCTATGTAGCAGAAATGCTCACTTGTTATGAGCGTCGACCGTTGGGCAGCGCTCAAAGCGATCTGGCTATGACAACCACAGGGGTCTCCTGCAGACCCCAGGTTGTCATGCCAACTCATCGGCGACCTGCAGTCATGTGACAAGGGCACCGATGGGAGGAGGTAATGACGCGCTTCCTGCCCGTGCATGTTAAATGCTGCTGTCAGAGTTTGACACTGGTACTAATAAAAACATCAACTCGTCCTGCAAAACACAAGACCTCACATGACAATGTGGACAAAAATATGGAAAAATTATAGCTCTCAAAATGTGGAGACGCAAAAACTATTTTTTGCCATAAAAAGCGTCTTTTAGTGTGTGTGACAGCTGCCAATCATAAAAATCTGCTAAAAAAAACCCGATATAAAAGTAAATCAAACCCCCCTTCATCACCCCCTTAGTTAGGGAAAAATAATGAAATTAAAAAATGTATTTATTTCCATTTTCCTACTAGGGTTAGGGTTCGGGCTAAAGTTAGGGTTAGGGCTACGGTAGGGGCTAAAGTTAGGGTTAGGGTTCGGGCTAAAATTAGTGTTGGGGCTAAAATTAGGATTAGGGCTAAAGTTAGGGTTGGGTCTACTGATAAGGTTGGGGCTACAGTTAGGGTTGGGGCTACAGTTAGGGTTGGGGCTACTGCTAAGGTTGAGGCTACAGCTAGGGTTAGGGTTGGGGCTACAGTTAGGGTTGGGGCTACAGTTAGTGTTGGGGATACAGTTAGGGTTGGGGCTACAGTTAGGGTTTGGGCTAAAGTTAGGGTTGGGGCTACTGCTAAGGTTGAGGCTACAGTTAGGGTTGGGGCTAAAGTTAGGGATGGGGCTACAGTTAAGGTTGGGGCTACAGTTAGGGTTGGGGCTAAAGTTAGGGTTTGGGTTAGGTTTGGGGTTAAAGTTAGGGTTTGGATTACATTTACGGTTGGGATTAGGGTTGGGATTAGGGTTAGGGGTGTGGTAAGGGTTGGGATTAGGGTTAGGGATGTGTTGTGGTTAGGGTTGTGTTGGGTTAGGGGTGTGGTTGGGATTAGGGTTAGGGGCATGTTCGGGTTAGGGTGTGGTTAGGGTTATGGTTAGGGTTGGAATAATGGGTTAGGGGTGCTTTTGGGTTAGGGTTTCAGTTAGCATTGGGGGGTTCCCACTGTTTAGGCACATCAGGGGATCTTCAAACACGACATGGCGTCCGATCTCAATTCCAGCCAATTCTGAGTTGAAAAAGTAAAACAGTGCTCCTCCCCTTCTGAGCTCTCCCGTGTGCCCAAACAGGGGTTTATCCTAACATATGGGGTATCAGCATACTCGGGACAAATTGGACAACAAGTTTTGACGTCCAATTTTCCTATTACCCTTGGGAAAATACAAAAAAAACAAAACCGGGGGCTAAAAAATAATTTTTGTGGAAGAAAAAAAAAAAAGATTTTTTATTTTCACAGCTCTCCGTTATAAACTGTAGTGAAACACTTGGGGGTTCAAAGTTCTCACAACACATCTAGATAAGTTCCTTGGGGGGTCTAGTTTCCAATATTGGGTCACTTGTGGGGGGTTTCTACTCTTTAGGTACATCAGGGGCTCTGCAAATGCAACGTGATGCCTGCAGACCAATCCATCTATGTCAACATTCCAAACGGCGCTCCTTCCCTTCCGAGCTCTGGCATGCGCCCAAACGGTGGTTCCCCCCCACATATAGGGTATCACCATACTCAGGAAAAATTGGATAACAACTTCTGGGGTCTAAATTCTCCTGTTACCCTTGGTAAATTACAAAACTGAGGGCTAAATAATAGTTTTTGTGGAAAAGAAATAATTTTTAATTTCACGGCTCTGCGTTATAAACTGTAGTGAAACACTTGGAGGTTCAAAGTTCTCACAACACATGTAGATAAGTTCCTTGGGGGTCTTCTTTCCAAAATGGTGTCATTTGTGGGGGGTTTCAATGTTTAGGCACATCAGGGGCTCTCTAAACGTGACATGGTATCCTATCTCAATTCCAGTCAATTTTGCATTGAAAAGTCAAACGGCGCTCCTTCCCTTCCGAGCTCTGCCATGCACCCAAACAGTGGTTTACCCCCATATATGGGGTATCAGCATACTCAGGACAAATTGCACAACAACTTTTTGGGTCCAATTTCTTCTATTACCCTTGGGAAAAATAAAAAATTTGGGGCGAAAAGATCATTTTTGTGAAAAAATATTTTTTATTTTTACAGCTCTACATTATAAACTTCTGTGAAGCACTTGGTGGGTCAAAGTGCTCACCACACATCTAGATAAGTTCCTAAGGGGGTCTACTTTCCATAATGGTGTCACTTGTGGGGGGTTTCAATGTTTAGGCACATCAGGGGCTCTCCAAACGTGACATGGTGTTCTATCTCAATTGCAGTCAATTTTGCATTGAAAAGTCAAACGGAGCTCCTTCCCTTCCGAGCTCTGCCATGCGCCCAAACAGTGGTTTACCCCCACATATGGGGTATCAGCGTACTCGGGACAAATTGCACAACAGCAAAACAGATTGGAGCTGAAGTAAATTTTTTATGAAAAAAAGTTAAATGTTCATTTTTGTTTAAACATTCCAAAAATTCCTGTGAAACACCTGAAGGGTTCATAAACTTCTTGATTATGGTTTTGAGCACCTTGAGGGGTGCAGTTTTTAAAATGGTGTCAAACTTGGGTATTTTTTTATCATATAGACCCCTCAAAGTGACTTCAAATGTGATGTGGTCCCTAAAAAAAAAACGGTGTTGTAAAAATGAGAAATTGCTGGTCAACTTTTAACCCTTATAACTCCCTAAAAAAAAAAAAATTTGGTTCCAAAATTGTGCTGATGTAAAGTAGACATGTGGGAAATGTTACTTATTAAGTATTTTGTGTGATTTATCTCTGTGATTTAAGGGCATAAAAATCCAAATTTGGAAAATTGCGAAATTTTCTAAATTTTCACCAAATTTACGTTTTTTTCACAAATAAACTCAGTTAATATCAAATAAATTTTTTGATTATCATGAAGTACAATATGTCATGTTAAAACATTCTCAGAATCACCAGGATCCATTGAAGCGTTCCAGAGTTCTAACCTCATAAAGGGACAGTGGTCAGAATTGTAAAAATTGGCCCGGTCATTAACGTGCAAACCACCCTTGGGGTTTAAGGGGTTAAATGTTAAGTTTATATATACCTGTTATTCTACCAGTAATATAAACCCCAAGTTCCCACAGTTTATCCAGTAAAAATCACAATACATACAGTTTACATTTGATCCCACTGTAACGTCTAAGATTATCCATAAAATCTTAGACTGCATAGGCTGTGGGAACTGAGGTTTTATGTTACTGAGAGTGTGATTATTGTATTAGGCTGCCGTAGAGATTAGTATGCTTATTATTTCAGTTACTGATGGTGCCATAGGTATATATGCACTTATATAAATATATAAATCAGCTGCTAGAAACTTTCACAATATCTCGTGCTAGTCAAGATATGTTACCCACATTGTAGATTCAGTCTGATGGCAGCAAAACCATTAAGGAGCACATGTGGAGACTAGGAGTAATGAAACATGCTAAACAAGTCCGAATATTTGATGAATCTTAGATTTCTCATAGTACCTTCCTTTACAGTGTTCTAGATGTGTCAGTATCTGAGGTCGTGGTGAGCACCCGCAATCAAATAGCCCCTAATTGCAGAAGTGCAAAATGTCCCTGATTCGGATAGAGACGTCTCCATGGTTTAGGAGTGAGGCTTAAAGCAATTTGTAGGTAGACAGGCGACTGATGTTTGGGTGACAAGGGACAGGCATTTCCATGGATATTTTATTATGTGCCAGGTGTGCTGGTCCAAGTGGGGAATCCAGATGGACATAAGAGGACCATGGCCACAAATCGGACAAGAGAGGTGCAGGTAAGTCGACCGTCATGTTTTAGTGCCTCGTTCTTGCCATGAGATGGAATGAGAGGCCCCTTCTTCAAATAGAGACGGGAGCTTAAGTCTTCAGCCTCGGCCTTATGATAGAGTAGGCTAACAAACGGCCAACAGTTTTCATGGTATGAACTGCTTCACTTCATCCTATCAAATGAGCTTTTTGATGGCTCTCACTGCAGCCACACTCAGATCTCTCCTGAGCTTCTAAATGTAATCTAAGCTCATATATTTAATCAATGAAAAGCTAAATAAATGTAATTCAAACAGAAGTTGAGCTTAGGTTAGTTCCAAAAGAGGTCAGAAAGCCATTAGAGATCTAGTCCGACAAATAAGAACAAAGCAAGACTGAGCAGCCTGCACTGTAGTGTTTTACGTGAAAGCTCTATAAGCCAAATGGTATTAAAAATAAAACAAAAGATGAAAGTACTTTTCGTAAAACTACGTGCAGTGCAGTCTTCATCAAATGTAAGGGTTTTTTTATTGTTTGTCTTGGTTAAGGAATTAATATTACATTAACAATAACTAACGCTAGAGCCTCCACACGTCTTTATTCTTGTTATTCGAGTAAAAGCAAATATTTGTAAATGTTACTGCTTTACAATTGAGGAATAAAAGCTATGTCCTAGCTGCTGATGTTAGTTATATTTGTTTAGCCCAGTATTGAGGGTGTATTCCTTTTAGCCCTCCCTAGGTAAACTTCTTCAGGATATAAAAATGTAGAGCACCCGTGTAGAAAAATTATTTGCAGAATCTATTGAGCAAGTTCAAAATAATAAGCTGTCATCATGAAGTCCATAGGAGTTATTGCCTTTGCTGCTGTGGCATTTACCAGTTTCACAGGTTTATATTCTTAATAACTGTTTTATTGTTTTATTACTATTCATGATGTGTTTTTTTCTGCATTTTTTGGGGCGATTTGCTGCATTTATTAATACTCTGTGTTAAGGTGATATTTTTATTTTTTATTGTGTATTTTTATTTTGATGTGGTCTGCATTTTATATTTTAGGTATTATCTGCAATCTTGTTGAAACAGAGATTGAGGTATGTACTTTTTTTTAATGACCATAAAGTATGGTTTATTATCTGTTATTACTAGCTGATGCCTTAACGCAAGTGCAGAATTGGGTAGTTCTAAATTGTTATGTTTAGAATTATTATACACATAAAGAGTTTCAATCCCAGAAAGCAACATCTTTAGAGATAACCAGTCCTCCATTTTGGACAATGGGAGTCCAGCAGTATCTTAACCTCCACAGTTCACACATTTGTGCTATATGAAAATGATACTTTAAATGCCATTCTACAGGATAAAATATATGCCATGAACATCGGTAGCAGTCCAGCTGAAGAAATCATAAAATCATAGAATGTCAGAGGTTAAGGGACTCCAAAAACGTCTCAGACAGATGTCTGTCCAGCCTCTGTTTGAAGACTTCCAATGAAGGAGAACTCACCACCTCTCGTGGCTGCCTGTTCCACTCATTGATCACCCTCACTCAAAAAGTTTTTTCTAATAGCCGTATCTGTATCTTCTCCCTTTCAGTTTCATTCCATTGCTTCTTGTGTTTCAATATTCAAATGAGAATAATGATGATTCCTCTACACTGTGACATCCCTTCAGATATTTGTAGACATCTATGAAGTCTCCTCTTAGACTTCATTTTTGCAAAACTAAACATTCCCAAATCCTTTAACCGTTCCTCGTAGGACATAGTTTGCAGTCCACTCACCATCCTGATAACTCTTCTCTGAACTTGCTCCAGTATTTCAATGTCTTTTTGACAATTTGGTGCCCACAACTGAACACAGTATTTCAGATGAGGTCCGACCAAGGAGCAGTAGAGGGGGATAATTATTTCATGTGATCTAGACTCTATGCTTCTCTTATTACATCCTAGAACTGTGTTTGGCTTTTTTTGCTGCTGCATCATACTGTTGCCACATGTGCAATCTGTAATCTATTAGTATACCCAGGTCTTTTTCACACTTGTTGTTGCTTAGTTCTATTCCTCTAGTTCTGTAGATACCATTTTTTGTTTTTCTTGCTCAGATGTAAAATCTTGCTTTTCTCCCTGTTAAATATATATTCTAATAGTCTCTGCCTATTGTTCAAGCTTACCTAGACCCTTCTGAATCCTTTCTCTGTCTTCTCTAGTGTCTGCAAATTTGATTAGTTTACTTTCAGTTCCCTTATCTAGATCATTTATAAAAATTTTGAACAACACTTTGGCCAATACAGAGCATCGTGGTGCCCCAGTTGAAACACTCTTCCAATTGGACGTGCAACCATTTATTACCACTCTATGAGTATGATCTATGAGCCAGTTATGAATCCACCTACCCGTAACCTTATCATCATTACAGTAGCTGTAAATCATTCAGCTGCCGCGATGAAAATTAAATCTCCGAACAAATACTCGTAAACCACCCGAGCGTGCTCGGGAAAACCCGAGCAACGAGTACACTCACTCATCACTAATAATTATATATGTACTACAATAGTCAAATGTTGAATTTTGACTTTGTTACCCTTAGTTTCTATTTTTCCGCAGCCTAATTGTGATGTATACACTTCAGTACCAGATATGGGATTAATCTGCACCAGAATTTATGAGCCAGTGTGCGGTACAAATGGTCGTACTTATTCAAGTGAATGTGACCTATGTTCATTCATACTGTAAGTTGACATTTCAAAACATTCATGCATTAGGATGTATCATTATTTTATCTTACATGATGTTTTATTTTTATTTTACCAATCTCTTAATAGCCAAGTCAACTTTGTCTCACTTGCCATGAAAATGAAAAGATCAGGGAGCACAGAGATATTCAATGATCAAACATAACTTTGACGAGGACCTGTCACCAAGTCAAAAGGAGCCAGCTTTTATTCTTATTTTATTACTTCTACTCTAATCAGTACTCTTATATCTGCCATATCATATTTTTATTGTCTTTACAAAGGGGACGTGACTCGCAGGATTCTTGACTGACAGCTGAACTTAATGCTGATCCTGCTGTCAGTCAGCACCCTCAACTTAATATTTGGTTCCACACACTTTGGAATAAATGACTGCAATAAATCACTTCCTGAAACCATCACTAACTTCTCACATCTCTCACCTGGAATTTTGAACCACTTTTCTTTTGAAAACTGCTTCAAGTCTTTGTGACTGGGCACTACATTGCGACCCAAAATCTTTTGATAATCTTCAGAGTTCACGATGCCTTGCATACAGTCAAGGCACCCATTGCCACAGGCAGCATAACAAACATCTGTGAACCTCCACCATAATTGACTGTAGGTATTGTGTACTTTTCTTTGTAGGCCTCATTCCTTTTTCGGTAAACAGAAAATTGTGTTTTATCAAAAATCTCTATCTTTGCGGTCATCTGTCCACAAAACACTTTCCCAGAAGTATTTTGTCTTGCTCACCTACATTTTGTGAAAATGCAGTCTAGCTTTTTATGGCTCTGTCAGCAGTGGTGTCCTACTGGGTCTCCTGCCATAGCATTTTATTTAACTGAAATGTTGACCGATAGTTTTCACTGACACTGATGCACTCTGAGTCTGCAGGACAGCTTGAATTTGTTTGGAATTTAATTGGGGTTGTTTGTCCACCGTCCAGACTATCCTATATTGCAACCTTTCATCTATTTTTCTCTGCTAAGGAGATTAGCTACAGTGCCATGGGTTGTAAACGTCTTGATTATGTTGCACAATATGGACAAGGGAATTCTGGAGATGGACTTGAGATTGTTAATATTTTTTAACAATTTTCATTCTCAAGTCCTCAGACAGTTTCTTCTTCTCCTCTTTCTGTTCTCCATGCAGCATTTCAGACAATCAAACATGGCTGAGATCATACAGCAAGTGGCTAATAAACACTGCCCATAGTTTGAAATGCTCCATACATCCCACAGTGACCTGTTATGAAAATGTACATCACAAGTCGTTAAGCAGTTAATACCACTTTCTTTTCCTTGACATTGAACTTAATCTTTTATGTGTTGACAGGAAGTCAAAAAAGGCAATCAAGATGAAGTACAGAGCAAGCTGCATTGAAGAGGTGAATTTTTACACAAATAATTAAATGGGCACTGTGTAATGCTTTATTTTTCCTGTGGCTGTGTTGCAGGATAATTGATCAAATACTGCCCGGTTTCAGGCTTTTCCACTGATTATAGTTGATAGCTGGGAGGTCAAAGCAGGAGGACACTTTTTTGGGGGGGTGGTTTGCCAAGGGACAATCTGAAGACCTCAATACACATAAGGCAGATATGGAATAATGAACAGTCATTCTGTTGGGGGAATAAAAAAAAAACATCTCAGACTGCAGTGGCCAAGATTTTTTTTCAGTTCATGATGCAGTTAGTGCTTATGATCAACCAAAGGAAAACAATTCTAAGATGCCCAATTGTGATCACTCTTTTGAATGATAATTAACCTTTGACAGTCAGCCATTGGTTGAAACAAATGATTTCACCAAGACAAACAATGATCACCCGTCATTGTGGAAATTGTCTGTTTCACCTAAGTTATATCGGATGCATAAACTGACCTGCGGTGCTTGTTTAAAGGGAACCTGTCACCCCGGTTTTTCAGTACGAGATAAAAATACTGTTAAATAGGGCCTGAGCTGTGCGTTACTATAGTGTATTTTGTGTACCCTGATTCCACCCCTAAGCTGACGAAATAACTTACCGTATATACTCGAGTATAAGCCGACCCGAGTATAAGCCGACCCCCCTAATTTTGCTACAAAAAACTGGGAAAACTTATTGACTCGAGTATAAGCCTAGGGTGGAAATGCAGCATTTACCGGTGAATTTCAAAAATAAAAATAGATCATTATTTCCCCATAGCTGTGCCATATAGTGCTCTGCACCGTTCATTATTTCCCCATAGCTGTGCCATATAGTGCTCTGCACCGTTCATTATTGCCCCATAGCTGTGCCATATAGTGCTCTGCACCGTTCATTATTGCCCCATAGCTGCCATATAGTGCTCTGCACCGTTCATATTTCCCCATAGCTCTGCCATATAGTGCTCTGCACCGTTCATACTGCCCCATAGCTGTGCCATATAGTGCTCTGCACCGTTCATATTTCCCCATAGCTGTGCCATATAGTGCTCTGCACCGTTCATATTTCCCCATAGCTGTGCCCCATATAGTGCTCTGCACCGTTCATATTTCCCCATAGCTGTGCCCCATATAGTGCTCTGCACCGTTCATTGTGCCCCATAGCTGTGCCACATATACAGTGCTCTGCACCGTTCATTGTGCCCCATAGCTGTGCCCCATACAGTGCTCTGCACCGTTCATTGTGCCCCATATCTGTGCCCCATATAGTGCTCTGCACCGTTCATTGTGCCCCATAGCTGTGCCCCATATACAGTGCTCTGCACCGTTCATTGTGCCCCATAGCTGTGCCCCATATACAGTGCTCTGCACCGTTCATTGTGCCCCATAGCTGTGCCCCATACAGTGCTCTGCACCGTTCATTGTGCCCCATATCTGTGCCCCATATAGTGCTCTGCACCGTTCATTGTGCCCCATAGCTGTGCCCCATATACAGTGCTCTGAACCATTCATTGTGCCCCATAGCTGTGCCCCATATACAGTGCTCTGCACCGTTCATTGTGTCCCATAGCTGTGCCCCATATACAGTGCTCTGCACCGTTCATTGTGCCCCATAGCTGTGCCCCATATACAGTGCTCTGCACCGTTCATTGTGCCCCATATAGTGCTCTGCACCGTTCATTGTGCCCCATAGCTGTGCCCTATATACAGTGCTCTGCACCGTACATTGTGCCCCATAGCTGTGCCCCATATAGTGCTCTGCGCCATTCATACTGCCCCATAGATGCTCCACATAAATCTGTGCCGCTGCTGCTGCAATAAAAAAAAAAAACAAACATACTCACCTCTCTTGCTTGCAGCTCCCGGCATCTCGTTCCGGCGCCTCCATCTTCCCGGCGTCTCTGCTCTGACTGATCAGGCAGAGGGCGCTGCGCACACTATATGCGTCATCGCGCCCTCTGACCTGAACAGTCAGAGCGCAGACGCCGGGAAGATGGAGGCGCCGGGAAGATGGAGCGGCGCCCGGCGGCTGGAACGCGGACAGGTGAATATTACATACTTACCTGGTCCCGACGTCCGGCTCCCTCTGCCTGTCACAGCTGTCTACGGTGCCGCAGCCTCTTTCTCTATCAGCGGTCACCGGCACCGCTGATTAGAGAAATGAATACGCGGCTCCACCCCTATGGGAGGTGGAGCCGCCTATTCATTTTTCTAATGAGCGGTCCCACGTGACCGCTGAAGAGGGGAAGAACTGCAGCACCGAAGACCGTGGGACGGCAGGGGGAGTGCCAGGATCGCCGGGACTAGGTAAGTATGCCTCGGCGCCCTCTCCCCCTCACCCGCCGACCCTGCCACCCACCTTGACTCGAGTATAAGCCAAGAGGGGCACTTTCAGCCCAAAAATTTGGGCTGAAAATCTCGGCTTATACTCGAGTATATACGGTACCAAAGTTGCCGTTTTCGCCTGTCTATCAGGCTGGTCAGGTCAGATGGGCGTGGCGACATCGCTGGTTCTTCCCCCAGATCTTGCATATATTTCCGTTGGTGGCGTAGTGGTTTGCGCATGCCCATCTTCTGAATCCACTGGGCAGGAGAAGAAAAAACGCGCGATCGGCGCTATTTCCCTGGTGATCTGTGGGGGCGGCCATCTTCCTGAGGCCACGCGTGCGCATATGGAGTCCTCTGCTGCCCGGGGGCCATTTTCCTGAAGCCGAGTTCGCATCTCGCCTCAGGAAGATGGCCGCCCCCACAGATCACCAGGGAAATAGCGCCGATCGCGCGTTTTTTCTTCTCCTGCCCAGTGGATTCAGAAGATGGGCATGTGCAAACCACTACGCCACCAACGGAAATATATGCAAGATCTGGGGGAAGAACCAGCGATGTCGCCACGCCCATCTGACCTGACCAGCCTGATTGACAGGCGAAAACGGCGACTTTGGTAAGTTATTTCGTCAGCTTAGGGGTGGAATCAGGGTACACAAAATACACTATAGTAACGCACAGCTCAGGCCCTATTTAACAGTATTTTTATCTCGTACTGAAAAACCGGGGTGACAGGTTCCCTTTAAAGTCTGCAACATGTCAATTTCTCTTGCGTGTATGTTGAGTTTATGTGCGGATTTTACCCATAGACTTGCGTTAAGTGGGGAAAATCTGCAGTAAAAAAAGCATGAGTTTTAGTGAGTTCCCACTGTACAAACACATTAAAAACACATGTAATCCACAAAAGACTGTACCAATAAAGTTTATCCAAAGCTAAATACCAGGAACAGAGGCGTAGGTAGGGTTTTGATTCAAGGGGGGGGAGTGAAACTTCCGAGTGGGCCCCTAACCAGGTAACTTTGACTGTGTGACGTAACCTAATAGTGGAGGAGAACCTCAGCAGATGACGGCTCTATTACTGAAGATAATCTCTATATAAGACCAACATAGATATTACCGCCTTATGGTCGGTGTTAGATACCAGTCCTACAGAACATATGAGAGATCACAGAACAGTTACAGGTAATGACTTACTGCTTACGTTCTTTCTTATGAAATCATTCACTTTTCCCGTCTTTTCCATTTGGCCCAGACCGACATGACAACTTCTTCCAGCCACGAGAGAATACAACAAAGACACATTTCACTTCTCATATTCCAGCCCCATCACCATCTATGTCCAACCTGCACAAACTCCTCATCCTGCTGATACCCCAATACTGAGCCGCTGCTGCCTTATGTGTCCCTATTACTGCACCTGCTGTGTGGTTCTCTGTGCCTTCTAAATTCTAAAGCACCCCTCTATAATATAGTAATATTGGGTGCAAGTGCCCTAGAAAACAGTGCTCACATTTTGCCCCCTAGAAAGTATTAATGCCCTGTGTGCCCCTTTGACAGTCACAGTAACCGGAGTTCCCCTATAACAATAAGTGCCCACTTTACATGTAGTATTGTACCGAGTCTCCTCCATGGACAGCCCCCTATACACAGTATGATGCTCTCTTATACACAGTATAATGCCCCCTCACTGTATACTACCACCCACACAGTGTACTGACCCCTTAGAAGCCCCCAAACTGTTTGATGGCTCCAACACTGTATGATGGCTCCCTCGCTGTAATCTCCACACTGTACGATGGCCCCCTAGATAGCCTCCATGTAGTATAATGCACCAGATCGTCCTAAATATAGTATAATACACACCCCATAGGCAGACTCTGTAATATAAGGCAGCACCCCATAGGCAAACCCTGTAGAATAATGCAGCACCCCCATAGGCAGACCCTGTAGTATAAGGCAGCATCCCATAGGCAGACCCTGTAGTATAAGGCATCACCTCCATAGGCAGACCCTGTAGTATAAGGCAGCACCCCCATAGGCAGACTCTGTAATATAAGGCAGCACCCCATAGTCAGACCCTGCAGTATAAGGCAGCACCCCACAGACGGACCCTGTAGTATAATTAAGCACCTCCATAGGCAGATTCTGTAGTATAAGACAGCACTTTCATAGGCAAACCCTGTAGTATAAGGCAGTGCCCATAAAAAAACAGTAAATAAATACTCACCTCTCTTCCTCCTTGTTCCCGTGGTGCTTCAAGCTACCGCTCATCTCCATGCCGAAACAGCTCACCTTGCGATGACGGGCGTGGGGCCCACTGCTGGCATCGGGCCCCCCGCCTGTTCAGGGGCCCCATAGCGGCAGAGCAGAGAGATCACGCGCCGATACAGTTACAGTAGCAAAGCTCCAGGTGAGCACCGGGCCCCCTCTGCCCCCCAGTAGCTACGCTACTAACCAGGAGGTATCACAAACAAAGCAGCTTTATTTAAAATGACATACCAAGAGGAAACAAAACCTGCAGTTTCAAAAATGCGATAAAAACGTAACGAAAACCATGCGGGTAACCTAATTGACCTAATAGTTGCAGAAATGCTTCAGAAAATCTATAGCATCAAAAACTTACCAAATATTCATTATGGGACCGTAGCCCAATAAGGACCTTTCAAAATGCTTTAGACTTCCCTAGCCTAAACTACATCTGCGTGCTCTAGACTATAGTTGGTACAGGTTCCCTATATCTTTTGCTTTTTAAGTTTTTTACATTTTGAGGCCATCTGTATTTTACATCTCCTTACATCTCACTTATTTTCTCTTGTATATCAGCGAGTTCAGGATGAATGTGAAGGAATTGGAGAGTTTTGTACTTTTGACTATAAACCAGTCTGTGGATCTGATGCTGTCACCTATCCCAATAAATGCACTTTCTGCAATGCTAAGAAAAGGTGAGTTTTAGAAGTATCATATCAACCATTGCCAATGCTATAAAGTATGATAGTCTATCAAAAACTATATGGTGTTGTCTTCTGCTCAGACAATACCTTTTTAAATACAGTATTTCTCACTGTAAAATAAAAATAGTATGTACTCCCCTCCCTTACCAGTGCCATTCCAGCGATGATGGCGCCGTGTCTGCTGAGGCTCGCATGACATTGGCTGCGGTGTTCACAAGGCATAATAATCAGCGGTCGCTAATGGACACCTTCGTATCGCGGATGTCCAAAGGAAGTGTCAGAACTGCAGCCCGCTAGTGACCGCTGATTGGTATGCCATGTAAACATTGCAGCAAATGTCATGCAAACCCTGGGAAACCTGGCGCCAACATTGCTGGCACCAGGTGTGAATATCTGATACTTTAGTACTGATAAAGAGACATAGTGCAGAATAGATTACATACAACACATATATATCTATAGCATAAGAATGGTGCTTTGTTTGAAGTACAGGGTGGGCCATTTATATGGATACACCTAAATAAAATGGGAATGGTTGTTGATATCAACTTCCTGTTTCTGACACTTTTCAAGATGGGTGGTGACCATGGCAGCCATTTTGAAATCAGCCATATTGCATCCAACTTTATTTTTTCCAATGGGAAAAGGGTCATGTGACACATCAAACTTATTGAGAATTTGACAAGAAAAACAATGGTGTGCTTAGTTAACATTATTCTTTCATGAGTTATTTACAAGTATATGCCTGTGCTAGCATTTCTTCTGATGTGTTGCTATCAGTGTGTCAAGAGTGGGAGAAGAGGGTTGCATTGACAATCCAACACAATGGGCAGCACCTTGAACACATTTCATAAGTGGTCATAAACTTGTAAATAACTCATGAAAGAATAAAGTTACATTAAAACCAAGCACACCATTGTGTTTCTTGTGAAATTCTCAATAAGTTTGATGTATCACATGACCCTCTTCCCAGTGGCCCACCCTGTATTCTTACTGGCGTGTATTGTCTATGCACTGGTGCTGTAACATTAGGGACTGATGTTATGTAAGCATAGCGGGAACTGCAACAGTACGTGCATAAAATACCACATCCTAGATATCACTGTGTGAAATATTCTAGCTGCAAATCTTTATTCATTGCATAGTGGAATCTGATGAGAACAATATAAATTAAAAATGATCAATGTAAATCAAAATTAATATCACATGGAGGTCTGGATTTGGAATAATACTCAAAATCAAAGTGGACAATCAAATTGCAAGCTGATCCAACTTCAGTAGAAATGCCTAAAGACAAGAAAATGATGCTCAGTAGTGTGTGTGTTCTCCTCGTCCTTCTATGACCTTCCTACAACACCTGGGCATGCTCCTGATGAGGCAGTAGATGTTTTCCTGAGGGAACTCTTCCTAGACCTGGAATTAAGCGTCAGTTAACTCCTGGACAGTCTGTGGTGTAACGTGTCATTGGTGCTGTCACGATATGGTATGAAATATCATAAGTAGTTCTCTTGCTAGCCTGCGTGGGCTAAGCCGCCCTTCTTGGAGTAACAGTTTGTAGCTGCCAATTCCTGGCTTTCCTTCTCAGAAAGTGTGGGGGAGTTTTATTGCCGAATGGAATTTACGACTGGCATTTCCTGTGTAAGCTCTTGTTCAGCTATGTGAAGTAGAAACTTCAAAATTCCTGAAAGATTCTTTGTTTAGTTTTTGTTAGATATTAGGCAAACGATTTAAGCTAGAAATACGAAAATATATATTCTTATCCTCACTCGGTGTATTTACCCATCCCTTGAAACTCGGGCTTCTAACTCCGTCTGGTAAAGAAGTAGGGTTTTCTCTGTAAATATGTATCCCAGATAGGACATATTTGATCTCATTAGAATGCTCACGTTAATCCGAGATGAATGATAGGTTGAGTCTGACTCTGTCATGTTTTGTAGCAAAGTTATAGCAAGTAGATAAATTTAAGATTGAAGTACTCAGAATGTAGAGAGAGGAGGGTCTGGATAAGCCAGCCCTTCTGTGATGTCAAAGCCTTGAAGGTATTAAGTTGTGGCAGGCTCCCCAGCTCAGTCCTTCTGCTGGATTTCTTCTTCTGGACTTCTTGTCCTATTGTCCTGGAAGAGCTGAGTACATCCCATGGACTGGGATGTATGGAAACTGCACTAGCCTGGGTTGCCTGTCATGCGTTGAACATGTGAGTGATACTTTTCTCATTTAAACCCTGTTTATTTCAAAATTACCATTGTACATATTTGCAATTGTCTCATTTATAACATCTTTATAAAATATTTTTGATAAAGCACTGCCTAATTTTTTATGGGATATAATATTATATATTAGTCCGTTCTCCTGTTCTAAACCGTACCCTAAGTCTCTTGAAGGGAAAATACGCTACTGTTACTGTTGTGTTGGGTTAGCTTCGGACCCGTTTAATCGAAGCTGGTGGCAGCGAGAGTGTGCTGACTTTTGGGGGTTATGCTGAAGCGACTGCGGCATTGCTAATTATTGTTCCTGCCTGAGTGGGAGTAGTTATCGCGTCGCTGCAGCGTGCCCAATAGCCAGTACATAGCAGGCAGCCTTTCTGGCGACTAATTACCCAGGGTGCAGTACCTAATCTGACCTGAGAGTAAGGGGGCGACAGAGAGCTGTAAGTGTTAAGTGGAACTGTAAGCGGGATATACATAAATCCCTGCAGTTTGTGGTATATTGAAAGCAGTGGGATACCTAGAATAAGCCCCTGCTGTAAGCTAAGAGGTCAATAGCCTTGTGTGTGGTTTTTCATCACATCGTGGAGTGGAGGGATAACTAAGATAAGCCCCCCTGCACATGTGATAGCCGTCTGTTGGCCTAAAGTCACCTCAATCCGTGACGTAGGGGTGACGGTCACGACGTGAATCCTGACCCATTGGTGACAGCGGTCAGGGGAATCGTGACAATTGGGGGACATATTTACAGAGAAAACCCTACTTCTTTACCAGACGGAGTTAGAAGCCCGAGTTTCAAGGGATGGGTAAATACACCGAGTGAGGATAAGAATATATATTTTCGTATTTCTAGCTTAAATCGTTTGCCTAATATCTAACAAAAACTAAACAAAGAATCTTTCAGGAATTTTGAAGTTTCTACTTCACATAGCTGAACAAGAGCTTACACAGGAAATGCCAGTCGTAAATTCCATTCGGCAATAAAACTCCCCCACACTCTCTGAGAAGGAAAGCCAGGAATTGGCAGCTACAAACTGTTACTCCAAGAAGGGCGGCTTAGCCCACGCAGGCTAGCAAGAGAACTACTTATGATATTTCATACCATATCGTGACACCTCCCCCTTTTGGTGTGCGCTAGGGAGGCAGTACCCCACGGTATGCCTTCATGGGCACCACAGTAGGTTCACCCTGGCGGGAGAGTCCATCTGCATTCCCATGCTCTTTGCCCGTTTTGTGTTCCATGGTGAAGTCAAACTGCTGAAGGGCAAGGCTCCAGCGTAGCAACCTGCCGTTGGTTCCACACATGGTGTTTAGCCAGCGCAGAGGGTCGTGGTCGGTCACCACAGTGAAGGGGTGACCGTACAAGTAGGGCTGCAAGCGCTGCAGGGCCCAGACTATGGCCAGGCACTCCTTCTCGATGGTGGAGTAGGCCACTTCCCTCGGCAAAAGTTTCCAGCTCAGGTATAACACGGGGTGCTCTTGGTCCTCCGAGTCAACCTGGCTGAGTACAGCACCAAGGCCAAACTCGCTGGCGTCGGTCTGCACCAAGAACGGTCGACTGCTGTCGACTGCTTTCAACACAGGGGCGTTGCACAGTGCGGTTTTCAACGCCTGGAAGGCCCCCTCACAGCCATCTGTCCAGTTGACAATGTGTGGTAGCTTCTTCCTGGTGAGGTCCGTCAAAGGTTTTGCCAGGCTACTATAGTGCTTTACGAAGCGCCTATAGTACCCTGCAGTGCCCAAGAAGGACATCACCTGTTTCTTGGTCACAGGAGTGGGCCAGTTCACGATCACTCCCACTTTGTCAGGCTCTGGCTTCAGGGTGTTCCCGCCTACCCGGTGCCCCAGGTAGTGTACCTCCCTCATGCCCATCTGACACTTTCCCGGCTCAATAGTCAGTCCTGCTTGGTGAATTCGCCTGAGCACCTCCTCGAGATGCTGCAGGTGTTCCTCCCAGGAGGAACTGAAGATGGCAATGTCATCCAAGTACGCCACGGCGTACTTCTCCAGTCCCTGAAGCAGGAGGTTGACCATCCGCTGGAAAGTGGCAGGGGCATTCTTCATGCCGAAGGGCATGACCGTGGACTCGTACAGTCCAAAGGGTGTGATAAAGGCGGACTTCTCCTGCGCCTCGGGGCTCAGGGGAATCTGCCAGTATCCTCGACTCAGATCCATTATTGTTAGGTATTTTGCGCCAGCTAATTTCTCAAGCAGCTCCTCGATGCGCGGCATGGGGTGCGCGTCAGAGGCTGTAATGGCGTTGAGCCCCCTGTAGTCCACGCAGAACCGGGTGGTCCGGTCCTTCTTTGGCACGAGAACTACAGGTGAGGCCCACGCACTCTTTGACCGTCGAATCACCCCCAGCTGTAACATCTCATCGATCTCTTGGCGCATAATCTGCTGCACCTGGTCAGAGATTCGATAGGGTGTTCGCCGTAGTGGGGCGTGATTCCCGGTGTCCACATCGTGGACTGCTAACTCAGTCCTCCCAGGTCGGTTGGAGAACACGACCCGGAAGGGTTCCAGTGTGGTTTGCAACTGCACCCGCTGGGGTTCAGTTAACGAGGCGCTTACCTCCATATCCTCGATGGACCCATTGGCCTTGGCTTGGGCCAGCAAGTCCAGGAGGGTGTCTTCCTCACCGTCTTCGGGCAAGCTGTAGGACGAAAGGTTCACGTTCGTGATGAGCCTTCATCATGTTGACGTGAAAGGCCTTTCGCCTACCCCGAGCATGGTCAAGCGTGACCACGTAAGTGACCGGGTTGAGCTGTTGGTGGACGACGTACGGGCCCTCCCAGGCTGCCTGAAGCTTATCCGTTGGTACAGGGACCAGCACCCACACCTTTTGACCTACGTGGTAGGTCCGCTCCCGGGCGTTCTGGTCGTACCAGTGCTTCTGATCAGCCTGAGCCTGCGTCATGTTGTCATGCACCAACTGCGTCAAGGTCTGCATCTTGTCACGGAAGCGCATGACATACTCCACTATGGACACTTCAGAAGGGTTCGGCTCCTCTTCCCAGGATTCTCTTACCAACCCAAGGGGTCCCCGGACTCGCCTGCCGTACAGGAGCTCGAAGGGGGAAAACCCCGTCGAGGCCTGCGGAACCTCTCGGTAAGCGAACAGCAGGTGTGGGAGATACTGCTCCCAGTCGCGCCCTTGAGTCTCAACCAGCATGCGTAGCATCTGTTTGAGGGTACCATTGAAGCGTTCACACAAGCCATTGGTCTGTGGGTGATACGCACTCGATACCAGGTGCTTCACCTGCATTCTCTTACAGAGAGCCTCCATTAGGCGAGACATAAATTGGGTCCCTTGATTAGTAAGCATTTCCCTGGGAAACCCTACACGTGAAAAGATAGCCAACAGGGCATCCTCCACCTTATCTGCCCTAGTTGACGACAGAGCTACTGCCTCTGGGTACCGGGTAGCGTAGTCTACCACAGTAAGGATGTATTGCTTTCCAGAGCTGCTGGGGACGGCCAGCGGGCCCACAATGTCCACCGCGATCCTCTGGAAAGGCTCCTCTATCACTGGCAAAGGGATCAGGGGAGCCTTAAGAGCAGGCCCCGCCTTCCCCACTCTTTGACAAGTGATACAGGAGCGGCAGTAGTTTGACACATCTGTCCCCATCTTAGGCCAATAGAAGTGTTGAGACAGCCGGGCCTTAGTTTTGCTGATCCCCAAGTGTCCAGCTAGCGGGATCTCATGGGCAATCCGCAACAACTCACCCCGGAATTGCTGCGGGACGACCAGCTGTCTTTCCCTCAACCACTCCTTTTGTGATTCTCCGGGTACTGTCTCCCGGTACAACCTTCCTTGTTCCCAGAACACCTTCTCCTTATCAGCCTCGGAAAAGTGCGTCCCGGCAAGTTGTCTCAAACTCTCTAGGCTCGCATCTGTGTGCAGAGCGGCCTGAAACTCCTGGCTAGGGGAAGCCAAAAGCGACGTCAGGGCCCCTTCCCCACGGGAACCCTCTTGGACCTGCTCTGGGTCCACCTCTGGTTCAGTCACAGTAATGACTGAGGAGGGTCCGGAAGGCCGACAGTTATCTGCGTTCCGGGCACTCTGACTGCGGGTGACAGCAGCTACGTAGGCTGTCTCCCCGGGGATTTCTAAAGACCCATCAGCCGGCGCTGCTATGGGCTCTACCTCCCCATCCACCCCCAACACTCCAGGGGCAGTGCTACTTATGGGCCAGTTACCTTCCTCGGTGGCACTGGTCACTTTCATGGCATCACCTTCCTCATGGTTCCCATGCATCTCCCCATTTCCTGTAGCACCGACACTTGTCCCTGCTAGGGGTTCCTCAGCCATCTCACTTCGCAGAGCGACGTGGCTGGGCACGCCTGTACCTATGGACACATTAACCTTCACAGAAAAATCATTATCAGGTTCAGCTGGCACAGGTACAACATTTTCACCATCAATCCTAGGAAAAAAATGGTTAATAGATGCATCATTACACGATAAAGCCTGATCAGGTAACACATGCGATTTCCCATCATCATCATCATCAGGGTTAACTTTACCCTCATTAGTAGATTGGGGAGGGATATCAGTGACGTAGTGGGAAACCAACCTCCCCAAATCAGTCCCCAACAAAACATCAGTGGGCAAATTATCAGACAGCCCCACTTCCTTCACCCCGCTCCCGGCACCCCAATCAATAAAAACCCGGGCCATCGGTAAGGGACAGCTGATGCCCCCAATCCCAGTGACAGTTAGGGTTTTCCCCGGAATGATTTCTTCAGGGGCCGCCAGTTCGGGTCGGATGAGGGTTCGTTCAGCCCCGGTGTCCTTGAGGCCTGTCGCAACATGGCCTCCCACAGTGACGTGCTGTACATTGTCACACACCCTCCCAACCACACCACCCACCAAAAGAACTGCTGCATTAGGCCCTGGGGCCTTGGCTGGGGTGTTCTTCTGCTTGGCTGGGCAGTAGGTACTGATATGACCAGTCTGATTGCAGGTGAAACACTTGCGAGGTTCGGTGGTAGGTCTGGTGTTGTTGGCCACAGGGCCAGGACCTCTGGTGTGTTGGCTGGCAGGGGTACTGGCGTTGGTTGCAGGCTTACCCCCTCTCCAGCTGGTGGTGACTGGCTTCCGCACTTCCGATCTACGGTTGGCCTCATAGGCATCGGCAATCTGCGCTGCTTTCGTCACGTCTTTGGGTTCTCTGTCCATCACGAACTGCCGCACCTCAGCTGGGCAAAGATGAAAGAACTGGTCTTTGATCATCAGGTCTCGCAGCTGTGCAAAGGTGGTCACTGACAGTCCTTGGGTCCACTGGTCAAAGTGGGTCCCCAGTCCATGCACCACATCACTGTAACTGTCGTGTGAGCCACGTTGGAGGGTCCGGAACTTTCTACGGTACACCTCGGGTGTAAGCTGGTACTTGGCTATCAGAGCCTGCTTGATGGCCTCATAGTCACCATCTTGTTCTTGAGGGAGGGCAGCAAATGCCTCCAGAGCTTTACCTCTCAGCCCTGGTGTCAGGTATCGGGCCCATTCATCTGTAGGCAGCCGGTACTGTCTGCAGGCTTTCTCAAAGGCCCGCAGAAAGGTGTCCAAGTCCCCGTCCTTCTCCATAACAGGAAAGTGATCGGGCCGGGGCTTAGGTATCTGAGCGCTGCTGGGCTCACGTCTCTGGGCGGTGGAGGGCATCCCCCCCTGCCGGAGCATCTCCAGTTCATGTTCTCGCTGGGCTTGGCGCTCGGCTCTCTCAGCCTCCCGCTCAACTCGCTCGGCCTCTCGCTCGGCTCGCTCCTGGTATTGCTGGATCAGCTGCAGACGCCTCTCTAGGTCATCTGCGGAGCATTGTTGCAGAGCCAGCTGCAGGAGGAGGTCTGCACCCCCCTGGTTGCCAGTAGGGCCCGTATTCAGTGGTTGGACCTCTGCTGCAGCACCATGTTCGCTTGTGCTGGCTTCTGCGGCCTCTGGGCTCTGTGGCCTGGCTTGGTCTGCTTCAAATTGCACCAGTTCAGCGACCATTTGAGCCTTGGTCTTGCCCTGGGGGTTCAGGCCATGGCACGTGCATATCCCAGCAAGAAAGTCCTTCTTCTGCTGGTTGTACCAGGCTTCCCCTTTCGCAGCCATGGTTGCCAAATAAAAGATAGGATAGAAAAATTAAGAGAAAGGGAAGGGATAATTACCAGTACGCAATTGTCTCACAACTAAAAAGCACTGAGTTCGTTCTCCAAACTTATTTGCGCAGAGTCCTCGCAAGAACTTTCTGCAAGTTTTTAGTGAGAGGAATGATTACTCAAACCAAATCACTAATGCTCTAAGATATCCCACCGCTGCCACCAATTGTCACGATTCCCCTGACCGCTGTCACCAATGGGTCAGGATTCACGTCGTGACCGTCACCCCTACGTCACGGATTGAGGTGACTTTAGGCCAACAGACGGCTATCACATGTGCAGGGGGGCTTATCTTAGTTATCCCTCCACTCCACGATGTGATGAAAAACCACACACAAGGCTATTGACCTCTTAGCTTACAGCAGGGGCTTATTCTAGGTATCCCACTGCTTTCAATATACCACAAACTGCAGGGATTTATGTATATTCCGCTTACAGTTCCACTTAACACTTGCAGCTCTCTGTCGCCCCCTTACTCTCAGGTCAGATTAGGTACTGCACCCTGGGTAATTAGTCGCCAGAAAGGCTGCCTGCTATGTACTGGCTATTGGGCACGCTGCAGCGACGCGATAACTACTCCCACTCAGGCAGGAACAATAATTAGCAATGCCGCTGTCGCTTCAGCATAACCCCCAAAAGTCAGCACACTCTCGCTGCCACCAGCTTCGATTAAACGGGTCCGAAGCTAACCCAACACAACAGTAACAGTAGCGTATTTTCCCTTCAAGAGACTTAGGGTACGGTTTAGAACAGGAGAACGGACTAATATATAATATTATATCCCATAAAAAATTAGGCAGTGCTTTATCAAAAATATTTTATAAAGATGTTATAAATGAGACAATTGCAAATATGTACAATGGTAATTATGAAATAAACAGGGTTTAAATGAGAAAAGTATCACTCACATGTTCAACGCATGACAGGCAACCCAGGCTAGTGCAGTTTCCATACATCCCAGTCCATGGGATGTACTGAGCTCTTCCAGGACAATAGGACAAGAAGTCCAGAAGAAGAAATCCAGCAGAAGGACTGAGCTGGGGAGCCTGCCACAACTTAATACCTTCAAGGCTTTGACATCACAGAAGGGCTGGCTTATCCAGACCCTCCTCTCTCTACATTCTGAGTACTTCAATCTTAAATTTATCTACTTGCTATAACTTCGCTACAAAACACAGAGTCAGACTCAACCTATCATTCATCTCGGATTAACGTGAGCATTCTAATGAGATCAAATATGTCCTATCTGGGATACATATTTACAGAGAAAACCCTACTTCTTTACCAGACGAAGTTAGAAGCCCGAGTTTCAAGGGATGGGTAAATACACCGAGTGAGGATAAGAATATATATTTTCGTATTTCTAGCTTAAATCGTTTGCCTAATATCTAACAAAAACTAAACAAAGAATCTTTCAGGAATTTTGAAGTTTCTACTTCACATAGCTGAACAAGAGCTTACACAGGAAATGCCAGTCGTAAATTCCATTCGGCAATAAAACTCCCCCACACTCTCTGAGAAGGAAAGCCAGGAATTGGCAGCTACAAACTGTTACTCCAAGAAGGGGGGCTTAGCCCACGCAGGCTAGCAAGAGAACTACTTATGATATTTCATACCATATCGTGACGGTGCATAGAATGAAAATTGATGAACCAAATGTGCTCGATTAGATTCAAGTCTGGGGAGCGGGCAGGCCAGTCCATAGCATCAATACTGTTTTCCTACAGGTACTGCTGACTCACTTCAGCCACTTGTCATGCATTAAACAAGTCATGCATCACAAGGAACCCAAGGCTCACTACACCTGCATTTAGTCTCAGAATGGGTCTGAAGATCTCATCCCGGTGTCTAATGGCAGTCAGGGTACCTCTGCCAAGCATATGGAGGGCTGTGCGACTCTCCAAAGAAATGCCTCCATGACCCACTGCCATACTGGTCATACTGTAGGATGCAACAGGCAGTAGAACGTTCTCCATGGCATATCCAGACTCTGTCACATTTGTCATCTGTGTTCAGTGTGAACCTGCTCTCATCCATGAAGAGCACAGGGAGCCCATGTTAAATCTACCAATCTTAGTGTTCTCTAGCAAATGCCAATTGCCCTGCATAGTGTTGGGCTGTAAGCACAACACCCACTTTAGGACATCGGGCACTCATGCCACCATCATGGAGTCTTTCTGACAGTTTGAGCAGACAAATGATGATGAGGCAGTAAATGTTCTCCTGAGGGATCTCTTCCTAGACCTGGATTAAAGCGTCAGTCAACTCCTCGACAGTCTGTGGTGCAATATGTTGTGGATAGAACAAGAAATGATGAACCAAATGTGCTCGATTGGATTCAAGGGGGAACGGTTCTGGGGAACGGACAGGCCAGTCCATAGCATCAATGCCTTCATCCTGCAGGAACTGCTGACTCACTTCAGCCACATGAGGCCTAGCATTGTCATGCATCAGAAGGAACCCAGGGCTCACTACACCTGCATATAGTGTCACAATGGGTCTGAGGATCTCATCCGAGTATCTAATGGCAGTCAGGGTACCTCTGCCAAGCATATGGAGGACTGTGCGACTCTCCAATGAAATGCCTCTATGACCCACTGCCAAACCGGTCATACTGTAGGATGTTGCAGTCAGCAGATCGTTCTCCATGGCGTATCCAGACTCTGTCACATTTGACATCTGTGTTCAGTGTGAACCTGCTCTCATCCATGAAGAGCACAGGGAGACTATGTCAAATCTACCAATCTTAGTGTTCTCTAGCAAATGCCAATTGCCCTGCACAGTGTTGGGCTGTAAGCACAACACCCACTTTTGTACATCGGGCACTCATGCCACCATCATGGAGTCTGTTTCTGACAGTTTGAGCATACATATGGATATTAGAGGCCTGCTGTAGGTAATTTTGTATGGGTCTGGCACTGCTCCTCCTGTTCCTCCTTGCACAAAGGAAGAGGTTGCGATCCTGCTGCTTGGTTGATTCCCTCCTACAGCACCCTCCACATCTCTTGGTGTACTGGCCTGTCTTCTGGTATCTGCTGCATGCTCTGGACACTGTGCTGACAGGCACAGCTACCCTTCTTGCCACATCTTGCATTTATGTGCCATTCTTGAATAGCTGCACTGCCTGAGCAACATCTGTAAGTTGTAAACACCTCCTCATGCTACTGTCCCTCTAGGGGTGAAAGCAATGACAAAATGCAAAAGTAACCAAAACAGCCAAAAAGGATCAGAACAGAGAAATGGTCTGTGGTCACCCCTGCAGAACCACTCCTTTGTAGGGGTTGTCTTTCTAATTGCCTATCAATTCTGTTCCATGTGCACAACAGCAGGAGAAATTGATTCACAGTTGGCATTGCTTCGTAACTGGACAGGTTAATTTCACAGAAGTGTGACTGACTTGGAGTTATATTGTGTTGTTCACGTGTTCCCTTTATTTTTATTGAGCATTATTATTTGATATTTATTTTCATATGCATGTATGAATAGGTCCTAATGCTCGTTATAGAAGATAGCTCGGATTCATTTAAAGAGGTATTCTCATAATATTATATTGCTTTCTTTAATTAGACAGCTGGAAATAAGCACATTTTTGACTGGCTTGCTTTTTTATGTGCTAGTATTCTCCTGCTGTGATAGATGTTATCTTACATAGAGTTCAGCTTGTTTCCAAGGAGATTAGCCACTGGAGCTGAGTTAACTTCTAAGAACCCAGCCAGCTTTCAAAACCCATTAATTTTTAAAGAGCAGTCATATGAGCACCTCCTCAACTCTCGAGTTGCTATTATCAGCCCTGGATAATCAGAGTCCTCCAGGGCTCGACCTATTGCGGATTCCAGAGCACATTTTCTAATCACAGCTTTCACTTCTTGGAGTGCTTGTTCAATGGCTCTGTTTCCCAATATGTATCTGAATGTAGTCTCCGAACAAACCCTTGCAGACCATTCACTTGTTATAGGAGGACAGAGCTCCTGACCTGAACTGTCATTCAAGGAGGACCACACACCTCCCCCCCAGCATCCGTGAAGTAGGGAGACTTCAGAGTTATGAGTTGCTCAAGGGACACCTTCAGAATTTAACGGACTATGACCATGTATGAGCAGCGCATGGTCAGTAGGCTTCTGTAATTAGATGAAAACAATGAATCGTACATTCACTGACTGCACAGTCTCAAAATAGTTGTCAGCCATGTTCCTGTTAATAACATATACAGTGTCCAAATAAATAGTGACTGCAGTTTCAACAAACTACTGCATTTACCACACAGATAAACCATTGCAGCATTTTACACTAATGTAAATACTAACACAATTTTCCTGTTTTTATTTGCAGTAAATCTGGCCTACTGCTTGCATCCGAAGGAGAATGCCAACCAAAGGTTTATATTTTTATCTATATTTTCTATTAATATTTTCTATTGTACACAATACGTGTTAAAAGTTTATTCTGAAAATCACAAATTCTCCCCTATCCATAGTATAGGAGGAAACTTGCTGTTGGCTGGAGGTCTGGTTTCTGGGATCCCCCAGCAATCTTAGCACTCTGCAGCTCTGCCTTGAATGGATCGGATGCTTAGTCTCTGCTCCATTCATTGTAAATGGACCTGCTGTAAATAAGCAAGTACAGTGCTTGGCTTTCTCCTGCAGTCCCATGAACAATGAATGTAGTGGGGCTTCAGCACCTTTGCTCTATTCAAGGTAGGGCTGCAGATCTGGGTTCTCAGGGTTCCAGAACTCTGGTTTTGGATTTGATAGGGGATAACTTGGGATTTTGAGAATAAGCATTTAAGACCGTTACATTGTATAGTTACCGCTGACTAATCATGTCATACATGTCATTCGCTTTACAGACTGTAAATCATAGAGCTTGTAATGTAGATAATCCAAAATGACCTGCTATAATGCTGTCACCTCTTTAGTGTTATTCAAGAGGTTATGCAATTTAGTGCAATTAATATATCTTAGGGCTTGTGCACACAATCGATTATATCGGACAATTGCTACCTGTGGTTTTACCCATGATATTCTATGGGGTTGTGCATATATCTGACTTTGATCTGAGTGTCAAAATCGACAATGCAAGTCTATGGGTCTATGACTGACTGTCAGAATGGGGAGGGTGGACAAACTTTTTTTTTTTTTCCTCTACAGCTTCGAGAAAACTGATGCCGCTCTGATTAAACTCTCCTCACAGTCTGATCAGAATAATCGGACAGTTTTTTTCAGATGGAGATAAATCAGTCCGTCACCTACCTTTAGAACTATTTTGATGTATTGTATATGTGGTTGAAATTTTTGTGCAAATTTCAGTCTTAAACTAAGCCAACTAATAAATGTTGTAAAGTTGGAGTAGACAGTTTAATGATGCCAACATTTATGATCCAGTGTGAATTTAAGACTGTCTAATTTAAATATTGGAATGTGTTATTCCCCTAATACTGTGAATATTGGGTATTAGTGTTTTACCTCTTAAGGAATAGGAATTTTTGTTTAGCTTTTGTTCGTCCATAATGCCAATTTGCAAAAATTTCTAGATTTCTGTTTTTTTTCCAGTCAAAATGGGGTGCAGAATGTACATTAATGAGAAAAAATGAACTTTTTTGAATTTACCAAATGGCTGCAATGAAACAGAGTGAAAAATTTAAAGGAGTCTGAATACTTTCTGTACTCACAGTACGTATATATATATATATATATATATATATATATATATATATATATATATATACACCGTATATACTCGAGTATAAGCCGACCCGAGTATAAGCCGACCCCCCCTAATTTTGCCACAAAAAACTGGGAAAACTTATTGGCTCGAGTATAAGCCTAGGGTGGAAATGCTGCATTTACCGGTGAATTTCAAAAATAAAAATAGATCATTATTTCCCCATAGCTGTGCCATATAGTGCTCTGCACGTTCATATTTCCCCATAGCTGTGCCCCATATAGTGCTCTGCACCGTTCATATTTCCCCATAGCTCTGACATATAGTGCTCTGCACCGTTCATATTTCCCCATAGCTGTGCCCCATATAGTGCTCTGCACCGTTCATTTTGTCCCATAGCTGTGCCATATAGTGCTCTGCACCGTTCATTTTGTCCCATAGCTATGCCCCATATACTGTGCTCTGCACCGTTCATTGTGCCCCATAGCTGTGCCCCATATACAGTGCTCTGCACCGTTCATTGTGCCCCATAGCTGTGCCCCATATACAGTGCTCTGCACCGTTCATTTTGTCCCATATCTGTGCCCCATATAGTGCTCTGCACCGTTCATTGTGCCCCATAGATGCTCCACATAAATCTGTGCCGCCGCTGCTGCTGCAATAAAAAAAATACTCACCTTTCTTGCTTGCAGCTCCCGGCGTCCGGTCCCGGCGCATCCATCTTCTTTGACTGATCAGGCAGAGGGCGCCGCGCACACTATATGCGTCATCGCGCCCTCTGACCTGAACAGTCAGAGCGCAGATAGACGCCGGGAAGATGGAGGCGCCGGGAAGGTGGAGCGACGCCCGGCGGCTGGAACGCGGACAGGTAAATATTACATACTTACCTGGTCCCAGCGATCCTGACGCTCCCTCTGCCTGTCACAGCTGGTCTTCGGTGCCGCAGCCTCTTCCTCTATCAGCGGTCACCGGCACCGCTGATTAGAGAAATGAATACGCGGCTCCACCCCTATGGGAGGTGGAGCCGCCTATTCATTTTTCTAATGAGCGGTCCCACGTGACCGCTGAAGAGGGGAAGACGCTGCAGCACAGAAGACCGTGGGACGGCAGGGACAGCGGCAGGATCGCTGGGACTAGGTAAGTATGCCTCAGCTCCCTCACCCCCTCACCCGCCGACCCTGCCACCCACCTTGACTCGAGTATAAGCCGAGAGGGGCACTTTCAGCCCAAAAATCTCGGCTTATACTCGAGTATGTACGGTATATATATATATATATAGCCTTGCGAAAGTATTCGGCTCCCTGGAACTTTTCAACCTTTTCCCACATGTCATGCTTCAAACATAGAGATACCAAATGTAAATTTTTGGTGAAGAATCAACAACAAGTGGAACACAATTGTGAAGCTGAACGAAATTTATTGGTTATTTAAAATTTTTGTGGAAATTATATATATATATATATATATATATATATATATATATATATATACACTGAGCAAAAATATACACTCAATACTTTTGTTTTTGCTCCAATTTTTCATGAGCTAGACTCAAAGATGTAAGACTTTTTCAGTGTATAGAAAAGGCCCTTTTCTCTCAAATGTTAGTTTTATTGATAACATTTTAGGGTTCAAATAACTTTTGACCTGTTTTTAATCCATTCTTTATTAGATGACCTGACAGAAATAAACAGTTATTCTGCCATTTTGATTCTTTTTAATATTTCGGATCCACTTGAATGGAGTAAATATTTTGATATTTTATTTATTTAGAAAATTACAAATTCGATATTTTTGTTCTTGTTCAGATTTTGCAATTTGCATTGTGCGAAATGTGGGAGAATTTAAACTTTTACATTGGTCGTTTTACTTAGATACTTTTTAATGTTTACCATTTTTTTTAATCAAGAAACTTGTATTGATACCAATGTCATACTTTACAGCGTACTAATTTTCGAAGCTAAGAGTCTCATTCAACCCAACTAAATGAGTAGCAAGAAAATAGTCATATTTATACATGTTTCAGAACAAATTCTCCCCCCCCCCCCCTAAAAAAAAAAAAAAACATTCTCCCCCCTACCAACTCCCTCATTTCCCATTGTGGCGTGCAATGAGGAATAATGAAGCAAAATTACAGAAATGCTAAAACTTTAGGACACGGTATTGGGTATTGAATTTGTCTAGCTACTACAGGAATGAGAAACTTCCCATAGAACCAACAGATTGAAGGCAAACTCACTTGCCAGAACCTCTGAAACTACAGCTGGTTGAATGAGTATTATTTTATATATAGTTATGTGTATTTTTACCCCACGTTTATTATGGGCACATTGGATGTTCATAAAACATTTTTGATGTGAATCTGGTTTCCTTGAAAAATTTGAGCAAATCAGCGAATTTGAATGTTTGCAAATATTCTCATCCATATCTTTTACAGGGAACCTCTCAATAACACTACACAAGCAGAGGCAGTGCAGGAAATGGCATTGCAAAGATTCTTTTAAGGGGTTGTCCGATCTAAAATTACAAGTTTTGAATTCGCCAAGCGTATGCATGCTGTGAAGATTCGCCGGTGTCAGTGCCAGAAATGGTGGTCATGACCAGAAGTATATACATACTCCCTGCCAGAATCCGACTAGGCTTTTTCTTGCCTCATACAATACACTTGCATTGAGTACACTAGAAACAGTCTAGTTGGATTCAGGTCGGGAGTATGCATATCGCATACTTGAGTCACAGGACCGCCACTCTTGGCTCTGACACCTGCGAGTCCTCAGAACACACAGTGCATGTGCTGGGAGGATTCACAAGTCTGGAGTCATATAGAGTGACTACTCACTTTCCATTTTAGACCAGACAACCCCTTTTGAGGCACATTATAAAAGATACCTATTACAATGTCATCCACTATAATATTTTCCCAAAATGTGACTTTAATCATGTGCAAATGAGGATCACACAAGACGTAGCAGTGTGCTTGCAGTCTTTGACTACTCTTTAAGTCTTGCTGATGCCGCACTGGCGGGACAGCACTGGCGGAGAGAAGCGAAGAAGAGCAGATACCCATTTGGTTATTCATTTGACACCGCATATTTGGGATTTATCCACATCTCATGCCCACAGTCCTTCTCTACGCTGCATAAACTGACCCGTGGTGGATGTTTGAAGCCTACAAAATGTCAATTTCTCCTGAATGTTTGCTGAGTTTATGTGCTTATTTTCCCCGTAGACTTGCATTAGATGCGGAAAATCTGCAGTTAAAAAAATCATATGAGTTTTAGTGCATATGTAATCCACAAAAGACTGTACCAACAAAGTTTAGTCAAAGCCGAACAGGATGTATCACAAGCAAAGCAGCTTTATTTAAAACGTGACATACCAAGAAGAGACAAAATCCTTAGTGTCAAAAACTAAATAAAAACACAATGAAAACCATGCGGGTAACCTAATTGACCTAAATAGTTGTAGAAATGCTTCAGAATATCTATAGCATCAAAAACTCACCAAACATTCATTATTGGACCTTAGCCCAATTGATAAGGACCTTTCAAAATGCTTTAGACTTCCCTAGCCTAAACTACATCTGCTTGCTCAAGACTATTATTGGTGACAGGTTCCCTTTATGCCTCTATCTTTTCCTTTCCAAGTTTTTACATTTTGAGACCTTCTGTGTTTTACATCTCATTACATCTCATGTATTTTCTCTTGTATATCAGCGAGTTCAGGATGAATGTGAAGGAATTGGAGAGTTTTGTACTTTTGACTATAAACCAGTCTGTGGATCTGATGCTGTCACCTATCCCAATAAATGCACATTCTGCAATGCTAAGAAAAGGTGAGTTTTAGAAGTATCATATCAACCATTGCCAATGCTATAAAGTATGATAGTCTATCAAAACTACATGGTGTTGTCTACTGCTCAGACAATCCCTCCTTAAATACTGTATTTCTCACTGTAAAATAAAAATAGTATATACTCCCCTCCCTTACCAGTGCCATTCCAGCGATTTTGGCGCCGTGTCTGCTGAGGCTCGCGTGACATTGGCTGCGGTGTTCACAAGGCATAATAATCAGCGGTCGCTAATGGACACCTTCGTATCCTGGATGTCCAAAGGAAGTGTCGGAACTGCAGCCCGCTAGAGACCGCTGATTGGTATGCCATGTGAACATTGCAGCAAATGTCATGCAAACCCTGGGAAACCTGGCGCCAACATTGCTGGCACCAGGTGTGAATATCTGATACTTTAGTACTGATAAATAGACATAGTGCAGAATAGATTACATACGACACATTATATATGTATGTATATATATATATATATATATATCATAAGAATGGTGCTTTGTTTGAAGTACAGGGTGGGCCATTTATATGGATACACCTAAATAAAATGGGAATGGTTGTTGATATCAACTTCTTGTTTGTGACACATTAGTATATGGAAGGGGGAAAACTTTTCAAGATGGGTGGTGACTATGTCGACCATTTTGAAGTCAGTCATTTTGTATCCAACTTTATTTTTTCCAATGGGAAAAGGGTCATGTGCCACATCAAACTTATTGAGAATTTCACAAGAAAAACAATGGTTTTTCCAACTCCTCCCGACGCTCTGGTGCTAAAGATGGTATGCGACGCACATGGTATGTGACCGCGACGTCATCAGAGGTCCTGCGCGCCTGCGCGAGAAGGATCTTCCATGACGTCACTGGGCAATATACTACGTGGCTCTGTGCTGTATACTACGTGACTGGGCAATATACAACGTGACTGGGCAATATACTACTTCACTGGGCAATATACTACGTGGCTGGGCAATATACTACATGGCTGGGCAATATACTATGTGGCTGGGCAATATACTACGTGGCTCTGTGCTGTACGTCACTGGGCAATATACTACGTAACTGGGCAATATACTACGTGGCTGGGCAATATGCTCTGTGCTGTATACTACGTCGCTGGGCAATATACTGCGTGACTGGGCAATATACTACGTGGCTGGGCAATATACTACGTGACTGGGCAATATACTACGTCGCTGGGCAATATACTACGTGACTGGGCAATATACTACGTGACTGGGCAATATACTACGTGGCTGGGCAATATACTACGTGGGCTATGCAATATACTACGTGACTGGGCAATATACTACGTGGGCTGTGCAATATACTACGTGGCTGGGCAATATACTATGTGACTTGGCAATATACAACGTGACTGGGCAATATACTACTTCACTGGGCAATATATTACTTCACTGGGCAATATACTACTTCACTGGGCAATATACTACGTGGCTGGGCAATATACTACATGGCTGGGCAATATACTATGTGGCTGGGCAATATACTACGTGGCTCTGTGCTGTACGTCACTGGGCAATATACTACATAACTGGGCAATATACTACGTGGCTGGGCAATATGCTCTGTGCTGTATACTACGTCGCTGGGCAATATACTGCGTGACTGGGCAATATACTACGTGGGCTGTGCTATATACTACGTGGTTGGGCAATATACTACGTGACTGGGCAATATACTATGTGGCTGGGCAATATACTACGTGACTGGGCAATATACTACGTCGCTGGGCAATATACTACGTGACTGGGCAATATACTACGTGACTGGGCAATATACTACGTGGCTGGGCAATATACTACGTGACTGGGCAATATACTATGTGACTGGGCAATATACTATGTGACTGGGCAATATACTACGTGGGCTGTGCAATATACTACGTGGCTGGGCAATATACTATGTGACTTGGCAATATACAATGTGACTGGGCAATATACTACTTCACTGGGCAATATATTACTTCACTGGGCAATATACTACTTCACTGGGCAATATACTACGTGGCTGGGCAATATACTACATGGCTGGGCAATATACTATGTGGCTGGGCAATATACTACGTGACTGGGCAATATACTACGTCGCTGGGCAATATACTACGTAACTGGGCAATATACTACGTGACTGGGCAATATACTACGTGGCTGGGCAATATACTACGTGACTGGGCAATATACTATGTGACTGGGCAATATACTATGTGACTGGGCAATATACTACGTGGCTGGGCAATATACTACGTGACTGGGCAATATACTACGTGACTGGGAAATATACTACGTGACTGGGAAATATACTACGTGGCTGGGCAATATACTACGTGACTGGGCAATATACTACGTGACTGGGCAATATACTATGTGACTGGGCAATATACTATGTGACTGGGCAATATACTACGTGGCTGGGCAATATACTACGTGGCTGGGCAATATACTACGTAGCTGGGCAATATACTACGTGACTGGGCAATATACTACGTGACTGGGAAATATACTACGTGACTGGGCAATATACTACGTGGCTGGGCAATATACTACGTGACTGGGTAATATACTACGTGGCTGGGCAATATACTACATGGCTGGGCAATATGCTACGTGACTGGGCAATATACTACGTGGCTGGGCAATATACTACGTGACTGGGAAATATACTACGTGGCTGGGCAATATACTACGTGACTGGGCAATATACTACGTGGCTGGGCAATATACTACGTGACTGGGCAATATACTACGTGACTGGGCAATATACTACGTGGCTGGACAATATACTACGTGGCTGGGCAATATACTACGTGGCTGGGCAATATACTACGTGGCTGGGCAATATACTACGTGACTGGGCAATATACTATGTGGCTGGGCAATATACTACGTGGCTGGACAATATACTACGTGGCTGGGCAATATACTACGTGGCTGGGCAATATACTACGTGACTGGGCAATATACTATGTGGCTGGGCAATATACTACGTGGCTGGGCAATATACTACGTGGCTGGGCAATATACTACGTGACTGGGCAATATACTATGTGGCTGGGCAATATACTACGTGGCTGGACAATATACTACGTGGCTGGGCAATATACTACGTGGCTGGGCAATATACTACGTGACTGGGCAATATACTATGTGGCTGGGCAATATACTACGTGGCTGGGCAATATACTACGTGGCTGGGCAATATACTACGTGACTGGGCAATATACTACGTGGCTGGGCAATATACTACGTGACTGGGCAATATACTACGTGGCTGGGCAATATACTATGTGGACATGCATATTCTAGAATACCCGATGCGTTAGAATCGGGCCACCATCTAGTACCCATATAACGGACTATGACCATGTATGAGCAGCGCATGGTCAGTAGGCTTCTGTGATTAGATGAAAACAATGAATCGTACATTCACTGACTGCACAGTCTCAAAATAGTTGTCAGCCATGTTCCTGTTAATAACATATACAGTGTTCAAATAAATAGTGACCGCAGTTTCAACAAACTAATGCATTTACCACACAGATAAACCATTGCAGCATTTTACACTAATGTAAATACTTACACAATTTCCCTGTTTTTATTTGCAGTAAATCTGGCCTACTGCTTGCATCCGAAGGAGAATGCCAACCAAAGGTTTATATTTTTATCTATATTTTCTATTAATATTTTCTATTGTACACAATACGTGTTAAAAGTTTCTTCTGAAAATCACAAATTCTCCCCTATCCATAGTATAGGAGGAAACTTGCTGTTGGCTGGAGGTCTGGTTTCTGGGATCCCCCAGCAATCTTAGCACTCTGCAGCTCTGCCTTGAATGGATCGGATGCTTAGTCTCTGCTCCATTCATTGTAAATGGACCTGCTGTAAATAAGCAAGTACAGTGCTTGGCTTTCTCCTGCAGTCCCATGAACAATGAATGTAGTGGGGCTTCAGCACCTTTGCTCCATTCAAGGTAGGGCTGCAGATCTGGGTTCTCAGGGTTCCAGAACTCTGGTTTTGGATTTAATAGGGGATAACTTGGGATTTTGAGAATAAGCATTTAAGACCGTTACATTGTATAGTTACCACTGACTAATCATGTCATGTATGTCATTCACTTTACAGACTGTAAATTATAGAACTTGTAACGCGTAGATAATCCAAAATGACCTGCTATAATGCTGTCACCTCTTTACTGTTATTCATGAGGTTATGTAATTTAGTGGAATTAATATATCTTAGGGCTTGTGCACACAATCGATTATATCGGACAATTGCTATCTGTGGTTTTACCCATGATATTCTATGGGGTTGTGCACGTCTGACTTTGATCTGAGTGTCAAAATCGCCAATGTCAGTCTATGGGTCTGTGAAAAAAAACGGATTGCACTTGGATGACATCAGAGTTACATTCCAAGTTTCACTGACTGTCAAGAATGGGGAGGGTGGAGAAACCTTTTTTTTTTTTTCTCTACAGCTTCCAGAAAAACTGATGCCGCTCTGATTAAACTCTCATCACAGTCTGATCAGAATAATCGGACCGTTTTTTTCAGATGGAGAGAAAACAGTCATAGTCACCTACCTTTAGAACTATTTTGATGTATTGCATGTGGGGTTGAAATTTTTGTGCCAATTGCTGCCAATGTGTAAAACAAAGGAGTACGGGAGTACAAAATATATTGTGAAGTGGATTTTCATGTGCCCATCCAGTAATGGGGTGCATATGAATTGGTAGCAGGGCAGGCCTTGAATTCAATGCAACACTTTTTCAGGAGTTGTACATCTTATGAAAGGGGTATTGTGCGTCGTAATTCTTGGCAGCTCATCCACTCCCAGCATAGGCTACAACAGCTTAGGAGACCCACTGTTTCATAATGGCCCTTTAAGAAGATTAATGCCGCCTGATGCACCAGTAAAAATAGACTCTGTGACTTTAAGAGTCCCTCCTTCGTAAATGAAACAAGATGGGTCTGCTTATGTGTCACACACCACATGGCTAGCTATGGTTGTTAAACGTTACAATGACATTTCCCAGTGAATGTATTTGTAGTGGTTGAAAGCAATGTTAAAGTTGAAAAACGCTTCAAAAACGCAGCGTCTGAGCTAAGCCTATGTGGGGGAGGAAATTTTCAGTCTGGGGTGAAATATTTGGCCTTACAGGCAAGTCATTAACCTGCAAAGGATGTACCTTGACATATTTCCCAGAAAAATCAGTTTTGGTTTCGTTTTCATGTGTTTTTTGTGGCACAGGGAAAAATGGCATGAATCTCAGAAAAAAACAATTAAGGCTGTGAACTAGGAGTCAGGAATGCTTCCAGGGGCGATCCCCATGATGTCCCTGTGTCATTTGAGCAGTGTTTCCATCATTTTCAGACTTTTTTTTAGACCTTAAAAGGACCCCCGGGGGGATCGCGGTAAAAATACTCTGGTCTCCCATAGACTTAGATTGGGCTTGTTGTTCTGGCCGAGTACCCGAGTATGTGACATTTTTGAAATTTTCGCAAAATTTCCGTTTTTTTCACAAATAAACACAAGAAATATCAAAGAAATGTTACCACTATCATAAAGTACAATATGTCACGAGAAAACAATGTCAGAATCACTGGGATCCGTTGAAGCGTTCCAGAGTTATAACCTCATAAAGGGACTGTGGTCAGAATTGGCCCAGTCATTAACGTGCAAACCACCCTTGGGGTAAAGGGGTTAAAAAATGGAAGTGTTAATATTTTGTCAATTAGCAATGAGCAAAGTGAATGAACAAAATAGAAATATTAAATCAAATAAAGATTTGGCATGATGTGACCTCCCATCAAAGCGTCAACTCTTCTAGGTACACTTACACAGTTTTTTAAGGAAAACAGCTGGAAGATCGTTCCAAGCATCATGGAGGATAACTTTACACAAATCCTTCTGTCTTTTTTTGATTAACACCATTCTTATTACTATATGATAAACTGAAAGTGAGAAAACATTTCAAAAAGGTGGAAGGGGAAAAAAGAGCAGCAATTCTACCTCATTTATGGTTTTGTTTCTATGATCACTTAGTGACCTGGTAACTTTGTTCTATGAGTCAGAAAGTTTGTGGTGATACTAAGTGTGTTTAGATTATATATATATATATATACTAGCTATTGAACCCGTTCTACGCCCGGGTGGCGAGCATTTATATTGGTATATGGTCTCCATCCTGGTATGTGCTGCTCCATCCTGCGTCCCCATCCTGTCATGTGCTGCACCATCCTGCGTCCCCATCCTGTCATGTGCTGCTCCCATCCTGCGCCCCCATCCTGTCATGTGCTGCTCCCATCCTGCGCCTCCATTCTGTCATTTGCTGCTCCCATCCTGTCATGTGCTGCTCCCATCCTGCGCCCCCGTTTTGTCATGTGCTGCTCCCATCCTGCGCCCCCATCCTGTCATGTGCTGCTCCCATCCTGCGCCTCCTTTCTGTCATTTGCTGCTCCCATCCTGTCATGTGCTGCTCCCTTCCTGCATCCCCATCCTGACATGTGCTGCTCTATCCTGCGTCCCCATCCTGTCATGTGCTGCTCCATCCTGCGCCCCCGTTCTGTCATGTGCTGCTCCCATCCTGCGCCCCCGTCCTGTCATGTGCTGCTCCCATCCTGCGCCTCCATTCTGTCATTTGCTGCTCCCATCCTGTCATGTGCTGCTCCCATCCTGCGCCCCCGTTCTGTCATGTGCTGCTCCCATCCTGCGCCCCCGTTCTGTCATGTGCTGCTCCCATCCTGCGCCCCCGTTCTGTCATGTGCTGCTCCCATCCTGCGCCCCCGTTCTGTCATGTGCTGCTCCCATCCTGCGCCCGTTCTGTCATGTGCTGCTCCCATCCTGCGCCCGTTCTGTCATGTGCTGCTGCCATCCTGCGCCCGTTCTGTCATGTGCTGCTCCTATCCTACGCCCGTTCTGTCATGTGCTGCTCCCATCCTGCGCCCGTTCTGTCATGTGCTGCTCCCATCCTGCTCCCCCGTTCTGTCATGTGCTGCTGCCATCCTTCGCCCGTTCTGTCATGTGCTGCTGCCATCCTGCGCCCGTTCTGTCATGTGCTGCTGCCATCCTGCGCCCGTTCTGTCAAGTGCTGCTGCCATCCTTCGCCCGTTCTGTCATGTGCTGCTGCCATCCTGGGCCCGTTCTGTCATGTGCTGCTGCCATCCTGCGCCCGTTCTGTCATGTGCTGCTGCCATCCTGCGCCCGTTCTGTCATGTGCTGCTCCCATCCTGCTCCCCCGTTCTGTCATGTGCTGCTGCCATCCTTCGCCCGTTCTGTCATGTGCTGCTGCCATCCTGCGCCCGTTCTGTCATGTGCTGCTGCCATCCTGCGCCCGTTCTGTCATGTGCTGCTGCCATCCTTCGCCCGTTCTGTCATGTGCTGCTGCCATCCTGGGCCCGTTCTGTCATGTGCTGCTGCCATCCTGCGCCCGTTCTGTCATGTGCTGCTGCCATCCTGCGCCCGTTCTGTCATGTGCTGCTGCCATCCTAGGGCCGTTCTGTCATGTGCTGCTGCCATCCTGCCTCCGTTCTGTCATGTGCTGCTCCCATCCTGCGCCACCATTGTATGATATGCCCCCCATAAGACGCTCCAGTGTGTATGCCCCCGTATGTTGCTGCCATATAAAAAAAAAAAAAAATACCATACTCACCTATCGTCCGGCTCCACTGCAGGTGTGTCTTCAAGAAAATGGTGCCGAAAAGCGCGGACTGCGCAGGCGCCGATTCCGGCAGCAGGAATCGGCGCCTGCGCAGTCCGCGCTTTCCGGCGCCATTTTCTTGAAGACACACTCCGGCTCCTCTGCCTGTGACTGGTAAGTCAGAGGGCGGCGCCGGCGCGTATTAAGCGCGTCTCGCGCCCTCTGAACTGTCACAGCAGAGGAGCCGGGAGACGGAGCTGCACGCAGCGCTGGAACGGGGGACAGGTGAACATACTTACCCTCCTGGCGGTCCCTGACTCTCCGGTGGAGATCGCGGTATGCGTTCAGTGTTTACGCATACCGCGATCTCCTGGGAGCGTCACTCTGTGGGGGCCAGACTGCGCCGCGCTTGCGCCTGCGCAGTCTATAAAGGCTTCGGACAGAGTGACGCTCCCAGCGTTATATTATAGATATATATATATGTATATACATACATACATACATACATACATACACTGAACAAAAATAAAAACTCTACACTTTTGTTTTCCTTCAATTTTTCATGAGCTAAACTCAAAAGATCGAAGACTTTTTCAGTGTACAGAAAGGACCCTTTTCTCTCAAATGTTAGTTTTATTGATAACATTTTAGGGTTTATTTAACTTTTGATTTATATTTAATCCATTATTTATTAGATTACCTCACAGAAATAAACAATTATTCTGCAATTTTGATTATTTTTTCTATTTCTGATCCACTTGAATGGGATAAATATTTTTATATTTTATTTATTTAGAAAATGACAAAGTCAATATTTTTTTATTGTTCAGATTTTGCAATTTGCATTGTGAGAAATGTGAGAGAATTTAAACTTTCATATTGGTCATGTTACTTTGGTACTTTTTAATGTTTACCATTTTTTTAATCAAGAAACTTGTATTGATACCAATGCCATAATTTACAGCGTACTAATTTGTGAAGCTAAGAGTCTCATGCAACCCAACTAAATGAGTAGCAAGAAAATACAGTAATATTTATACATGTTTCAGAACAAATCCCACCCCAAGAAAAAAAAAAAAACATTCTCCCCCTACCAACTCCTTCATTTCCCGTTGTGGTGTGCAATGAGCAATAACACACAGTGCATGTGCTGGGAGGATTCACAAGTCTGGAGTCATATAGAGTGACTACTCACTTTCCATTTTAGACCGGACAACCCCTTTAAGGCATAGTATAAAATATACCTATTACAATGTCATCCACTATAATATATTCCAAAATGTGACTTTTAATCATGTGCAAATGAGGATCACACAAGACGTAGCAGTGTGCTTGCAGTCTTTGACTACTCTTTAACTCTTGCTGATGCCGCACTGGCGGGAAAGCATCGGCGGAGAGAAGCGAAGAACAGCAGATACCCATTTGGTTATTCATTTGACACCGCATATTTTTGCACCAAAAACAGAGTCTTACAGTTCCAGCCGAGTGGATGGGATTCATCCACATCTCATGCCCACTGTCCTTCTCTACGCTGCATAAACTGACCCGTGGTGGATGTTTGAAGCCTACACAATGTCAATTTCTCCTGAGTGTTTGCTGAGTTTATGTGCTTATTTTCCCCGTAGACTTGCATTAGATGCGGAAAATCTGCAGTTAAAAAAATCCTATGAGTTTTAGTGCGCATGTAATCCACAAAAGACTGTACCAACAAAGTTTAGTCAAAGCCAAACAGGATGTATCACAAGCAAAGCAGCTTTATTTAAAACGTGACATACCAAGAAGAGACAAAATCCTTAGTGTCAAAAACTAAATAAAAACACAATGAAAACCATGCGGGTAACCTAATTGACCTAAATAGTTGCAGAAATGCTTCAGTAAATCTATAGCATCAAAAACTCACCAAATATTCATTATTGGACCTTAGCCCAATTGACAAGGACCTTTCACAATGTTTAGACTTCCCTAGCCTAAACTACATCTGCTTGCTCAAGACGATTATTGGTGACAGGTTCCCTTTATGCCTCTATCTTTTCCTTTCCAAGCTTTTACATTTTGAGACCTTCTGTGTTTTACATCTCATTACATCTCACTTATTTTCTCTTGTATATCAGCCAGTTCAGGATGAATGTGAAGGAATGAGAGCGTTTTGTACTTTTGACTATAAACCAGTCTGTGGATCTGATGCTGTCACCTATCCCAATAAATGCACATTCTGCAATGCTAAGAAAAGGTGAGTTTTAGAAGTATTTCTCTCTCTAAAATAAAAACAGTATATACTCCTCTCCCTTACCAGTGCCATTCCAGCTATGTCCTTGCTGTGTCGGCTGAGGCTCGAGTGACATTGTTATTCTCATAGACACTGCAGCCAGTCAGCCATCGCTAATGGATACCTTCGTAGCTCTGATGTCCAAAGGAAGAGTAAGAACTGCAGATCATTAGCGACCGTTGATTTTTATGCCTTGTGAACACTGCAGCAAATGTCACTTGAACCCTGGGAGACCTGGCGTCAACATTGCTGATACAAAATATGAGTTTCTGGTACTTTTATTTTATATTGGGGAATAAAGTATTTAAGAAGGGATTGTCTAAATAGTAGACAACCTCTTTAAGGCCTCTTTCACACTTCCGTCTTTTTGTTTCCGTTAAAATCCGTTGTTTTGTGAAAAAAAACGGATCCAGCAAATGTTTTTGTATGTCGGAAAATCGCCCAGCAACAGATCCTGCGCTGTCCGTCATTGGCGGTAATGGAAGCCGGTGGATGCAGGATCTGTCGCTGACCGTCAAAAGCAGGAATCCAGTAACGGATGCCGTCTTTTCAAACTGATCATGCGCGGAAGAATTTCCAGTCAGGGAACTTCTCTCTCGCTCTCTCTGTTTTTACTATTGATGCTGCCTATGCAGGATCAATAGTAAAAAGATATAATGTTAAAAATAATTTAAAAAAAAAATCGGGATAATCTTACCTTCCGGCGTCCCTCGCAGCCTTCCCGATGCTCGCAATGCTCCCGGCAGCTCCCATTCCCAGTGATGCCTTGCGAAATGACCCGATGATGTAGCGGTCATCACAGGTCATTGTCTCGCAATGTATCACTGGGAACAGGAGCTGCCGGGAGCATCGCGAGCATCGGGAAGGATGCGGGGGGTCGCAGGAAGGCTGCGGGAGATGCCGGAAGGTAAGAATATCACGATTTTTTATTTTGTTTATTATTTTTTAACATGGGTTGTGTTGTGTATGCGTTTTCACAGTGAAAAAATGCGACGAAGATGTATACACAACGTGTGCACATACCCTTAAATTCTGGCAACAACTGCCTTGACGGACCCGTCAAAAAACGGATCCAGTTCATCCGTTTTTTACAATCTGCCCAGGATCCGTCTGTTCAACATTTTGATGGATTGTGACTGATTTTAAAAAAAACGAAGTGTGAAAGAGGCCTAATGTGTTGTTTCTAAACTAATAAATAGACAGTGCAGAATAGATTATGTATAACGCATATAAATTCGGCCTGTATTCAGTCTATGCACTGCAGCTTAACATAGGGACTGACGTTATGTAAGCATGGTGGGAACGGCAACTTTTTCTTAATGTTGTACCAAAATATATATTCACTGCTCAAAAAAATAAAGGGAACACTAAAATACCGCATCCTAGATATCTCTGAATGAAATATTCCAGTTGCAGATTTTTATTCATTGCATAGTGGAATGTGTTCAGAACAATCAAACATAACAATTATCAATGTAAATCAAAATGAATATCCCATGGAGGTCTGGATTTGGAATGATACTCAAAATCAAAGTGGAAAATCAACTTACAGGCTGATCAACTTCAGTGGAAATGCCTCATTACAATGAAAAGATGCTCAGCATTATGTGTGGCCCCCACGTGCCTGTATGACCTCACTACTGTACAACGCCTGGGCATGCTCCTGATGAGGCAGCAGATGGTCTCCTGAGCGATCTTCTCCCAGACCTGGACTAAAGCATCCGCCAACTCCTGGACAGTCTGTGGTGCAACGTGACATTGGTGGATGGAGTGAGACATGATGTCCCAGATGTGCTCAATCGGATTCAGGTCTGGGGAATGGGCGGGCCAGTCTGTAGCCTCAATGCCTTCATCTTGCAGGAACTGCTGACACACTCCAGCCACATGAGATCTGGAATTGCCATGCATTAGAGGAACCCAGGGCCAACTGCACCAGCATATGGTCTCACAATGGGTCTGAGGATCTCATCTCGGTACCTAATGGCAGTCAGGCTACCTCTGGTGAGCACATGGAGGGCTGTGCGGCCCTCCAAAGAAATGCCACCCCACACCATTACTGACCCACTGCCAAACTGGTCATGCTGAAGGATTTTGCAGGCAGCAGATCACTCTCCACGGCATCTCCAGACTCTGTCACATGTGCTCAGTGTGAACCTGCTTTCATCTGTGACGAGCACAGGGCGCCAATGGTAAATTTTGCCAATCCTGGTGTTCTGTGGCAAATGCCAAGCTTCCTGCACAGTGTTGGGCTGTGAGCACAACCCCCATCTGTAGACGTCGGGCAATCAGACCATCCTCATGGAGTCAGTTTCTAACCGTTTGTGCAGACACCTGCACATTTGTGGCCTGCTGGAGGTCATTTTGCAGGGCTCTGGCAGTGCTCCTCCTGTTCCTCCTTGCACGAAGGCGGAGGTAGTGGTCCTGCTGCCGGATTGTTGCCCTCCTATGGCCCCCTCCATATCTCCTGGTGATCTAGCCTGTCTCCTGGCAGTGAATCCAGCCTCTGGACAGTACGCTGACAGACAGCGCAAACCATCTTGCCACAGCTCACATTGATGTGCCATACTGGATGAGCTGCACTACCTGAGCCACTTGTGTGGGTTGTAGAGTCTGTCTCATGCTACCACGAATGTGAAAGCACAACCGACATTCAAAAGTGACCAAAACATCAGCCAGAAAGCATTGGTACTGAGATGTGGTCTGTGGTCTCCACCTGCAGAACCATTCCTTTACTGAGGGTGTCTTGATAATTGCCAATATTTTCCATCTGTTGTCTATTCCATTTGCACAACAGCATGTGAAATTGATTGTCAATCAGTGTTGCTTCCTAAGTGGACAATTTGATTTCACAGAAGTTTGATTTTCTTGGAGATACATTCTGTTGTTTAAGTGTTCCCTTTATTTTTTTGAGCAGTGTATGTACAGTGTGGAAAATAGGTATTTGCCAATACCACTGCCAATTTTGCACATTTTCACACCTACGAAGAATGGAGAGGTCTGTCATTTTTATTGTAGGTACACTCCAAATGTGAAAGACAGAATCTAAAAATAAAAACCAGAAAATCACATTGTCTGAATTTTAAATAATTAAATTGCACTCTATTGCATGAACTAAGTATTTGATCACCTACCAACCAGCAAGAATGCTGGCTCTCAGAGACCTCTTGTTTTTTCATAACAAGCCCTCCTACTCTGCACTCATTACCTGTATTAATTGCACCTGTTTGAACTTGTTACCTGACAATCAATCACTCCAAGCTGTGAACTGGACTTATTATTTTGGGAAGGTACCAATATTCATAGACCTTCCCTGCCTATTAATATCAGCTACAAGCTGTCTTCTCTGCCTTTGCAGGTAAAAATGGGAAGACCCTTGACATAGGGCCCCCTTTTTGAATAACCAGGTAAGACAAATTGGGGGCTGATTTTAATAGGCTGGGAAGGTCCATGGATATTGGCCCCTTCCCAACCTAATAAGACCTGCTCTCAGCCGACCCAGACATGGCACATCCATTTGATGTACCAATTCTGGCGCTTATCCTGGGCTCTTCACAATTGACTTGGTGCGATGGAAATTGGCGTAATAGTTCTTGGGGTTGATGTCAGCTGTGTAATGTCAGATGTCATCAAGCCCAGAGATTAGTAATTGAGAAGCGTCTATCAGACACCCGCTTTACTAGCCCTGTATTTTTTTTTTTTTAAAAAGGGCACACAAGAAAAAAAAATACTACACATTCCCTGGTTTACCCATTTATTATAAAAAAAATATTCCTAGCTGCTCTGACGTAATCCATTGTGGTTCCCATGATGCCAGTGATTCTCTCCTGCAACCTATGGAAAGTTGTTATCCACAGGTTTGGGTTCATTCATCCCTAGTCCTTACGCTCATTAAAGAAGATGGCTCTGATACATTTAAAGAAGTATTCTTATATTATTTTGCTTTATTGAATTAGATAGCAGAGAAATAAGCAATTTTTTGATTAGTGATAGCTTTTATCATACATAGTGTACAGCTGTTTTCCAAGGAAATCAGTCATCAGCTCTGAGGTAACTTCTAAGATACCAGTCAGTTTTTACCAGCCTGTTGATTTTTAAAGAATCGTCATATACTCACCTCTCTCCTCTTCCGGCTCCGATCCTGACTGAGTTGCCATAATCAGTACTGAATAATCACGGTCCCATGGGCCAGAACTCTTACAGATTTCAGACAAGGTTTTTTAACCCCTTTCCGTTATTGGATGAAATAATACGCCGATGTCGGACACCCTCCCTTTGATGTGGGCTCTGGCATTGAGCCCACATCTTTTCCGGCATCTTTTCGCAATCCTCCCAACAGCTGTTAACCCATTAAATGCCACTGTCAAACTCTGACAGTGGCATTTAATGCGCTCTTCCTGTAAGTGCGCCGGAAATCTCCCCCCACCGGCACCCATGTCACATGACCGCGGCTCGCCGATGCATTGGCCTGATAACCAGAGGTTTCTAGCAGACCTCTATGTTTGTCACTGCCGGATTGATATGAGCGCCGCCCGGTGGACGCGCTCCTAGCAAGTCAGCAATTCTGCTATATACAGGTGATCTATAGTTATGGTAGCTTCTAGTCTCCCATGGAGACTATTGATGCATGCTAAAAGTAAAAAAAAAATGTTTTTAAAAATATAAAAATATAAAAGTTCAAATCACTCCTCTATTGCCTCATTGAAAATAAAACAAAAAAAAATCAAACATACACATTTGGTATCGCTGCATTCAGAATCGCCCGATCTATCAATATAAAAAAAGAATTAACCCAATCATTAAACGGCATAATGATGAAAAAAGTAAAATCTCCAGAATTAAGTTTTTTTGGTAGCCGCAACATTGCATTTAAATGCAATAACGGGTGATCAAAAGATCGATTCTGCACCAAAATGGAATCTTTAAAAACGTCAGCTCGGTGCACAGAAAATAAACCCTCACCTAACCCGAGATCATGAAAAGCGGAGATGCTACGGGTATCGGAAAATGGCGCCTTTTTTTTAAACAAATTTTGAAATTTTTTTCACCACTTAGATAAAAAAGAACCTAGACATGTCTCGTAATGACTTGGAGAATCATAATGGCAGGTCAGTTTTGGCATTTAGTGAACATAGTAAAAAAGCAGAACAAAAAACAAATGTGGAATTGCACTTTTTTTTGCAACTTCACTGCACTTTGATTTTTTTTCCCCTGTTTTTCAGTACATGATACGTTAAAACCAATGGTGTCATTTAAAATTACCACTCTTCCTGCAAAAAATAAGCCCTCACATGGTCATATTGACAAAAAAATAAAAAAGTTATGGCTCTGGGAAGAAGGGAAACAAAAAACGAAACCACAAAGATGAAAATACCTCCGATCATGAAGAGGTTAATTACAATTTTCACTTTTTTGAGTCATGTGATTGTTCAAAGATCCAGTTTTCTCTATGTGTGTCTGAGTGTAGGCTCAGAATAAACCCTTGTAGACCATTCATTTGTTATAGCAGGATGGAGCTCCTGACCTGAACTGTGAGCTGCTCAAGTCAGGGCCTGCGTCAGCACCCGGCATACCCGGGCAAGTGCCGGGGCCCTGGCGAGACAGTGGGGCCCATTCAGGGCCGGCGCTAAGGGCAGGCAGATGCCTAGGGCCCTCGCTCCCCCAGGGGCCCTCCGCTAGCGGCACATCAGCAGCCGCTATGGGGCCTCTGTGAGGCAGGGGGGCCCGCCTGTTGCCTGCGCCAACTCCCCTGCCGCCGCATTGAACTATACCAGCGTCTGCCTGTAAAGTTCAAAGCAAATGATAAAGGAGAGAGCGTCACCTGACGCTCCCTCTCCTATCATTCCCCACTTTTTGTAACTATAAGTGAGTACTGGACTATGGGGCCATTCTTGGGGGAGGAGGCTGTGCTGTATACTACATGGGCTGCTATATGCTACATGGGCTGTGCTGTATACTACATGGCTGTGCTATATACTACGTGGGCCATGTTATATACTATGTGGCTGTGCTATATACTATATGGGCTGTTATATGCTACGTGGGCTGTGCTATATATTACATGGCTGTTCTATATACTACATGGGCCGCGTTATATACTACGTGGGCTGTGTTATATAATATGTGGCTGTACTATATACTATATGGGCTGTTATATGCTACGTGGGCTGTGTTATATACTACATGGCTGTGTTATATGGTACATGGCTGTGCTATATATAAAGTGGCTGTGTTATATACTACATGGCTGTGTTATATGAGATCATGAATCGTGGTATGTGTTAAAGGGGGGCCACTTAGACTCTTTCACCTGGGGCCCTCAAAAACCTGGAGCCAGCAAGTGACAACTTGAGAATACCTATTTAACAGACTTTGACCATGTATGAGCAGCTTATGATCAGTATGTTCTGTTACTAGAGGTAAACAATGAATCGTCCAATCACTGACTGCAAAGTCTTCAAAATAGTTGCAAGCCATATTCATATTAGTAACGTATACAGTGTCCAAATAATTAGTATACCACTCAGATTAACCACGGCAGCATTTTACACTAAATTAAATATTAACACCATTTTTAACACCATTTTCCTGTTTTTATTTGCAGTAAAACTGGTCTACGTCTTGCATCCGAAGGAGAATGCCAACCAAAGGTTTATAAATTATTATATTTTCTATTATTATTTTTTATCGTATATAGGATGCGTTAGGAAAACTTTTTATTTTCAGAATTTTTTTTTCTTTCCATGGTATAGGGGGAAACTTGCTGTAGGTCAGATTACTGAGACCCCTAGCAGTCTCAGTGCTCTGCAGCTCTGGCTCAAATGGATCAGAGGAATATCTCCTTAGCCTCTGAGCCATTCATTGTAAATGGACTTGCTGTAAATATGCACAGTACAGTTCTTGTGGAGCTCCCGCCAATAAACATTCAGGTTTTGCTACAATTTTTGGCTATCACTATCTGATCATATAGTATATCATGCCGTTCCTTGTGCATATTTGGACATTTCATTCGCTTTACAGGCACTAAATTACAGAGCTTGTGACGTAAATAATCCAAAATGATCTGCTATAATGCTGTCACATGTTTCCTGTTATTCCTGCAGTTATGCAATTCAATTCAATTTAATGCAATTAATGTATCTTAGGGCTTGCACACATGTCCGAATATATTGGACAAATGCTATCTGTGGTTTTCACGGATAGCACTTACCATATTTTTTGGACTATAAGACGCACACCGGACCACAAGACGCACCTAGGTTTTAGAGGAGTAAATTAGGGAAAAAAATTGAAGCAAAAAATGTGGTCAATTCTGTACTTAATATCCCCTATCCTGGCACATGGCACCCTCATCCTTACCCTGGTATGCATGGATCCCTTAACCCTATCCTGGCAGGAATGATCGCCCTCATCCCTATACTAGCATGCATGGCCCCATCCCTATCCTGGTATGCAGGGCCCCCATCTCATCGTAGTATACATGGTCCCATCCTCATCCTGGTATGCAGGGCCCCATCCTTATTCTGGTATGATTTCCCCCAAAAACCGTTCCTGGCATGCATGGCCCCATCCTTATAATTGGCCCCCACTCTCATCTCCATCCTGGTATACATGGCCCCATCAGAAAACATTTAAAAACAAACCATTACACTTACCATCCTCTGCTCCCTCGCAGCATCCTGCTCCAGTGCTAGCACCTGCTTTATGCTTGTAAGCAGCGTATGGCAGGGATGTAATGCGCTGCTCAAAAGCAGAGCACAGCTGCCGGAATACTCGCTGGGACTGTGCGCACGGGCAGTGAGTATTCATTGCTCTTCAGTAGTGCGCAGTGTCAGCCGCCAGCTTCCTGCTGCTACCGGCGGTCACATGTGCCGCTACTTAAGAAAAATTAATCATGAATATTTAGTATTTTATATTTCTGACTTTTGTATGTCTATTTTTATTCTTTTAATTATTTTGTTATACAATAAAGAATATAATTCTTATTGATTTTGAGCATTGTACATTTCTATATGGGTATTCTTGTCATTATAGACAATTACATCTAAGGGTACATTCACATTTGCGTCTTTGGACGCAGCGTCATCGACGGATACCGACGCATGCGTCATGCGCCCCTATCTTTAACATGGGGGGCGCATGGACATTCGCCGGTATGCGTTGTCATGCGTTTTACGACGCATGCGTCATTTTGACGCACCAGACAGGGCGCGGAGAACGCTACAGGTAGCCTTTTTCATGCGTCACATTTCCAATGAAAAACGCATGCAACGCACTTGCGTCGTAAATGCGTCAAAACACATTAGTGGCTATGTAAAACGCATAGGGCGCAGGTGCCTGTGTTGACCCGCGTTGGGCGACGCATGCGCCTTTTGAGTATAATGCAAGTGATGGGGGTTTTTTAAACCGTTTTTGATCTTCAATTCTATAGGACAACGCATGCGTCAATAAACGCTGTGTTGTGTATGCGTTTGACATGCGTTTTGCCTTTTGTCGACGACCCTGCGCCCAAAGACACAAATGTGAACATACCCTAACAGGTTAAACTGTTGCATTTGTTGCATAGTATCTCTAAGATGTCAGTAGTATAACACAGCTAATACCTGCGCTGTAGTGGGCAGGCTCAGCTCCTGAGCTCGCTCCCTACAATTAGTGAACAGATTACTATGAGATATTATCAAAGATATTAAATATGTATTCCCATTCCTTTTATAAAATTACTAGATGGCAGCCCGATTCTAAAGAATCGGGAGTCTAGAATCCATATATACTTGAAATTCAGCAGGAGCTTGAAGAGCAACGTCACTGGGCCCGCCTCCACGCAGTAGAAACTTGCTGTGAGGTAAAAATTCAAAAATCACACCAAAATGGCGGGCGGAGTGTGTCACAGTACGGCACGTTTCTGATTGGTCGCTCGCAGCAGGCGGCAACCAATCAGACACTGGACACTGTTGACGTCACTTATCTCCGGACATTAGCTCCGGACATTAGCAGGAAGTAGTATTCTAGGCAATTATATATTAGATACAAAAATGATATGATATGCCAATCCCAGGGTACCTTGATTTAGGACACTTTACCTATCTTGATAGTGTAGAGGCTGCAGCATTGGTGTATTGCTGCTTCCTCTTCACTGTTCAAGGGAATGTTGTGCGTTGAAATTCTCTCCTCATCACCTGCCAGTTCCACTGTGCAGGGAAAGGCAACGTATCTCTTCTACATATACAATTTTAGTATATATAAAAGCATATTTCCCAAGTTTTTTTTTGTAGAATGGTGGTAAACCAAGACATACTACATGTTGGAAAAATACAGTTGACCCAAAAACATAAAAAAAACTCCACAAAAATCTTTTTGTGATACTCTGATATGTTACTAAAGACATTACTGTAACACACAAGAAAAGGTTAGTGTCAATTCAGTCAAATTGAAGTTTTTCCACTATATTTGCAGTGGTAAAAGAGGTTGTCCGGTCTAAAGAGAAAAGTCTGCAGTCACTATGTGTAACTGCAGACTTTTGAGTTCCCCAAATACACGCACTGCGCTCTGCGAGGATTTGCCGGTTTCTGAGCTGGGAACGGCGGTGATGTATTTGATATGCATATTCCTGGGCAGAAGCAGTCTAGTGGTCACAATCTCACTCAATAGAAGTATATTGGGTGAGGCCGCGCCCACTAGATGGTCATGCCCTTTAGATGGCAGTGCCCACTGAATGGCCTTTCCCACTTGTATTGAGCAAGGCTGCTCTCACTAGACTGCTCCTGCCCGGGAGTATGCATGTCGCATACATCACCACCACACCCGGCTCAGAAACCGACACATCCTCGCAGCGCACACTGTGTGCACTGGGGGGGATTCAAAAGTCTGCAGTCACACAGTGACTGTAGACTTTTCATTTTAGACCAAACAACCTCTTTAAGCAGTTGCTTAAGTTAAGTTGCAAGAAAAATTACATAAATTTAAATAAATAACTTATTGTCTATGAGGAGTTTTAAGCTAAATAATTTTATATGCATACATGATGGCTATAAAAAAGAAATTCGGTATTTTTCGTCATTGCAGGATGAATGTGAGGGATTCGGAAATGTTTGTGCTTTAATTTATCAACCAGTCTGTGGATCTGATGGTGTTACCTATGACAGCAAATGCAATTTATGCGGTTCTAAGAAAAAGTAAGTATTGCTCAGATGTAAAGCAATGATAAAAATGTTTGAATAGGATATATCATTTGAAAAACATCATGTAAACCACGATTTTATCATAAATGTTTATTTTTTTAGAAATTGAAGGCTATTTTTTTATGTGACTATAAGTGTCATAAAATGCTTACGTTCCCAAAATTGACATTAGTGAAGTCACAATAAGCTATATATCCCATTTTCTGGGACTTTCTGGTCTGCCTTGCTATATAGATGGGCACATCAGCAGAAAACAGAGGATTTGAACAACAATCAGTCGTACACTGCACAAATCTGGCCTTCATGGAAAAGTGGCAAGAGGAAAGCCATTTCTCAAAGATATCCATAAAAAGTGTCATTTAAAGTTTGCAACAAGCCTCCTGGGAGACACACCAAACATGGGGAAGAAGGTGCTCTGGTCAGATGGAACCAAAATCGAACTTTTTGGCAACAATGCCAAACGATATGTTTGGCATAAAGGCAACACAGCTCATCACCCTGAACACACCATCCCCACTGTCAAACATTGTGGTGGCAGCATCATGGTTTGGGCCTGCTTTGCTTCAGCAGGGACAGGGAAGATGGTTAAAATTGATGGGAAGATGGATGGAGCCAAATACAGGACCATTCTTGAAGAAAACCTATTGGAGTCTGCAAAAGGCCTGAGACAGGGAATGGAGATTTGTCTTCCAACAAGACAATGATCCCAAACATAAAGCAAAATCTACAATGGAATGGTTCACAAATAATCATATCAAGGTATTAGAATGGCCAAGTCAAAGTCCAGACCTCAATTCAATTGAGAATCTGTGGAAAGAGCTGAAAACTGCTGTTCACAAATGATCTCCATCAAACCTCACTAAACTTGAGCTGTTTGCCAAGGAAGAATGGGCAAGAATTTCAGTCTCTCGATGTACAAAATTGATAGAGACATACCCCAAGCGACTTGCAGCTGTAATCACAGCAAAAGGTGACGCAACAAAGTATTAAAGGGACACTGTCACCTGAATTTGGAGGGAACAATCTTTAGCCATGGAGGCGGGGTTTTTGGGTTTTTGATTCACCCTTTCCTTACCCGCTGGCTGCATGCTGGCTGCAATATTGGATTGAAGTTCATTCTCTGTCCTCTGTAGTACATGCCTGCACAAGGCAATCTTGCTTTGCACAGGCGTGTACTACGGAGGACAGAGAATGAACTTCAATCCAATATTGCAGCCAGCATGCAGCCAGCGGGTAAGGAAAGCGTGAATCAAAAACCCAAAAACCCCGCCTCCATGGCTGAAGATTGTTCCCTCCAAATTCAGGTGACAGTGTCCCTTTAAGTTAACCTCTTTCTGACCTCGGACGGGATATTACGTCCGAATCCCGTCCGATGCCGGCTCCCCTGCTTTGATGCAGGGCTCCGCAGTGAGCCCGCATCAAAGCCGGGACATGTCAGCTGTTTTGAACAGCTGACATGTGCCCGTAATAGGCGCGGGCAGAATCGCGATCTGCCCGCACCTATTAACTAGTTAAATGCCGCTGTCAAACACAGACAGCGGCATTTAACTACTGCTTCCGGCCGGGCTGCCGGAAATGACGTCATCGCCGACCCCCGTCACATGATCGGGGGTCGGCGATGCGTCTCCATTGTAACCATAGAGGTCCTTGAGACCTCTATGGTTACTGATCGCTGGTGGCTGTGAGCGCCACCCTGTGGTCGGCGCTCACAGCACACCTGCATTTCTGCTACATAGCAGCGATCAGCAGATCGCTGCTATGTAGCAGAGGCGATCGAGTTGTGCCTGCTTCTAGTCTCCCATGGAGGCTATTGAAGCATGGCAAAATTTAAAAAAGAAAGTTGAAAAAAATGTTAAAAAAATAAAAAAAATATAAAAGTTTAAATCACCCCCCTTTCGCAAAGTAAATCGATAAAAAAATATAAAATCTACGCATATTTGGTATCGCCGCGCTCAGAATCGCCCGATCTATCAACTATAAAAAAGCATTAACCTGATCGCTAAACAGCGTACCGGGAAAAAAATTAGAAACGCCAGAATTACGTTTTTTTGGTCGCCGCGACATTGCATTAAAATGCAATAACGGGCGATCAAAAGAACGTATCTGCACCGAAATGCTATCATTAAAAACGTCATCTCGGCACGCAAAAAATAAGCCCTCAACCGACCCCAGATCATGAAAAATGAAGACGCTACGGGTATCGGAATATGGCGCTTTTTTTTTTTTTTTTAAGCAAAGTTTGGAATTTTTTTTCACCACTTAGGTAAAAAATAACCTAGTCATGTTTGGTGTCTATGAACTCGTACTGACCTGGAGAATCATAATGTCAGGTCAGTTTTAGCATTTAGTGAACCTAGCAAAAAAGCCAAACAAAAAACAAGTGTGGGACTGCACTTTTTTTGCAATTTCACCGCACTTGGAATTTTTTTCCCGTTTTCTAGTACACGACATGCTAAAACCAATGATGTCGTTCAAAAGTACAACTCGTCCCGCAAAAAATAAGCCCTCACATGGCCAAATTGACGGAAAAATAAAAAAGTTATGGCTCTGGGAAGGAGGGGAGCGAAAAACGAACACGGAAAAACGAAAAATCCCAAGGTCATGAAGGGGTTAAAGGGGCCAAATAATATTGCACACCCAATTTTCCATTTTTGAATTTCCACAAAAATTTAAAATAAATTTCATTCAACTTCACAATTGTGTTCCACTTGCTGTTGATTCTTCACCAAAAATTTACATTTGATATCTTTGTTTGAAGCATGATATGTGGGAAAAGGTTGAAAAGTTCCAGGGGGCCGAATATTTTCGCAAGGCACTGTATGTGACCACCTCTTCTGTCAATGCAAGTTGGGCTCCAGTCCAAATGAGGGATTGATTAATAAATTCTGCCAATAGGTGCTGTTATAGATATAATTGTAAAAATCCATCAAGTTACCATAATGAATACTGAAGCAAGTCTAGAACTCTATTAAACTCTACATGACCTCCAATTAAACCTACAAATGTGGTGAGCTCACAATCCCCCCACTCTCTAAACCTACAAACAGGAGTACCACAGCCCAAATAAAATAGGATTCTTAATTATTACAAATTGATAAAAATATTTTCGATAAAAATAAAGATAAAAAGGGACATACACAGAGACTTGAACCCGCACTGAGTAATAAGTATATGATAAATACAGAGTGAAAATTCATGTGCAAAAATTGGAGGGGTCTATATACAATTGTCTACGTATACATAAAAGCACTTATGTTTGAGAGAGCACCTGAGCAAGGGGCTGTAAGGTAGTCTGGAAACATAAGTGAGTACTCTATCAAATATAAATATTAATGGAGCATATTCCCATCATATTTTACCTTATTTCAATGATGATATATAGTAGTATGATATACTCCGGTGCACACTCTCACATAAAAATGCAGATTTATAGAAGATTTATCCAGTGTAGTATTTAAGTATAAATAACGATATATCATGACAATAGTACCTATCACTATTAATGAGGAAAACAAAACTCCTTCAAAGAAAGCAACTATGAGGGGTGTTCATTATAGATTTCCCCTGAACCACTCCCTGTGGAGTGAGAGCAATGAAACATGACACAGTTATTAGTCCTTCTCTACATAGGTGCCACCTAGGGACACACACTTCTCCCATCTCTTTAAGCAACTGTGAACACCTCGCTTGTAGAAGTCGACAGGTTGCTCCAAAAGACACGTTGTGACTTCGTAAATCAGAGTCTCATCATCTGGAAAATGCTTACCCTTCAAAAATAACTTAATTGTTGGAAAGAGGTGGATGTCTGATGGTGCGAGTTCGGGTGAATAAGGGGGATGTGGTAGAATTTCAAAGCTACAGGAGCATGCTTCCATTTGGGCAACATGTGAGTTGTGAACTGGTGCATTGTCTTGCAGAAGGCAGACATCTTTGGTGAGCATGCCACGTCTCTTGGTTTTGATGGCCTCCCGCAATTTCCGCAGCAGTGAAGCATAGTATGCCCTAGTGACCATTGTACCCTTTTGCTACTCCGTGCTAGTCCCAAAATGAACATGACCTTACCTGCCGAGGGTTGGGCACGTGCCTTCTTTGAAGGCAGTGAGTCGTGATTCTTCCATTGCATCAACTGGACTTTAGTCTCAAGATCATAGTGATGGACCCAGGTTTCATCCTGTGCAATCAGTCTGTTGAAAAAATCCTCCTGGTTTCTATGGCACATCATGAATAGAACCTGAGAGCATTCAACTCGTTCCTGCTTCTGGAAAGGTGTGAGTAGCTGGGGAAGAAAAACAAAGAAAACTAATCTATCCAATAAACTTTATTAAACAAAATAAGGATAAAAGACTGACACAACACCCAGACCCCTCTAAATGGGGGTGGGTCAATTAAAAAACCTGGCCCAAAAAGATTATAAAGGGCAAAGGGTGGGAGGGACAACGGGGCCGATAGCAAAAACCCTACACGTCCCTACAAATATTCCCTGCCTGTCTGCGGAGGTTGGCACCCTCTTGGACGCAATATGGCGCCCCCGCTCACCGTCGACTCACCCTTAAGGCCCTATAAGTCCCTCTACATGTATAAAGATACTATACCACAAACAACACCCAATACATGGCCTAACCAAACTCGGGACCAAAAAAAGAGAAAAAACACCAGGTAGTGATTCACCAGTAAAGACAAACGGTCTGACCGTACCAATCCCTAATGCTAAAGTATAACGCCTGAAACTAAGGCTAATACACCCTAAGGAGTCCCTAACCGAGTCTCCCTACCTGTCAGCGGAGGTTGGCACCCTCTTGAACGCAAATGGCGCCCCCGCTCCTCGGCGGCTGCCCCTATTAACCCTGGCTGAATCCCTAAAAGAAGATATATCGGGATACTAAATACGGGTGGTGCCTTAGGGGCTATACTAGTGACCCAGATAAATAGGTCCCTATAGCTCGGTCAGACCCTAAAGATAAAGCAAATAGCAACAATACTTAAACCAATGCTTGCACGGCAATAGGAAAGATGTATATAACAGCTTAACGACTATATTATATATTATGATCACAGTTGGTAAAGTACTCGTATGCAAATACAATGGTTGCGGGGAAAAAAAACAAAAAAAAAAAACACACAACTGGTGAAAAACATATAAACTTAAAAGGCCTGAAACACTTATCTGTGTTCAGGTCTCGCCTCTATGCGTTTCCCCCCCATGATGTGGTTCCTCAGGAGGCATATGGGAAAAAGAGATACTGTGTGAATAGATCACATCAGAGATACATGTTGTGCCTGGTTGCAGGTCAAGGAAACACTGACTAAAACGCCATTAAATAGTCTCCTCCCCCCCTCCCCAATAGGGACAAAGGGTTAAGGGGCTAATTACCACCTGTGTTCGCCGCTTAAAAAAAAAAAAAAAGCGGCGAACACAGGTGGTAATTTTTTTTTTTTTTTTTTTCCCCCGCAACCATTGTATTTGCATACGAGTACTTTACCAACTGTGATCATAATATAGTTGTATTCGTTAAGCTGTTATATACATCTTTCCTATTGCCGTGCAAGCATTGGTTTAAGTATTGTTGCTATTTGCTTTATCTTTAGGGTCTGACCGAGCTATAGGGACCTATTTATCTGGGTCACTAGTATAGCCCCTAAGGCACCACCCGTATTTAGTATCCCGATATATCTTCTTTTAGGGATTCAGCCAGGGTTAATAGGGGCAGCCGCCGAGGAGCGGGGGCGCCATTTGCGTTCAAGAGGGTGCCAACCTCCGCTGACAGGTAGGGAGACTCGGTTAGGGACTCCTTAGGGTGTATTAGCCTTAGTTTCAGGCGTTATACTTTAGCATTAGGGATTGGTACGGTCAGACCGTTTGTCTTTACTGGTGAATCACTACCTGGTGTTTTTTCTCTTTTTTTGGTCCCGAGTTTGGTTAGGCCATGTATTGGGTGTTGTTTGTGGTATAGTATCTTTATACATGTAGAGGGACTTATAGGGCCTTAAGGGTGAGTCGACGGTGAGCGGGGGCGCCATATTGCGTCCAAGAGGGTGCCAACCTCCGCAGACAGGCAGGGAATATTTGTAGGGACGTGTAGGGTTTTTGCTATCGGCCCCGTTGTCCCTCCCACCCTTTGCCCTTTATAATCTTTTTGGGCCAGGTTTTTTAATTGACCCACCCCCATTTAGAGGGGTCTGGGTGTTGTGTCAGTCTTTTATCCTTATTTTGTTTAATAAAGTTTATTGGATAGATTAGTTTTCTTTGTTTTTCTTCCCCAGCTACTCACACCTTTCCAGAAGCAGTATTTCTTGGTTTAATACTAATTTGGATTATCAGATATTATACTTTCTACGAGTAGCTGGGGAAGCCAGCGAGCAGATATCTTATGCATGTGAAGATGGTCTTCGATGATTTTTTCATGGAACCCGCACTCATTTTGATATTTTGGGCTAGGTGGTAAATGGTTACTCAACGATTTTCCAAACTGGCGACCTCCACTTGTTGGATGGTGTGTTCATCTAAAGCAGAGTGGGGTTGCCGTGGAAATGGAGCGGTTTCCACCGAAGTCCGACCACATTTGAATTAACGATGCCAGTTCTTGGCTACATCATATGATGGGGAATCATCACCATAAATCTTTCATCTCATCGAATGTCTCCTTTGGTGTGTGGTCTTTCAAGTAAACTGGGTCCATTATCAAACCTGACACCACTTCAGCACCTGTAAAATCAAGACCTTTTTCTGTTCTGAGTTGCAAATTGGCACGTACACTATAGAGACTTATATCATTACACGTGTGCAGTTTCAGTGTCCTGTCATAAATAGAAGTGGGGACATTTTTTATGAACGCCCTCGTATGTAGATAACAACATCAAGTGAATTTCACAACTGGACTGGATAAATCAAATAGACTGAGCACTGTGCACACACTCTTAAACATAATAACCTTTATGGGAGCCACCCTTGATGCGTGCTTTTCATGCAGTTTCTTCTGAGGTCTTCAACATGACCTCTAGATGAACCTGGTGCAAGGGGATTCCTCTTGATGTGAACATGTAATTAAAGCAGATGTGAGTCCCATCCCCAACTTGCCTAAGAAGGCGGAAGGTGACAGATTTATGGCCCTTGACTGCATGTGTCACAGAACTGGCAGGAAAACTACATTCAGCTGGTTTGTTCCCAATACAAATTATGAATATTTTTTCTATCAACACTGTAGACATGGCAGTTATTAAAGTCGAGACAAAGTGTCCTGTAATGCATTGCCTTATGTCACTTGGTGCTTGAGACAGCCCCTTTCAAGTTAATAACTGAAGATAGATGATGCTATCCATGCCATGTTTTCTCTCTATAGAAAGGTAAAATCATGATAGGAAGCATGACAGTAATATCTCCCGCCTGTGACCCCCAGAGGCAAAGGTATCATGGATTTTCAGAATCCCATAATTTTCTAAAGGCTAAGCTACATCTCATAATTTTCTGATGACTAGCCCTGTTATAAGTCACCGGAGGGAAGGTATGTGGGCGTAACTTGTGTTAATAAAAGCAAATGCCAAATTATAGTCTTTGTCAGTTCTGGAAGATACAGTTTACTGTAGTTCTGTCTGTTGCCTCTCACATATGAAGAGCTCCCCTTCATAAAAGCCAGAACCGTCCCTGAGATACAGGCTTAGTACATTTCCTCTGTTAATCATTTTTATTTTATGTAATTGTTTATACTGCATTGTTTTGTCCATTTTGCAATATCTTCTGTATATTTTTTATAAACACTGCCTACTTTTTGGATTAAATATATAAACTTTAATAGCTTCATTCCTCTTGCTCTATAAACCGCACTCCTGAAGCCATATGCTAACGGGTGTTCAATCAACCTGTATAAACAATTGGTGGTGGCAGCCAGTTTCTTTTGTTCTTGTGGAGTTTGATCATAACTGTAATGGAGTATAGATATATATTCCATGCATTGGAATCTGAGGTGTATGTACTATACACTCACTATGAGTACCCCAATAACTGGCCTATTGGGGAAAACAGCTACAACCTCGTCCATCACTCGTCGGTCAATTGCGCATGTCGTGATGATTGGTACCAGAGTTGGTACCTGGTAGACATTTATGACATATTCTGCGTATGTTTCTTAGCTGTCGGTCACAAGAAATCCCCCTTAAGAGAGTGCCTAATTTACTCCATTTTAGTTAAGTTAACGCATCCCCAACATGGTGATTTTCCATTTTTGTGGTTTGGTTTCTACATCTCCTTCCAAGACTCATGACATTTTCATTTTTTTTTCAGTCGATGGAGCAGAATAGTGGCTTATTTTTTGTGTAGTGAGCTGATGTTTTTATTGATACCATTTTTAAGTAGATACTTTTTGATCACTTTTTATTGCATTTTTTTTGCAATCTAGTGGCTGCTACAACACTACAATTTTAGTGTTTTTATTTTTTCCCTCTTTACAACATTTATCTATCAGGTTAATTATTTTAAATCTTTATAGAACAGACTTTTACAGATGTGAAGATACCAAATATGTGTGTTTTTTTTATTTATTTTTATTTGGAGAAAAGAGGTGGAATTTTAACTTTTTATACACATGTTTTTTCATATTTTTAAAAAGTTTCTTTTATTTTTACTAGTTTTTGTATTCCCCTTATGGAACTTGAACCTGCGATTGTCCTATTGATTGCAGTATATAAAGAAAAACTGTAATTAGTAAGAATCAACGTCTTCTCTATGAAAAATAGCCTCAAGATTTTTTGTAGCGGCATTTAAGTGGAGATGAGTCCTACCCACAACTGTTAGAGGCAGATGCTGGCTGAAAAACACAGCCATCTACCGGGAATGGGGCAGGCTCAGGTACTGCAGGGATCTGAAACTTGATGTCCAGTTCATCCATTGTCTGTAAGGGGTTAAATATATTTAAAGGCTATGAATACCTTGTACTACTTAATATATAGGAGTTACTGCCAAGTTTGTGTAGCTCCTTACATACATGTCATATATTCTGTCGAAAAATATCGTCAATAGAAATGCCAAAGTGTATTCAAAAATATGATGCTGAAACTTTCCTTTTATTTTAATTTTACAGGAATGCTGAGCTGAAGATGATTTTTGAAGGAGAATGTCCAAAATAGAGTTGTTAAACCATGCATTATATTTACATTTCTTGTCATGTGAACACAAAACCGCAGTAAATGGAAAAGCATCACATGGTGTTTTGTATATGCTACATTTTACCAGTTACAATTCTCTCAAATAAAAAGAACACTTAAATATCAAAAGTGGCTTTTATTTGATAATACTAGGACTAAGATGGTGTCTTAAAATCAGTGTGATTGAGTATGTTTTCTGCTTAAAGGGGTATTCCCATCTCCAAGATCCTATCCCAATAGGTATTATGTGTAATAAAAATATTAGCAAATACCTCCAATTATAAATGTAGTGTAGTTTTTCTAATTCGCTATGACTCTTTCCTCATATTCACGCATTGCAGGACCTTAGGTATCCATGGTTACGACCATTAATATAATGAGAGATATCTGGTTGCTAGTGGTCGTAACCATGGATACCTAAGGTCCTGCAATGCCTGCACGAGGAAAGATACAAAGCGAATCAGAAAAGTTATACTACATTTCTAATTGGAGGTATTTGCTAATATTATTATTATTACACCCACTACATATTGGGATAGGATCTTGGAGATGGGTATACCACTTTAGTCATCATAAAATGGCAATGTTTTATGCATAAAATTTTATGTAGCGCTTTATGTGTAATACTGCAGTATGTTTAGAGGAAAGCCTCCAATGTAGAAAAAACAAAAAGTATTGTTATACCATAACCAATATTTAATTAACAAAAGTACGACAATACCAGTTATTTTTAAAGTGTCCATGAGAGATATCAAATAGATCTGATGCAAAATGACTTATAGTGAAATTTCATGAAATCTGCAAGCCCCGGCAATTCTAGCAACTTGTGATTTGATTTTCGTTGATCGCAAAGAAATAATGCCTGGTGCGATTTCAAACATTACTGAAGATCGTGAGTGAGTGGATGATATCAGGTGAAGCCATGCTGGCTACTCCAAAATACTTTCCATCTATTACATCACATGGTTTAGAACAGCCAATTAGGGGAGACTGTCACAGGCACTATAAAAAGATGATGCAGGGAAAGTGTAATTCCAGTTTTAGGATGCAACTCACAAAGGACATGAGGCAGGAACAGTCAGCGAATGGTATAATTCTGTTTAAATGCAATAAGTAATTTACAAGCCCCCTCCCCAACCTGTTGCCCTAATCTCGACCCATGCCAGTACAGTTTGAGAGAGCTGAAAACGACAGCCCTACTCTCATGCATTCTTCCTCTGCAACCGCATGCATGCCTCTCTAGTCATCAAATACCCCTGCCATTGGTGTACAAGCCTTTTAGGAACTCTGGGTTACCGGTCACCAAATTAGGTCCAGCACCAAAAGTTGCTTCCCCTGCAAATCTTCTGGAGCCAATTGGTTCGGTCTCATTTTGCCTGGTCAGCAAATGGCAGTATTTCTCCAATAATGTGACCTTCTGCAAGGACTCTTAAGGGATATATCTGCTTCTCCTTACAAAAGCACTGCCAATTTTATGGTTTTAAAGCCCAGGGATAGGAGGTCAGAGCACACAGCTTATTATTAAATACTGGATGGTGGCCCGATTCTAACGCATCGGGTATTCTAGAATATTGCACAGCCCACGTAGTATATTGCACAGCCCACGTAGTATATTGCCCAGCCACGTAGTATATTGCCCAGCCATGTAGTGTATTGCCCAGCCACGTAGTGTATTGCCCAGCCACGTAGTATATTGCCCAGCCACGTAGTATATTGCCTAGCCACGTAGTATATTGCCCAGCCACGTAGTATATTGCCCAGCCACGTAGTGTATTGCCCAGCCACATAGTATATTGCACAGCCCACGTAGTATATTGCACAGCCCACGTAGTATATTGCACAGCCCACGTAGTATATTGCCCAGCCACGTAGTGTATTGCCCAGTCACGTAGTGTATTGCCAAGTCACGTAGTATATTGCCCAGCCACGTAGTGTATTGCCCAGCCACGTAGTGTATTGCCCAGCCACGTAGTATATTGCCCTGTCACGTAGCATATTGCCCAGCCATGTAGTATATTGCCCAGCCATGTAGTATACAGCACAGAGCCACGTAGTATATTGCCCAGCCACGTAGTATATTGCCAAGCCACGTATGTCACAGGTTAAAAAATAAAAAATAAGCATATACTCACCTTCCGAGGGCCCTTTGTAGTTCGGTCACATGACCGTGACATCATGGCAGGTCCTTCTCGCGCAGGGCCTGTGATGACGTCGCGGTCACATGACCGTGACATCATGGCAGGTTGCATGGAGCGGTCACCGGAGCGTCGCGAAAGGTGAGTATATAATGATTTTTTATTTTTTTTAAATTATTTTTAACATTAGATGTTTTCACTATTGACGCTGCATAGGCAGCATCAATAGTAAAAACTTGGTCACACAGGGTTAATAGCGGCGGTAATGGAGTGAGTTACTCGCGGCATAACGCGGTCCGTTATCGCTGGCATTAACCCTTTGTGAGCGGTGACTGCAGGGAGTATCAAGCGGGCGCCCGACGCTGTCTGCAGGGGAGGGATTAATTGGACTGTGGCCGTCACTGATTGGTCGCGGCAGCCATGACAGGCAGCTGGCGAGACCAATCAGTGACTTGGATTCCATGACAGACAGAGGCCGCGACTAATGAATATCCGTGACAGTCAGAAGGACAGACAGACGGAAGTGACCCTTAGACAATTATATAGTAGATAGGGAGATAAATGCTTAAATCAGAGTGTGGTGTCCTCTTGCAGTGCGGAAGAAAATAGAAAATGGTAGTGGTAGTCTCAGTTTCCACATCTATAATATAACGCTGGGAGCGTCACTCTGTCCGAAGCCTTTATAGACTGCGCAGGCGCAAGCGCCGGCGCAGTCTGGGCCTCACAGAGTGACGCTCCCGGGAGATCGCGGTGTGCGTTCACACTGAACGCACACCGCGATCTCCAACAGAGAAGCAGGGACCGCCAGGAGGGTGAGTATCGGCCATATTCACCTGTCCTGCGTTCCACCTCTGAGCACCGCCATCTTCCCGGTCTTCGGCCTGTGACCTTCAGTTCAGAGGGCGCGATGACGCGCTTAATGCGCGCCGGCGCCGCCCTCTGACTGAACAGTCACAGCCAGGAGACCGGGAAGATGGCGGCGCTCAGCGATGGAACGGAGGACAGGTGAATATAGTAAGTGCTGGGGGGCCTGAGCTGGCGGCGATACCGGCACCTGACCCCCACAGCGTGCCGGTGTCCCCGCCTGCTCAGGCCCCCCAGCACTCGGCGCCGAGCGGGTCAGAGGCAGTATGGGGACGCAGGATGGAGCAGCACATAAGGATGGGGACGCAGGATGGAGCAGCACATAATAGGATGGGGACGCAGGATGAAGCAGCACATGACAGGATGGGGACGCAGGACGGAGCAGCACATAAGGATGGGGACGCAGAATGGAAGCAGCACATAAGGATGGGGACGCAGGATGGAGCAGCACATAAGGATGGGGACGCAGGATGGAGCAGCACATAAGGATGGGGACGCAGGATAGAGCAGCACATAAGGATGGGGACGCAGGATGGAGCAGCACATAAGGATGGGGACGCAAGAGGGGAGCAGCACATAAGGATGGGGGCGCAGGACGGGAGCAGCACATAGGATGGGGACGCAGGATGGAGCAGCACATAAGGATGGGGACGCAGGATGGGAGCAGCACATAAGGATGGGGACGCAGGATGGGAGCAGCACATAACAAGATGGGGACGCAGGATGGAGCAGCACATAAGGATGGGGACGCAGGATGGAGCAGCACATAAGGATGGAGACGCAGGATGGAGCAGCACATAACAGCATGCGGACGCAGGATGGAGCAGCACATAAGGATGGGGACGCAGGATGGAGCAGCACATAAGGATGGGGACACAGGATGGGAGCAGCACATAAGGGTGGGGACGCAGGATGGGAGCAGCGCATGACTGGATGGGGACGCAGGATGGGAGCAGCACATGACAGGATGGGGACGCAGGATGGGAGCAGCGCATGACAGGATGAGGACGCAGGATGGAGCAGCACATGACAGGATGGGGACGCAGGATGGAGCAGCACATGACAGGATGGGGACGCAGGATGGAGCAGCACATGACAGGATGGGGACGCAGGATGGGAGCAGCGCATCACAGGATGGGAGCAGCGCATGACAGGATGGGGACGCAGGATGGGAGCAGCGCATGACAGGATGGGGACGCAGGATGGAGCAGCGCATGACAGGATGGGGACGCAGGATGGGAGCAGCACATGACAGAATGGAGGCGCAGGATGGAGCAGCACATGACAGGATGGGGACGCAGGATGGAGCAGCGCATGACAGGATGGGGACGCAGGATGGAGCAGCACATGACAGGATGGGGACGCAGGATGGAGCAGCACATGACAGGATGGGGACGCAGGATGGGAGCAGCGCATCACAGGATGGGAGCAGCGCATCACAGGATGGGGATGCAGGATGGGAGCAGCGCATGACAGGATGGGGACGCAGGATGGGAGCAGCGCATGACAGGATGGGGACGCAGGATGGAGCAGCACATGACAGGATGGGGACGCAGGATGGAGCAGCACATGACAGGATGGGGACGCAGGATGGAGCAGCACATAAGGATGGGGACGCAGGATGGAGCAGCACATAAGGATGGAGACGCAGGATGGAGCAGCACATAACAGCATGCGGACGCAGGATGGAGCAGCACATAAGGATGGGGACGCAGGATGGAGCAGCACATAAGGATGGGGACACAGGATGGGAGCAGCACATAAGGGTGGGGACGCAGGATGGGAGCAGCGCATGACTGGATGGGGACGCAGGATGGGAGCAGCACATGACAGGATGGGGACGCAGGATGGGAGCAGCGCATGACAGGATGAGGACGCAGGATGGAGCAGCACATGACAGGATGGGGACGCAGGATGGAGCAGCACATGACAGGATGGGGACGCAGGATGGAGCAGCACATGACAGGATGGGGACACAGGATGGGAGCAGCGCATCACAGGATGGGAGCAGCGCATGACAGGATGGGGACGCAGGATGGGAGCAGCGCATGACAGGATGGGGACACAGGATGGAGCAGCGCATGACAGGATGGGGACGCAGGATGGGAGCAGCACATGACAGAATGGAGGCGCAGGATGGAGCAGCACATGACAGGATGGGGACGCAGGATGGAGCAGCGCATGACAGGATGGGGACGCAGGATGGAGCAGCACATGACAGGATGGGGATGCAGGATGGAGCAGCACATGACAGGATGGGGACGCAGGATGGGAGCAGCGCATCACAGGATGGGAGCAGCGCATCACAGGATGGGGATGCAGGATGGGAGCAGCGCATGACAGGATGGGGACGCAGGATGGGAGCAGCGCATGACAGGATGGGGACGCAGGATGGAGCAGCACATGACAGGATGGGGACGCAGGATGGAGCAGCACATGACAGGATGGAGGCGCAGGATGGAGCAGCACATACCAGGATGGAGACCATATACCAATATAAATGCTCGCCACCCGGGCGTAGAACGGGTTCAAGAGCTAGTAATAATATATAGATTCAAGTGATAGGAAGGTGCAAGATCTGCACAGTCTGTGATTATGAATTGATTGATTTGTGATATATTGCAGTACAACTCATTAATAACACCATTTTTTTTCATTCTTAATGCACAGAAAATAAGGAGGGCAATTTAAGTCACTTAAGAACTAAATTTCCTACTAAAAAATGCTGAAAACAAGCATAATCTGTCAAAACGTTGCCTTTAAAAAAAAAATCTCAACATTCCATAAACTAACCGTATATACTCGAGTATAAGCCAACCCGAGTATAAGCCGACCCACCTAATTTTGCAGCAAAAAACTGTGAAAACTTATTGACTTGAGTATAAGCCTAGGGTGGAAAATGCAGCAGCTACCGGTAAATGTCAAAAATAAAAATACATACCAATAAAAGTAAAATTAATTGAGACATCAGTAGGTTAAGTGTTTTTGAATATCCATATTGCATCAGGAGCCCCATATAATGCTCCATACTGTTCATTATGGCCCCTTAAGATGCTCCATACAAAATAGGCCCCATATAATGCTCCATACAGTTCATTATGGCCCCATAAGATGCTCCATGTACAAATATGCCCCATATAATGCTCCATGCAGTTCTTTATGGTCCCATAAGATGCCCCATATAATGCTCCATTCAGTTATTTATGGCCCCATAGATGCCCCATATAATGCTCCATGCAGTTCTTTATGGCCCCATAAATGCCCCATATAATGCTCCATGCAGTTCTTTATGGGCCCATAGATGCCCTATATAATGCTCCATGCAGTTCTTTATGGCCCAATAGATGCCCCATATAATGCTCCATGCACTTCTTTATGGCCCCATAGATTCCCCATATAATGCTCCATGCAGTTATGTCCCCATAGATGCTCCATATAATACTCCATGCAGTTATGGCCCATAGATGCCTCATATAATACTCCATGCAGTTATGGCCCCATAGATGCTCCATATAATGCTCCATGCAGTTATGGCCCCATATAATGCTATTTTCAACAGCAGAAAAAAAAAAAAAAGCAACCCTTACCTGCCCAGATCTTAGAACAAATGCACTGCACGGTGCAGCCAGCCCATAAAGCAAGATGTTAGCAACACAGGTGCAAAATACCAGATCAACAGCCACTCTCCACATACCCACTCCTGGAGGGGGTGACTGCCCAGTATACAATTGCACAATAAAGGCCCAATAAAGGGGCGTGACTAATAGGCTGTGAACCAGACACTATGCAGTACCATTGTGTGAACTACACCCTATGTGGGCCTTTATTGTGCAATTGTATACTGGGCAGTCACCCCCTCCAGGAGTGGGTATGTGGAGAGTGGCTGTTGATCTGGTATTTTGCACCTGTGTTGCTAACATCTTGCTTTATGGGCTGGCTGCACCCTGCAGTGCATTTGTTCTAAGATCTGGGCAGGTAAGGGTTGCTGCCTTTTTTTTTCTGCTGTTGAAAATTGAATTTTTGTAGACCTTGAGTCTCTAGTGGCTTTGCTATTTAGTTCCCCATATAATGCTCCATGCACTTCTTTATGGACCCATAGACGCTCCATATAGCATTGTGCCACATGTAATGCTGATGCTGCACTAAAAATAAATGACATACTCACCTCTCGTCGCTGCCCGCTGCTCCTCAGCGTCCTGTCTCTCCGCATTGACTGTTCAGGCAGAGGGCGGCATGCACATTAATACGTCACTGCACTCTCTGACCTGAACAGTCACTGCAGAGGACGCGGAAGACGAGGCGGCGGTGTTACGCGGAAAGGGGAATATGACATACTCACCTGCTGCTGGCGCGGTCCCTGCATGTCCCAAGTCTCCGGGAGTGGCAGCTTCTTCCTGTAGTGAGCGGTCACGTGGCACCGCTCATTACATTAATGAATATGCGGCTCCACCCCTATGGGAGTGGAGTCCTTATTCATAACTTTAATGAGCGGTACCAGTGACCGCTGAACAGGGAAGAAGCTGCCACTCCCGAAGACCGTGGGACATGCGGGGACCGCGCTGGGAGCAGGTGAGTATTTGAAAGGCGTCGCTCCCCCTCACCCGCTGACTCCCCCGCCTTCAATGACTCGAGTATAAGCCGAGAGGGGTTCTTTCAGCCCATTTTTTGGGCTGAAAATCTCGGCTTATACTCGAGTATATACGGTACATCTGACTGCTTTAAAATGTGTGCATTTTGAATTTTTTTATATTATTTTGCACACTTGTTTAAAAAATCTAATGTTACACCATTACACACTCCACAAGTACAGTTGACTGATGCAGGTACTTGCTTTTGTAATGTTTACCTACCTAAAATTTCTTGTCATGTCCTTTTTGGATAAAGCGGTATATTCGTATTCGTAAGCCACATTTCCTAATTAAAATCATTTGTACTATTATGCGGGTGCAGGCAGGATACCACATTTCCTAATCAAAATTGCGGGAGCTAATATTGTTGTGCAGCCACAAGGCCACATTTCGTAATGAAAATCGTTTGGGCTAATATTGGGGTGCAGGTACGAGGCTACATTTCCTAATCAAAATGGTTTGGGCTATTATTGTTGCGCAGGCACCTCACCACATTTCCTAATCAAAACAGTTTGAGGCTAATTTTGGGGTGCAGGCAGGCAGCCACATTTCCTAATCAAAATCGTTTGGGCCAATATTGTGCAGGCACGAGGCCACAATTCCTAATCGAAATCATTTGGACTATTATTGTTGTGTAGGCACCAGGCCACATTTCCTAATCACAATCATTTGGGCTATTATTGGGTGCAAACAGGAGGCTACATTTCCTATTGAAAATCATTTGGGCTAATATTGTTGTGCAGGCACCAGGCCACATTTACCAATCAAAATCATTTGGGCTAATATTGTTGTGTAGGCACACTATCTCAGCAAATAATTGCTCATTGCTAATTTTGTGATAGATGAATGATTGGTCTGGGCCTATGGTTGTGAAACAGCTGGTTAAAAGAGAGGAAAGGTACATCCAACATGAGTGTGAAAAAGCGAGGCCATTGTGGAAAGGGGGACTAGGCTTGGAGTTCAATGTGTAAATGTGGTGATGTCACTGAAAGCTGTACTGAACGAACACCATCTCGTCCTATTCAAAGATAACTGACAACATCTGTTACTGGACAGGCTACTCTACTCCCTTTCTTTGGCAGCTGCACAGTGGTAAGCTGCATCAAGTGGCCTCTCTTCCTCTACCTTAACATCACACACAGTACAATCCTCAGAGATGGTACCCCAATTACCCTTGTTTACCCCTGCATCACAAGTCTCCAACCACCCAACTGAATGTGGGGAATAGATGGGCGAGTTTGCAGAGCTGTTTCCACATTCTATCCCATGGGCATCATAGATCTGCTTCAAAGATTCACAGAATCAAGAGGAGGAAAGCATCTGCACCGATGCCCAAATTTTTTTTAAATTGGATCCGGGGCCAGATGAAGTAGGGTCCAAGCAGAATCCAGACCCTCATCACTAGACATTAACCTTCCCTGGTGGAAGTGGTCCTGATGAGACTCAGATACCTGAGGCATACACTGACTGTACTGTGTTGTCAGGCATGGGTTGGACTGGGGTATCTGGGTCCCACAGGGGAATTCACCATAGGGGCCCACCCTACAGCTATATGCAAATACTTGTTAGCCGTTATCCCTGATATAGTAGAGCATCGACTAAAAAACACATGTAGTTCTTGTACATATACTGTGGACCACCATAACTGGGATGTACAATTACGGTAGTTTGCAATAAAGGGTTCTTTGATGAAAACAAGTTATCAACGATCCACAGGTTAGGTAGGTGGAATCCAACCATTGGAAACTGCAATGATCGGAAGAATGGGGAAATTTTATTCCTGACAGGGCATGCAGGGCACTTTTATCCCCATTTTAAAATGGAGTGGCAGGTGGGATGTCTGACTGCACCTCCATTCATTCTCTTTGGGGGCTTCCAGAAAAAGCCAAGTGCAGACTCTTAGGGAATGAATGGATTAGTGGTCAAGTCATGCATGATGCTCCATACTAAGGGAGATAAGAGTTGCACATTCTGAAGATTCGTGCAGGTCCCAGCAGTCGGACCGCCCCCAATCTATCACTTATCACTTTTCCTTTTCCTACATTCACAGGTTCAGTATTTGACATCAGTATTTGTAAGACAAAACCAGGAATGGAACAATCATATGAAAAGTGCAGTTAGTAACATAGTAACATAGTTAGTAAGGCCGAAAAAAGACATTTGTCCATCCAGTTCAGCCTATATTCCATCATAATAAATACCCAGATCTACGTCCTTCTACAGAACCTAATAATTGTATGATACAATATTGTTCTGCTCCAGGAAGACATCCAGGCCTCTCTTGAACCCCTCGACTGAGTTCGCCATCACCACCTCCTCAGGCAAGCAATTCCAGATTCTCACTGCCCTAACAGTAAAGAATCCTCTTCTATGTTGGTGGAAAAACCTTCTCTCCTCCAGACGCAAAGAATGCCCCCTTGTGCCCGTCACCTTCCTTGGTATAAACAGATCCTCAGCGAGATATTTGTATTGTCCCCTTATATACTTATACATGGTTATTAGATCGCCCCTCAGTCGTCTTTTTTCTAGACTAAATAATCCTAATTTCGCTAATCTATCTGGGTATTGTAGTTCTCCCATCCCCTTTATTAATTTTGTTGCCCTCCTTTGTACTCTCTCTAGTTCCATTATATCCTTCCTGAAAACCGGTGCCCAAAACTGGACACAGTACTCCATGTGCGGTCTAACTAGGGATTTGTACAGAGGCAGTATAATGCTCTCATCATGTGTATCCAGACCTCTTTTAATGCACCCCATGATCCTGTTTGCCTTGGCAGCTGCTGCCTGGCACTGGCTGCTCCAGGTAAGTTTATCATTAACTAGGATCCCCAAGTCCTTCTCCCTGCCAGATTTACCCAGTGGTTTCCCGTTCAGTGTGTAATGGTGATATTGATTCCCTCTTCCCATGTGTATAACCTTACATTTATCATTGTTAAACCTCATCTGCCACCTTTCAGCCCAAGTTTCCAACTTATCCAGATCCATCTGTAGCAGAATACTATCTTCTCTTGTATTAACTGCTTTACATAGTTTTGTATCATCTGCAAATATCGATATTTTACTGTGTAAACCTTCTACCAGATCATTAATGAATATGTTGAAGAGAACAGGTCCCAATACTGACCCCTGCGGTACCCCACTGGTCACAGCGACCCAGTTAGAGACTATACCATTTATAACCACCCTCTGCTTTCTATCACTAAGCCAGTTACTAACCCATTTACACACATTTTCCCCCAGACCAAGCATTCTCATTTTGTGTACCAACCTCTTGTGCGGCACGGTATCAAACGCTTTGGAAAAATCGAGATATACCACGTCCAATGACTCACCGTGGTCCAGTCTATAGCTTACCTCTTCATAAAAACTGATTAGATTGGTTTGACAGGAGCGATTTCTCATAAACCCATGCTGATATGGAGTTAAACAGTTATTCTCATTGAGATAATCCAGAATAACATCCCTCAGAAACCCTTCAAATATTTTACCAACAATAGAGGTTAGACTTACTGGCCTATAATTTCCAGGTTCACTTTTAGAGCCCTTTTTGAATATTGGCACCACATTTGCTATGCGCCAATCCTGCGGAACAGACCCTGTCTCTATAGAGTCCCTAAAAATAAGAAATAATGGTTTATCTATTACATTACTTAGTTCTCTTAGTACTCGTGGGTGTATGCCATCCGGACCCGGGCTCAAAATTTTACATGCCCCTGCAGAATTTTTCCTTTCTTCGCCTTTTTTCAGAGACTAGGGCTGGTTTCACACTTGCGTTTCAAAACGCATGCGTTTAAAAAAAAAAACGCATGGTGAAAAAACGCATGTAAACGCGTGCAAACGCTGCGTTTTTTTGACGCATGCGTTTTTGCATGTGGTGAAAAAACGCGGCGTTTTGACGCGTTTACATGCGTTTTTTCATGCGTTTGCGTTTTTTAAACGCATGCAGATAAATGTGTGACAGCTGCCAATCATCAAAATAAAGTAAAAAACCCACTATAAACAGAAAGAGCTAGGGTTAGGGGTAGGGATCCTAACCCTAACCCTAAAGGGATCCTAACCCTACCCCTAACGCTAAAGGGATCCTAACCCTACCCCTAACCCTAACCCTACCCTTAAAGGGATTAGGGTTAGGGGTAGTGGTAGGGTTAGGGGTAGGGTTAGGGGTAGGATCCCTTTATCAATTTTATGGTGTGGGGTGGTTTATCAGTGTGTTTTTTTGTTTTTTTTTAAAAAAACGCATGCGTTTTTAACGCATGCAAACGCATGTGGTTAAAAACGCATGCGTTTACATAGACAGCAATGCATTTACTATACACTATGATCAGATCACATATTACCATCACATAGTGACCGAATAATACCACATACAGGGACAAAAAGTCACACTATGACTAGACCACTTATTACCACCACATAACGACCGAATAATACCACATACAAGGCACAAATACCACCACACCATGGCCAGACCACATTTTACCATCACACAGTGACCGAATAATACCACATACAAGGAACAAATACAGTTGCACCATGACCAGACCACATAGTGATCGAATAATACCACATACAAGAGAGAAATACCACCACATCATGACCAGATCACATACAGTGGGTACGGAAAGTATTCAGACCCCTTTAAATTTTTCACTCTGTTTCATTGCAGCCATTTGGTAAATTCAAAAAAGTTCATTTTTTTCTCATTAATGTATACTCTGCATCCCATCTTGACTGAAAAAAACCATAAATGTAGACATTTTTGCATATTTATTAAAAAAGAAAAACTGAAATATCAGATGGTTATAAGTATTCAGACTCTTTTCTCACACTCATATTTAAGTCACAAGCTACCCATTTCCTTGTGATCCTCCTTGAGATAGTTCTACTCCTTCATTGGAGTCCAGCTGTGTTTAATTAAACCAATAGGACTTGATTTGGAAAAGCATACACCTGTCTATATAAGACGTCAAAGCTCACAGTGCATGTCAGACCAAATGAGAATCATGAGGTCAAAGGAACTGGCCAAGGAGCTCAGAGACAAAATTGTGGCAAGGCACACATCTGGCAAAGGTTACAAAAGAATTTCTGCAGTCCTTAGAGCAACAGTGGCCTCCATAATCCTTAAATGGAAGAAGTTTGGGACCACCAGAAGTCTTCTTAGACCTGGCCATCCATCAAAAATGAGCAATTGTGGGAGAAGAGCCTTGGTGAGAGAGGTAAAGAAGAACTCCAAGATCACTGTGGTTGAGCTCCAGAGATGCAGTAGGGAGATGGTAGAAAGTTCCACAAAGTCAACTATCACTGCAGCCCTCCTCCAGTTTGGCCTTTATAGCAGAGTGGCCCGATGGAAGCCTCTCAGTGCAAGACATATAAAAGCCTGCATAGAGTTTGCTAAAAAACACATGAAGGACACCCAGACTATAAGAAATAAGATTCTCTGGTCTGATGAGATAAAGATAGACCTTTTTTGGTGATAATTCTAAGCGGTTTGTGTGTAGAAAACCTGGCACTGCTCATAATCTGCCCAATACAATCCAAATAGTGAAACATGGTGGTGGCAGCATCATGCTAGGAGGTGTTTTTCAGCTGCAGGGACAGGATGACTGGTTGACATTGAAGTAACATAGTAACATAGTAACATAGTAACATAGTTAGTAAGGCCGAAAAAAGACATTTGTCCATCCAGTTCAGCCTATATTCCATCATAATAAATACCCAGATCTACGTCCTTCTACAGAACCTAATAATTATGTGATACAATATTGTTCTGCTCCAGGAAGACATCCAGGCCTCTCTTGAACCCCTCGACTGAGTTCGCCATCACCACCTCCTCAGGCAAGCAATTCCAGATTCTCACTGCCCTAACAGTAAAGAATCCTCTTCTATGTTGGTGGAAAAACCTTCTCTCCTCCAGACGCAAAGAATGCCCCCTTGTAAACATGAAGGAGGCTAAGTACAGAGATATCCTGGATGAAAACCTCTTCCAGAGTGCTCTGGACCTTAGACTTGGCCAATGGTTCACCTTCCAACAAGACAATGACCCTAAGCACACATAAATTAACAAAGTAGTGGCTTCAGAACAACTGTGTGACCATTCTTGACTGGCCCAGCCAGAGCCCTAACCTAAACCCAATTGAGCATCTCTGGAGAGACCTGAAAATGGCTGTTCACCAATGTTCACCATCCAACCTGATGGAACAGGAGAATCTTCAAGGAAAAATGGCAGAGGATTCCCAAATCCAGATGTGAAGAACATGTTGTATCATTCTCAAGAAGACTCATGGCTGTACTAGCTCAAAAGGGTGCTTCTACACAATACTGAGCAAAGGGTCTAAATACTTATGACCATGTGATATTTCAGGTTTTCTTTTTTAATAAATTTGCCAACATTTCTACATTTCTGTTGTTAGGTGTCGCCGTGCACAACTAGTGCGCATTCCTGGCCTTAGGGTGGTTAGTGGCGTCCGCCAGAGCAGAGCTGTACGCACATAGTGCGGTAAATCTGTAGTAAGAGTTTTCCCTGGCACCGCAGTTGCGGCGCCAAACGCTAGTGAGTCTAGAGCAGTATTTCCCAAACTCCAGTCCTCACGGACCACACGGGCCATATTTTCAGGATTTCCATAGTGTTGCACAGGTGAGACAATTACTGATGCCTTGATGATACTTCCACTACTTGCGCAGTACTAAGGAAATCCTGAAAACATGACCCGTGGGGTCCGTGAGGGCTGGAGTTTGGAAAACACTGGTCTAGAGGGACTCTAACCCCGTGTTAATGGGGCAGGGTCCTGTGACCAGAACATTACCGTTCACTTTGCAGTATTGCAGCTCCGTGATGCAACAGAGGTTCGCCTTCTACATATCGGGTGAAGTTAACCTGTGTATGTTCACATTATACCGCCATATAGTCCGTCATTACTTAGCAGCAGGTTCTATCTCTGCATGGTGGACCCCGGTCTGCAAACGCACCTCATATCTCTCATTATATTATTTGTGCATTCTGCCAGCGCTAACATCTGTTTTTTTCAGTCAGGATGGGGTGCAGAGTGTACATTAATGAGAAAAAATGAACTTTTTTGCATTTGCCAAAGGACTGCAATGAAGCAAAGAGTGAAAAATTTAAAGGGGTCTGAATACTTTCCGTGCCAACTGTATATGATGTTTAACACAATTGATTGATGGAGCACTCAAACTATAACTTTTTTACTGCCGGAAGGTGAGAATATCATGATTTTTTAATTTTTTAATTATTTTTAACATTACATATTTTTACTATTGATGCTGCATAGGCAGTATTTATAGTAAAAAGTTGGTCACACTTGTCAAACACTATGTTTGACAAGTGTGACCAACCTGTTTATCAGTTTTCCAAGCGATGCTACAGATCGTTTGGAAAACGCTAGCATTCTGCAAACTAATTAAGCTTGTAAAACGCTAGTGTTTAGTGGGAAATATTTAGCGGAGATGGCATGCATTTTACCCGCGGCACAGTTGCGGAATTGCCACGGAAATTTCCGCTGCAATTCCGGACGTGTGCACATAGCCTTAAAAAGATGAGAGAGGCCTGTAATTGACATCATAGGTAGACAACAACTATTAGGCTATGAGCACACGTCAGGAATATTTGCAGAAATTTGCTGACCCAAACCGGACTTTTTCCGCAGGTAATCCGCATGCGTTTTTTGGAAGTATTTTTTGCAGATGTTTTGTGTTTTTTTCTGGAGCTTCCCCAATGCAATGTATAGCAGCAAAAATGTGAAAAATCCGCAAAATTAATTAACATGCTGCGTTTTTTACCGCAATGCGTTTTTTTGCCGGAAAAAAATGCAACATGTGCACAAAAATTGAGGATTGCATTCTATTGGATGCTTAATGGATGCTTTTTTTTCGTGGTTTTAGCGCGTTTTATAGTGAAAAAACGCAAAAAAAACATGAAAAATCCTGAACATGTGCACACAGAGTAAGAGTCAAAATGAGAAAACAAATCCAGAAAATCACGTGGCCTGATTTGGCAGGATTTATTTTGCAAATTATGGTGGAAAATAAGTATGTGGTCATTAACAAAAGTTCATCTCAATACTTTGTAATATATCCTTTGTTGGCAATGACAGAGGTCAAACGTTTTCTGTAAGTCTTCACAAGGTTGGCACACACTATGTGGCGTCGTGTGCTACTGATGATAGCCTTTGTTATGGTGGTCCCAGCTCTATGCAGGTCATTCACTAGGTCCCTTCATGTGGTTCTGGGATTGTTCCTCACCGTTTTTGTTCAAACAGGTGACATTACTACAGGTAATGAGTGGAGGACAGAGAAGCCTCTTAAAGAAGAAGTTACAGGTCTGTGAGAGCCAGAAATCTTGCATATTTTTAGGTGACCAAATACTTCAAGATTGTTGGAAGACCATTCCCCGTGACTACCTCTTGAAGCTCATCAAGAGAATGCCAAGAGTGTGCAAAGCAATCATCAAAGCAAAAGGTGGCTACTTTGAAGAACCTAGAATATAAGACATAATTTCAGTTGTTTCACACTTTTTTGTTAAGTATATAATTCCACATGTGTTAATTCATAGTTTTGATACCTTAAGTGTGAATGTATAATTTTCATAGTCATGAAAATACAGAAAAATCTTTAAATGAGAAGATGTGTCCAAACTTTTGGTCTGTACTGTATTTGGAAGTAGAGTAAAAGTAAAACTCTACTTGTTTAAGACTTCAGTTTAAAACTGGAGATATAAATAAATGCAGCCTAAAAGGAACTGGACAGGTTCTGAACCATCAGATTTTCTGTACTATTGGACAGTCATTGAAAAGTCTATCTTCCTTCTAAGGTTGCAGCTTATTGGTGACCTGGAGTCACCACTGCTTCCAAGTAAAAAACTGCAGCATTGACACAACTCAGACTGTACATTTTTTCCCGATGGCAGAGATTGGTGGAAACAACCTTGCAACAATTGAAAAAAAAATCCAACCGTAGGGAAAGAAAAAGGTAAAATAATCTGCAGATATTACTTTTTTTTAAAGGGATATTCCCAATTATTATACAATGGTGTAAATACGCTCAGTTATGGGGTCAATTCTCCATCATTTTTACTGTCAAAGTGGCGCTGTTGTACAGGGAACTGCTCCGTACATAGGGCTGTGTTGCACTTCCCTACACTGCAGATAGATGGCAGTGCTGCTGTGGAGGGGAATAAAATGCTGCTGCCCCTGTTCTTTTGCAAGGTCCTGGCAATCAGACCCCTTCTGATCAGTAAGTAAAATACCATGATGTTTAATGTTGGGGGGAATCTCCTTTAGGCTGGAGTCAAACACAACGTATAAAAAATCGGTCCATTTTACAGGGACAAGAATTGCAGAATTGTCCCCTGAACAGTGATCCATATGTCATCCGTGTGCAATGCGAGGATGCGATTCTCTCACATGGTAGCATCCGTGTGACATTCGTATGACGATATTTTCTCACCGGCTTGCAAAATGTACATATAATAGATCCATCAGCTCAAATATTCGTGAAAACATATATACAGTCTATATTTATATATCAAACCGCATATCCAAGCCCTTTCCACTTCCTGCCGCCTTCAACTCAAAAATATTTCACGGATCCGTACATTCCTAAACCAACAATCTGCAAAACCCCTAGTCCATGCCCTCATCATCTCCCGCCTCGGCTACTGTAACCTCCTGCTCTGTGGACTCCCCTCAAACACTCTCGCACCCCTCCAATCTATTCTAAACTCAGCTGCCCGACTAATCCACCTGTCCCCCACTATTCCCCAGCCTCTCTCCTCTGTCAATCCATTCACTGGCTCCCCATTGCCCAGAGACTCCAGTACAAAACCCTAACCATGACATACAAAGCCATCCACAACCTGTCTCCTCCATACATATGTGACCTTGTCTCCTGGTGCTTACCAGCATGCAACCTCCGATCCTCATAAGATCTCCTTCTCTACTCCCCTCTTATCTCCTCTTCCCACAATCGCATACAAGATTTCTCTCGTGCATCCCCCATATTCTGGAATTCTCTATCCCAACACATCAGACTCTTGCCTACCATGGAAACCTTCAAAAAGAACCTGAAGACCCACCTCTTCCGACAAGCCTACAACCTGCAGTAACCACTAATCGACCAAACCGCTGCATGACCAGCTCTATCCTCGCCTACTGTATCCTCACCCATCCCTTGTAGATTCTAAGCCTTCGCAGGAAGGGTCCTCTCTCCTCCTGTACCAGTTGTGACTTGTATTGTTCAAGATTATTGTACCTGTTTTTATTATGTATACCCCTCCTCACATGTAAAGCGCCATGGAAAAAATGGCGCTATAATAATAAATAATAATATATATATATATATATATTTCAGTGACACACATACCTCTCTGTGTTCATCATCTCATTAAATACATTTACATTTGACCAGCTTAATTTTCCTGAAATGGCCTGCTCCCCCGGCAACCAATGTGCGAAAATATCGCACCGGCCAACTAGTCTAAAAGAAAGAAAATTCCTTAATTACCTATGTGGTCAGGGTTCTCTCACCTCTGTACCAGTCAGTCACTGTTAGTTTACTCATTGTATTTTTTATATGTATTTTGTATTTATCCATCTTTGCATGTTGAACACCATGGTATTAATGGTGCTTTAAAAATAAATAATAAAGAAATAATAATAATCCATATGCGTATCTCCAAACCAGTAAAATATATTGATGTTCTTGATGACATTACAGTAAGTGAAGGTATGTTTTTTGTTCTTTGTATTCAATGGCATGAATTGGTGATGGTGTGTTTTTCTATAGTTTATTTTGTTTTATGACTTTCCGCATTTTTTTTCGAGACTGATGAAGGTCACATATTGCCTGAAATGTCTCTTATTTTTCTGAACTTTCTACATTCAATAAAAAAGTTCTTGAATACACCTATATGAGTGCCAAGTATTCCTACATCACTTGTCATAAATTGTCATGCGAACATACAGTAGTTCTCCATCCTTGTGATCTATCTGCATAAGGAAATTAAACTGCAGTTACACGTTAACTAACCTAGACAGCTGTGCTGCACACAGTAATTGCTGGTATCCAGACGACATATGTTTGGCAGGCATTGTGGGATAAACTGTATTTACTGTCTGCCTTAGGTCACTGATCAAGACCAAGATACTTGATAAAATTGTCAGGCTGATTTCAAGTCTTTCAGTGTTTGTGCAAACAACATCGAAACAACAGCGCAAAGCTGGATTTTAACATCTTGCAAAACTCCACAATAGAGTTGAGTGGATTGTTTAAAATTAAAATTTTCCAGCTTTGACAAATATTCCCCCAAAATTCTCTTATTTGCAACTAAATTTACCTCAAACTGTAATACTGCAAAGCCTATATTTGCTTAAAAAATGTGTGTACTGTATGATACTCGGAGGTCTCCTAGGACTGTATAGAACTCCTTTTGAGCTATTTAATTGAAAGACAGTCTTACTAATTTTACTATGTAACATAAACCTATCTGATTGGGGGCAAACAGGTGGTAACTAGCAGTAAAAAAGCAGTATTCAGGTGGCATGTGCAAGTCTAATATTGGGGTATTACAACAGTATGCAAAAAAAAATGTATGCATTGTGACAAAGTCACTGGTAAAGTGCTGGAGAGAAGATATGTGACACTACGCTTAATGGCGTCAGCGATGTAAAACCCAGAGATTTTCCTCCAGCACATTAAGTGCTGTGAGGAGTTAACAGCTAATTTGTTTAATGGGCTGTCTTTTTATGTGGACAATGATAAAGTGGCTGGGAGGTTGTCCACCTTATTCTTACCCCAGGGTGTGGTCTGGAGCTTAAGTAGTTGGCCTCCAGAGGCAGTAGGTGTTTGGAGAGGAACACTCCAGAGAAGTGTTTGGCCATGTTCACACATTGCGGTTTTTAACGCAGATCCGCAGCGTTTTTGACGCTGCGGATCTTTAGCAGTTTTCCATGTGGCCTACAGTACCATGTAAACCTATGGAAAACCAAATCCGCTGTGCACATGCTGCAGAAAAAAACGCGCGGAAACGCAGCGTTGTTTTTTCCGCAGCATGTCAATTCTTTGTGCGGAACTGCAGTGTTTCTGCACACATTAACTTGCATTGAGTTGGGCACTTCTGCAGCAAAACCGCAGCTGTAAAAAAGATCTGCGGTTTAGCTGAGGAGGAAACGCTGCAGTTCAGGAGGGGGGAAGAGTGTGGGTGGAGTGTGGGCAGAGTGTGGGTGGTGACTGTGTGCGTGTGTGTGTGCGGACGGGGTCTAAGAGCTCTCCGTGCTGATTCTGGGGGCTGTCTGGGTGGTCTGCGGGCTATCTGGGGGTCTGCGGGCTCTCAGTGCTGGGTCTGCAGGCTGTCCGGGTGGTCTGCGGGCTGTCCGGGTGGTCTGTGTGCTGTCCGATGGGTCTGCTGGCTGTCCGGGTGTGTATGGCACTGTGTGTGTGCATGTGTGTGTGCATGTGTGTGCATGTGTGTGTGCAGGCATCGTCCAATAGGACTACAAGTCCTATCGGGCTATGCCTGCTACAGTGACAGTGAGTCACACATTAGCCAATGATGGAACAGTAGTAGTCCCATCATCCGGCTAATGTGTTGAATGTATAAAAAAACACAAATATACAACATACATACAACATATTATATACAACATAAATACATACACTCTCTGACAGAAGTTATGTCGCTTATCCATGTTATGTAAAAAAAAGCTTATAACCTGATGTTAAATTCATCCATTGCTTGTATAAATTATTCTTTTGAAAGCTGAAACCCTCCAAAATGTGGTTTAGGTTAAGAAAATAAATTGTCATCGATGCAGAAATATTGATCAGTTAATGGACACAGAATGGTCAGATTTTGGCAACACAAAAGTTTTGTCGCCTGGTCATATAATACACCCAATCCTAGTTTACATCCTCACCTGTGCTCAGTAAATGATCGGTTAAATAGTGTGTGTGTATAAAAAGAAACCCAGCACCCCAGACCTTCACTTGAACTGCAACTTGAGCTCTGACAACATGCCAAAAATCCACCATGCGACCAAAGCATGGATTATCAAGAGGCTGAAGACCAGAACCACTGCAGAGGTGGCTGGCACCTTTAATGTGTCTCAGCGTCAAGTACAAAGAATTTAAAAAAATTTAACGAGACTGGAGATGTGTTTGACAAGCCCAGGTCCGGCAGACCCTGCAACACAACTTCTCAGGAGGAACGTTTGTTGGTTAGAAAATCCAAAGCAAGCTGTTGTGGATTCTGTTTTTGGGCTCCCTCTGGTGGTTACAGATGGTACTGGGTCACTTGTGTTCTCTGCGGTCTCTGGTGTCCACCTGTTCTATCAGGATATGGGAGTTTCCTATTTAACCTGGCTTTCTTGTCATTTCCTCGCCGGCTAACAATGTAATCAGTGTGTCTTGTTACCTCTGCTTCCCGCTTCTGTATTTTTCAGGACAAGCTAAGTTTTTGATTTTCCTGTTCCTTGTTTTGCTTAATTTTTGTCTTAGTCCAGCTTGCAGATATGTGATTCCTTTTTGCTGGTTGCTCTAGTGGGCTGATATTACTCCTCATGTTCCATGAGTTGGAACATGAATTCAAGTAATTTCAGGATGGTTTTTTGTAGGGTTTTTCGCTGACCGCGCAGTTCACTTTTGTATCCTCTGCTATCTAGTTTTAGCGGGCCTCATTTTGCTGAATCTGTTTTCATAACTACGTATGTGCTTTCCTCTCATTTCACCGTCATTACATGTGGGGGGCTGCTATTTCTGTGGGGTGTTTCTCTGGAGGCAAGAGAGGTCTGTGTTTCTTCTAATAGTGAAAGTTAGTTCTTCGGCTGGCGCGAGATGTCTAGGAATCATCGTAGGCACGTTCCCTGGCTACAGCTAGTTGTGTGTTGAGGTTCAGGATCGTGGTCAGCTCAATTTCCATCACCCTAGAGCTTGTTTTGTTTTTTGTGCTTGTCCTTTTGTGATCCCCTGCCATTGGGATCATGACGGTATAGCCGGCCCAAAAGTGGTAATCGTATTGGCTGAAGTAGGAGGAAAAGTAGTCTGAGGAAGTTTTTTTTTTTTCCCCTCAGAGTTTGCTGCATAGCCTTAATTGCAGCCTGGCTGCGTCTTACCTCCTCTTAATCCTTGAATGGCTCTGACCTCAGCTGTTTATCATGGACGTCCAGAGTTTGGCTTCCAGCCTGAATAATCTTGCTGCTAAGGTTCAAAATATACAAGATTTTGTTGTACATGCTCCTATGTCTGAACCTAGAATTCCTATCCCAGAGTTTTTTTCTGGAGATAGATCTGGTTTTCTGAATTTTAGGAACAATTGCAAGTTGTTTCTTTCTTTGAAATCTCGCTCTTCTGGAGACCCTGCTCAGCAAGTCAAGATTGTTATATCTTTCCTGCGGGGTGACCCTCAGAATTGGGCATTTGCATTGGCACCAGGGGATCCTGCGTTGCTCAATGTGGATGCGTTTTTTCTGGCATTGGGTTTGCTCTATGAGGAACCTAACCTAGAGATTCAGGCTGAAAAAGCTTTATTGGCTCTCTCTCAGGGGCAAGATGAAGCAGAAATATATTGTCAGAAATTTCGGAAATGGTCGGTGCTTACTCAGTGGAATGAGTGCGCCCTGGCTGCAAGATTCAGAGATGGCCTTTCTGAGGCCATTAAAGATGTCATGGTGGGGTTCCCTGCGCCTACAGGTCTGAATGAGTCTATGACTATGGCTATTCAGATTGATCGGCGTTTACGGGAGCGCAAACCTGTGCACCATTTGGCGGTGTCTTCTGAACAGGCACCTGAGACAATGCAATGTGATAGAATTCAGTCCAGAAGTGAACGGCAAAACTATAGGCGGAAAAATGGGTTGTGTTTTTATTGTGGTGATTCAGCTCATGTTATATCAGCATGCTCTAAACGCACAAAAAAGGTTGATAAGTCTGTTGCCATTAGTACTTTACAGTCTAAGTTCATTCTGTCTGTGACTCTGATTTGTTCATTATCAGCCATTTCCGTCGATGCCTATGTGGATTCAGGCGCTGCCCTGAGTCTTATGGATTGGTCATTTGCCAACCGCTGTGGGTTTAGTCTGGAGCCTCTGGAAGTCCCTATTCCTTTGAAAGGAATTGACTCTACACCTTTGGCTATGAATAAACCTCAGTACTGGACACAAGTGACCATGCGTATGACTCCCGTTCATCAGGAGGTGATTCGCTTCCTGGTACTGTATAATTTACATGATGTCTTAGTGCTTGGTCTGCCATGGTTACAAACTCATAACCCAGTCTTGGACTGGAAAACGATGTCTGTGTTAAGCTGGGGATGTCAGGGGGTTCATGATGATGCACCTCCGATTTCTATCGCTTCATCTACTCCTTCTGAGGTTCCGGTATTTTTGTCTGATTATCGGGATGTTTTTGAGGAGCCTAAGCTCAATTCGCTTCCTCCTCACAGGGATTGTGATTGTGCTATAGATTTGATTCCTGGCAGTAAATTTCCTAAAGGTCGTTTGTTCAATCTGTCAGTGCCAGAGCATACTGCTATGCGGGATTATGTTAAGGAGTCCTTGGAAAAGGGACATATCCGTCCATCTTCGTCCCCTTTGGGAGCAGGTTTTTTTTTTTGTGGCCAAAAAAGATGGTTCCTTGAGGCCTTGTATAGATTACCGTCTTTTGAATAAGATTACAGTTAAATATCAGTATCCTTTGCCATTGTTGACTGATTTGTTCGCTCGCATTAAGGGGGCTAAATGGTTCACTAAGATTGATCTTCGGAGTGCGTATAATCTTGTGCGGATAAAGCAGGGTGATGAGTGGAAAACCGCATTTAATACGCCTGAGGGCCATTTTGAGTATTTTGTGATGCCTTTTGGACTTTCTAATGCTCCTTCTGTCTTCCAGTCCTTTATGCACGATATTTTCCGTGAATATCTGGATAAATTTATGATTGTGTATTTGGATGATGTTTTGGTTTTTTCGGATGACTGGGAGTCCCATGTTCAGCAGGTCAGGAAGGTGTTTCAGGTACTGCGGGCCAATTCTTTGTTTGTAAAAGGTTCAAAGTGTCTCTTTGGAGTCCAGAAGATTTCTTTTTTGGGGTATATTTTTTCCCCTTCTACTATTGAGATGGATCCCGTCAAGGTTCAGGCTATTTGTGACTGGACGCAGCCTACATCTCTTAAGAGTCTACAGAAGTTCTTGGGCTTTGCTAATTTTTATCGTCGTTTCATAACTAATTTTCTAGTGTTGTTAAGCCTTTGACGGATTTGACTAAGAAGGGTGCTGATGTTGCTGATTGGTCTCCTGCGGCTGTGGAGGCCTTTCAGGAACTTAAGCGCCGGTTTTCTTCTGCTCCTGTGTTGCGTCAGCCAGATGTTTCGCTTCCTTTTCAGGTTGAGGTTGATGCTTCCGAGATTGGAGCTGGGGCGGTTTTGTCACAGAGAAGCTCCGATTGCTCAGTGATGAAGCCATGTGCGTTCTTTTCTAGAAAGTTTTCGCCCACTGAGCGGAATTATGATGTTGGTAATCGGGAGCTTTTGGCCATGAAGTGGGCATTTGAGGAGTGGCGTCATTGACTTGAGGGTGCTAGACATCGTGTGGTGGTCTTGACTGATCACAAAAATCTGATTTACCTTGAGTCTGCCAAGCGTCTGAATCCTAGACAGGCTCGTTGGTCACTGTTTTTCTCCCGTTTCGATTTTGTGGTTTCATACCTGCCAGGTTCAAACAATGTGAAGGCGGATGCTCTTTCTAGGAGTTTTGTGCCTGACTCCCCTGGAAATTCTGAGCCCACTGGTATCCTTAGGGATGGGGTGATTTTGTCGGCTGTCTCCCCAGACTTGCGACGTGCTTTGCAGGAGTTTCAGGCGGATAAACCTGATCGTTGTCCGCCTGAAAGACTGTTTGTTCCGGATAATTGGACCAGTAGAGTCATCTCCGAGGTCCATTCTTCTGCGTTGGCAGGTCATCCTGGAATATTTGGTACTAGAGACTTGGTGGCCAGGTCTTTTTGGTGGCCTTCCTTGTCGAGGGATGTGCGTTCTTTTGTGCAGTCTTGTGAAGTTTGCGCTCGGGCTAAGCCTTGCTGTTCTCGGGCCAGTGGATTGTTGTCACCTTTGCCTATCCCGAAGAGGCCTTGGACGCACATTTCCATGGACTTTATTTCGGATCTCCCTGTCTCTCAAAAAATGTCCGTCATCTGGGTTGTGTGTGACCGCTTTTCTAAGATGGTTCATCTGGTACCCTTGCCTAAGTTACCTTCCTCCTCTGAGTTGGTCCCTCTGTTTTTTCAGAACGTGGTTCGTTTGCATGGGATTCCGGAGGACATCGTTTCTGACAGGGGATCCCAGTTTGTGTCTAGATTTTGGCGGACGTTCTGTGCTAAGATGGGCATTGATTTGTCCTTTTCATCTGCATTCCATCCTCAGACGAATGGCCAGACGGAACGAACTAATCAGACCTTGGAAACTTATTTAAGGTGTTTTGTTTCTGCTGATCAAGATGACTGGGTTACCTTTTTGCCGCTTGCCGAATTTGCCCTTAATAATCGGGCTAGTTCTGCTACCTTGGTTTCTCCTTTCTTTTGTAATTCGGGGTTTCATCCTCGTTTTTCCTCTGGTCAGGTGGAGCCTTCTGATTGTCCTGGAGTGGACATGGTGGTGGATAGGTTGCATCAGATTTGGAGTCATGTGGTGGACAATTTGAAGTTGTCCCAGGAGAGGGCTCAGCAGTTTGCTAATCGCCGTCGCCGCGTGGGTCCTCAACTTCGTGTTGGGGACTTGGTGTGGTTGTCTTCTCGTTTTGTTCCTATGAAGGTCTCTTCTCCTAAGTTCAAGCCTCGGTTCATCGGTCCCTATAGGATCTTGGAAATTCTTAACCCTGTGTCGTTTCGTTTGGATCTCCCGGCATTGTTTGCTATTCATAATGTGTTCCATCGGTCGTTGTTGCGGAAGTATGAGGTACCTGTTGTTCCTTCACTTGAGCCTCCTGCTCCGGTGCTGGTGGAGAGAGAATTGGAGTATGTTGTGGAGAAGATCTTGGATTCTCGTGTTTCCAGACGGAAACTCCAATATTTGGTCAAGTGGAAGGGTTATGGTCAGGAGGATAATTCTTGGGTGGTTGCCTCTGATGTTCATGCTGCTGATTTGGTCCGTGCATTTCATAGGGCTCATCCTGGTCGCCCTGGTGGTTCTCGTGAGGGTTCGGTGACCCCTCCTCAAGGGGGGGGTACTGTTGTGGATTCTGTTTTTGGGCTCCCTCTGGTGGTTACAGATGGTACTGGGTGACTTGTGTTCTCTGCGGTCTCTGGTGTCCACCTGTTCTATCAGGATATGGGAGTTTCCTATTTAACCTGGCTTTCTTGTCATTTCCTCGCCGGCTAACAATGTAATCAGTGTGTCTTGTTACCTCTGCTTCCCGCTTCTGTATTCTTCAGGACAAGCTAAGTTTTTGATTTTCCTGTTCCACGTTTTGCTTAATTTTTGTCTTAGTCCAGCTTGCAGATATGTGATTCCTTTTTGCTGGTTGCTCTAGTGGGCTGATATTACTCCTCATGTTCCATGAGTTGGAACATGAGTTCAAGTAATTTCAGGATGTTTTTTTGTAGGGTTTTTCGCTGACCGCGCAGTTCACTTTTGTATCCTCTGCTATCTAGTTTTAGCGGGCCTCATTTTGCTGAATCTGTTTTCATAACTACGTATGTGCTTTCCTCTCATTTCACCGTCATTACATAGTAACATAGTAACATAGTAACATAGTTAGTAAGGCCGAAAAAAGACATTTGTCCATCCAGTTCAGCCTATATTCCATCATAATAAATACCCAGATCTACGTCCTTCTACAGAACCTAATAATTGTATGATACAATATTGTTCTGCTCCAGGAAGACATCCAGGCCTCTCTTGAACCCCTCGACTGAGTTCGCCATCACCACCTCCTCAGGCAAGCAATTCCAGATTCTCACTGCCCTAACAGTAAAGAATCCTCTTCTATGTTGGTGGAAAAACCTTCTCTCCTCCAGACGCAAAGAATGCCCCCTTGTGCCCGTCACCTTCCTTGGTATAAACAGATCCTCAGCGAGATATTTGTATTGTCCCCTTATATACTTGTACATGGTTATTAGATCGCCCCTCAGTCGTCTTTTTTCTAGACTAAATAATCCTAATTTCGCTAATCTATCTGGGTATTGTAGTTCTCCCATCCCCTTTATTAATTTTGTTGCCCTCCTTTGTACTCTCTCTAGTTCCATTATATCCTTCCTGAGCACCGGTGCCCAAAACTGGATACAGTACTCCATGTGCGGTCTAACTAGGGATTTGTACAGAGGCAGTATAATGCTCTCATCATGTGTATCCAGACCTCTTTTAATGCACCCCATGATCCTGTTTGCCTTGGCAGCTGCTGCCTGGCACTGGCTGCTCCAGGTAAGTTTATCATTAACTAGGATCCCCAAGTCCTTCTCCCTGTCAGATTTACCCAGTGGTTTCCCGTTCAGTGTGTAATGGTGATATTGATTCCCTCTTCCCATGTGTATAACCTTACATTTATCATTGTTAAACCTCATCTGCCACCTTTCAGCCCAAGTTTCCAACTTATCCAGATCCATCTGTAGCAGAATACTATCTTCTCTTGTATTAACTGCTTTACATAGTTTTGTATCATCTGCAAATATCGATATTTTACTGTGTAAACCTTTTACCAGATCATTAATGAATATGTTGAAGAGAACAGGTCCCAATACTGACCCCTGCGGTACCCCACTGGTCACAGCGACCCAGTTAGAGACTATACCATTTATAACCACCCTCTGCTTTCTATCACTAAGCCAGTTACTAACCCATTTACACACATGTTCCCCCCAATTACATGTGGGGGGCTGCTATTTCTGTGGGGTGTTTCTCTGGAGGCAAGAGAGGTCTGTGTTTCTTCTAATAGGGAAAGTTAGTTCTTCGGCTGGCGTGAGACGTCTAGGAATCATCGTAGGCACGTTCCCCGGCTACAGCTAGTTGTGTGTTGAGGTTCAGGATCGCGGTCAGCTCAGTTTCCATCACCCTAGAGCTTGTTTTGTTTTTTGTGCTTGTCCTTTTGTGATCCCCTGCCATTGGGATCATGACAGCAAGCCCCTCTTCCACTGCAGCAGAGCTCCAACAGGCCTTTTCACCTCAAGTCCCTGTGTCAACTAGCACAGTTTGTAGGATTCTGTCTCGAAATGGCCTCCATGGTCGAATCAGTGGCCAGAAGCCAGCACTAAACAATAGGCAAATAAAAAGCCGTGTGGCATTTGCAAAGTCCCACAGCTTGCTAAACAGATGGATGCTAGAAAAGTGGCAGAAGGTGGATTTCTCTTATGAATATTTAGTAGAATTACACCACCGCTGCCGCAAACACTGCAGGAGACCTACTGGAGCCCGTATGGATCCAAAATACACCCAGAAAACAGTTAAATTTGGTGGTGGAAAGATCATGGTCTGGGGTTACATTCTGTGTGGGGGTGTGAGAAACATTTGAAAGTCGGAAGGCAATATCAATAGCCTAAAATATCAAGAAGTATTAGCTAACTCTTATATTCCAAATCATAAAAGGGGTCAAATTCTGCAGCAGGATGGTGCTCCATCTCATACATCCATCTCTACAACAAAGTTCCTCCAGGCAAAAAAAGATCAAGGTGCTCAAGGACTGGCCAGCCCAATCACCAGACACAAACATCATTGAGCATGTTTGGGGTAGGATGAAAGAGGAAGTTTGGAAGACAAAACCAAAGAATCCAGATGAACTCTGGGAGGCATGTAAGACTGCATTCTTTGCTATTCCTGATGACTTCATTAATAAATTGTATGAATCATTGTTGAACCGCATGGATGCAGTCCTTCAAGCTCATGGAAGTCACACAAAATATTAAATATGACTCTAATAGCACCACAACTTCATTCACCAATGTTATGCAACATATATTTGTATTTTAAGTTAATTATTTGTTTGAATCTCACATTACTTTCTGTGGGAGACAAAACTTTTGTCTTGCCAAAATCTGACCATTCTGTGGCCATTAACTGATCAATATTTCTGCATTGATGCCAATTTATTTTCTTAACCTAAACCACATTTCAGAGGGTTTCAGCTTTCAAAAGAATAATTTATACAACCAATTATTAGGTTCTGTAGAAGGACGTAGATCTGGGGATTTATTATGATGGAATATAGGCTGAACTGGATGGACAAATGTCTTTTTTCGGCCTTACTAACTATGTTACTATGTTACAATGGATGAATTTAACTTCAGGTTATAAGCTTTTATTTCCATAACATGGATAAGCGACATAACTTCTGTCAGGGAGTGTACAACATGCATACTACATACATACAACATGCATACAACATATTACATACAACATGCAACATACATACAACATGCAACATACATACAACATGCAACATGCAACATACATGCAACATACTACATACTTGCAATATACTACAAACATGCAACATACATACTACATACAACATACTACATACATACAACATACTACATGCATGCAACATACATACAACATGCAGCATACTACATACATGCAACATACTACATACATGCAACATAATACATACATGCAACATGCATATTACATACAACATACTACATATATGCAACATACTACAAACATGCAACATACTACATACATGCTACATACTACATGCAACATACTACATGCATGCAGCACACAGTACAGACCAAAAGTTTAGACACACCTTCTCATTTAAAGATTTTTCTGTATTTTTATGACTATAAAAATTGTAAATTCACACTGAAGGCATCAGAACTATTTATTAACACATGTGGAATTATATACTTAAAAAAAGTGTGAAACAACTGAAAATATGTCTTATATTCTAGGTTCTTCAAAGTAGCCACCTTTTGCTTTGATGACTGCTTTGCACACTCTTGACATTCTCTTGATGAGGTTCAAGAGGTAGTCACCTGAAATGGTCTTCCCTCAATCTTGAAGGAGTTCCCAGAGATGCTTAGTAGGGTTGAGCGACTTTTACTTTTTTTGGATCGAGTCGGGTTTTGCGAAACTCGACTATGTCAAAAGTCGAGTCGAGTGAAATCGGCCGATTATCGCGAAAAGTCGGGGATCGACCGAAACACGAAACCCAATGCAAGTCAATGGGGAAGCATAGTCGGCAGTGGGTGGAGGCCAGGAAAACACCTACAGTGCCCATTTTAATGGCAAAAACATCCATTCTTGTTACTGAAGCTTGTCAATCTTTATTTACCTTATAATACTAGTTAGGCATTGGAAATTAGGGGTTATTTGGCTAAAGTTTGGGGGGTATGGCTGGTTCAAGTTTTTAGTGGGCCCAGGAAACGTGGACTACGTCACAGCAGTGGAGCAGGGAGAGGTAAGCATTTCAACTTTGCAAATGCTGTGATCCTGAGCAAGCAGGGGGGGCCTGTTGTGAATTCTGTTGTCAAGCTCCCTCCTGTGATCATGAATGGTACTTCGGCTGGTTCTGTCCATGGGCTTCCTCTGGTAGTTGTGAATGGGGCTGCGGCTTCTGAGGTTCCTTCCACAGGTGACGAGGTTAATTCGTTAGCTGGCTACTCTATTTAACTCCACCTAGATCATTGCTCCATGCCACCTGTCAATGTTCCAGTATTGGTCTAGTTCACTCCTGGATCGTTCTTGTGACCTGTCTTCCCAGCAGAAGCTAAGTTCCTGCTTGTTTTTCTTTAGTTTGCTATTTTTCTGTCCAGCTTGCTATTTTGATTGTTTTCTTGCTTGCTGGAAGCTCTGGGACGCAGAGGGAGCGCCTCCGCATCGTGAGTCGGTGCGGAGGGTCTTTTTGCGCCCTCTGCGTGGTCTATTTGTAGTTTTTTGTGCTGACCGCAAAGCTACCTTTCCTATCCTTTGTCTGTTCAGTAAGTTGGGCCTCACTTTGCTAAATCTATTTCATCTCTGTGTTTGTAATTTTCATCTTACTCACAGTCATTATATGTGGGGGGCTGCTTTTTCCTTTGGGGAATTTCTCTGAGGCAAGGTAGGCTTTATTTTTCTATCTTTAGGGCTAGCTGGTTCCTTAGGCTGTGTCGAGTTGCATAGGGAGCGTTAGGAGCAATCCACGGCTATTTCTAGTGTGTGTGATAGGATTAGGGATTGCGGTCAGCAGAGTTCCCATGTCTCAGAGCTCGTCCTATATTATCAGTAACTATCAGGTCATTCCGTGTGCTCTTAACCACCAGGTCCATTATTGTCCTGACCACCAGGTCATAACAGTACAGGTGGCCCAAAGTACTAATGCATCTCAATAGAGGGATAAGAGAAGTTCTGAGACCATTTTTTTTTCTTTGCAGTGTGTTTTGTCTCTCTTTTCCCCTTTACCTCTGGGTGGTTCAGGATACAGGTGTAGATATGGACATTCAAGGTCTGTCCTCTTGTATGAATAATCTCACTGCAAGGGTACAAAACATTCAAGATTTTGTGGTTCAGAATCCTATGTTAGAGCCTAGGATTCCAATTCCTGATTTGTTTTTTGGGGATAGATCTAAGTTTCTGAATTTCAAAAATAATTGTAAATTGTTTCTTGCTTTGAAACCTCGCTCCTCAGGTGACCCTGTTCAACAAGTGAAAATCATTATTTCTTTGTTACGTGGCGACCCTCAAAACTGGGCATTTTCCCTTGCGCCAGGAGATCCGGCATTGCGTGATGTTGATGCGTTTTTTCAAGCGCTCGGATTGCTTTATGATGAACCTAATTCAGTGGATCAGGCAGAGAAAATCTTGCTGGCTCTGTGTCAGGGTCAGGATGAGGTAGAGATATATTGTCAGAAGTTTAGGAAGTGGTCTGTACTCACTCAGTGGAATGAATGTGCCCTGGCAGCAATTTTCAGAAAGGATCTCTCTGAAGCCCTTAAGGATGTCATGGTGGGATTTCCCATGCCTGCTGGTCTGAATGAGTCTATGTCTTTGGCCGTTCAGATCGATCGACGCTTACGTGAGCGTAAAGCTGTGCACCATTTGGCGGTATTATCTGAGCATAGACCAGAGCCTATGCAATGTGATAGGACTTTGACCAGAGCTGAACGGCAAGAACACAGACGTCGGAATGGGCTGTGTTTTTACTGTGGTGATTCCACTCATGCTATCTCCGATTGTCCTAAGCGCACTAAGCGTTTCGCTAGGTCTGCCACCATTGGTACGGTACAGTCGAAATTTATTTTGTCCGTTAGTCTGATCTGCTCATTGTCATCCTATTCTGTTATGGCATTTGTGGATTCAGGCGCTGCCCTGAATTTGATGGACTTGGAGTTTGCCAGGCGCTGTGGTTTTTTCTTGGAGCCCTTGCAGTATCCTATTCCATTGAGAGGAATTGATGCTACGCCTTTGGCCAAGAATAAGCCTCAGTACTGGACCCAATTGACCATGTGCATCGCTCCTGCAGATCAGGAGGATATTCGCTTTTTGGTGTTGCATAATCTGCATGATGTGGTCGTTTTGGGGTTGCCATGGCTACAGATCCATAATCCAGTATTGGATTGGAAATCTATGTCTGTGTCCAGCTGGGGTTGTCAGGGAGTACATGGTGATGTTCCATTTTTGTCTATTTCGTCATACACCCCTTCTGAAGTCCCGGAGTTTTTGTCGGATTACCGGGATGTATTTGATGAGCCCAAATCCAGTGCCCTACCTCCTCATAGGGATTGCGATTGTGCTATCAATTTGATTCCTGGTAGTAAGTTTCCTAAGGGCCGACTGTTCAATTTATCTGTGCCAGAGCACGCCGCTATGCGGAGTTATGTAAAGGAATCCTTGGAGAAGGGTCATATTCGCCCGTCGTCACCATTGGGAGCAGGGTTCTTTTTTGTGGCCAAGAAGGATGGTTCTTTGAGACCTTGTATTGATTACCGCCTTCTTAATAAGATCACAGTCAAATTTCAGTACCCTTTGCCGCTGCTGTCTGATTTATTTGCTCAGATTAAGGGGGCTAGTTGGTTCACCAAGATAGATCTTCGAGGGGCGTATAATCTTGTGCGTATTAAACAGGGCGATGAATGGAAAACAGCATTTAATACGCCCGAGGGCCATTTTGAGTACCTGGTTATGCCATTCGGGCTTTCCAATGCTCCATCAGTATTTCAGTCCTTTATGCATGACATCTTCCGAGAGTACCTGGATAAATTCCTGATTGTATATTTGGATGATATTTTGGTCTTCTCGGATGATTGGGAGTCTCACGTGAAGCAGGTTAGAATGGTGTTTCAGGTCCTTCGTGCAAATTCTTTGTTTGTGAAGGGGTCAAAGTGTCTCTTTGGAGTTCAGAAGGTTTAATTTTTGGGTTTAATTTTTTCCCCTTCTACTATCGAGATGGACCCTGTTAAAGTCCAGGCCATTTATGATTGGACTCAGCCCACATCTGTGAAGAGTCTGCAAAAGTTCCTGGGCTTTGCTAATTTTTATCGTCGCTTCATCAGTAATTTTTCTAGTGTTGCTAAACCGTAGACTGATTTGACCAAGAAGGGTGCTGATGTGGTCAATTGGTCTTCTGTGGCTGTGGAAGCTTTTCAGGAGTTGAAGCATCGTTTTTCTTCTGCCCCTGTGTTGTGCCAGCCAGATGTTTCGCTTCCGTTTCAGGTCGAGGTTGATGCTTCTGAGATTGGAGCAGGGGCTGTTTTGTCGCAAAGAAGTTCTGATGGCTCGGTGATAAAACCATGTGCCTTCTTTTCTAGAAAGTTTTTGCCTGCTGAGCGCAATTATGATGTTGGCAATCGAGAGTTGTTGGCCATGAAGTGGGCATTCGAGGAGTGGCGTCATTGGCTTGAAGGAGCCAAGCATTGCGTGGTGGTCTTGACGGATCACAAGAATTTGACTTATCTTGAGTCTGCCAAACGGTTGAATCCTAGACAGGCTCGTTGGTCGCTATTTTTCTCCCGTTTTGATTTTGTGGTTTCGTACCTTCCAGGCTCTAAGAATGTGAAGGCTGATGCCCTGTCAAGGAGTTTTGTGCCCGACTCTCCGGCTGTTCCTGAGCCGGCGGGTATTCTCAAAGAGGGGGTAATTTTGTCTGCCATTTCCCCTGATTTGCGGCGGGTGCTGCAAAAATTTCAGGCTGATAGACCTGACCGTTGCCCAGCAGAGAAACTGTTTGTCCCTGATAAATGGACTAGTAGAGTTATCTCTGAGGTTCATTGTTCAGTGTTGGCTGGTCATCCGGGAATCTTTGGTAGCAGAGATTTGGTGGCTAGATCCTTTTGGTGGCCGTCTTTGTCGCGGGATGTGCGTTCTTTTGTGCAGTCCTGTGGGATTTGTGCTCGGGCTAAGCCCTGCTATTCTCGTGCCAGTGGGTTGCTTTTGCCCTTGCCGGTCCCGAAGAGGCCCTGGACGCATATCTCTATGGATTTTATTTCGGATCTCCCTGTCTCTCAAAAGATGTCGGTCATTTGGGTGGTTTGTGATCGCTTCTCTAAGATGGTCCATTTGGTACCCTTGTCTAAATTGCCTTCCTCCTCTGATTTGGTGCCATTGTTTTTCCAGCATGTGGTTCGTTTACATGGCATTCCGGAGAACATAGTTTCGGACAGAGGTTCCCAGTTTGTTTCGAGGTTTTGGCGAGCCTTTTGTGCTAGGATGGGCATTGATTTGTCTTTTTCCTCGGCTTTCCATCCTCAGACAAATGGCCAAACCGAACGAACTAATCAGATTTTGGAAACATATCTGAGATGCTTTGTTTCTGCTGATCAGGATGATTGGGTGTCCTTTTTGCCTTTGGCTGAGTTCGCCCTTAATAATCGGGCCAGCTCGGCTACTTTGGTTTTGCCGTTTTTCTGCAATTCTGGTTTCCATCCTCATTTCTCTTCAGGGCAGGTTGAGTCTTCGGACTGTCCTGGTGTAGATACTGTGGTGGATAGGTTGCAGCAGATTTGGACTCATGTGGTGGACAATTTGACATTGTCCCAGGAGAAGGCTCAATGTTTCGCTAACCGCCGGCGCTGTGTGGGTCCCCGACTTTGTGTTGGGGATTTGGTTTGGTTGTCGTCTCGTTATGTTCCTATGAAGGTTTCCTCTCCTAAGTTTAAGCCTCGTTTCATTGGTCCGTATAAGATTTCTGACGTTTTCAATCCTGTGTCGTTTCGTTTGACCCTTCCAGCTTCTTTTGCCATCCATAATGTATTCCATAGGTCATTGTTGCGGAGATACGTGGCGCCTGTGGTTCCATCCGTTGATCCTCCTGCCCTGGTGTTGGTTGAGGGAGAGTTGGAGTATGTGGTGGAGAAGATTTTGGATTCTCGTATTTCGAGATGGAAACTCCAGTACCTGGTCAAATGGAAGGGTTATGGTCAGGAAGATAATTCCTGGGTCTTTGCCTCCGATGTTCATGCTGCCGATCTGGTTCGTGCCTTTCATTTGGCTCGTCCTGGTCGGCCTGGGGGCTCTGGTGAGGGTTCGGTGACCCCTCCTCAAGGTGGGGGTACTGTTGTGAATTCTGTTGTCAAGCTCCCTCCTGTGGTCATGAATGGTACTTCGGCTGGTTCTGTCCATGGGCTTCCTCTGGTAGTTGTGAGTGGGGCTGCGGCTTCTGAGGTTCCTTCCACAGGTGACGAGGTTAATTCGTTAGCTGGCTGCTCTATTTAACTCCACCTAGATCATTGCTCCATGCCACCTGTCAATGTTCCAGTATTGGTCTAGTTCACTCCTGGATCGTTCTTGTGACCTGTCTTCCCAGCAGAAGCTAAGTTCCTGCTTGTTTTTCTTTAGTTTGCTATTTTTCTGTCCAGCTTGCTATTTTGATTGTTTTCTTGCTTGCTGGAAGCTCTGGGACGCAGAGGGAGCGCCTCCGCATCGTGAGTCGGTGCGGAGGGTCTTTTTGCGCCCTCTGCGTGGTCTTTTTGCAGTTTTTTGTGCTGACCGCAAAGCTACCTTTCCTATCCTCTGTCTGTTCAGTAAGTCGGGCCTCACTTTGCTAAATCTATTTAATCTCTGTGTTTGTAATTTTCATCTTACTCACAGTCATTATATGTGGGGGGCTGCCTTTTCCTTTGGGGAATTTCTCTGAGGCAAGGTAGGCTTTATTTTTCTATCTTTAGGGCTAGCTGGTTCCTTAGGCTGTGTCGAGTTGCATAGGGAGCGTTAGGAGCAATCCACGGCTATTTCTAGTGTGTGTGATAGGTTTAGGGATTGCGGTCAGCAGAGTTCCCACGTCTCAGAGCTCGTCCTATATTATCAGTAACTATCAGGTCATTCCGTGTGCTCTTAACCACCAGGTCCATTATTGTCCTGGCCACCAGGTCATAACAGGGGCCCACTCGTTCGCATTGGCACTGGCACAGGGCCCCTCAAAGTACGGCGGTGTGTTTGCATGGCGGGGGCGCCTCCCACCTGCAGCGACACTTTTGCGTACTATGAGGGGCCCTGTGCCAGTGACGTCGCCAATGAGTATGCCCCCCACCTGATGAAGGAACCTGCACTTTCATCTGCACCTTCCTCTTTGTCCCCATGTAAGGTGGTATAGTATGCGGGAAGGGGAACCTGACTTTCAGTGAGGTCAGATTCTGGCTGTGTAGTGTGCAAGGGGAATGTAGTGGTGTGGGTCAGTGTACCAGCAGACTCATCTAGCACTGGCAGGGCAATGGGCAGGATGAGGAGGAAACACAGATATAGACCCAAATAATAAAGTGGGCTAAATGCAGTTCAAAATTGGTAACAGGACTGAACAGGTGTTAGGACTGGCGGAACGCACCAAGTATAAGGTGTAATGGTATTAGGTGCGTTCGCCGTCCGAGGTCCACCGTGCAGGTGAAAGACCCTGCTGCTAGTAAGACGGACTATATGGCGGTACTAAGTATACACACATGGGTTAACTTCACCCTGCGTGAAGGAAGCGATCCTGTTGCGTCACAGGACCGCAGTACCGCACATAAAGCGCGAGCAAGAAGTCAGCGGACTCAACCCCTACACAGGATTGAAGTCCGATTAGACACTTGCTGGCACAACACCGCAACTGGGTGTGTCAGAGGAATATAAATAATAATATAAAGGCACAAGAGTGCGTGCGGTGCCGCATTGACGGATGCCACTAACCACCCAGGCTTGGGTCAGGAAAGCGCAGAGCAAGCGCACGGCGCCGTACTGGCGGACACAGCAACTGGTAGCTGAAATGTGTGTTTCGTGCTGTTGGATAAGTCGGGCGCTAGATAGCAAACATACACCTTCCGCGAACAGACATTCAATAGGGAGGGTTATTTAAAGAGCGACTTTCACTCACAACACACACACATATTACAAGACAATACTAGCGCATGGCCGTGCGGCCATGCGAGGCTTAAATAGCTGCAGCATGTTTAGGACCTTCCAAAGAAGGACCAATGGAGTGCTGCAGCACCTGAGCATGTGACCCTGGATCTCCACTGAGAGATCTCGCCCTGGGCATGCTCAGAGTGCAAAGCAGGATTTAGTCCTAGCAGCTACAAGGACCTTAGCTGCAGTATCTGATCATGTGACCCTCGATCTCCACTGAGAGATCTTACTCTGGGCATGCTCAGAATGTAAAAAGCAGGACTTAGCCCAAGAAACGTCCGCTCGCCGCTGCCCAGCACTGACTTCAATGGGAGAAGCAGGAAACGCAGCAGTAACTCTAAGCACAGAGTCAGACTGAGCGAGACGCTGGGATCGACGTCTCTGCTGAGCAAGCTCCACTGTGGCAGGAGAAGAATGGGAGACCGCAGCAGAGATGGCCCGAGATTCCCCCTGTGCAGAGGCAGGAACTCGACCCCTAACATTACCCCCCCTCCTAGGGCCCCCCCCCCCCCTGGGCCTCGCTACGTTCGAAGGCAGTAATGAGCTGCGGAGCCCGAATGTGCTCAGCAGGCTCCCAGGGCCTGTCCTCAGGACCATAACCCTTCCAATCCACCAAATAGAATTTTTTACCACGTACCACCTTGTACCCTAAAATAGCGTTCACCTCGTAATCATCCGTAGACGAACCCGATGTCCCGGTAGATGACTCAGAAAATCGGGACATGTATACGGGCTTAAGGAGGGACACATGAAAGGTGTCGGTGATACCAAGGCGTGGATGAAGGGCCAGACAGTAGACCACAGGATTAACCTGTTCGAGGACCTTGAAGGGACCCAAGTAGCGAGGTGCAAACTTAGTGGACTCTACATGCAGCCTGATGTTACGGGTGGAGAGCCACACTAAATCACCAGGAGCAAAGGTCGGGGCAGAGCGCCGATGTGCATCGGCGGAGGACCTCATTCTCTCCTTTGAGGCCCGAATGGCATCCTGAGTGCGGTCCCAAATGTCCCGTGCCTCCACTGCCCAGTCTGCCACCCTGGAGTCAGCAGAGGACATGGGCATAGGCACAGGAACCCGCGGATGCTGGCCGTAATTAAGGAGGAAAGGTGTCTGACCAGTGGAGTCGGCTACAGCGTTATTAAGGGCAAACTCTGCCCATGGTAATAAAGATGCCCAGTCATCCTGCCTGGCAGAAACAAAATGTCGTAGATTTGTGACCAGAGTCTGATTGGCCCTCTCTACCAACCCATTCGTCTCGGAATGATATGCGGAAGAGAGATTTAACTCAATGCTGAGAAGACGACAAAGCTCTCTCCAGAACCGAGACGCAAACTGGGGACCCCGGTCACTGACAATTTTGTCTGGCATGCCGTGTAGGCGGAAGATGTGTCTTATGAACAACGCTGCCAAGGCCCGTGCAGAAGGTAACCGTGGGAGCGGCACCAAATGCACCATTTTCGAGAAATGATCGGTAATAACCCAAATGACGGTACAGCCGCGAGACTTGGGCAAACCCACTACAAAGTCCATCCCGACCATCTCCCAGGGCCTGTCTGCCACCGGCAAGGGATAGAGTAACCCAGACGGCCGTTGTCGAGGAGACTTATTTTTGGCGCATGAAACACACGCCAGAATGTAATCTCTGACATCTCGGAGCATATGCGGCCACCAGTACGTCCTCGCCAGCAGCTCAGATGTCCTTTTTGTCCCAAAGTGTCCACCCAACCTGGAGGAATGAGCCCAAGAGAGAACCTCTGGTCGCAAATTTATGGGCACAAAAGTCTTGCCCGGAGGCACAGACTCAAGCAACACCGGAGCCACGGTTCTCAAGCTCTCAGAAGGAACAATAAGCCGAGGCTCTCCTTCCTCCTCCTCAGATGACACAACAGAGCGAGAAAGGGCATCAGCTCGAATGTTCTTCTCCCCAGCGAGATAATGGAGGGTGAAGTGGAATCGGGAGAAGAATAAGGACCATCTGGCCTGGCGAGAATTTAGCCGCTGGGCTGTTTGCAAATATAGCAAATTTTTGTGGTCTGTGAAAACGAGCCCCCTCCAAAAGATGTCTCCACTCTGAGAAAGCCAATTTCATCGCTAGCAACTCCCTGTCCCCGATGGAATAATTCCTCTCCGCTGGTGTGAAGGTCTTGGAGAAGAAGAAGCACGGATGCTTCCGACCTTGAGCATCCTTTTGGAAGAGGACTGCTCCAGCACCAACGGAAGAGGCATCCACCTCCATTATAAACGGCTTATCGACATCGGGACGATGTAAGATGGGAGCGCTAGCAAAATGAGACTTAGTAGAAGAAAAGGCCCTGGAGACCTCTTCAGACCACACTTTGGGATTTGCTCCCTTCTTGGTGAGGGCTACCAAGGGAGCTACCAGAGTTGAGAAGTGGGGAATGAACTGGCGGTAATAATTAATGAACCCCATAAAGCGCTGCACCGCCTTAAGAGAATGGGACTCTTGCCAGTCCATCACAGCCTGTAGTTTGGCAGGATCCATAGCCAATCCCTGGGCGGAGATGATATAGCCCAGGAACGGTAAAGACTCCTGCTCAAACATACACTTCTCCAACTTTGCATAAAGAGAGTTTGCCCATAGGAGGTCGAAGACTCTGCCAACATCTCTCCGGTGGGAGTCAATATCTGGAGAAAAGATGAGAATATCATCCAGATAGACTACAACCGAGGTGGAAAGCATATCCCGGAAGATGTCGTTGACAAAGTCTTGGAAAACGGCTGGGGCATTACAGAGCCCGAAGGGCATCACCAGATACTCATAGTGCCCATCTCTGGTGTTAAATGCCGTTTTCCATTCTTCCCCCTCATGGATGCGAATCAGGTTGTAAGCACCCCGCAGATCTAGTTTGGTAAACACCCTTGCTCCCCGAAGCCTATCGAAAAGCTCAGATATCAAGGGCAAAGGATACTTGTTCTTAACGGTGATAGCGTTAAAACCCCTTTAGTCTATGCATGGACGTAGTTCCCCATTCTTATTCTGCACGAAAAAGAACCCTGCCCCAGCAGGTGACACTGACTTCCTGATGAACCCTCTTGCCAGATTCTCTTGAATGTACTGAGACATTGCCTCCGTCTCCGGGAGAGACAATGGATAGACTCGACCCCGGGGATGCTCAGCACCAGGCAAGAGATCAATAGGACAGTCATAGGGGCGATGGGGCGGAAGGGTCTCTGCCGCCTTTTTGGAGAACACGTCTGCATACGACCAATATTGCTTGGGGAGAGAGGATAGATCTGCGGGTACCTCTGTAGTAGCAACCTGAACGCACTCTCGGTGACACCTACCCCCACATGATTCACCCCATCCCAGAATTCTGCCTGAGGACCACTCGATGTGAGGAGAGTGGTACCGTAACCAAGGTATCCCCAACAGGACCTCATCAATCCCCTCAGGAATGATGAGCAGAGATATAATCTCCTGATGGGATGGTGACATGGACAGAGTAAAAGGGATGGTCTGATGTGTTATCTGTGCGGGCAGTGTCGACCCATTCACCACTCGTACCGTTACTGATTGAGGTAGCATAACCAGGGGTATTGCGTGACGTTGGGCGAAGGCAGAAGACATAAAATTGCCCTCCGCCCCAGAATCCACGCAGAGGTCTACCGAGTGGGAGGATGAGCCTAATGTTATTGTCCCCTTAAAGGATAATTTGGAGGCAAACGTCGCCTGTCTAGTGCACCTCCACCTACTACCACTAGACGCTGACGTTTCCTCGACCGCTGGAGACATCTGGTGGCAAGATGTCCTGACTGTTGGCAAACATGACAAACCTGGAGTGCACGAGCGGTCCGGGACTTAGATCCCGCTCGTGACACTACCATAGGCTCATGGGACTCAGGAGCCTGGACTGGAGATTCCAAAGGTTTGGCGAAGGTGGGAGCCAGCCGAAACCTCTGCCTACACTGGGCTCGCTCTAACCTCCGCTCGTGAAAACGGAGGTCAATACGAGTGGATTCTGTTATTAATTCCTCCAGTGTGGCGGGAATCTACCTAGTGGCCAGGGCATCCTTAACGTGGTCAGCCAGCCCCCTCCAAAATATAGGAATAAGGGCCTTATCCGACCACTCCAGCTCAGATGCTAGCGTGCGGAAGTGGACGGCAAACTGGCTGACCAAGGATGAGCCCTGAGTCAATGCCAACAGTTGGAGCGCCGTATCATGGGTGACACGAGGTCCTAAAAAGACCTGTTTCAGAGTGCTCAGGAATAACAGAGCACTCTGCACCACATGAGCGCCACGCTCCCACAGCGGCGTAGCCCACTGCAACGCCCTGTCTGACAATAAAGATACCATAAAGCCCACCTTAGCCCGCTCTGTAGGGAAACGAGAGGCCAGAAGCTTGAGATGTATTGAGCACTGACTCACGAAACCCCTACAGGACTTACTGTCACCAGAAAAATTTCTCTGGTAGCGGGAGGCAAGATAGCGTCGGTACAGGGGCGGCAGTGGAAAAGGTAGCTGCAGCCACACTTGCAGCCTTAACAGCGACAGCAGTAACATCCACAGCTGAGGTTGAACGCTCAAGAGCCGCCAACCTTCCCTCCAGCTGCTGGATGTACCGCTGTGAACGCTGATCGTCCGTCATTACTAGCCAGACCTTGGCGCTAGTATTATGTTAGGACTGGCGGAACGCACCAAGTATAAGGTGTAATGGTATTAGGTGCGTTCGCCGTCTGAGGTCCACCATGCAGGTGAAAGACCCTGCTGCTAGTAAGACGGACTATATGGCGGTACTAAGTATACACACATGGGTTAACTTCACCCTGCGTGAAGGAAGCGATCCTGTTGCGTCACAGGACCGCAGTACCGCACATAAAGCGCGAGCAAGAAGTCAGCGGACTCAACCCCTACACAGGATTGAAGTCCGATTAGACACTTGCTGGCACAACACCGCAACTGGGTGTGTCAGAGGAATATAAATAATAATATAAAGGCACAAGAGTGCGTGCGGTGCCGCACTGACGGATGCCACTAACCACCCAGGCTTGGGTCAGGAAAGCGCAGAGCAAGCGCACGGCGCCGTACTGGCGGACACAGCAACTGGTAGCTGAAATGTGTGTTTCGTGCTGTTGGATAAGTCGGGCGCTAGATAGCAAACATACACCTTCCGCGAACAGACATTCAATAGGGAGGGTTATTTAAAGAGCGACTTTCACTCACAACACACACATATATTACAAGACAATACTAGCGCATGGCCGTGTTGGCATGCGAGGCTTAAATAGCTGCAGCATGTTTAGGACCTTCCAAAGAAGGACCAATGGAGTGCTGCAGCACCTGAGCATGTGACCCTGGATCTCCACTGAGAGATCTCACCCTGGGCATGCTCAGAGTGCAAAGCAGGATTTAGTCCTAGCAGCTACAAGGACCTTAGCTGCAGTATCTGATCATGTGACCCTCGATCTCCACTAAGAGATCTTACTCTGGGCATGCTCAGAATGTAAAAAGCAGGACTTAGCCCCAGAAACGTCCGCTCGCCGCTGCCCAGCACTGACTTCAATGGGAGAAGCAGGAAACGCAGCAGTAACTCTAAGCACAGAGTCAGACTGAGCGAGACGCTGGGATCGACGTCTCTGCTGAGCAAGCTCCACTGTGGCAGGAGAAGAATGGGAGACCGCAGCGGAGATGGCCCGAGATTCCCCCTGTACAGAGGCAGGAACTCGACCCCTAACACCAGGCGGCATTGCTTTGTTCAGTGGAGGACCACTGTAATGAGAGGCTGACACAGTGAGTAGGCCCAAATCAGTAAGTAGGCTAAATGCAGTTCAAAATTGGCAACAGTAGACAGGCAGCACTGCTTTGTTCAGTGGAGAACAGCAAGGAGCGGCAGACACCGTTAGTAGGCCCAACCAAACTAGTAGGCCAAATGCAGTTTAATATTAAAACTACTTAATGAAAGACTGAAGATTGAAGCTAAGGCAAGTAAACCAGGAGAACACCTAGGAGTGGCAGACACCGTTAGTAGGCCCCAACCAAACTAGTAGGCCAAATGCAGTTTAATATTAAATCTGACGTGACCACAGGTCCTTTCAGTACATTCACTACCTGGCGTTCTGCTCACTCCAGCTCAGCTGTTACGGTGTTTTCTTGCCCAGCTCTCGGGTGCTGTGAGTATAGCTGTCACAGGCTGTCTGAGACTCTGGGTTCTCACTGTCAGGGCAGCATAAACCACTGGGGAGTGCCACCTGGTGGTTTCTCCTGATACAATTTAGCACACTCCCAGAAAACATGAGTGTGATGGCCCAGAGAACTATGGCAGCGCCAACAGGAACTATCGTCTAACAGGCCTAACTGAGTCAGTCTGGCAGGAGTTAAGTGCCACCTAGTCAAAATCTTGTAGGAGTTTTCTTGAAGTAGTATGCATCGAAAGAATCCCCGTGCAATAGCTAGAATGTTAGAGGTTTGCATCTCTGTAAAAATAACCCCCATCTCTATTTCCCAGGAGAGAAGGAATGCAGGTTTAGAATGGGTGTTGGTGGAGTTGAGTTGAAAGTAAAGTGGGAGACGCTTTTCATTTCGGGATGTGGGGTTTTAAACATTATGTCAAGTCATGACCAAACAGAACTCTGGGGAAACTTCTTTTTGAAGTTAAGGAGTGTACGTTTAATGTGTAGTGCTTGGAGAAAGTTTTTAGGTTGCGTTAGAGAATCTGGAGGACAGGTCCCTCCATGAAGGATTCTATCTTTATAGAAGTTCTTTAAAGGCTCTTTGGGAAGTGAGGACCACAATCTATACGGGTCTCTATAGCTCGGATCTATTAAAAATGGTATAGAGCATATTGGAACAAACACAGAGGGGAAGGAATCTAAGGGAAGTTCCTTGTTTAATGAGCGCCTTATTTTAAGTGTTGTTAGAGTCACCTCATCCAATCTGAGATCGTTAAGAGGCTTCGCTAGTGACCATAGGTGAGGTATTCCCGTCTGCCCCAACAGTGCTAAATCTACATTATCATAGTTACCCTTCTAGTAGCTATCTACTATCTTTAACCATCTGGATATGTGTACTGCTCGGAAACACAGGGCCGGATCAGGGACTCTCAGACCGCCCTCCAATGTCGAGCGGGAGAGAAATCTGTATGGAATTCTAGCTGGTTTCTGTTTCCAAATAAATTTAGATATTAAAGATTTTAGGTTTTTAAAAAAGGTTTGTGGAGCATTAATCGGAACCATGTTTAATGTGTGTAAAATAATTGGCATAATGTAAGTCTTAAAGATGTTAATGCGTCCCAGCCAGGACAAAGTGGGCAAATTGTATATTTTCAGCAAACCTTGCATCTTTTTGAATAAAGTGGGATAATTAGCTTGGAAGAGGTGGCTAGGATTTCTTGTAATATATATACCTATATATTTTATTGAGTGCGTCGTCCAAGAAAAGGGGCACTGAGAATAAAATGTGGAGAGTCGTGAATGGCGAAGGGAAATGTTTAAAGCAATAGATTTTGTGGTATTAATTTTAAAATTGGATAAATGCCCGTATAGCTGAAAAATGTCTAGAATTGCCGGGAAGCCTGGGAAGGGTTAGTAATCAAAAAAAGCAAGTCATCAGCAAAGGCTAAAGTTTTCAACTCCAACGAGCCAATCTTTAAGCCTCGGACTAGTGTTCCCTGGCGTATTTTTTGAATTAGTGTTTCTATAACCAAAATAAATAGAGATGGGGACAATGGGCACCCCTGTCTCGTACCATTTTGAATATTGAAGCTATTTGACAGGGTGCCGTTTACCCGTACCTTAGCCATTGGTTGTGAGTAGAGGGAGAGAATTGCACCAATAAATTGTGTTGGGAAGCCAAACTTAATCAAAGCTTGTTCCATAAAGCACCAGCTCACCCTGTCGAATGCTTTCTCGGCATCTGTTGACAGGAGGACTAAGGGGATCCCTTTATTCTTAGTGAATGTAATGGACTGAATAATTTTAGCAGAATTATCTTTACCTTCCTTTCACGAATCCCACTTGATCTGAGTGGATCAATTTAGGTAAATAGGAGCTCAGCCTAGTAGCTAAGATTTTTGCCCAGAGCTTGATGTCTGAGTTAAGAAGGGAAATGGGTCTATAGTTTGAACAGACTGTAGGATCTTTACCTTCCTTAGGGATTACAGAAATAAAGGCCTCTAAGGATTGCCTAAGTAAGGGTTGACCCTCTAGGAGTGAATTAAATAAGGATACTAAATGAGGCAGAAGTTGCTTAATGAATTTTTTGTAATAAATAATAGGCAGTCCATCAGGGCCTGGGGCCTTCCCATTGGGAATCAAAGTTAAAGTTTCCTGTATCTCATTAGGGGAGATAGGTGCTAATAATCTCTGCTGACCTTCCTCAGAGATTTTGGGTAGCTTAAGGGGTGCGAGAAAATCATTTATTTTGGTGAGAATTTCAGGTGGGTCCCCCAAATGTGGCGATGTAGGTAAATTATAAAGGCCTTCATAAAAAGATCAAAACTCTTCTGCAATGTCTTGAGTCCTATATTTATGCGACTTATCAGTTGATACTATGTGATTTATAAACCTCCGTTCATTGCATTTTTTAAGCAATGAAGTCATTAACTTACTGCCTCTATTACCATGTAGATAAAATTTATGTTGGCTCCTCATGTAGATTTTAGCGGACTGTATTTTAAGAAGGTTTTTTAGAGTACTTCTTAAGTCAAATAACTCGTTTTGTATTACCTTGCTTTGGGATTTTTTATGGATCTTCTCCAGGGTGTTAATTTGGTGTAAAATAGATATTATATGTTTTGATCTTTCTTTTTGATGAATGCACCCAGGGCTATGAATTCGCCCCTCATAACGGCTTTATGTGTTTCCCATATAATGGCCGTTGAGGGTCCAGAATTGGAATTCTCCTGGAAAAAGCAGTTAAGCGTGTCCGCTAGTTTAGATGTCTGAATATCCGAATCTAACAAAGTCTCGTTTAGGGACCAAGTCATTGTCTGTCTGGGCAGGGAGTCAATGCTCATTTCTAGAAAGATGGGGGCATGGTCTGACAAAGGGCACAGAAAAATCGATGAATCCAGCAGGAATGTAGTAAAATCACTAAATTTATTTCTTCATTTTTTTTTAAAAAAGGAAAGGGTTGTATCCTATGGTACACCACTTGTAAATAGGTATAATTTCTTACAGCATTATGCACACATGGCAGCGTTCTTCCGACGCGTTTCGACTAACGCCTTAACCATGATTAAGACGTTAGTCGAAACGCGAGTCGGAAGAACGCTGCCATGTGTGCATACTGCTGTAAGAAATTATACCTATATACAAGTGGTGTACCATAGGATACAACCCTTTCCTTTTTTTAAAAAAAATGAAGAAATAAATTTAGTGATTTTACTACATTCCTGCTGGATTCATCGATTTTTCTGTGGACTGAGTGCTCAACTTTTCCGTGCAGGAACAGGTGTGGAATAGCCGATATTCAGGTGAGCTGACTATCTTTTGGTTTTCTATGGTCTGACAAAGTTATGTTGTCAATAGAGGCCTATTTAATAAATTGAAGGCTAGGCATCTGGGTTAGAAGGTAATCAATTCTATGAAAAGCAAAGAGAACAAGAGACATACCAAAAACTGGGGAACACCCTTAGTATAAGGTTATAAATGTAAAAAAGATATTTTATTTTATTTATTCTTGAAGTCCAAACAACACATACCACATAGAAAATAGTTACATAAAAACATAAGTATTAAAAACACTTGTATTAAAGACCACCCCAAAAAGAGAGAGGCAGAAAGAAATAAAGACCCCTAAGACCCGAAACAGTGGGTCTGGTACACTTAATAGATATAACAAACATGCACACGTAATGACCCTAGCACCGCTTGTCCAGAAAAACTGCCAAGAAGAGGTGACACTAAATAGAAATAGAAACAGAGATTATAAACCCGGGGACCCAAAATGCATGTATAAATTAACCAATCATCTTTATTATAAAAAGCTATGAAAACTCTTAGAACAATATATATTTAACAATGGATATCCACACACATGGAATCAAAAACCATAAGAGAGATATAGGAGTCCCCAATCATACAAAATATGCGAAAAAATGTATAAGCAAACTGTAAGAGTGGTAGCAAAAGCTTATACACAAAATCAGGCCAATACAGCGACCATGGAAGGCACCAGATATTTAATGGATAAAAGGTCCATGATACGAAAAAGAAAAATGGCATATGCACGGAGTGCAAAAAGGGCAAAAAAGGGGGGGGGGCAAAAACAAAAAGACATAAATAGTAGTAGAAATCACAATAGATAAAGAGGAGAAGGTTATATTGGCACCACAATTCACTAAGACACTGCAAGGGTGGTTCAAAATCAATTCTAAGTCTGTGGATATAGGGAAGATTATAAGTAACAACACTACTACTACGAGGCATGGTACCCTAATGGTAAGTTCACCAAACCAATAGCTCTACAGTTTTGTTTACGCTTAACCCATAAACGGTAGTCCGAACAGGGGATAGGAGGATAAACGACCCATCCCACCGAACGGGAGTTTGGCTGGTTATACATGTTGTACAAAAAACAGAACAAAAACCCATAAATATACATACAAACCAAACCCCCCAACCAAAATATGGCTGGTCACAAAAATAAGTACAAAGGAATAGACCCAGACTCCACCAGTAGGGAGTAATTAAAGTAAGGGAATAGACCAAAAGCACAGCAGAGTCTTATCACAAGACAATAACTGGATAAGATGACACGAGAAAGTCTACAATTGTTTGTAATATCCCGTGAACAAAAATTCTTCATTCAGGCCTTTTGGCGAGAGACTTTGAAGTTCATATATCCACTTTGTCTCGCAGCGAAGCAGATGGTTATGGATATCACCTCCCCTAATGTTCAATCTGATGGATTCCAGGCCCATCACTTTGAAACTAGAAGTTTTGCCACGATGCTTATCCAAAAAATGTGCAGCAACTGATGTTAATGTCTTGTTCTTATCCCGATCTCTCTGGGCTGTAGAAATGTTAGAAAGGTGTTGTTGCATCCTTCTCCTTATTTCCTGCGTCGTCTCTCTGACATAGATCTTTGGGCAGTCACAGAATATGGCATAGACAAGGTTACGAGACCTACATGTAAAGAATTCCCTTGGCTGGATCTGAAAAGACAAAGTCGAAACTGAAAAACCTTTCCTCTAGGATCATTGATTTACATAAAAATTTGACTAAGATTTGGTGGAATATCAGTAGTCTTGAGGAGTACAAAAAGGCGAGATTCATCCCCCGCGGGTTGCGTGTACAAATATTCCCAGCATGGGAAGTCACTCCGGAATTTCAGAAGACCTGGGAATCTGGACTCTCGAAATGCTCTACTATTCTAATTGATATGCTTATTGAACACGACCAGATCCTGCTTAGCAGAACTAAAGAAGAAATCAAGATCTGCGAGGGCAAACTTAATGATTTTGATAAGGACACTCTGGTCGCAACATTCCAATTGAAACTTAAAAACATCATTGATTTGTTTGAGAAAGATATTATTGCACGAAAAAGGAGTAAGTTCCATAGGGACAAATCAGACTTTTTGAATGGTAGAGCATTCAAATGGTCTCATCGTGGCAATCGTCGTTCCTTGATGGACGGTCCCAAGAATTCGGAAGCAACACCTCTTAGAGATGAGATTCCATCTAGTGATTTTTTATCTTCGGACCCCAGCGACGCCGAAGGCGCCAGCGGAGGGGCCGTAGGAAAAACAGGGTACAACAAAAGAAAGGGCAAAACTTATCGGAATTGGTCGCCATCGTACAGGAGGGAAACCAGATTCAACAAAAAACACTGAATATGGCACCTCAAGACAGCACTGTGGAAGGTAATCTTCAGATCATCAATTTATCTTCATACGAGTTATCTGATGTTGAACGAGGGGTACTATCTAAGGGCTTGTCTTTTTCTCCTATGAGTCCTTTGAATAAATTTATTTTGATCAAGGATGTATACCTTTTTTGTCGGCAGCTTACGTTTAAATTACTTTACCACCAACCTTCTCTTGTAGACTCTCTTCCGGATGATGAGAGACAGGTCTTCTGTGATCTCCTGGAATTATTGAAGGATAATGAGGCATCTAACGGCAATGGCAGGTTTACCAGGAGATTGCCCTCCCAGGCCACTCCGTCCTTCTCCTTATTTCCTGCGGTCCAGATCTTTTTCGACAGAGTCTGTCATGACATTGATAAATTGAAATTGGATCGTCTTAAGCATAACAACTTTGGTAAGAAGGAAAATCTTGCTCTGCTTAATTTAAAAAGAAATACTGCCTTTGTCATCCGTGAGGCAGATAAGGGGGGTAATGTTGTGTTGTGGCCCCATGACCAATATCAGAGGGAAATTGCCCGCCAATTGAGCAATGCTCATTACTATTCCCAATTGCCCTCCGATCCCACTGCTTTCTTTAAAGGGCAAATTGATTCACTTATTGGAGTGGCAGTCCAAGAGAGTATCATTTTGAAAAAAGAGGCTGATTTCCTGACCACCCCCTCTCCCATCGTCCCTACCTTTTACGCACTGCCCAAGGTTCATAAGTCTCTGGTAGAACCTCCTGGGAGACCAATTGTGTCCGGTATTGGCAGCATATTCGAACGGCCATGTATTTACGTGGATCACTTTTTACAGCCATTGGTCACCACTTTGAAATCTTTCACCAGGGACTCTACCCATCTCATGCAACTTGTGGAGGAGCTCGTGATACCAGATGGGACCTTTCTTGTTACCATGGACGTCGAGTCCCTGTATACAAGCATTCCACATCAATCAGGTATGCAGGCGGTCGGGTACTTTTTTAGTAAAATGTCAGATCGACCTCGGGAGCTGGATAGTTTCATCTTGAAACTTCTGTTTTTCATTCTAGACAAAAATTATTTTGTGTTCGACAGAAGGTTCTATAGGCAGACCTCCGGCACTGCCATGGGTGCACGGTGTGCACCCTCATATGCCAATCTTTTTCTCGGGTGGTGGGAGGAGACTGTGGTTTATACACATCAGGCATTCAATCCAAATGTCTTGGTCTGGCAAAGATACATAGACGACATCCTGATGTTATGGACTGGCCCTCTGGAAAAGTGTAATGACTTCATTGCGGATCTTAACTGTAATGTTCATAATATCAAGCTTACATCTACCATTTCAGACCGGACAATCGAATTTTTGGACATCAGACTTTCCATCGAACGGTCGAATATCATCAGCACTCTGTATCGGAAGCCGACATCAACAAACAGTCTCCTCCACTACTCTAGCTTTCACCCACAGCATCTTAAAAATGGCATACCAAAAGGCCAATTCCTTCGTTTGAAGAGAAATTGTAGTAAGGAGGTTGAATTCGTGCAGCAATCCAGGGATCTCTCGGAACGGTTCGAAAGAAGGGGCTATCCACAAAAAAGCATTTCGAAAGCATATCAGCATGCACGTCAACAGGGCAGGAAAAGCTTATTTCAAAAGAAGGTACGTGACTCTTCTCGTCCACTTTCGTTGATCACGACTTATAATAATCAGTGGTCCGATATTCGGGATGTGTTGGAACGGAACTGGGGCATACTGATGATTGATACTAGAACTATTCCATTCATCTCTCCTTCACTCTGTCTTGTGGCTAGGAGAGCTAAAAACTTGAAGGATAATTTGTGCCACAGTCACTATCAGAGGCCGGTGACTTGTCTTGGGGGAGACAAGGGGACCTTTGGGTCATATCCATGTGGAAACTGCAACATTTGTCAGTTTATGATCGCACAGGACGGTATTTCAGTTTCGACTTTGTCTTTTCAGATCCAGCCAAGGGAATTCTTTACATGTAGGTCTCGTAACCTTGTCTATGCCATATTCTGTGACTGCCCAAAGATCTATGTCGGACAGACGACGCAGGAAATAAGGAGAAGGATGCAACAACACCTTTCTAACATTTCTACGGCCCAGAGAGATCGGGATAAGAACAAGACATTAACATCAGTTGCTGCACATTTTTTGGATAAGCATCGTGGCAAAACTTCTAGTTTCAAAGTGATGGGCCTGGAATCCATCAGAATGAACATTAGGGGAGGTGATATCCATAACCATCTGCTTCGCTGCGAGACAAAGTGGATATATGAACTTCAAAGTCTCTCGCCAAAAGGCCTGAATGAAGAATTTTTGTTCACGGGATATTACAAACAATTGTTGACTTTCTCGTGTCATCTTATCCAGTTATTGTCTTGTGATAAGACTCTGCTGTGCTTTTGGTCTATTCCCTTACTTTAATTACTCCCTACTGGTGGAGTCTGGGTCTATTCCTTTGTACTTATTTTTGTGACCAGCCATATTTTGGTTGGGGGGTTTGGTTTGTATGTATATTTATGGGTTTTTGTTCTGTTTTTTGTACAACATGTATAACCAGCCAAACTCCCGTTCGGTGGGATGGGTCGTTTATCCTCCTATCCCCTGTTCGGACTACCGTTTATGGGTTAAGCGTAAACAAAACTGTAGAGCTATTGGTTTGGTGAACTTACCATTAGGGTACCATGCCTCGTAGTAGTAGTGTTGTTACTTATAATCTTCCCTATATCCACAGACTTAGAATTGATTTTGAACCACCCTTGCAGTGTCTTAGTGAATTGTGGTGCCAATATAACCTTCTCCTCTTTATCTATTGTGATTTCTACTACTATATATGTCTTTTTGTTTTTGCCCCCCCCCCTTTTTTGCCCTTTTTGCACTCCGTGCATATGCCATTTTTCTTTTTCGTATCATGGACCTTTTATCCATTAAATATCTGGTGCCTTCCATGGTCGCTGTATTGGCCTGATTTTGTGTATAAGCTTTTGCTACCACTCTTACAGTTTGCTTATAATAATAATAATAATAATAATCTTTATTTTTATATAGCGCTAACATATTCCGCAGCGCTTTACATCACATTATCATCACTGTCCCCGATTGGGCTCACAATCTAGAATTCCTATCAGTATGTCTTTGGAATGTGGGAGGAAACCGGAGTGCCCGGAGGAAACCCACGCAAACACGGAGAGAACATACAAACTCTTTGCAGATGTTGTCCTGGGTGGGATTAGAACCCAGGACCCCAGCGCTGCAAGGCTGCTGTGCTAACCACTGCGCCACCGTGCTGCTTATACATTTTTTCGCATATTTTGTATGATTGGGGACTCCTATATCTCTCTTATGGTTTTTTATTCCATGTGTGTGGATATCCATTGTTAAATATATATTGTTCTAAGAGTTTTCATAGCTTTTTATAATAAAGATGATTGGTTAATTTATACATGCATTTTGGGTCCCCGGGTTTATAATCTCTGTTTCTATTTCTATTTAGTGTCACCTCTTCTTGGCGGTTTTTCTGGACAAGCGGTGCTAGGGTCATTACGTGTGCATGTTTGTGCAACGTGTGTGCCGTAATGGGGTAGTTATATATTTTGTGCCATGTTTGAGCGGCTGTTCCAGCTTGACACCAATGGATTCTACACATTGGTATTTGTATGCGGCTATTCATTAACCCATTGGGCATGCCATTTCCATTACAACTTGGCTTGTGTCCTTGTTCATCTGCGCATGCGCTATATTGGTTTGCTTCACTTCACCGGCTCACTTTGTTTTTGTATATTTACAATGGCTCGCCTTTGTTATATTTAACATCCTTACTAATGCATTAGCGCAGGCTTTATGTATTTATTTACTTCTGTATTGAGCGCGGATACTGTTTGTCTGCGCCATTCTGTCCAGTGTATCAGTGCAGGTGGGCGGTTTTCATTGTATCTACCTGCGATCGCCGGTGACGCACTACGCGCATGCGTCGTATGAGCTTTAGCCGCCATCTTTGTACACCCGGCCGCAGGCATAGACACCTGTTCCCCACTTCCGGCATGTTGTCATTTCCGGATCGAACGCTATGTTCCCTCACACAGCTGTCTGAGTTTCTGCATTATTAGGTATAGTATTTAAGCGCGTACTGGAGTCTAATGGCTCATACCATTCCTTACCCCTGATGAAGCCACGGCTGTGGCGACACGCGTCGGGTTCTTAACCCCCCTCGGACTCCTCTTTGGGTTCTGTGTACCTACTGCTTGGACATGCGTTATGGGACCTGGAGCGTAAATATATAGGCAGTCAGTGTTCATTGGTCATCGTGGGCTTTCTGCCACGCTCATTATGGTCATGTATCCACCTCTGCTCCATACATATGTGCTTCAGTTTGCAGCTGCATTTTTTTGTTATTGAGGTATTATTTATTAATTATTTTTCTCATTAGTATTTCATTTGTATGGTTGGCTTTGGTGGTTACATGTACCTATTCCCACTGTGATTCTAATACTTCTGCACCTTATGGTGCCAGGTATATCATATATCCATCTAGCAGTGGGTCCTGGTCTCATACACCATTTTCATCACGGCTATTGGTCTGTGGTGCTTATGTGTGTTTTCTGGTTGCTGGACATGATAGTCCTATTTTTGGGCATAACATCGTTTTGCCAGTATTAAGGTACTGGATAGGCTATTATGCAAGTTTGGCTGGTTATATAGTGTCTACTTATTTTTTGTGGACTTTCTATGCTAGCGTATACGGTGTTAGTATTACTGTGAACTATTAGGCACTTGGTGTGTCGGCCCGTTTATGCTCTGTGGGTAGAACATTTTCTCTCTCCACACCAGCTTTACCAGTATTTGTTACCATGTCCTATAATTACGTGCTGCTTTATTATCTAACTGCACGATGTTATATCTATTAAGTGTACCAGACCCACTGTTTCGGGTCTTAGGGGTCTTTATTTCTTTCTGCCTCTCTCTTTTTGGGGTGGTCTTTAATACAAGTGTTTTTAATACTTATGTTTTTATGTAACTATTTTCTATGTGGTATGTGTTGTTTGGACTTCAAGAATAAATAAAATAAAATATCTTTTTTACATTTATAACCTTATACTAAGGGTGTTCCCCAGTTTTTGGTATGTCTCTTGTTCTCTTTGCTTTTCACATTATTTTTTGGCATACTTCTGGGCAGATCCCCTTGTAGTATATCCAGTTTTGTTACTATTGATGGTGCCCTCCTTTGTTGTCTTATCTAAGGTAATCAATTCTGTGATAGGTGTTGTGGGGGGGGGGGTGAGTAAAAGGTGTAGTCCCTATCTGCGGGGTGTAAAGTCCTCCAAGTATCAATTAGGTTTAATGATTGTAGGGAGAGGTGTAGTTTTCTGAGGACTTTCTGGGACAGATGAGTCTTCCCTGATGATGTGTCTAAAAACGGGTTAAGAGGGAGGTTGAAGTTGCCTCCCACCACCGTTACTCCTTCCGCGAACAATTTCAGAGTTTGTAATGTTTTACATAGCCAGCTTACTTGATCACGGTTTGGAGCGTAGAGGTTACATAAAGTTACTTTGGTATAAGCAATAAGACCTTTGAGAATAATGAATCTACCTTCAGAATCTGACAGAGAATCTTTTAGTGTAAAGGGTACATTTTTACTTATGATTATGCTAACTCCTCTGGAAGAGGAAGCACCTGTGCTGTTAAACCAGTGAGGGAAGTAGGATCTGGACATGTCTGGGACTCTGTTATGTTTAAAATTTGTTTCTTGTAGGAAATTATGTTGGCCGAGGAATTATACTTAGCCATAGCTGGGTAGATGAAGGCTCTTGAGAAAGTACTATACCTGTACCAAATCAGATAGAACAAGGGAACATACATAAACTTGGGGAAAGAAAGGGGAATACATATATACAAACAAACTCCCCATCTGCCGCAGAGGTGGGGGCAAGGGAGTCCTCCCATAGCAGATAGGGTGGGTGCAATCTCATGCACGAGCGGCGATCTGCCAATAAAAAGAACAATGCACTAACATCCAAAAACATTATAGAACTGTTACAAAAGATAACCACAATGGTAGAGGACAAAAGTGGCGCATATGTTTATCTAGACAATGATATGGAAAATAAGAAGCTCACGGGGGAAGCTTTTTTTTAACTCCCGTTTTCCCCTGTCTGGGGGATGCCCCTTTCTTGACCGGAGTCCAGTCACCATGTTCTCCTGAAATAGCTCTCAAGGGGGTAGGTGAATGTGCCAAGAGGGAATCTCCAGAGGAGTAAGATCAAAAGACTCCCACACTCCAGGGAGATCGTCAGGGCTTCTAACAATGACCTGCTTACCACCACCATGGATGTCCAGGACAAAAGGGAAGAGCCACCTATAGAGGATTTTTTTGGAGCGTAGTGAGTCAAGCAAAGGTCTCAGGACCCTACATTTCATCAGGGTGGATGAAGCCAGATCTTGGAATAACTGTATGGTAGAACCTTCATAACAGAGTGATTTTTTTTATCCCTCGAAGCTGTTATTAAGGCAGCAGTGTCTAGATAGTTCAGCAATCCACAGATAACATCTCTCGGTGGGTCCGTGGACCTAGGTTTTGGTTTCAGAGACCTGTGGACCCTTTCAATAATGATTTGATCGCATTTTTCTTGTGGTAGAAACAAATCAAAAATCTCTCTGGTGGCCTTATCGAGTATCTCTTGAGACACACTTTCGGGTAATCCCTTGATTCTAATGTTCTTTCTCCGGCTCCGATTCTCCTGATTTTCAAGAGCTAGAGCTGACCTGTTAAGCTGATGTCTGTGGAATTCCAGATGGTCCTTCATAGAATTTGATTGATTAACAATGGCAGATTGAGTATTTTCCAATGCTTCAACTCTGTTCCTATGTGTGAGAGGTCCGCCCTCATGCCAGCAATTTCGGCAATTAAAGGTTTCATAGCCTGAGACAGCGACCTCCTAAAGAACGATCTAGATAGTTTTCCTGAGTCAGACTGGGGGAAGTCGCTCCCAGAAGCCTCATCGCTAGAATCAGAGTCTTCCACTAGATCTTCAGTGCCAGTATTAGGGTTAGAGTTCTTAAATATAGTTTTGGTTGTTGATTTATGTTTGAGAAACTTTTCCATCTCTCCCTGTTTTCCTTGGTAGAGAGCTGGAGTTAAATTCTTGGAACGTTCTTTACTTGTCTTCACCATTATAGCTGTTCAGAATTAAAGATGTTAGCTTCTAAAATCGCTGCCCATCCATGGAGGACTAGATTACCTTAAACATAACTTGGACAAAAGGAGAAGATATTGAACTGATCTCTATAGTGTGCTCAGAGACATAGTTCAGTATGGACACTAGGTGTCACTGTTAGATCAGCGAAAAAGATTTGTGTCTTGTTGAGCATATTATATATTCCAAGAGTAGACACCAGATCTTGGCTTATACACTAGGTGTCGCTATACTGCTGTTTTCTAGGGCACCTTCTCTGTCCCAATGTATATGAATATTAAAGAAAAAACACTTCTTCTTCACCCCAAGCAGCAAGGTGCTCAATAGATATATTACCTATGTTTGCCACGCACTGCAGTGTTGTCTGTGTGTTTATGTCTCCTCCAGTATGACCCAAAAGGTGGTGGGTATGGGGCAGCAGTAAGAGAGGCACTATGAAAGGGGTGGTTTGCACTTCCCTGATGTCGCTGCAGCCTGCCGTGCCCCCAGCCCGTGAGACTGTAGTCTTTTCTCTTTATTGCAGGGGGACCACAAATTACAGCAAGCTTTGTGTGTAGCTGTTATTGATCCTCACGGCTAACCTCCCACAGCCCCAGGGGGTAGAGAGTAGCTCCGATAAGCCACAAAGCACAGCGAGTCTTATATGAAGCTGTTATTAGTCTCCACAGCCTGCCTCCCACAGCTCCAGGGGGTATAGAATGACTCCGGTGAGTCTAATATTAAGATATTGTAACCGCTGCAGTTGATGAAGTGGGCTGTCAGGCACACTGGCCGAGCTGCAATCTTCTCCTGATGCAGCGGCTGTGGAAAACTAACCTCAAGGGGATTCCCCAGGCGCCGTTCCGCTGGTCTGCAGAGCCAAAGGTGTACCGCCCGGACCCTTCCTTCCTTTGTCGACGGTGATGGAGCGGGTAGTCGGCAGCGAGCAAGCGGCCCTCTTCCACCAACCAGCCTCCTCAGTGGCTCCGGTGGCAATGGCGTCCAGTCAGACGACAGGAGGCCCGACAGGAGGCTTCTTCAAAACGCCCAGCGAGGAGGGGAGTCGACGCGATCGTTAGATCAGGTATGTCGGGTCCTCTGCAGTAATGGCGACCGAAAGAGGCGGCAGGTGGGAACACCGCCGTCGGAGCCGTGGTCTCTCACCCACCACAGGAATTCTCCGTGACCTCCAAGCCCCAGGGGTGCACCTCCAGCTCCCAGCTACACAGGGGGAGGCCCGATGAAACACCACGTCCAGCAGGGGAAACAGGCGCAGTGCGCCTCGATGCAATGGCGGGCTGGAGGTGACTCCGACCAGGCCCAGGACCGTCTTTAAGCCTCACGCTCTCTCAGGGTCCGTGGCGATAATCAGCGCCCAATATAACAAAATAGTGCTTCCAGGGACTGAGGGCAAGCCAGCAGTGCCTCTGAATGCCGCGGATTGTTCTTGTAAAGCAATGAAATAGTCAGATTATGATGTCCAGCAGAGGAGCACAGGAAAAGCACGTCCTGCTCCTTCAGCAGCTGGCCACGCCCCCGGCTCGATGCAGGTTTAAATAGGTTCCAGGGGTACAAAGGCAGCATTGGTGTGGTCAGCGGAGGACAATTGTAAGGAGGGACCGCACACAGACTTACTAGGCCTAAAATAAAAAGTAGGCTCGATGCAGGTTTAAATAGGTCACAGGGGTACAAAGGCACCATTGGTGTGGTCAGCGGAGGACAATTGGAAGGAGGGACCGCAGACAGACTTACTAGGCCTAAAATAAAAAAAGTAGGCTTGATGCAGGTTTAAATAGGTTACAGGGGTACACAGGCAGCATTGGTGTGGTCAGCGGAGGACAATTGGAAGGAGGGACCGCAGACAGACTTACTAGGCCTAAAATAAAAAAGTAGGCTCGATGCAGGTTTAAATAGGTTACAGGGGTACACAGGCAGCATTGGTGTGGTCAGCGGAGGACAATTGGAAGGAGTGTCTGACACAATTAGTAGTCCAAAATAATAAATTGATGTTAATGTCTGGCAAAAAATAAAAATAAACAAATAAACAGGTGGCATACCTAGGTACAGGGGTGGGCTCCTCTGCTGACTTGCAGACAGTGGCATTTGGTGCAAAGTATTAACTGGTGTAAATGTAGGACAGGGACCCAGTATATTTTTAGTAGCATCATACATGTCAGCAAATTGGTATTGGCAGTGCCATTGAAGTATTTAACCGCATAGACTAAACAGTGGTGGAGCAGTAAGAGATAATTTTGCAAGTGGTAAAGCACTGTTTGAGCTGGGGGGAAAACACTCTCTCATGGCCGGCGGTACTGGCCCAGGGCCCCTCATGTTACAGCGGTGTGTCTGACATTGGGTGCGCACCACCACCACCACCAGAGACACTTCATTGTACTATGAAGGCCCCTGTGCCAGTGCCGTAGCCCAAAAGTGGGCACAACTACATCTTCAGCCAAACGGTACTTGCACGGGTGCTTGCGCCAAGTGGTGACCACGGCCCCGTGGGGGGAGTCAGCCCATTTAGGGAGGTGTAAAAATGGCGTATGCTGGACATACAGCAGCTGCAAATAGAGAAATTGGAACAGTCAGTAAGACCAGTTCAAAAGCAAGACCTTTTTACTGGAAAGCTAGGTGTCAGCTGGGAAAGGTGGGGCAAAATAATTAGAAATCCATGATTGGTTTAATTTAATGAAGGTTAGATCATCAACATTTTGGGTAGCCAGACGACTCCTTTTTTGGGTCAGTATTGACCCAGCAGCACTGAATACTCTTTGTGATAGCACACTAGCTGCTGGGCAAGCAAGCTCCTGCAATGAATATTCTGCAAATTCAGGCCAGGTGTCTATTTTGGATGCCCAGTAATCAAATGGGAATGACTTGTGAGGGAGAACTTCAATAAGGGAGGAAAAATAGTTAGTAACCATAATGGACAAATGTTGTCTCCTGTCACTTTGAATTGATGCTGCAGTACCTGTCGTGTCTGCGGTCATTGCGAAATCACTCCACAACCTGGTCATAAAACCCCTCTGTCCAACGCCACTTCTGATTTGTGCACCTCTAACACCTCTGCCATGTTGCCCCCTGCAGCTCGTGTGAGAACCATCAGCGACGCTGTGTGCTGGGAATGCCTGAACCAAACGGTCTACAAGAGTTGCTCGTTTGGTAGCCAATATTTGCTCAAGGTTCTCATGTGTCATGATATTTTGCAATTTCCCTTTATAGCGTGGATCCAGGAGGCAGGCCAACCAGTAATCGTCATCGGTAATCATTTTGATAATGTGGGGGTCCCTTTTTAGGATACGCAAGGCATAATCCGCCATGTGGGCCAATGTTCCAGGTGTCAATTCACTGCTTCTGCTAGGTTGAGGAGCACTTGCTAGCAAATCAACATCACTTGTCTCCCTCAAAAACCCTGTACCTGACCTTGCAACGCCACCAGTTTCTATTGCCCCCTGAGAAGCTTCCTCCTCCCATAAATTTTCATCCCCATCATCCTCCTTGTCCTCCTCCTCTTCGTCCGCCACCTCGTCCAGGAGACTTCCCTGAGCAGACAGTGGTTGACTGTCATCAAGGCTAGCCTCGTCCTCGGCTGCAGATGCCTGCTCCTTTATGTGCGTCAAACTTTGCATCAGCAGACGCATTAGGGGGATGCTCATGCTTATGATGGCGTCGTCTGCACTAACCAGGCGTGTGCATTCCTCAAAACACTGAAGGACTTGACACAGATCTTGTAGCTTTGACCACTGCACACCTGACAACTCCATGTCTGCCATCCAACTGCCTGCTCATGTATGTGTATCCTCCCACAAATACATAACAGCACGCCTCTGTTCGCACAGCCTGTGAAGCATGTGCAGTGTGGAGTTCCACCTTGTTGTAACGTCGATTATTAGGTGGTGCTGGGAATGATTCAAAGATCGCTGATGGTTGTGCATACGGCTGGAGTGTAGGGGGGAACGGCGGATGTGTCAGCAAAGTCTTCGCACCTTCAGGAGCAGGGCGGATAACCTGGATAACTTTTCAGGAAGCACTGCACCACCAGGTTCAAGGTGTGAGCCAAACAAGGCATGTGTTTCAGTTGTGAAAGGGCTATGGAAGCCATAAAATTCCTTCCATTATCACTGACTACCTTGCCTGCCTCAAGATGTACACTGCCCAGCCATGACTTAGTTTCTTGCTGCAAGAACTTGGACAGAACTTCCGCCGTGCGTCTTTAGTCACCCAAACACTTCATTTCCAACACAGCCTGCTGACGCTACCCACAAGCTGTTCCATTATGGGACACCACGGTTGCAACACTGGCAGCTGCGGATGGAGTGGTTGTGCGACTGTGCTCTGTGGACGAGCTTTCGCTTCTGGAGGAGGAGGAGGGGCAAATGCCTACAGCCAACTGTTTCCTAGACCGTGGGCTAGGCAGAGCTGTGCCACTATGGCTGTCCCCTGTGTACCCTGCATCCATCACATTAACCCAGTGCGCCGTGATACGTGAGACGTAACGTCCCTGGCCATGCCTACTGGTCCATGCATCTGTTGTGAGGTGCACCTTTCTACTGAATGATTGCCTGAGTGCACGGACAATGCGGTCTTTGACATGCTGGTGGAGGGCTGGGATGGCTTTTCTCGCAAAGAAGTGTCAACTGGGTAGGTCATAGCGTGGTAGTGCGTAGGCCATCAGGGCTTTGAAAGCTTCGCTTTCAACTAACCGGTAGGGCATCATCTCTAACAAGATTAGTCTAGCAATGTGGGCGTTCAAACCCTGTGTACGCGGATGAGAGGATGAGTACATCCTTTTCCTAAGGAGAGTCTATTGTAGGGTGAGCTGGACTGGAGAGCTGCATATGGTGGAACTAGCGGGGGTGGTGGTGGACATGGCAGATTGAGAGAGGGTTGGTGATTGGATTCTTGCTGTTGGCCTACATACAGTGTTTCCTACCTAGAACCTGGTGATTCCCTGACTGCTTTAGCCTTGTGACGATACCTCCACATTTGCTGCAGGTGGTGTCGTAAACGGTGGGCTTACAGTGAGGGAAGGAATGTAGCGTTGCTGACAAGCTTCATTGTGAGCAGGTGCAACAACTTTACGAGACATTTGGTAGTTAGTCCAGGCTTGCAAGTGCATGGTGGTTAAATGTCTACACATGCAACTTGTATTTAAATTTTTGACATTCTGACCTCTGCTAAAGGTCCTTGAGCATTTCTTACAGATCACTTTGTACCGATCATTCGGATCTTGGTTAAAAAATTGCCAGACTTCACTCTTCCTACTATCGAATACCTTTTCAGGCATTGCACACTGAGCTACTGTAACCGGATGACCACGCTGTCCTAGAACTGTTTTTGGTTTTGACACACGTTTTTGGCCAGATACGGGCCTGCCAGATGAAAGCTGTTGCGATGTTGATGCCTGCCGCAGCTCCTCCTCCTCCGCTTCAGAGCTACTGCCAGCGGCACCCTGTTCCCCCAATGGCTGCCAATCGGGGTCAACAACTGGGTCATCTATCACCTCCTCTTCTATGTCCTGTGCACCTTCCTCTGTGTCACCGTGTAAGCCATTGCTATAGCATTCTGGACGGGGCACCATAGTCTCATCAGGGTCAGATTCTGGCTCAGTATACTGCGAGGGCAATGTTGTGATCTGAGTCAATGGAACAGCATAATAATATAGCTGTGGCTGTGCATCTGTGCACTTCGATTCATCTTGTAATGGGCATGGCCTGTTAACAATTTCCCTTTCTAACCCAGGCACGGTATGTGTAAAGAGCTCCATGGAGTAACCCGTTGTGTCACCTGATGCATCCTTCTCTGCTGTTCTGGGTGAAGGACACAAGGAAGCGACTTGTTCCTGACCGGGAGCATCCACTGATGATGCGCTGCTTTTAAATTTTGCACTTTCCGAAGAGGAGGTGAAAGAGCTAGAGGCAGAGTCAGCAAGGAAAGCCAAAACTTGTTCCTGCTGCTCCGGCTTTAAAAGCGGTTTTCCTACTCCCAGAAAAGGGAGCGTTCGAGGCCCTGTGTAGCCAGACGATGACGCTGGCTCAACAACTCGAGACTTAGGTGCTGTATTGCTTTTTCCACGAACACCTGATGCTCCACCACCACTACCATCATTACCAGCTGGCAATGACCGCCCACGGCCACAAACTCTTCCACCAGACTTCCTCATTCTTGGAAAAATGTAACCAAACTAACAAACGTTATATGGTACTGTAAAACCAGTTAGAAAGCGTACGTAAACTTGTTTAAATTTCCCTTTATAGGTGTGTGAGACTGCTGGGAAAATCAGGCCCACTGTATTACACTACATAGTTTGAGTAGCAGACAGTGGATGACAGATATGCCAAAAAACAGGAATGACGCAGATGCACTCAGTGGCAATATAAATTTCCTTTTTTATGTGTGGGAGAATGCTGGAAAAAATCAGGCCCACTGTATTACACTACACAGTTTGAGTGGCAGACAGTGGATGACAGATATGCCACAAACAGGACTGACGCAGATGCACTCAGTGGCAATATAAATTTCCCTTTTTTATGTGTGGGAGAATGCTGGAAAAAATCAGGCCCACTGTATTACACTACACAGTTTGAGTGGCAGAAAGTGGTTGGCAGATAAATCAAAAAATACAAGGGCTGTAGTAGAATTTCAATCTCCCTACAATGATCAAAGGACAAGTATGGCAGCAATAAAAAGGACTGCTGCACACAAGAGTGTGGACAAAGAAACAAGAGAACTGTGCAGAAAGGAGCAACAGGATTTTTGCTTTGAAAAAAGCAGTTGGTTTGCACAGCGGCGTACAAACAGCAATGCAGCTATCAGGGAGCCTTATAAGCTACAGAGCTGATGCACAGAAATCTAGCCTCCACTGTCCCTACAAAAAAAGGTGGTGTTGGACAGTGGAAATGGGTAGGCTATTTTGGAGCTGACTTTCCCTCTTTTCACATCAAACCCCTCAGCCCTATGCAGTATGTGAGCTGGTCTATTAGGAACTATTTGTTGGGCAAATGTATCTTTTTCCCTGATTAACCCTTTGGTTTTTTTTTGCTCAACCATGCTGTGTATCTATTAAGATTCCTATTTAGATTTGGTGCCAAACTGTTATTTGTGCTTTTGGGTTATTTAGCTACATGTGTTCGTGGTGCTCATTATATTAGCACTAGGGTTGAGCGAAACGGGTCGAACATTTTCAAAAGTCGCCGACTTTTGGCTAAGTCGGGGTTTCATGAAACCCGATCCGACCCCTGTGCGGGGTCGGCCATGCGGTACGCGACTTTCGCGCCAAAGTCGCGTTTCAATGACGCGAAAAGCGCCATTTCTCAGCCAATGAAGGTAAACGCAGAGTGTGGGCAGCGTGATGACATAGGTCCTGGTCCCCACCATCTTAGAGAAGGGCATTGCAGTGATTGGCTTGCTGTCTGCAACGTCACAGGGGCTATAAAGAGGCGTTCCCGCCGACCGCCATCTTACTGCTGCTGATCTGAGCTTAGGGAGAGGTTGCTGCCGCTTTGTCAGAAGCAGGGATAGCGTTAGGCAGGGTCCATTAACCACAAAACCGCTTGTGCTGCAGCGATTTGCACTGTCCAACACCACCCTCGGTGTGCAGGGACAGTGGAAGTTTTTTTTTTTTTTTTTCCCCTCAGCGCTGTAGCTCATTGGGCTGCCCTAGAAGGCTCCCTGATAGCTGCATTGCTGTGTGTACGCCGCTGTGCAAACCAACTGCTTTTTTCAAAGCACAAATCCTCTTGTTCCTTCCTTTCTGCACAGCTATCTTTTTTGTTTGTCCACACTTTTTATTTCATTTGTGCATCAGTCCACTCCTTATTGCTGCCTGCCATACCTGGCTGAGATTACTGCAGGCAGGGAGATAGTAGCTGCCTGCCATACCTGGCTGAGATTACTGCAGGCAGGGAGATAGTAATTGTAGGACATTCCCTGTTTTTTTTTTTTTTTTTTTTTTGGTGGGAGATTAAGATTGGCAATTTGGCATTTCTGCTAGAGTGCCATCCCTGTGTGTGCCATCTCTCTCACATAGTGGGCCATAGAAAGCCTTTTCATTTTTCTGTATTTTTTTTTGTGGGGTGTATAAATTCTCCCTGATAAAAATACAGTGGGAGATTAATATTGGCCTTTGGGCTTGTGTGCCAGTCCTGAGTGTGCCATCTCTCTCACAAATAGTGGGCCATAGAAAGCCTATTTTATTTTTTTTTGGGTTTTATAAATTCTCCCTGAAAAAAAGGGAGATTAATATTGGCCTCTGGGCTTGTGTGCCAGTCCTGAGCGTGCCATCTGTGCCAGCCCTGAGCGTGCCATCTCTCTCACAAATAGTGGGCCATAGAAAGCCTATTTAATTTTTTTTTTGGTTTTATAAATTCTCCCTGAAAAAAAGGGAGATTAATATTGGCCTCTGGGCTTGTGTGCCAGTTGTGAGCGTGCCATCTGTGCCAGTCCTGAGCGTGCCATCTCTCTCACAAATAGTGGGCCATAGAAAGCCTATTTAATTTTTTTTTTGGTTTTATAAATTTTCCCTGAAAAAAGGGAGATTAATATTGGCCTCTGGGCTTGTGTGCCAGTTGTGAGCGTGCCATCTGTGCCAGCCCTGAGCGTGCCATCTCTCTCACAAATAGTGGGCCATAGAAAGCCTATTTAATTTTTTTTTTTGGTTTTATAAATTCTCCCTGAAAAAAAGGGAGATTAATATTGGCCTCTGGGGTTGTGTGCCAGTTGTGAGCGTGCCATCTGTGCCAGTCCTGAGCGTGCCATCTCTCTCACAAATAGTGGGCCATAGAAAGCCTATTTAATTTTTTTTTTGGTTTTATAAATTTTCCCTGAAAAAAGGGAGATTAATATTGGCCTCTGGGCTTGTGTGCCAGTTGTGAGCGTGCCATCTGTGCCAGTCCTGAGCGTGCCATCTCTCTCACAAATAGTGGGCCATAGAAAGCCTATTTAATTTTTTTTTTGGTTTTATAAATTTTCCCTGAAAAAAGGGAGATTAATATTGGCCTCTGGGCTTGTGTGCCAGTTGTGAGCGTGCCATCTGTGCCAGTCCTGAGCGTGCCATCTCTCTCACAAATAGTGGGCCATAGAAAGCCTATTTAAATATTTTTTTGGTTTTATAAATTCTCCCAGAAAAAAAGGGAGATTAATATTGGCCTCTGGGCTTCTGTGCCAGTCCTGAGCGTGCCATCTGTGCCAGTCCTGAGCGTCCCATCTCTCTCACAAATAGTGGGCCATAGAAAGCCTATTTTTTTTTTTTTTTGGGTTTTAGAAATTCTCCCTGAAAAAAAAAGGGAGATTAATATTGCCCTTTGGGCTTGTGTGCCAGTACTAAGCGTGCCATCTCTCTCTCTCTCTCAGTCAGTGGGCCATAGAACGCCTATTTTTGGTTTTATTTGTTTTCTAAATTCTCCCTGAAAAAATCATTTTATTTTATTTGGTTTCTAAATTCTTCCTGATAAAATCATATTTTTTTTATTATTTTTTTTTCTAAAGTCTCCCTGAAAAAAAAAAAAAAAAAAAAAAAAAACAGTGGGAGATTAATATTGGCCTTTCTGCTTGTGTGCCAGTCTTGACTCCTGGGTGCGTCATCTCTCAGTCAGTGGGCCATAGAACGCCTATTTTTGGTTTTATTTGTTTTATAAATTCTCCCTGAAAAAATCATTTTATTTTATTTGGTTTCTAAATTCTTCCTGATAAAATCATATTTTTTTTATTATTTTTTTTTCTAAAGTCTCCCTGAAAAAAAAAAAAAAAAAACAACCAAAAAAAACAGTGGGAGATTAATATTGGCCTTTCTGCTTGTGTGCCATTCTTGACTCCTGGGTGTGCCATCTCTCTCTCTCTCTCTCTCTCTCTCTCCAATTGTGGTCCATAGAAAGCCTATATTTTTTTTCCTTGATTTGGGTTCCAAAATCTACCAGAGAAAATAACTACATCAACCATTGGTAGAAAAATATTGGCCTCTGGGCTTGTGTGCCACTCCTGACTCCTGTGTGCGTCATCTCTCAGTCAGTGGGCCATAGAACGCCTATTTTTGTTTTTATTTGTTTTATAAATTCTCCCTGAAAAAATCATTTTATTTTATTTGGTTTCTAAATTCTTCCTGATAAAATCATATTTTTTTTATTATTTTTTTTTCTAAAGTCTCCCTGAAAAAAAAAAAAAAAAAACAACCAAAAAAAACAGTGGGAGATTAATATTGGCCTTTCTGCTTGTGTGCCAGTCTTGACTCCTGGGTGTGCCATCTCTCTCTCTCTCTCTCCAATTGTGGTCCATAGAAAGCCTATATTTTTTTTCCTTGATTTGGGTTCCAAAATCTACCAGAGAAAATAACTACATCAATCATTGGTAGAAAAATATTGGCCTCTGGGCTTGTGTGCCAGTCTTGACTCCTGGGTGCGTCATCTCTCAGTCAGTGGGCCATAGAACGCCTATTTTTGGTTTTATTTGTTTTATAAATTCTCCCTGAAAAAATCATTTTATTTTATTTGGTTTCTAAATTCTTCCTGATAAAATCATATTTTTTTTATTATTTTTTTTTCTAAAGTCTCCCTGAAAAAAAAAAAAAAAAAACAACCAAAAAAAACAGTGGGAGATTAATATTGGCCTTTCTGCTTGTGTGCCAGTCTTGACTCCTGGGTGTGCCATCTCTCTCTCTCTCTCTCTCTCTCTCTCTCTCCAATTGTGGTCCATAGAAAGCCTATATTTTTTTTTCCTTGATTTGGGTTCCAAAATCTACCAGAGAAAATAACTCCATCAATCATTGGTAGAAAAATATTGGCCTCTGGGCTTGTGTGCCACTCCTGATTCCTGTGTGCGTCATCTCTCACTCAGTGGCCCATAGAAAGCATATAGTTACATTTGTTTTCTAAATTCTCCCTGCAAAAATCTATTTTTTTTTGGGGGGGGTTTCTAAAGTGTTCCTGAAAAAAAAAAAAAATAAAAAAAAAATAATAGTGTGACATTAATATTAACATTTGTGCTTCAGTGACAGTCCTGCGTGTGGGGCATCTCTCTAATTTGCAGCCACCAAAAAAAGAGTGTGTAACATTGGGCCTGATTTTCGCTGTGGTCTCACCAACCTGTAAAGGGGTAGCTAAATCATACTGAAGTTATAGCTCACCGTGTAAGTTGTGTGACTGCAACAAATAACGTTAGTTTGGTTACGTTTTTAAAACAATGAGGAAGTCTAGTGGAAGAGGTCGTGGCCGGGGGCGTTCATTGTCAGCTGGTAATGAGGGTAGTGGTAGTGGTGGAGCATCAGGTGGTCGTGGGGAAAAAATATTGCACCTAAGTCTGGAGCTGTGGAGCCAGGTTCGTCGTCCGGCTACACAAGGCCTCGAACGCTCCCTTTTCTGGGATTAGGAAAACCGCTTTTAAAGCCGGAGCAGCAAGAGCAAGTTTTGGCTTATCTTGCTGACTCAGCCTCTAGCTCTTTTGCCTCCTCTCGTGAAACTGGTAAAAGTAAAAGCAGCGCGTCGTTAGTGGATGTTCACGGTCAGGGACAAGTCACTTCCTTGTCCTCTTCAGCAAAAACAACAACAGAGAAGAATGCAGCAGGCGACACAACGGGTTACTCCATGGAGCTCTTTACACATACCGTCCCTGGCTTAGAAAGTGAAGCAGTTAACAGTCCATGCCCATTACAAGTTGAATCTGACATGGAGTGCACTGACGCACAGCCACAGCCAGACTACTATGCTGGTCCTTTGACTCAGACCACAACATTGCCCTCGCAGGGTGCTGATCAAGAATCAGACCCTGATGAGACTATGTTGCCCCATCACGAACGCTATACCACCGAACGACACGGTGACACAGACGAAGTTGCGCAGGAGGTACAAGAAGAGTTATTAGATGACCCAGTTCTTGACCCCGATTGGCAGCCATTGGGGGAACAGGGTGCAGGCGGCAGCAGTTCTGAAGCAGAGGAGGAGGAGGGGCCGCAGCAGGCATCAACATCGCCACAGGTTCCATCTGCCGGGCCCGTATCTTGCCCAAAACGCGTGGCAAAGCCAAAACCTGGTGGAGGACAGCGTGGCCATCCGGTTAAAGCTCAGTCTGCAATGCCTGAAAAGGTATCCGATGCTAGAAAGAGTGCAGTCTGGCATTTTTTTAAACAACATCCAATTGATCAGCGCAAAGTCATCTGTCAAAAATGTTCTACTTCCTTAAGCAGAGGTCAGAATCTGAAAAGTCTCAATATTAGTTGCATGCATAGACATTTAACCACCATGCATTTGAAAGCTTGGACTAACTACCAAACGTCCCTTAAGGTTGTTGCACCCTCGGCCAATGAAGCTAGTCATCAACGCAACATCCCTTCCGGCAGTGTAGGACCACCATTTAGCGCACCACCTGCTGTATCTGTGCAGGTATCTTTGCCAGGCCAAAGCAGTCAGGGTCAGGGAATCACCAGTTTCGTAGTAGGAAACACTGCATCTAGGGCACCGGCGGCAACAATACCATCTCCCACCGTCTCTCAGTCTGCCATGTCCACCGGCACCCCCGCTAGTTCCACGATCTCCAGCTCTCCAGTCCAGCTCACCCTACATGAGACTATGGTTAGAAAAAGGAAATACTTAGCCTCGCATCCGCGTACACAGGGTTTGAACGCCCACATAGCTAGACTAATCTCGTTAGAGATGATGCCCTACCGGTTAGTTGAAAGCGAAGCTTTCAAAGACCTGATGGACTACGCTGTACCACGCTACGAGCTACCCAGTCGACACTTTTTTTCCAGAAAAGCCATCCCAGCCCTCCACCAGCATGTTAAAGAGCGCATCGTCCATGCACTCAGGCAATCTGTGAGCACAAAGGTGCACCTGACAACAGATGCATGGACCAGTAGGCATGGCCAGGGACGTTACGTGTCCATCACGGCACACTGGGTAAATGTGGTGGATTCAGGGTCCACAGGGGACAGCAAGTTTGGGACAGTTCTGCCTAGCCCACGGTCTAGTAAACAGTTGTCTGTAGCCGTTCGCACCCCCTCCTCCTCCTCCTCCTCCTCGTCCTCCTGCAGAAGCAAGAGCTCGTCCACAGACCGCAGTCGCACAAACACTCCATCCGCACCTGCCACTGTTGCACACCAGGTCTCCCATTATGGGGCAGCTACTGGCAAACGTCAGCAGGCTGTATTGGCTATGAAGTGTTTGGGCGACAATAGACACACCGCGGAAGTTCTGTCCGAGTTCTTGCAGCAAGAAACGCAGTCGTGGCTGGGCACTGTAGATCTTGAGGCAGGCAAGGTAGTGAGTGATAACGGAAGGAATTTCATGGCTGCCATCTCCCTTTCCCAACTGAAACACATTCCTTGCCTGGCTCACACCTTAAACCTGGTGGTGCAGTGCTTCCTGAAAAGTTATCCGGGGTTATCCGACCTGCTCCTCAAAGTGCGTGGACTTTGCGCACATATCCGCCGTTCGCCTGTACACTCCAGCCGTATGCAGACCTATCAGCGTTCTTTGAACCTTCCCCAGCATCGCCTAATCATAGACGTTGCAACAAGGTGGAACTCAACACTGCACATGCTTCAGAGACTGTGCGAACAGAGGCGGGCTGTTATGTTTTTGTGGGAGGATACACATACACGGGCAGGCAGTAGGATGGCAGACATGGAGTTGTCAGGTGTGCAGTGGTCGAAGATTCAAGACATGTGTCAAGTCCTTCAGTGTTTTGAGGAATGCACACGGCTGGTTAGTGCAGACAACGCCATAATAAGCATGAGCATCCCCCTAATGCGTCTGCTGATGCAAAGTTTGACGCACATAAAGGATCAGGCGTCTGCACCAGAGGAAGAGGAAAGCCTTGATGACAGTCAGCGATTGTCTGGTCAGGGCAGTGTACATGACGAGGTACCGGGCGAAGAGGAGGTGGAGGATGAGGAGGATGATGGGGATGAGTATATTTTTAATGAGGAAGCTTTCCCGGGGGCACGGGAAATTGGTGGCGTGGCAAGGCCGGGTTCTGGTTTTTTGAGGGACACAAGTGACGTAGATTTGCCTGCAACTGCCCCTCAACCAAGCACAACCGCAGATTTGACAACGGGAACTTTGGCCCACATGGCGGATTATGTGTTATGGCTGGCAATCAGGCAACACAGCGTGCAGTAATCAGCGCACATACAGAGATCTGGCAATAACCCAAAACAATAGGACGAGCTCTGAGACGTGGAATCTCTGTAGACTGCAGTACCTGATCTATCCTCACACAACTGGAAGCAGCAGTGGATTGCGCCTATCCACTACCTATGCAACTCGGCACTGCCTGAGGAGCTGACTAGCCTGAAGATAGAAATACAAGCCTGACTTACCTCAGAGAAATACCCCAAAGGAATAGGCAGCCCCCACATATAATGACTGTTAGCAAGATGAAAAGACAAACGTAGGAATGAAATAGATTCAGCAAAGTGAGGCCCGATATTCTAGACAGAGCGAGGATAGCAAAGAGAACTATGCAGTCTACAAAAAACCCTAAAACGAAAACCACGCAAAGGGGCAAAAAGACCCACCGTGCCGAACTAACAGCACGGCGGTGCACCCCTTTGCTTCTCAGAGCTTCCAGCAAAAGATAATAACAAGCTGGACAGAAAAAACAGAAAACAAACTAGAAGCACTTATCTAGCAGAGCAGCAGGCCCAAGGAAAGATGCAGTAGCTCAGATCCAACACTGGAACATTGACAAGGAGCAAGGAAGACAGACTCAGGTGGAGCTAAATAGCAAGGCAGCCAACGAGCTCACCAAAACACCTGAGGGAGGAAGCCCAGAGACTGCAATACCACTTGTGACCACAGAAGTGAACTCAGCCACAGAATTCACAACAGTACCCCCCCCTTGAGGAGGGGTCACCGAACCCTCACCAGAACCCCCAGGCCGACCAGGATGAGCCACATGAAAGGCACGAACAAGATCTGGGGCATGGACATCAGAGGTAAAAACCCAGGAATTATCTTCCTGAGCATAACCCTTCCATTTGACCAGATACTGGAGTTTCCGTCTAGAGACACGAGAATCCAAAATCTTCTCCACAATATACTCCAATTCCCCCTCCACCAAAACAGGGGCAGGAGGCTCCACAGATGGAACCATAGGTGCCACGTATCTCCTCAACAACGACCTATGGAATACATTATGCATGGAAAAGGAGTCTGGGAGGGTCAGACGAAAAGACACCGGATTGAGAATCTCAGAAATCCTATACGGACCAATAAAACGAGGTTTAAATTTAGGAGAGGAAACCTTCATAGGTATATGACGAGAAGATAACCAAACCAGATCCCCAACACGAAGTCGGGGTCCCACACGGCGTCTGCGATTAGCGAAAAGCTGAGCCTTCTCCTGGGACAAGGTCAAATTGTCCACTACCTGAGTCCAGATCTGCTGCAACCTGTCCACCACATTATCCACACCAGGACAGTCCGAAGACTCAACCTGTCCTGAAGAGAAACGAGGATGGAACCCAGAATTGCAGAAAAATGGAGAGACCAAGGTAGCCGAGCTGGCCCGATTATTAAGGGCGAACTCAGCCAACGGCAAAAATGACACCCAATCATCCTGGTCAGCGGAAGCAAAACATCTCAGATATGTTTCCAAGGTCTGATTGGTTCGTTCGGTCTGGCCATTAGTCTGAGGATGGAAGGCCGAGGAAAAAGATAGGTCAATGCCCATCCTACCACAAAAGGCTCGCCAGAACCTCGAGACAAACTGGGAACCTCTGTCAGAAACAATATTCTCAGGAATGCCATGTAAACGAACCACATGCTGGAAGAACAAAGGCACCAAATCAGAGGAGGAAGGCAATTTAACCAAGGGCACCAGATGGACCATTTTAGAAAAGCGATCACAGACCACCCAAATGACAGACATCTTTTGAGAAACGGGAAGGTCAGAAATGAAATCCATCGAAATATGTGTCCAAGGCCTCTTCGGGACCGGCAAGGGCAAAAGCAACTCACTGGCACGTGAACAGCAGGGCTTAGCCCTAGCACAAATTCCACAGGACTGCACAAAAGCACGCACATCCCGTGACAGAGATGGCCACCAGAAGGATCTAGCAACCAACTCCCTGGTACCAAAGATTCCTGGATGACCGGCCAGCACCGAACAATGAAGTTCAGAGATAACTTTACTAGTCCACCTATCAGGGACGAACAGTTTCTCGGCCGGACAACGATCAGGTTTATTAGCCTGAAATTTCTGCAACACTCTCCGCAAATCAGGGGAGATGGCAGACACAATGACTCCTTCCTTGAGGATACTCGCCGGCTCAGATAACCCCGGAGAGTCGGGCACAAAACTCCTAGACAGAGCATCCGCCTTCACATTTTTAGAGCCCGGAAGGTATGAAATCACAAAATCAAAACGAGCAAAAAACAACGACCAACGGGCCTGTCTAGGATTCAAGCGCTTGGCAGACTCAAGATAAGTAAGGTTCTTATGATCAGTCAAAACCACCACGCGATGCTTAGCACCCTCAAGCCAATGACGCCACTCCTCGAATGCCCACTTCATGGCCAGCAACTCTCGGTTGCCCACATCATAATTACGCTCAGCAGCAGAAAATTTCCTGGAAAAGAAAGCACATGGTTTGAACACTGAGCAACCAGAACCTCTCTGTGACAAAACCGCCCCTGCACCAATCTCAGAAGCATCAACCTCGACCTGGAACGGAAGAGAAACATCAGGTTGACACAACACAGGGGCACAGCAAAAACGACGCTTCAACTCCTGAAAAGCTTCCACGGCAGCAGAAGACCAATTAACCAAATCAGCACCCTTCTTGGTCAAATCGGTCAATGGTCTGGCAATGCTAGAAAAATTACAGATGAAGCGACGATAAAAATTAGCAAAGCCCAGGAATTTCTGCAAACTTTTTAGAGATGTCGGCTGAGTCCAATCCTGGATGGCCTGAACCTTAACCGGATCCATCTCGATAGTAGAAGGGGAAAAGATGAACCCCAAAAATGAAACTTTCTGCACACCGAAGAGACACTTTGATCCCTTCACGAACAAGGAATTAGCACGCAGTACCTGGAAAACCATTCTGACTTGCTTCACATGAGACTCCCAATCATCTGAGAAGATCAAAATGTCATCCAAGTAAACAATCAAGAATTTATCCAGATACTCACGGAAAATGTCATGCATAAAAGACTGAAAAACAGATGGAGCATTGGCAAGTCCGAACGGCATCACCAGATACTCAAAATGACCCTCGGGCGTATTAAATGCCGTTTTCCATTCATCTCCCTGCCTGATTCTCACCAGATTATACGCACCACGAAGATCAATCTTAGTAAACCAACTAGCCCCCTTAATCCGAGCAAACAAGTCAGAAATCAATGGCAAGGGATACTGAAACTTAACAGTGATCTTATTAAGAAGGCGGTAATCAATACACGGTCTTAGCGAACCATCCTTCTTGGCTACAAAAAAGAACCCTGCTCCCAATGGTGACGACGATGGGCGAATATGTCCCTTCTCCAGGGACTCCTTCACATAACTGCGCATAGCGGTGTGTTCAGGTACGGACAAATTAAATAAACGACCCTTAGGGAATTTACTACCAGGAATCAAATCGATAGCACAATCACAATTCCTATGCGGAGGTAGGGCATCAGACTTGGACTCTTCAAATACATCCTGAAAGTCCGACAAGAACTCTGGGATGTCAGAAGGAATGGATGACGAAATAGACAAAAATGGAACATCACCATGTACTCCCTGACAACCCCAGCTGGTTACCGACATAGAGTTCCAATCCAATACTGGATTATGGGTTTGTAGCCATGGCAACCCCAACACGACCACATCATGCAAATTATGCAGTACCAAAAAGCGAATAACTTCCTGATGTGCAGGAGCCATGCACATGGTCAGCTGGGCCCAGTACTGAGGCTTATTCTTGGCCAGAGGTGTAGCATCAATTCCTCTCAACGGAATAGGACACCGCAAAGGCTCCAAGAAAAATCCACAACGTTTAGCATAATCCAAATCCATCAGATTCAGGGCAGCGCCTGAATCCACAAACGCCATGACAGAATATGATGACAAAGAGCACATTAAGGTAATGGAAAAAAGGAATTTGGACTGTACAGTACCAATAACGGCAGAGCTATCGAACCGCCTAGTGCGTTTAGGACAATTAGAAATAGCATGAGTAGAATCACCACAATAGAAACACAGTCTGTTCAGACGTCTGTGTTCGTGCCGTTCTACTTTAGTCATAGTCCTGTCGCACTGCATAGGCTCAGGTTTACTCTCAGACAATACCGCCAGATGGTGCACAGATTTACGCTCGCGCAAGCGACGACCGATCTGAATGGCCAAGGACATAGACTCATTCAAACCAGCAGGCATAGGAAATCCCACCATTACATCCTTAAGAGCTTCAGAGAGACCCTTTCTGAACAAAGCCGCTAGTGCAGATTCATTCCACAGAGTGAGTACTGACCATTTTCTAAATTTCTGACAATATACTTCTACATCATCCTGACCCTGGCATAAAGCCAGCAGATTTTTCTCAGCTTGATCCACTGAATTAGGCTCATCGTAAAGCAATCCCAGCGCCTGGAAAAATGCATCAACATTACTCAATGCAGAATCTCCTGGTGCAAGAGAAAACGCCCAGTCCTGTGGGTCGCCGCGCAAAAAAGAAATAATAATCAAAACCTGTTGAATAGGATTACCAGAAGAATGAGGTTTCAAGGCCAAAAATAGCTTACAATTATTTCTGAAGCTCAGGAACTTAGTTCTGTCACCAAAAAACAAATCAGGAATCGGAATTCTTGGTTCTAGCATCGATTTCTGATCAATAGTATCTTGAATCTTTTGTACATTTACAACGAGATTATCCATTGAGGAGCACAGAGCCTGAATATCCATGTCCACAGCTGTGTCCTGAAGCACTCTAATGTCTAGGGGAAAAAAAAGACTGAAGACAGAGCTAAGAAAAAAAAATGATGTCAGGATTTCTTTTTTCCCTCTATTGGAAATCATTGAATGGCTCCTTGTACTGTTATGGCTGGCAATCAGGCAACACAGCGTGCAGTAATCAGCGCACATACAGAGATCTGGCAATAACCCAAAACAATAGGACGAGCTCTGAGACGTGGAATCTCTGTAGACTGCAGTACCTGATCTATCCTCACACAACTGGAAGCAGCAGTGGATTGCGCCTATCCACTACCTATGCAACTCGGCACTGCCTGAGGAGCTGACTAGCCTGAAGATAGAAATACAAGCCTGACTTACCTCAGAGAAATACCCCAAAGGAATAGGCAGCCCCCACATATAATGACTGTTAGCAAGATGAAAAGACAAACGTAGGAATGAAATAGATTCAGCAAAGTGAGGCCCGATATTCTAGACAGAGCGAGGATAGCAAAGAGAACTATGCAGTCTACAAAAAACCCTAAAACGAAAACCACGCAAAGGGGCAAAAAGACCCACCGTGCCGAACTAACAGCACGGCGGTGCACCCCTTTGCTTCTCAGAGCTTCCAGCAAAAGATAATAACAAGCTGGACATAAAAAACAGAAAACAAACTAGAAGCACTTATCTAGCAGAGCAGCAGGCCCAAGGAAAGATGCAGTAGCTCAGATCCAACACTGGAACATTGACAAGGAGCAAGGAAGACAGACTCAGGTGGAGCTAAATAGCAAGGCAGCCAACGAGCTCACCAAAACACCTGAGGGAGGAAGCCCAGAGACTGCAATACCACTTGTGACCACAGAAGTGAACTCAGCCACAGAATTCACAACAATTATGCCTTGCGTATCCTCAAAAGGGACACACGCATTACAAAAATGATGAACGATGACGATTACTGGTTGGCCTGCCTCCTTGATCCTCGCTATAAAGGCAAATTGCAAAATATTATGCCACATGAGAACTTGGAACTAATATTAGCAACAAAACAATCAACTCTTGTTGACCGTTTGCTTCTGGCATTCCCTGCACACAGCGCCCGTGATCGTTCTCACACGAGCTCCAGGGGCCAGCAGACCAGAGGTGTTAGAGGGGCAGAAATCAGAAGTGGCGTTGGCCAGAGGGGTTTTCTGACCAGGTTGTGGAGTGATTTTTCTATGACCGCAGACAGGACAGGTACTGCAGCATCAATTCAAAGTGACAGGAGACAACATTTGTCCAGTATGGTTACAAACTATTTTTCATCCCTTATCGACGTTCTCCCTCAACCGTCATTCCCATTTGATTACTGGGCATCCAAATTAGACACCTGGCCAGAATTGGCAGAATATGCATTGCAGGAGCTTGCTTGCCCGGCAGCTAGTGTCCTATCAGAAAGAGTATTCAGTGCTGCAGGTTCAATACTAACAGAAAAAAGGACTCGTCTGGCTACCCAAAATGTAGATGATCTAACCTTCATTAAAATGAACCACAACTGGATTTCAAAATCTTTTGCCCCACCCTGCCCGGCTGACACCTAGCTTTCCTATGAAAAGGTCTTGCCTGTGGACTATTCTGAATGACTTTTCCAATCTCGTAATTTTCTTCACCTGATTGTCCAGCATACGACATGTTTCCACCTCACGAAATGGCCAAACTCCCCACACGGGGCCGTGCTATCGCCACTTTGCGCTTGGACCCTTGAGAGTGCTGTTTGTCTGAAGAGGTGGGTGTGGCCGCTTTTGGTCGACGGCACTGCCACTGGGTCCCTCATAGTACAATAAAGTGTCTCTGGCGGTGGTGGTGCGCACCCAACGTCAGACACACCGTTGTAATATGAGGGGCCCTGTGCCTGTACCGCCGGCCACAAGACAGTTCCCCCCCCAGCTCAAACAGTGCTCTACCACTAGCAAAATTATCTCTCACAGCTTCACCAATGTGTAGTCTAGGCGCTGACATCCTTCAATGCCTGGCACTGACAATACCATTGTTTTGACATTTTTGTTATGTTAGGCCTTCGAAGCCTGTCTGCGGTCCCTTCTTTCTACAACTACTACACTGACCAGGCCACTGCTGGCCGTGTTACCCTGGAACCAATTTAAAAGTGCCTACAGTCAGCCCAATTTTGTTATGTTAGGCCTTCGAAGACTGTCTGCCGTCACTCCTTCCACTAGACTTCCACTGACCATACACTGCTGCCCATGTACCCCTGGAACCAATTTAAAAGTGCCTACAGCCAGCCCAATTTTGTTATGTTAGGCCTTCGAAGCCTGTCTGCGGTCACTCCTTCCACTAGACTTCCACTGACCAGACCACTGCTGCCCGTGTACCCCTGCAACCAATTTAAAAGTGCCTACAGCCAGCCCAAGTTTGTTATGTTAGGCCTTTGAAGCCTGTCTGCGGTCACTCCTTCCACTAGACTTCCACTGACCAGACCACTGCTGCCCGTGTACCCCTGGAACCAATTTAAAAGTGCCTACAGCCAGCCCAAGTTTATTATGTTAGGCCTTCGAAGCCTGTCTGCGGTCACTCCTTCCACTAGACTTCCACAGACCAGACCACTGCTGCCCGTGTACCCCTGGAACCAATTTAAAAGTGCCTACAGCCAGCCCAAGTTTGTTATGTTAGGCCTTGGAAGCCTGTCTGCGGTCACTCCTTCCACTAGACTTCCACTGACCAGACCACTGCTGCCCGTGTACCCCTGGAACCAATTTAAAAGTGCCTACAGCCAGCCCAAGTTTGTTATGTTAGGCCTTCAAAGCCTGTGTGCGGTCACTCCTTCCACTAGACTTCCACAGACCAGACCACTGCTGCCCGTGTACCCCTGGAACCAATTTAAAAGTGCCTACAGCCAGCCCAAGTTTGTAATGTTAGGCCTTGGAAGCCTGTCTGCGGTCACTCCTTCCACTAGACTTCCACTGACCAGACCACTGCTGCCCGTGTACCCCTGGAACCAATTTAAAAGTGCCTACAGCTAGCCCAAGTTTGTTATGTTAGGCCTTCGAAGCCTGTCTGCGGTCACTCCTTCCACTAGACTTCCACAGACCAGACCACTGCTGCCCGTGTACCCCTGGAACCAATTTAAAAGTGCCTACAGCCAGCCCAAGTTTGTAATGTTAGGCCTTGGAAGCCTGTCTGCGGTCACTCCTTCCACTAGACTTCCACTGACCAGACCACTGCTGCCCGTGTACCCCTGGAACCAATTTAAAAGTGCCTACAGCCAGCCCAAGTTTGTTATGTTAGGCCTTCGAAGCCTGTCTGCGGTCACTCCTTCCACTAGACTTCCACAGACCAGACCACTGCTGCCCGTGTACCCCTGGAACCAATTTAAAAGTGCCTACAGCCAGCCCAAGTTTGTTATGTTAGGCCTTCGAAGCCTGTCTGCGGTCACTCCTTCCACTAGACTTCCACAGACCAGACCACTGCTGCCCGTGTACCCCTGGAACCAATTTAAAAGTGCCTACAGCCAGCCCAAGTTTGTTATGTTAGGCCTTGGAAGCCTGTCTGCGGTCACTCCTTCCACTAGACTTCCACTGACCATACACTGCTGCCCATGTACCCCTGGAACCAATTTAAAAGTGCCTACAGCCAGCCCAAGTTTGTTATGTTAGGCCTTCGAAGCCTGTCTGCGTCCCGTTCTTTCAACTACAACTACACTGACCAGGCCACTGATGGCCGTGTTCCCCTGGAACCAATTTTGACTTGCCTACAGCCAGCCCTATGTTATTATGTTAGGCCTTCGAAGCCTGTCTGCGTCCCGTTCTTTCAACTACAACTACACTGACCAGGCCACTGATGGCCGTGTTCCCCTGGAACCAATTTTAACTTGCCTACAGCCAGCCCAATGTTAGGCCTTTGATGCCTGTCTGCCGTCACTCCTTCCACTAGGCCTCCACTGACCTGTCTATTGCTGCCCGTGTACCCCTTGAACCAACATCATTAAATATAAAAAAAATTAATTTGATTATAAAAAATAAGATCGTGTTGAGATCTCAAATGCAGACATTTTAACAATCAAAACAAACACACAACAAATATCTGGAACTGTACTACAAAGGTCCAACAGCTACAATTTCTTTCTCCTGCAAGAAGTTAACTGAAAGTTTTTTGGAGTTGTTAACACAGATATGGCATCCACCGAGTGTTGTCCTGTCGCGTCTCCTTTAAATTATTTCCAATAAGATGTTAAACTATTAATTTAATAAAATCAATAATTAAAAAAATAATTGAGTAAGTCAAAAGCACATTGCAAATAAACATTAATTACAAATCAAGAAGCATGGCGCGTCCGAGGGTGAGTAGATACCGAATAAGAATATAATCACCCTCGGACGCGCAATGCTTATTTAAAACAGCCTTCCTTCCTAAGAATCAGCCCTTCCGTGGTGTAGAGAGAGGTTGTGTTACACTCCAAGGTGTTCCCCAGGTTGCCTTTCCTGAGCTTCGATCTTCCGGCTCTCGTTTAGTAGCTGTTGGAAACTACGCTGCATTAGGCCTACTAATTGTGTATGGGTGAAACAGTGGCGCATCTGCGGTCCCTCCTTCCACTAGGCCTCCACTGACCTGTCTACTGCGGCCCGTGTACCCCTTGAACCAACCTAATAAAATATTTAAAAAATTAATTTGATTATAAAAAATAAGATCGTGTTGAGATCTCAAATGCAGACATTTTAACAATCAAAACAAACACACAACAAATATCTGGAACTGTACTACAAAGGTCCAACAGCTACAATTTCTTTCTCCTGCAAGAAGTTAACTGAAAGTTTTTTGGAGTTGTTAACACAGATATGGCATCCACCGAGTGTTGTCCTGTCGCGTCTCCTTTAAATTATTTCCAATAAGATGTTAAACTATTAATTTAATAAAATCAATAATTAAAAAAATAATTGAGTAAGTCAAAAGCACATTGCAAATAAACATTAATTACAAATCAAGAAGCATGGCGCGTCCGAGGGTGAGTAGATACCGAATAAGAATATAATCACCCTCGGACGCGCAATGCTTATTTAAAACAGCCTTCCTTCCTAAGAATCAGCCCTTCCGTGGTGTAGAGAGAGGTTGTGTTACACTCCAAGGTGTTCCCCAGGTTGCCTTTCCTGAGCTTCGATCTTCCGGCTCTCGTTTAGTAGCTGTTGGAAACTACGCTGCATTAGGCCTAGTAATTGTGTATGGGTGAAACAGTGGCGCATCTGCGGTCCCTCCTTCCACTAGGCCTCCACTGACCTGTCTACTGCGGCCCGTGTACCCCTTGAACCAACCTAATAAAATATTTAAAAAATTAATTTGATTATAAAAAATAAGATCGTGTTGAGATCTCAAATGCAGACATTTTAACAATCAAAACAAACACACAACAAATATCTGGAACTGTACTACAAAGGTCCAACAGCTACAATTTCTTTCTCCTGCAAGAAGTTAACTGAAAGTTTTTTGGAGTTGTTAACACAGATATGGCATCCACCGAGTGTTGTCCTGTCGCGTCTCCTTTAAATTATTTCCAATAAGATGTTAAACTATTAATTTAATAAAATCAATAATTAAAAAAATAATTGAGTAAGTCAAAAGCACATTGCAAATAAACATTAATTACAAATCAAGAAGCATGGCGCGTCCGAGGGTGAGTAGATACCGAATAAGAATATAATCACCCTCGGACGCGCAATGCTTATTTACAACAGCCTTCCTTCCTAAGAATCAGCCCTTTCGTGGTGTAGAGAGAGGTTGTGTTACACTCCAAGGTGTTCCCCGGGTTGCCTTTCATGAGCTTCGATCTTCCGGCTCTCGTTTAGTAGTTGGTGGAAACTACGCTGCATTAGGCCTACAAATTTGGTATGGGGTGTAGAGACAGGTTGTGTTACACTCCAAGGTTTTCACCAGGTTGCCTTTCCTGAGCTTCGATCTTCATGCTCTCGTTTAGTAGTTGTAGAAAAGTACGCTGCATTAGGCCTACAAAATGGGTATGGGGTGGAGAGAGATGGTGTGTTACACTCCAAGGTGTTCCCCAGGTTGCCTTTCCTGAGCTTCGATCTTCATGCTCTCGTTTAGTAGGTGTCGGAAAGTAGGCTGCATTAGGCCTAAAAAATGGGGAATGGGGTGGAGAGAGATGGTGTGTTACACTCCAAGGTGTTCCCCAGGTTTCCTTGCCATTGCTTCGGTCTTCCGACTCTCGTTTAGTAGTTGTAGAAAAGTACACTGCATTAGGCCTAAAAAATGGGTATGGGGTGGAGAGAGATGGTGTGTTACACTCCAAGGTGTTCCCCAGGTTGCCTTTCCTGAGCTTCGATCTTCATGCTCTCGTTTAGTAGGTGTCGGAAAGTAGGCTGCATTAGGCCTACAAATTGGGTATGGGGTGGAGAGAGATGGTGTGTTACACTCCAAGGTGTTCCCCAGGTTGCCTTTCCTGAGCTTCGATCTTCATGCTCTCGTTTAGTAGGTGTCGGAAAGTAGGCTGCATTAGGCCTACAAATTGGGTATGGGGTGGAGAGAGATGGTGTGTTACACTCCAAGGTGTTCCCCAGGTTTCCTTGCCATTGCTTCGGTCTTCCGACTCTCGTTTAGTAGTTGTAGAAAAGTACACAGCATTAGGCCTACAAAATGGGTATGGGGTGGAGAGAGATGGTGTGTTACACTCCAAGGTGTTCCCCAGGTTGCCTTTCCTGAGCTTCTATCTTCAGGCTCTCATTAAATTGTGGTTAAATGGAACAACTGCATTTGGCGTACTAGTTGGTTTGGGGCCTACTATCGGTGTCTGCCACTCCTTGCTGTTCTCCTGGTTTCCTGTCCTGAAATTCCATTTTCAGCCTCTCGTTAAGTAGTTGTTAATGTTAGACTGCATTTGGCCTACTAGTTGGGTTGGGGCCTACTATCGGTGTCTGCCACTCCTTGCTGTTCTCCTCCACTGAACAAAGCTGTGCCGCCTGTTTACTACGGTTGCCAATTTTGAACTGCATTTCGACTACTTACTGATTTGGCCCTACTCTCTGTGTCAGCCTCTCATTCCAGTTGTCCTCCACTGCAATGCCCCCTGGTTATTCCTGTGTTACCAATTTTGAACTGCATTTAGCCCACTTTCTTCTTTGGGCCTATATCTGTGTTTCCACTTCATCGTGCCCATTGCCCAGCCAGTGATAGATGAGTCTGCTGGTACATTGACCCATAACGCAACATTCCCCATGCACGCTACACAACAACATTGTGACCCTGCTGAAAGTCAGGTTGCTCTTCCCGCATACCATACCACCTTACACGGGGACAAAGAGGAAGGTGCAGATGAAAGTGCAGGTTCCTTCATCAGGTGGGGGGAGGAATACTAGTTGGCGACGTCACTGGCACAGGGCCTCTCATAGTACGCAAAAGTGTTGCTGCCGGTGGGAGGCGCCCCCGCCGTGCAAACACACCGCTGTACTTTGAGGGGCCCTGTGCCAGTGCCAATGCCAACGAGTGGGCCCCCCCTGCTTGCTCAGGTTCACAGCACTTGCAAAGTTGAAATACTTACCTCTCCCTGCTCCACTGCCGTGACGTGGTCCAGATTTCCTGGGCCCACTAATTACTTGAACCAGCCCTACCCCCCACAACTTTAGCCAAATGACCCCCAATTTCAAATGCCTTCCAATTATTATAAGGTAAATTACGCTTGACAAGCTTCATTAAGAAGAATGGATGGTTTTGACATTAAAATGGGTACTCTAGGTGTTTTCCTGGCCCCCACTCACTGCCGACTATGCTGCCCCATTGACTTGCATTGGGTTTCGTGTTTCGGTCGATCCCGACTTTACGTCATAATCGGCCGATTTCACTCGACCCGACTTTGGACATAGTCGGGTTTCGCAAAACCCGGCTCGACTCTAAAAAGGTCAAGGTCGCTCAACTCTAATTAGCACCATAACTGCACTTTATTATATTATATTATATTGTTTACATTGTTTATATCTATATTGGGTATCAATCCATAATCAATAGGCTGTTTGGAGGAAAAATATGATTTATTGATGTTTGTGGGGCATTATACGATTCTTTGAGGTTATTTGGTGAGGGATTGTCTTCTTCCATTGGCAAGATTTCATCCTTGTACACTGCCCTTTTTCTTGGGTGTATTTTTGTATTCATGTTTTTAGATGTTTTAAATTCCAGTTGTGTGGTTAAAAGACATTAAATAAAACGTTATATGTTTATATATTATATACTGTCTTGGTGATCCCTGCGTTTGTGCATGTTTCTTTTCTCTTTTTTTTGTATAGTCTGTATTTTGACATGCTGCAGGTTGAGCACATTAGACATTATTGTTGATGGTGCCCTCTATATTTAAATGGTCTGGACAGTGGAAATCGCTAGAGCACAAGCGGTTTGGGGGTAAATCTTCCCTTGCTAACAATATCCCTGCTTCAGACGAAGCTACAGCAACCTCTCCCTATGCTCAGATCGGCAGAAGTAAGATGGTGGTCGGCGGGAACGCCCCTTTATAGCCCCTGTGACACCGCAGAAAGCAAGCCAATCACTGCAATGCCCTTCTCTAAGATGGTGGGGACTGAGACCTATGTCATCACGCTGCCCACACTCTGCGTCCACCTTCATTGGCTGAAAAATGGCGCTGAACGCGTCATATGAAACGCGACTTTGGCGCGAAGATCTCGTACCGCATGGCCGATCCCACACTGGGATCGGGTCGGGTTTCATGAAACCCGACTTTGCCGAAAGTCGGCGACTTATGAAACTGGCCGATCCGTTTTGCTCAACCCTAATGCTTAGCACTTGTTGGCCCTTTTGCCTTCACTGTGCGGTCCAGCTCACCCCAAACCATCTCAATTGGGTTCAGGTCTGGTGAGTATGGAGGCCAGGTCATCTGACGTAGCACCCCATCACTCTCCTTCTGGGTCAAATAGCCCTTACACAGCCTGGAGGTGTGGTAGGGGTTTTATTGACGCCTCTCCATTATTAACCTGGCTTAATGTCACCTAACAATAGCAAGGTGACATTAACCCCTTATTACCCCATATCCCACCGCTACACGAGAGTGGGAAGAGAGGGGCTAAGTGCCGGAATGGGCGCATCTCACAGATGCGCCATTTCTGGGGTGGCTGGGGGCTGGTATTTTTAGCCGGGGGGGGGGGGGGGGGGCAATATCCATGGCCCCTCTCTAGGCTATGAATATCAGCCCTCAGCTGTCTGCGTAGCCTTTCTGGCTATAAAATATAGGGGGACCCCACATCATTTTTTTGGGGGTCCCCCTATTTTAATAGCCAGTAAAGGCTATTCAGACAGCTGCAGGCTGATATTCATAGCCTGGGAGGGGGCCATGGGTATAAACCCCTTCCCAGGCTACAAATATTGGCCTCCGGCCGTCGGCTTTCCCCCTCTGGTGCAGAAAATTGTGTGGGAGCCCACGCCATTTTTTTCCGTTTTTTTAAAATTAAATGTTCATTAAGAAACATAGGCCTCGCTATTATATCTATGGATATATCCATAGATGAATCTATCTATACATGTATATCTATGGATATATGTATAGATATATCCATAGATAAATCTATATATCTATACATGGATATCTATGGATATATGTATAGATATAACTATGGCTAAATCGATCTATATATATATATATATATTTATAGATAGATAGATAGATATATCTGTAGATACATAGATATATCTATCCAGATATCTATCTGGCTACTTTCACACATCAGAAAAGCTGTTTCCACCAAATGGAGAAAACGTACAGAAGAACGTTTGTTCTGTCCGGCGAAAAAACGTGCAGCAACGGATCCAGCGAAAAACATTTGAAACTGAGATGTGAAATGATGAGTCCGGCCTCCGAATCCGGTTTCTTCATGCATTTTTCCATTGAAATCATGCACATTTTCCATTCTCTCTCTCTCTCTCAAAAAAACCGATCTGTTGCATAAGGTTTTCACTATTTGCAACGGATCCATTTTTTCAAAAATTCGCCGTATCCTGCCTGATGGATCGATGTAGATAGATATATGGATAGTTAGGCTACTTTCACACATCAGTTTGTTTCCGTAAGACAGGATCAGGCAAATTTTTGAAAAAATGGATCCGTTGCAAATGGTGAAAAACAGATGCAACTAATGCGTTTTTTTTTTAGAGAGAGAGGGAGAGAGAGATTGGAAAATGTGCATAATTTCAATGGAAAAAATGCATGAAAAACCAGATTCAAAGGCCGGATTCATCATTTCACATCGCAGTTTCATACGTTTTTCGCCGTATCCGTCGCTGTGCATTTTTTTGCAGGACAGAAAAAACTTTCCTCTGTACATTTTCTCCGTCCACTGGAAACAGTTTTTTTGACAGATCCGGCAAAAAACGGATGAAACTTGAGGTCATCAGGTGCAATCCGGCGCTAATACAACTCTATCAGAAAAAAACGGATCAGGTGAAAAAAACACGGATCCGTATTTTTCAAAACTCGATGGATTATACCTGATGGCAAAAACCTGATGTGTGAAAGTAGGCTAACTATCCATATATCTATCTACATCTATCTATCTCATTCTATCTATCTATCTATCTATCTATCTATCTATCTATCTATCTATCTATCTATCTATCTATCTATCTCATTCTATCTATCTATCTATCTGTCTGTCTGTCTGTCTATCTATGTGTGTAATGGAGTGTGGGTTGGACAAATGTAAAAGAGGAGGTTGGACATGACATGACATCATAAATATTATTTTTTGTTCAATAATACATCTTTTTTTAGCTTTCAAAAATGCATACAAAAACGCCACAAACAAAGCATAAAAAACACAAAAAACGCATCAAAACCGCGCAAAAAATGCATCAAAAACGCTTTTTCTGCCAAGAGCTGTGGATTCAGTGCAGAAAAATCCGCAGGCAAATCTGCAACGTGTGCACATAGCCTTAGTGTTTTGTGCTAAAACCTGAACCGTGGACCTCTCTAGTCCAGAGCGAGCTGATCCCTGCTATCAGAAGGGCTGTGTTTTGTTTTATTTTGCTGTTCAGCCCAGAGGGCTGTGTTTACCTTTTCCAACTTGGTTTATGCTGTAACTGATAAACCAAGGACATTCCTAGAGTAACAGTAAAAACAAAGTGTGAAACAACTGAAATTATGCCTTATATTCTAGGTTCTTCAAAGTAGCCACCTTTTGTTTTGATATCTGCTTGGCACACTCTTGGCATTCTCTTGATGAGCTTCAAGAGGTAGTCACCGGGAATGGTCTTCCAACAATCTTGAAGGAGTTCCCAGAGATGCTTAGCACTTGTTGGCCCTTTTGCCTTCACTCTGCGGTCCAGCTCACCCCAAACCATCTTGATTGTGTTCAGGTCTGGTGATTGTGGAGGCCAGGTCATCTGACGTAGCACCCCATCACTCTCCTTCTTGGTCAAATAGCCCTTACACAGCCTGGAGGTGTGTTTGGGGTCATTGTCCTGTTGAAAAATAAATAATGGTCCAACTAAACGCAAACTGGATGGAATAGCATGCCGCTGCAAGATGCTGTGTTAGCCATGCTGGTTCAGTATGCCTTCAATTTTGAATAAATCCCCAGCAGTGTCACCAGCAAAGCACCCCCACCCCATCCGGCCTCCTCCTCCATGCTTCACGGTGGGAACCAGGCATGTAAAGTCCATCCGTTCACCTTTTCTGCGTTGCACAAAGATACGGTGGATGGAACCAAAGATCTCAAATTTGGACTCATCAGACCAAAGCACAGATTTCCACTGTTCTAATGTCCATTCCTTGTGTTCTTTAGCCTAAACAAGTCTCTTCTGCTTGTTGTCTGTCCTTAGCAGTGGTTTCCTAGCAGCTATTTTACCATGAAGACCTGAAGCACAAAGTCTCCTCTTAACAGTTGTTGTAGAGATGTGTCTGCTGCTAGAACTCTGTGTGGCATTGACCTGGTCTCTAATCTGAGCTGTTGTTAACCTGCGATTTCTGAGGCTGGTGATAAATTTATCCTCAGAAGCAGAGGTGACTCTTGGTCTTCCTTTCCTGGGGTGGTCCTCATGTGAGCAAGTTTCTTTGTAGCGCTTGATGTTTTTTGCCACTGCACTTGGGGACACTTTCAAAGTTTTCCAAATTTTTCGAACTGACTGACCTTAATTTCTTAAAGTAATGATGGCAACTCATTATACTTTACTTAGCTGCTTTTTTCTTGCCATAATACAAATTCTAACAAGTCTATTCAGTAGGACTATCAGCTGTGAATCCACCAGACTTCTGCACAACACAACTGATGATCCCAACCCCATTTATAAGGCAAGAAATCCCACTTATTAAACCTGACAGGGCACACCTGTGAAGTGAAAACCATTCCTGGTGACTACCTCTTTAAGCTCATTAAGAGAATGCCAAGAGTGTGCAAAGTAGTCATCAAAGCAAAAGGTGGCTACTTTGAAGAACCTAGAATATAAGACATAATTTCCGTTGTTTCACACTTTCTTGTTAAGTATATAATTCCACATGTGTTAATTCATAGTTTTGATGCCTTCAGTGTGAATGTACAATTCTCATAGTCATGAAATACAGAAAAATCTTTAAATGAGAAGGTGTGTCCAAACTTTTGGTCTGTACTGTATATATATATATATTTATATATATATAAATATATATATTTATATACACATATATATACATATATATACCGTATATACTCGAGTATAAGCCGACCCGAGTATAAGCCGACCCCCATAATTTTGCCACAAAAAACTGGGAAAACTTATTGACTTATCGAGTATAAGCCTAGGGTGGAAAATGCAGCAGCTACCGGTGAATTTCAAAAATAAAAATAGATGCTCCATACCGTTCATTATGGCCCCATAGCTGTGCCATATAGTGCTCTGCACCGTTCATTATTGCCCCATAGATGTACCATAGAAAGGTGTGCCATATAGTGCTCTGCACCATTCATTATTGCCCCATAGCTGTGCCATATAGTGCTCTGCACCGTTCATTATTGCCCCATAGCTGTGCCATATAGTGCTCTGCACCGTTCATTTTTGCCCCATAGATTCTCCGTATGAAGCTGTGCCATTGCTGCTGCTGCTGCCATAATAATAAAAAAAAATGCCATACTCACCTCTCTTGCTTGCAGCTCCTGGGCTCCCCTCTCGGCGTCTCTCCGCACTAACTGATCAGGCAGAGGGCGGCGCGCACACTAAATGCGTCATCGCGCCCTCTGACCTGAACAGTCAGAGCGCAGAGACGCCGGGAAGACAGAGCGGCGCCTGGCGTGTGGAACGTGGACGGGTGAATATAAAATACTCAGCGCCTCAGCGCCCTCTCCCCCTCACCCGCCGACCCTGCCAGCCACCGTGACTTGAGTATAAGCCGAGAGGGGCACTTTCAGCCCAAAAATTTGGGCTGAAAATCTCGTCTTATACTCGAGTATATACGGTATGTACACTACTCAAAAAAAATAAAAGGAGCACTTAAACAACAGAAAATAATTCCAGGTAAATCAAGCTTCTTTGAAATCAAACTGTCCACTTAGGAAGCAACACTGACTGACAATCAATTTCACATGCTGATGTGCAAATAGAATATACAACAGATGGAAATTATTGGCAATTATCAAGACACCCTCAATAAAGTAGTGGTTCTACAGGTGGGGACCACAGACCTCATCTCAGTACCAATGCTTTCTGGCTGATGTTTTGGTCACTTTTGAATGTTGGTTATGCTTTCACACTCGTGGTAGCAAGAGACACACTCTACAACCCACACAAGTGGCTCAGGTAGTGCAGCTCATCAGGATGGCACATCAATGCGAGCTGTAGCAAGAAAGTTTGCTGTGTCTGTCATCCTTATCAAAGCGTGTGACGGAAACGGTTGACAGACGGTTTGACTGTCAGGGATGACAGAGAAGGGTCTCTGGTCGGGTAATAGAAAGTGCCAAAGCCCCACGGCTTTAGGCAGAGGGGGGGAATATGTAGCATAGCGACTGGTCATGTGAATGATGGATGGTATGTATCGCAGAGGTGGATGGCCCTGTGATGGAAGCCTGGGTATGTTTTGCCCAAGCAGATCTACTGCTTAGGGGTTTGTTTACATTGGGAAGGCTTCCAGGTGATTGGAGAGATGGGTGGGTTCAGTCACCTACAAACCCAGCCAAAGAGGCGCGTCTGAACACGTAAGATGGTTTTGTGTGTAAGGACCTGTGGTGATGTCATGCTCACCTGACTAGCCATGTGACAGGTACCTGGGTGTGGTTACACCTATGTAAAGGAGGTGTGTGTAGCACATGGAGAGAGAGATTGAGTGAGTTTGTGAGTGTCTGTCAGGGTGGACAAACTTCCGTGTGTCCTGGCAGGACACTGCAGAATGGACTGTGTGTTGGACGGTTCCAAGTGGGGATGTCCTGGAAGCACACAGAGACCATTCCAGGCTGGAGAGCCTGTGTGCTGGACATAGCACGGACGGTCGGTGTTGGAGGCTCCTGGGAGTGGAGTTGTCCTGGAAGCACCTGGAGACCGTAGACCTGGATGGTCTGTGTTGAGGACCTGGGACTGACCTGAAGTCAGTGTAATAAGGAGTGGAACTTCTGAGAGGTAACCCCGGACAACGGGATTGTAATATACAGCAGAGAAGCCTATCTGCTACGTGAACTGTCCAATGTTTCATGGCTGTAATGAAATGGACTGTACCCTGTCTGGTTTATGTGGAGTTTGAATAACCCATATGGACTGATATGTGTGAGATATCGTGCCTGAAGTGTTTATCCTGCTGCCAAGCGAGTATCCCCAAGACCCGTAGCGGGTGAAACGCTACACTATATACCATATCCTATTAGAAATCTTTGGACTATTATTTACGGATTGAGAATATTATTCAAAAATTTCCACAAGGTGTCAGTATAATGCAGTATGTAGAAGGAATCCATTTGCAAGTTAAAATCTTTCATTCCAGCGACATCTAAAAAAAACAGTATAATACTAGACAATATCATGGCCCTCAGAAACTCCACACCGTATGATGGCCACCATAGTCCTTCTCTTATTGACTAGTAAATAATAAATACACTTGCTCACATCACCCTGATCTCCTGATGCGCTGCTCTGGTTTATACAGTGTGGAGATCAGACTGAACTAAAACAATCCATCTTGTCTTCTTCCTGAGAAATCTGGCTTACAACAAGATACATTTCTGCTGACTTGACATTTCCTTTTATGGAAGTAATCATGTGTGCATTCCTTCTTTCAATAGCAGCCTTTATTCACCTTCTAGATGATGTAACTTTCTACTGATAAAGACTGGTATAGATTGTTTATGTAAGAGATAGTGAAATATGAGCGCTTGTGCGCATGTCTGTAAAAGTATAATTCTTTTCTATATAAAGGGAGGGCAAAGCCCAGAGAGGGAGATGTGCTCCTGGGCTTCCCCTGTACATGATCACACAATACCTTGTTTGCGTGTCATTTACTCAGGATCCCTACCTCTAGTAAGCCAGGGACTGAGAAGAAGGACTTAACATTTCTTTGGCGCACCGAACGGGGACCCGAGATGAGAGTATTTGCTCGAGATTCACCTGCGGATACGGACAATGGAGATCTGGGATAATGGACGGCAAATGAACTGAAAAACCTGGCCAGGTAAGAGACATTATTAGTTCTCTTTTATCTGCCTTGTATTATCCGAAAGATCTCTATGAGCCGTGTCACGCTGGGTTAGTCTAGTAGTGAGTAGATACCTATAAAACTCGGGTTACTATATTGTATAGATTTATGAGTCCTGTCCCTGGCAGTGTGTGAACAGTGTTAAGGTTGTGGTATGTTGTGAAAGAAGAGCAAAAGTGCGTAGAAAAATAAGCCGAAATAGTTGGGGTATAAGCCTTATACACGGAAGTCAGCCTAACTGGGTCATGTGGTTGCGTCCTTTCGGGGAGACCTCCGCCCATGCTTGACTCTCATTTAAGTGCTTAACCTCCTTCATTTCTGGATAAGGTTTGATAGAATGAGCCCAGGACGCGGGTCCATGAGCCTGGGACAAGTATGCTAACTGACACAGAAAGTTTTGTGATCTGTATGGTGTTGCTGGGTCTGTTTGCGTGCATAATAGCACTTAAGTACATTCTGCACATTAGAAAGAATGGAGCAGATCAGCCCTTCAATATTTTAGCTCCCTAGGAGAGAAGGCAACGAGACATCACCTAGGATAAGTGATTGTCCAAACGTCACCTGGGGTAGAAATAGCTAATATTGAAAAAAAAGAAAAATGGGAAATAAACAGACAAAAACCGTCTTAGGACAAGTGGAAGCAGCAGATATCATACAGGAAAGATGTGGGAAGACAGTCAGAAGTCAGATTAGAAGGGTAAGAGAAAAATTGGGAATTTCAGAAGCACTTATGTTTAGCACTGAATGGGAAAGACTGAGTAAAGAACGAGGTGGAATTATCAAAGACAATGGGTGGGAAGAAATCATACACTGTATGATAGAGGTCTCAAAAACAGCTAAAGAGGAGAATTGGAAGTATGATCCAGACACTTCCAAATGGATTATGGGGAAGGGAAAAAGTTGTGACATAATCCCACCACCTTACCTAGATCCAAAAGCCCAATCATTTGTACCATCTGGAGGAGCAGAAGGAGGAAAACAATTTCCAGCCTTGTATCCCAATCTTGGTGGGGTAGGAGGATGGGTATGTTCACACTGTGGACAACAAAATCCAGATTGGAGAAATGATTGCCTAGTCTGTGGTACACCTAGACATGGCGCTGTACTTGCCCCTGTTAGGGTAGTACCAAGACCCTTTAGGGAACCTGGTGCTGACGGGGTAATGGGAACTAGATATCACCAGACCCGACAGTATTTTCCTTGGTCCCCTGCTGAAGGTATGTCCCTCCTGCATAATGCGCCTGATCCCACTCAATATCCCATCCGATTTGCACAATACATACAACAAATCATGCAGACTCATGCTGGGGTCTGGGCGGACGGGGAAGAATTATGTAGAATGAAAATGTCCCCCGGACTTTTTCAGGAATTATTGACACACCTACAGCCCAATAGACCAGTGGCAGAAGGGGGTGCCTTACAGACAGAAGCATCAGGTACCCAGTTCACAGAGGCATTAATAATTTTCATGAGAGAAAAACAGAGGGAAAGGGGATCTACGGGTGTGATTATGCAGAAATTTGGGCAAAGTATTGAAGAATATAGTCAAGAATTAGAAAATAGCTTTAGGGATGAAGGATTGGATTTGACTGATGCTTCAGTAAGGAGACTTTTTACAAAACAATTAATAGAGGGGCTAGATCCGAAAATCAGAGAAAAATTTAAATCCTCTACTCCAGATTGGAGAACAATTGAACAACCAAATATTGTGAAACAACGATGTTTAGGAATAGTCATGGATATGAGAGAGAATCGTAAGCCTGTTAGAATAGCACAAGCTAATACAGGAGGAAGAGTGAGACACAACTTTCCTTGCCACTACTGTAAAAAGCCAGGTCATTTCCAAAGAGAGTGCAGGAAGAAGTTGGCAGATATAAAGTCAGGCAAATTTGTTCCCAGAAATAACCCTCCCCAAACGGACAACCAGCAGAAATCTACCATCATAGATGGTCCCATACCAGATTCAGATTGACTCGATGTGTTACAAACTTCCCTACCAGCTAGAAGACCTATGATACAGGTGAATGTGGGGGGGAGAGAGATTCCATTTTTGATAGATACAGGTGCAACTTCCTCAATTTTGAATCAAGATTTTCTTCCGAATCCGGAAGATATTTCAGAACAAACAACTTTTGCTGAGGGTTATGATGGGGTAATTCGAACACTGCCATATACTGTGCCCCTAGAGGTCTCATTAGGACCTAAATGTTTTGCATCCAGATTTTTGTATGCCAGAGGTGCCCCAACATGTTTGTTAGGAACTGATGTCCTAAAGAAATTAGAAGCTAACATCAATTTTAGGGAAGATGGCACAGTTATACTGACTATCCCTGATGATGCAGAAACATTAGAACAATATGTTAGAATTCAGGCTTTTGAGGATTATGCTGAAGAAAAAGAGTACACCACAGATCTAGACCTCTCAATGGTCCCAGAAACACTGTGGGCACAGGGTGACACCGATGTGGGACTATTGCATATCTCTCCTGTAAAACTATCTGTGCAACCAGGAACTGTTCTCCCACAGCTCAGACAATACCCTGTGAGTGCCCAGCAGGAACTAGCGATTACAAAACAGATAGAGGGATATAAAGAGAAAGGAGTTTTGGTAGAGATACAATCACCTGCTAACACTCCTCTGTATCCAGTCAAGAAGAGAACTCTTGATAAGAGTTCTATGCCCAAATATCGTATGGTACATGATTTAAGAGAAATAAACAAAGTTCTAGATCCAATCACCCCAGTTGTACCCAATCCTCATACGTTACTATCACAGATACCAGCCAGTTCTCAAGTATTTACTGTAATAGATCTTTCAAATGCATTTTTCTCGGTTCCTTTACACCAAGATAGTTGGCATTTGTTTGCATTTACATTTAAGGGCAAACAGTTGGCGTGGACACGCCTTCCACAGGGAATGATACACTCCCCTACTCTTTATTCAAATGCCCTACAAACAGTCCTTCAGAGGTTTGAACCCGAACCACAGGTAGTAATTTTGCAGTATGTGGATGACCTACTACTTTGCTGCCCAGATCTAGAAACTGCAGAAAGGTCCACTGTGAGTTTACTATGTTTTTTAGAAAAAGAAGGGTGTAAAGTGAATAGACAAAAGCTACAAGTTTGTCAGACCAAAGTGGTCTTTCTAGGTCATTGCATTTCTCAAGGTAAAAAGCATCTTACACCACAAAGAACTGAAGCAATAAGACAGATGAATGAGCCTAGAAATCATAAACAGCTACGAGCATTTTTAGGAATAGTGTCTCATTGTAGACAATGGATTATACATGCAAGTCAACTAATGCAACCACTGTATGACTGTGTAAAAAGTGAACCTTATTTGTTGACAAAAGAAGGTCAGATTTCGTTCCAACAATTAAAAGATGCCCTTGTTTCAGCTCCAGCGTTAGGGCTACCAGACTACACCAAACCGTTTCAGCTTATGGCTGCAGAAGTTGATTCCCATGCTACAGGAGTTCTTACCCAGAAGCATGCAGGGAAACAAAGACCAATTGCATATCTTTCAGCAAGGTTAGATCCCGTAGCTAGAGCAGCGCCAACCTGTGTACGTGTAGTTGTTGCTGTCTCACTATTGTTGGACAAAGCATCAGAAATTGTCCTAGAGCATCCACTCACAGTTCAAACTACACATGATGTTTATGGGATATTAAACCAGGTCCAACCAAAACACATTTCCATGGCCAGACATTTGCGGCTTCAGTGTTCTTTGCTGCTCCCCTCTACTATCACATTTGCTAGGCTTCAGACTCTCAATTTAGCTACACTGCTACCTCTCGAGTCTGAAGGGGGGAATAAGGACACTGATACACACACAAATTTTTTCCCTACAGACACACATGATTGTACAGAGCTCATTTTACAAGAAACGGTAGGCTTACCCAATGTATCCGAAACACCACTTCAAAATCCAGATTTAGAGCTGTTTATAGATGGTAGTAGGTTTGCAGATGACACAGGTAACTTCCATACAGGGTATGCAGTTGTGTCAGAATCTGAAACTCTCAAAGCAGAACCACTTCCACCGAAACAGTCTGCACAAGAAGCAGAACTAACAGCATTGATTGAAGCTCTTAAAATAGCTGAGAACCAGACAGCTAATATATACACTGATTCTAGGTATGCACATGGTATTGTGTTTGATTTTGGAGTAATCTGGAGAGCTAGAGGTTACATGACAGCGTCAGGACAACCTGTAAAACATGCTTCTCTGATCAAACAGATCTTAGAGGCTGCACAAGAAACAAAAGAAGTAGCAGTAATCAAGGTAGCTGCACATGTGAGACTCGACACTAGGGAATCTAGGGGAAATGATAGGGCTGATAAAGCAGCCAAAGCAGCAGCTGTCAAACCCTTACAACAGGTTCATACTGTAAACCCCACAGAAAATACTGAAGATAGACTGAGACAAGCACAGGAAGATGCAGGAGAAGAGGAGAGGGACAGGTGGAAAAAGGAAGGGGCAGAAGAACAAGCAGGAATTTGGAAGAAAGATGGACTAATATGTCTACCTAGAGCCTGGTATCCGATTGTAGTTGGTGGACTGCACCACCCTACTCATGTGTCTGCAAATGCAATGACACTACTGGCAAAGCAAGTCTGGTTGGCTCCAGGTTTTGGCAACTATGCAAGAGACTATTGTGCTGCATGCGCTATATGCCTGACACATAATCCCGGACAGACAGCAAAGACCCCTATGAAGCACCACGTCCGACCTCTCTACCCGTTTCAGCGATTACAAATAGACTTTATCCAGCTGCCAAAAAGTAATGGGTATGAGTATGTGTTGGTATGTGTGGACATGTTCTCGGGGTGGCCAGAGGCCTATCCAGTTCGGAAGGCTTCAGCTAAAAACACTGCTGTAAAGCTAGTTGCCGAACTGATACCCCGTTACGGTCTCCCTGAAGTGATCGAGTCAGATAGGGGTACTCATTTTACTGGAGAAATATTTCAAAATGTACTGAAAATGTTGGGTGTTGAAAGTCAGTTACACACTCCGTATCATCCTCAAAGTTCTGGTAAGGTGGAACGCATGAATGGAACTTTAAAATTAAAAATACAGAAAGCCATGGCTGAAACAGGAAAGCCTTGGACAGAATGCCTTCCACTGGCCCTTTACTCAATACGCAATACCCCAAGGGGTAAGACTAAACTGTCTCCATATGAAATTTTGTTTGGCAGGACTGCCAATTTAGGATGTTATTTTCCACAGCAACTTGTGTTAAATATTGAGTCATTGACTTCTTATGTGCAAAATCTTCAGAAACAATTAACTAAGGTGCATGCACAAGTTTTTGCTTCCCTTCCAGATCCTGACAACACAGAAGGAAGTCACAAGTTGGAACCAGGTGATCAAGTCTATGTAAAAAGACACACCAGAAAGGCTCTAGAACCAAGGTTTGACGGACCCTTCCAAGTCCTGTTGACAACACCTACATCAGTCAAGCTTGAAGGAAAGGCATCATGGATACATGCAAGCCATTGCAAGAAAAGCAGTATAAACTCATGATATTGATGTTAATAATGATAACCTCAACGGAGGCGTGGGATAGACTGAATTCTCTAGCCCCTTTGAACAATAGATTCGTACAACATCATAGAAAATTAGTGCATGACTTGTTAAACAATACACAAACCCTGACAGATTGTTGGATCTGTACCCATTACTTATTGCAAAACAAAGAAAAGGTTGCGAGAGTTAAACGGAAGAATTAATACTAGATTTGATTCTCTTATTGAATACAAGCATGTACATGTGTAATACCAAATAAAGGCTTTGTCTTTGGCCCTGTGGTAATAAAATAAATAAAAGAAAATGTCAAAGGGGGGAATTGTGGAGATCAGACTGAACTAAAACAATCCATCTTGTCTTCTTCCTGAGAAATCTGGCTTACAACAAGATACATTTCTGCTGACTTGACATTTCCTTTTATGGAAGTAATCATGTGTGCATTCCTTCTTTCAATAGCAGCCTTTATTCACCTTCTAGATGATGTAACTTTCTACTGATAAAGACTGGTATAGATTGTTTATGTAAGAGATAGTGAAATATGAGCGCTTGTGCGCATGTCTGTAAAAGTATAATTCTTTTCTATATAAAGGGAGGGCAAAGCCCAGAGAGGGAGATGTGCTCCTGGGCTTCCCCTGTACATGATCACACAATACCTTGTTTGCGTGTCATTTACTCAGGATCCCTACCTCTAGTAAGCCAGGGACTGAGAAGAAGGACTTAACAACAGCATGTGAGGTTCGTGCAGCAGGTGCGATCTAGTGATGTCATTACGCCTCCTGCGCTGAGACTCCTTGTATCACCATTTTATACAACTGTGTCTGCCTCCGGACGATATCATTGAAAGTGTAATGGCGGGTATGGAGCACGGTGTCAAAATTCAACAGGAATATTTGACTTATGGGCCTCATAGTGGTCAAGTGGTTTGCTGCTATTAGCAGTATGCCAGTGGCTTTTACAATAAGTGGATACAAACCGCACCCCAGCTGTCTACTGTATGTATGCTGTTACAGTGCAACTCAATTTATAAATCAAGCCAGACATGCTATGTTTTGGGTTCCTGATACAAAGTTCAAAATCTTGTGCCTAACAAAATCTTGTTTTTTGAGGGACTGTAAGTATTTTTAATGGCGTCTTTCTCAGACACAGTGGTGCTTGAAAGTTTGTAAACCTTTCAAAATTTTCCATATGTCTGCATAAATTTAACCTAAAAGCATCATCAGATTTTGATGCAAGTCCTAAAAGTAGACAAAGAAAACCAAATCAAAACAAATGAGTACAAAATATTAGACTTGTCGTTTTTTTTTATTTCGCAAAATGATCCAACATGAAATGTTTGTGAGCGGCAAAATAATGTGATGTCTGTTGTGACTCTAATAACTGCTTCTAAGCGTTTTCAAATTTGTTGATAGCTCGTCCACATTGGCTTGCATGAATTTTAACTCATTACCACATTGACCACATCATGATCTGTGCTAATCAGTTGAACACGCCTTACCATCTGCTTGGTTTCCATCTATCTCCACTAGTTATGAGCGAGCGTCTACGGTTAAGGCGTTGTCCGAGCATGCTCATGCTTAATCGAGTGTTTTCGTTGTGAGACAAATTTTGTAATGGAATCATTTTGGGGGTACATAAATTAATAAATAATGAGAGAATAAATACATTTCATAAAATTCACAAACGTCTGCAATTTTGAACAATGTCATGATTAACCCCTTAACCCCCCGGAGCTTTTTTTGGTTTTGCGTTTTCGTTTTTCGCTCCCCTACTTCCCAAAGCCATAACTTTTTTTTTTTATTTTTTTTATTTTTTTTTTCAATATGGCCATGTGAGGGCTTATTTTTTCTGGGACGAGTTGTATTTTTGATTGACACCATTGGTTTTACCATGCCATGTACTAGAAAACGGGAAACAAGTTACAAGTGGGGTGAAATTGCAAAAAAAAGTGCAATCCCACAAATATTCTTTGTTTGGCTTTTTGCTAGGTTCACTAAATGCTTAAACTGACCTGCCATTATGATTCTCCAGGTCATTATGAGTTCATAGACACCAAACGTGTCTAGGTTCTTTTTTACTTAAGTGGTGAAAAAAAATTCCAAACTTTGCTAAAAACAAAAAAATAGCGCAATTTTCTGTTACCCGTAGAGTCTCCATTTTTTTGTGATGAATGAGGGCTTATTTTTTTCATGCTGAGCTGACATTTTTAATGATAACATTTTGGTGCAGATACGTTCTTTTGATCGCCCGTTATTGCATTTTAATGCAATGTCACGGCGACTAGAAAAAGTAATTCTAGCGTTTTGATTTTTTCTCTCGCTACACTGTTTAGTGATCAGGTTAATCCATTTTTTATTGATAGATTGTGCAATTCTGAATGCGGCGATACCAAATATGTGTAGTTTTTTTTTTTTACATTTTGGAATGCTTCAATAGTCTCCATGGGAGGCTAGAAGCTGCCATAACTCGATCGGCTCTGCTACATAGAGGTGATGCTCAGATCGCCTCTATGTAGTAGAATTACAGCATTGCTATGAGCGCCGACCACAGGGTGGCGCTCATAGCAATCTGGCATCAACAGCCATAGAGGTCTTCAGGAGACCTCTGGTTGTCATGCTGATGCACCAATGACCCCTGATCACATGATGTGGGTCACCACTGCACGCACTTCCGGCCCGATGGCCAAAGCGCTTGTTAAATGCCGCTGTCAGAGTTTGACAGCAGCATTTACCTAGTTAATAGGTGCAGTTGGATCGCCATTCTGCCCGTGCCTATTTTGAGCACATAGCAAATAGATTAATGGCTGCACTCAAAATTTTGAGTGCAGCCTTTAATCTATTTGCTATATGACTTTTTTGGTTATGCACCAGTTCAGATTAGATTGCTGTTCAGTTTTTCTATATCTATTTTGAGCACATGTCAGCTGCTCAAAACAGCTGACATGTCCCGGCTCTGGTGCGGGCTCGCCACATCAAAGTGGAGTTTTTGCCATCGGACGTACTATTCTGTCCGATGACAGAAAGGGGTTAATGCACATTTTACACATTGATCAAGATTGAATCAGTTACTGTACCTAAGGCTGACATGAAAGCGCTGGTTTCTCCATAATGCCATGCAGCTATCACATGGCAAGGTATAGCACTGTCAGTCAGAATAGACTATTATGGTCTCAGGGACGGTTTTAGACTAAGTGGAGCTGAGGGCAAAAAGAGGGCCCTTAAATTCTGCAGTCAAATAATAATATTACCTGTATGTCCACTAGCCAAAACCTGTCTAATAAGATACGTGACTGATACCTGGCAATCATGTGTTCCACCAGTTATGTCTAGATGGGAAGTCATCAGCTCATGTCACCTCCTGGTGCAACAATGAATGATGCCTGACAACTACTTGAAGTTTAAGTCAAAAGATTAACTTTAAGTAGGTGATAATTTACTAATAAATAGAGGTCTGACCTCTGGGATCCACACTGATCAGCAGAAAATGGAACTTTTATTCCCATTAGAATATGCAGTGCACATATGAGACCTACGCTCCGTTCATTTCCTATGCGGCTGCCAATCTCTGCGCTCGTTTTTTTCTGGCAACCTTTGAAAAGATGAATGGATCAGCGGTCAGGTGTTTCCTCTGATGAGTGGTGCAGGTTCTAGAACTCAGACACACACTGATCAATAGCCTATTGCCTATCCTGTGATTTTCACTGAACTACCTCTTTTACCTACTTATACCACATGTGCACCGGAGCACTGCAGTACTTTGCTCTGCCCTCAACAGGGCAGACAAAGTACGCCTGCGCCAGAGCCACAGCACAAAGACAAGAAGAGGACGTCATCCTATAAAGATAAGAGGCCCTGGACCGGACCGCGACGCCCATCGGATCGGACTGCCCACCCCAGGTGAGTATAATCTAACCTCTTTTTCTCATCCTTCAGGATACATCGGGGGCTTATCTACAGCATTACAGAATGCTGTAGATAAGCCCCTGATGCTGGTGGGCTTAGCTCATCTTCAATTTTGGGGGTGACAGGTTCCCTTTAATGATGGAATTTTACATATGAGTTGAAAAACTTTTAATATTTTTTAAAGAGGGGAAGGGGAAAAAATTAGCAATTCCAGTTTTTTAGGTATGATTTCAAAAGTGATGATGTAACTGATCATCAGTAACAGGATCATTGCGTTCTGTAACAGACTGTAGTGGTCTGGTGACTGGAACAGCGCATCATCAGGAAAATATACCCTAATGCACAGTCCAAATAGCCTTGCAGCTGTAGCCTATCACAACCCCAGTGGTCCTGTGGCTGAGAAGCATGATGCCTTCATCACTTCTGCTGCCAGCGCACATCACAGACATCCAAGTTTTCAAAAATTAGAATATCAACAGAAAGTTCATTTATTTCAGTTCTTTAGTACAAAAAGTGAAACTCATATATTAGATAGATCATCCTGTTTGTAATGACTCTATTTCAAGTGTTTATTTTTTTAATGTTGATGATTATGGCTTACAGCCAATGAAAACCCAAAAGTCATTATCTCACTAAGTTAGAATACTTTATAACACCAGCTCGAAAAATTATTTTAACCCCTTAATGACCGCCAATACGCCTTTTAACTGACCTTACATATAAGAGAATAGCCTCCCCATACAGGTGACAATCCAGAATCTGTCAGTTGTGCACTATAGCTGACAACTTTCTGCATCAGCCACGATCAGTGTTTGCACCGTCCAAATCTGTTTAACCCCTTAGATGCTGCTGTAAATAGTGACTACATCATTATATATGGTTAACAGACTGTGGGGGCTTCCTCTTTATCCCAATTGGTGCCCTCATATCATGATTTTGTGGTGCTGATATTTGCCATGGCAATTCATGACCAAATAGCGGCCTTACAGTCTGTCGGCTGTAGTAATCTGTTCAGAAGTTAGAGACATTTAGGTGGTAAAAATACACATTTTCATTTCTGTCATGCCACTTTGCATTAATTCCTGAAAATCACCTGAAGGGTTAATAAACTACCTGACAGCAGTTTTTGATATGTCAGGGGATGCTGTTTTTAAAATGGTATCACGTTTGGGGGTTTCCCAATATATGAGACCCCTAAAGCCACTTCAAACATGGATAAGTCCCTTAAAAAAATAAATTTAGTAAATTTCCTTGAAAAAATGAAAAATTGCTGCTACAATTTTAAACCTCCTAAAATGCTAAGAAAATAAAATAACATTTTACAAATGGTCTTGATGTAAAGCAGACATGTGGGAAATGTTATTTATTAATGTTTAGCTGTGGTATGACTATCTGGATTAAAGGGATGATCATTCAAATTGTGAAAATTGCTAATTTTTTAACATTTTTCTCAAATTTTTGATATTTTTTATAAATAAACACAAAACATATTGACATAAATTTACCATTATCATAAAGTATAATGTGTCACGAAAAAACAATCTCAAAATCACTGGGATTTGTTGAAGCGTTCCAGAGTTAACACATAAAGTGACACTGGTCAGATTTTAAAAAATTGGCTCCATCACTAAGGGGTTAAAATATGAACTGTTGGCCTACTGAAATGTGTGTTCAGTAAATGCACTCAATGCTTGGTTGGGGCTCCTTTGGCATCAATTACTGCATCAATGCCGCGTGGCATGGAGGTGATCAGCCTGTGGCACTGCTGAGGTGTTATGGAAACCCAGGTTGCTTTGATAGCTACCTTCAGCTCATCTGCATTGTTGGGTCTTGTGTCTCTCATCTTCCTCTTGGCAATACTCCATAGATTCTCTATGGAGTTAAGGTCAGGTGAGTTTGCTGGCCAATCAAGCACAGTGATACTGTTGTTTTTAAATTAGGTATTGGTATTTTTGGCAGTGTGGACAGTTGCCAAGTCCTGCTAGAGAATGGAATTTCCATATCCAAAAAGCTTGTCGGCAGAGGGAGGCATGAAGTGCTCTAAAATTTCCTGGTAGACGGTGGCACTGACTTTGGTTTTGATAAAACACAGTGGACCTACAGAAGCAGATGACATGGCTCCCCAAGCCATCACTGATAGTGGAAACTTCACAGACATCAAGCAGCTTGGATTGTGTGCCTCTCCACTCTTCCTCCAGACTCTGGGACCTTGATTTTTCAAATGAAATGCAAAATGTACTTTCATATGAAAACAACACCTTGGACCACTGAGCAACAGTACAGTTTTTTTTTTTTTTTTTCTCCTTGGCCCAGGTAAGACATTTCTGGCATTGTCTATTGGTCATGAGTGGCTTGACACAAAGAATGCAACACTTGTGGCACATATCCTGGATACATCTGTAAGTGGGGGCTCTTGAAGCAATGACTCCAGCAGCAGTCCACTCCTTGTGAATATCCCCCCAAATTTTTGAATGGCCTTTTCTTAACAATCCTTTCAAGGCTGCGGTTATCCCCGTTCCTTGTGCACCTTTTTCTACCACACTTGTTCATTACACTCAACTTTCAATTAATATGCTTGGATACAGCACTCTGTGAACAGCCAGCTTCTTTAGCAATGACCTTTTATGGCTTACCCTCCTTGTGGAGTGTGTCAATGACTGCCTTCTTGACATCTCTCAAGTCAGCAGTCTTCCCCATGATTGTGGATCCTACTGAAACTGACTAAGGGACCTTTTTAAATGCTTAGGAATAGGGTTGAGTGAAACAGATCGGCACTTTTCAAAAGTCGCCGACTTTTAGCAAAGTCGGGTTTCGTGAAACCCGACCCGATCCCACTCTGGGATCGGGTCGACGGTCGGCGATCTCTACTTAAAAGTTGGGTTTCGTTATATATATATATATATATATATATATATATATATATATATATATATATATATATATATATAATCTTCAGCGCGATATAGCAGAAAAGCCGGTAATTCAATTACCGGCTTTTCATTTCTCCTGCCAAAACCCGACATGATTTGAGACATGGTTTACATACAGTAAACCATGTCATATCCCCCTTTTTTTTTTTTTTTTTTTTTTTTTTTTTTTTTTTGCATATTCCACACTACTAATGTTAGTAGTGTGTATGTGCAAAATTTCAGCGCTCTAGCTCTTAAATTTAACCCCTCTGTGACCTTAGACGTACTATCCCATCGAGGTGCCCTGGGCTTATCTGACCCTGGACGGGATAGTACGTCATAGCGATCGGCAGCGCTCACGGGGGGAGCACCGCCGATCGCGGCCTGGTGTCAGCTGCTTATCGCAGCTGACATCCGGCACTATGTGCCAGGAGCGGTCACGGACCGCCCCGGCACATTAACCCCTGGCACACCGTGGTCAAACATGATCGCGATGTGTCGGCGGTGCAGGGAAGCACCGCGCAGGAAGGGGGCTCCCTGCGGGCTTCCCTGAGCCCCCCGCAGCAACGCGATGTGATCACGTTGCTGCGGGGGTCTTACCTCCCTCCCTCCCTCCCTGCTCGAGCCCCGGATCCAAGATGGCCGCGGATCCGGGTCCTGCAGGGAGGGAGGTGGCTTCACAGAGCCTGCTCAGAGCAGGCACTGTGAAGCCTGCAGCGCTGCTAGTCAGATCAGTGATCTGACAGAGTGCTGTGCAAACTGTCAGATCACTGATCTGTGATGTCCCCCCCTGGGACAAAGTAAAAAAAGTAAAAAAAAATTTTCCAAATGTGTAAATAAAAAAAAAAAAAACCAATAAAAGTGCACATATTTAGTATCGCCGCGTCCGTAACGACCCGACCTATAAAACTGTCCCACTAGTTAACCCCTTCAGTAAACACCGTAAGAAAAAAAAAAAAAAAAGAACGAGGCAAAAAACAACGCTTTATTATCATACCGCCGAACAAAAAGTGGAATAACACGCGATCAAAAAGACAGATATAAATAACCATAGTACCGCTGAAAACGACATCTTGTCCCACAAAAAACGAGCCGCCATACAGCATCATCAGCAAAAAAATAAAAAAGTTATAGTCCTGAGAATAAAGCGATGCCAAAATAATTATTTTTTCTGTAAAATAGTTTATCGTATAAAAGCGCCAAAACATAAAAAATGATAAATGAGGTATCGCTGTAATCGTACTGACCCGAAGAATAAAACTGCTTTATCAATTTTACCAAACGCGGAACGGTATAAACGCCTCCCCCAATAGAAATTCATGAATAGCTGGTTTTTGGTCATTCTTCCTCACAAAAATCGGAATAAAAAGCGATCAAAAAATGTCACGTGCCCGAAAATGTTTTCAATAAAAACGTCAACTCGTCCCGCAAAAAACAAGACCTCACATGACTCTGTGGACCAAAATCAAAATGTGGTATTGCAAAAAATATTTTTTGCAATAAAAAGCGTCTTTCAGTGTGTGGCGGCTGAAAATCATAATCCGCTAAAAAACCCACTAAAAGTAAATCAAACCCCCCTTCATCACCCCCTTAGTTAGGGAAAAATAAAAAAAATGTATTTATTTCCATTTTCCCATTAGGGTTAGGGTTATGGTTAGGGTTAGGGTTTAGATTACATTTTTGGTTGGGATTAGGGTTAGGGGGGTGTCAGGGTTAGAGGTGTGGTTAGGGTTACCGTTGGAATTAGGGTTAGGGGTGTGTATAGATTAGGGTTTCAGTTATAATTGGGGGGTTTCCACTGTTTCGGCACATCAGGGGCTCTCCAAACACGACATGGCATCCAATCTCAATTCCAGCCAATTCTGCGTTGAAAAAGTAAAACAGTGCTCCTTCCCTTCCGAGCTCTCCCGTGTGCCCAAACAGGGGTTTACCCCAACATATCGGGTATCAGCGTACTCAGGACAAATTGGACAACAACATTTAGGGTCCAATTTCTCCTGCTAACCTTGGAAAAATACAAAACTGGGGGCTAAAATATAATTTTTGTGGGAAAAAAATTTTGTTATTTTTATGGCTCTGCATTATAAACTTCTGTGAAGCCCTTGGTGGGTCAAAGTGCTCACCACACATCCAGATAAGTTCCTTAGGGGGTCTACTTTCCAAAATGGTGTCACTTGTGGGGGGTTTCAATGTTTAGGCACATCAGTGGCTCTCCAAACGCAACATGGCGTCCCATCTCAATTCCTGTCAATTTTGCATTGAAAAGTCAAATAGCGCTCCTTCCCTTCTGAGCTCTCCCATGCGCCCAAACAGTGGTTTACTGCCACATATGGGGTATCAGCGTACTCAGGACAAATTGGACAACAACTTTTGCGGTCCATTTTCTCCTGTTACCCTTGGTAAAATAAAACAAATTGGAGCTGAATTAAATTTTTTGTGAAAAAGTTAAATGTTCATTTTTATTTAAACATTCCAAAAATTCCTATTAAACACCTGAAGGGTTAATAAACTTCTTGAATGTGGTTTTGAGTACCTTGAGGGGTGCAGTTTTTAGAATGGTGTCACACTTGGGTATTTTCTATCATATAGACCCCTCAAAATGACTTCAAATAAGATGTGGTCCCTAAAAAAAAAAAAAAAAAAAAAAAATGGTGTTGTAAAAATGAGAAATTGCTGGTCAACTTTTAACAGGTCAATGACCTGTAGTTACGTTCATTCGTGGTGATGCGCCCCCTGCTGGACGTCTCTGGAGCTTGGGAAAAGTTCCCAGGCTCGAGGTCGTATGAGGACATCCAGCAGGGGGCGCATCATCGCGAATGAAGGTAACTATAGGTCATTGACCTACATTACCTTCATTCTCTGGGGTTTACAGCCACAAGCACAGCTGCATTAGCAGAGCTTGTGGCTGTAAAATATTTTAACCCCTTCAGATGGATTTACAACGTGGGACGTTACAGATCTACGGAAGGTATGGATATTGTTGGTTTATTTTTTATTTGTTACAGAGTGAGGGTCTTCAGCAAGTGGATTGAGCGTACAATAAAATATTAAAACAACCTGTGTTTTTATTTCACTAAAATACTTTTTAGCAATGTGTGTGTGTGTGTGTGTGTGTGTGTTTTAACCATTTAATGCAAATGAATTAATAATGGATAGGTGTCAGAATTGCAGAATTGACGCCTCTCCATTATTAATCTGGCTTAATGTCACCTTACAATAGCAAGGTGACATTAACCCTTCATTACCCCATATCCCACCGCTACACGGGAATGGGAAGAGAGTGGCCAAGTGCCAGAATAGGCGCATCTTCCAGATGTGCCTTTTCTGGGGTGGCTGGGGGCAGATGTTTTTAGCCAGGGGGGGCCAAAAACCGTGCACCCTCTCTAGGCTATTAATATCTGCCCTACGCCAATTTTTTCAGCGATTTAACCCTTAAATTGCTGAAAGCTATTAAATTTAAGGGTTAAAGTCAATTTAAGGGTTAAATCGCTGAAAAAATTGGCGTGGGCTCCCGCGCAAGTTTCTCCACCAGAGTAGTAAAGCCAGTGACTGAGGGCAGATATTAATAGCCTAGAGAGGGTCCACGGTTTTTGGCCCCCCCTGGCTAAAAACATCTGCCCCCAGCCACCCCAGAAAAGGCACATCTGTAAGATGCGCCTATTCTGGCACTTGGCCACTCTCTTCCAATTCCGGGGTAGCGGTGGGATATGGGGTAATGAAGGGTTAATGTCACCTTGCTATTGTAAGGTGACATTAAGCCAGATTAATAATGGAGAGGCGTCAATTCTGACACCTATCCATTATTAATCCATTTGCATTAAATGGTTAAAAAACACACACATTATTAAAAAGTATTTTAATGAAATAAAAACACAGGTTGTTTTAATATTTTATTGTACGCTCAATCCACTCGCCGAAGACCCTCGCTCTAACAAATAAAAAATAATAAACCAACAATATCCATACCTTCTGTAGATCTGTAACGTCCCACGTTGTAAATCCATCTGAAGGGGTTAAAATATTTTACAGCCACAAGCTCTGCTAATGCAGCTGTGCTTGTGGCTGTAAACCCCAGCGAATGAAGGTAATGTAGGTCAATGACCTATAGTTACCTTCATTCACGGTGATGCGCCCCCTGCTGGATGTCCTCATATGACCTCGAGCCTGGGAACTTTTCCCACGCTCCAGGGACATCCAGCAGGGGGCGCATCACTGCGAATGAAGGTAACTACAGGTGATTGACCTACATTACCTTCATTCGCTGGGGTTTACAGCCACGAGCAGCACTGCATTAGCAGAGCTCCGGCTGTAAAATATTTTAACCCCTTCAGATGGATTTACAACGTGGGACGTTACAGATCTACGGAAGGTATGGATATTGTTGGTTTATTATTTTTTATTTGTTACAGAGCAAGGGTCTTCAGCGAGTGGATTGAGCGTACTATAAAATATTACAACAAACGGTGTGCTTATTTCTTTAAAATACTTTTTAATAATGTGTGTGTTTTTTTTTTTTTTTTTTTTTTTTTTTAACTTTCATACAATTGGATTAATAATGCATAGGTGTCATAATTGACGCCTCTCCATTATTAATCTGGCTTAATGTCACGCTACAATAGCAAGGTGGCATTAACCCTTCATTACCCCATATCCCACTGCTACACGGGAATGGGAAGGGAGTGGCCAAGTGCCAGAATAGGCGCATCTTACAGATGTGCCTTTTCTGGGGTGGCTGGGGGCAGGTGTTTTTAGCCGGGGGGGGGGGCAATAACCGTGGACCCTCTCCAGGCTATTAATATCTGCCCTCAGTCACTGGCTTTACTACTCTGGCGGAGAAACTTGCGCAGGAGCCCACGCCAATTTTTTCCGCCATTTAACTCTTTAATTTAATAGCTAGAGCGCCGAAATTTTGCATATACACACTACTAACATTAGTAGTGTGGAATATGCAAAAAAATGGGGGATATGACATGGTTTACTGTATGTAAACCATGTCTCATATCATGTCGGGTTTTGGCAGGAGAAATGAAAAGCCGGTAATTGAATTACCGGCTTTTCTGCTATATCGCCCTGAAGGAAATGTAAAAAAAAAAAACCCCATAGACTTACATTGGGTTTCGAGTTTCGGCCGATCCCCGACCCCCGACTTTTCAATAGGATCGGCCGATTTCACTCGACCCGACTTTTGAGAAAGTCGGGTTTCGTGAAACCCGACTCAACCCTGAAAAACTAAAAGTCGCTCAACCCTACTTAGGAAGCCTTTCCAGGTGTTTTTTGTTAATTATTCTAATTTACTGACATAATGAATTTTAGGTTTTCGTTGGCTGTAAGTCATAATCATTAACAGAAATAAACACTTGAAATATATCACTCTGTTTGTAATGACTATATAATATATGAGTTTCATTTGTTGTATTGAAGAACTGAAATAAATTAACTTTTTGATGATACTCTAATTTTGTGAGAAACCCCTGTAGGTGACAACAGGTATTTTTTATTTTATTGTTTTATCACTTTTAAGTTTGTGCTTTTCCTTTTCGCTATTTTTATTTTACTTTTATTACATTAGGGATTAGGAAGCTACCTAGTGTGTTGTTTTACTGTGTGTGACTGGTGTTGAGGTGCAGAATAAATCTCAGCAGTGACCAGTCCAGTGTTGCTGGCTAAGGGCTCATTCAGATGCCTAATGTTCAGGTACGAGTGCTATCCATGTTATTCTCAGATATCATTCATATCTCTGATAATCTATGGGGCCATTACCGTTCACATGAAAATTGCAGAGATTGATTTTCATCCGAGGGTCGGTCCAAAATTGACAATGCAAGTCACTAAGTCAGTAAGAATATTGGACCGTGTTTGGATGTCATCTGAGTGCGGTCGAACTTTCATAGACTGTCAAAAAGGAAAAGGCAGAGAAACTTTTTTCTATATTTAAATATATAGAGAATTCGTATAAAAATTTATCAGCAGTTTCTTAACACAGAATAGTAAAATATTTCTGCTGATAGTAATCAACCATGCAAAGTTTGAAATAGCAATGTGTTAAAACTACAGTTATATATTGTGCTTTGTGTCCTGACACTGAACAGCAGCCATCAGGACAGAGTCGGTATATGTCCCCGGCTCCCAGACAGCAGAAAGGCAGAGCAGAGGTGAGCATGGCTGCTACCCTGACCTCTGCCAGAGCAATAGAGTTCAAATAACTGGATGTGCAGAGTGCCACTCTGTGAATAGGAGGCCCTGGACAAGTGCCCAGTCTTTACCCCCATTGTCAGCCCTGTAGAGCCTTTATATAAGCTTCATTATTTAGGATAGTGAGAGGACTTTAGAACTCACATCTCGGCAACTGAGATATGAAGAGAAAGCCCTAAAACATTGGACTAAGGCCATGTGCAGAGGTTGAGCATTTGGTGAGTTTTTTACCTCAGTATTTGTAAGCCAAAACCAGGAGATTACAGACATGGTGACATGTTTATATTATACTTTTCTGTGATTGTTTTATTCTTGGTGTTGGCTTACAAATACTAATGTAAAATACTGACCAAATACTGAACATGTACACTCACTCTGTAGTACTGAGGGTTAATGTAGCGTAGCACAAACTCCACTAGACAGCAACAGAGTGGAGAATGAGCTGAAAATCCTGCTAAGAAGCAGACCAACAGTAATACAGCGAAGCTACCACTAGGTGGCAGCAGAGTAGACAGAGAGCTGAGTTGATACCAGAGGATAACAAAGTACAAAAGGGGAAACCAAAACAGTCAGACGAGAACAAAAAGGTCAGTAGCGGTCAGTAGCAGAGATACCAGCAGGGAGGGGCAGGATCAGGTCAGAGCTGAGATAGTCAAATACTGGGGAATCCAAACACACATAGAAATAAGGAGCAGGGATGGGTAAGTGGAAGGTCAGCAGACATGGGTCAGATCAGATGAATGCAGCAGGACAGATCAGGAACTCACCAGAGACAGCTAACACTCCGAAGGCAAGCAATATAACTGGCACTGCGCACAGGTTGCAGCACAGATATATAGCAGACCGGAAACAGGAACGAGGCAGGGAAAGTTAACCCCTGACTTGACCACACCGGGAAAGGAGAGACAAGACAAAACCCGGCCTGGATCATGACATACACATGACCTAAAATTGACATTGGAACAGATTTTTCAAAACTGTCTGATAGACAAACATGTCTGTCTTACTTAACAAATCATATTGTAGGTATTAATTTTCAAAAGTATGTGAAGATAAATAACGTATGCACTACCGAAAGAGGTGCCAAGGTAGGCTCCCACACCGTGATACAGTGAAATAAATAAAACCTGGCACTCAACTTAAGTTGAATCTCCTTTTATTGTGGCAAAGGAGAGATTTAAACGTTTCGGCCTTCCTCAGTAACCTATTTGTCAAGGAGAAGCTTGTCTCTTGAGACAAGCGGTGGACACCGCTTCGCTGGGCTATACGCCGGACACCTGAAGGAATACAGGCTGCAGTCTCCACACCGGACAAAAATATAGCCGGATCCACAGGAGCCTATTCCTATACAAACCTGATTTTATGCGTACCACAGCTCTACAGCTCTTATGAATCTCTGCTTCTCCTTGACAAATAGGTTACTGAGGAAGGCCACATAGGCCGAAATGTTTAAATCTCTCCTTTGCCACAATAAAAGGAGATTCAACTTAAGTTGAGTGCCAGGTTTTATTTATTTCACTTAATTTTCAAAAGCACTTTACCAAATGAAAATAACAATATGATTGGTTGCTTTTGGGCAGCAAAATGTAACGAATGGAAGTGGAGGCACAGATGGTGAAGTTCACATTCGTCTTTTATTTTTTGAGAACATCATTTTCTCAAAACAGATGAAGCAGTGTAGGTAAAACATAAGCCCAGTCAGCAGAGTCAAGGGCATGACAATGAAGACCAAACAGTGATGTAAGTAACACAGTCAGAGATATTTCAAGGGATTAGTCAGACAAGGCAAGGTTTTGGTAATAAGTTTCTAGCATAGCTGAGTCTTTGGTTCAGTAGAGATTGAAACAGATGAGAAGCTAAACAATTTGACGTAAATAGTATGATCAGCATCCAAAATATCAATATATTTGTTATGTTAAAATCTTAACCCTCTCCTACAATCTGTCTACATTACGAGGTGGCACCACACTAGCACTGCTAATGGCACTGGGGGACGTAGGCACTGTCCTGCTTAACATTACTGTGGCTGGGACGTATGGTGCCATCCTGCCAGGGAATCATATCTCTGCAGTGTTTGGGTTATCAATTGCAATCAGCTCAGTCCTGTGAGCCTGGGGTGTGGCCAAATTCTATTTAAATCCCCTGCAGCAAACTGCCAGTTACAAGTCGTACTTACCCTGGTCTATTGCTTAGTTTAGCTCCTGCCTCTTGTACTTCCTGGTTTCTGACTTTGGCTTGTTATTTTGATTACTGTTCCATGATTCTATGCCTGATCTTGACCACCTGGCATCCCCACTATTATCTTCCAGCTCCACTGGCCAGCAGTTACTCAATGGGTGTATTAGCTTGTGCAAAGCCTGTTCATCAAAGCTGTCAGCCTTCCACACACAGGGCACCATTACAAGCCTAGCTAGGGAGTAGTCACCTATAAGTGGCACTAAGGCCAGTGTGTTGGCTGGGTACATATGTGCTCTCTGCATGCAGAAACTTCCATTTCTGTCAGTACTAGTGGGTTTGCAGATTGGAGGGCCTGAAATACAGTGATGGAGAGGTGTGTTACAAAGGTGGTTAAAAAAGTTACAAAGTTTTAGATATATCGAGGCTAAAAGATGAAAAATGTGAGTTGATCATCTTAGACTTTGATTCTCTCACCTACTACAGACCGATACAATCTTTTATATAATATTATATCTTCTATATACTTTTCCTGCTTGTTCCCTAATAAAGTAGTTTATTTTAATTGCATATTTAATATTGGTCTTCCAAAATGTTATTTTTAAATCCATCGTGTTATTATAAACCTGTTTTCTCATAATCAATATATTTAATAGTAACTCTTATACACACAGGATGTCAAACTTAGGTTCTGGTGAAAACATTAATATTTTATTACATATGGTTCTTACTACAAAGTGGTACCCTCTATAAACTAATGCAATTATGAATAGATTTTATCTTAAGTATTTGTATTTGGCATGATGTCCCTGGTAGTGACAGTCACCATGAAAGAATGGGAATGAAAAAAATATTCTGCAAATATTTATTTGACATTCCCATGCAGTTCTACTGCTATTTACACATGTGTAATGCAGATAGGATATTATTTGCCCTGCCAAAGAAAATAATGTACATCAGCCAAAGTAAACCAGGTATGTCTCTAAGGCAAAACAGAGGACATACAAGGTTGATGCATTATTTTTAGTGAATTATATGTGTTTGTACAATGGGATAAATAACAACTGCTATATCAGAATAATACATGCCAGGATAGCTGTTTAGTGACTACTACTATACTTCCAAATAAACACAGCACAGTTTTTATTGTGGCAGCTGTCACATTGTCAGAGACGTTTACCCCCAGAACCAGAATGAGATCAAAAGAATCAATTCAAGAATGATAAGTCTTACTAATCTTCTTCCTAAACAGGGTCTAAACCTTGACACAATTATTAGCTAGGCTTTAATATATATCAAATTGAACATGAAACTGGAGCAGGTACAACTATAAGTTCTATTCCATGGGAATTTTTTGAACCAAAATATTGATGACCCATCTTTAGGATAGGCTATCAAATTTGATAAGGGGTGATCCATATCCTTGTATCTGCGCAGATCACCTGAATGTCAACCCAGAAACATTACCACAGTTGGGACTCTTTGTCTGCAGTTTCATCGATAGCGAGAAAAGTTCAATGTACCTAAAAAAATGTCGTGGGTTCAAAAATTCTTCTTGTTTGAAGTATTTTCTTGTTCTAAATCAATTTTAATCTTTATGTACTATAATCGCAAACAAGTTGATTATTAAGACAAAACTACTATCCTGAATTTAATTTTTCTTTCCTGGCCCTTTTCTAATTGATATCAGTGAATCCTGGTAGATGACATTGTATTAATTGAGGTTTGTAATGCTCGCGCCCTGACTGATTGGCGCGGGCGTGCAGGAGTGTGGCCTCACTGTGCCACAAACCAGACTAAGTAGCTACCTTGGTGTTCACTGGAGCCTCTGATGATAAGGTCAGGCTTGTGCAGCAGGTAGCTACCAGGTACCACTCCAGGGTGGTGTCCGGCTGTGGCTGCTGATCCCACCGGGGGATGGAACACAGACAAGCAGGCAGCCACGGCTATAACACTGGCAGGCGGATGGGTACGGCAGAGACACTGGTGGGCAGACGGGCATGGCTGAGACACTGGCATGTGGGCACGGCTGGCACTCTGGCAGGCAGGGGGGCACGGCTGAGACACTGGCGGGCACGGCTGGCACTCTGGCAAGACAGGCAGACAGGGCTGGTACTCTGGCAGGACAGGTAGGAACCGGTATACAGGCAGGTATATGGAAACAGGTAGGAACCTGTTCAGATAAGAGGGTATATGGGAACAGTTAGGGACCTGTTTGGACTGGAGGATATAAGGAAACAGGTGGAGACCTGTTCGGCAAGTTGCAGAACAGAGGTAGAGCAAGAGCGGATGCAAAGCAGAACCACAGGAGGCGGAGCTAAGAGCAGAAACATAGGAGCTGGAGCCAAGAGCAGAGAAGGAGAAGACTGAGAAAAGAGCAGAGAAGAAGGAAACAGAGTAAAGAACCGAGAAGGAGGTGGAGCCACAAGCTAAACCACTGGAGGCGGAGCCAAGAGCTGAACCGCTGGAGGCGGAGCCACGAGCTGAACTGCTGGAGGTGGAGCCAAGAGCGGAACCACTGGGAGCAGAGCCAAAAGCAGGAAAGCACAGAGCCACATGTTGCGGCGAGCAGAGCAGTACAGGTGCAGAGCAAAAGGTTGTGGCAAGTAGAGTAGAGAGGCGCAGAGCCACAGGTTGTGGCATGCAGAGCAGAGAGGTGCAGAGCCACTGATTGTGGCGAGCAGAGAGAGTGAATAGCGAGGTATGCACAGCAGAGTGGGAAAGGCATACAAGCAAAGAACAACAGGAATGGACATAGACCAGAGCACAGACAGGGACAGACACGGACACAAGAACTGGACACAGATATAGGCCAGGGTATTGCAGCCCCCAGAGACAGGACAGGACCTGGCAGCTCAGTAGCAAGATACTAACTGAGAAAATAGTTTGCTCAGGCATCATCCAATGGATAAGGATGTCTTAAGGCCGGGGACACCTTAGGGAGGTGCACACAGTCTCAATAAGAATCTGGATTTGCCAGTACCGCCCCCCTATGCACACAGCCAGGAAACATGCACAGAGTAGGCAGACATGAGGCACACAGCATGGAGCTGGCAGCAGACAGAACTCACAGCATGGCCCGGCGTGAGTAAGTTGATGTATCAGGCAGGTGTGGGATGGGAGGCCATGCAGTGATGTCGGCAGGGTTGTTACAAGGTTGTTTGTGTTTCTAGAGGGCTCATGAAAAACTGAAATAAACCCCATTATGCCTAAAGTGAACTGAAGCTTAGGGTGTTGCACACTGAAGACTTGGGTATTATTTTCAGTTCTATAAGTATTTGCTTACTGCTCGGTCATGATCACTTTTAAAAAATTAAAATGAGAAATACCATCTTTAGGCACTTTTCACACTGCTGTTACTGTACTGTATGCTTTTTCCGTTGAGATTCAGTGCAACTACTATGGCTCAATAAGGAATGGAAATCATAATGTTAAAGGGGTTGTACGGGACTTACAGTGCCTTGTGAAGGTATTCGCCCCCCTGGAACTTTTCAACCTTTTCCACATATCATGCTTCAAACATAAAGATACCAAACGTAAATTATTGATGAAGAATCAACAACAAGTGGAACACAATTGTGAAGTTGAAATAAATTTATTTGTTTTTTAAAATTTTTCTGGAAATTTAAAAACTGAAAAGTGCAATATTATTCGGCCCCTTTAACTTAATACTTTGTTGCGCCACATTTTGCTGTAATTACAGCTGCAAGTCGCTTGGGGTATGTGTCTATCAGTTTTGTACATCGAGAGACTGAAATTCTTGCCATTCTTCCTTGGCAAACAGCTCAAGCTCAGTGAGGTTTGATGGAGATCGTTTGTGAACAGCAGTTTTCAGCTCTTTTCACAGATTCTCGATTGGATTGAGGTCAGGGGTTGCAGTAGAACTGATGGTGTTGAGGTGGTCGTGTGGTCATTACAGGTTGTAAGCTTTTTTGAAGAGGTGGGTTTTCAGGTTCCGTTTGAAGGATCCAAACGTGGATAAGAATTCCAGACGATGGGGATATTCGGGAGATGTCTTGGAGGCGATTGGGTGAGGAGCGAATAAGCGTGGAGAAGAAAAGGAGGTCTTTAGAGGCGATTACATGAGGGAAGATATTGAGAGATTAGTTTGGAAATATACGGAGGAGAAAGGTTATGGATGGCTTGGTAGGTCAGTGTTAGTAGTTTAAACTGGATACGCTGGGAAATTGGGAGCCAGTGAAAAGGTTTGCAAAGAGGGGAAGCAGGAGTGTAGAGAGGAGAGAGATTAATTAGTCGGGCAGCAAAGTTAAGGATGGACTGGAGGGGTGCGAGAGTATTAGAAGGTAGGCCACAGAAAAGGTTGTTGCAGAAGTCAAGGCGGGAGATGATTAGGGCATGCACAAGAATTTTGGTAGAGTGAGGGTTGAGGAAAGGACGGATTCTAGTAATATTTTTGTGCTGGAGGCGACAGAAGGTGGCGAGAGATGGAAGAAAGATAATTAGTTCAGATTTGTCCACATTGAACTTGAGCGAAGAGGAGAAGAACGAGGATATGGCTGATAGACACTCTGGGATTCTCGAGAGCAGAGAGGTGACATCTGGACCAGAGAGGTAGATCTGAGTGTCATCAGCATATATAAGCAAATAGCAGTTTATACTTTTTCTCCAATAGTATGTCAGTCACATGAATCCATTTTAGTAAAATCCTTCTGTACAACTTTCTGCACAACAGTTGCAGAAGCTATGGAGAAACATTCCAAGTGTTGACAACATGATAAAAAAAACCCATAATGGTAGGTGAGATAATGCTCAGACACATTTCTCAATAGTCTCAGGACTTCTAATAGCACTGCATCACCATGGTTCCCAACTATGCTCTGTTCGGGAGTCTCCCAGCTTCCCACTAAGTTGTACTTTCTTCTAGGATATCAATACAAAATTATTCAAAACTCACAATAGAGATGTAAGTTGCGGATAATTGGTGTACAATCCCCCCTAAATAAACCAAATTAGTAGTGGAGTACTCCCATAACATAAATGAAACACGACAAAGTGGAGTAATCATTTACCACTATAGAAAGGAATATAGTAAAACTACCTTTTTATTGTAGAGATAATTAAAAATTCAACACCAAATAAGGATGTACATCAGGTTTAACAAGGAGAAAAATAATGGGAGGGAAAAAGCATCAGACCTTAATATGATACATATGGGTGCACAGCCACGTTTAAAGCCAATTCCTCATATTTGATAAATGTGACTCTAGTCACTTCTCAAGGCCAAGCCACGAGTCAAAGTGGTCAAGGAGTCCAAGGTCAGAAGCCAAGAGAGTATGTCATAAATGGAAGGAAGAGGATTGCCCTTCACATCTCGAGCAGTGACCCAGGATCTCTCCTCTGGTCCATATCCCCTCCAGTGGATGAGGTATTACAAGAATCCACAACCCTCTGAACCTCATATTCCAGGCCACCATCTACAGAAATCGGAGGAGGCGGTGATGAGGCACTATGGAAGGTCTTCATCAAATTATTTATCTGACCCTGCAACTGATATTGTGATGACTGGCAATCCTTCGCCAGATCCTGAGTCATCTGCATCAAATTTGCCACCTGGTCACAAAGCGTGTGAGCAGGATCCATACTGGCGAAAAAGAAAAACGTAGTGGCCAGATGTAATGTGACAAAAGTCACATCTCATAGCCAAGCTGTGAGTCAGTGGTCAAAAAGTCCAAGGTCAGAAGCCAAGAGGGTACGTCATAAACAGAAGGAAGAGAAAAAAGCATACTCAGGTAACATTCTAAGGTCAAAGTACTGGGAGGATAATGGATCAGAGCTGAAGGGGTTAAACAGGTGGGTAGTCAGAACAAAGTTTAAGGTCAGGCAACAGATCAAACATATAGAACTCAAGGCACAGAGAGCACAGCACAAACCTCACAAGATGAATGTACACCTGGCAATGTTCTAGGAAACTCAGCTCAGTTAAGAAGCATGACCATTAAGTGGAATAATGGACACATGAGACAGCCAGTGTCTCACAGTCTCAGATAGGATAGTCGAGCTGTCAATCAACACACTGACAGCTCAGCACGGCCCTGTACCAGATTAGATGGCCAAGCTGTCAATCACAGTACTGACAGATTCAGCACCCCCCTATTCCAGATTGGACGGCCGAGCTGTCAGTAACTGCATCCCAGACACCCTAAGGGGTGGAACCATGACAATAGATGAGATTATAAAAGAGTGTCAAGAGGTAGCAGAGTTAGTAAAGCTAATAAAGTTAAAGTGACAGTGTAAAGGCCCCGTCACACATAGCGACGCTTGAGCGATTCCGACAACGATACGACCTGTCAGGGATCGCTCAAGCGTCGCTATGTGGTCGCTGGTGAGATGTCAAACAGTGAGATCTCACCAACGACGCAGCAGCGATGCGGCGACCTGTAGCGACCTGTACAACGATGCTATTTCATGACGATTCAATGGGACGTCCTGTCAGCGAGGTCGTTGGTAAGGTGTCAAACACAGCGATGTGTGCTACCCAGCGGGACCTCAACGATCAAAAAACGGTCCAGGCCATTCCGACACGACCAGCGATCTCACAGCAGGGGCCTGATCGCTGCTACGTGTCACACATAGCGAGATCGCTACTGAGATCGCTGTTGCGTCACAAAACTTGTGACTCAGCAGCGATCTCGCTGTGTGTGATGGGGGCTTTACAGTGTTTACAAAAGTGCCATAGAGCTGCTAGATATGAAGTGCTTACCCATAGCTCGAAGAGATTGAATGCGCCAACCAGGATCTGCCCAGCATGCGTTTCACATATGCTTTCTCAAGGGGAGTTGCCTAGGATAGAACTTGTTTTCTGTGTGGCTGATTTTCACTTGTGTTCTAACTACCGGTACTCGGATGTACTTGGCCTCAACAGCCACTTATATAGCTGAAGCGCCTCCTTGAACTTCTCACTAATTGCTATCCCTTTTCCTGCCAAAACTGCAGCTAGCAATGGTTTTAACAGCGCACTTAAAACAAATGTAACTGTTGAGGAATGCATCAACATGACACATTACAATTATCATATGATATTCAGACAATGCAGATCATTCTTCCACTCTTACTGCTACTATATAGTTAATGGAGTGGAGCTGTATTGTGCAGTTCCGCAATTGAGCGCTTCTGGCCATCACTGGGAACAGCTGATCCATGGGGGTTACCAATGTCAGACCCCCACCAATTAGATATTAATGAAATATTCTAAGGATAGGTTATCAATATAAAAGTCCCAGACACACCCTTTAATATGAAGAGGTATCACTGAGGTCAATAATTGTTACCATAAGGCTTTTATCTGGCATGGTGATGTAAGACACTTTGTTAGATTCTTCTGTTATTGTAGGAATAGTAGTATCATTGTACCAGTGTGCCACATTATGAAAAAGGAATTGTGTGAATGTTGCATAGAGGCTTAAGCGATTAAAAATTACAAGTGTCATGCCTATATGTAGATGATAGATCCTGAAAAATACTCTGAAACCAAAGTGTTAAAGGTAAACTTTTGTTATCCTCTCTTAAAGATTTCTTTGCACATAATCTTATAATACAGTTCACTGGAACTTCTATATTGTATCAGTGCACAAATATGTAGTTAAGAAAGAATACCGGTAGTTAATCTTCTGTTGAATGATGTTCTTGCCATGACATGGAGTAAAGCTGTCCAGTTTCATATATTAAGAAAGACCAGGAAATAATTTTACCAATCCTTAAAACTTTATCTGTTTCCATACAGATGTATCACATCTCTCCTTGAACTGTGAAATTTCATGCTTGACTTGTATCTATCAAAATGTTTCAGCTTTTGTAGGGCATATATTAAGATAATCAGTCACTTGAGTCCTGCATGTTTTGGTTGATCGTAGATTTTCATTTCTTATTAGAAATTTTAAGACTTTTAATAGAAATGTTTTTGTTTTTTTCTGGATGTTGTTTTCATACATATGTAAACCTAGAGCTTAGTTCTGATTTAATTAGAATAAAATAGAAAAAAGTACCGTAACATTGTGTTTTTCTAACAGTAAAAAGGACATGTTAGTAAATTAACGCATGCTGAATCTATATTTGCCCAACAACTGTTCAATTTCAGCATTATTTAAATGTAAATATTCTAAAAATAATAAAGTAGGATGTTAGTATTAAAGGGAACCTGTCACCCCGAAAATCGCGGGTGAGGTAAGCCCACCGGCATCAGGGGCTTATCTACAGCATTCTGTAATGCTGTAGATAAGCCCCTGATGTTACCTGAAAGAGGAGAAAAAGACGTTATATTATACTCACCCAGGGGCGGTCCCGCTGCTGGTCAGGTCAGATAGGCGTCTCCGGTCCGCTGCGGCGCCTCCTATCTTCTTTCCATGACGTCCTCTTCTGATCTTCAGCCACGGCTCCGGCGCAGGCGTACTTTGCTCTGCCCTCTTGAGGGCAGAGGATAGTACTGCAGTGCGCAGGCGCCGGAAAGGTCAGAGGCCCGGCGCCTGCGCACTGCAGTACTTTGTCTGCCCTCAACAGGGCAGAGCAAAGTACGCCTGCGCCGGAGCCGTGGCTGTAGATAAGCCCCTGATGCCGGTGGGCTTACCTCACCCGCGATTTTCGGGGTTACAGGTTCCCTTTAAGATCTATTTGCATAGTTTGAAAAATGATTTGGGTAGTCCCATTGTAGACATTTATTGCAATATTGCCTTTGGTGGATAATTAATGCTTTTTTCTTTAATCATGATTTTAGGGAGTTGAGAAGCATACAATAAAGTTAGAACACGTTTTAATTTAGCTAGGGGCAGGAACTTACTGCATATTAATACATTGAACTGCATATAATGAGTGAATAAATTTCAGTAGAATTGAATTCCACTTGAATTTCTAAAATATCTGCATTCGCCAAAATGCAGATGTTTTGTAATTAGCTTCCATGCAGATTCAGCAAAATGGCGGCCGCTTACTATCATTTTTCTGAACCATGAAGGGCCAACAAAAGGTTAAAATATCCTTATACTCACCTTACCACTCACCTCTCCAACCCCTGGGCTACTCACTACTACTTGTCTGTTACTCACTTCTTCTGATTCCCCGCCATTCACGGTGAAATCGATGGACCTGTCATTCTAAGCCAGTACTTCTGGCTTTCATGAAGCCCAGGAGGATTCTGCACATGCACTCAGAGGGTCACGGCGCATGTCATGGTGTAATGACACCATAACTTTCCATGCACTTGTGCAAGACCCTCCCAGGCCTCATGAAAGCGCTGGCTAAATGTGAGACATCTGGGATTTCCAGAAAGAGCAGTGGAAGATCAGATGATGCAGCAAGTACCAAACAGGCAATGGTGAGTAGGGAAGGGGCCTGAGAGGTGATCTGGAGTCTAGATATACATTAAATTTGCAAAGAATAACTTCTCCATGAACCAAACTTCCTGGTAAACAAACACATAAACAAGCAAATTCAAATTTAGTTTCATCGGCTCATCTCTACTCAATAGCATTGCATTTTTCTTTGATCATTACAAGTGTAAGACTAGGGTGATTAGAGCACACTGGTAATGATCACTCTGATAGTTCTCCCTACATATACCTGCAAATAATAACTCATTCCCACTTGCTAATTTCTGCTTGATGTATTCTATATACTTTGAAATGAAAAGGTGACTGAATTCCCGTGTAGCCACTTTTCCACTCAAGTATTTGTAGAATGCAGCAGGTGGGAATTTATGATCAGGTGACCTTGGAGCAGCATGAAAACTTTCACTGGAGTAGGTGGTAACTATACTGACCGCAAACCGTGATCTTAACACCGCAGCTAGAAGTAGCCGTGGGGTGTGCCTAACAAAACCTAGACACCTCGACACAGCCGGAGGACTAAATACCCCTATAGATGCAAATAGGAATTCTACCTTGCCTCAGAGCAGAACCCCAAAGAATAGGCAGCCCCACACAAATAATGACTGTGAGTACTAGAGGAAAAGACACCCGCAGGCAGGAAACAGGATTTAGCAAATGAGGCCACACTAGCTAAAAAGGAAAGGATAGGACAGGATACTAAGCGGTCAGTATTAAAAATCCTTCCAAAAATATCCACAGCAAAAAATACAAAAACTCCACCATCTAAATAAAGATGTGGAGCGTATATCTGCAACTCCAGAAAATCCAACAAGACTGAGAAAACACTGACACAGTCTAAGCTGGACAAGAGAAAAAAATCCTACACACCTAAATATCCCAGTCAGAACTGCAATCAGCAGATACACCTGGCCAGGACTGCGACTCAGAGACAACTGCATTCCCACCTACAACCACTGGAGGGAACCCAAAAGCAGAATTCACAACAGGAATTGGTAGACTGACCCAAATTAGGATAGGTGAGGATAGCACAGATAACATTTGCAGCTCAGTTTTAATTTTATTTTTGCAATGAAATCTGCTACAAAAACTACAACTCCCACCTCTTTCTATGAGTCTGTAAGGAGATGGACATACTACCCACATTTCACTTGTAGACACGTTTATTGTTGTACTGTGTATTGTGACATGTTATTAGTGACAATGTTGTATTCTACTCGACAGTAGAGATGAGCAAACTTGTTTGGAAAATGTTCACCAATCTCAAATTTGCCACGAACAAAGCCCATTCGGATTCGTATTTGCTTTCACAAGCATTTTTACTCAAACTTGGCAAAATTTGGTCACAGTTCGATAAATCATTGCGTTTTCTCTAATGCTTTTGTTATTACTTTGACTAGGATAGTGGTGCTGTATGATGAGCGTGGGGTACGGGGAGGGGGTATGGAGAAGTTAGAGGAACGTGTGCAGAGGTTAGTGTAGCATTTTGTTTTCTCCGTTATCTTTGTGTGTTGATTCCAGCAGCCAATCAGGGCACAGAAACTATCCACAACGTCACAACACAAGGCCTTCTGTGATTGGCTGACAAAGTCACATGTCCCTAGTCTTATAAATACATCTTGTATTGCTGGCACATTTGTCTGTGTCACAGTGCACAGAGGTCGCTCCTGCACTAGTGCTGCTTATGAAAGTGAACTTGTCAGTTAACTAGATAGATCCTACCCTGTGTGAAATTGATCTTCCAGCCAGCATCTCACTAACAAAAAATGTGTGACAGTTTAAGGAGGCACCATTTTCTAATCCAAATCATTTGTGATAAAACTGTGCTTCAGTGGCAAGTCAAAAGGCCAGATTTGCACTTACAAATTCTTAGACCTAATATTGGGGTGCAGCCTGGAGGGCCAATTAGCTACTCCAAATAGTTTGGGATAAAACTGTATTTCAGTGACAAATCAGAAGGTCAGATTTTCACTTATAAATTGTTATGTATAACAGTGTTGTTCAAGCACACTATCTAAGAAAATAAATTGTGATTTTCATTTAGTGACAAGTGACTGACAGCTGTGGGACTAAGCTTGTGAAACAGCAGGTTTCAAGAGGGGAAGGCTACTTCCAACATGAGTGGGAAAAGGCAAGGTTGTGATGGAAGGGGGAATAGGTTTGGTGTTCGAAGTGTTCGTGGATTAGGTGTTAATGTTAATGAAAGCTCAACTGAACAAACACCATCTTGTCGTATCCAAAGACCACTGACAATATCTGTTACTGGACGGGCTACATCACTACCTTTCTTTGGAAGCCGCACAGCAATACACCTTGTAGATGAGGCTCAGAAAGAGCATGTGTTCCAGTGGATGGCAGGCACTGCATCAAGTGGCCTCTCCTCCTTTTCCTCCATCTTAACATCACACATAGTGCAATCACTCATTCTATTCCACGGGCAACAGAGGTGTGCTCTGAAGAATCACAGAATTCAGAGGGGAAAAGCATCTGCACCAATGCTCAAAATTTTTTCATGTTGGATCCGGCAGCAGATGAAGTAGGGTCTGAGGAGAATCCAGACCCTCTTCACCAGACGTTAACCACCAAAGGTTGAGGAGATCCTGATGAGACTCAGATACCAGAGGCGCATGTGGACAGTACTGTGGTGTCAGGGCAAGAACAGGAGGGTGACCCTCATGGTGAGGAATGTGAAAACAGAGAGGATGACAATGAGGTTGCAGATCCCACTTGTTGTGAACCCAGAGGCATGAAGCTGAGTAAGTCAGCAGAGGAGGTGGTGGAGGAAGAGGAAGACAAGGAGGTTGCATTGTATTGCCCAGACCAACGCAGTATGGACGTGGTGCAAATCATACTTGCAGAGTGGACACAGATGAAAAACCTCTGCACCCTTCTGCACAGTTTTGAAATGGCTACTAAGGTGGCTAGCACTGAATATGCCATCATCAGCATCGCTATTCCTGTCATATACATGCTGGAGCACACTTTGAAAAGTCTGAGGAAGTTGTGGTCCCAGAGAAAGAAATGAAACAGAAGAGGATGCAGAAGAGATAACCATATCTCAAATTTCCAGACTATGATCACAAAGGTGGGTCCATGGGACAGTGGCTTATAGCGATCGAGGGGGGCTCATGTTACAAGACAAAGTGTTAGTGAAGGTGCACGAGCTGAAGAATAAATGGAGGACTAAGAGGTGATGGACACAAAACAGATCTCTTGTGTGTTGTCCATGGTTGGCAGGGGGTGACAGAGGAAGCAAACTTGTTTGTTATCTCACCAACAACACACTATGGTCTTGGAACTCATGGAAGTGCCTGACACATGAGCGCCTTCTTGCTGCACTATCTTCAACACGATGCCCATATTCTTAGGGTTAAAAATAGTGCTGACTACTGCGTTGCCACTCTGTTAAATTCATGTTACAAGAGTAAATTTAGTCAGATGCTTCCCCCCCGGAAAGGGATGCACGCATGCTGTAGTATCGAAACACACTTGTAGACAATCTTAAAAGTGTCTTTCCCCAAGAAAGCATTTTGTAACATCCAACCCAAGGAACATCATGGTTTTGTTGCCAAAACATTAGGAGCAGTGTTGTGATAAGGTAATTCAGTACCACAATGGACATAGAGGTCAGAGCACATACAGTGACCTGACAATAACCCAAAAACATAGAACAAGCTCTGAGACGTGGGAACTCTGCTGACCGCAATCCCTAATCCTCTCCAACCACACTAGAGGCAGCCGTGGATTGCGCCTAACGCTCCCTATGCAACTCGGCACAGCCTGAGAAACTAGCTAGCCTGAAGATAGAAAATAAGCCTACCTTGCCTCAGAGAAATACCCCAAAGGAAAAGGCAGCCCCCACATATAATGACTGTGAGTTAAGATGAAAAGACAAACGTAGAGATGAAATAGATTTAGCAAAGTGAGGCCCGACTTCCTGAACAGAACGAGGATAGGAAAGGTAACTTTGCGGTCAACACAAAACCCTACAAACAACCACGCAAAGGGGGCAAAAAGACCCTCCGTACCGAACTAACGGCACGGAGGTACACCCTCTGCGTCCCAGAGCTTCCAGCAAGCAGGAAAAAACAAATAGACAAGCTGGACAGGAAAAAACAGCAAACAAAATAGCAAAGCGGAACTTAGCTATGCAGAGCAGCAGGCCACAGGAACGATCCAGGAGGAAACAGGTCCAATACTAGAACATTGACTGGAGGCCAGGTGTTGTGAATTCTGTGGCTGAGTTCACTTCTGTGGTCACAAGTGGTATTGCAGTCTCTGGGCTTCCTCCCTCAGGTGTTTTGGTGAGCTCGTTGGCTGCCTTGCAATTTAGCTCCACCTGAGTCTGTCTTCCTTGCTCCTTGTCAATGTTCCAGTGTTGGATCTGAGCTACTGCATCTTTCCTTGGGCCTGCTGCTCTGCTAGATAAGTGCTTCTAGTTTGTTTTCAGTTTTTTCTGTCCAGCTTGCTATTGTCTTTTGCTGGAAGCTCTGAGAAGCAGAGGGGTGCACCGCCGTGCTGTTAGTTCGGCACGGTGGGTCTTTTTGCCCCTTTGCGTGGTTTTCGTTTTAGGGTTTTTGTAGACTGCATAGTTCTCTTTGCTATCCTCGCTCTGTCTAGAATATCGGGCCTCACTTTGCTGAATCTATTTCATTCCTACGTTTGTCTTTTCATCTTGCTAACAGTCATTATATGTGGGGGGCTGCCTATTCCTTTGGGGTATTTCTCTGAGGTAAGTCAGGCTTGTATTTCTATCTTCAGGCTAGTCAGCTCCTCAGGCAGTGTCGAGTTGCATAGGTAGTTGTTAGGCGCAATCCACTGCTGCTTATAGTTGTGTGAGGATAGATCAGGTACTGCAGTCTACAGAGATTCCACGTCTCAGAGCTCGTCCTATTGTTTTTGGTTATTGCCAGATCTCTGTATGTGCGCTGATTACTGCACGCTGTGTTGCCTGATTGCCAGCCATAACAGCCAGGATCAAAGCACTAGGTGGAGTTAAATAGAGCAGCACCTAACGACTTCACCACATCACCTGCGGAAGGAAACTCAGAAGCCACAGTACCACTTTCCTCCACCAACGGAAGCTCACAGAGAGAATCAGGCGAAGTACCACTTGTGACCACAGGAGGGAGCTCTGCCACAGAATTCACAACAGAGCAGCAACATCAGCAGTGTCAGTGGCATACACAATTTCTGTGAGTCGTTTCACACATTTTTCAGACCAGCTCGTGCACCAGCAGAACAGAGCACAAATCTGAAACGACGTGAATGACTGGAGAGGATGGTGCAGGAGTATCTGGAGCTCAATAACAATGCCATCATGGGGGTTTGGACCCTTTTGCATTTTGGTCTTCAAAAATGGAAGAATGGCCTGAGCTCGCCTGTCATGCCTTGGAGGTTTTGTCATACCCGGCAGCCAGCGTTCTCTCAGAATGTGTCTTCCACCTTGCTGGTGGTGTCCTGACGGTTACATGCATCTGGCTTTCCCCTAAAAGTGTAGACTGTCTAACTTTTATCAAAATGAACAAGTCATGGATCTCCAATTAATTTTTTACCCCAGTCACAGACTGGGCAGACTAGTTGATGGTGTAATTTTTAGTGTCATTTATTGATCTGGTGTTATTGCAGTCTGTGCCATCTTTGTGGTGTCTTCTATGCCTGCTGTTGCAACTGCTGCTGCTGTTACAAACTATTTTTTGAAATGTGGAGACTCCAAGTTGGGTTTCAATCTGGTGGGTTGCCTGTAGTGGAAGGTGTGTGAAAAGCCTATAATAATATTTCTACTCTGTAGAAATTTGTCACTTTAGTGGTGTGTGACAATTATTTTTTGAAATGTGGAGACTTCAAGTTGAGTCTCCATCTGGTGGGTTTCCTGTGGTGGAAGGTGTTTGAGAGGCCTTTTATAATATTTCTACTCTGTTGAAATTGATGCCACTTTAGTGGTGTGTGACAATTATTGTTTGAAATGTGGAGACACAAAGTTGGGTCTCCATCTGCTGGGTTGCCTGTGTAAGTAGGGTTCCCGGACAGGCAGGCCTGCACTTACTTTCAGTCAACTACCTGTGTTACTTTCCTTACATTTTTCTATCAATATTACTGTATGAAATTGATGTTTGTGTGGCTGTAATTAAAAAAAAAATTGGAGGTGTTGCATGACGTATCTGGTCTCCCAGCTAAGAAGGCTTTCACTGCTCCCTTAACCAACAGATCTTCATTGAAACTTAAATTCCACACTGTAAATGCTAGGTCAGACCCTGTCTCATGTATGGCTCGTGCCTGACTGCTGCACCATTATAAAATTTCTACTTTGAGTCAATTGATGCCACTTTTTATGGTGTCTGCCCCAATCTAAGGTTTTTGGTCAGCTTTTGCCCCCTTCCCACCCTGAAGGTTTTGTCTATGCATTTGGTTTTTCCTCCTATTGAATTTAATGAGGTTCGGATACGTGTGGCAAACTGTTCAACGAACATCGGTCCATTCTCTGAATCCGAACCAAACCTTGAAAGGTTCGCTCATCTGTACTTGACAGTAGGGAGAGTTAGGGTTAATGTTTTGGGCTAGCCTAGATAAAGTGAAGGGACAGAGAGAGTTTCCTGTCAGGATGTCAAATAGAAAACAAAGTTGTAGTCTGTAGTGCTATAGTGTGCAAACATGGCAAATATGAATTGGAATTGCATTGCTGCTCTAGACAAAAAGTTAAAATGAAGATAGTTAGTACATAAATTGGCCAATTCATGTGTGCCCATAGGCCATTGACAAGAGCACCTTTTTTCCTGGGAACTTGGCCTAATATGATGCCTCTCCTTGGCTCATAGCCTACATTTAAATTGGTAGGTAGGATCAAGCTATGATTAACACCATCATAGACTGATGGATGGAGTGCTCTGTTAAGGCCCCGTCACACATAGTGAGATCGCTGCTGAGTCACAAGTTTTGTGACGCAACAGCGATCTCAGTAGCGATCTCGCTATGTGTGACACGTACCAGCGATCAGGCGCCTGCTGTGAGATCGCTGGTCGTGTCGGAATGGCCTGGGCCATTTTTTGATCGTTGAGGTCCCGCTGACATCGCTGAATCGGCGTGTGTGACGCAGATTCAGCGATGTCTTCACTGGTAACCAGGGTAAACATCGGGTTACTAAGCGCAGGGCCGCGCTTAGTAACCCGATGTTTACCCTGGTTACCATCCTAAAAGTAAAAAAACAAACAGTACATACTTGCCTACCACTGTCTGTCCCCGGCACTGTGCTCTGCTCTCCTCCTGTACTGGCTGTGAGCGTCGATCAGCCAGAAAGCAGAGCGGTGACGTCACCACTTTGCTTTCTGGCCGCTGTGCTCACACAGACAGTACAGGAGGAGTGCAGAGCAGAGCGCCGGGGACAGACAGCGGTAGGTAAGTATGTACTGTTTTTTTTTTTTTTTTTTTTTACTTTTAGGATGGTAACCAGGGTAAACATCGGGTTACTAAGCGCGGCCCTGCGCTTAGTTACCCGATGTTTACCATGGTTACCGGCATCGTTGATCGCTGGAGAGCGTTCTGTGTGACAGCTCTCCAGCGACCAAACAGCGACGCTGCAGCGATCCGGATCATTGTCGGTATCGCTGCAGCGTCGCTATGTGTGACGGGGCCTTTAGAATGCCTCAGAAAGGATGTCAGATAGGGCCCAGCATGCAACAGAAGCAGGTCTATGATCTGACTATTCGGCAGAGCAGCATGAGGTGGGTGTATCTGACATAAGTGGAGACAGAGGCAGTGAACAGCGAGATCCGGCATAGAGATGAGGAAAAGCAGTGCCCTGGGTGGGAGTTCCAAGGAGTAAGAAAATAGAGAGGCTAAGTCATGGCCGTAGTGGCAATCTAGCTCCTCTCACTTACTGGACTGTAGTACTATGATGGGTTGTGGTGAAGGCACCAGAATTTGGGGACAGAAACATGTAAGTCCGGAAGATGTAGAGAGACATGTGTGAAGATGCTCCATGTTGTAAAGGAGACATTTGTGAAGTTATGCACTCGCTATCTATTGTACATATTTCTCACCAAGCTATTGTTCAGTAAAAAATGGTTTATTGTTGACTGGTGGTCTCCGTCATTGAACCTCTGAACATCTAGTCCTGGCCTGTTGAAATCACCCGCATCATGCTGCCTGCAAGAGCCCCCTAGATAAAGATCAGACAGCTAGGACCCTTCAGGTAATGTGCTGGGGCATGACAGACAAGTACCTGTCCCATAGCTACTGCCCTGCTCAAAGTTACAAGTCTGCAGCTGTCAGGACATGTTGGGAATTATGGTTCCTTTAGAGGAGAATATAGTGACTAGAATTTGAAAATTTATTTATTTAAATTACTTAGTAGGAAAGTCGAAATACACACTTATTCTTAGCATTAGTATAATGGACAGCTCTTACCTTGGACTGTTCCTGTCCTCTGAGCCCTCTTAGAATCACCGTAGCTCTTAATTTGGACTAAGTGCCACCTTGAAGTAGTAGCTAGAAAATGCAAGATGGATGGTGGAGGGGCCATGCAATGTCATGGATAAGTAGGTGGTCTAATGTTGCTCCTAGATATCATCTCAGCCTATAACTGGGTACTTCAGTTAATAAACTACTAAATTTGTTATATACAGGCTGCAGATTCTGTACACTGCTTCAGTCTGTGTATAGTGCACCGAATTATAGGGAGGTGGGTGGTTGGTTTGAGTCTATGTATGGCAGATTGGCCCACCAGATGATTCATTTGTTTCCTTGTGGGTCATTTGAGGCCTACATTTGACCCACCTGAGTTTCACATAGAAAAAACAAACATTTTAATAACTCGTAAATGGTAGACTCAATGAATGCAAGTTTTATTTCACATAAATTTCAGCTTTATTATATTGTAATGGACAAACAAGATCTTGAAGGTTGCAATGTAGATGGAATATGTCTCTGTGTTGTCTAAAATAAAGAAAATTGCCATATGGTCAGCAAGAACACAAGCACCACTCAAAAAACAGCACATTGCTAAATAGATTTGTGATGATTTAGTAAGCAGTATAGCTACACATGTAATTAACTGAGACTGATAGACTATAGCACAGAGGACCCAAAAATGTTGTAATTATATGGATTTTAAAAACTACAGATGTCCGGGAGTGCACCATAGACATGAGATTATTTGAAGATTTAATTGGTGCTATGACCAGATTTTATTTTTATCTGAGTTCCTACTGTATTATATTTATCTCACATTAGACATTTTTATTGTGCTCATATATTATCATGGTAAAAATACAGTTCTAGCTGTAGCATGAGCTAAATGTTTTCTACATGTCTCTAATAGTAATAGAATCATCAAAGTACTGTCCTAGCATGTACAGTAGTGTAGTATAACTTACTGTCATTGTCTTGTTAAGGATATATTTGTCCACTGTCTCCTTAAGGACGCACTTGCTGAACACCCAACTTATTCTACAATAAAAAAAAAATACTATAGAATTAGGAACTTTTCCATATCTTTATCATTATTATTATTATTATTATTATTATCATTATTTAGATTAACATTTACCACAACATGGTCGATGGTCTGACGGACTGATTCCTATAATAATAATTGAAAAATGTATGCATTAGCGAGGCAATACTGGAAATAAATTTTGTAATAAACTACACTTTATTTGACTGTAAAATCTACTCACCAGAATGCTTTTAAGTTTTGCTAAAAGGTGTTCCTAAAAACAAACAAGAGGTTAAGATACATTAATGTTTACATTCAATAACATTTTTTATAAGGGTTAAGCAGTGAAAGCAAGTTGCCCCCTATTACAATTTGGACACTTACTGAACAGTCAGTGTCCCAATGATGGGAACAGCACCACTCTACAGAATGGGAAATGTTTATCCTTGTTACAATATGGCAGATCACGTGGCTAACCACTGCTCCATTCATTTTCTATCGGACTGCTAGAAAAAGCCAAGTGCAGCGCTTGACAGCCCCATAAGGAGTGAATGAATTGCAAGTTGCACATATGCACTTCCCCTCCATTATAATGGGGATAACAGATCCCCGTTCTGCTGATTAGTGCAGTACCTAGCGGACAGGCATCCACCGATCAAAAAATGATTACATACACCATCGATAGGTGATACATTTTTTTCATTGGACAATTCCTTTAGTGAGTACTACCCTTAAATATTATTTTTCCTCCTATCTTTACTGATAGTTTTGCAACAATAATATTAGTTATATTTTCACGCATGTAAATATAATAACATAATATGTCTGCCTCACTTACCAGTGTGCCACAAGCAACTTCCATGAACCTGGCAGTAGCTGGAAGCCCATTCTACAGACAAAATAAGAAAAAATGTAATATTTAGCTTAAAAAAATGTCCACACAAATGAACTACTCACTCAGTATTTCTCTTGACATACCATGACTCACTTTTTCATCCATTTACGAGTTTACGCCAGTTTATAGCAAATCAAAAAAGTCACAAATAAGTGCACAAGTTATTTTTGCACAAAAATGTCAGAATTTTTCCTACATATCAGTTTTGAAAAGTGCAGAAAAAAAGTAAGTGTGGTTTAGGCTACATTCCCACATCAGTGGACGCCTTTGAATGCTGTTCGTTTTCTTGTCAGACAGCACTCGGACCTATAAAGTAGAATGGATGTGGGCACCCGTTCATTAAAATCACAGATCCCCATATAAAGAGTTCAATAAAAATTGTTGAAAACAAAGTCACGGATCCTAGAGGGAGATCTGTGAAATTTAGTTCATCTCCTATCTGATCTGGTTTGCATCAGGTTGTGCCTTAAAAGTGGTGTGCGCATCCTTGCACGTTGTCACAAATCTTACTCTAGTCAAGGAGTTAGACAAACGGACATCACCATGCCCCATCCCCTTTCCCTTCCAGTCCTAGTCTGACGCATTTTGGCTTAGCTGGCTGACATTTCTGTGGAAATGACAACATTTGCAACATTTTTGTGCATGCTTAAAAATTGCGTAAAAATGTGATGACTTTTCAAAGTGTTGTACTCTAGATTTCTGGTGTAAGCACTTTGATGAATCGGGGCATAAGTCTTTTGTTTCTACACTGATTTACTTACCAGCACATCAAAAATGACCAGGGCGACCTTGTCAGCAACAATATCCACATTATCCAGAGTAGTCACCTGTAACATAAGTAAAAACTGTGCATCAGTTACGTGAATGTTGCTGGCAAAATAAGAATAATGCAGAGAATTGACTTTGGCACTGCTAACCCAGTGGCTTTGTTGCCTGTCTCCTTCAATCTTTTTGTACAATTCTCATTACCCACTTGTCAGTTAATGCCTACTATTTTGACCATTATGAGTTTTTCCCACCACTCATCTATCCCTTGTAATCCTAATTTTCTTATTGTTTAGAATCTACTTGGAGTGGCAGTTTAGTAATTGTACCATTCTAAGTGAACAGTCTAACCATTATCCATGAGCAACTTCACTTCAAGGAGAGCATTTTTATGATCTGAAGATGTGTATAAGTGAGAAAGATGAGATATGAACACCTAATAAGTAACTTAAGGTCTATAAGTTTGGAAAGTAAGGTTTATGATTGGATAGAGAACTGGCTCGAAGACCGCACCAAGAGAGTTGGAGTAAATGACTGCTACTCTGAATGGTCTCCAGTTGCAAGTGGTATACTCTAAGGTTTAGTATTGGGCCTGCTATTATTAAACTGATTTATTAATTATATAAAATACCTGATTAATAGTGGTGTTTCTAATTTTGCATATGACACCAAGCTATACACTATAGTGTCAACCCTGGAATTTGGATACTAATAATAAGCAGGTATCATAAGCTCTATGGGAAGTAAATCTAGGAGAGTCACCGGTAGAGGAGGATTTAGGTGTAATTGTAGATCAGTCTAAATAACAGCAATGTAAATCAGTGGCTTCTAAAGCCAGAAGGATATTGTCATGTAATAAAAAGGCATGGACACACAGGGCAGGGACGTAATACTATCACTTAATAAAGCTTTAGTGCAACTTCATTTAGAATCATACATCATACTACCTTGGAGTTAAAAAGATACAAAAAAGTGCCACAAAAATGACAAGGTGCATGGAGGATCTTAGTTATTACTCAAGTGGAAATGAATTGCAACTATTTACTTTTAAAAAGAGGACTCTAAAGGGGGACAAGATTAGCTGTACAAGTACATGAATGGCCAATTAACCAATTATAGTCAATGCTATTCCATGTAAAACCCCTGCAAAAAAGAGGGCACTCCCTATGCCTGGCGAAAAGAGTTTTAATCTCTAGAAATGACAAGAGTTGTTTACCATGAGAACTAGTAATCTGTGGAACTGCCTTCATAAGGAGTTGGTCACATCAATGTGGATAGTTTCAAGAAGGGCACAGATTGCCTTTATTAGATGAAAATAGATTCAATATTTTTAACAATTTTTGGTCTGGTTATTACACAGTAACATAGTAACATAGTTTTTAAGGTTGAAGGAAGATTTTAAATCCATCTAGTTCAACCCATAGCCTAACCTAACATGCCCTAACATGTTGATCCAGAGGAAGGCAAAAAAAAAAACCCATGTGGCAAAGAGTAAGCTCCACATTGGGGAAAAAAATTCCTTCCCGACTCCACATAAAGCAATCAGACTAGTTCCCTGGATCAACACCCTATCAAAGAATCTAATATATATAACCTGTAACATTATACTTTTCAAGAAAGTCCCCTCTTAAATTTTAGTAATGAATCACTCATTACAACATCATACGGCAGAGAGTTCCATAGTCTCTCTGCTCCTCCAGTAAAGAATCCGAGTCTAAACAATTAATCCTTCTTTCCTCCAGATGTAGAGGATGCCCCCTATTGATTCGAGTCAACTGACACTTGGGATCAGTAGATAAAAATCTGCTCTTTTAGAAAGATTGTATTATGCATTATGGTGTACTTATTTACACTGGCGGACACAGACAGAAATGGCCCTTATGCAAGAAGAATGTATGGGCCCTTTGTTGTCCAATAGCTCATCATAATGCATCATTTCTCATGATTGGAGGTGAAAATGGACCCCCTTACCTCTTGGGCCTCTATGCGGCTGCACAGGTTGCAGCAATGATATGTCCGCCTCTGCCCATTTCCTCTTACCTTTTATCCTCTCCTACCCCTTGGCAGAATTTCATGCATGTGTGTCTTTTTTTTAAATTCTTACAATTAGAGAAATGCTAACATTGTAAAATTCTCATTCGCCAGGTTTACCAAATGTTTTCAACAAATTTGATTTACTGTGAATACATTTCTCGCATAGCTCAATCCTAAGAACCACTAATTGCCCATAAAAGAAGTGTAAAACACAGGTCTCCTAGTTCTGCTTTGAACCCATTTTGAGCTCTTTAGCACAAATACCTTCTTTATTAATATCCAAGTAACATCAACCCAACTTCCCTCCTTGTTTGCAGTATGTCGAGAATAAAAATAATGCTGTTATTAAGGTGCTGTAGTGCAGTATATCACAGATCAATCATTTCACAGTCACACTGACTATGCAGGTCCTGCACCTCCTTTTCTCTTTGTTTGAATTATTATTCAAAGACTGACTTCCACTCCCATTTCAATGTTATTCAGTGCTGCAGTAGTACACCCATTGTGTAATGAGCTGTACATGTATGTGTACAGTGTTTAGGCTGTAAAATCCTAAAATGTCTGCTGCCTGCCCTGCCCTCATATTTCATAGTTCCTATGATAGTTGCACCAACTGGCTGTACTAGACTTAGTGATGTGATAGCTGCAAAGCATTTTAAGGAAGCACCCATGACAATGCCTGATTTCCTAATCTTCAGCAGTGTGTAAAATGGAGCCAGGCATTTTTATTTCTCTTTGCAAATCGAATCACAAAGAATACATTGGGACCTGCAAATTTCAGGAAATTCTACTCTCCTCTACTAACTTTGTAACTATATAACAATAGCTGAAAGACTTACTTGTATCTAATGCTAGTCTAAAAGCTTATGGTTTTTCTTCTAGATATAGTGTTTTTATGTAGATGAGAAATATACAGAGAAAGTCTACACAAACATGACCAATAATCATTTTTTTCTTTCCATTTTACACTATTTGTCACTATCTCATGCAGAATTATGTACTACAAGATGACATTCAATCTTGCAATATTTACCACATGTGTGCCCAAAAGATCATCCATGGAACAGCCAACTTCGGTCTAAATTGAGAGAAGAAGACCTGTGGTCAGTACTTTATCACGATGCCTTATATATTTTATTTACATTTAATTTAAATTAAAATATTTATAATACATTATCTGGCAGGATTTGGGCCAATTGCTAGATATGTTAATTTTTACCATATTATAAAAGAAAGTTATAAAGTTATGAGAATAATGATTATTTTCCTTTTCAAACTTTTTGTAGACTCTTATAACCTAAGGGATTGTCTGACAAAAATCAGCTTTCACTTTAGTGAGAGAAGAGATTAAATAAGTATTCAATTTCCCTGTAGCACTACCAGAGGGAAAATTAGGTACTACACAGTTCTCAATCAAATCAGTAAGCTGTTTTGGGATATACAGGACAGGAAAGGTCCTCCAGCGTTAGATAGACTTTTAAAACTACTCTCTACTTTGGTCTAAAGTTGAGGATAGTAAAGAAGTGTCTTTCTATATCATTTCATGTTTTAATATGGTATATGAAAATCAGTTTTATAACTTAGACACATTCTTAAGATTTCAATATAAATAGTTATTTAGTATAAAAGATACTTACCAGAACTACTTTCAACTCCTCTAGGAAAGCGGAATACAACTGCTGGTTCTGGGTCAGCTAAAAAAAGATATAAACATCATTACATGTAGATGAACAGTATCTGACTTCAATGTGTTAATTTCTGTCAGTAGTTGAAAGAGATTTTGGATTTTGGAACATCACTCAAGTGACTAATAAATACATAATTCCACAACCTCCACATGAAGTTGTAATAAAAAACATTTTATAATTGTGCACATCTTAAATATTTCGATTGACGCAATGACTGACGGAGAATGGCATCTTATTCTCATTTTTATGACATATTTTATATTGCTACATTCTCGAAAAGCAAAGAGAGACTTCTATTAACAATATTTCATTTTTCATGAATACGCAATATCTCTAGTGTCTAATGTATTTAAAATGCCATTGCCCTAGTGCCAATGCTTTCATTCTAAATCTATTAGCATCGCGGATCATTGACCAAATTATGATCGGTGAAATAATTTGACATGGTTGGGTTATAATTGCTGAAAAAACGTAGAAACTAATATTGGTCTACATGGTCTACATGAGTACACCGCTCTAGCATTTTATATCAGAAGTAAAACATTTGTATATCTTTATGTGTTTTAGTAGCATCAAGTCATGTCAAACATTATAAGCATATCTAGAGGCGCCCACTGGTAATGTTTTCACAAATGTGTTGTTAAATCAAGGTCTCAACCAGGGTAAAATGGCCCACCAGAATACTAGTGAATCATTAGGTGGGCACAAGCTTTAACATAATAATGGTTCCAGATGAGGATCTGACTTTAGAGCCAAATTACTTTCCACTGTGGTAATTGGTTTGTGAGAAGAATGACAAACTAATTTATATTTTGCAATATTAGCAACAAGATTTCATATGTAACTGAACAATGGCATTCATATTTTTTATTTTCTACTGGTGTGTCCAGGCCACCACTCAGCTTGACCTGAGCTTCTACAGAATAAAGTGTTACCTTTGCCTGCTGGTATTTGCAAAGAAGATTCCCAAGCTTCACAACAAGTGTAGGAGCCCCATTCTTAAAACAGAGAAAATATAGAGAAAAAATAGTCAGTAACGGGTCTCAGCACTGGGGGACCTCTACCCATCAATACTTCTAATATACACATAGAGTATCTCAATGACATGTTTCTGAGAATTGTAGCTCAGCTCCTGCTAAATAGGCTAGGGGTTCAGTTACAGGTTTGTTTAGCAGCCACTAAAAACAACTGATAGGTAGGGTGCTGGGTGTCGGATCCAACTGATTTATTATTGTTGACCTACAATAAGTATTGGTCATCAGTATGAAAAGAATGAAGCTGTGGATGATTCCTTTAGTTCAGTGTAATCATTAAATGCAATAATTATGGTCTCACGTACTTCCACGAGACTTGTGATGCAGTTTACTGGACTAGTGGCAGAAGATGTATCTGAAATACAAACATTTTTAAAAATAATCAGATAGGTTTAACTTGCTTAAATTGTCATTCAAAGAAAACTTGTTTGTGTCTGTAGTTACTTGTCCCGCATCCCACATGTCCTATTGCCTATTGGAAGAAAATTCCTCTGTTCTCTTTTCCTCTTACCAATTTTTGCCATGTCATAGGGCAGCACAGGATAGCTAATAAAAAAGATCTAAAATGTAAGGACCCCACTAAACAACATTTATTTGCTCAGTTTCTTGCACTCGTTCATAACATGAGTTTGAAAAACAAAATGGTCTAGGATAATGGGTAAGCCGTTTACACTCATATGGAATTAAGTTTTAGCTTTTTGTTTTATTTTTTTGTTTTATTATCAAGAAAAAAAATTTCCATGTCTTTTAAGATAGGCCACCAATATCTAATTAAGCAGAATGCCTGAATGTAAATGTTTTAGTGGCTTATTTAGTGCTGCTTCCTTTTCATAATTAATTAGGCACATTTCGTGGTAACTTTACCTTTGGGACTTGGTAACTTTGGGACTAAGCTAAAACAACCTGTGCCCATAAAAAACAAACCAAGCTGATAGCCAAAACTAAAGGAAGCAGATCAGTATCCAAAACGTTAAAGTTTAAAAGTATATTGAAATGTCGCACATATTATATTGCAATGTGCTATAGCAGGTGAAACACATAAAATATAGACAATACCTAAAAAGCAGCCAAGAGCCACGAGAAGGAAGGCGGAGGCAATCTTCATGGTGATGCTTTCGGTTAGGAGCTTTGAACAAAACTATTCAAGATCAGAGTAAAATGCTATTGAACTATGTGATATTTATACATTATCTGTCTTTTATCTCACAAGGACATTTGTTATCTACATTAATTAGTGACCAAAAAAACACATTTTGTTTACTGTTAAGTTTCCATTAATTACCTTGGAAAGTCATGCTGATTTATTTTCTGTTATCTACGTGTGTTTTTACTTTACCATACAACTGGTATTTCTTTGTAAATGGTTATGATTATGAATTAACAAGAAACCAATCCATTCTAAATTATCATTATTACTGGACATGTGAACGTAACCTAGGGCTGTGTTCACATGTCCAGAAATCATCATTGTGAAATTGATCCAACAGCAATCAGTTGCTAAAAAAACTGTTTTCAACTGGATCCATTTATTTTTAACATTGAAATAGTGAACTGTCAAGTAATCCTCTCTTTGTAACTGATCCAGTAAGTAAAAAAATGGATCAATTTCCAATGGAAGAAAAATGGATGGCTGTTTAAAGGATCCATTTTCCATAGATTTCAATGTTAAATAAATGGATCCAGTTTCAATTACTTTAATTAGTCAAACAAAAAAGTTGTCTGCACAACGTTTTTGTCCTGCTAGGAGAACGGATTGCTGCTAGATCCATTTCCAACTCATACTCTCTGTCTGCAGAAATCCACGAGTGTTCCATGATGATCTCCCATAGAGAACGGCAGCATCAGCTGATGCGACCGCTCTCTAGGGGATCCAGGAACATAATGACGGGAGGAAGGTATCCTTCTGCACTGTATTATTCCACCACTGTAAAAACTTGCGTTTTTAGCAATCCGTCATTTTGGGAAAAAAACGGATCTTGCAAATGTGCTCACAGGATACGTTTTTTACCCATAGACTTGTATTAGCGACGGATGGTCACGTGCCCCCTCCTCCCCAGACTTCAGAATGGGCAGTGGATGCATTGCCCCCATTGAAAAACTGCATCTGCTGCCCACGTCGTGCACAAATTTCACAACGTGTGTTGGTACGTTGGCTCGACGCATAGCGATGGACCCGTACCGACACAAGTGTGAAAGAGGCCATAATGAGCATTGAATTAAAAAAAAACGGAAGAAATCGGCGTGGGCTCCCGTGCAATTTTCTGGACCAGAGGGGGAAAGCCGACGGCCGGGGGCTAATATTTATAGCCTACTATGAATATCAGCCTGCAGCTGTCTGCGTAGCCTTTACTGGCTATTAAAATAGGGGGACAATTCCAGCACATAGCCCCTCTCTTCCCACTCCCGTGTAGCAGTGGATATGGGGTAATAAGGGGTTAATGTCACCTAGCTATTGTAAGGTGACATTAAGCCGGGTTAATAATGGAGAGGCGTCAATAGACGCACAGAGCCCCGCACGCCGCACAGAGCCCCGGCACACATGCACAGAGCCCCACACACCGCACAGAGCCCTGGCACACACGCACAAAGCCCCGCATGCTGCACATAGCCCCAGCACGCCGCACAGAGCCCTGTCACACCGCACAGAGCCCCAGCATGCTGCACAGAGCCCTGGCACGCCACACAGAGCCCCAGCACGCCGCACAGAGCCCCGGCACACACACACAGAGCCCCGGCACGCCGCACAGAGCCCCGGAACGCCGCACAGAGCCCCGGAACGCCGCACAGAGCCCCGACACACATGCACAGAGCCCCATCAGGCCTGCACAGAGCCCCGGCAGGCCTGCACAGACCCCCGACACACACGCACAGAGCTGCGGCACACACGCACAGAGCCCCAGCAGGCACGCACAGACCCCCTCACGGTCACGCACAGACCCCGCCCGCACACACACATGCAGTCTCTGCCACAGACCGCCCACACTCCATTATAGTTCATCATTGCACTATAGGAACTTCCGATTCCGGTATCTGATATCGCAAAAGTATTGGAACTTGGTATCAGAATTCCGATACGAATATCGGCCGATACCCGATATTTGCAGTATCGGAATGCTCAACACTACTGGTAAGTCATTTTTTTTAAAAACTGCAATGTTTCAGTAAAACAGTTTGAAAAGATGGAGATGTCGATTAAGTCATAAGCCAGACTAGTCATATATCTTCTTATGGTTCCCAGGCAGATTTTCCCCACTCTGCTCTAGGTAATACACAAGCCTTTATTGTGTGTGTTCATAAGAAGAGACCTGTCAACCACTTGGAATGGGGCAGGGAGAAGTTAGCGTCGGGGCACCTTGGACTAGTCACCTATCTCCTTATGGTCCCTGACCGACTTTTCAAACTATTTTTCCCCCATGTAAAATAATAACATCCTATACTCATCTCCAATGTTGGAGGCATTTCACTAAAGTCCATGTTTTATTTTCCGAGGTTCACGTGACACTGTTATGTCATGTGAGCCCAGCAGCCATCCTCTAATTTGCCACATCACTCTCACTTCCTTTGCACGAGACTGACATCTGGAAGAAGTGAGAACTTCTGCTCTCTGATTTCCTCCAGATATCAGTTATGAATGAAGTGAGAGTAAAGAGGCACATGACAATTTTTTTTATTATTTTTATTTTTTTATTATTTATGTCCATTTATGATTTGATATGCACTTTTCACCTGAGCATATGCACTCTTCAATTTAGCACACTATATACAGGGTGGGCCATTTATATGGATACACCTAAATAAAATGGGAATGGTTGGTAATATCAACTGCCTGTTTATGGCACATTAGTATATGGGAGGGAGAAAACTTTTCAAGATATGTGGTGACCATGGCGGCCATTTTGAAGTCAGTCATTTTGGATTCAACTTTATTTTTTCCAATGGGAAGAGGGTCATGTGACACATCAAACTTATTGAAAATTTCACAAGAAAAACAATAGTGAGCTTGATTTTAATGTAACTTTATTAGTTCATGAGTTATTTACAAGTTTCTCTTTGTTTACAGCTATTGACATGTCGCAGAGGTTAACAAGTGAGGAGCGGATAGAAATTGTGTTGATGTCTGGTGAACACAGTACCTGGGTCATTGCAGCAGATTTCAATGCAAGACACCCTACGCAAGAAAACTGTCACAATTCCCATGTTATTTAGGTGTATCCATATAAATGGCCCACCCAAGAAAGTTTGCCTCATCACTGAACATAATGTGCTGTGTAAACTGAGGGTCCTGTTCCAATTTTTGTTTTGCCCATTCTGCAAATTCAGCGTGCGGATCTGACATTAGTCGAACATCCCTTCAGCAGATATTAGCTACTCACAAATGGCACCCTTACAAAATCCAGCTGCTGCAGCACCGTGTATTGCCCCCTATGACATCAATTACAGCTTGAAGGCTTTTGTGGTAGTTGTGGATTAGGTTCTTTATTTTCTCAGATGGTAAATCTGCCCACTCTTCTTGGCAAAAAGCCTCCAGTTTCTGTAAATTCTTGGGCTGTCTAGCATTCACTGTGTGCGCTTGAGATCTCCCCAGAGTGGCTCAATGATATTGAGGTCAGGAGACTGAGATGGCCACTCCAGAACCTTTTCACTTCACTATCCATAAAAAGATTATTATGCTACTCTGATGATTATTTTATAAACAGCACATCATTAGCACAAGTTCACTCTATATTTATGTGGAACAAACCCCTACTATTGGCATCATAATAATTTTTTCCCTTTTATTTGATGGCTGCGGGGAGTGCTGTGTGCCTGGTTCACGCTGGCACTGTAGTGGCCCATGGGCTTGTCTTGAATGGCACACCGCCCTTTAGTGAAATGTACCATGCTGTATCAATACTATATATATATATATATATATATATATATATATATATATATATATATATATATATATATATATATATATATATACATATGTGTATATATATATATATATATATATATATACTGTATACATGTGGTTAATTCTCACCTTCCACTACATTCCCTGATGAAGCAGAAGCAAAACGGCATTGCAGTGGTGTGAGGGGGTACCTTATGACCCTGCATGAATCTTTATGTGATCAATTTGTTTGCACCTTCCAATCCTACAGTATGCCTTGTTAAATTATTCTTACTACTGATATTTGAGTTTTCCAATCATGTGTCTATACTGTTTTTTTGAAAGATTTTTTCAATCTATCTATGGCACTTATACTTTGAAATTATGTGGATTTTAGTATAGCATTTGTATTTACGATAGAAAATGTATCCACACTTTTGAATATCTGCACATAGATTATTGGCTGATGTGCAATTATCCATTTATACTGCTTTAACCAATTAATATCAGCGATTAATGGCAATATAACACCTTTGAATTGTAATTGATACATATTATTGTATATGTTAAAGATTTTCTTTTTACTATACATGCATGTGTTGCTGATTTACCTATTGGAAGGATTATTTAACCCCTCTGTGACCTTAGACGTACTATCCCATCGAGGTGCCCTGGGCTTATCTGACCCTGGACGGGATAGTACGTCATAGCCGATCGGCCGCGCTCACGGGGGGAGCGCGGCCGATCGCGGCCGGGTGTCAGCTGCTTATCGCAGCTGACATCCGGCACTATGTGCCAGGAGCGGTCACGGACCGCCCCCGGCACATTAACCCCTGGCACACCGCGATCAAACATGATCGCGATGTGCCGGCGGTGCAGGGAAGCACCGCGCAGGGAGGGGGCTCCCTGCGGGCTTCCCTGAGCCCCCCGCAGCAACGCGATGTGATCGCGTTGCTGCGAGGGTCTCCTCACCTCCCTCCCTGCTCGAGCCCCGGATCCAAGATGGCCGCGGTTCCGGGTCCTGCAGGGAGGAAGGTGGCTTCACAGAGCCTGCTCAGAGCAGGCACTGTGAAGGCTGCAGCGCTGCATGTCAGATCAGTGATCTGACAGAGTGCTGTGCACACTGTCAGATCACTGATCTGTGATGTCCCCCCCTGGGACAAAGTAAAAAAGTAAAAAAAAAAATTTCCAAATGTGTAAAAAAATTAAAAAAAATATTCCAAAATAATGAAAAAAAAAATATATATTATTCCCATAAATACATTTCTTCATCTAAATAAAAAAAAAAACCCAATAAAAGTACACATATTTAGTATCGCCGCGTCTGTAACGACCCGACCTATAAAACTGTCCCACTAGTTAACCCCTTCAGTAAACACCGTAAGAAGAAAAAAAAAAAAAGAGGCAAAAAACAACGCTTTATTATCATACCGCCGAACAAAAAGTGGAATAACACGCGATCAAAAGGACAGATATAAATACCCATGGTACCGCTGAAAGCGTCATATTGTCCCGCAAAAAACGAGCTGCCATACAGCATCATCAGCAAAAAAATAAAAAAGTTATAGTCCTGAGAATAAAGCGATGCAAAAATAATTATTTTTTCTGTAAAATGGTTTTTATCGTATAAAAGCGCCAAACCATAAAAAAATGATATAAATGAGGTATCGCTGTAATCGTACTGACCCGAAGAATAAAACTGCTTTATCAATTTTACCAAACGCGGAACGGTATAAACGCCTCCCCCAATAGAAATTCATGAATAGCTGGTTTTTGGTCATTCTTCCACACAAAAATCAGAATAAAAAGCGATCAAAAAATGTCACGTGCCCGAAAATGTTTTCAATAAAAACGGCAACTCGTCCCGCAAAAAACAAGACCTCACATGACTCTGTGGACCAAAATATGGAAAAATTATAGCTCTCAAAATGTGGTATTGCAAAAAATATTTTTTGCAATAAAAAGGGTCTTTCAGTGTGTGACGGCTGCCAATCATAAAAATCCGCTAAAAAACTCGCTATAAAAGTAAATCAAACCCCCCCTTCATCACCCCCTTAGTTAGGGAAAAATAAAAAAAAATGTATTTATTTCCATTTTCCCATTAGGGTTAGGGCTAGGGTTAGGGCTAGGGTTAGGGTTAGGGTTAGGGTTGGGGCTAAAGTTAGGGTTAGGGTTTAGATTACATTTACAGTTGGGAATAGGGTTGGGATTAGGGTTAGGGGTGTGTCAGGGTTAGAGGTGTGGTTAGGGTTACCGTTGGAATTAGGGTTAGGGGTGTGTTTAGATTAGGGTTTCAGTTATAATTGGGGGGTTTCCACTGTTTAGGCACATCAGGGGCTCTCCAAACACGACATGGCGTCCGATCTCAATTCCAGCCAATTCTGCGTTGAAAAAGTAAAACAGTGCTCCTTCCCTTCCGAGCTCTCCCGTGTGCCCAAACAGGGGTTTACCCTCACATATGGGGTATCAGTGTACTCAGGACAAATTGGACAACAACTTTTGTGGACCAATTTCTCCTGTTACCCTTGGGAAAATACAAAACTGGGGGCTAAAAAATAATTTTTGTGGGAAAACAAAAAGATTTTTTATTTTCACTGCTCTGCGTTATAAACTGTAGTGAAACACTTGGGGGTTCAAAGTTCTCACAACACATCTAGATAAGTTCATTGAGGGGTCTAGTTTCCAATATGGGGTCACTTGTGGGGGGTTTCTACTGTTTAGGTACATTAGGGGCTCTGCAAACGCAATGTGACGCCTGCAGACCAATCCATCTAAGTCTGCATTCCAAATGATGCTCCTTCCCTTCCGAGCCCTCCCATGCGCCCAAACGGTGGTTCCCCCCCACATATCGGGTATCAGCGTACTCAGGACAAATTGGACAACAACATTTAGGGTCCAATTTCTCCTGCTAACCTTGGAAAAATACAAAACTGGGGGCTAAAATATAATTTTTGTGGAAAAATATGATCTTTTATTTTTACGGTTCTGCATTATAAACTTCTGTGAAGCCCTTGGTGGGTCAAAGTGCTCACCACACATCCAGATAAGTTCCTTAGGGGGTCTACTTTCCAAAATGGTGTCACTTGTGGGGGGTTTCAATGTTTAGGCACATCAGTGGCTCTCCAAACGCAACATGGCGTCCCATCTCAATTCCTGTCAATTTTGCATTGAAAAGTCAAACGGCGCTCCTTCCCTTCCGAGCTCTCCCATGCGCCCAAACAGTGGTTTACTGCCACATATGGGGTATCAGCGTACTCAGGACAAATTGGACAACAACTTTTGGGGTCCATTTTCTCCTGTTACCCTTGGTAAAATAAAACAAATTGGAGCTGAAGTAAATTTTTTGTGTAAAAAAGTTAAATGTTCATTTTTATTTAAACATTCCAAAAATTCCTATTAAACACCTGAAGGGTTAATAAACTTCTTGAATGTGGTTTTGAGCATCTTGAGGGGTGCAGTTTTTAGAAAGGTGTCACACTTTATTTTCTATCATATAGACCCCTCAAAATGACTTCAAATGAGACGTGGTCCCTAAAAAAAAAAAATGTTGTAAAAATGAGAAATTGCTGGTCAACTTTTAACCCTTATAACTCCCTAACAAAAAAAAAAATTGGTTCCAAAATTATGCTGATGTAAAGGAGACATGTGGGAAATGTTACTTAAGTATTTTGTGTGACATATCTCTGTGATTTAATTGCATAAAAATTCAAAGTTTGAAAATTGCGAAATTTTCAAAATTTTCGCCAAATTTCCATTTTTTTCACAAATAAACGCAGGTACTATCAAAGAAATTTTACCACTATCATGAAGTACAATATGTCACGAGAAAACAATGTCAGAATCACCAGGATCCGTTGAAGCGTTTCGGAGTTATAACCTCATAAAGGGACAGTGGTCAGAATTGTAAAAATTGGCCTGGTCATTGACGTGCAAACCACCCTTGGGGGTAAAGGGGTTAATATCTCTGTGGGTATACCTCTCCCTAGCTGTTTTTTTAATCATTTTTTAATATGTAATTGTTTTGTGTTGGTTTTATACGTGATTTATTTGTGTAATACAATCCAAAATCAATCTTATAAAAAATATTTTATCTTCATATTTGGTATTTACCGTTTGCCTAATATTGGGAATTTATTCTAATTTTAAATATAGTCTGATTTATAGAGTACAGGTGAATATGTTGGTGCTGTATATAAACATTATTGTTTTTAACCTGTTTCCGTTACCATAACATGGAATTAAATTTGAATGACAATGCTAGAAATTATGTTTAATCCATATGTAAAACAATTCTACAAAAGCAGGGTTTTCATAAATTTGGATGAACCTTGAATAGTTAAAAAATATATACTGTATACTTACTGTAAATGTAAAGCACTTGCTCATACAATATATACAAAAGGCAACAATTAAGAATGCATTTCTCTATGAATGCCTGTTTAACCAATTATCTGTCTTTGTCAAAAGGACTTTAATGTCACCTGATAAAGTAAGTTTGTATAATTTACTATCACTAAAGGTGGTACTATAAGTTTGTAGTGTTTGTTCTGTCTTTATCATAACACTAATTCAACATTTTTTTTAATCAGATATGGACAACTAGTTCCTTTCAAATGTTTTTAAACTCTGATAAACTAATCTTTTTTGGAGAACATAATGACACAGAACATATAATAGTCCTTGTGATCTTATGATTTATAATGAGACAAAGTCTTAAAGTGAACCTGACAGGTGATACACGTTCCACAGGCTGCATGTATCAGACCTTGTGTCACGGTTCACACCGTGCTGCCAACAATATGTCACGGATCCCAACAATGTCAGGGATCCCCGGAAGGATACCTTTATTGTCCCCACTACTCACACCAATTTGTCACGAACCGGGGTTGTTTGGTTGCCCCTGGTTCTTTCTGAAGGGGATTTATCTATAGCCCACTTCCCAGTTCCGGTTTGGAACTTGAGGCTCTCTGGCGCCCCTTTTATCCTCAGGCCAGATTAGGTACTGCACCAAGGGTAAATAGTCACCAGAAAGGCTGCCTGCTATGTACTGGCTATTGGGCATGCTGCAGCGAGGGTGATATAACTACTCCCACACAGGCAGGAACAATAATTATAAACGCCGCCATCAATGCAAAGATTTCCAGTCGCACAGAACAATGTATGCTGCCAACAGCTCCGATTTTCTAAAAATTAATGGGTCCGAGCTGTTGTGAATTCAGCTTTTGGGCTCCCTCCGATGGTTGTAGAGGGTAATGCAGTTGTGCCTGGATTGCAGGAGTGGACATGTGTATCTACTAATTGCAGGACTGACTGGGGTATATAGCTTTGCAGGATCCTTTAGTCAGTGCCAGTTGTCCATTGTTCTTGAAGGATTCACTTCCCTGCTGGTCTCTCCAGTTTGCTGTGTTTTTCTAAAAAGATAAGTCCTGGTTTTGTTTTTGCTGTCCACCTGCAGAGGACCTTATAGTTCTGTGCATTTTCATGTTTTTGTCTTGTCCAGCTTGGTCTGTGAAGGATTTTTTGCAGCCTAGCTATTTCTCTGGAGATGCAGATATACCCCCCATGTCTTTAGTCAGATGTGGTGATCCGTATTTTCTGCGGTGGATATTTTCTAGTGTTTTTATACTGACCGCATATTACTCTGTTCTATCCATTCTTTTTAGCTAGTATGGCCTCCTATGCTAAAATCTGATTTCATATCTGCGTATGTTATTTCCCTCTCATCTCACAGTCAATATTTGTGGGGGGCTATCTATCCTTTGGGGATTTTCTCTGAGGCAAGATAGGTTTCCTGTTTCTGTCTTTAGGGGTAGTTAGATCTTAGGCTGTGCCGAGGGGGCTAGGGAGTGTTAGGTACCCCCCACGGCTGCTTTTAGTTGCGCTGCTAGGTTCAGGGTTTGCGGTCAGTACAGGGACCACCTTCTCCAGAGTCCGTCTCATGCTGCTCCAAGGCCACCAGATCATAACCGTACAACTGGCCAACAATTAGTTAATTGCATCTCAGAAGAAGGGAGGAAAGGTTTTGAGCCATTTTTTTTTCCTTAGCCTGTTTGGTCTTTTCCTCCCTCTTTACCTCTGGGTGGCTATGGAGTCTTGTATTAACATGAATGTTCAGGAGTTAGTTTCTCGGGTGGATCAGCTTGCTGCTAGGGTACAGGGTATTTCAGATTATATTGTTCAAACTCCTGCCTTAGAACCTAAGATTCCCACTCCTGATTTATTCTTTGGTGACAGATCCAAATTTTTGAGTTTCAAAAATAACTGTGAACAGTTTTTTGCATTAAGACCCCGGTATTCTGGTGATCCTATTCAGCAGGTTAAAATCATCATATCTCTCCTGCGTGGTGACCCACAGGATTGGGCATTTTCCCTGGAAACTGGCAATCCTGCTTTGCTTGATGTTGATTCGTTCTTTCAGGCATTGGGGTTGTTGTATGATGAGCCTAATTCTGTGGATCAGGCTGAGAAAATCTTGTTAGCCCTGTGTCAAGGTCAAGAAGCGGCAGAATCGTATTGCCAGAAATTTAGAAAATGGTCTGTACTGACTAAATGGAATGAGGATGCCTTGGCGGCAATTTTCAGAAAGGGTCTTTCTGAATCTGTTAAAGATGTTATGGTGGGGTTCCCCATGCCTGCTGGTCTGAGTGATTCTATGTCTCTGGCCATTCAGATTGATCGGCGCTTGCGCGAGCGCAGAATTGTGCACACTGTGGCGTTGTCCTCTGAGCGGAGACCGGACCCTATGCAGTGTGATAGGTTTTTGTCTAGAGCTGAGCGTCAAACATTCAGGCGTCAGAATAGGTTGTGTTTTTACTGCGGCGATTCTGCTCATGTTATTTCTGATTGCCCTAAGCGTAGTAAGAGAATCGCTAGTTCTGTTGCCATCAGTACTATACAACCTAAATTTCTGTTATCTGTGACCTTGATCTGCTCATTATCATCATTTTCTGTCATGGCATTTGTGGATTCAGGCACCGCTCTGAACTTAATGGACTTAGAATTTGCCAGACGTTGTGGTTTTCCCTTGCAGCCTTTGCAGAACCCTATTCCTTTGAGGGGCATTGATGCTACACCATTGGCTAAAAATAAACCTCAGTTTTGGACACAGCTGACCATGCGCATGGCGCCAGCCCATCAGGAAGATTGTCGTTTTCTGGTGTTGCATAATTTGCATGATGATATTGTGCTGGATTTTCCATGGTTACAGCTACATAATCCGGTGTTAGACTGGAAATCCATGTCTGTGACTAGTTGGGGTTGTCAGGGGGTTTATGATCAGGTTCCTTTGATGTCAATTTCCTCTTCCCCCTCTTCTGAAGTTCCTGAGTTTTTGTTACTTTCAGGATGTATTCGATGAGCCCAAGTCCAGTTCCCTTCCACCGCATAGGGACTGTGATTGTGCTATTGACTTGATTCCAGGTTGTAAGTTCCCTAAGGGTCGACTTTTCAACCTGTCTGTGCCTGAACATGCTGCCATGTGGAGCTATATTAAGGAGTCTTTGGAGAAAGGGCATATTCGGCCATCTTCTTCACCGTTGGGAGCGGGGTTCTTTTTTGTTGCCAAGAAGGATGGATCCTTGAGACCCTGTATTGATTATCGCCTCTTGAATAAGATCACGGTTAAATTTCAATACCCCTTGCCTTTGCTTACTGATTTGTTTGCTAGGATTAAGGGGTCTAGCTGGTTTACTAAGATTGACCTTCGAGGAGCATATAATCTTATTCGTATCACGCAGGGTGACGAATATAAAACTGCATTTAATACGCCCGAAGGCCATTTTGAATACCTTGTGATGCCATTTGGACTCTGTAATGCCCCATGTGTGTTCCAATCCTTCATGCATGATATCTTTCGGAGTTATCTTGATAAATTCATGGTTGTATATTTGGATGATATTTTGATTTTTTTCCAATGATTGGGAGTCTCATGTGAAACAGGTCAGGATGGTATTTCAGATCCTCCGTAATAATGCTTTGTGAAGGGGTCAAAGTGTCTCTTTGGAGTGCAGAAGGTTTCTTTTTTGGGTTTCATTTTTTCTCCCTCATCTATAGAAATGGATCCGGTTAAGGTTCAGGCCATTCATGATTGGATTCAGCCCACATCTGTGAAGAGCCTTCAGAAATTCTTGGGCTTTGCTAATTTTTATCGTCGTTTCATTGCCAACTTCTCCAGTGTGGTTAAACCTCTAACCGATTTGACCAAGAAAGGCGCTGATGTGACGAATTGGTCCTCCGCGGCTGTTTCTGCCTTTCAGGAGCTTAAACGCCGATTTACTTCTGCCCCTGTGTTGCGTCAGCCAGATATTTCTCTTCCATTTCAGTTTGAGGTTGACGCGTCTGACATTGGGGCAGTGGCCGTTTGGTCTCAGAGGCATTCTGATGGTTCCTTGATGAAACCGTGTGCCTTCTTTTCTCTGAAGTTTTCGCCTGTGGAACACAATTATGATGTCGGCAATCGGGAGTTGTTGGCTATGAAGTGGGCATTTGAGGAGTGGCGACATTGGCTTGAGGGGGCCAAGCACCGTATTGTGGTACTGACCGATCATAAGAATCTGATTTACCTCGAGTCTGCCAAACGGCTGAATCCTAGACAGGCTCGATGGTCCCTGTTTTTCTCCCGTTTTGATTTTGTGGTCTCGTACATTCCTGGTACTAAGAATGTTAAGGCGGATGCCCTCTCTAGGAGTTTTTTTTCCTGATTCCCCTGGGGTTCTTGAGCCGGTTGGCATTTTGAAGGAAGGGGTGATTCTTTCTGCCATCTCCCCTGATTTGCGATGGGTTCTTCAGGAATTTCAGGCTGATAAGCCTGACCACTGTCCTGTGGGGAAACTGTTTGTTCCTGATAGATGGACTACTAAAGTGATTTCTGAGGTTCATTGTTCTGTGTTGGCTGGCCATCCTGGGATTTTTGGTACCAGAGATTTGGTTAGTAGGTCCTTTTGGTGGCCTTCTTTGTCGCGGGATGTGTGTTCTTTTGTGCAGTCCTGTGGGATTTGTGCGCGGGCTAAGCCTTGCTGTTCCCGCGCTAGTTGGTTGCTTTTGCCATTACCGGTCCCCGAGAGGCCCTGGACACATTTCTATGGATTTTATTTCCGATCTTCCTGTTTCCCAAAGAATGTCGGTTATCTGGGTTGTCTGTGACCGATTTTCTAAGATGGTTCATTTGGTGCCTTTGCCTAAATTGCCTTCTTCTGATTTGGTTCCGTTGTTTTTTCAGCATGTGGTGCGTTTGCATGGTATTCCGGAGAATATTGTGTCCGACAGAGGTTCCCAGTTTGTTTCTAGGTTTTGGCGGGCCTTTTGTACCAAGCTGGGCATTGATTTGTCTTTTTCTTCTGCATTTCATCCTCCGACAAATGGCCAGACTGAGTGAACTAATCAGACCTTGGAGACCTATTTGAGATGCTTTGTGTCTGCTGATCAGGATGATTGGGTGGCTTTTTTGCCATTGGCCGAGTTTGCCCTTAATAATCGGGCCAGTTCGGCTACTTTGGTTTCGCCTTTTTTTTTGTAATTTTGGTTTTCATCCTCATTTTTCTTCTGGGCAGGTTGAACCTTCTGACCTTCCTGGTGTGGATTCTGTGGTCGACAGGTTGCAGCAGATTTGGGCTTATGTGGTGGACAATTTGGTGCTGTCTCAGGAGGAGGCTCAACGTTTTGCTAATCGTCGTTGGTGTGTTGGTTCCCGGCTTCGGATTGGGGATCTGGTTTGGTTATCTTCCCGTCATATTCCTGAAGGTTTCTTCCCCTAAGTTTAAGCCTCGATTTATTGGTCCTTATAGGATTTCTGAGATTATTAATCCGGTGTCCTTTAGCCTGGCGCTTCCGGCCTCGTTTGCTATTCATAATGTCTTCCATAAATCTTTGTTGCAGAAATATGTGGAGCCCGTTGTTCCCTCTGTTGATCCTCCGGCCCCTGTATTGGTCGATGGGGAGTTGGAATATGTTGTTGAGAAGATTTTGGATTCTCGTTTTTCAAGGTGGAAGCTTCAGTACCTTGTCAAGTGGAAGGGTTATGGCCAGGAGGATAATTCTTGGGTTTCTGCCTCTGATGTCCATGCCGTTGACTTGGTTCGTGCCTCTCATCGGGCTCATCCTGAAAGGGGGGGGCTCTGGTGAGGGTTCGGTGACCCCTCCTCAAGGGGGGGTACTGTTGTGAATTCAGCTTTTGGGCTCCCTCCGGTGGTTGTAGAGGGTAATGCAGTTGTGCCTGGATTGCAGGAGTGGACATGTGTATCTACTAATTGCAGGACTGACTGGGGTATATAGCTTTGCAGGATCCTTTAGTCAGTGCCAGTTGTCCATTGTTCTTGAAGGATTCACTTCCCTGCTGGTCTCTCCAGTTTGCTGTGTTTTTCTGCAAAGATAAGTCCTGGCTTTGTTTTTCCTGTCCACCTGCAGTGGACCTTATAGTTCTGTGCATTTTCATGTTTTTGTCTTGTCCAGCTTGGTCTGTGAAGGATTTTTTGCAGCCTAGCTATTTCTCTGGAGATGCAGATATACCCCCCATGTCTTTAGTCAGATGTGGTGATCCGTATTTTCTGCGGTGGATATTTTCTAGTGTTTTTATACTAACCGCATATTACTCTGTTCTATCCTTTCTTTTTAGCTAGTATGGCCTCCTATGCTAAAATCTGATTTCATATCTGCGTATGTTATTTCCCTCTCCTCTCACAGTCAATATTTGTGGGGGGCTATCTATCCTTTGGGGATTTTCTCTGAGGCAAGATAGGTTTCCTGTTTCTGTCTTTAGGGGTAGTTAGATCTTAGGCTGTGCTGAGGGGTCTAGGGAGTGTTAGGTACCCCCCACGGCTACTTTTAGTTGCGCTGCTTTGTTCAGGGTTTGCGGTCAGTACAGGGACCACCTTCTCCACAGTACGTCTCATGCTGCTCCAAGGCCACCAGATCATAACACCGAGCCAACCCAAATCAGTAGCGTAATTCACTTCAGAGGAAGCAACAGTTCGTTTATAGAGCAGGGAGAGGAAAGCTAGTAAATTATATATTTTACTCCATAAAAAGTTAGGCAGTGTTTTCAAAGTATTAAAAAGATGTTATAAAGAAGACAAAATCATGTTTATAATACAGATAATAAATAAAATAAGGATTAAAATGGAAAAACACATAGCATTCAGATCATTTCATATCATCATGGTTGGCCTGTGGGCTTTGTAGGATCCACACATCTAAATGCATGACCCATCTATATATCAGCTGCATCTCAAATACAAAGACTCTGCTCGAACGCTGTCTCACTAAGATATCCTTAGCTCAAAACCCAGGCACTCCCCCTGTGGTAACATCACTTAGAGGCTGACACCTCCCCTATACTTAGAATTTACATTTTGATTTCACCAAAGACATTCTTTGGGTTGGTAAGGGGAGGAAGCCATGAACTGCTCACACATTGGTATCAAGTTGCACAGAGTATTTGCCATAGGGTTTTGTTCGTTGTATGAGCGAATGCAGAGGAGGAGAAAGGGGGGTCACATCTGCACTGTGTGTCTGGAAGTCATATGGCATTTTTACATTATCATGACACCCTGGCTGTATGATCTCAGCCAGGTATGTGTGACTTTGAAACACTGTGGTGTTTCAGAAACAAACGTACTTTAATACTGAGGAGACTGAGTCACGCTGGAGACTAGTCAGACAGATGGGTCCCGGAGTCTTCTCTTCTCTTGCGGCCCTGGAATGACAGGTCTCTGCCTACATGTGTGCTTATAGATAGACATGTCAATCCAGGGCATCAGGTGGAGAAAAGCAGTCTGGAGCTAACTTTCCAGCTAGTCTTCATCATGGCTCGGTCCCCAGTGACTATTATAGCATTTTAGAGTCATACATACAGTACCTGGCTGAGATGATACAGTCAGTGTGTGATGCATGCTCCCTGTGGATCAGGCAGCATGTATCAGCTGTCTGGTTCACTTTAAATTTTCTTTGTTCAGTGGCATATACAGTACAGAGCAAAAGTTTGGACACACCTCATTTAAAGATTTTTCGGTATTTTCATGACTATGAAAATTGTAAATTCACACTGAAGGCATCAAAACTATGAATTGGCACATGTGGAATTACATACTTATACTTTGCATTTGCAAAAACCATCAAGCGCTACAAAGAAACTGGCTCACATGAGGACCGACCCAGGAAAGGAACACCAAGAGTCACCTCTACTTCTGAGGATAAGTTTATCCGAGTCACCAGCCTCAGAAATTGCAGGTTAACAGCAGCTCAGATTAGAGACCAAGTCAATGCCACGCAAAGTTCTAGCAGCAGACACATCTCTACAACAACTGTTAAGAGGAGACTTTGTGCAGCAGACCTTCATGGTAAAATAGCTGCTAGGAAACCACTGCTAAGGACAGGCAACAAGCAGAAGAGACTTGTTTGGTCTAAAGAACACAAGGAATGGACATTAGACCAGTGGAAATCTGTGCTTTGCTCTGATGAGTTCAAATTTGAGATCTTTGGTTCCAACCACCGTGTCTTTGTGTGACGCAGAAAAGGTGAACGGATGGACTCTACATGCCTGGTTTCCACCGTGAAGCATGGAGGAGGAGGTGTGATGGTGTGGGGGTGCGTTGCTGGTGACACTGTTGGGGATTTATTCAAAATTGAAGGCATACTGAAGCAGCATGGCTACCACAGCATCTTGCAGCGGCATGCTATTCCATCCGGTTTGCGTTTAGTTGGACCATCATTTATTTTTCATCAGGACAATGACCCCAAACACACCTCAAGGCTGTGTAAGGGCTATTTGACCAAGAAGGAGAGTGATGGGGTGCTACGCCAGATGACCTGGCCTCCACAGTCACCAGACCTGAACCCAATCGAGATGGTTTGGGGTGAGCTGGACCGCAGAGTGAAGGCAAAAGTGCCAACAAGTGCTAAGCATCTCTGGGAACTCCTTCAATATTGTTGTAAGACCATTTCAGGTGACTACCTCTTGAAGCTCATCAAGAGAATGCCATGAGTGTGCAAAGCAATCATCAAAGCAAAAGGTGGCTACTTTGCAGAACCTAGAATATATGACATATTTTCTGTTGTTTCACACTTTTTTGTTAAGTATATAATTCCACACGTGTTAATTCATAGTTTTGATGCCTTCAGTGTGAATTTACAATTTTCATAGTCATGAAGATAGAGAAAAATCTTGAAATGAGAAGGTGTGTCCAACCCTTTGCTCTGTACTGTATGTTTTCAGCTATGAACTTGGCCTTGTTGTCTTTTTCCTTCTTTTGTGAAACTGTGCCCTTGTCCATATTATGACTCTCGGTAGAGATGGGCAAACTTAAATTGTAAAGTTCAGGTTCTGTATCGGATACCTAGTGTCCTGCAGCCCTCAGTTGTCAGTTTTATCTTGGCTGGTTATCAAAATATATATATTGTGGCACCCCTAGGGGTATTTGCCACAAAAATAGTTACTGACAGTAAATACAAATACTAAAATAGCAAGACTGCACTACCACCTCCGGCCAGAAGGGGGAGCTCCAGAGACTCCCCTTGATCCATTCTGGTCTGAGAGAAGAAATGGCAGTTGGGCCAAGGAGCTGAAAGTGAGAGGTCATACAGTTGAATCTCTAACAGCCCTGTGACTGTTACCAGGCCTAAATCACCGGCCTGAGGAGAAGAGGGATAGAGAAAAAGGACATTGTGAGAACCGGGTAGCATTAATCACTACCCAGAACAGGCGCAAAGACGGATACCGGATCCGTGGCTGTATTCATTATATATAATACAGCAACCGGAAAAACGTGAGGTGATCTCAGCTTCACTAGGGCCGGACGCAGCAACAGACACAGAGTTCAGCGGTACTCCTGGAGGGGGTAAGCCGATAAAAGGACTCGGGTTGCCCGTCGAACCAGGACCCGGAGGGGACAGATTGGGCCGGCAGCCAGTTCACATACAGCAGCAGGGCCACACAGAAACTGCGTACAATAAGAGGCAAAGACCCCGGCAGGGTCAAAGTAACTCAGAGTTCCCATACAGACTCCGGTGACAGGACTGGTTGTAAATCCTTTTATGTTAAAGTAAACTGGTTAAACGTTTCAGTGCCTCAGTCTTTCATTTGGACAATAGCCATCTATCCAGGATCGGGATCGTCACCGCTGGGAGAACCTGCTGCTGATCAAGTAAGTGCCTGTCCCCTCACGATACCCCTTACACTGTGCATTGCCTGAGGCCACAGCACCGGGTCAAGCCACCCGTGACATCCCCCTCAAGAGACAGACTCCATTGGTCCGGTGCTGGGTATCCCGGTCTCCTGGGCGTCACAATTGGCGTCACGAACAGGATCCAGCCAGCCCGTATACCGGGTATTGTGTGCCATGATTGGAGTCCAAAATTGTGAAAACTTGGATGAAAAAATCTTGAAAATTGACTTTATTAAAGAAAATTCCATTTCCCATTGAAAACTATTGAAAGTTTCCCCATTGGTTATAATGGAGTAAAGATGGCTGCCATCCCCTGAGGTAATCACCTCATTACCGTTAGGCACGAGACTGTTAATTGAGCTACGCCATCACCTGAGCCCCAGTCTAACTGAAAAACTTCAGAATCCGCCATTACAGAGCGCGCGGCGGGTGGGAGCAGCAGGGGGCGTGTCATTGTGGGCGGCACCAAGCTGAGCGCTCTGACGTCAGAGCAAGGGGAAAATCGATCCTGCTGCACAGCGGAACGAATCTACACTATCCCGACGGAAGCGGAGGACCGGAAGGGTCCGGATTAACTAAGGGGGCACAGTATGTCGCAGCACGGAGACGCCGCAGCACCCGGCGACGCTAATGCAGCTGAAAGACAGAGTGTCGATAGAGAGTCCGGTAGCGCAGTGGTGCAAGGAGTGGCGCCCATCATGCCGGTGCTGATGCCATATACCCCGGGTGGTCCATGGCTTCCAATGTATGAAGGTGAGCCTAATACCCTTAACGATTTCAGAGAAAAGATGCTGGCCCATTTTGACATGTTCCCCGTGGGTGAAGTTCAGCGTGTTAGTCTCCTGATGATGCAGTTACAGTGGGGCAAAAAAGTATTTAGTCAGTCAGCAATACTGCAAGTTCCACCACTTAAAAAGATGAGAGGCGTCTGTAATTTACATCATAGGTAGACCTCAACTATGGGAGACAAACTGAGAAAAAAAAATCCAGAAAATCACATTGTCTGTTTTTTTAACAATTTATTTGCATATTATGGTGGAAAATAAGTATTTGGTCAGAAACAAAATTTCATCTCAATACTTTGTAATATATCCTTTGTTGGCAATGACAGAGGTCAAACGATTTCTGTAAGTCTTCACAAGGTTGCCACACACTGTTGTTGGTATGTTGGCCCATTCCTCCATGCAGATCTCCTCTAGAGCAGTGATGTTTTTGGCTTTTCGCTTGGCAACACAGACTTTCAACTCCCTCCAAAGTTTTTCTATAGGGTTGAGATCTGGAGACTGGCTAGGCCACTCCAGGACCTTGAAATGCTTCTTACGAAGCCACTCCTTCGTTGCCCTGGCGGTGTGCTTTGGATCATTGTTATGTTGAAAGACCCAGCCACGTTTCATCTTCAATGCCCTTGCTGATGGAAGGAGGTTTGCACTCAAAATCTCACGATACATGGCCCCATTCATTCTTTCATGTACCCGGATCAGTCGTCCTGGCCCCTTTGCAGAGAAACAGCCCCAAAGCATGATGTTTCCACCACCATGCTTTACAGTAGGTATGGTGTTTGATGGATGCAACTCAGTATTCTTTTACCTCCAAACACAACAAGTTGTGTTTTCTACCAAACAGTTCCAGTTTGGTTTCATCAGACCATAGGACATTCTCCCAAAACTCCTCTGGATCATCCAAATGCTCTCTAGCAAACTTCAGACGGGCCCGGACATGTACTGGCTTAAGCAGTGGGACACGTCTGGCACTGCAGGATCTGAGTCCATGGTGGCGTAGTGTGTTACTTATGGTAGGCCTTGTTACATTGGTCCCAGCTCTCTGCAGTTCATTCACTAGGTCCCCCCGCGTGGTTCTGGGATTTTTGCTCACCGTTCTTGTGATCATTCTGACCCCACGGGGTGGGATTTTGCGTGGAGCCCCAGATCGAGGGAGATTATCAGTGGTCTTGTATGTCTTCCATTTTCTAATTATTGCTCCCACTGTTGATTTCTTCTCTCCAAGCTGGTTGGCTATTGCAGATTCAGTCTTCCCAGCCTGGTGCAGGGCTACAATTTTGTTTCTGGTGTCCTTTGACAGCTCTTTGGTCTTCACCATAGTGGAGTTTGGAGTCAGACTGTTTGAGGGTGTGCACAGGTGTCTTTTTATACTGATAACAAGTTTAAACAGGTGCCATTACTACAGGTAATGAGTGGAGGAAAGAGGAGACTCTTAAAGAAGAAGTTACAGGTCTGTGAGAGCCAGAAATCTTGATTGTTTGTTTGTTTCTGACCAAATACTTATTTTCCACCATAATATGCAAATAAAATGTTAAAACAACAGACAATGTGATTTTCTGGAATTTTTTTTCTCAGTTTGTCTCCCATAGTTGAGGTCTACCTATGATGTAAATTACAGACGCCTCTCATCTTTTTAAGTGGTGGAACTTGCACTATTGCTGACTGACTAAATACTTTTTTGCCCCACTGTAAGTGGCCATGCTAAGCGAGAAGTCACAGCATGGGCAGCTGATCTAAAAGGCACTGTTGAACGCATATTTGCTGGATTAAAAGCTACATTTGAAACCACTGCCAGCAGCAAAGCTAAAGTACTATTCTTTAATTGCAAACAAAAAGTTGATGAGGGCGTGAGAGACTTTGCCTTAAACCTGCAGGAAGCCCTTAAATCACTTACACTGTCTGAACCCATTTTTAACACCGGAGCGGATAAATTGCTAAGAGATCAATTTATTGAGGGACTCTACACCCCTTCTCACCGGGGGCATGTGAGCATGCTTGTTTTTAAGAACCCTGAATTGACATTTGCCCAATTAAAGGAGAGCGTTATACATCTCCAGCTGGCAGAAGCACCTCGGGATCAGGAGCCTGCGCAACTCATGGCAGAGGCTCCTCAACAACATGGAGTACCAGTGACATCAGCTATGTCCGGGGCCATTGCTAAGCCCCTGGGGCCCAGTACTAATGAGGCTTTTCAACAAAAGCTTGACTCTTTAACTGATGTTGTTGCTTCAATGGCTAAAACCATGCAGGAGATGAGAGGACCCAAGATGGAGTTGGCAAACCATAGAGAAGATGTTCCATGGATGAGACCCAGGAGATACCCGACATGGAGAGGACGACCCCGCGACCGCTACCAACCGGATGGACAGCCCATTTGCCGCCGTTGCCAGCAGCCAGCATACTTTGCACGAGATTGTGATTTAAATGGGAATCCCCTGGGAATGCGGGCCGCTTCGCAGGAATGAACTTTCAAGGCCCAACACCCTGGCACGACAGGTACATCGGAGGACGACCCATTATCCCTATCGTGCTGGACGGAATTCCTCTCAACGCTTTGCTGGACACAGGTTCCCAGATTTCATCTATACCGTATATCCTTTATAAGAGGTACTGGGCTGATGCAGATATTGATAAAGGGCCCTCTGATGTTGAACTAGATATATGGGCCAGTAATGGTAAGTTGGTACCGAAACTAGGATTCAGGGAGATGACCATAAAGATTGGTAAAGTAGAATTGAAGAAACAGGGTATAATTGTTGTTGATGTTGACCGGCGGAACTGTGAACCAACTGTATTGATAGGAATGAATGTGTTAGAGAACTGCTTTTCCGAAGTCATTTCTGTCTTACAGCAAATTGCTGAAACTGCCCAATCCTGCCAGCAGAGAGTTCTCCGGAGGGAAATAAAAGTATTGATGTTAAGGCAACAGGTAGAAGTTGCAGGTGGAGAAATCGGCAGTGTGAGGGTAAGTGATCCAACGTCTATTGTAATCCCACCAAAAACAGAAATGCTGGTATGGTGTAGAGCAGCCATTGGTACTAAGGGACGAGATTATCAAGCCTTAATAGAACCAGTGTACACCGACAGCAGGCCCACTATACTCACAGCACGAGGGATAGTCGAGGTACACCGGGGACGAGTGCCGGTACGACTTTTGAACTGTGGAGAGGAAGAGGTCACTTTGCCAAGGTATGCTACAATGGCAAAGCTATATACTGTTGACAACAATGCCATCACAACCATTGAGCCCTTAGAACCAACCTGTCAGGTGGAAGGCAATGGCTCAGATGGAGAAATGGAGGATTGGTGCCAACAGCTACACGTGGGCATAAATTCAACACCTACCCATCAAAAACAAGGGGTGTATAGGCTAGTGATGGAATATGAACAAGTCTTCAGTAAACACCCATTGGACTTCGGACGGATAGAAGGGGTAGAACACACAATCCCCACCGGTGACCATCCCCCAATAAAAGAAAGATATAGACCCATACCGCCCGCTCACTATCAATGTGCAAAAGATATGCTGAGGGAGATGAAACAGGCCAGGGTAATAAGAGACAGCTGTAGCCCCTGGGCGGCCCCTCTAGTGATTGTCAAAAAAAAAGACGGAACCATGAGAATGTGCATAGACTACCGGCAGATTAATAACATCACCCATAAAGACGCCTACCCCTTGCCTAGGATAGAAGAGTCCTTGACTGCTTTGAAATCTGCTAATTATTTTTCCACCTTAGACTTAACAAGCGGGTATTGGCAAGTCCCTGTGGCTGAGAGAGATAAGGAAAAGACGGCATTCACCACACCAGTGGGTCTAAGTGAATTTAATTGCATGCCGTTCGGACTCTGCAATGCATCCGGTACCTTCCAGCGGCTGATGGAATGCTGCCTCGGACACAAGAACTTCGAGACCGTCCTCCTGTACCTAGATGATGTGATCGTCTACTCAAGGACTTACGAACAACACTTAAAAGACTTGGCAGAAGTGTTCGAAGCCTTATCCAGGTATGGCATGAAAATCAAGCCATCCAAATGTCACCTTCTCAAGCCAAAGGTACAGTACCTGGGACACATCGTGAGTTCGGAGGGAGTAGCACCGGATCCCGAGAAAATAACCGCCATAAGGGATTGGCCGAGACCTACCAGCGCAAAAGAAGTGGGGCAATTCCTGGGATTGGTGGGTTACTATCGCAGATTTATAAAAGGATTTACCAAGTTGGCAGCACCCTTGCAAGACGCCTTGGTAGGGCAGACGAAGAAACCTTCAAACCGAAACCCTCATTTCCAGTGGAACGACGAAAGGGAAGACTCCTTTGAACAACTAAAGAAGGCACTAACCGGAGAAGAGGTTCTGGCATACCCAGATTACCATCAACCTTTCATCCTCTACACCGATGCCAGTAATGTGGGACTAGGAGCGGTGCTGTCACAAAAGCAAGAAGGTTGGGAGAAAGTCATCGCCTTTGCAAGTAGAAAGCTCCGGCCTACTGAAAGAAATCCAGAAAATTATAGCTCCTTCAAATTGGAACTACTGGCAGTAGTTTGGGCTGTGACTGAACGTTTCAAACACTATCTGGCCGCTGCAGAATTTATTGTCTATACTGACAACAATCCGTTGACCCACCTGGACACAGCCAAATTAGGTGCGTTAGAACAGCGATGGATAGCCCGGTTATCTAATTACAACTTCAAGATCAAGTATCGAGCAGGTCGCAAGAATGGAAATGCCGATGCCCTATCCCGGATGCCACACTTGAGAGATGTAGAAGAAGAAACGGGGGAGCTTGAAGAAATTGAACTACCAGCCTTCCATCATCCCAAGGCAAAACATCATCAGTCAAGTACCTATCAGAAACAACAAGAGGTGAATTTTAATCCGTTAACACACCATAGATGGGCTGACACCCAAGACAGCAATCCGGCTGTGAAGTTGGTGAAGGAAATGTTAACTGAGCAAAGTGCATATCCCGATGAGGATGCCCCAGAAGAGACGCATCAACTCTGGAAAGAGAGAGGCAAAATGTTCCTGTATCAAGGGAAGCTCTGTAGAAGGTACACCAATCCGAAAACACATGAATTGGTTTGGCAGATTATCGTGCCTAAACAAGATGTCAAGATGGTCCTCGAAGCTTACCATAATGGTGCTGGTCACTTTGGTTGGAAAAAGTTAGAAGTACTTCTAAGAGAAAGATTTTATTGGGTCGGGATGAGAAAATCAATCGAACAGTGGTGCAGAAATTGTGGCCCGTGCAACCTCAGAAGAAACGATCAAAAGAACCAAAGAGCACCACTGCAGCCCATAATCACCAAACAACCACTTGAACTTGTAGCCATAGACCACGTGAAGTTAATACCAAGCCGGTCCGGCTATGTCTATGCCTTGACCATCGTGGACCATTATTCACGCTTCTTGGTAGTAGTACCCGTAAAAGATCTGACAGCAAAAACAGCAGCCAAAGCGTTCCAAACGTACTTTTGTAGACCCCATGGATATCCGGAACAGGTTCTCACTGACCAAGGTACAGCCTTTGAATCAGAGATCTTCAGAGAATTCTGTAATATGTATGGTTGCAAAAAGATCCGGACGACGGCCTATCATCCACAAACAAACGGCTTATGCGAGAAGATGAACCATATTGTAATAGACCTACTAAAGACTTTACCTGAGACAGAAAGGAATCAATGGCCAGAGAAATTGCCTGACTTGGTGGATCTGTATAATCATGTCCCGGTGAGCTCCACCAACTGCACCCCAGCTTACCTTATGCGTGCAAGACCCGGCCAATTACCAATCGATCTAGAAACGGGAATTCTGAAACCAGACGCAGAAGTTCAAGACTCCAATTGGGATATCATACGGCAAAAGCAGTATCACCAAGTGCAAGAGAGTGTGGAAAGAAGCCTTCAGCAAACTAGAGAAAGACAAGAGCGAACTTTCAACCAGAATGCTCTAGCGACCCCATTAAGACCGGGTGACCAAGTGCTCAAGAGAAATCGTCGAACCAATAAACTGGACAATCAGTGGGAAGCCGTACCCTACACAGTTTTACCAACAAGAGTGGATAATCCTAAAATGTGTCTGATTAGCAAAAACGGAGGCTTAACATCTGTACTAGTGTCAAGAGACAATCTTAAATTATGTCCGGAAGCATTGAAGGAGCCAGACGTTGTCCAGCCAGAACCAGAAGTTATTCAACCCATACAGGTTCAACCAGTAAAGGAAAAAGAAGAGGAAGTGTATCACACCTGTATAGGAGACTTTCCCAAAACCCTACTAACATACCATAGTGCAGTAGTGGTTCCCATGGTGGCCTTTTACCCAACACCGAACCCAATACCAGAAGTCCCAAGACAGGAAGAGGCTGACCCCGTACTACAGGAGGTTCCAGGCCAGGAAGAACAGATTCCTGGTCAGAGTAATCCCATTTACGGTGGACTTGCCAACTCCATAGTCGTGGAATTATCTTTAGCAGAGCGGGCAGATACTACATCCGCAGTAGAGAGTAGTACACCACATGAAGAGACACCACTATTATGTAGATCACAGCGTAGTACCCAGGGTCAATTACCGGCCAGGTATGCAGATTACCAACTATAAAGCTCATAATGTGAATTGTATATATGTTATGCCGTATATAGTTAAACAGAAAATGTAGTATAGTCATTGCTATCAGTCTGCAACGTTTAAGCCCAGTGCCTACAGAGACTTGTCTGTATGAACTTCTTGCATATTCTTGAACTTTTTATCAGCCCGGAGGCACTAAATCAAAGCTCCGGAAAGACTGCTTTTTGAACTTTGCTTTTTGCTCTTTTTCAACTTTCTTTAGACTTTATATTGATAACTCTGTTGGAAAAATGGAACTGAATTCCTGGACACTAAGTACAGTGCCTTTCCTAATACCTTCAAGGATAGAACTGTATTAATGGACGCTATTTGAAGTGACTTTTTACAGAACTCTATTTTTGTTTTCTTGAGTGGTTTTTGTAACTTTTCATTTTTAAGACTCTGTACATATTAATTGTTATTTCAAAATGTTATTGTCCCACAGTCCCGGAGTACTGTTCTTAACTAAGGGGGAATGTGGCACCCCTAGGGGTATTTGCCACAAAAATAGTTACTGACAGTAAATACAAATACTAAAATAGCAAGACTGCACTACCACCTCCGGCCAGAAGGGGGAGCTCCAGAGACTCCCCTTGATCCATTCTGGTCTGAGAGAAGAAATGGCAGTTGGGCCAAGGAGCTGAAAGTGAGAGGTCATACAGTTGAATCTCTAACAGCCCTGTGACTGTTACCAGGCCTAAATCACCGGCCTGAGGAGAAGAGGGATAGAGAAAAAGGACATTGTGAGAACCGGGTAGCATTAATCACTACCCAGAACAGGCGCAAAGACGGATACCGGATCCGTGGCTGTATTCATTATATATAATACAGCAACCGGAAAAACGTGAGGTGATCTCAGCTTCACTAGGGCCGGACGCAGCAACAGACACAGAGTTCAGCGGTACTCCTGGAGGGGGTAAGCCGATAAAAGGACTCGGGTTGCCCGTCGAACCAGGACCCGGAGGGGACAGATTGGGCCGGCAGCCAGTTCACATACAGCAGCAGGGCCACACAGAAACTGCGTACAATAAGAGGCAAAGACCCCGGCAGGGTCAAAGTAACTCAGAGTTCCCATACAGACTCCGGTGACAGGACTGGTTGTAAATCCTTTTATGTTAAAGTAAACTGGCTAAACGTTTCAGTGCCTCAGTCTTTCATTTGGACAATAGCCATCTATCCAGGATCGGGATCGTCACCGCTGGGAGAACCTGCTGCTGATCAAGTAAGTGCCTGTCCCCTCACGATACCCCTTACACTGTGCATTGCCTGAGGCCACAGCACCGGGTCAAGCCACCCGTGACATCCCCCTCAAGAGACAGACTCCATTGGTCCGGTGCTAGGTATCCCGGTCTCCTGGGCGTCACAATATAATTTAAAAAAAACAGCATAGTGTCCCCTCCATTTTTTGATAAGAAGCCAAGTTAAAGCAGACAGCTGGAGGTTGGTATTCAATAGCTGAGAAAGGTCCGAGGATATTGGCCCTCCCCAGCTTAATAGTAGCAGCCTGCATCCATCCCAGAAATAGGATAATGGTTTTGGGCTTGATGTCAGCTATTTTATGTCTGCTGACATCAAGCCCAGGGGTTAGAAAGGGAGAGGTGTCCATCAGACACCCCCATTACTCACCCCATAGTGAATATTAACACAGACTCACACCGAAAAAGTCCTTTAATTGAACAAAAACTCCCTGGTAAATTCCCTCTATTACTCATTTTATTAACGTAAAAATCAAAAAGTCACTGTGCACAAGGCTGTATTATGTCATTGTGCACAAAGCTTTATTATGGGTACTCTGCAACAGGATGTATTAGGTCACTGTGCACCAGGTTGTATTAGGTCACTGTGCACAAGGCTGTATTGCATTTACTCTGTAACAAGCTGTATTAGGTCACTCTGCACCAGGCTGTATTAGGTCACTGTGTGCCAGGCTGTGTTTGTGTATTCTCTTCCTAAGGCTGTATGAGGTCACTCTGCACCAGGTTGCATTAGGTCACTGTGCACAAGTCTGTATTACATATGCTGTGCACCAGGCTGTGTTAGGTCACCTTGCACCAGGCTGTATTATGTCACTGTGCATCAAGCTTTATTAGATCTCTGTGCACAAGTCTGTTTTTGGGTACACAGTGACCTAACACAGTGCAGAGTATCCTAATACAGCCTGGTGCAAAGTGACCAGGCTGTATCAGGCTATATTAGGTCACTATGTGAACTGTGAACCAGCTTGCATTTGGTCACTTTGCAGCTGGTTGTGTTAGGTCACTATGCACCAGTCTGTTTTGGAGTACTCTGCACCAGGCTGTATTAGATCACTGTGCACCAGGTTTTATTATGTCACTGTGCACTAGGCTGCATTAAGCCACTGTGCACAAGGCTAAATAATGAATAATTTACACTAGGCTCTCAAGAGACGACACCAGAGAGACCATGCAAAGTCCCCGCTGTTGCCCCATCATTAAACCACCTGTGCTGTTACACAAGGCTGTATTACTTGTGCTGCGCACCAGGCTGTACTGGGTCACTGTGCGCCAGGCTATTTTGGGGTACTCTGCACAAGGCTGTATTAGGTCACTGTGAACCAGACTGCATTAGGTCACTTTGAAGAAGGCGGTATTAGGTAAACTTTGCACCAAGCTTTATTTGGGTTGTAACTGAACTACCCATGCTGTTATCTTTTTGTCACCAACAGCCCTCCACTGCCCCCTATCGTCCGGACAATTACGTAATTTTTCAACAGAGAAGGTTGTTGTTGTTTCCACTAAGGCCAGTTATTGGGAAACTAACAGTGAGCATATAGTAACATAGTTAGCAAGGCTGAAAAAAGACGTTTGTCCATCCAGGTCAGCCTATGTTCTGTCAGAAAATCCTCAGATCTACGTCCTTCTAAAGAACCTAATAACTGTTAGATACAATATTGTTACACTCCAGGAAGACATGCAGGCCTCTCTTGAATCCCTCGACTGAACACCACCTCCTCAGGCAAGGAATTCCAGATTCTCACTGCCCTAACAGTAAAGAATCCTCTTCTATGTTGGAGGAAAAACCTTCTCTCCTCCAGTTGCAGAGAATGCCCCCTTGTGACTGTCACCTTCCTTGTGTAAACAGATCCTCAGCGAGATATTTGTATTGTCCCCTTATATACTTATACATGGTTATTAGATTGTCCCTCAGTCGTCTTTTTTCTAGACTAAATAATCCTAATTTCGCTAATCTCTCTGGGTATTGTAGTTCCCCCATCCCCTTTATTCAGTTTGTTGCCCTCCTTTTTACTCGTTCTAGTTCAATTATATCCTTCCTGGGCACCGGTGCCCAAAACTGAAACTGTACACAGTACTCCATGTGCCGTTTAACCTGAGATTTGTACAGAGGCAGTATAATGCTCTCATCATGTGTATCCAGACCTCTCTTAATGCACCCCATGATCCTGTTTGCCCTGGCAGCCTCTGCCTGGCACTGGCTGCTCCAGGTGGGTTTATCATTAACTAGGATCCCCAAGTCCTTCTCCATGTCAGATTTACCCAGTGGTTTCCCATTCAGTGTGTAATGGTGATATTGATTCCTTCTTCTCATGTGTATGACCTTACATTTATCATTGTTAAACCAGATCTGCCACCTTTTGGCCTAAGTTTATAACTTATCCAGATCCATCTGTAGAGTATGTAACTGGTTTACATAGTTTTGTGTCATTTGCAAATATCAATATTTTTACTGTGTAAACCTTCTACCAGATCGTTAATAAATACGGTGAAGAGAATAGGTCCCAAAAACGACCCCTGCGGTACCCCACTAGTCAGTGACCCAGGTATATGGTATATACACCTCCGATTCCCACACATGGAATTCGTGTATATAACCCCGGTATGGTCACAACTTGCTCCATGATAACACAAGAACTACTCACTTGCACCACCAGTCATTTTTTCTCTACAAGCTGACTGGACACCTGATTTTTGGTTTGCTTATTGCTCCAGGGTGCGGTTTACAAAACAAAAGGAACAGAATGGTTAAATTTTATATTTAATCCAAAATGATAGGCAGTGTTTATAAAAAAAATATATAAAAGATTTTACAAAGGGGACAAAACAGTACAGCATATACAATTGCATGAAATGAAAATGGATTAACAAAGAACTTACTAGGTTGATCACAGAAATGATTTGGCTTAACAGAGAAGAGCATTTGGATAGGAAAACATCTGGTTAACAGGTATAATACATACACTGATATGTATCTCTCTACAGGAACACATAACTTTCTTTGAGTTACACCCCCTCCCCACCATGATTACTGTTGTGAATTCTGCTCTTGGGGTCCCTCCGGTGGTTGTAAGTGGCACTTTTGTGAGTTCTGCTCTTGGGCTCCCTCTTGTGGTGTCTAGTGGTATGGCTGCTCCTTGGAGTTAGCTGTCATCAGCTGCCTTCACTTATCGTCTCTTCTGCTCGGCTATTTAAGTCTGGCTCTATCTTCAGCCAGTGCCACTTGTAAATGGTTCCTGGTTGGATTCACTTCTCTTTGGAGTTCCCTGTTATCCTGACCAGTTCTGCTAAGCTAAGTTTTTGCTTGCCCTTTTTTGTCCATAGATTGTGGACTTATCCATTCTGTGCTTTCTGTGTTTGTCCAGCTTATCAGTGTGAATTGATTCTGTCTTGCTGGAAGCTCTGGGAGGCAGATTTGCCCTCCACACCTTTAGTCAGGTGTGGAGATTTTTTGTAAACTCTGCGTGGATTTTTGTAGTGTTTTATACTGTCTGCACAGTATTCCATCCTGTCCTATCTATTTAGTTAGACTGGCCTCCTGTGCTCATCCTGGTTTCATTCTGTGTATGTCTTTTCCCTCTCCACTCAGTCATTATTTGTGGGGGGCTAATCTATCCTTTGGGGATTTTCTCTGAGGCAAGATAGCTTTCCTGCTTCTATCTTTAGGGGTAGTAAGCTCTTAGGCTGTGACGAGATGCCTAGGGAGAGTTAGGAGCATTCCACGGCTACTTTTAGTGTTGTGTTGAGCTTAGGGACTGCGGTCAGTACAGTTATCACTTCCTTCAGAGCTCGTTCCATGTTGCTCCTAGACCACCGTATCATAACAGATTACCTCACATGGCACAGTTTGTGGGATGTTCTTAGCCCTTCAGGATTTGACAATCTGACGATCTCAGAAGGTGGAGATGGGTGGTGTTTAGTGATGAGTGAATACATTCGGCACTATTTGTTACTCGCACGAATAGTGACTATTCGGGCTATTTGTTATTAGGTGAGAAATTAGCTATTCGCCTTGGTATATTCGAGTGACCTGCCCAGCATGTTTAGTGCTTTATTTGCAGCCAATGAACATGCTGGGCTTGCTTGAAAATCACAGTAATGCCGTCGCCATCTTTGTTGGCTGGCCTTACAGCATCATAGGTGGATATTTGAGCCTAGCCAGCACCATCTTGAGTACATTGCATGCAGAAACAGCATAGTGTGAGCGTAGGGAGAGTGAAAGCAGCGTATAGGGAGAGTTTCTGAGTACAAAAGGCTCTTTTAACCATTTAATGACCAGAGGTATTTTTGGTTTTGCATTTTCATTTTTTGCTCCCCTTATTCCCAAAGCCATAACTCTTTTTATTTTTTGGTCAAAATGGCTATTTGAGGACTTGTTTTTGCAGGACAAGTTGCACTTTTGAAAAACACCATTAGTTTCACCATGTCGTGTACTTGAAAACGTGAACAAAATTCCAAGTACTGTGAAATTGCAAAAAAAGTGCAATCCCACAGTTGTTTTTTTACCATGTTAAATAAATGCTAAAACTGACCTGCCATTATGATTCTCTAGGTCATTATGAGTTCATAGATAGCAAGCATGTATAGGTTCTTTTATATATAAGTGATGAAAAAAAAAATCCAAAATTTGTTAAACGTCTCCATTTTTCGTGATCTCGGGTTGGATAAAGGCCTATTTTTTTTATGTGCCAAGCTGATGTTTTTTATGATACCATTTTGGTGCAGATACGATCTTTTGATAGCCCCTTATTGCATTTTAATACAAAGTTGCGGCGACCCAAAAAAGCAATTCTGGCGTTTTGAGTTTTTTTCTCATTACGCCATTTGGCGATCAGGTTAATTTGTTTATATTGATAGATCGGGCAATTGTGAACTCGGCAATACCAAGTATGTGAATGTTTGATTTTTTTTTCTATAGTTTTTTTTTTTAATGGGGCGAAAGGGGGGTGATTTGATCTTTTATATTTTTTTATTTATTTAATCTTTTTAAAGCATTTTTTTTACTTTTGGCATGCTTCAATATTCTCCATGGGAAACTAGAAGCAGCTCTGCTTACATACAGGCAATGATCAGATTACCTGTATTTAGCAGAATTGCTGACTTACAATCCAGCAGTGACAACCACAGAGGTCTGCTGGAGTTCTCTGGTTGTCATGGCAACCTATCGGTGACCCGCGATCACGTGACAGGATCACTGATGGGCGTAATTTCTGGCACGCTTGCCAAAAGCGCACGTTAAATGCCACTGTCAGAGTTTTTTGACAGCGGCATATAACTAGTTAACAGCCACGGGTGTTATGATTGGTTCACGATTCCACCCGCGGTCATTAGAGGCATATGTCAGCTGTTCAAAACAGCTGACATGTGCCAGAAAAGATGTGGGCTCAGCACTGGAGCCCACATCAAAGGGAGGTAGTCCGACATCGGCGTACTATTATGCCATCTGAGATACGCATACTTCACTATTTACCAGTAATTTTCATGACTGCGTATTCCAAGATGGGACTTCCGAGATACCAGGCCTCTCTTACCCCTTTAATCCTCATACCCCAGAACTATTAATACCCCTTAAAATAAAACACGTCTAGGGTTGAGCGAAACGGGTTGAACATTTTCAAAAGTCGCCGACTTTTGGCGAAGTCGAGTTTCATGAAACCCGATCCGACCCCTGTGCGTTGTCGGCCATGCGATACGCGACTTTCGCCCCAAAGTCGCGTTTCAATGACGCGAAAAGCGCCATTTCTCAGCCAATGAAGGTGAACGCAGAGTGTGGGCAGCGTGATGACATAGGTCCTGGTCCCCACCATCTTCGGTGTGCAGGGACAGTGGAAGCTACATTTATTTTTTTTCCTCAGCGCTGTAGCTTATTGGGCTGCCCTAGAAGGCTCCCTGATAGCTGCATTGCTGTGTGTACGCCGCTGTGCAAACCAACTGCTTTTTTCAAAGCACAAATCCTCTTGTTCCTTCCTTTCTGCACAGCTATCTTGTTTGTTTGTTCACACTTTTTATTTAATTTGTGCATCAGTCCACTCCTTATTGCTGCCTGCCATACCTGGCTGAGATTACTGCAGGGAGATAGTAATTGTAGGACAGTCCCTGTTTTTTTTTTTTTTGTGGGAGATTAAGATTGGCATTTCTGCTAGAGTGCCATCCCTGTGTGTGCCATCTCTCACTCAGTGGGCCATAGAAAGCCTATTTATTTTTTTGCTTGATTTGGGTTCTAAAATCTACCTGAAAAAATCACTACATCAATCAGTGGGAGAAAAATATTGGCCTCTGGGCTTGTTGGCCACTCCTGACTCCTGTGTCTGCCATCTGTCACTCAGTGGGGCATAGAAAGCATTTTTTTTTTATTTGGTTTCTAAATTGTCATTGAAAAAATCATTTTATTTTATTTTGTTTATAAAGTCTCCCTGAAAAAAAAAAAAAAAAAAATAGGTGGGAGATTAATATTGCCCTTTCTGCTTGTGTGCCAGTCTTGTCTCTCTCTCTCTCTCTCTCTCTCTCTCTCTCTCTCTCTCTCTCTCTCTCTCTCTCTCTCTCTCTCTCTCTCTCTCTCTCTCTCTCTCTCTCTCTCTCTCTCTCTCTCTCTATCTGTCACTGGGGCATAGAAAGCCTTTTTTTTTTTTTTTTATTTGGTTTCTAAATTATTCCTGGGAAAAAAAAAAAAAAAATTGGGAGATTTATATTGACATTTGTGCTTGAGTGACAGTCCTGCGTGTGTGGCATCTCTGTGATTTGGTGCCACAGAAAACAGAGTGTGTAACATTGTGCCTGATTATCATTGTGTTATCACCAACCTGTAAAGGGATATTGAAATCAAACAGAAGTTATAGCTCACCGTGTAAGTTGTTTGACAGCAACAAATAAAGTTACTTTGGTTAAGTTTATAAAACAATGAGGAAGTCTGGTGCAAGAGGTCGTGGCCGTAGGCGTTCATTGTCAGCTGGTAATGATGGTAGTGGTAGTGGAGCATCAGGTGGTCGTGGGAAAAAAAATATTCCACCTAAGTCTGGAGCTGTGGAGCCAGGTTCGTCGTCTGGCTACACAAGGCCTCGAACGCTCTCTTTTCTGGGAGTAGGAAAACCGCTTTTAAAGCCGGAGCAGCAACAGCAAGTTTTGGCTTACCTTGCAGACTCAGCCTCTAGCTCTTTTGCCTCCTCTTCTGAAACTGGTAAATGTAAAAGCAGCGCGTCGTTTGTGGATGTTCACGGTCAGGGACAGGTCGCTTCCTTGTCCTCTTCAGCAAAAACAACAACAAGAGAGAAGGATGGAGCAGGCGACACAACGGGTTACTCCATGGAGCTCTTTACACATACCGTCCCTGGCTTAGAAAGTGAAACAGTTAACAGGCCATGCCCATTACAAGTAGATTCTGACATGGAGTGCACTGATGCACAGCCACAGCCAGACTACTATGCTGGTCCTTTGACTCAGACCACAACATTGCCCTCTCAGGGTACTGATCCACAATCAGACCCTGATGAGACTGTTGCCTCATCACGAACGCTATACCACCGACCGACACGGTGACACAGACGAAGTTGCACACGAGGTAGAAGAGGAGGTAATAGATGACCCTGTTGTTGACCCCGATTGGCAGCCATTGGGGGAACAGGGTGCAGGCGGCAGTAGTTCTGAAGCGGAGGAGGAGGGGCCGCAGCAGGCATCAACATCGCAACAGGTTCCATCTGCCGGGCCCGTATCTGGCCCAAAACGCGTGGCAAAGCAAAAAACTGTTGGAGGACAGCGTGTCCATCCGGTTAAAGCTCAGTCTGCAATTCCTGAAAAGGGATCCGATGCTAGGAAGAGTGTAGTCTGGCATTTTTTTAAACAACATCCAATTGATCAGCGCAAAGTCATCTGTCAAAAATGTTCAACTACCTTAAGCAGAGGACAGAATCTGAAAAGTCTCAATACAAGTTGCATGCATAGACATTTAACCACCATGCATTTGCAAGCCTGGACTAACTACCAAACATCCCTTAAGGTTGTAGCACCCTCGGCCAATGCAGCTAGTCAGCAACGCAACATCCCTTCCGTCACTGTAAGGCCACCATTTTCCGCACCACCGGCAGTATCTGTGCAGGTTTCTTTGCCAGCCCAAAGCAGTCAGGGTCACGGAATCACCAGTTTTGTAGGAGGAAATACTGCATCTAGGGCACCGGCGGAAACAATACCGTCTCCAACAGTCTCTCAGTCTGCCATGGCCACCGGCACACCCGCTAGTTCCACGATCTCCAGGTCTCCAGTCCAGCTCACCCTACATGACACTCTGGTTAGAAAAAGGAAGTACTTATCCTCGCATCCGCGTACACAGGGTTTGAACGCCCACATAGCTAGACCAATCTCGTTAGAGATGATGCCCTACCGGTTAGTTGAAAGCGAAGCTTTCAAAGCCCTGATGGAGTACGCTGAACCACGCTACGAGCTACCCAGTCGACACTTTTTTTTCCAGAAAAGCCATCCCAGCCCTGCACCAGCATGTTAAACAGCGCATCGTCCATGCACTCAGGCAATCTGTGAGTACAAAGGTGCACCTGACTACAGATGCATGGACCAGTAGGCATGGCCAGGGACGTTACGTGTCCATCACGGCACACTGGGTGAATGTGGTGGATGCAGGGTCCACGGGACAGCAATTTCGGGATAGTTGTGCCTAGCCCACGGTCTAGGAAACAGTTGGCTGTAGGCGTTCGCACCCCCTCCTCCTCCTCCTCATCCTCCTGCAGAAGCGAGAGCTCTTCCACAGACCGCAGTCGCCAAACCACTCCATTGTCAGCTGTCATTGTTGCACACCAGTTGTCCCATTATGGGGCAGCTACTGGCAAGCGTCAGCAGGCTGTATTGGCTATGAAGTGTTTAGGCGACAACAGACACACCGCGGAAGTTCTGTCCGAGTTCTTGCAGGAAGAAACGCAGTCGTGGCTGGGCACAGTAGATCTTGAGGCAGGCAAGGTAGTGAGTGATAACGGAAGGAATTTCATGGCTGCCATCTCCCTTTCCCAACTGAAACACATTCCTTGCCTGGCTCACACCTTAAACCTGGTGGTGCAGTGCTTATTGAAAACTTATCCTGGTTTCTCCGACCTGCTCCTCAAAGTGCGTGGACTTTGCTCACATATCCGCCGTTTGCCTGTACACTCCAGCCGTATGCAGACCTATCAGCGGTCTTTGAACCTTCCCCAGCATCGCCTAATCATAGACGTTGCAACAAGGTGGAACTCAACACTGCACATGCTTCAGAGACTGTGCGAACAGAGGCGGGCTGTTATGTTTTTGTGGGAGGATACACATACACGGGCAGGCAGTAGGATGGCAGACATGGAGTTGTCGGGTGTGCAGTGGTCGAAGATACAAGACATGTCAAGTCCTTCAGTGTTTTGAGGAATGCACACGGCTGGTTAGTGCAGACAACGCCATAATAAGCATGAGCATCCCCCTAATGCGTCTGCTGATGCAAAGTTTGACGCACATAAAGGATCAGGCATCTGCACCAGAGGAAGAGGAAAGCCTTGATGACAGTCAGCCATTGTCTGGTCAGGGCAGTGTACAGGATGAGGTAGCGGGCGAAGAGGAGGTGGAGGACGAGGAGGATGATGGGGATGAGTATATTTTTAATGAGGAAGCTTTCCCGGGGGCACTGGAAATTGGTGGCGTGGCAAGGCCGGGTTCTGGATTTTTGAGGGACACAAGTGACGTAGATTTGCCTGCAACTGCACCTCAACCAAGCACAACCGCAGATTTGACAACTGGAACTTTGGCCCACATGGCGGATTATGCCTTGCGTATCCTCAAAAGGGACACACGCATTACTAAAATGATGAACGATGACGATTACTGGTTGGCCTGCCTCCTTGATCTTCGCTATAAAGGCAAATTGCAAAATATTATGCCACATGAGAACTTGGAACTAATATTAGCAACCAAATAATCAACTCTTGTTGACCGTTTGCTTCAGGCATTCCCAGCACACAGCGCCCGTGATCGTTCTCACACGAGCTCCAGGGGGCAGCAGACCAGGAGTGTTAGGGGTGCACACATCAGAAGTGGCGTTGGACAGAGGGGTTTTCTGACCAGGTTGTGGAGTGATTTTGCTATGACCGCAGACAGGACAGGTACTGCTGCATCAATTGAAAGTGACAGGAGACAACATTTGTCCAGTATGGTAACAAACTATTTTTCATCCCTTATCGATGTTCTCCCTCAACCGTCATTCCCATTTGATTACTGGGCATCAAAATTAGACACCTGGCCAGAATTGGCGGAATATGCATTGCAGGAGCTTGCTTGCCCGGCAGCTAGTGTCCTATCAGAAAGAGTATTCAGTGCTGCAGGTTCAATATTAACCGAAAAAAGGACTCGTCTGGCTACACAAAATGTTGATGGTCTAACATTCATTAAAATGAACCACAACTGGATTTCGAATTCTTTTGCCCCACCTTGCCCGAGCGACACCTAGCTTTCCTTAGAAAAGCTCTTGCCTGTGGACTACTGTGAATGACTTTTCAAATGTCTTTATTTGCAGCAGCTGATTGTCCAGCATACGACATGTTTACACCTCCCTAAATGGCCAAACTCCCCACACGGGGCCGTGGTATCGCGACTTGGCGCAAGCACCCATGAGAGTGCTGTTTGTCTGAAGAGGTGGGTGTGCCCGCCTTTGGTCGACAGCACTGCCACTGAGTCCCTCATAGTACACTAAACTGTCTCTGGTGGTGGTGGTGCGCACCCAACGTCAGACACACTGTTGTAACATGAGGGGCCCTGGGCCTCTACTGCCGTCCACAAGAGAGTTCACCCACCCCCAGGTCAAACATTGCTCTGCCACTTCCACAATTATCTCTCACACTTCCACCAATGTTTAGACTATGCGCTGACATCCTTCCATTCCTGCCACTGACAATACCATTGTGTTGACATGTATAATGGTACTTAACATAGTCAGGGGCAGTGTCCTCTATTTACCAAAGTAAAAACTTTGCGCCAAATTAGAAGGTCAGAAACAACGCAGAGGATCCCACCCCTGTACCTAAAGATTGCACCCTTTAGTGTTTTCGCTGGATTTTAATGTGAGACATTCACATTTATGTATTGTTTTGGACTACTAACTGGCAGACACTCATTACAATCATCCTCCGCTGACCAGGCCACTGCTGGCCGTGTTCACCTGGAACCAATTTAAAATTGCCTACAGCCATCTGATATTATGTTAGGCCTTCGATGCCTGTCTGCGGTCACTCCTTCCACTAGGCCTCCACTGACCACACCACTGCTGCCCGTGTACCCCTGGAACCAATTTAAAATTGCCTACAGCCAGCCCAATTTTTTTATGTTAGGCCTTCGAAGCCTGTCTGCGGTCCGTTCTTTCTACTACTACTACTACTACACTGACCAGGCCACTGATGCCCGTGTTCCCCTGGAACCAATTTAAAATTGCCTACAGCCATCTGTTATTATGTTAGGCCTTCGATGCCTGTCTGCGGTCACTCCTTCCACTAGGCCTCCACTGACCACACCACTGCTGCCCGTGTTCCCCTGGAACCAATTTAAAATTGCCTACAGCCATCTGTTATTATGTTAGGCCTTCGATGCCTGTCTGCGGTCACTCCTTCCACTAGGCCTCCACTGACCACACCACTGCTGCCCGTGTACCCCTGGAACCAATTTAAAATTGCCTACAGCCAGCCCAATTTTTTTATGTTAGGCCTTCGAAGCCTGTCTGCGGTCCGTTCTTTCTACTACTACTACACTGACCAGGCCACTGCTGCCCGTGTTCCCCTGGAACCAATTTAAAATTGCCTACAGCCATCTGTTATGTTAGGCCTTCGATGCCTGTTTGCGGTCACTCCTTCCACTAGGCCTCAACTGACCACACCACTGCTGCCCGTGTACCCCTGGAACCAATTTAAAATTGCCTACAGCCATCTGTTATTATGTTAGGCCTTCGATGCCTGTCTGCGGTCACTCCTTCCACTAGGCCTCCACTGACCACACCACTGCTGCCCGTGTACCCCTGGAACCAATTTAAAATTGCCTACAGCCAGCCCGGCCGGCACCGGGAGAATCTTTGGGGTCTCGGCTGCCGGGGGTAGCCGAGACCCCAAAGAGCACGATCGGGGTCGGTATTACCGACCCCTGTTTTGCGATCGCCGGTAATTAACTGTTTACCGGCGACCGCAAAAAAAAAAAAAAAAGTAAAGTGTAATTCTCTGTCCTCTGATGTGATCGCACATCAGAGGACAGAGAAATAGGGGGATTCGGGGACCCTAGCATACTCGCCTAGGTCCCTGGATCCTCTTGCTGCTCCTCCTGGCCGCCGGCAGCAGAACATGGCGGACGCATGCCCAGTGCGCCCGCCATCTGTCTCCATCTGCCGGCCGGCAGGAGAACAGCAGTTGGGGCTAAAATTAGGGTTAGGGGTAGGGTTAGGGGTAGGGGTAGGGTTAGGGTTAGGGGTAGGGTTAGGTTAGGGGTAGGGGTAGGGTTAGGGGTAGGGTTAGGGTTAGGGGTAGGGTTAGGGTTAGGGGTAGGGGTAGGGTTAGGGGTAGGGTTAGGGTTAGGTTAGGGGTAGGGCTAGGGTTGGGGCTAAATTTAGGGTTAGGGTTGGGGCTAAATTTAGGGTTAGGGTTGGGGCTAAACTTAGGGTTAGGCTTCTTTCACACTTACGTCGGTACGGGGCCGTCGCAATGCGTCGGCCCGACATACCGACGCACGTTGTGAAAATTGTGCACAACGTGGGCAGCAGCTGTAGTTTTTCAACACATCCGCTGCCCAATCTATGTCCTGGGGAGGAGGGGGCGGAGTTACGGCCACGCATGCGCGGTCAGAAATGGCGGATGCGACGTACAAAAAAACGTTTCATTGAACGTTTTTTTTGTGCCGATGCTCCGCCAAAACACAACTGATCCAGTGCACGACGGACGCGACGTGTGGCCATCCGTCACGATCCGTCGGCAATACAAGTCTATGGGCAAAAAACGCATCCTGCGGGCACATTTGCAGGATCCGTTTCTTGTCCAAAACGACGGATTGCGACGGAATGCCAAACGACGCAAGTGTGAAAGTAGCCCTAGGGCTAGGGTTAGGGTTGGGGCTAAAGTTAGGGCTAGGGTTGGGGCTAAAGTTAGGGTTAGAGCTGGGATTAGGGTTAGGGTTTGGATTAGGGTTCGTATTAGGGTTAGGGTTGGCATTAGGGTTACGCTTGGGATTAGGGTTAGGTTTGGGATTAGGGTTAAGGTTAGGGTTGTGATTAGGGGTGTATTGGTATTAGGGTTAGGTTTGAGGTTAGGGTTGAGATTAGGATTAGGGGTGTGTTGGATTTAGGGTTTTGATTAGGGTTATGGTTAGGGTTGACATTAGGGTTGTTTTGGGGTAAGGGTTGTGATTATGGTTAGGGTTAGTGATTAGGATTATGGATGAGGTTGGGATTAGAGTTAGGGGTGTGTTGGGGTTAGGGTTGGAGCTAGAATTGGGGGGTTTCCACTGTTTAGGTACATCAGGGGGTCTCCAAACACGACAGCCAATTTTGCGCTCAAAAAGTCAAATGGTGCTCCCTCCCTTCTGAGCTCTGCCGTGCGCCCAAACAGTGGGTTACCCCCACATATGGGGCATCAGCGTACTCGGGATAAATTGGACAACAACTTCTGGGGTCCAATTTCTCTTGTTACCCTTGTGAAAATAAAAACTTGGGGGCTACAAAATCTTTTTTGTGAAAAAAATATTTTTTATTTTCACGACTCTGCATTCTAAACTTCTGTGAAGCACTTGGGCATTCAAAGTTCTCACCACACATCTAGATAAGTTCCTTGGGGGGTCTAGTTTCCAAAATGGGGTCACTTGTGGGGGGTTACTACAGTTTAGGTATATCAGGGGCTCTGCAATCGCAACATAATGCCCACAGACCATTCTATCAAAGTCTGCATTCCAAAAAGGCGCTCCTTCCCTTCCGAGCTCTGCCGTGCGCCCAAACAGTGGTTTACCCCCACATATGGTGCATCAGCGTACTCGGGATAAATTGGACAACAACTATTGCAGTCCAATTTCTCCTGTTACCCTTGTCAAAATAAAAACTTGGGGGCTACAATATCTTTTTTGTGGAAAAAAAAATATTTTTTATTTTCACAACTCTGCATTCTAAACTTCTGTGAAGCACTTGGGCATTCAAAGTTCTCACCACACATCTAGATAAGTTCCTTGGGGGGCTAGTTTCCAAAATGGGGTCACTTGTGGAGGGTTTCTACTGGTTAGGTACATCAGGGGCTCTGCAAACGCAACATAATACCCGCAGACCATTCTATCAAAGTCTGCATTCCAAAACGGCGCTCCTTCCTTCCGAGCTCTGCCGTGCGCCCAAACAGTGGTTTACCCCCACATATGGGGTACCAGCATACTCAGGACAAATTGGACAACAACTTTTGGGGTCCAATTTCTCTTGTTACCCTTGTGAAAATAAAAATTTGGTGGCTAAAAAATCTTTTTTGTGGAAAAAAAAAATATTTTTTATTTTCACGGCTCTGCATTATAAACTTCTGTGAAGCACTTGGGCATTCAAGGTTCTCACCACACATCTAGATAAGTTCCATGGGGGGTCTAGTTTCCAAAATGGGGTCACTTGTGGGGAATTTCTACTGTTTAGGCACATCAGGGGCTCTCCAAACGCGACATGGCGTCCGATCTCAATTCCAGCCAATTCTACATTGAAAAAGTAAAACGGCACTCCTTCTCTTCCAAGCTCTGCGGTGCGCCCTAACAGTTGTTTACCCCCATATATTGGGTATCAGCGTACTCAGGAGAAATTGCTCAACAACTTTTGTGGTCTAATTTCTCCTGTTACCCTTGTGAAAATAAGAATTTGTGGGCGAAAAGATCATTTTTGTGTAAACAAAAGCGATTTTTTTATTTTCACGGCTCTACGTTATAAACTTCTGTGAAGCACTTGGGGGTTCAAAGTGCTCACCACACATCTAGATAAGTTCCTTAAGGGGTCTAGTTTCCAAAATGGTGTCACTTGTGGGGGGTTTCCACTGTTTAGGTACATCAGGGGCTCTCTAAATGTGACATGCTCCTTCACTTCTAAGTTCTGCGGTGCGCCCTAACAGTGGTTTACCCCCACATATGGGGTATTGGCATATTCAGGAGAAATTGCATAACAAAATTTATGGTTACATTTCTGTTTTTACACTTGTGAAAATAAAAAAAAATGGTTCTGAATTAAGATGTTTGCAAAAAAAAAGTTAAATGTTCATTTTTTCCTTCCACATTGTTTCAGTTCCTGTGAAGCACGTAAAGGGTTAAAAAACTTCTTGAATGTGGTTTTGAGAACCTTGAGGGGTGTAGTTTTTAGAATGGTGTCACACTTCATTATTTTCTATCTCATAGACCCCTCAAAATGACTTCAAATGTGATGTGGTCCCTAAAAAAAAATGGTGTTGTAAAAATGAGAAATTGCTGGTCAACTTTTAACCCTTATAACTCCCTAACAAAAAAAAATTTTGTTTCCAAAATTGTGCTGATGTAAAGTAGACATGTGGGAAATGTTATTTATTAACTATTTTTAATGATATATCTCTCTGATTTCAGGGCATAAAAATACAAAGTTTGAAAATTGCAAAATTTTAAAAATTTTCGCCATATTTCCGTTTTTTTCATAAATAATCGCAAGTAATATCGAAGAAATGTTACCACTAACATGAAGTACAATATGTCACGAAAAAACAATCTCAGAATCAGCGGGATCCGTTGAAGCGTTCCAGAGTTATAACCTCATAAAGTGACAGTGGTCAGAATTGCAAAAATTGGCCTGGTCATTAAGTACCAAATTGGCTCTGTCACTAAGGGGTTAAAAGTCCGACTATGACCGACACATTACTGCTACGGTCATACCTTTGTATAACCAGAGACCGAGACAAGACAGATGGACTTGTAAACATTGCGGTCAGACAAACCCAGACTGGAGAAATACTTGTATGATCTGTGATGTAACCCAACCTAAGTGAATTACACTGAATCCTGTCCAGACAAGATCATGTATTGTAGTGACATAAGAAGCTGACACAGGATTGTGGTTAGTGGGGATATTACCTTTTGGGACCAGCATGTCATGTCACCCCCACCACCAGAGAACCAACCACATCAGGTAGTGTAAGACAGATACAGGAGTATTATCCCTGGAAGCCCTCTGACTAGCTAGCTATGCTAAAATGATTGGCTGACCCTGTGAACAAACCTTTCCCATTTTACAGACAAAGACAATATGATGGACGTATAAGTGCACCTGAGCAGACCTAGAGAGTTGGTGAGCACCAAAGCACGTGACGTACTAGGATGCAAATTAAGACTTTTACAGATGTGACTAAAGGAGAGAGAGTAGAGATGTACTCTGGACGGTTACAGCTGACATGGGCAGACATGGGGTACAGTCCAGTAAACCCACTCGATGTTAAAATATAGGTAAATACATTCATTGACGGTATGACAAAAGGCTTACAAGACGCAGTACAGACAGCCAGACCTAAATGGAGAAATGTAGATCCAAAGACCTCCTGAAGGTTGCTCAGGAGTTGAAGAAACTAGGACAATACGACGACGTGTCATGTATGCTGGAAAACGAGGAAAACCGTAGAGACGTAGTAAGGGACCTAAGGACTTAGAAACAGTGAAGTGCTGGAATTGTGGAGAAAATGGACACTCAGACCAATTCAGACTAGGAAACTGACAACCCAGTGACAAATGTGTGCCCTGTTATTGTCCCCTCCGGACCTGGTCCTGCCTTGAGGACCACCATACTAATGCTGGGAGGGAAATAGACAGAACTCTTGACCGACACTGGGGCAGCTGGGACTAGTACACAAAGACTTGATACTGCCAGACATGATTACTGACGAGACTGTGGAATATGTGAGGGTAGGGGAACAAGCGACTGAAGCCCCTATGACTAAACAAGAAAAGACTAGAGTCACGAGACAGCCAAGAGGTGCTTACAAACTTATTGTTAGTGACAATACCCCTATGAATTTGCTGGGAGCAGAGTTGAGTGCTGGCTAAGCACTATACAGTGCTCTCCTGAGGGTATTACAGTCACAAGTCCACTTTCATATAAACACTTGGGGCAGATGGACGCCAGGGTCTTCCACGTGCACATTATACCACAGGTAAATCATGCCCTATTGTAGTTATACTTAATTCCATTAATTTACCAGTTTAGTAGTTTCCTTACACAAGATGGTATAGTTACTGTGTATTTCTAGGTTGTCTTCATATGATATATAGTTTTTTTTAGCCATTCATTATATTGGCTCAAACCATAGTCACTGTTTATTTGTCTTTTCCAGTTCTTATACCTTATCGCAAGCAACTGGCATTGATATTTGGCATTTTTCAAATCCCTTCTTTTTGTATTCGGAACTGTTAGTTATGGATTTATATAGGGCTGCTACTTTCTTAGAATTGTGCTTTGCTGTGGCCTATGGCATTGTGCTCCCCCGTTTTATGACTCAGTATCTTTCGTAATTATATATATATATATATATATATATATATATATATATATATATATATATATATATATATATAAAATTTTCTTTTGGTAACATTTTGTGAATCAAATTTAGTTTTTTTTAAGGGATACTCTACCCAATCAAATACGGGTATACATATTTGGACATTAATGTGTGACTTATATAAACACTTGTGTAATATTGCAGAAATGGTGTATATGGCAAGAGTAGTGAAAGTAACACCTGACACCAGAATGTCTGAGGACAGGGAAAAGAGTCAGGTACCAGACACCGTTTGGGCAAGGGGAAAATCTGATATGGGTCGGCTGCCCATTCCCCCTGTCATGATAAATCAAGAGAAGTAATCACTCCTCTTTGGTTAAGGCAATACCCCTTAAGTCTAGTCAAATCAATGGCCCTGAGCAGGGATATTAAAGATTATGTTAAGGCAGGGGTTCTAGTGCAGATATATTCCCCCTGCAACACCCCTTTGTATCCCATTAAGAAAAAAGGACCCAAAGGGTTCCCCTGACACTTACAGAATGGTTCATGACTAACGAGCTATTAATGATGTTACAGTGAGTGTGACCTCAACAGTCCCTAATACACACACCGTACGGTCACAGATCCCCGCAATGTCAAAATGTTTCACAGTTATTGATTTGGCAAATGCATTTTTCTCTGTACCACTGCACTCTGACTGTCAGTATTTTTTTTCTTTCACTCACGAAGGTAAACAATACTGTTGGACGGTCCTCCCACAAAGGGGGAAAAGAACTCCCCAACCATCTATTCAACAGCGATGGCAGGGATTCTTGAGCAGTGGCAACCACCTCATCCACAGATTGTACTATTACAGTATGTGGATGACCTCTTGCTCTGCTGCCCGGACCAGACAGTTTCCTTTCTGTGTTTTTTTTTTTGGCAGAAAAGGGTTGCAGAGTCTCACGTGATTGCAAACAAAAGGTGACATTTTTAGGACATTGTATTGCTGAAGGTACAAGACACCTGACTGAAGACAGAAAACAGGCAATACAAATCTCCCTTTACCCAGGTCACACCAGCATCTACGCACCTTTCTAGGTTTGGTGACCTACTGTAGGCCTTGGATAAGGTCTGCTTCACAAATGATGCACCCACTCTATGACTGTTTGCCATCAGAACCCTACAATCTCACTCAAGAAGCAATTGACTCCTTCCACTCTCTCAAGCTGCTCATTGTGTCAGACATTCCAAACTATGATCAGCCATTTTTCTTATTTTGCATAGAGCAGGGTGGACATGCTAACGCAGTACTGACACAGCAACATGGAAAGAAACAGAGACCGATAGCTTACTACTTAGCACAATTAGACCCCGTGATTAGAGGGTCTTCTACATGTGTACGTGCTGTAAGAGCTGCTGTATTACTGAAAGGCATGTGAGATCACACTGACTTTTTCTTTTTGACAATTTGTTCCCCACGTGACATTAATGCCATACTCGTACAAGTTCAACCAAAACACCTGTCTATGGATAGACAGATCAGACTTGAATGTGCTCTAATACTAATTCCTGAATATGTCACCCTCAAAAGACATAATGTTCTGAATCCAGCCACTCATTTGCCTGTGGATTCAGAAAAGGGGGAATTGGTGACAGCATTGGCAGGTGGGAAAGAGAACATGACATGACGTTGACATGACGCACGAACATGAATACATAGGAACTGATGAGTCAGGAGACAGTGGGTTTTACATATGTTCGTGAGAAGAAAAAAAAAACCTGTTCCTAATGCATATTTTGAGTTTTTTTTATTTTTGTAGATGGCTTCAGATACCACCAGAATGGGCGACTCTACATTGGATATGCAGTAGTATCCTCACATGAGGTAATCCGAGCTGAACCACTCGCTCCTCACATGTCGGTGCAGGAGGCAGAGTTGAAGGCACTCACTGAAGCGTGTAGAGCTGCTGCAGATAAAGTCGCTAACAGTTACACAGATTTGAATTGTGCATGGGGAATATCCCATGATTATTGCCCTATCTGAAGAAGCAGAACTTTTCTTACATCAGCCGGTAAGCCCATTAAAAATGCAGAGCTGGTGAAATAATTAGTGGAGGCATTGACGTTATCAGTCCAGGTTGGCATCGTCAAGGTAAAAAGCACACACGGATGGTGACTCTGTGGAGGAAAAGGGCAACAGAAGGACGGACGAGGCTGCTAAAGTAGCAGCAAGGCGGCCTAAGGAGCAGTGGACGGTGGCGGGGAGTCAGCGTATTCCAGCCACACTGAGCCTAGATGTCCTGAAATCCCTCCAGCTGCCCAAACAGAGAAGGAACACTGGGAGAATGGGAGCTGAGCTGAACTCAGAAGGAGTATGGGAGAATCAGGATAAATCGTATATACCAAGATCCCTGCTCCCAATCATGGCGCAAGCAACACAAGATGCCTTCTGGATCGCTCCTGGTTTCAGTTACACAGCCGCAAAGCTCGTACGGTCATGCCTCATTTGTGCACAGCACAACCCAGGTAAAACAGTAAAAATCCCTAAGAAAGCGACACCCAGGCCTCTCTACCCGTTTCAGAGACTGCAGACTGGCTACATACAGCTACCCAAGGTAGGAGTGTGTGAAAAATATCCTAGTATGTGTAGATCTCTTCTCTGGTTGGCTGGAAGCCTATCTGGCAAAATGTGCAAATACAAAAGCGACTGCAGACAAACTCATGAAAAAAACTGATCTGCAGGTATGGTGTCCTAGAAACCATAGACAGCGATAGGGACACACACTTCACGGGAGAAATAATGAGGGAAGTCATGCAGGTCCTGGGAGTACAGCAAGCATATCATGCACCATATAGACCACAAAGTAGTGGGAAAGTGATGAGACTAAATGGGACACTTAAACTGGAAAATCAAAGGCCATGGCAGACAAAGGAAAGAGCGGGGTAGAGTGCTTGTCTCTTGCACTCTTTTCAGTCACACACACTCCAAATACAAAGACAGGCTTGTGTCCTTTTGAAGTCCTGTTTAGTAGTTTGCCAGAGGCTGGTCTGTACTTCCCACAGGTGCTACAAAAGCAACACGGTGCTATGACAGCCCATGTCCAGGCCTTACAGAAAAGACTTAATGTGGTGCATAAACATGTGTTTTCATCCATTCCAGATCCTAATGCCAGTGCAGACGTATATCAGCTGAATCCAGGTGATTGGTGGTCATACACAGACACGTGAGAAGGAGCCTAGATCCACGGTTTGACGGCCCGTTTTAAAGTCCAGCTGACCACATTCACCTCAGGGAAACTTGAGGGAAAGCCCACCTGGATCCATGCCAGTCACTGCAAAAAGATCTTTTCACCAGCAGAATGACTGTTGTCCTAATCACCTTGCTGGCTGTGGTAGGATGTTTGCACCTTACAGAGACACTGGATAAACAAACTTATTCAACATCTTGCTTTTCTTATAAAAGACGCGGAAGGACAAAAACTGCTGGACTGTTGGATCTGTGCACACAGCCCAGTATCTGCAAGGACTATGCTGTACTTAGCCTTACCCCAGGACCCAAGGAAGGTATTAACACCACACTGCATGCACAAGTGAGACTTGGACTCAGATTTTCGTGGTTCCTTAAGGCTCTTAATGAGACTAATACAATATAGAGACTCCTTTTTAAATCCAGCCAATTGGCTTAGCGGCCTAGCGGGATGGATTATTTTTGGTATTTTACAGACTTGTATGCAAACTTTGTTGCTTTGCTTATTGTTTTATGTAGCCATAAAAGCGCTAATATATGTATTACCTAAGCTATGGAATAATGTATGTGTAGAAAAAAACCCTAAGGCAGAACCTTCTGTAGTATATCATAGGCCCCGTATGGCCACTGTTGACTGGGGAGGTGAGTGTCCACACTGAGGGTGGATGGGTGAAGCAGGTAGGAAGTCCCCTTGTGGGTATTAGACCCATGAGACAGTAGCTCCTTTGTGGACATCATCTGACCCCGTAGCAGAGGTTATACCATTTACAAAAGGGGGAAATTGATATAGAAGGGTTTATAGTTTGCCTTTAAGTGCCTCTTGCCTTTAATTGTTAGAATTACTAGAATCTGTTGATGCAGTAGTCTTAGTGTCTCCACTTCAAGGAGACTACACTTCTTATCATGTATGTTCTCCATATTCAGTCACAACATGTTATTTGGTACGTGATAGATTAAAGGTCAGTATGACCCTGGGTGATGGTGGGGGCTACATGAATTGCATTGAGAATTACATTTGTTGTAAATGGTATAAAATATTGCTTTCTTGCTCTATTACTTCAGATAAAAGTGACTTGCTCACAGGATATGGGTGAGGTGTCTTTTTGTCTCCAAGCGCGCTTGTAAAATGACGGGCGTAACTCCACAATTAGGCCCTCACTGGTGATCTGTCAGCTGACATTTGGGTCAGAATGAAAAACAGCTACGACACCAGCCCTCCAGCGGCATGAAAAAGTCTGCATTGTCATAGCACTCAGGCAATCAAACAGTAGAAAGGTGCACCTGACAAGAGACGCATGGACCAGTAGGCATGTCCACAAAAAGTTACGTGTCCATTACGGCGCACTGGGTTAATGTGTTGGATGCATGGTCCACAGGGGACAGCCTACAAAGTCTGTCTGCAGTCCCTAATTCCAATTTTCCTCCGCTGACCACACCACTGCTGCCCGTGTACCCCTGGAACCAATTTTACAGTGTCTACAGCCTAATTTTGTTATGTTAGGCCTACTACGCCTGTCTGCGGTCCCTCCTTCCAATACTCGTCCACTGACCACACCACTGCTGCCCGTGGACCCCTGGAACCTATTTTTAATTGCATAGAGCATCCTTTTTTTAATAGTAGGCGTACAAAGTCTGTCTGCGGTCCACTATTGAAACTGTCCTCCACTGCCCAGAGCAATGCTGCCTGTGTATCCCTGTAACTTTTTTAAGCTGCAGTGAGCCACATTTTTGGTTTAAGTCCTACTACCTGTGTCTGTCTGCGCCACTTCAGCTGTGTTCCTTTGAAAAAAACTGAGCGTCAATAGTCTTGTTTTCAGCCTCTAGGAATTTTAAAACTGCATTGGGGGTACAACTTTGGTAGGGCCTACTAACGGTGTCTGCCTCCCCAAGGTGTGCCCCAGGTTTCCTCGCCATTGCTTCGATCTTAATGCTCTCGTTTAGTAGTTGTTGGAAACTACACTGCATTAGGCCTACAAATTGGGTATGGGGTGTAGAGAGATGGTGTGTTCCACTCCAAGGTGTTCCCCAGGTTTCCTCGCCAATGCTTCGATCTTCATGCTCTCGTTTAGTAGTTGTTGGAAACTACACTGCATTAGGCCTACAAAATGGGTATGGGGTGTAGAGAGATGGTGTGTTCCACTCCAAGGTGTTCCCCAGGTTTCCTCTCCATTGCTTCGATCTTCATGCTCTCGTTTAGTAGTTGTTGGAAACTACACTGCATTAGGCCTACAAATTGGGTATGGGGTGTAGAGAGATGGTGTGTTCCACTCCAAGGTGTTCCCCAGGTTTCATCTCCATTGCTTCGATCTTCATGCTCTCGTTTAGTAGTTGTTGGAAACTACACTGCATTAGGCCTACAAAATGGGTATGGGGTGTAGAGAGATGGTGTGTTCCACTCCAAGGTGTTCCCCAGGTTTCCTCTCCATTGCTTCGATCTTCATGCTCTCGTTTAGTAGTTGTTGGAAACTACGCTGCATTAGGCCTACAAATTGGGTATGGGGTGTAGAGAGATGGTGTGTTACACTACAAGGTGTTCTCCAGGTTGCCTTTCCTGAGCTTCTATCTTCAGGCTCTTGTTAAATAGTGGTTAAATGGAACAACTGCATTTGGCGTACTAGTTGGTTTGGGGCCTACTAACAGTGTCTGCCGCTCCTTGCTGTTCTCCTCCACTGAACAAAGCTGTGCCGCCTGTTTACTACGGTTGCCAATTTTGAACTGCATTTCGACTACTTACTGATTTGGGCCTACTCTCTGTGTCAGCCTCTCATTCCAGTTGTCCTCCACTGCAATGACCCCTGGTTAGTCCTGTGTTACCAATTTTGAACTGCATTTAGCCCACTTTATTCTTTGGGCCTATATCTGTGTTTCCTCCTCATCCTGCCCATTGCCCAGCCAGTGATAGATGAGTCTGCTGGTACATTGACCCATAATGCAAAATTCCCTGTGCACACTACACAGCAAGATTGTGACCCTGCTGAAAGTCACGTTCCTCTTCCCGCATACCATACCACCTTACACGGGGACAAAGAGGAAGGTGCAGATGAAAGTGCAGGTTCCTTCATCAGGTGGGGGGATGTATACTAGTTGGCGACGTCACTGGCACAGGGCCTCTCATAGTATGCAAAAGTGTTGCTGCCGGTGGGAGGCGCCCCCGCCATGCAAACACACCGCTGTACTTTGAGGGGCCCTGTGCCAGTGCCAATGCCAACTAGTGGGCCCCCCCTGCTTGCTCAGGATCACAGCACTTGCAAAGTTTAAATACTTACCTCTCCCTGCTCCACTGCCGTGTTCCAGATTTCCTGGGCCCACTAATTACATGAACCAGCCCTACCCCCCACAACTTTAGCCAAATGACCCCCAATTTCAAATGCCTTCAAATTATTATAAGCTAAATTACGATTGACAAGCTTCAGTAACAAGAATGGATGTTTTTGCCATTAAAATGGGCAGTGTAGATGTTTTCCTGGCCTCCACTCACTGCCGACTATGCTCCCCCATTGACTTGCATTGGGTTTCGTGTTTCGGGCGATACCCGACTTTTCGCGATAATCGGCCGATTCCACTCGACTCGACTTCTAAGATAGTCGGGTTTCGCGAAACACGGCTCGACTCCATAAAGGTCAAGGTCGCTCAACCCTAAACACGACAATTATTTCTTTTGGATAATTTGGCCACAGTGGCCATTTTATTAATAATAACAAACATAAACCACCATTTATACATTTGTATAAAAAACTGGAGGGGAAGGTTCTTGGAGCTAATAAATCTGGCACCTAATAGGCAAAAGCCCAAAACCAACATGAAAAACCCTTCTTTACCCTCAGCCGTAACCATCAGCTTGAGGGTACCATGTAACCCGTTTACCGGGCAAACCAATCCCAAAGCTCCCGAAGTAAAATCCCCGTCCAGAGCCAGTAAACCAAAGCCAGATCAGCCCCATGAAACCAACTCCAAGAACCCCGCCCCCCGCCAACCACGAGCAGCACTGAACACCTCAGGCTCGCGAGTGCCCCACCACCGCCATGGCCCTCTCTACCCCTTCTTGAATTGACAACATCCACAAATCCAGGCCAATATCGTTCAAATGAACGCCATCACTCCTTCAAAATTTCCAACACCAGCTTCCAACTCAAAGTGGCGAACCGCCACTCCCCGTTACGAGAAACAAAGCTCGCCACAGCCCTGTTTAGCTTAACCCGGGCCCTATTGATACTTTTCATAGAGCGTACTGCCCTCCACGTTTTTCTGGGCACTATGTCGGACCACACCGTAACCATCCCTGGGAAGGATACCCACAACCGTAAAAAATCATACCGTATATCCCGAATTAATTCTCTCACCAGCTTAGACCCCAAATCGTTACCACCCAAATGTACCACTACAATGTCCGGGGAACGATCCAAACTAACCGATCTGGAAAACTCGGTCAAAAACCCATGCCACGACATGCCCCGAAAACCCAACCATCGGACCACCACCGCCTCCCTCTGAAATCCCAATTGCCTACCATCTTGTCTAACATTGGCACGAATCGCCCCCAATGCACAAAAGAATGTCCGAAAATCCACGCCAGAAGTGGGGTCCGACCTGCAAAATACAACGATAATTAATACCCCCACAAATTCAATTACGCACATAAGATAAATAACGATTCGACGACCACCTGCCAATACGACGAATAACCTCCGGACCCAGCCCCAAACCAGCCGCCTCAGATGCTGCCCCAATTCGAAATGAATGCGTCCCAAATGACGAGGGATCCAGGCCTAAAATTGTCAACGCTTGTCTCAATACTGCCGTAAACTGGAACCGCGATAAAAATTCACCCTGACGGTGCCGCAAAAGTGGGCCAGACCTATCTGGATCCAATCCCCAATAATCTTCCAAACACCGATGGGGGCACATCGCCCCCCCAATCACTTTTCCTAAAACCACACGTCTTCCTTTCCCAAACTGATCGGTCTTCGACCGCCGAATCCAAAAGGCAACCCCACCTGACCAAAATTCAATATCCTCCGCCAACAAACCCCCGGCTGTAAACCTGCTAGGGGAAACCAGCTCCCCTATTCTCAACGCCCCAAAAAAAGCCAATGAAAACACCAGTCAAAACAGAACAGCCTCGTAGTCAGAACTGCAAACTTCCCCCAATGCTACTACCAGACGCTCCAACATCCCGAAAGATATGGGCCGTCGAGTATCGCAAGTCGAAAAACACTTCCGAAAACCTTTTAATGCCTGCCGAATCAAGAAGTCCTTAATGACGTCGACGGAACCCTGGAGCTTAAAACCAAAAGCAACGCCAGCTATAAATTTATTCAATTTCGACACAGACCAACCCCATTCCTCCGCCGATCCAATCAAAAGCAAAATCGCCATCACCCTGTCACCATCCAATTCAACTGAACCCAACTGTTCCAACCACCCTTCCCACAAATGCCATGACGCCTCATAACCTGACCACGTCCTTCCGGACACTGAAGACTGTATCAGCCGACCTCCTCGTCCGCAACAATCTGCCACAAATGAAAAGGGCATGTCGTTCCTGCCTCTTCCGCTTCTGGAGCCAACTCCCGGAAACGTTCCCACTGTAAACGAGACAGAGCATCGGCTATAGAATTTTGAACGCCGGGAACATGTACAGCCGAAATCCATGTATTCAACTCCAGGCACCGCAAAACTAACTCCCGAACCAATTTGATTACCGGAGGAGATGATGAAACAGACTATTGATCACTGACACCACACTCGAACTGTCGCAATGAAAACGTATCCGCCTATCTTTAAAAGTACTGCCCCAAATGAACACTGAAACCACAATTGGGAACAGCTCCAACAACGCCAAGTTTTTTGTAAAACCCGCTTCGCGCCTCCAATCAGGCCATCCACCAACACTGCACTTTCCAGCACAATAAGCCCCATATATCCGACACTACCAGCCGCATCCGTAAAAATTTCACAATCAAAATCGTTCAAATCCTCCTGTTGGATCAGGGCCCTACCATTATAGTTATCCAAAAAACGCCTCCAAACCGCCAAATCCTCCCTATGCTCTTTGTTCAAGCGTACAAAATGATGTGCTGAACGCACTCCAGCCGTAGCCCTTGACAATCTCCTACAAAATATCCTGCCCATAGGCATAATACGGCACGCAAAGTTCAACCGCCCCAACAACGACTGTAGCTCTTTCAACGTAACCTTGCGTAACTTCTCGCATCTCAACACCTCTTGCCGTAAAGCCAACAGCTTCTCCTCAGGCAAGCGACACTCCATCTTCTCCGAGTCTATGAGAATGCCTAAAAAACTCAGCACTGTGACAGGTCCCTCTGTTTTATCACGCGCTAAGGGGACACCAAACTGTCCTGCCACCCACTCCATCGTAGCCAACAGATTACCGCACAACAAAGAATCCAAGGGGCCAACAAACAAAAAATCGTCTAAGTAATGAATAACAGACGGAACCTGAGAAACATCCCGAACAACCCACTCCAAAAAAGTACTAAAAGCTTCAAACAGCGAGCAGGAAATTGAACAACCCATAGGCAAACACCTATCCAAATAAATACCCCCGCTCCAAAAACATCCTAACAGCGGGATACTATCGGGGTGAACCGGAAGTAGACGGAAAGCCGATTCAACATCTGTCTTAGCCATTAGTGCACCTTTGCCATACCTACGCACCCATTGCACCGCAGCATCAAAGGAGGTATAAACCACCGAGCAAAGTTCCTCCGCTATCCCGTCATTAACTGACTGGCCCTTTGGATACGACAGATTCTGAATAAGGCGAAACTTATTAGGCTCTTTTTTAGGGACAACCCCAAGAGGCGAAACAACCACCCCCTCCACAGGTAAATAGCTAAACGGCCCCACCATGCGCCCTAACTCAACCTCCTTTGCCAATTTAGCCGTAACCACATCTGCCTGAAGGTTAGCCGACCTCAAATTCTTTTTTGAAAAGGGGATAGCATGAGCCGGATGAGGAATCCTAAAACCCTCCGAAAAACCATCCCACAACAACCTAGCCTTTTCTCTATCCGGATACCTACCTAGATAAGGGGCCATCTTTAGAACCTTCACCGGTGTCACCCCCATGACCGCCTCCCACTGCTGGTTTGCCCCTTGCTTTTTTAAAACACTTGGCCACTCCATGTGAGGCCCCTCCACAGTGGGAACAGAAATGCTTGAACTTGCATGTACTGCCGTATTTGCATTGGCCATCATTAAACTGCCAACATGTCCCTGTTTTGTCCTAAGCCCCTTGTGACCCCTGTCCCCCACTTCCTTGCCCTGACTGCTGACCGCTACTCCCTCCCCCCCCATGAAAGGACTGCCCAAACCGCGTTGGAGCCATTACCTTCAACCACAAACCTATGTCTTTCTGCTCCCATTTTATCTGGGGTCTAATCACCTTCCTTTGCCGAAACTGCTCGTCATAGCGTAACCACGCCTGGCCCCCGTACGCCCTGTATGCTTTCCCTATCGCATCGACATAGCAGAACAAACCTGCACAATTCTCCGGAAACTTTTCACCTATAACACCTGTCAAAATGAAAACGTCTGCAGTATCAATCGCCAACGCCTCTTCTCCTCCTCCTCCTTTTTACTATCCTCCTTCTTACCCTTATCCAGATTGAACTTCTCCAGGGGCAACAGGGAGAAAATCTCTACATATTCATCCTTCCATATTTTTTCTTTTACCTCTTTCTTTAAATGGGCCCCCAACGGCCCCTCAAAACACACATAAACCTCCCCCTTAGCTCTATCATCCAACCTAATCCTGTCCCCTTTATCCTTGTCAGTCTGTACCGACACCGACACCCCTGCCGTCGACGCCTGCTCTACCCCACTAGCCCCACCAGACCCGACTACCACTCCCGAACCCGTACCTGAAGCCGCTGCTCCCGTCTGTCGTCCAGCGCCAGCAGCACCGGCCTGTGGATTCCTGCCGGAGGACAGGCCGGGGAGGGTAGGTGACCGCCAGCCCGCACACTCCGCAGGGTCCCGAGAGGGGCTCCGTGGCCGGCGGTTGCCGCACCCTCCAAGCTCCGGTGACAGGCGCTCCGGAGGACGGGTCCTCCTGGATCTGGTCCCCTGGGCACCCGGACTGCCCAGCAACGACGCCAGCTGGTCCTCCAGCCAGCCTCCGCGCCGCGACCTCGCCATCTCCCTCAGCTGCCCGAGGATTTCATCGACGGAGGCCATCCTGCACGTCTTCTCAGGTCGGATATCTGAAAGTAATGGCCCCCTTTCCCGCACTTTTCCCATAACCCGCCCCATAACTCTGGGCCACCCCCTACTCCTCCCCATCCCTTAAACCAATCCCCTCTCCCTGCATTATTATTTAAAAATTGCTCCCCTGCGTTCCCTTGGCAACGCAGTCATGGGGGGCTTTCTTTAACTCCGTTCCTACAGCCCCCCCTCTAGAGTCTGCTGTTGGCGTGTGTAATAAAGGCAATATGAAAAAAATATCTCTGTTATTGATTAAATAACATATATTTATTTAGCAGTTGCGCGACTAGCGTAAACCCTGCTGAGATATGCTAACATTTCTTTTTACCAGTAATTTTCCTGAATCTGCTGTTGGCAATTGTAATAAAGGTGATATAAAAAAAATTACTCTGCTATTGGTTAAATAGCATATATTTATCTAGCAGATGTGCGACTGGTGTATAACCTGCTGACATATGCAAATGTCATTATTTACCAGTAATTTTCCTGAGTCTGCTGTTGGCCTGTGTAATAAATGCTATATAAATAAATAATTACTCTGCTACTGGTTAAATAGTGTATATTTATCTATCAGTTGTGCAACTGGGCAAAGAATGCTGAGACACGCAAACTTCACTATTTGCCAGTTATTTTCCTGAGTCTACTATTGTTGTTTGTAATAAAGGCGATATGAAAAAATGACTCTGCTGTTGGTAAAATAACGTATATTTATCTAGCAGTTGTGCAACTGGCGCAAAGCCTGCTGAGATACACAAACATCACTATTTACTAGTAATTTTCCTGAGTCTGCTGTTGGTATGTGTAATAAAGGCAATATAAAAAAATACTCTGGTATTCATTAAATAGCATATATTTATCTAGCAGTTATGCAACTGGCGTAAAGCCTGGTGACATGCGTAAATATCACTATTTACCAGTAATTTACCTGCGTCTGCTGTTGGAATGTGTAAAAAAGGCAATATTTTAAAAAATTTGCTATGCTATTGGTGAAATAGCATACATTTATCTAGTAATTGTGATTCTGTTGTAAAGCCTGCCTGACATACGCAAACCTCACTTTTTAGGTGTAATTTACCTGAGTCTGCTATTGTCGTGTGTAAAAAAGCTGATAGCTAAAAAAAAACTACCCACACATTGCTAGATACAGGGAATTAGTATATAACACCTATGTGAGGGTACTAGTGAAAAATAAAACCAGGATTTTTTATTCATAACACAATCTATATGGGAAAGGGTGACGTTAAGGAATGGGTTGTGGGTTTGGTGATGCCCCCCAAGGCATTGTTACAAATCAGAAGGTGACTGTATCTCATTCCAGCTTCCTGTCAAAATTCTGTCTGCATGCTACACCACTGTTGAACTCAGACAAGTTCAAGGATGTTGTGGGATGGATGGCAGAAAAAGTCTCCAGTGTATTGACAAGCAGCAACACCAAGTCTTCCACACAGTCCAGTCTTAGTAGCCAAGAGGCTGGGCCTCACAATCCGCAACCTGTTCCTCCTCCTTCCCCCATCAAGAGTCCCAGGTGACATCTGACTCCAACGCTGGCCACTCCAAGGAACTGTTTACGGTCCCTTGCAATTATTTTGGCCTCTCACCGTGCACGCTTAAAGGGGTTCATGAGGAGGTGAAGTGCAGTGATGCACAAGCATTTGAGCACCCACAGCCAGAAGAAAGCCACATTAGGGAATGTCAAATCATGTCTGAAGAAGTGGAGGATAATGATGATGCACAGTTGCCATCAAGTCAGACTAAAATCGCAACTCAGTAGGAGGATCAGATTGATTAATTGGAAGATGATGTGGTTGATGATGAGGCCAATGATCCAACCTGTTATAGTGGCACACCTAGGGAGCACAGCAGTGCAGAGAGGGATGAATCCGTAGCATGGAAACAGACAAGAAGGGGTAGTGGTTTGATCAGAGGGAAAACTAGGTCAACTGTTCCACAGAGCCTCACCACTTGGCTAGATAACAGGCCAAGGGTGCATTGTTCCCCTGTATACCAGTTTTTTTTCTGAAAGTCATTCAGACAAAACAACTGTAATTTGCAGCATCTGCTATACCAAGCTGAGAAGAGGCAAGAACACGGCCAACCTGAACACCACCAGTATGAAGAATCACCTGGCAGCCAATCACTCCAGTAGGTGGGCTGATCACCTGGGTGCAAAATTGGTGTCTGAAGGTTTAACCACTGCCACTTCCCTTGTGTTATAACCTTCCTAATCTGCTGTCTAGGAAGCAGGCACTGATGTCTCCTGTCCACAACCTGCGATTGCACAGATACAACAGTCAGCAACCACATTCAGTTCGTTGTCCCAGCATAATGTTCAGTTGTCCCTACCCAGACGTTTAACAGGAAGCAGAAATATCCACCCACCCACAGGTCCAAATGCTGAATGCCCACATTGCCTGATTGCTAGGCCTGGAAATGTTACTGTTTTGGCTTGCGGGAACTGAGTCTTTCCATGACCTCTTGGCTGTGGCAGCTGCATGGTACTCGCTTCCCAGCCGCCACTATATTTTGCAGTGTGCCGTCCCAGTGTGCGTTACAGAAGCATGTGTTACACAATATCAGCCATGCTCTGGCCAACACAGTCACAGGGAAGGTCCAACTAACCACAGACACGTGGAAAAGTTCTTGTGGACAGGTACGCAACATTTCCCTGACAGCACACTGAGAGAACCTGATGGAGTCTGGGACAGAGTCAGAGGCTGGGACATCACACATCTCACACACACTAAGAATAGGGGGCACAACTTCCATTAGGGTTTCAGTCTCCTTGTGTGCCAGTTCCTGTGTCTCCTCCTCCTCCTTATCCTCATCACTGGGAGCTCTGCAGCACTGTCTTGCTGAAGGGGTAGCGTGCTGGTACACGTTCCATGCATGGCCCACGTGCTGAACTCGGCTGTGCAGTGGTTTTTAAATAATACTCTGACTTGCCAGACCTACTTGCCAAAGAATGCCTTGTCAGACCCTTTTTCTGAAAGTCATCTCAGGCTTTCACCGGTCTGGCTGCACTGCAGCAGCACTTTAATTTGCATCATCCCCGACTGATTTGTGACCTGCCCACATGCTGGAATTCGACCTTTCATATGTTGGCAAGGCTTAGTGAGCAGCAGAGGGCAGTCTCTGAACTCCAGCCTCTGAATGCCCGACAGAGTAACACTCAGCCCCCACACAGAACAATGTTATGGCTGGCAATCAGGCAACACAGCGTGCAGTAATCAGCGCACATACAGAGATCTGGCAATAACCAAAAACAATAGGACGAGCTCTGAGACGTGGAATCTCTGTAGACTGCAGTACCTGATCTATCCTCACACAACTATAAGCAGCAGTGGATTGCGCCTAACAACTACCTATGCAACTCGGCACTGCCTGAGGAGCTGACTAGCCTGAAGATAGAAATACAAGCCTGACTTACCTCAGAGAAATACCCCAAAGGAATAGGCAGCCCCCCACATATAATGACTGTTAGCAAGATGAAAAGACAAACGTAGGAATGAAATAGATTCAGCAAAGTGAGGCCCGATATTCTAGACAGAGCGAGGATAGCAAAGAGAACTATGCAGTCTACAAAAAACCCTAAAACGAAAACCACGCAAAGGGGCAAAAAGACCCACCGTGCCGAACTAACAGCACGGCGGTGCACCCCTCTGCTTCTCAGAGCTTCCAGCAAAAGACAATAGCAAGCTGGACAGAAAAAAACAGAAAACAAACTAGAAGCACTTATCTAGCAGAGCAGCAGGCCCAAGGAAAGATGCAGTAGCTCAGATCCAACACTGGAACATTGACAAGGAGCAAGGAAGACAGACTCAGGTGGAGCTAAATAGCAAGGCAGCCAACGAGCTCACCAAAACACCTGAGGGAGGAAGCCCAGAGACTGCAATACCACTTGTGACCACAGAAGTGAACTCAGCCACAGAATTCACAACAGTACCCCCCCCCTTGAGGAGGGGTCACCGAACCCTCACCAGAACCCCCAGGCCGACCAGGATGAGCCACATGAAAGGCACGAACAAGATCTGGGGCATGGACATCAGAGGCAAAAACCCAGGAATTATCTTCCTGAGCATAACCCTTCCATTTGACCAGATACTGGAGTTTCCGTCTAGAGACACGAGAATCCAAAATCTTCTCCACAATATACTCCAATTCCCCCTCCACCAAAACAGGGGCAGGAGGCTCCACAGATGGAACCATAGGTGCCACGTATCTCCTCAACAACGACCTATGGAATACATTATGTATGGAAAAGGAGTCTGGGAGGGTCAGACGAAAAGACACCGGATTGAGAATCTCAGAAATCCTATACGGACCAATAAAACGAGGTTTAAATTTAGGAGAGGAAACCTTCATAGGAATATGACGAGAAGATAACCAAACCAAATCCCCAACACGAAGTCGGGGTCCCACACGGCGTCTGCGATTAGCGAAAAGCTGAGCCTTCTCCTGGGACAAGGTCAAATTGTCCACTACCTGAGTCCAGATCTGCTGCAACCTGTCCACCACAGAATCCACACCAGGACAGTCCGAAGACTCAACCTGTCCTGAAGAGAAACGAGGATGGAACCCAGAATTGCAGAAAAATGGAGAGACCAAGGTAGCCGAGCTGGCCCGATTATTAAGGGCGAACTCAGCCAACGGCAAAAATGACACCCAATCATCCTGGTCAGCGGAAACAAAACATCTCAGATATGTTTCCAAGGTCTGATTGGTTCGTTCGGTCTGGCCATTAGTCTGAGGATGGAAGGCCGAGGAGAAAGATAGGTCAATGCCCATCCTACCACAAAAGGCTCGCCAGAACCTCGAGACAAACTGGGAACCTCTGTCAGAAACAATATTCTCAGGAATGCCATGCAAATGAACCACATGCTGGAAGAACAAAGGCACCAAATCAGAGGAGGAAGGCAATTTAACCAAGGGCACCAGATGGACCATTTTAGAAAAGCGATCACAGACCACCCAAATGACCGACATTTTTTGAGAAACGGGAAGGTCAGAAATGAAATCCATCGAAATATGTGTCCAAGGCCTCTTCGGGACCGGCAAGGGCAAAAGCAACCCACTGGCACGTGAACAGCAGGGCTTAGCCCTAGCACAAATTCCACAGGACTGCACAAAAGCACGCACATCCCGTGACAGAGATGGCCACCAGAAGGATCTAGCAACCAACTCCCTGGTACCAAAGATTCCTGGATGACCGGCCAGCACCGAACAATGAAGTTCAGAGATAACTTTACTAGTCCACCTATCAGGGACGAACAGTTTCTCGACCGGACAACGATCAGGTTTATTAGCCTGAAATTTCTGCAACACTCTCCGCAAATCAGGGGAGATGGCAGACACAATGACTCCTTCCTTGAGGATACTCGCCGGCTCAGATAACCCCGGAGAGTCGGGCACAAAACTCCTAGACAGAGCATCCGCCTTCACATTTTTAGAGCCCGGAAGGTATGAAATCACAAAATCAAAACGAGCAAAAAATAACGACCAACGGGCCTGTCTAGGATTCAAGCGCTTGGCAGACTCGAGATAAGTCAAGTTCTTATGATCAGTCAATACCACCACGCGATGCTTAGCACCCTCAAGCCAATGACGCCACTCCTCGAATGCCCACTTCATGGCCAGCAACTCTCGGTTGCCCACATCATAATTACGCTCAGCAGCAGAAAATTTCCTGGAAAAGAAAGCACATGGTTTGAACACTGAGCAACCAGAACCTCTCTGTGACAAAACCGCCCCTGCACCAATCTCAGAAGCATCAACCTCGACCTGGAACGGAAGAGAAACATCAGGTTGACACAACACAGGGGCACAGCAAAAACGACGCTTCAACTCCTGAAAAGCTTCCACGGCAGCAGAAGACCAATTAACCAAATCAGCACCCTTCTTGGTCAAATCGGTCAATGGTCTGGCAATGCTAGAAAAATTACAGATGAAGCGACGATAAAAATTAGCAAAGCCCAGGAATTTCTGCAGACTTTTTAGAGATGTCGGCTGAGTCCAATCCTGGATGGCCTGAACCTTAACCGGATCCATCTCGATAGTAGAAGGGGAAAAGATGAACCCCAAAAATGAAACTTTCTGCACACCGAAGAGACACTTTGATCCCTTCACGAACAAGGAATTAGCACGCAGTACCTGGAAAACCATTCTGACTTGCTTCACATGAGACTCCCAATCATCTGAGAAGATCAAAATGTCATCCAAGTAAACAATCAAGAATTTATCCAGATACTCACGGAAAATGTCATGCATAAAAGACTGAAAAACAGATGGAGCATTGGCAAGTCCGAACGGCATCACCAGATACTCAAAATGACCCTCGGGCGTATTAAATGCCGTTTTCCATTCATCTCCCTGCCTGATTCTCACCAGATTATACGCACCACGAAGATCAATCTTAGTAAACCAACTAGCCCCCTTAATCCGAGCAAACAAGTCAGAAATCAATGGCAAGGGATACTGAAACTTAACAGTGATCTTATTAAGAAGGCGGTAATCAATACATGGTCTTAGCGAACCATCCTTCTTGGCTACAAAAAAGAACCCTGCTCCCAATGGTGACGACGATGGGCGAATATGTCCCTTCTCCAGGGACTCCTTCACATAACTGCGCATAGCGGTGTGTTCAGGTACGGACAAATTAAATAAACGACCCTTAGGGAATTTACTACCAGGAATCAAATCGATAGCACAATCACAATTCCTATGCGGAGGTAGGGCATCAGACTTGGACTTTTCAAATACATCCTGAAAGTCCGACAAGAACTCTGGGATGTCAGAAGGAATGGATGACGAAATAGACAAAAATGGAACATCACCATGTACTCCCTGACAACCCCAGCTGGTTACCGACATAGAGTTCCAATCCAATACTGGATTATGGGTTTGTAGCCATGGCAACCCCAACACGACCACATCATGCAAATTATGCAGTACCAGAAAGCGAATAACTTCCTGATGTGCAGGAGCCATGCACATGGTCAGCTGGGCCCAGTACTGAGGCTTATTCTTGGCCAAAGGTGTAGCATCAATTCCTCTCAACGGAATAGGACACCGCAAAGGCTCCAAGAAAAATCCACAACGTTTAGCATAATCCAAATCCATCAGATTCAGGGCAGCGCCTGAATCCACAAACGCCATGACAGAATACGATGACAAAGAGCACATTAAGGTAATGGACAAAAGGAATTTGGACTGTACAGTACCAATAACGGCAGAGCTATCGAACCGCCTAGTGCGTTTAGGACAATTAGAAATAGCATGAGTAGAATCACCACAATAGAAACACAGTCTGTTCAGACGTCTGTGTTCTTGCCGTTCTACTTTAGTCATAGTCCTGTCGCACTGCATAGGCTCAGGTTTACTCTCAGGCAGTACCGCCAGATGGTGCACAGATTTACGCTCGCGCAAGCGACGACCGATCTGAATGGCCAAGGACATAGACTCATTCAAACCAGCAGGCATAGGAAATCCCACCATTACATCCTTAAGAGCTTCAGAGAGACCCTTTCTGAACAAAGCCGCTAGTGCAGATTCATTCCACAGAGTGAGTACTGACCATTTCCTAAATTTCTGACAATATACTTCTACATCATCCTGACCCTGGCATAAAGCCAGCAGATTTTTCTCAGCCTGATCCACTGAATTAGGCTCATCGTAAAGCAATCCGAGCGCCAGGAAAAATGCATCAACATTACTCAATGCAGAATCTCCTGGTGCAAGAGAAAACGCCCAGTCCTGTGGGTCGCCGCGCAAAAAAGAAATAATAATCAAAACCTGTTGAATAGGATTACCAGAAGAATGAGGTTTCAAGGCCAAAAATAGCTTACAATTATTTCTGAAGCTCAGGAACTTAGTTCTGTCACCAAAAAACAAATCAGGAATCGGAATTCTTGGTTCTAGCATCGATTTCTGATCAATAGTATCTTGAATCTTTTGTACATTTACAACGAGATTATCCATTGAGGAGCACAGAGCCTGAATATCCATGTCCACAGCTGTGTCCTGAAGCACTCTAATGTCTAGGGGAAAAAAAAGACTGAAGACAGAGCTAAGAAAAAAAAATGATGTCAGGATTTCTTTTTTCCCTCTATTGGGAATCATTCGTGTGTCTCCTTGTACTGTTATGGCTGGCAATCAGGCAACACAGCGTGCAGTAATCAGCGCACATACAGAGATCTGGCAATAACCAAAAACAATAGGACGAGCTCTGAGACGTGGAATCTCTGTAGACTGCAGTACCTGATCTATCCTCACACAACTATAAGCAGCAGTGGATTGCGCCTAACAACTACCTATGCAACTCGGCACTGCCTGAGGAGCTGACTAGCCTGAAGATAGAAATACAAGCCTGACTTACCTCAGAGAAATACCCCAAAGGAATAGGCAGCCCCCCACATATAATGACTGTTAGCAAGATGAAAAGACAAACGTAGGAATGAAATAGATTCAGCAAAGTGAGGCCCGATATTCTAGACAGAGCGAGGATAGCAAAGAGAACTATGCAGTCTACAAAAAACCCTAAAACGAAAACCACGCAAAGGGGCAAAAAGACCCACCGTGCCGAACTAACAGCACGGCGGTGCACCCCTCTGCTTCTCAGAGCTTCCAGCAAAAGACAATAGCAAGCTGGACAGAAAAAAACAGAAAACAAACTAGAAGCACTTATCTAGCAGAGCAGCAGGCCCAAGGAAAGATGCAGTAGCTCAGATCCAACACTGGAACATTGACAAGGAGCAAGGAAGACAGACTCAGGTGGAGCTAAATAGCAAGGCAGCCAACGAGCTCACCAAAACACCTGAGGGAGGAAGCCCAGAGACTGCAATACCACTTGTGACCACAGAAGTGAACTCAGCCACAGAATTCACAACAGAACAAGTGTCGAGTGGGTGTAGATCACTGTCATAAGGGAGGTTCTTCAAAACTTTGAGTACTGCACCAAGATGGTGACGCTATTATCAGTGTAACCATACCACTGCTCTGTCTATTAAAATGTTAGCTGCAGAATCTCAAAGAGGAAGCTTTGAATGCCGAACAGGTGGCTGTGGAGCAAGATTTTACATTGCCTTATACCACACAGTCCACCCTCAGACAATATTATCAGGCCACATTGGGTAATGATGAGGAACAGGAGGAACAGGAGTATTTGGGCTGTGCTACAGAGAGGATACCCAATCCCAGCATCATGCTTGTCCAGTATGGATGGCCGGAGGAGGAGGAGGCGAGGCTTTGTGAGGAGGAGAGGATGACTAGTGACCGTCCTGGTGGGGATACTGAAGGTTTGACTCTTTGTAGTCTGCTACACATGGCACAGTTCATGTCCAGATGCCTTTCCCAAGACCTTCACATGAAAGACATTTTGTTCACCATAAAATACTGGCTGTGCACCTTTCTTGACCCACGACACAAGGAGAAATTTCTTTCCCTCATGTCGGAGGTAGGCGTGCCATTTTCAGTGCATGCATGCCAGAGGGCCATTGTTAAAGTGTTGCTGAAAAGATTACCCTCTGACAACGCTGCTGGCAGAGGTTACCACCTCTTTTCACCCACGCGGATTAGAGGGGAGGGACATGCACACAAGGTACAACTCAGGCGGGGGGAAAATGTCCACAAACTGGACCATTTTCATGAAACAGTCACATCAGCACAGACTCTCTGTGGGTCTAACTATGACAAGAAGGGAGAAGTTGACCAAGATGGCGAAGGAGTACTGAAGTGACCATACCAGGATTCTTCCTGATTCTTAAGTGCCTTTTAACTATTGGTTGTCCAAGCTGCACACTTGGCCCGACCTCTCGTTGTACACCTTGGAAGTGCTGCCATGACCTGCTGCAAGTGTGTTGTCTAAGCGGGTTTTTAGTTTGGCCGGTGCAATCATAACAGATAGGCACACACTCTTGTCAATTGAAAATGCAGACAGGCTGACTCTTCTAAAATTGACAAAGGGCAGGATTTCCTCCATCTTTGTAAATCCTACGAATGACAGCAACCTAACGTAAATGCACCACAAATGTTCTTTTTTGTTTGTTGTCTTAACATCCATCCCTTACCATCCAAACCCATTTTATTCTGGAAATCACGCCCTACTCCTCCTGCTTATGCAAATAGTACTTAGTGGTCATATTTGTGAACCCTCGGTGGGCAATGTTTTTAGTTTTGCAAACCTTTCTACATTGTGTAATGGCGAAACTTGTACTCCCTATCTCTAGCAATTATAATAACGGCAAAATTTATTGTGAGGTTCTCATCACGGTCTCTTTCAATGTGTATGACACAGACCCCTTGTGTAACTTTTGGAAACCTTTGTACATTGTGCTTAGGTTTCACTGCACCTGCTGGACCTCTGAAAATGTGAAGCGAGGGCCGCATAATGACATGACGGTAGACATGGTGGTGGTGGCAGGTGAAGCCAAAACTCAAATGGGCATGTTTGAGGTGGCATTGTAAAGTGCTGTAGAATATGTATTCCACTATCTAGCTAACAATTTTGAATGAGAGTGGGACATCCCAAATGTAGGAGTGAGAGATCTCCCAAATGTATGATACAGGACAACTTGAGGGCCCTTCCCAAACTTAGGTTTCAAGGCACTTGCTGGCCCTCTGAAAATGTGAAGCAAGGGTCGCATAATGACATGGCGGTGGACGTGGTGGAGGTGGCAGGAGAAGCCAAATTTAAAAAAAATTCAAATGGGCATGTTTTAGCTGGCATTGTAAAGTGCTTTGGAACATGTATTCTACTATCTAGCTAACAATTTTGAATGAGGGAGGGACCTCCCAAATGTAGGAGTGAGAGCCCTCACAAATGTAAATGGAAAAACTAAAGCCAAAACGCTACATTTGAACATATGCTAAAGGGGAGGTATATAAATTTTTTTTATATATTTTGCGTTATATATAAGTAACTATGAAGGAAAAAATGTTTCTTTGTCATGATTCCTCTGCTCAGAGTGTCTGGGACTCTGTAATGGACAGCTCTGTCATCTTATCCTGTGCTGGGGCGTGCTGAGCTGTCGGTGCTTTGATTGACAGCTCGGTTGACCTATCTGATTGCAAGTAGCAGAGATTTCCACAGGTGCTCCATGTTCTTGGTAATTGCCCTGCTATTTAGGTGAGCAGTCTGGCTCAGATTATTGCCAGTCAAAAGCTTGTTCTAAGCTTGTGCTCTCTGGTGTGTTCGCCTGTATCCTGTGCTGTAAGTTCTGATCTTCTTCTGCTGCTGACCTTTGGACTGTGTTCAGACAACCCGTTGTTATTGCCCCTTTGAATCTGATATTCTGTTGCTGACCTTTGGACCGTGTTCAGACTACCCGTTTGTTATTAATCCTTTGCATCTGATATTCTGTTGCTGACCTTTGGACTGTGTTCAGACTACCCATTTGTTATTGCCCCTTTGCTTATCCGCTATTTCTCTCGTATTCTGACCCTGGCATGTGACCTGATTTGCGACTTCATATTTTCCATTGGTTTAGTAGGTGATCGTTTGGTATTGACCCCGGAACGTCTGACTGCGCTGATTCACAGCCTAGCCGTGGGTAGTGACTAGTGTCACATTTTGACTGGCCACAAAAGTACTTTTTTTTTTCTTCACCAATGGATCCTATTTGTGCAATTAGGTGGCAAATCTGACCAGATTGTTCAGGATCTCAGAAGGGAACACCAGAAACTAGAATCTACACAGTCCTCAGCATTCTCTTTGTCACCACTGCCCCAGAATGGTCTTCCGATGATGCCTTTTTTGATGTCTTAAAGATGATCTATGACAAACCTGACAGGGCCTATGTCGCAGAATCTAAGATCATGAGCGTGACGTAGGGGCCCCACCACAGAGCTCTGAGTTCCGGCAATGGTCCTCTGAGGTTTTGTGGAATGATGCAATTCTCAGGTGTCAGGTTCACCGTGGACTTTCTGATACCCTAAAGGACTCTCTGGCCTTCCATACTCCACCCTGTTCCCTGGGGGACGCCATGACCCATGCCATTCGAATGGATCGCTGAATTTGTGAGAGACGTAATGAACAACAGGGGGTTTAAGTCGTCCTGCCCAAGTCTGTTCACTTGCCTAAGACGGAATCCATGGCAGTTGGAACAGCCCACTCTCGAGTCGTGGAGAAGAGATGTTGGCATGATCTTGGACTTTGCCTTTATTGTGGTCGTGCTGGACATTTCCTCAAAGACTGCTCCATTTGCTCTGAAGCCAGTAAGCCGTCGGGAAATGTCTAAGTCTGGGTGACATTCGAGGAGGTCACCCAGACTTCCAGGTACCCTTTTACTCCCCAGATAAAGTATTGCTGAATGTGGTTATCTGCTCTTGCTTTCATTGACTGTGGATATGCTGCCATTTTTAGTGATTCTGGACTGGCTCTTAAATTAAGATTAGGAACAGTTAGATTGGAAAGACCTATTCAAATTGTCGCCATTGACAGGACACCATTATTTCAGAACTTAGTCCAGCTGGTAACCGTGGAATTCACACTTAGAGTGGGAACACTTCACTTTGAGTTGATCTCTTGCTATGTGTTGGATAATTTACCTGCTGGGTTAGTGTTGGGATTTCCATGGCTGCAAATCCATAATCCTGTTTTTGATTGGTGTCGGAATGATATTGTTAAATTGAGTTCCTACTGTCATAAGAAATGTCTTAGCTCTGTACAAATTTGCTCCTCTAGTCTGGAGGGTCTGCTGGCTTGCCTTAAAACTTCGGGGATGTGTTTTCGGAGAAAGAGGCTGAGGTATTACCACCCCATCATCCTTATAATTGTGCTATAAATCTTTTTCCTAATGCCAAATTGCCTAAAGCTTGGCTCTATAACTTGTCGAGACCTGAATAGACTGCTATGAAGGAATATATAAATGAAAGATAATGGGAGGGTCATATCCATTATTCCTCCTCACCTGTAGCTATGGGGTTCTTTTTTGTGAAAAACATAGATGGTGGCCTTCATCCTTGCCTCAATTTCAGTGAACTGAACAAAATTACAGTTAAGAATACTTACCCGCTTCCACTTATCCCTGACCTATATAATCAGCTTACGAGGGCAAAATGGTTTTACCAGCTTTACTGTTAGCTGGAAAATTGGGGCAATAACATTTGACATCACCATTTCCCTCCCCTTTTGGGTGTTCCAGTACCCCTGGGGCAGAATGAAGAGTAGCATCACAGGGCAGTGCCATTTTATGGGTGACTGCCCTGTGATTTACTATCACCAGCAGTTACTGCATCGGAAGCACAGCTTGTTTACAGAGGAGCAGAAGACAGTGGACTCAGCAGCATTGTGGACTGGAGGATGAGTGAAGACATCTGTTGTGTATGGAGCGGCATTGTCTGAGCAGGAGCTGTGGCTCATCCCTCGATAAGATAAGGCCGGCGTCACACTTAGCATATGAAAAAGCGATACGATTCTCTTGGCCAAGAGTTGCACAAATGTTCTCCGTATGGTCATCCGTGTGTAATCCGTTTGCTATGCGATAATGTGATTTCCTCGCATCTATGTATCCGTATGACATCGGTATGACATCCGTATGACATGCGTATGGCTTTACATTTCTCATTGCTTTTCCCCAATGAATTTAATGACTCAATGGGCTGAAATGGGGAAAATGTGTGCGTATTTCTTGCAAGTCACGGCGAGACTCGTCCGACATATACTCGTAAAATTGCAGGATGCTGCGATTTAACTCGCACGCTGAATACGGCCAAGAAAATAAACTGTGATGTAGGTTCTGTAGAAGGACGTAGATCTGGGGATTTATTATGATGGAATATGAACTGGATGGACAAATGTCTTTTTTCGGCCTTACTAACTATGTTACTATGTTACTATGTGAGCTTCCCTATAGATTAAAGGGAACCTGTCACCCCCAAAATCGGAGATGAGCTAAGCCCACCGGCATCAGGGGCTTATCTACAGCATTCTGTAATGCTGTATATAAGCCACCGATGTATCCTGAAAGATGAGAAAAAGAGGTTAGATTATACTCACCCGGGGGCGGTACCGCTGCGGTCCGATCTGATGGGTGGTGCAGTCCTGTCCGGGGCCTCCCATCTTCTTACGATGACGTCCTCTTCTTGAGTATAATCTAACCTCTTTTTCTTATCTTTCAGGTTACATCGGGGGCTTATCTACAGAATGCTGTAGATAAGCCCCTGATGCTGGTGGGCTTAGCTCATCTTTGATTTTTGGGGGTGACAGGTTCCCTTTAATACTGGTCCGAGTGCTAGGTGATTTTTTTATCGCATAGCACTCATCCATATTATACGCTAGTGTGACTTTGGCCTAAGAAGGAGCTGCATGTCTTCAGTGAATTGCCAGGCATTGTGGAGAGGGGTGAGAGATACATGTAGCCTGGCTGAGAGGGCTCCATGAAAATGGTAGCAGAACACTCCCATTACTGTCAATTGTGCAGCCCACCGTGCCCAGTTCACAGCAGTGACAGCTCCATTATAATAGTTAGGGTCAGCGTCCATCTCTTATCTCATATGACCATGGGCTGCCCTATTATGACACTGAAAGTGTCGTGCTGCTACTGTGAAAGCAAGATGTCAGCCCCCAGTGCCTTCTTTAAACTCCTATAACGCACAAAATATGTTTAAAATGCAATCAAAACTTGGTTATAACAGCATTTATGCTACATTAAATGGATTTATTAATGATCTACAAACGCGGTACCTTCCCTTTAATAAGTAGGCTGTTCATGTTTGTGTGTATATATTTAAGGAGTGACTGAGTGTTTATGTTGTATGTATGTGTAAGTGTGCTGAGCTTTGTATGATGTTCCACTGTGTTCTGTATGTCTATTTTAATGTATCACTCTGTGTGTGTAGCAGCAAACATTTGTTAAAGCAGCACCCCAGTGGTTTTTTTTAGTGCAGTGATAGAGTCGTGCTAGTATTGTACCAGCCGCCACCTTCATCTTTTATCCGCACCTTTCTAGCTGGTCTCCAGCAGTTTGTGACCTGCTGAATAGCTCCAGTGTTTAATGGATGAGCCGGAGGTCACTTTTCACCATACTGTAGGTCCTCGTCCTGGCTCTCATAGATATGCATTTAGAGCTTGAGTCTGTTAATTTTGACTTCCGGTCAGTCAGAAGTTGAAGTCATAGATGGTGGCTCAAGACCAGAGCAGGGCCGGGAAGAGCTGAAGATAGCAGGTGGTGAGTATATTAAGTGCAGGAATTTTACACTAGCAGCACAACTCTAGAGCTGCAATAAAAACAAATGCTGAAGCGGTGCTTTAAAAAACAAATGCATATAATTCCCTAATAACTTCCCTCTCCAACATCACTGAAGGATAACTTACCTCCTTTCCAAATCACACCTCACCACCTGTGCACTTGACCCCATCCCTTCCCACCTGCTCCCCAACCTCATTAACATGCTCATTCTAGCCCTAACCCATTTCTTCAACCTATCGCTATCTTCTGCTACTTTCCCCTCTGCCTTCAAACATGCCACCATCACACCCATTTTTAAAAAAGCTAACCTTGACCCAACAGCTATGCCCAGCTATCCCCCATATCACTGCTCCAGTTTGCTTCCAAACTCCTTGAGCAGCATGTCCATGCTCAACTTTCCTCCTACCTCTCATCTAACTCTCTCCTTGACAACCTCCAATCTGGCTTCCGCCCCACCACTCCACCGAACCTGCTCTGACCAAAATTACTAATGACTTACTAACAGCCAAAGTTAACAGACAGTTCTCCATCCTCCTCCTTCTCGACCTGTCCTCTGCTTTCGACACAGTCAACCACTGCCTACTGCTACAGCTTCTTTCTTCCCTTGGCATCCAAGGCCTTGCCCTGTCCTGGATTGCCTCATACCTTTCCGACTGCACATTTAGCGTTTCCCACTCCCACACTACCTCCTCATCCTGCCCTCTCTCTGTTGGAGTCCCTCAAGGCTCTGTCCTAGGGCCCCTACTTTTTTCCATCTATACCCTTGGCCTAGGACAACTCATAAACTCCCATGGCTTCCAGTACCACCTGTATGCGGACGACACTCAGATCTACCTCTCTGGCCCAGATGTCACCTCTCTGCTGTCCAGAATCTTGGAGTGTCTATCAGCCATATCCTTCTTCAACTCTCGCTTCCTAAAACTTAATGTAGACAAAACCGAACTCATCATCTTTCCCCCATCTCGCATATTTCCCCTACCCGATCTATCTATTATGGTAAACGCTCTCTCCCGCACCTGAAATCTGCTGTCTCTGGGTAACTCAACTCTGCGATGTCCTGCAAACCGCACGTCCAAACTCTTGCCACCTCCTGTCTCCTGCAACTCAAAAATATTGCCAGAATCTGTCCCTTTCTCAGCCCACAATCTGCTAAAACTCTTTTGCATGCCCTCATCAACTCCCGCCTCGATTACTGCAACACCCTCCTCTGTGGCATCCCGGCTAACTCTCTTGTACCACTCCAGTCTGTCCTCAACTCTGCTGCCTGGCTAATCCACCTCTCTCCTCGCTACTCCCGTGTTTCTCCCCTCTTTAAATCCCTCCACTGGCTCCCAATTCCCCAACGAATACAGTTCAAATTACTAACACTGATCTACAAAGCCATCCACAACCTGTCCCCTCCCTATATCTCTGAACTAATCTCTCCCTCATATAATCTTCAATCCTCTCAAGACCTCCTACTCTCCTCCATACTTATTCATTCCTCACACAACCGCCTCCAAGATTTCTCCTGAATATCCCCCATCCTCTGGAATTCCACGCCTCAACACGTCCGATTATCTGCCACCCTCGGATCCTTCAGATGGACCTTAAAACCCATCTCTTCAGGAAAGCCTATAGCCTGCAATAACCATTCTGCCGCCTCACCACCACCCAAGCTGCCGCCTCACCAACCACCTGAGTTGCCGCGTCACCAACCACCCGAGTTGCCGCATCACCAACCACCCGAGCTGCCGCCTCACCTCCGCCAGAGCTGCCGCCTCACCACCACCAGAGCTGCCGTCTCATCACCACCACTAGAGCTGCCGCTTCACCACCACCAAAGCTGCCGTACTCCCGACCTTCTGTCTCTTCTCCAACATCCCGCAGAATGTAAGTCCGCAAGGACAGGGTCCTCTCCCCTCTGTACCAGTCTGTCATTGCAAATTTGTTTACTGTAAACAATATCTACTGTATAACCCTGTATGTAACCCCTTTTCTCATGTACAGCACCATGTAATTAATGGTGCTATATAAATAAATAATAATAATAATATTTGTGGTATATTTAATAACCTGTAACACCACATACATCATTTAAAAATTTGTGTATATTTTACTCTACAGGAGAAGGGGATGCATTTGTATGTAATTTCTACACTGTTTCTGCATAATCCATTTTTCTTTTATTTCTTTATTTTTTATGGCTGAAGATAATATTTTTGTTCAGTATTTCATTTGCATTTTTTTCTTAAAATGATGCATACTTTTTAAATGCAGCAATTTTCAAATAATTTAAGTGTGATTTGGTTTGTTCTCATATCGATATAATCGGCTTGGTTTTGTTGCCATTTCTGTGTAGTAAACCTGGTTCTGGTATTCTGTTATTTGTAGCAGTGTAATACGTTGTTTCTGCGACCAGATCACATTTTAAGGCTAGTTTCCCATTTGCGTTAGAATGCGCAGCCTTTAATCCGCAACCGCAAATGGTGCAAAAACCGCTTTGAAACGCCTACAAACGCAGTGTTTTTTAGACGCATACCTTAATGCATGCGTTTAAAAAATGCAGCATTTTCACGCTTTTCCATGCGTTTTGCATGTGTTTGCATTTTTTGTACGCATGGTGAAAAATTTAACAGAAACAAAATCTAGATAAACAGACACCACCAATGGGACTACAGTGGGCGTGTATTATGGGATATCTATATACAGTATATAGTAAAAACAAGAACAATAATCTTAAATGATACAAGTCATGACTGGTACAGGAGGAGAGAGGTCCCTGCCCGCGAGGGCTCACAATCTACAAGGGATGGGTGAGGATACAGTAGGTGAGGATAGAGCTGGTCATGCAGCGGTTTGGTGGATCCGTGGTTACTACAGGTTGTAGGCTTGCCGGAAGAGGTAGGTCTTCAGGTTCTTTTTGAAGGTTTTGATGGTAGGCGAGAGTCTGATATGTTGTGGTAGAGAGTTCCAGATTAATGGGTGATGTGTGAGAGAAATCTTGTATGCAATTGTGGGAAGAGGAGATAAGAGTGGAGTAGAGAAGGAGATCTTGTGAGGATCGGAGGTTGCGTGCAGGAAAGTACCGGGAGACGAGGTCACAGATGTATGGAGGAGACAGGTTGTGGATGGCTTTGTATGCCATGGTTATGGTTTTGAACTGGAGTCTCTGGATAATGGGGAGCCAGTGAAGGGATTCACAGAGGGGAGAGGCCAGAGACTTGTGGGGGGATGGTGGATTAGTCAGGCAGAATAGATTGGAGGGGTGCGAGAGTGTTTGAGGGGAGGCCACAGAGCTGGAGTTTGCAGTAGTCAAGGCAGAAGATGATGAGGACATGGACTAGGGTTTTTGCAGATTCTTGGTTGAGGAATGTACAGATCCGTGAAATATTTTTGAGTTGAAGTCAGCACGAAGTATTTGATTGTATGCTGCTGACCTGTATTGACACTATCTAGAGAGAAAGATTACAGAAGTTACAAGAAGTGGGCCTGTGTTCTTAAAAATGCCAAGGCTGAATTTCAGTCCAAGTCTGGCCCTGGGATGAACAAATGGATGGGGAAAGGATTGGTGTAATCTTGTTATTTTGATAGGTTAAAAGGACTCTCCGGTGTCATTTACATACATATTTGGAAGTGAGTGGTTCTGATGGCCTGCTGTCTAAGCATACCTACTTTTACACGTGCAAGAAAGCTGCCTATCTGTCACCTGTCCCTTCAGGTATCTGTAGATGTGATGATAATGCTGCTCAGCTTGCAATGTGGAAGTAAGTATCCCTGAACAAATCCTTTAATATACCAGGGGTGCCATTTATGTCTCACGTGGTTGACCATAATATTTTTGCCTTTGAAGAGAACACTACCAGCATGTCCTGAGTTTCTGCAGCTCATAGGGCATGCCAAGAGATATAGGTCACTATAGGGGTATAGAGTGATTTCCTTTGTTATATAGTGACAGAGGAACGGAGTGGACACATTGTTTTAACTTTTTTAACTATAACTTAGTAATGCTTTCCTTTGACACTTGCTTTCTGTTTAATTACAACTCTGATGTTTGCTTCTGACAAAGCTCCTTGTGCTCACGCTGCTTGCCAATGCCTTCAGTCTCTGATCTGCTGCTTCTTTACACAGGAGGAAGTAGGCAGGCTACCATCATCATGCATGAGTTTCAGTAACATAATATGGAGGCAGGGACAGCGTGTTATGCCATTCTGTGCTGCCCTGATGATTTCAGCAAAGCTAATGATGCCTGGCGTGCAAGCAGCTGTAGAAAGCAGTGCATTAACCACTGGCAGAATGGAAAGGACAGCAGATCAAGCTGCCCATTACATGGATTGGCCAATCTGACATTTTCCGGAATTGCCATATGGCCTGTTTGGCCCTGCTTTTGACCCCAAGAGTTATAAGTAGCTGTATTTTCTTTTGTGACCTTCTCCTAAGGTAGGATACTTTACAGATTTACAAGTCTTATGACAAAGAAGTCCTGCCACTTCTGAAGACGTAACTGCTTTTCTCCAGGTAGAAGTATATACACTGCTCAAAAAAATAAAGGGAACTTTAAAATGCCACATCCTAGATATCACTGAATGAAATATTTCAGTTGCAAATCTTTATTCATTAGATAGTGGAATGCTTTGAGACCAATAAAACATAAAAATGATCAATATAAATTAATATCCAATGGATGTCTGGCTTTGGGATAATACTCAAAATCAAAGTGGAAAATCAAATTACAGGCTGATCCAACTTCAGTGGAAATACCACAAGACAAGGAAATGATGCTCAGTAGTGTGTGTGGCCCCCATGTGCCTATATGACCTCTATACAATGCCTAGCCATGCTCATGATGAACCAGAAACACATGGGCTACTTGCACATTGAACAAGTCTGTAGGAACATGTTCACACACCACCAAGAAACTTGAAGACACAAAAGAGCACAATGAGGCCAAAAATACTCTGTTGTAAAAAAAATCACAGTAATAAGCAAGTGCTAGTCAAAAGATGGCAAAAACAAGGTATATAGTTGATACTTTTTTTTGCAAAAAAATGTATACTAAGCTGCTCCACCAATCATCAAGGTATACAAATATAGAGCAGTCCTAACTAATGTACACCGTTCTCTCCTGGTTCTCCTCCTATCTCTCTGACCGATCCTTCACTGTATGTTTTGCTGGTTCCTCCTCCTCTCACCTTCCCCTTACTGTTGGGGTTCCTCAAGGATCAGTCCTAGGCCCCCTCCTCTTCTCGTTGTATACTGCCCCTATTGGACAAACAATCAGTAGATTTGGTTTCCAGTACCATCTCTATGCTGACGACACCCAATTATACACCTCTTCTCCTGTTGTCACGCCGACCTTTTTAGAAAACACCAGGGATTGTCTTACCGCTGTCTCTAACATCATGTCCTCCCTCTATCTGAAACTAAACCTGTCAAAAACTGAACTCCTCATGTTCTCTCCCTCTACTAACCTACCTTTGCCTTACATTGCCATCTCCGTGTGCGGTTCCACCATTACTCCAAAGCAACATGCCTGCTGCCTTGGGGTCATCCTTGATTCTGACCTTTCATTCACCCCCCACATCCGATCACTGGCTCGCTCTTCTTACCTGCATCTCAAAAACATTTCTAGAATTCGCCCTTTTCTTACTTTCGACTCTGCAAAAACTCTTACTGTTTCACTTATTCATTCTCGTCTGGACTATTGTAACTCTCTACTAATCGGCCTCCCTCTTACCAAACTTTCCCTGCTCCAATCTGTCCTGAATGCTGCAGCCAGGATCATATTCCTCACCAACCGTTACACCGATGCCTCTACCCTGTGCCAGTCATTACACTGGCTACCCATCCACTCCAGAATCCAGTACAAAACTACTACCCTCATCCACAAAGCACTCCATGGCTCGGCACCACCCTACATCTCCTCTCTGGTCTCAGTCTACCACCCTACCCGTGACCTCCGCTCCGCTAATGACCTCAGGTTAGCATCCTCAATAATCAGAACCTCCCACTCCCGTCTCCAAGACTTTACACGTGCTGCGCCGATTCTTTGGAATGCACTACCTAGGTTAATACGATTAATCCCCAATCCCCACAGTTTTAAGCGTACCCTAAAAACTCATTTGTTCAGACTGGCCTACCGCCTCAATGTATTAACCTAACGATCCCTGTGTGGCCTATTTAAAAAAAAAAAAAAAAAAACTATTGTTTTTATTTATTTATTTTTTTTAAATAGGCAATCAGGTTCCTCGCATCATGTTCTCATTCACTTTATGCAGTTAATAGCCCTCTGTGTCTGTACTGCTACATACTTAGGCAGTTAACTGGTTCATGCAGCTTTACATGAACACCTGAGCCTTACACTATGGCCGGTCCGAATAACTAAAGCAATTGTTACCATCCACCTCTCGTGTCTCCCCTTTTCCTCATAGTTTGTAAGCTTGCGAGCAGGGCCCTCATTCCTCCTGGTATCTGTTTTGAACTGTATTTCTGTTATGCTGTAATGTCTTGTCTGTACAAGTCCCCTCTATAATTTGTAAAGCGCTGCGGAATATGTTGGCGCTATATAAATAAAAATTATTATTATTATTATTATAATGTATATAATCACTATCTGATGTCACTCCTTATGGGTCATTTGCACTAAAGCTGTTCCATCCAGCATGTCCACATGGATATTCCCTCTCTGAACCCTGCTTATACAGGTACTATACAGATGATCCGGTTTTTAAATACATCAGATAGGGATTATATACATTAGTTAGGACTGCTCTATATGGGTATACCGTGACGATTGGTGGAGCAGCTTAGTATACATTTTTTTTGCAAAAAAAGTATCAACTGAATACCCTGTTTTTTTCCATCTTTTGACTAGCACTTACTTATTAATGTGATTTTTTTTTACAACAGAGTATTTTTGGCCTCATTGTGCTCTTTTGTGTCTTCATGCTCCTGATGAAGCGGTGGACATTCTTCTGAGGAATCACCTCCCCAAACTGGATTAAAGCATTTGTCAACTCCTGGACAGTACGTGGTGCAATGTGGAACATGACATGATTTACCAGATATGATTGACTGGATTCAGGTCTGGGGAATAGGCAGGCCATTCCATAGCATCAATGCCATGTGGAGGGCTGGGGACATGCTTTGTTTGCGGATGCGTTCCGATGTGTTGTTTTGATGTGCCTGCTGAATGCAACATGTTGCGTTCGGTGGGCATGTCAAAATGATGCACGGGGACGCATCAGCACGCATCCGCATACAACACATGTCCCCAGCCCTCCATGTATTATCCTGTCTCTGCATCAACAATGCTAAATATAGGTACGCAAGACAGATGCGGATGTATGCGGATCTGAAGGAAAGAGGTAAGCAGCCCTACGCTGTGGACACAAATGCTAGTGTGAAACCGGCCTTACTTTGTGTTGTTTAAGTGTTCCCTTTATTTTTTAAACAGTGTATAAATATATTTATTATTACTATTATTTTTTCTTAGCATTTTCTGCCATTGTAGAAGTTAATAAGGAAAAATCACACAAGGATTTTTGCTAAGAATGGCTTTATTGTGGAAGAATACATCATGCAAGTATATTGTGAATTTCAGAGGGCTGTATTGATGTTGAGGTTTTGCTTTGAAAGCATGTAGAGAAAGTGAAATTCTTTCCTCAGCATTTCATTATGACTCTTTCTGGAAAAAATTAAAAGTTGTCATTATGGATTCTCATTAATACAAAGGTACATTTCTAAAATACTTTACTAAAATCTTGGTTGCCTTGATCAGTAATCAGTTGTAATCTCATCATATTGTTGTTAAAGCAGAGTTGTCTGTACTTATTTAATGTAAAGAGTGAAAGTAATATTAATCATGAATATCCCTATTTTTAACGGATGAAATAAACGGAAGTTTTTTAAGTACCAATCCTTTTTCTGTTTTTACTCAAATTTGATCAATCTTGACTTAATTCGCTCATCTATAGTAAACAATAATAATGATATATTTGCTTTTCTTTTTTTCACATCTACAGGTGTGGAATCTTAAGTGGAACCCAAGCATATTAGAAGATTGTGGCCACTAATGTTAGACTTATTTTCCTGTCAATATGATGGAATATTGAAGGACTCCATTGTAAGTTCATCAGATGTCATCATACTGTGACTAAGAGCCATGGCTTCTGCAATAAAAGGGAGCCGAGTTACAGATGTGAGCAGATTCTTTATTTGTCTTGTGTCCTCTTTTGCGCTGAATGTCTAACATTGGAAACATTCTGCCAAGTAGTTATCTACATGAATGTTTCATAATCCACCTACTAATGAAAACTATTGCATTCAGCTCTACTTCCTTCACAGGATCAGAATTCAATCTATAGAAATTTAGTCTTCTTGACACAGGGAGTGAATGTAGCTTTTATGAATAATTGTATTGCAATTAGCTGGAGGAACTACTTCTCTAGTGACACTATGTTACCAAGTCTAGAATTGTCTTTTTTGGTTTGCTTGTTTTAAAAGTTGACTAGCAATATACTGTACGTAGATCACTGTGAGTCACCTTTAGGGTGGATTAACACATCTGTATGTAATGTCCGAGGGCTATCTGATTTTTCTCAGTCAGCACTGAAACCCCTAAAGTGTCCCTTGTCCATTCACACACCCATAACATCGTGGATCTGAGAAAACACTAAGAGCATATCTTATACTGAGGCGATGTTGTGGATCAGAATAGAATGTACCTAGTGGGTCTGTGTGCTTTTCCTAAAAAAATATAGGGCAACACACCAACATTCACATGGCTGATGACCTTTTTTTTTCTAGCACTCACTGCTATGGGAGAAATGTAGTTAACTAAATATTAAAATAAATGGTAATGGTATCACATGGTCAAGCTGGATCTTCCATAGCATATTTTCCTTAGTTGTGACACTTAGATGGGGGTCATCTAATTGATCGTATGAAAAAGGGTAATATTTTTGAGACAACCTCTGTTATGTATATCTAAGCATAAATTTTACTAATTAAAAGATACTTACAAAATTACTGTATCTCATGCAATCAAGACAAAACGTTGGACTTATTGTTCCTTCTGTAGATTTGCTACGATGTTTGAAATGACTTTCTGTTAAAAATAATAATTTCACAAATGGATTAGTAGAATAATAAACGCATATGCTTGTGGAATATACAGCACCAACGTGATATGCTTGGATATCTTTTTAATCTTCAGCAGACACTAGCAATTTCAATGGTTAACATGATTAGCATACTAAGACACAATGAACCAGCAGATTGATAGAACATGTCCCTGCAATTTATTATAGCTGCTAAAAAAGTGTGTGAATGGAAATTACATGCATTTTGACATATATCATACAGTGGTACTTGAAAGTTTGTGGAATCCTTCAAAATTTTACATAAATTTGACCTAAAACTACTTCAGATTTTCACAAAGTCCTAAAATTAGATAAAGAGAACCAAATAGAATAAATTAGTTAAAACAGATTAGAGTTTGTTATTTTTTTCAAAGAAGAAAATTATCTAATATCACATGTCCATGAGTGAAAAGTGATCCTTTAGGATTATCAGATAATTTCAAGGTAAAATTAGAATCTGGTGAAGAATAGGGATCTATCAAAGTCTGATCTTCATAATATGTTTGTGGAAGTGTATCATGAAATGACATTTCCAGGACCTAAAAAAGAGTTGTTGGAAAAGGTTCCAAAACCATTGATCAAGAGTTCGGACTCCACCAATCCACAATCAGGCAGATTGTATATAAATACCCTCCCCATTAGTAGTTGACCAACAAAAAGCACTCCAAGAGCAAAGGTTTTTTATTCTACCTAAGATCTCTGTCACATTACCTAATAATGTTCATGAGTCCATAATAAGGAGGATACTGAATAACAATTTTGTGCATGTCAGGACTACAAGGCAAAAGCCACCACTTTCTAAAAATAACATTGCTGCTCCTCTGCATTTTGCTAAAGAGCATCTGCACAGGGAAGAATGCTATTCGACCAAGGTTTTGTGGATGCATGACACCAAAATAGAGCTTTTTTGTTTTAATGAGTCAAATGTCATATTTGAAGAAGGAAAAACACTGCCTTACAACATAAAAATCTCATGCTCTCTGGGAGATATGGTGTCGGTAGTATAATGATTTTGACCTGTTTTGCTGCCTCTGTGTTAGGACGGCTTGCCATAATTGATGGAGCAATGAATTCTGAATTATGGCAGCGGATTATAAAGGAAAATGTCAGGACATCTATCCATGAGCTGAATCTCAAGAGAACATGGGCTTGGCAGCAAGGCAACTACCCAATTCACGTAAGTTGCTCTATAACATAATGGCTAAAGAAAAATGATGTAAAATCTTTGCAATAGCCAAGTTAAAGTTGTAATGTTAATGTTGTAGAAATGTTGCGGAAGGACTGAATGTGAGCAATGCATAAGAAAAAACCCGCCAACAAAGACTTAAAGCTCTTTTATAGGCAGAAATGGGCTAAAATTCCTACAGGCTGATGTTCAAGATGAACCAACAATACCGGATGCTGAAATAATAGGGTCACATACTTTTGCCATTTAACCCCTTCCCGACCTGTGACACAGCGTATGCGTCATGAAAGTCGGTGCCAATCCGACCTGTGACGCATATGCTGTGTCACAGAAAGATCGCGTCCCTGCAGGCCGGGTGAAAGGGTTAACTCCCATTTCACCCGATCTGCAGGGACAGGGGGAGTGGTAGTTTAGCCCAGGGGGGGTGGCTTCACCCCCTCGTGGCTACGATCGCTCTGATTGGCTGTTGAAAGTGAAACTGCCAATCAGAGCGATTTGTAATATTTCACCTAAAAAAATGGTGAAATATTACAATCCAGCCATGGCCGATGCTGCAATATCATCGGCCATGGCTGGAAATACTAATGTGCCCCCACCCCACCCCTCCGATCGCCCCCCCAGCCCCCCGATCGGTGGTCCGCTCCCCTCCGTCCTGTGCTCCGCTCCCCCGTCCTCCTGTCCGCTCCCCCGTGCTCCAATCACACCCCCCCGTGCTCCAATCAAACCCCCCCGCACTCCGATCCCCCCCCGTGCTCCGAACCACCCCCCCTGCACACCGATCCCCCCCCCCTGCACACCGATCCACCCGCCCGCACACCGATCACTCTCCCCCATGCTCCGATCCCTCCCCCCCCGTGCTCCGACGCCCCCCCGTGCCCTGATCTCCCCCCCCTGTGCCCTGATCTCCCCCCCTTATACTTACCGATCCTGGCGAGGTCCGTCAGTCTTCTTCCCCGAGCGCCGCCATGTTCCAAAATGGCGGGCGCATGCGCAGTGCGCCCGCCGAATCTGCCGGCCGGCAGATTCGTTCCAATGTGAATTTTGATCACTGTGATATAATCTATCACAGTGGTCAAAATAAAAAAACAGTAAATGACCCCCCCCATTTGTCCCCCATAGATAGGGACAATAATAAAATAAAGAATTTTTTTTTTTTTTCACTAAGGTTGGAGTTAGAACTAGGGTTAGGGTTAGGGTTAGGGGTAGGGTTAGGGGTAGGGGTAGGGGTAGGGTTAGGGGTAGGGTTAGGGGTAGGGTTAGGGTTAGGGGTAGGGTTAGGGTTAGGGGTAGGGGTAGGGGTAGGGTTAGGGGTAGGGTTAGGGTTAGGGTTAGGGTTTCGGTATGTGCACACGTATTCTGGTCCTCTGCGGATTTTTCTGCAGCGGATTTGATAAATCCGCAGTGCTAAACCGCTGCGGATTTATGGCAGATTTACCGCGGTTTTTCTGCGCATTTCACTGCGGTTTTACAACTGCGATTTTCTATTGGAGCAGTTGTAAAACCGCTGTGGAATCCGCAGAAAGAAGTGACATGCTGCGGAATGTAAACCGCTGCGTTTCCGTGCAGTTTTTCCGCAGCATGTGTACAGCGATTTTTGTTTCCCATAGGTTTACATTGAAATGTAAACTCATGGGAAACTGCTGCGGATCCGCAGCGTTTTCCAAAGCGTGTGCACATACCTTTAGAATTAGGCTATGTGCACACGGTGCGGATTTGGCTGCGGATCCGCAGCGGATTGGCCGCTACGGATCCGCAGCAGTGTTCCATCAGGTTTACAGTACCATGTAAACCTATGGAAAACCAAATCCGCTGTGCCCATGGTGCGGAAAATACCGCACGGAAACGCTGCGTTGTATTTTCCGCAGCATGTCAATTCTTTGTGCGGATTCCGCAGCGTTTTACACCTATTCCTCAATAGGAATCCGCAGGTGAAATCCGCAGTAAATCCGCAGGTAAAACGCAGTGCCTTTTACCCGCGGATTTTTCAAAAATGGTGCGGAAAAATCTCACACGAATCCGCAACGTGGGTACATAGCCTTAGGGTTAGGGTTGGGTTGGAATTAGGGTTGTGGTTAGGGTTAGGGGTGTGTTGGGGTTAGGGTTGTGGTTAGGGGTGTGTTGCGGTTAGGGTTGTGGTTAGGGTTACGGCTACAGTTGGGATAAGGGTTAGGGGTGTGTTGGCGTAAGAATTGAGGGGTTTCCACTGTTTAGGCACATCAGGGGGTCTCCAAACGCAACATGGCGCCACCATTGATTCCAGCCAATCTTTTATTCAAAAAGTCAAATGGTGCTCCTTCCCTTCCGAGCCCCGACGTGTGCCCAAACAGTGGTTTACCCCCACATATGGGGTATCAGTGTACTCAGGACAAACTGGGCAACAATTACTGGGGTCCAATTTCTCCTGTTACCCTTGAGAAAATAAAAAATTGCTTGCTAAAACATCATTTTTGAGGAAAGTAAAATGATTTTTTATTTTCACGGCTCTGCGTTGTAAACGTCTGTGAAGCACTTGGGGGTTCAAAGTGCTCACCACATATCTAGATAAGTTCCTTGGGGGGTCTAGTTTCCAAAATGGGGTCACTTGTGGGGGGTTTCTACTGTTTAGGCACACCAGGGGCTCTGCAAACGCAACGTGACGCCCGCAGACCATTCCATCAAAGTCTGCATTTCAAAACGTCACTACTTGACTTCCGAGCCCCGACATGTGCCCAAACAGTGGTTTACCCCCACATATGGGGTATCAGCGTACTCAGGACAAACTGGGCAACAATTACTGGGGTCCAATTTCTCCTGTTACCCTTGAGAAAATAAAAAATTGCTTGCTAAAACATCATTTTTGAGGAAAGAAAAATGATTTTTTATTTTCACGGCTCTGCGTTGTAAACGTCTGTGAAGCACTTGGGGGTTCAAAGTGCTCACCACATATCTAGATAAGTTCCTTGGGGGGTCTAGTTTCCAAAATGGGGTCACTTGTGGGGGGTTTCTACTGTTTAGGCACACCAGGGGCTCTGCAAACGCAACGTGACGCCCGCAGACCATTCCATCAAAGTCTGCATTTCAAAAGTCACTACTTCCCTTCTGAGCCCCGACGTGTGCCCAAACAGTGGTTTACCCCCACATATGGGGTATCAGCGTACTCAGGAGAAACTGGACAACAACTTTTGGGGTCCAATTTCTCCTGTAACCCTTGGGAAAATAAAAAATTCTGGGCTAAAAAATTATTTTTGAGGAAAGAAAACGTATTTATTATTTTCACTGCTCTGTGTTATAAACTTCTGTGAAGCACTTGGGGGTTCAAAGTGCTCACCTCACATCTAGATAAGTTCCTTTCGGGGTCTAGTTTCTAAAATGGGGTCACTTGTGGGGGGGTTTCTACTGTTTAGCCACATCAGGGGCTCTGCAAACGCAACGTAACGCCCGCAGAGCATTCCATCAAAGTCTGCATTTCAAAATGTCACTACTTGACTTCCGAGCCCCGACATGTGCCCAAACTGTGGTTTACCCCCACATATGGGGTATCAGCGTACTCAGGAGAAACTGTACAACAACTTTTGGGGTCAAATTTCTCCTGTTACCCTTGGGAAAATAATAAATTGCAGGCTAAAAAATCATTTTAGAGAAAATAAAATTTTTATTTTATTTTCATGGCTCTGCGTTATAAACTTCTGTGAAGCACTTGGAAGTTCAAAGTCCTCACCACACATCTAGATTAGTTCCTTTGGGGGTCTAGTTTCCAAAATGGGGTCATATGTGGGGGATCTCCAATGTTTAGGCACACAGGGGCTCTCCAAACGTGACATGGTGTCCGCTAATGATTGGAGCTAATTTTCCATTTAAAAAGCCAATTGGCGTGCCTTCCCTTCCGAGCCCTGCCGTGCGCCCAAACAGTGGTTTACCCCCACATATGGGGTATCAGCGTACTCAGGACAAACTGGACAACAACATTTGCGGTCCAATTTCTCCTATTACCCTTGGCAAAATAGGAAATTCCAGGCTAAAAATCATTTTTGAGGAAAGAAAAATTATTTTTTATTTTCATGGCTCTGCATTATAAACTTCTGTGAAGCACCTGGGGGTTTAAAGTGCTCAATATGCATCTAGATAAGTTCCTTGGGGGGTCTAGTTTCCAAAATGGGGTCACTTGTGGGGGAGCTCCAATGCATAGGCACACAGGGGCTCTCTAAACGCGACATGGTGTCCGCTAACAATTGGAGCTAATTTTCCATTCAAAAAGTCAAATGGCGCGCCTTCCCTTCCGAGCCCTGCCGTGTGCCCAAACAGTGGTTTACCCCCACATATGAGGTATCGGCGTACTCGGGAGAAATTGCCCAACAAATTTTAGGATTCATTTTATCCTATTGCCCATGTGAAAATGAAAAACTGAGGCGAAAAGAATTTTTTTGTGAAAAAAAAAGTACTTTTTCATTTTTACAGATCAATTTGTGAAGCACCTGAGGGTTTAAAGTGCTCAATATGCATCTAGATAAGTTCCTTGGGGGGTCTAGTTTCCAAAATGGGGTTATTTGTGGGGGAGCTCCAATGTTTAGGCACACGGGGGCTCTCCAAACACGACATGGTGTCCGCTAACAATGGAGATAATTTTTCATTCAAAGAGTCAAATGGCGCTCCTTCCCTTCCGAACCTTACCATGTGCCCAAACAGTGGTTTACCTCCACATGTGAGGTATCGGTGTACTCATGAGAAATTGCCCAACAAATTTTAGGATCCATTTTATCCTGTTGCCCATGTGAAAATGAAAAAAATTGAGGCTAAAAGAATTTTTTTGTGAAAAAAAAGTACTTTTTCATTTTTACGGATCAATTTGTGAAGCCCCCGGGGGTTCAAAGTTCTCACTATGCATCTAGATAAGTTCCTTGGGGCGTCTAGTTTCCAAAATGGGGTCACGTGTGGGGGAGCTCCAATTTTTAGGCACACGGGGGCTCTCCAAACGTGACATGGTGTCCGCTAAAGAGTGGAGCCAATTTTTCATTCAAAAAGTCAAATGGCGCTCCTTCCCTTCCAAGCCCTGCCGTGCGCCCAAACAGTGGTTTACCCCCACATATGAGGTATCAGCGTACTCAGGACAAATTGGACAACAACTTTCGTGGTTCAGTTTCTCCTTGTACCATTGGGAAAATAAAAAAAATGTTGCTAAAAGATAATTTTTGTGACTAAAAAGTTAAATGTTCATTTTTTCCTTCCATGTTGCTTCTGCTGCTGTGAAGCACCTGAAGGGTTAAAAAACTTCTTGAATGTGGTTTTGAGCACCTTGAGGGGTGCATTTTTTAGAATGGTGTCACTTTTGGGTATTTTCATCCATATAGACCCCTCAAACTGACTTCAAATGTGAGGTGGTCCCTAAAAAAAATGGTTTTGTAAATTTCGTTGTAAAAATGAGAAATCGCTGGTCAAATTTTAACTCTTATAACTTCCTAGCAAAAAAAAATGTTGTTTCCAAAATTGTGCTGGTGTAAAGTAGACATGTGGGAAATGTTATTTATTAACTATTTTGTGTCACATAACTCTCTGGTTTAACAGAATAAAAATTCAAAATGTGAAAATTGCGAAATTTTCAAAATTTTCGCCAAATTTCCGTTTTTATCACAAATAAACGCAGAATTTATTGACCTAAATTTACCACTAACATGAAGCCCAATATGTCACGAAAAAACAATCTCAGAACCGCTAGGATCCGTTGAAGCGTTCCTGAGTTATTACCTCATAAAGGGACACTGGTCAGAATTGCAAAAAACGGCCAGGTCATTAAGGTCAAAATAGGCTGGGTCATGAAGGGGTTAAAGACGTGATATTAAATAATTTTTCTCAAAATAGTCTAATGTTTTGTTACATTTGTCTTATTTGGTTTGCTTTATCTAGTTTTAGGACTGTGTGAAAAATCGAATTTAGTTTTAGACTTTTATGTAGAAAAATTTAAAATTCTGAAGGGTTCACAAAGCAATACTTTAAGTGAAAATGACTAGAGGTCCATTGTGGAAATGTCATTCTCAAAATTATAAAAAAGTTAGTGCTTTGATGTCAGCTCATTAATAATCTGCGTTTAATTAAATTGGCTATCCATGACAAATAAAAAAAACTCTATTTGCCAGATACTGCATGTATTGTGCTATGTTGTGCTCTATACATTTTTCACCATTGCCTTAAAGGGAATCTATCAGCAGAAAAATCGCTATTAACCTGCAGATATGCGGATAATCTGCAGGTTAATAGCGTTACTAACCTTCCCGTTGCCTTCACTTAGGCAAACACTGCAGGATGAGAATGAACTTTATTCTCCCCGGCAGCATTCGGTTTCACTCAAGTGCTGGTTCAGTCATCGTTCTGAGAAAACAAAGCGGTGGCTGTAACCGCGCCCCCGGTCCTGACGGACACTACCTCTGTATCTGGGCCAGTTATCAGTCAGGGCTGGGGGTGCGGTTAAACAGCCCCTCTGTATTCTCAGAATGATGAATGAACCACCGCCTGCCCCTTGACTGAAACCAAATGCTCAGAGCACCATTCGGCTATGTGCAGGAGCTGGGCAGGTTAATAATGCCATTAACCTGCAGATTTACTTCATATCTGCAGGTATTAGCATTTTTTCTAGTGCCAGGTTCCCTTTAAACTGTCATTGTATCAAAATATGATATGGCTCTTGCACTATATGGCTTTATTATTTACATGACAGAGGAAAGTATATATAGATTCATTGTATAAAAAAGTTATATAATTACTTACCAGTACTTTGTCCAGTTCAGACATCACTTCTTGCTGTTAATGCAGACAACAATAAATTTTATTGACATAGTATCTTGCAATTATCAACTAATTTACTTTAGGAACTTTCTAGAATATGTTCCCCATTTTCTATTTATCTGAAGAAGCAGAACCATCACCATATACTGTACGTTCTGAATTGATCTATTTCAATGCAAATCCTTTTTTTTATAAATTTGGCAGTGTCAACATTTAGCATGACCTTTTTTTGGAAAACCAAAAAGTTTTAAATAAATAAATAAATATATATCACAAGGGTTAAGTAGCAAAGTATATGTGTAATCTGAGTACTTTAGTATAATTGTATGTAGACTGGGTGTACTTTGTTATATAAAATGCTTTACGGTCTTCATCTTTATACAGTACTATTTAGCTAACGCAGCTTTTAGTGCTTCTGCATTTGTTGACCTTCCATTAAACTAAATATTTGACGCCGATGGTGGGTAAAATACATGTCATACATCAATATTACTATCACTGACAATCATTGAAAGAAAGTCACCTGGATAAAATACATTTCTTTTATATAAATTCACATTAGGTTCTGCCCAAATAATATATCTTGACTTCATAGTAGACTTACCATAACTCCACATGAGACCTTTTGGATGTCACCAATAAGGGTTTTCTCTTGCTAAAAGCATAAAAAATAAAATGTTACTAGGTGTCATGTTTCTCTATTTAAAACTAAATATACTGTCCATTTAACTTCCACTTCATTAGTGCTGCAACATTCATGCCATAGTATGTACAGAGCTATTGAATACATTCACAGATTGTCTTAATTGTTACCATAAATGTGAATAGAATTAAATATAGAATAGATGATAAATGGTGATGAATGTGTTTCGTAGGATAATCCCTTTAAATGTAAAATATTGTATTCTGCACAGTAACACTTTAACTATTGGATTGTTATTTGGCGTTTTCTGAAATCTGGTCAAGTCAGTAGATTTCCACAGGCATTATACGCGAAAGTCATTGATACTTACCAAGATCTCACCCAAGTAAGGAATATCATCCTAAAGAAAGTAATACAATTATTATAATTAATGGACTTTATGATCAATGAAAATAGATTTTTACAAATAAATGTCAGTTATTATTATTATTATAAAAAAAAGTATTTTTATCCATTGAATATGTCTAGAATTGAAATTCATTCACGTTAATGGATACATTATCTGACAACCTAGGCTTCTGTCAGACACATCATGGCAATTATGCACCCAGAAAACAAAAAAATCAAGCAGCTGAATTTCAACTATCCCATCATTATTTCCAACATTGTTTGTCCAGTGTAAAATGGAATTTTCAGTCATCTTTAACGAAAAATGTTTGGGCCTTAAGTGTTTTTTGTTCTACGAGACTGGTACATGAAATGTGGAATGGTGGGGTAGAATAGTTCAAATAATTAAATTATCCTGTTGGAATCCATATGCAATAGGCTTAATAATGGCCATACATATAGGATAGCAGTCAGTTAGTTAGCTGGAAAACAGCTACGTTTCGTGACCCTCTACCCCAAACCACATTCATGTTCAGATTAGTTGAGTATTAATTAGTTTTCAGTAAGAACAGGGGAGTATGTCACTGACAGGTACTTTAAACAGTGGCTTTTCCCCAGTAGAACAAACACATTGGGCAATTTCAATTTTCTCCCCTGATGTCTGCCCCATAAACATTAGATGGAATGTATAATAATAATAATAATAATAATAATAATAATAATAATAATAATAATAATATAATAAGGCTGGTTGCTCTTAAATTTGCCAGGCTTGGCTGATCTACATCCAATATGAAAGGTTCATAATTCCAGTCCTGAAAGGTCACCAACAGTGCATGTTTTTGGGATTTCCTTAGTATTGCACAGGTGATAATTCCAACTCCTTGTGCAATGCTAAATCCTGAAAACATGCACGGTTGGTGTCCTCGAGAATTGGATTTATGCACCCCTGTCCCATGTGTATGACAAAGGTTAAAAGCCCACATACAGGTTAGACTAAAGTTGACTAAAGGGGGCCTCCTGACTAGCCTGACAAATGATGTAGGGGAACTAGAAGGTTCCAGCTTGCTGAATTTCAACAGTCCATCCTTTCATTCTCTCTTTTTTTTCCTCTACTTTTCCAAAGGAGTCTGACAGTGGCTCTCTTATAGAGAACACCGGCAGGTTTGGTTAAATTTTCTATTCATGGGAAATCGGAAGAAGTAGTTTTCAGCCAAACAGCCAACATCTACCTAATGTGTATGTACTTAATATTGACCATGAGATAATACTGTACTTACTATATAAATGGAAAAAGGGCGCAAAGAAGCAGATGTGACTGTGTACTACTCACCAAAATTTGTGTCACTTTTGCAATTTGTGCATCCTAAGTTTGAATAAAGAAATAAAGAAATAATGTATAAAAATGGAAATGGACAACATTTTAGTTAATAAAAACAAATACTGGGGATAGTATAATGGCCTACAAATATCAAACTATTTTGTTACTTAACTATTGGAATCGCTCAAACAAAATATCAATTTCATATTTGCAGGGTTCATCCAGATGGCTATATTTTTGGTCAGTGTACTGTCCATGTGTACAACATCAATAACAGGCACACGGAGTCGCATCCAAAATTTGAACCCATGGCTGGGTTGAGTTTTACTATGATGTCTGAACGCAGTCTAATAGTTGACATTAAATCCACATGGTACATCAATATGAGGCTGGGTTCACATACTGTAGGTTTGCATATTGGTAGAGTGAAAAAAGGGGGTCCAGCTTAGGCCGTCTCCAACCCCCAAACTGTGGCTTTAGTGAAACTGTATAGGATGCGAATTATAATTACACAATTGCATAAAAGAGGCCACTTATCACTTATTTTTACGCCTTTGCCTGTGTCGCTAATACTTTAATTTCTGGTTATCTTATATCAATATTAGAACTAAAGAAACACTACAAGTAAAATAAATTAAATGTAAAAAAAAATTGCAGCTAAATTATTTACATGTCAAGTTTAATACCTATTGTAAGTATATCTGGAGATCTATTTCACCTGCCTTGCTGCATGATTATCGATTTCTAAATATGTCATAGGTTATTTTATTTATATTTTTGCAAAAAGATTCTGTGAATCAAGACAAAATCAGTTAGTTCCAACATAGCGGATTGTCTTACCACAAAGCCAAACAGATTTTGGGCAACTTGATCTCCAATCTTTTCAGCATTTTGAAGTGTGGGTGTCTGTAACATTAAAAAAAAATATAAAGAGTGACCAAGATCATAAGACTTAGATACTGGTAGTATTTTTCTTCATATATTTTAAAATCATGAAAATAAATGCTAAATTTTCCGAAGCAAATAACCCACTGCAGTGACCCCCTACTATTTCTGCATAACCTGTGGGCAAGGGAATAAATACAGTGTGGTGAAACCCTACACGGGCTGGTCTATGACAATTATATTAACAGATATCTATGGCGGGGAGATCTGGTTATCATGCTTTCAGACTTTATTAAAAAGTATAGAAAAGGTGAATAAAAGGTAAACCCTTTATTTGATTTGAGCGGATATGTTGAATAGCTTTGCTATACTTTTTGTTAAATGAAGGCTGCTTATAGCAGTTGGTAGAAAGTATGCAAAGTATAAGCTACAGATTAAAACCATTATATGCAAGAATGATATTAGCATGTTTCTATTTCATATGCTACTTTTATAATGATTAATATATGTATGAATAGTCATTACCACTTTTGTGCCAAGAATGTTATCAATGGTGCATCCAACTTTGCCCTGAAATGAAAAAGTTTATTACTATTCAATTAATGTCAAAATATATATATTGATGTTTCGCTCACAATATAATTTCTATTTTATTTTTAGACTGGTTAACTGTATTATTATGTATGTCTTCCATTTACTATAGGAGTAATAATAGTCTTGTGGGAAGTAATGACATGTTCACCATTAACCCTCTTTAAATTGTGTTAAGTAATACAAGCCACGTCATTATACCAATTAAGTAAAATCTCAATGAAAAAAATGAATATATTAAATAGACAGGCATTTTACATTTTGGAGCCTGTCAGTATCAGGTGGCCAATGAATGTTATCTATTGGAAGCATCCATCACAGCCATTTAGTAAAGAAAATGAATATTAAACAGTTACATTTTTTAACTTTTGAAGCCCATGAGAAATGAAAGGCCAATGGATTTATGATTATGAGACATCCGTCGAAGCATCATTTGGATGCATATACTTTTTTCATGTTGATTTATCATTTTGCACTACACATCTGGGGATATGTTGGGCTTTTAGGCAAGGAAGGAAAAGCATATTGTATACTGACTTGTCCAATAATATACTAGGGAACAAAGTACTAAGTAGTAGATGTGAAAAGCTATGGTTAACACAAGAGTAAATTCTCCAATGCAGAATGTTTTCCTCTAATGACTGTAGCAAAATTGTCAACAAAAAGTTCAACCTTATTAGCTGCCATCTATATCTAACCTTCTCAGTAAATTTTGGCCTTATTCTTGGTTGAAAATGCTGAAATGCTGATAAAGTGATCATCTGAGAAGTTTCAAAGGGTTTAATGAATATGGCTCAAATATGGCTCAAATACTGGTTGTCTCACTAAGCTCCGATATTTTGTGATTTATTAGTTTTATAACCATTTTTACATTTTGGGTTGATGTCGTTAAATTAAAAACTTACTAACTCTCCATGACTATTACACTTAATAATAAAATAAACACAAAAAGTAAATGGTCAAAAATTATACCAGAAGGACATTCACTTCCTCAAGGAAAGCTTGGAACATCACTGCATTGTTACTGGCCTAGAAAGATGTAAGAATTATTATTAATGCAGTGAAAAAACAAATGCATTAAATACAGTTCTCATAGGCAAAATTTCAATAATGAAAACTCTGATTACACAAGGTGCCCATAAGCTTTACTTCAATAGCCATTGACATACAGTATTTCCTGAGAGCAAAAGGATTGGCCATAACCAGTATTTTTGTTAAATATGCACCCTGATTCATCAAAACAATTGTGCAAAATTTTGTCACAAACTGGTTTGAGAAGTCACAAATTTTTTCCGTAGCCTATAGTTGCGCATTTTTTTTTGCAAAAGTTGTCATTTTCATGTTTGTTTCTCCCAGCTCTTCCGGAGTGGGAGAAGGACAAAGCACAGTGGTGGCATGACGCAACAGCTCGTCTAATTCACGTGGGATTTTCTATGCCAGACAAGTCACTCCAATCGGGGACTGAAGTTAAATTTCTGGAGTGATACACAGAGCCCCTAAATGAATCAGGACTTCTACAAGCACCATTGTCAAGACTTACAGGAAAACTACAGGTCTTGATAAATTGTGTCCATTGACTTTTGAGCAATGGTGAACTCAAAAGATTTTTCACTAAATATATCATGTGAACTCAAAACAGGAAACTAATAATGAAACAGCTATGTTGTTACATGAGGACTCTTGACCAACACGTGATTCATATTTATTAAGATTTTTTCAAAAATAATATAAAACATATGATTACTATCTTTATTGCTACATTTAGTTTGTTTTACCTGTGCAATCTTGTATTTACATAGGAGGGTAGCCAGAGTCTGGAGAAGGACTGGAGCATCATCCTGACAAAAACAAATGTGGCTATAAGCATTAATATATACTACATTAAACATTAATCATATATGTTATTTCAAATAACAAAATTCCATTTAATTTAATCCAGATAGAAGATGTATTCTTACTTCTAGCTATGTATAGTTAGAATGAGATTATGCTGTATGACCCTGTAAGAGTCATGTCGGTCTGGTAGTCGGGGGCAGATATATCTCGCCCAGGTACTTGTCCTATGTGAATTAGGCCGCTCAGTATCTTCAGGATACCGATGGGTTAATAGGTGCAGGGATAAAGGATGACCAGATGGGGGTTTCCGCGCGTCCGCCTGGGGCACACAGATTGCCTGTCTGTGTGAGACGAACTTGAACGAGAGCTGGGCTTAAGGACTGTGTGACGTTAGCTGGGGGGGAGAAGCCCCCCCAGTTGTTAAGTTAGCAACGTGTTGGTTTAGTTAGTGCCGGACAGGCTAGGATTTATTTTTATGTTTTGTTTTTCTGTGTTGCTTTCACTTTAATAAATCTGACCTGAGGTCAGCCTACTCGGAAACCTGCTGTACGCCTCAGAATTCAATGCACAAACCACGTGACCTTTGACCCCAGCAAAGGCGATCCCGGAGTGTTTTGTCACATTGTGGTGGAGAATGCGGGCATAACGTGGCACAGGCGACAGTATGGAAGACGTGGTGAAAGCCCTAGTACAGTCCACTGCCGTACAGCAGCAGGCCACTGCCGCACAGCACGAAGCTAATCGCTTGATGGCCGCACAGCTGAAGGAGTTAGTCGACATGACGGTTGCAGACCACCAGCTTCTCCATCAGGTGGCGCAGCGCCTGGTGAGCATGCCTGATGCGGACCCGGAAGCAGAGTCCAGAAGGATCCATGTGAGTCGATACTGGCAAAAGCTGACTGCAGAAGATGACATCGAGGCATACCTGACAACGTTTGAGCGGACGGCCCTGAGGGAGAAGTGGCCGAAGGCACGATGGGCCGATTTGATTGCCCCGTTTCTCTCCGGCGAGGCCCAAAAAGCTTACCATGACTTGGACCCGGAAGACGCTCAGGACTTTGAGAAGCTGAAAGCTGAGTTCCTGGCCCGGCTGGGGGTGACGACGGCTGTCCGTGCACAGAGGGTACACCAGTGGACATACCAGCAAGATAAACCGCCGAGGTCCCAGATGTTCGACCTGATCTACTTGACAAAGAAATGGTTGCAACCCGAGGTACTGACAACACCAGAAATAATCCAGCGGGTTGTCCTGGACAAGTACCTGAGGGTACTACCACCAGCGCTGAGAAGGTGGGTAAGCCAAGGAAATCCCACGACCGCGGATCAACTTGTGGAGTTGGTCGAGCGTTATTCCGTGGCAGAAGGACTTCCCGACGAAACTGCTAGCACCCGGTCTGTGCCTCCTCCTCGTGGAACCGGTAAGACTGTTCCAGGGACTACGGGTGAAGGGAAATCACCTAAAACTGTGGGGGAGGAACACGGGACTGCTCGCACTCCAAGACCGAGAGTGTTGGACGGTGGTCTCAATAGGGGGCCTGTTAGGTGTTTCCGCTGCCATGAGAAGGGCCATGTTTCTGCGAACTGTCCTGTTACCACTGAACCCATGCAGTGCGACGTTACAGACTCTAAAAAACGCATGTCTTTGGTTACAGGGCTAGTGAGTGTGAATGCGGGTCAAAATGATACAGCGAAGCACCTGTGTGAATTATCTGTTGATGGGAAGAATGTTGTGGCATTACTAGACTCTGGAAGTGTGGTGACTCTGTGAAAGCCAGTCTGGTGGCACTTCCATCTGGTCCGTCTGACAAGTTTTCTGTAACGTGTGTGCATGGTGACACCTGCTCGTACCTAACAGCGGTTATATGGATTTCCACTCCCTATGGGTCTGTGCAACACAAGGTGGGACTCATTCCCGCATTGTTACAGGATATAATCCTGGGCAGGGATTTTCCCCATTTCTGGCAGTTGTGGGAGAAACAGTTGCTCCTTCACGGTAGCTGTACCCGTGAATCTTCTCCCATGCCATCGGAAGGTCCCGAGCTCCTAGAGGAGGCCCCACAGGAAGATGTTGCTGGGGAGGTTATTGAATCTAACCTTCAGTACCCCTTCTCAGTTATGGCGGGGGAAACTGAGGAAACTGAGGAAACTCAGCGAGAGGCGGAGGCAGACAGCCATCCAGCACCCTGCCTGCAAGATCTGGGAGTCCAGTCGGATGACTTCCACAGCGAGCAAATGAAAGATCCTACCCTGACTCCAGCCAAGAAAAATGTAAAAATGATAGATGGGGTACCCGTAGAACCTGACACTAGGCTGGCATACCCATACATGGTACTTGAGAATGATTTGCTCTACCAGGTAGAAAAAAAAGGGGAAGACACTGTACAACGGTTAGTGGTACCAAAACCTTATAGGCGGAAGGTACTGGACTTGGCCCACGGACATATAATGGGGGGACTCCTGGGGGTACAGAAAACCACAGAAAGGATATCACATTGTTTTGTGTGGCCCGGTATACATAGTGATGTGCGTAACTATTGTGAGTCCTGTCCAGAGTGCCAAATCTCTGCGCCTAAACCTCGGTTCTGTAGCCCTTTGGTACCCCTCCCTATCATTGAAGTCCCATTTGAGAGGATTGGGATGGATTTGGTCGGGCCCCTTCCCCGGTCCGCACGTGGGCACCAACATATCCTCGTCATCGTGGACTATGCCACTCGTTACCCGGAAGCCATCCCTTTGCGTAACACAGCTACCAGGACGATTGCCAAGGAATTGGTACAAGTGTTTAGTCGGGTGGGAATTCCAAAACAGATACTCACTGACCAGGGGACTCCCTTTATGTCGAGGGTAATGAAGGAGCTCTGCCGACTCTTACAAATAGATCCATTGCGTACATCTGTCTATCACCCTCAAACAGATGGCCTGGTTGAGCGGTTCAACAAAACCTTAAAACAGATGCTCCGGAAGGCGATAGACAAAGATGGGAAGAACTGGGATTACTTGTTGCCCTATTTGCTGTTTGCCATTAGGGAAGTTCCCCAGTCTTCCACAGGCTTTTCGCCTTTCGAGCTGTTGTACGCCCGTCGTTCCCGTGGATTATTGGACGTCGCAAAAGAGACCTGGGAAGGACAAGTCACTCCCTTTAAAACGGTGATCGACCATGTAACACAAATGCAGGACCGTATTGCTGCTGTGATGCCCATTGTTAAGGACCATATGTTACAGGCCCAGGGAGCCCAGAGGCAAAGTTATTATAGAGGCGCTAAGGTCCGTACATTTGCATCCGGGGATAGGGTGTTGATCATGATCCCTACGGTAGATAGCAAATTTCTGGTGAAATGGCAGGGCCCCTTTGAGATCGTAGGTAGAGTTGGTGGAGTGAACTATAAAGTGTACCAGCCTGGTAAGAGAAAACCAGAACAGATTTATCATGTGAATCTGATAAAGCCCTGGAAAGACCGCTCTGTCCTAACGGCGGATCTGCCCCGTACGGTTTGCTCACCTACCGTACCGGAGGTGCAGACTGCCGAGACTCTCTCGGAACAACAGAAATCTGAGGTTAAGCAGTTTTTGTTACAGAACCGACAGTTTTTCTTGGAAAAACCTGGCCGGACTAAGCTGATGAAACATGAGATTGTCACAGAACCTGGTGTCACAGTTCATGTGAAGCCCTACCGGATCCCGGAAGCGCGCTGTGAAGCCGTCTCCCGGGAAGTAATGGCAATGATGGACGTAGGAGTCGTTGAGGAGTCGCACAGCGCCTGGTCCAGTCCAATTGTGTTGATACCTAAGCCGGATGGCTCCATACGGTTTTGTAATGACTTTAGGAAACTGAATGCGGTTTCTAAATTTGATGCATACCCTATGCCCCGGGTCGATGAGTTAATCGACCGGCTTGGTAAAGCCCGATACATTATGGCCCTGGATCTAACAAAGGGGTACTGGCAGATCCCTCTGGCGGAGGCAGCCAGAGAGAAAACGGCATTTGCTACACCGGAAGGTCTGTTCCAGTATGTCTACATGCCGTTTGGACTTCACGGAGCTCCAGCAACGTTCCAGAGATTGATGGATCGAGTCTTGAGACCCCACAGGCAGTACGCTTCGGCCTACCTGGATGACATCGTAATTTACAGCATGGACTGGGAAACTCACCTCCGAAAGGTACAGGCAGTGATTGATGACCTGCGAGACGCAGGCTTAACGGCGAACCCCAAGAAATGTCACATCGGGCTTGAAGAAGCCCGATATTTGGGCTACGTGATTGGCAGAGGAGTGGTTAAACCACAGATCGACAAAATACAGGCAATTCAGGGCTGGCCGCAACCAGTGAACAAGAAACAAGTACAAGCTTTCCTGGGGATTGCCGGCTATTATCGCCGGTTCATACCCAATTTTGCAGCCATGGCTACCCCCTTGACGGATCTTACCAAAGGGAAGGGTTCCGTCATGGTAAAATGGACCTCAGCTGCCGAAGAGGCCTTCCACAGCCTGAAACGGGCTTTGTGCTCTCAGCCCGTGCTAGTGACTCCTGATTTCAGCAGCGAGTTTGTGGTGCAAACTGATGCCTCTGATACTGGTGTCGGAGCTGTACTTTCACAGGTGAGGGACGGTGTGGAACACCCGGTCCTCTACCTCAGCCGGAAACTGAATGTACATGAGCAGAGGTATGCCGTGGTAGAAAAAGAGTGCCTAGCCATTAAATGGGCTCTTGACTCCCTCAAGTATTACCTGGCCGGTAGGAAGTTTAGGCTGGTCACGGACCATGCCCCTCTCAAGTGGATGCACCTCCACAAGGACCGTAATAGTCGGATAACCCGGTGGTTCCTTGCCCTGCAGGCGTACTCTTTCACGGTGGAGCACCGCCCCGGAGTGCAGATGGGGAACGCTGATGCCCTGTCCCGTGTGCACTGTTTCAAGAATGCTCTTGCTCGACCGGAGCGGTCTGAGCAAAGGGGGGATATGTAAGAGTCATGTCGGTCTGGTAGTCGGGGGCAGATATATCTCGCCCAGGTACTTGTCCTATGTGAATTAGGCCGCTCAGTATCTTCAGGATACCGATGGGTTAATAGGTGCAGGGATAAAGGATGACCAGATGGGGGTTTCCGCGCGTCCGCCTGGGGCACACAGATTGCCTGTCTGTGTGAGACGAACGTGAGCGAGAGCTGGGCTCAAGGACTGTGTGACGTTATCTGGGTGGGAGAAACCCCCCCAGCTGTTAAGTTAGCAACGTGTTGGTTTAGTTAGTGCCAGACAGGCTAGGATTTATTTTTATGTTTTGTTTTTCTGTGTTGCTTTCACTTTAATAAATCTGACCCGAGGTCAGCCTACTCGGAAACCTGCTGTACGCCTCAGAATTCAATGCTCAAACCACATGACCTTTGACCCCAGCAAAGGCGATCCCGGAGTGTTTTGTCACAGACCCGAATTGCATTTTCCATGCACACAGAACAACCGGTAATAGATCGTTGTGAGTATAGACTGTCGTTGTTCTCATCACCCCATGTTCTGTTTACAAAGGATGGTCTGCTGCTGATAAAAAAGCAAACTTAAAAATAATTTCATCTGATTAGGGAGCATTTTGCTTGCTTGTTGGATTATTGGCAGTGTGTTTACACTGACAAATTATCAGAAAATGAGCCTTCCTAGAAAGGCTCATTCACAATATTAGGCCAGTGTAAATGCACAATTAGTCTCCTTGCTTACTAAAGTTTATAAATATTTATATATAATTATTGTAGCATGGATGTGGTCAAATGTTCTCTAATAGGGTTTTACACAAAATCAGAACTAAGCTGTAACATCAATATGTAAACTTGCCTCCACTACCTCTACATCTGTTGCTGGGTAGTGCCACACTTCCATTGCAGACAACAAGAAGCAACACAAGAGCAGTTCTTTACATTGTTCATCTAATCAGCTCTCTACAGTGAGTCTTGGCCATACCACACTCAATTTAAACTCCAAGCAGCTCTTTCTAGTTGGCAGTTCTAATTTTCTACTACCCAGGTCAGTTGCTTTGTCTATTCTGAGAATCCTGTATCTCTTGGTGTTTAGTTCCCGACCTTGATTCATTTTTCTCAGTTTACACCACTGCCCCATGATTCTGTCACTGTCGTTGATTTCCAGGTAATGACCTAGTATGACTACCCAGTATTGGCTCACTTATTTAACCCATCAATCCCAGCATAAAACTAGATCATTGCATAGGGGTTAAAGGGTGAACGCCAGAGTTCCCTAGAGACCTTCCAAATGGAATGCATAGCTTATCTCTGAAAGCCCTGTTCGAAGTCGCCAGACTATTACAAACAGGACTTCATTATGTCTTATCCATAGAATGCTTCGTTTACAACTAAAATAAATTAGTTAAACTTATATAAGTAGTTTGGCAATGGGAAGAGTCTGCTTTATAGATCTTGTGAGGATGCCACAATATGGTTTTGAGACCAAGTTTCAATATTCTGTGGTCCATTACAAAATTGTCTCCTAGTCTTTTTAACACTGAGTCTACAAATCTACGAGTTGCAGAATTTTCTTTAAAAAAATAATATATTTTTTTTTTTTTTGCTTTTATCAACAAATATTCAGGGTCTCATGCATAGTAGGTAAATAGTAATCATAATGGGATTAGTGTGACCCAGATTACTGAACACAGCTGACTAGATTTGGGCCTAACACTAGCCGATAATTCAAATAGTGAACAGCTGTTTGCTAGTATTTGGATGGGTTAAAATATTTACTTCTTGGACAAATTAAGTAGGAGGAGCGAAGTTTTTTAAGGTGTACAAATCGGATGTCAGGAGACAATAGTTCATTTGGCTTTTGTCAAGGTTTTCAGATATGACAATTTTCAGGGAAGTTTTTATGTGTTTTTAACAAGGTTGTGATGTGGAGTTGAAGAGGTTTTTAAAGCATTTATTTTCTTTTATGCATTCTTAAGTTGATAATAGCTAGTTTTTATTCAAGGCGAGGTCTTCAAAACCTTGTAAAAAACATGGAGATAAGCCTCATTGTATAAACAGCAATGAGAATTTGCCATTGAAAGAAATAGGAGGAGTATTCGAAGAATATTTGTAGTGGATTTTGATTTTGAAGTCTATACATTGTTGAAATGGATAATGTCACAAGGACTGAATGCTATTGTTAGTGTATTATGATATTGCTCATTCTCACAATCATATTTTTTTCACAAAGCACAGTAAATGTATATTTATTGTGTCTTTTTCATCTCTATCTATCTTTGTTTTCTTCTGGTTTCTCATAGCTGACTGACAAATAACTGGCAAATTCCTATTTTCAAGCTGCATTTCCCAGCAGCACTCCCCCTCAGTGCTTGTAGACCCTCGTTCTGTATGCTCCACACTAGTCCCATGTTTCTAAGTTATAATTAAGCTAATCTAAGTGTAGAATTTAGCTTATACTTCTAAGCACTCCCTGCTCCTGTACAGTACTTTCCCTGACTGATTTTATCTTCTGCCAGTATAGCATCTATCAGGCAGTAGTGCTGACTGTGATTTTACATAATTTTTTGCTTATTTATGGAAGAGCTTAATATCCTATATTCCTGCTCAAAGGAGCTTGTAATTACTAAGCAATGCAGAGAGGTGTTTGTTGCCTGCTCCTGAGAGATTAGGCTCTTGCGTTAAAGCAGCCCGTTCAACACATGCGTTAAACGGGCTGCGTTAACGCAAGTGCCGACATGCCATTGCGCTAGCGCAGATAGAGCTAGCAGATGCTCTATCTGCGCTAGCGGTGACGGACCCGGAAACGCTGCAGCCCGCGTCCGAGGGTCCATCATTCAATAACTGCACATCGCTAGCGCATGCCCATTTTGGGTGTGCACTAGCGATGCACTCGAAATAGTGCTTAAAGGCAGCGTCAATGGACTGCTTTAACGTAATGTGAACCCAGCCTTAGTGATATGAAGTGCTGCTGTTTTTACATATGGCAGAAGATTATGTTCTGCCATGTGCATCAAGAGAGCAGCATTTGGAGTTTAACATTACTGATTTCTCAGCAGCAGACTACAAAAAGTTCAACTTTTGTTAGCCCCTCTCTATACAGCCATATCACACAATTCTGCTCCCTGTATATACAGCCCTATCCTTCAGTATATTTCTTCTTTTATCCTTTTTTATCTTCTTATACATGTATATAGTCAGACTCTGCAATATATCTCTCCTTTCAGCCCAATCCTGCAGAGTATCTCTCTTTTCAGTCCACTCTATGCACAATACCATCCTACAGTAGAATCTCACAGGAGCAGCTCTCTTCCAAATTTGAGCCAGAGCAGAGTTATGGTGGAAAATTAGAGAGACTACACTACACATGATTGACCAGGAACACTAGGACTTTATCAGGACCTTTTCAATGACAGCCTGCAGACTCGTCCTTTAAGCGTTATTTGTCCAAGTTGGGGTAGATTTAGAACTGACTTATTTTGGAACAAATTAATAAATATATGCTTAAATTATAATTATAAATTGTAATTAGACAACATTTTAATTTTGTGAATAACCGTTTAAAAACCTTGCCTTGCATTAATTGATATAAAAAAATACTACTAATATTATATAGGTTTAAAATTCAAACAGACTTAAAATTATTACCACACTGCATTAGTAATCTTACCTGGAAGAGTTGCTCAAGACAGTTTCCTTGTGGGAGAGATGCAGCATCTGTATAAAAATATTATAATGAAACCCATAAAAGCATTAACAAAATATATTCAGTATTCTTAAGTAGCATTTTAATCGTATAATTAATACATTAACTTTGCTAATTTTTGGTATGCAAAGCAATGGTGTGTATATCATTGCTATGCTGATGTGCTGAAAGAATATATTTAGAATTCCTATTTATAATTGTATTGCTAAGAATCAAAAGGTAGAGATTTTGCACAAGAGGGATAGAATAGGGGGAAAAATCTCAGACATTTTGTCCTAATGCCAATTTTGAGCTTTAGCATAGGATCCACCTCTGTTCTATCTGTTCATCGAGTCTAAAACAATTGTATCTGGGGGTTATTTATGGGGGTTCTTTGTTGCTCTCTTAATTTTTGGAGACCTTGGTTTCCCAAGCAGAATTGTTTAGTTTGTTTTCAACACATTGATGAAGGAGGTACACAGCTCTTACAAAACTGTCTCAGAAGCTTTTTTAGAGAATTGATTTGGCTTGCATGGTAATATATTAAATATTTGGGCTAAAGTAAGATTATCTACATTAAATTGAATATTTCCAACTCACCCTGCAAGCCGCATAGAGCAGCAAGAATAAAAACAACAGCGATTTTCATTTTGCTGGTTGACTCCGTCTAACACTCCAAATGGAATAGCAGAATACTGCAATGTGAAGCATCGCCTTTTTATAGGACATATAGTTCAAAGGTCACAAATCACAAAAGTTGACTATGCCAATTGCATCAATGTCCTTCTGGAAAAGAACACATATTTTACGTAGATTATTTTGCATTGTACTTTTGATAAGCAAAGACCTTTAACGTCATTAGTGTTACAGTCATTTGTTTTATCCAAGTTGTGATCTATAAATCTTTGCTTTCACAAGGTTATGTGTTTATATTTTAAGTACAAGTTGATTAACTTAATCTCTATACAGCAATCTTATTTGCCTTACAACTACACTTTTGAATTGAACACGTATCCATAGTCCTTCAACTGTTCCAAATATCTCTTAAGCATGATTCAATTATGATTTTATGCTACACAAATATCATGATTTGGGGGGTTCCATTTTTTTAAAACACTCATATTTTGCATCAAAGTTACTGCAGATTTACCCAATTGCGCTCCAAAATGTTACATGTCAAGTACAATAAATAAAAATCCTCAGAATTCATTGAAATTGATGTTGAAAATTATTTTCCTTTTTTTGCTTTAGCATGTGTTTTTTGGTTTAAAAAACCCCTAACATTTCTTTACACATTGTTATGGGCTCTTTGCCATATTGAATTTTGTAAGTATACAAAAATATAGAATTCTTTAAATCATAGGCTTCATGGGCTTTGCACCATTCTGCTTTGTACTTCTCCTTCAGATTCTTTTTTTTTCTGATGCCTTCTTCCTCCTTTTCCCACATATCATGCTTCAAACGTAAAGATACCAAATGTAAATTTTTGGTGAAGAATCAACAACAAGTGGAACACAATTGTGAAGTTGAACAAAATTTATTGGTTATTTAAAATTTTTGTTGAAATTCAAAAATTGAAAAGTGGGGCGTGCAATATTATTCAGCCCCTTTAACTTAATACTTTGCTGCGCCACCTTTTGTTGCGATTACAGCTACAGGTCACTTGCGGTATGTCTCTATCAGTTTTGTACATCGAGAGACTGAAATTCTTGTCCATTCTTACTTGGAAAACAGCTCGAGCTCAGTGAGGTTTGATTGAGATCTTTGTGAACAGCAGTTTTCAGCTCTTTCCACAGATTCTCAATTGGATTGAGGTCTGGACTTTGACTTGGCCATTCTAACACCTGGATACATTTATTTGTGAACCATTCCATTGTAGATTTTGCTTTATGTTTTGGACCATTGTCTTGTTGGAAGACAAATCTACGTCCCAGTCTCAGGTCTTTTGCAGCCTCCAACAGGTTTTCTTCAAGAATGGTCCTGCATTTGGCTCCATCCATCTTCCCATCAATTTTAACCATCTTCCCTGTCCCTGCTGAAGAAAAGCAGGCCCAAACCATGATGCTGCCACCACCCACCATGTTTAACAGTGGGGATGGTGTGTTCAGGGTGATGAGCTGTGTTGCTTTTACGCCAAACATATTGTTTGGCATTGTTACCAAAAAGTTCAATTTTGGTTTCATATGACCAGAGAACCTTCTTCCACATGTTTGGTGTGTCTCCCAGGTGGCTTGTGGCAAACTTTAAACAACACTTTTTATGGATATCTTTGAGAAATTGCTTTCTTCTTGCCACTCTTCCATAAAGGCCAGATTTGTGCTGGGTGCAACTGATTGTTGTCCTATGGACAGACTGTCCCACCTCAGCTGTAGATATCTGCATTTCATTCAGAATGATCACAGGCTTTTTGGCTGCATCTCTGATCAGTCTTCTTCTTGTTTGAGATGAAAGTTTAGAGGGACATACGGGTCTTGGTAGATTTGCAGTGGTATGATACTCCTTCCTTTTCAATATGATCACTTGCACAGTGCTCCTTGGGATGCTTAAAGTTTTGGAAATCATTTTGTATCCAAATCTGGCTATAAACTTCTCAACAGTATCATGGACCTAATATTGCACGCCCCACTTTTCAGTTTTTGAATTTCCTCAAAAATTTAAAGTAACCAATAAATTTCGTTCACAATTGTGGTCCACATGTTGTTGATTCTTCAACAAAAAATTACATTTGGTATCTTTATGTTTGAAGCATGATATGTGGGAAAAGGTTGAAAAGTTCCAGGCAGCCGAATACTTTTTGCACTGTATTTGCAAGCTACAGTACAATAAAGTTGGTACCTACTTACAGTGGGTGAAATAAGTATTTGATCTCTTGCTGATTTTGTAAGTTTGCCCACTGAGAAAGACATGACAGTGTATATGGACTTTTCAAACGCTTTTGATACGTTGCCACACAAAAGGTTGATACATAAAATGAGAATAATGGGGATAGGGGAAAATATGTGTAAGTGGGTTAAGAGCTGGCTCAGGGATAGGAAACAAAGGGTGGTTATTAACCCTAGAACGCATATCCATAGAAATCTACACATTCACGCACCTGGGGCCTTTTAGGCCTGTTTACAATTATCATGGAATAACTCAAATAAAAATACTTTTCAAAGTTTATTGCAAAGTAAGGATGCATTCCCACTAACGCAGGGGTCCGCCAGGACGGGATTCCATAATGGATCTGACCTCCTGGTGACCCCAGCTAAGGCTGGCGGACGCATACCTGGGGTCTCGCAGGCCTGACAGGTGACTTGTTTTCTATTTTCTGTAAAATTACTTTAGTTAGAATTTTGAAACTCTAGGTATTCCTCAGGTATATAGTTGTTAGTAATTTCCAGTTGTTCATATATTTTTATGTCATAGGCATTTCGGTATAACAACCTTTTTTTGGGACTACCCCATATTCACGCACCTGGGGCCTTTTAGGCCTGTGTGCAAATAACATGGAATAACTCAAACAAAAATACTTTTCAAAATTTATTTTACAATTGCAAGGTAAGGATGCATTCCAACTAGCGCTGGGGTCCGCCAGGAGGGGATCCGTAATGGATCTGACCTCCTGGTGACCCCAGCTAAGGCTGGCGGAATCCCGCCATTCTGGCAGCCTTAGCTGGAGTTACCAGGAGGTCAGATCCATTATGGATCCCCTTCTGGCGAACCCCAGCGCTACTGGGAACACAGCCTAAGATGTGTATATTTCAAAACATAATAATGTGCATAAAACAACAAAAAAGTAAGTAAACGGGCACACCAAATATAGGCATTCTATATGCAATTTTGTTATGAAAATATTTTTTGGTTGTATCAAACTTGGTGCAGGAATATTTATTTGTAACTTTACATATTCCCCCAACAATTCTCGCATATTATTTTTTCGGCTGAATGTGCCTTGCATACATTTTGTCCGCAAGTAGAACAGAAATGCTCCGATTTTCTTTCCTTCTTTGCTGGACAAATATGGCAGCGCTTTCTTTTTTTCTATTTGCTCTGGATATTCCAGAAAGCGTATTCCACATCGGATCATTGCCTCCGTAATTTGCCTTGATAAGCATATCATGCTGCTTCTCTCCATCATAGTATGCATCAAAAGTTCATAACAAAGTTCTGTCAAAAATAGACGTCTCTTGTATTTCCTGTTGGCATGGAATTCTTGATTAGTTTGACAATAAACAAGGTAGCTATTGAGGGCTGACACATCAAGGATATTGGAAAAAAGGGCAACAGGCCAACGTTTAGTCTGCCTTTTGCACGAATACTCTCCAATCATTTCGTCCATCTTGTCGACACCTCCTTTTGTCTTATTATAATGCAGTATGATTTCAAGTTTTTTTCTCCTGTCATTGGTGTCAATACTTCCATCATGATGCATTGTACTCAGTAATATCACGGATTTTTCTTTCTTGGCTTTATAAGACACCATTGTTGGTTGATTGCAGAAACCGAATACACTCTCGTAGATTGTTCGCTGTGCATTGTGCTTCATGATTGGAGGAATTTCACGGCAGTTTGGCCTCATAGTATCAACAAGTGTAAGTTGCTTTTGAAGCAAAAAGTTGGCCATTTCAAAATTGGTAAAGTAATTATCCATTGTAATATTTTTTTCCTGAATTGAAAATTGATAGAGCAAGTGTTTTTACTATGTCGGAACATAGGACTTTCTGGACTGGAGCATCAGCTTCTTTGCCACAGTAAATCAGACCATTGATCCCATAATAGATTGCTGAATCGCACATCCAGAAAATTTTTATGCCATTCTTAGCTGGCATAAAATGTTGTCATGCAGAATCCACACTCTTCCCAGCAATAGCAGAGTCATAAAAGTTATTCCCCAGCAACAATTTAGTCGAAAAGACTGAGTATCACATGTAAACCTAGTACAAGCCTAAAAGGCCCCAGGTGCGTGAATATGGGGTAGTCCCAAAAAAAGGTTGTTATACCAAAATGTCTGTAACATAAAAATATATGAATAACTGGAAATTACTAACAACTATATACCTGAGGATAACCTGGATTTTCAAAATTCTAACCAAAGTACTTTTACAGAAAATAGAAAACAAGTAACCTGGCAGGCCTGCGAGGCCCCAGGTACATAGTTACATAGTTACATAGTTACATAGTTATTAAGGTTGAAGGAAGACTATAAGTCCATCTAGTTCAACCCATAGCCTAACCTAACATGCCCTAACATGTTGATCCAGAGGAAGGCAAAAAAAAACCCATGTGGCAAAGAGTAAGCTCCACATTGGGGAAAAAAATTCCTTCCCGACTCCACATACGGCAATCAGACTAGTTCCCTGGATCAACGCCCTATCGAGGAATCTAGTATATATACCCTGTAACATTATACTTTTCCAGAAAGGTATCCAGTCCCCTCTTAAATTTAAGTAATGAATCACTCATTACAACATCATACGGCAGAGAGTTCCATAGTCTCACTGCTCTTACAGTAAAGAATCCGCGTCTGTTATTATGCTTAAACCTTTTTTTTCCTTCCTCTGGATCAACATGTTAGGGCATGTTAGGTTAGGCTATGGGTTGAACTAGATGGACTTAAAGTCTTCCTTCAACCTTAATAACTATGTTACTATGAACAGTCTATAATTTTAAGAGTAGATTAATTTTAACATTGAGAGATAGAATATAAGATATAAAATCCAGAAAATCACAATGTATAAATTATATAAATTTATGTGCATTTTGCAGTGAGAAATAAGAATTTGATCCCTCTGGCAAACAAGACTTAATATTTGGTGGCAAAATCCTTGTTGGCAAGCACAGCAGTCAGACATTTTTTGTAGTTGATGATGAGGTTTGTGCACATGTCAGGATGAATGTTGGTCCAGTCCTCTTGGCAGATCATCTCTAAATCATTACGATTTTGAGGCTGTCGCTTGGCAACTTGGAGTTTCAACTTCCTCCATAAGTTTTCTATAGGATTAAGGTCTGGAGACTGGCTAGGCCACTCCATGACCTTAATGTGCTTCTTTTTGAGCCACTCCTTTGTTGCCTTGGCTGTTTTGGGTCATTGTCTTGCTGGAAGACCTAGCCACGATCCATTTTTAATGTCCTGGCAGAGTGAAGGAGGTTGTCACTCAGGATTTTACTGTACATGGCTCCATCCATTCTCCCATTGATGCGGTGAAGTAGTCCTTAGCAGAGAAACACCCCCAAAACATAATGTTTCCACCTCCCTGCTTGATAGTGGAAATGATGTTCTTTGGGTCATAGGCAGTATTTTTCTTCCTTCAAGGACAGCGAGTTGAGTTAATGCCAAAGACCTCAAGTTTTGTCTCATCTAACCACAGCACCTTCTCCCAATCACTCACAGAATCATCCAGGTGTTCATTGGCAAACTTCAGACAAGCTTGCACATGTGCCTTCTTGAGCATGGGGACCTTGGGGGTACTGTAGGATTTTAAACCTTTACGGCGTAATGTGTTACCAATGGTTGTCTTGGTGACTGTGGTCCCAGTTCCCCCATGTAGTTTTAGGCTGAACTCTTACCTTCTTCATGATCAATGATACCCCATGAGGTGAGATTTTGCATGGTGCCTGTTATGGCTGGCAATCAGGCAACACAGCGTGCAGTAATCAGCGCACATACAGAGATCTGGCAATAACCAAAAACAATAGGACGAGCTCTGAGACGTGGAATCTCTGTAGACTGCAGTACCTGATCTATCCTCACACAACTATAAGCAGCAGTGGATTGCGCCTAACAACTACCTATGCAACTCGGCACTGCCTGAGGAGCTGACTAGCCTGAAGATAGAAATACAAGCCTGACTTACCTCAGAGAAATACCCCAAAGGAATAGGCAGCCCCCCACATATAATGACTGTTAGCAAGATGAAAAGACAAACGTAGGAATGAAATAGATTCAGCAAAGTGAGGCCCGATATTCTAGACAGAGCGAGGATAGCAAAGAGAACTATGCAGTCTACAAAAAACCCTAAAACGAAAACCACGCAAAGGGGCAAAAAGACCCACCGTGCCGAACTAACAGCACGGCGGTGCACCCCTCTGCTTCTCAGAGCTTCCAGCAAAAGACAATAGCAAGCTGGACAGAAAAAAACAGAAAACAAACTAGAAGCACTTATCTAGCAGAGCAGCAGGCCCAAGGAAAGATGCAGTAGCTCAGATCCAACACTGGAACATTGACAAGGAGCAAGGAAGACAAACTCAGGTGGAGCTAAATAGCAAGGCAGCCAACGAGCTCACCAAAACACCTGAGGGAGGAAGCCCAGAGACTGCAATACCACTTGTGACCACAGAAGTGAACTCAGCCACAGAATTCACAACAGTACCCCCCCCTTGAGGAGGGGTCACCGAACCCTCACCAGAACCCCCAGGCCGACCAGGATGAGCCACATGAAAGGCACGAACAAGATCTGGGGCATGGACATCAGAGGCAAAAACCCAGGAATTATCTTCCTGAGCATAACCCTTCTATTTGACCAGATACTGGAGTTTCCGTCTAGAGACACGAGAATCCAAAATCTTCTCCACAATATACTCCAATTCCCCCTCCACCAAAACAGGGGCAGGAGGCTCCACAGATGGAACCATAGGTGCCACGTATCTCCTCAACAACGACCTATGGAATACATTATGTATGGAAAAGGAGTCTGGGAGGGTCAGACGAAAAGACACCGGATTGAGAATCTCAGAAATCCTATACGGACCAATAAAACGAGGTTTAAATTTAGGAGAGGAAACCTTCATAGGAATATGACGAGAAGATAACCAAACCAAATCCCCAACACGAAGTCGGGGTCCCACACGGCGTCTGCGATTAGCGAAAAGCTGAGCCTTCTCCTGGGACAAGGTCAAATTGTCCACTACCTGAGTCCAGATCTGCTGCAACCTGTCCACCACAGAATCCACACCAGGACAGTCCGAAGACTCAACCTGTCCTGAAGAGAAACGAGGATGGAACCCAGAATTGCAGAAAAATGGAGAGACCAAGGTAGCCGAGCTGGCCCGATTATTAAGGGCGAACTCAGCCAACGGCAAAAATGACACCCAATCATCCTGGTCAGCGGAAACAAAACATCTCAGATATGTTTCCAAGGTCTGATTGGTTCGTTCGGTCTGGCCATTAGTCTGAGGATGGAAGGCCGAGGAGAAAGATAGGTCAATGCCCATCCTACCACAAAAGGCTCGCCAGAACCTCGAGACAAACTGGGAACCTCTGTCAGAAACAATATTCTCAGGAATGCCATGTAAACGAACCACATGCTGGAAGAACAAAGGCACCAAATCAGAGGAGGAAGGCAATTTAACCAAGGGCACCAGATGGACCATTTTAGAAAAGCGATCACAGACCACCCAAATGACCGACATTTTTTGAGAAACGGGAAGGTCAGAAATGAAATCCATCGAAATATGTGTCCAAGGCCTCTTCGGGACCGGCAAGGGCAAAAGCAACCCACTGGCACGTGAACAGCAGGGCTTAGCCCTAGCACAAATTCCACAGGACTGCACAAAAGCACGCACATCCCGTGACAGAGATGGCCACCAGAAGGATCTAGCAACCAACTCCCTGGTACCAAAGATTCCTGGATGACCGGCCAGCACCGAACAATGAAGTTCAGAGATAACTTTACTAGTCCACCTATCAGGGACGAACAGTTTCTCGGCCGGACAACGATCAGGTTTATTAGCCTGAAATTTCTGCAACACTCTCCGCAAATCAGGGGAGATGGCAGACACAATGACTCCTTCCTTGAGGATACTCGCCGGCTCAGATAACCCCGGAGAGTCGGGCACAAAACTCCTAGACAGAGCATCCGCCTTCACATTTTTAGAGCCCGGAAGGTATGAAATCACAAAATCAAAACGAGCAAAAAATAACGACCAACGGGCCTGTCTAGGATTCAAGCGCTTGGCAGACTCAAGATAAGTAAGGTTCTTATGATCAGTCAATACCACCACGCGATGCTTAGCACCCTCAAGCCAATGACGCCACTCCTCGAATGCCCACTTCATGGCCAGCAACTCTCGGTTGCCCACATCATAATTACGCTCAGCAGCAGAAAATTTCCTGGAAAAGAAAGCACATGGTTTGAACACTGAGCAACCAGAACCTCTCTGTGACAAAACCGCCCCTGCACCAATCTCAGAAGCATCAACCTCGACCTGGAACGGAAGAGAAACATCAGGTTGACACAACACAGGGGCACAGCAAAAACGACGCTTCAACTCCTGAAAAGCTTCCACGGCAGCAGAAGACCAATTAACCAAATCAGCACCCTTCTTGGTCAAATCGGTCAATGGTCTGGCAATGCTAGAAAAATTACAGATGAAGCGACGATAAAAATTAGCAAAGCCCAGGAATTTCTGCAGACTTTTTAGAGATGTCGGCTGAGTCCAATCCTGGATGGCCTGAACCTTAACCGGATCCATCTCGATAGTAGAAGGGGAAAAGATGAACCCCAAAAATGAAACTTTCTGCACACCGAAGAGACACTTTGATCCCTTCACGAACAAGGAATTAGCACGCAGTACCTGGAAAACCATTCTGACTTGCTTCACATGAGACTCCCAATCATCTGAGAAGATCAAAATGTCATCCAAGTAAACAATCAAGAATTTATCCAGATACTCACGGAAAATGTCATGCATAAAAGACTGAAAAACAGATGGAGCATTGGCAAGTCCGAACGGCATCACCAGATACTCAAAATGACCCTCGGGCGTATTAAATGCCGTTTTCCATTCATCTCCCTGCCTGATTCTCACCAGATTATACGCACCACGAAGATCAATCTTAGTAAACCAACTAGCCCCCTTAATCCGAGCAAACAAGTCAGAAATCAATGGCAAGGGATACTGAAACTTAACAGTGATCTTATTAAGAAGGCGGTAATCAATACACGGTCTTAGCGAACCATCCTTCTTGGCTACAAAAAAGAACCCTGCTCCCAATGGTGACGACGATGGGCGAATATGTCCCTTCTCCAGGGACTCCTTCACATAACTGCGCACAGCGGTGTGTTCAGGTACGGACAAATTAAATAAACGACCCTTAGGGAATTTACTACCAGGAATCAAATCGATAGCACAATCACAATTCCTATGCGGAGGTAGGGCATCAGACTTGGACTCTTCAAATACATCCTGAAAGTCCGACAAGAACTCTGGAATGTCAGAAGGAATGGATGACGAAATAGACAAAAATGGAACATCACCATGTACTCCCTGACAACCCCAGCTGGTTACCGACATAGAGTTCCAATCCAATACTGGATTATGGGTTTGTAGCCATGGCAACCCCAACACGACCACATCATGCAAATTATGCAGTACCAGAAAGCGAATAACTTCCTGATGTGCAGGAGCCATGCACATGGTCAGCTGGGCCCAGTACTGAGGCTTATTCTTGGCCAAAGGTGTAGCATCAATTCCTCTCAACGGAATAGGACACCGCAAAGGCTCCAAGAAAAATCCACAACGTTTAGCATAATCCAAATCCATCAGATTCAGGGCAGCGCCTGAATCCACAAACGCCATGACAAAATACGATGACAAAGAGCACATTAAGGTAATGGACAAAAGGAATTTGGACTGTACAGTACCAATAACAGCAGAGCTATCGAACCGCCTAGTGCGTTTAGGACAATTAGAAATAGCATGAGTAGAATCACCACAATAGAAACACAGTCTGTTCAGACGTCTGTGTTCTTGCCGTTCTACTTTAGTCATAGTCCTGTCGCACTGCATAGGCTCAGGTTTACTCTCAGGCAGTACCGCCAGATGGTGCACAGATTTACGCTCGCGCAAGCGACGACCGATCTGAATGGCCAAGGACATAGACTCATTCAAACCAGCAGGCATAGGAAATCCCACCATTACATCCTTAAGAGCTTCAGAGAGACCCTTTCTGAACAAAGCCGCTAGTGCAGATTCATTCCACAGAGTGAGTACTGACCATTTCCTAAATTTCTGACAATATACTTCTACATCATCCTGACCCTGGCATAAAGCCAGCAGATTTTTCTCAGCCTGATCCACTGAATTAGGCTCATCGTAAAGCAATCCGAGCGCCAGGAAAAATGCATCAACATTACTCAATGCAGAATCTCCTGGTGCAAGAGAAAACGCCCAGTCCTGTGGGTCGCCGCGCAAAAAATAAATAATAATCAAAACCTGTTGAATAGGATTACCAGAAGAATGAGGTTTCAAGGCCAAAAATAGCTTACAATTATTTCTGAAGCTCAGGAACTTAGTTCTGTCACCAAAAAACAAATCAGGAATCGGAATTCTTGGTTCTAGCATCGATTTCTGATCAATAGTATCTTGAATCTTTTGTACATTTACAACGAGATTATCCATTGAGGAGCACAGAGCCTGAATATCCATGTCCACAGCTGTGTCCTGAAGCACTCTAATGTCTAGGGGAAAAAAAAGACTGAAGACAGAGCTAAGAAAAAAAAATGATGTCAGGATTTCTTTTTTCCCTCTATTGGGAATCATTGGTGTGGCTCCTTGTACTGTTATGGCTGGCAATCAGGCAACACAGCGTGCAGTAATCAGCGCACATACAGAGATCTGGCAATAACCAAAAACAATAGGACGAGCTCTGAGACGTGGAATCTCTGTAGACTGCAGTACCTGATCTATCCTCACACAACTATAAGCAGCAGTGGATTGCGCCTAACAACTACCTATGCAACTCGGCACTGCCTGAGGAGCTGACTAGCCTGAAGATAGAAATACAAGCCTGACTTACCTCAGAGAAATACCCCAAAGGAATAGGCAGCCCCCCACATATAATGACTGTTAGCAAGATGAAAAGACAAACGTAGGAATGAAATAGATTCAGCAAAGTGAGGCCCGATATTCTAGACAGAGCGAGGATAGCAAAGAGAACTATGCAGTCTACAAAAAACCCTAAAACGAAAACCACGCAAAGGGGCAAAAAGACCCACCGTGCCGAACTAACAGCACGGCGGTGCACCCCTCTGCTTCTCAGAGCTTCCAGCAAAAGACAATAGCAAGCTGGACAGAAAAAAACAGAAAACAAACTAGAAGCACTTATCTAGCAGAGCAGCAGGCCCAAGGAAAGATGCAGTAGCTCAGATCCAACACTGGAACATTGACAAGGAGCAAGGAAGACAAACTCAGGTGGAGCTAAATAGCAAGGCAGCCAACGAGCTCACCAAAACACCTGAGGGAGGAAGCCCAGAGACTGCAATACCACTTGTGACCACAGAAGTGAACTCAGCCACAGAATTCACAACAGGTGCCACAGATCGATGTCAATGGACAGTCATTTTGTATTTCTTCCATTTTCTTACTATTGCACCAACAGTTGTCTCCTTCTCACCCAGTATCTTACTTATGGTTTTGTAGCCTATTCCAGCTTTGAGCAGGTCTGTGATTTTGTCCCTGAAATTCTTATAAAGCTCTTTGGTCTTGCCCATGTTGTAGAGGTTAGAGTCTGACTGATTCATTGAGTCTGTGGACTGGAGTCTTTTATAAAGGTGACTATTTAAGACAGCTGTCTTTAATGCAGGTAACTAACGAGTTGATTAGGAGCCTCTAGCTGGTCTGTAGAAGCCAGAATTCTTAATGGTTTTAGGGGATCAAATACTTATTTCTCATTGCAAAATGCAAATAAATTTATATAATTTATAAAATGCCATTTTCTGTGGTCGGCGCTCATAGCAAGTCTGTAATTCTGCTGCATAGAGGCGATCTGAGCATCACCTCTATGTAGCAGAGCCGATGAAACTGTGACAGCTTCTAGCCTCCCATGGAGGCTATTGAAGCATGCCAAAAGTAAAAAAATGTTTTTACAAATATAAAAAATATAAAAAAAATAGAAAAGTTCAAATCACCCCCTTTCGCCCCATTCAAAATGAAACAATAAAAAAAAAAAATCAAACCTACACATATTTGGTATCGCTGCATTCAGAATCGCCAGATCTATCAATTTAAAAAAAGGATTAACCTGATCACTAAACAGCATAGCGACAAAAAAAGTAAAATCATCAGAATACATATTTTTTGGTCACAGTGACATTGCATTAAAATGCAATAACGGGCGATCAAAAGAACTTATCTGCACCCAAATGGTATAATTAAAAATGTCAGCTCGTCACACAAAAAATAAGCCCTCACCCAACCACAGATCATGAAAAATGGAGAGGCTACGGGTATCGAAAAATTGTGCAATTTTTTTTTTTACAAAAGTTTGGTTTTTATTTTCACCACTTAGATAAAAAAGAACTTAAATATGTTTGATGCCTAGGAACTTATAATGACCTGGATAATCATAATAGCAGGTCAGTTTTAGCATTTAGTGAACCTAGCAAAAAAGCCAAGCAAAAAACAAGCGTGAGATTGCACTTTTTTTGCAATTTCACCACACTTTTTTTTTCCGTTTTCTAATACCCGACTGTTATGGACCTGGTGGTTAGGAGCACCCGGAACGACCTGATGGTTAAACTCACACAGGACAAGCTCTGGGACGTGGGAGCTCTGCTGACCGCATCCCCTAATCCTATCACACAACTAGAAATAGCTGTGGAGCGTAACTAACACGACCTAGACGCCTCTTCACAGCCTAAGAGCTAACTAGCCCTAAAGATAGAAAATAAAGCCTACCTTGCCTCAGAGAAATTCCCCAAAGGAAAAGGCAGCCCCCCACATATATTGACTGTGAGTTAAGATGAAAGTCACAAACACAGAAATGAAACAGGTTTTAGCAAAGGGAGGCCAGACTTACTAAACAGACTGAGGATAGGAAAGGTATCTTTGCGGTCAGCACAAAACCCTACAAAAGACCACGCAGAGTGTGCAAAAAGACCTCCGCACCGACTCACGGTGCGGAGGTGCCACTCTGCATCCCAGAGCTTCCAGCTAGCAGGGCAAGATCATGATAGCCAGCTGGACAAGGAAACAATGAACAAATAAATAACTAGCATGGACTTAGCTTCTGCTGGAGTAGACAGGTCACCAGAAAGATCCAAGAGCGAACTGAACCAGTACAAGAACATTGACAGCTGGCATGGAGTAACGATCTGAGTGGAGTTAAATAGAATAGCCAGCCAAAGAATAAACTATGTCACCTGTGGAAGGAACCTCAGAAGCAGCAGCTCCACTCACAGCCACCAGAGGGAGTCCATGGACAGAACTCGCCGAAGTACCATTCATGACCACAGGAGGGAGTTCGATAACAGAATTCACAACAGTACCCCCCCTTGAGGAGGGGTCACCGAAACCTCACCAGAGCCCCCAGGCCGATCAGGACGAGCCGAATGAAAGGCACGAACTAGATCGGCAGCATGAACATCAGAGGCAAAAACCCAGGAATTATCTTCCTGACCATAACCCTTCCACTTGACCAGGTACTGGAGTTTCCGTCTCGAAATACGAGAATCCAAAATCTTCTCCAACACATACTCAAACTCCCCCTCGACCAACACCGGGGCAGGAGGATCAATGGAGGGAACCATAGGCGCCACGTATCTCCGCAATAACGACCTATGGAACACATTATGGATGGTGTTGTGAATTCTGTTGTCGGGCTCCCTCCTGTGGTCATGAATGGTACTTCGGCTGGTTCTGTCCATGGACTTCCTCTGGTGGGTGTTTCTGAGTTTCCTTCCACAGGTGACGAGGTTAATTCGTTAGCTGGCTGCTCTATTTAACTCCACTTAGATCTTTGCTCCGTGCCACCTGTCAAGGTTCCAGTATTGGTCTAGTTCACTCCTGGATCGTTCTTGTGACCTGTCTTCCCAGCAGAAGCTAAGTTCCTGCTTGTATTTTCTTTGGTTTGCTTTTTCTGTCCAGCTTGCTATTTTTATTGTTGTCTTGCTTGCTGGAAGCTCTGGGACGCAGAGGGAGCGCCTCCGCACCGTGAGTCGATGCGGAGGGTCTTTTTGCGCCCTCTGCGTGGTCTTTTTGTAGGTTTTTGTGCTGACCGCAAAGCTACCTTTCCTATCCTCAGTCTGTTCAGTTAGTCGCGCCTCACTTTGCTAAATCTATTTAATCTCTGTGTTTGTATTTTCATCTTTGCTCACAGTCATTATATGTGGGGGGCTGCCTTTTCCTTTGGGGAATTTCTCTGAAGCAAGGTAGGCTTTATTTTTCTATCTTCAGGGCTAGCTAGTTTCTTAGGCTGTGCCGAGTTGCATAGGGAGCGTTAGGAGCAATCCACGGCTATTTCTAGTGTGCGTGATAGCATTAGGGATTGCGGTCAGCAGAGTTCCCACGTCCCAGAGCTCGTCCTTTATTATCAGTAACTATCTGGTCATTCCGTGTGCTCTTAACCACCAGGTCCATTATTGTCCTGACCACCAGGTCTTAACAGGATGGCAAAAGAAGCTGGAAGGGCCAAACGAAATGACACAGGATTGAGAACTTCAGAAATCTTATACAAACCAATGAAACGAGGCTTAAACTTAGGAGAGGAAACATTCATAGGAACATGACGAGATGACAACCAAACCAAATCCCCAACACGAAGTCGGGGACCAACACAGCGCCGGCGGTTAGCGAAACGTTGAGCCTTCTCCTGGGACAATGTCAAATTGTCCACCACATGAGTCCAAATCTGCTGCAACCTGTCCACCACCGTATCCACACCAGGACAGTCCGAAGGCTCAACCTGCCCTGAAGAGAAACGAGGATGGAAACCAGAATTACAGAAAAAAGGCAAAACCAAAGTAGCCGAGCTGGCCCGATTATTAAGGGCGAACTCAGCCAAAGGCAAGAAGGACACCCAATCATCCTGATCAGCAGAAACAAAGCATCTCAGATATGTTTCCAAAGTCTGATTAGTTCGTTCGGTTTGGCCATTTGTCTGAGGATGGAAAGCCGAAGAAAAAGACAAATCAATGCCCATCTTAGCACAAAAGGACCGCCAAAACCTCGAAACAAACTGGGAACCTCTGTCCGAGACGATGTTCTCTGGAATGCCATGCAAACGAACCACATGCTGGAAAAACAATGGCACCAAATCAGAGGAGGAAGGCAATTTAGACAAGGGTACCAAATGGACCATCTTAGAGACGCGATCACAAACCACCCAAATGACCGACATCCTTTGAGAGACAGGGAGATCTGAAATAAAATCCATGGAAATATGCATCCAGGGCCTCTTCGGGACCGGCAAGGGCAAAAGCAACCCACTGGCACGAGAACAGCAGGGCTTAGCCCGAGCACAAATCCCACAGGACTGCACAAAAGAACGCACATCCCGTGACAAAGAAGGCCACCAAAAGGATCTAGCCACCAAATCTCTGGTACCAAAGATTCCAGGATGACCCGCCAACACCGAACAATGGAACTCAGGGATAACTCTACTAGTCCATCTATCAGGGACAAACAGTTTCTCCGCTGGACAATGGTCAGGTCTATCAGCCTGAAACTTCTGCAGCACACGCCGCAAATCAGGGGAGATGGCAGACAAAATTACCCCCTCTTTGAGAATACCCGCCGGCTCAGGAACACCCGGAGAGTCAGGCACAAAACTCATTGACAGGGCATCAGCCTTCACATTCTTAGAGCCCAGAAGGTACGAAACCACAAAATCAAAACGGGAGAAAAACAGCGACCATCGAGCCTGTCTAGGATTCAACCGTTTGGCAGACTCGAGATAAGTCAAATTCTTGTGATCCGTCAAAACCACCACGCGATGCTTGGCTCCTTCAAGCCAATGTCACCACTCCTCGAATGCCCACTTCATGGCCAACAACTCTCGATTGCCAACATCATAATTGCGCTCAGCAGGTGAGAATTTTCTAGAAAAGAAGGCACATGGTTTCATCACCGAGCCATCAGAACTTCTTTGCGACAAAACAGCCCCTGCTCCAATCTCAGAAGTATCAACCTCGACCTGAAACAGGAGCGAAACATCTGGCTGGCACAACACAGGGGCAGAAGAAAAATGACGCTTCAACTCCTGAAAAGCCTCTACAGCCGCAGAGGACCAATTGACCACATCAGCACCTTTCTTGGTCAAATCAGTCAACGGTTTAGCAACACTAGAAAAATTAGCGATGAAGCGACGGTAAAAATTAGCAAAGCCCAGGAACTTCTGCAGGCTCTTCACAGATGTCGGCTGAGTCCAATCATAAATGGCCTGAACTTTAACAGGGTCCATCTCGATAGTAGAAGGGGAAAAAATGAAACCCAAAAATGAAACCTTCTGAACCCCAAAGAGACATTTCGACCCCTTCCCAAACAAGGAATTTGCACGAAGGACCTGGAACACCATTCTGACTTGCTTCACATGAGACTCCCAATCACCCGAAAAGACCAAAATATCATCCAAATATACAATCATGAATCTATCCAGGTACTCTCGGAAGATGTCATGCATAAAGGACTGAAACACAGATGGAGCATTAGAAAGCCTGAATGGCATAACCAGGTACTCAAAATGGCCCTCGGGCGTATTAAATGCTTTTTTCCATTCATCGCCCTGTTTAATTCGCACAAGATTATACGCCCCTCGAAGATCTATCTCGGTGAACCAACTAACCCCCTTAATCCGAGCAAACAAATCAAACAGCAGCGGCAAAGGGTACTGAAATTTGACTGTGATCTTATTAAGAAGGCAGTAATCAATACAAGGTCTCAAAGAGCCATCCTTCCTGGCCACAAAAAAGAACCCTGCTCCCAACGGTGATGACGACGGGCGAATATGACCTTTCTCCAAGGATTCCTTTATATAACTTCGCATAGCGGCGTGCTCTGGCACAGATAAATTAAACAGTCGGCCCTTAGGAAACTTACTACCAGGAATCAAATTAATAGCACAATCGCAATCCCTATGAGGAGGTAAGGCACCGGATTTGGGCTCTTCAAATACATCCCGGTAATCTGACAAAAACTCAGGGACTTCAGAAGGAGTGGAAGGCGAAATTGACAGCAATGGATCATCACCATGTACCCCCTGACAACCCCAGCCAGACACAGACATAGATTTCCAATCCAATACTGGATTATGGACCTAAAAAAAAAAAAAAAAAACCACAAAATTGAGCTTAACCCCTTAGTGACAGAGCCAATTTGGTACTTAATGACCGAGCCAATTTTTGCAATTCTGACCACTGTCACTTTATGAGGATATAACTCTGGAACGCTTCAATGGATCCCGCTGATTCTGAGATTGTTTTTTCATGACATATTGCACTTCATGTTAGTGGTAACATTTCTTCGATATTACTTGCGATTATTTATGAAAAAAATGGAAATATGGCGAAAATTTTTAAAATTTTGCAATTTTCAAACTTTGTATTTTTATACCCTTAAATCAGAGAGATATGTCACGAAAAATAGTTAATAAATAACATTTCCCACATGTATACTTTACATCAGCACAATTTTGGAAACAAAATTTTTTTTTGTTAGGGAGTTATAAGGGTTAAAATTGACCAGCAATTTCTCATTTTTACAACACCATTTTTTTTTAGGGACCACATCACATTTGAAGTCATTTTGAGGGGTCTATATGATAGAAAATACCCAAGTGTGACACCATTCTAAAAACTACACCCCTCAAGGTTCTCAAAACCACATTCAAGAAGTTTATTAACCCTTTACGTGCTTCACAGGAACTGAAACAATGTGGAAGGAAAAAATGAACATTTAACTTTTTTTTGCAAACATCTTAATTCAGAACCATTTTTTTTATTTTCACAAGTGTAAAAATTTTGTTATGCAATTTCTCCTGAATACGCCAATACCCCATATGTGGGGGTAAACCACTTTTTGGGCGCACCGCAGAACTTAGAAGTGAAGGAGCGCCGTTTGACTTTTTCAATGCAGAATTGGCTGGAATTGAGATCGGACGCCATGTCACGTTTAGAGAGCCCCTGATGTGCCTAAACAGTGGAACCTCCCCACAAGTGACACCATTTTGGGAACTAGACCCCTTAAGGAACTTATCTAGATGTGTGGTGAGCACTTTGAACCCCCAAGTGCTTCACAGAAGTTTATAACGTAGAGCCGTGAAAATAAAAAATCGCTTTTGTTTACACAAAAATGATCTTTTCGCCCACAAATTCTTATTTTCACAAGGGTAACAGGAGAAATTAGACCACAAAAGTTGTTGTGCGATTTCTCCTGAATACGTCGATACCCCATATGTGAGGGTAAACCACTGTTTGGGCGCACCGCAGAGCTTGGAAGTGAAGGAGCGCCGTTTTACTTTTTCAATGTAGAATTGGCTGGAATTGAGATCGGACGCCATGTCGCGTTTGGAGAGCCCCTGATGTGCCTAAACAGTGGAAACCCCCAACAATTGACACCATTTTGGAAACTAGACCCCTTAAGGAACTTATCTAGATGTGTGGCGAGCACTTTGAACCCCCATGTGCTTCACAGAAGTTTATAACATAGAGCCGTGAAAAAAAAAATTGCATTTTTTCTACAAAAATGATCTTTTGCCCACAAATTTTTATTTTCACAAGGGTAACAGGAGAAATTAGACCACTAAAGTTGTTGTGCAATTTCTCCTGAGTATGTTGATACCAAATATGTGGGGGTAAACCACTGTTTGGGCGCACCGCAGAGCTTGGAAGAGAAAGAGAGCCGTTTTACTTTTTCAATGTAGAATTCGCTGGAATTGAGATCGGACGCCATGTCGCGTTTGGAGAGCCCCTGATGTGCCTAAACAGTAGAAATCCCCCACAAGTGACCCCATTTTGGAAACTAGACCCCCCATGGAACTTATCTAGATGTGTGGTGAGAACCTTGAATGCCCAAGTGCTTCACAGAAGTTTATAATGCAGAGCCGTGAAAATAAAAAATATTTTTTTTTTCCACAAAAAAGATTATTTAGCCCCCAAGTTTTTATTTTCACAAGGGTAACAGGAGAAATTGGACTGCAATAGTTGTTGTCCAATTTATCCCGAGTACGCTGATGCGCCATATGTGGGGGTAAACCACTGATTGGGCGCACGGCAGAGCTCGGAAGGGAAGGAGCGCCTTTTTGGAATGCAGACTTTGATAGAATGGTCTGTGGGCATTATGTTGCGATTGCAGAGCCCCTGATGTACCTAAACTGTAGTAACCCCCCAAAAGTGACCCCATTTTGGAAACTAGACCCCCCAAGGAACTTATCTAGATGTGTGGTGAGAACTTTGAATGCCCAAGTGCTTCACAGAAGTTTAGAATGCAGAGTCGTGAAAATAAAAAATATTATTTTTTTTTCACAAAAAAGATATTGTAGCCCCCAAGTTTTTATTTTCACAAGGGTAACAAGAGAAATTGGACCCCAGAAGTTGTTGTCCAATTTATCCCGAGTACGCTGATGCCCCATATGTGGGGGTAACCCACTGTTTGGGCGCACGGCAGAGCTCAGAAGGGAGGGAGCACCATTTGACTTTTTGAGCGCAAAATTGGCTGTCGTGTTTGGAGACCCCCTGATGTACCTAAACAGTGGAAACCCCCCAATTCTAGCTCCAACCCTAACCCCAACACACCCCTAACCCTAATCCCAACCTGATTCATAATCCTAATCACTAACCCTAACCATAATCACAACCCTTACCCCAAAACGACCCTAATGTCAACCCTAACCATAACCCTAATACTAACCCTAAATCCAACACACCCCTAATCCTAATCTCGACCCTAACCTCAAACCTAACCCTAATCCCAGTACACCCCTAATCACAACCCTAACCTTAACCCTAATCCCAAACCTAACCCTAATCCCAAGCGTAACCCTAATGCCAACCCTAACCCTAATACCAACCCTAATCCAAACCCTAACCCTAATCCCAGCTCTAACCCTAACTTTAGCCCCAACCCTAGCCCTAACTTTAGCCCCAACCCTAACCCTAGCCCTAAGGCTACTTTCACACTTGCGTCATTTGGCATTCCGTCGCAATCCGTCGTTTTGGACAAGAAACGGATCCTGCAAATGTGCCCGCAGGATGCATTTTTTGCCCATAGACTTGTATTGCCGACGGATCGTGATGGATGGCCACACGTCGCGTCCGTCGTGCACTGGATCAGTTGTGTTTTGGCGGACCGTCGGCACAAAAAAACGTTCAATGAAACGTTTTTTTGTACGTCGCATCAGCCATTTCTGACCGCGCATGTGTGGCCGTAACTCCGCCCCCTCCTCCCCAGGACATAGATTGGGCTGCGGATGCGTTGAAAAACTACAGCTGCTGCCCACGTTGTGCACAATTTTCACAACGTGCGTCGGTATGTCGGGCCGACGCATTGCGACGGCCCCGTACCGACGTAAGTGTGAAAGAAGCCTAACCCTAAATTTAGCCCCAACCCTAACCCTAAATTTAGCCCCAACCCTAGCTCTAACCCTAGCCCTAACCCTAACCCCAGCCCTAACCTAACCCTACCCCTAACCCTAACCCTAACCCTACCCCTACCCCTAACCCTACCCCTAACCCTACCCCTACCCCTAACGCTAACCCTAACCCTAATTTTAGCCCCAACTGCTGTTCTCCTGCCGGCCGGCAGATGGAGACAGATGGCGGGCGCACTGGGCATGCGTCCGCCATGTTCTTCTGCCGGCGGCCAGGAGGAGCAGCAAGAGGATCCAGGGACACAGGTGAGTATTGTAGGGTCCCCGAATCCCCTTATTTCTCTGTCCTCTGATGTGCGATCACATCAGAGGACAGAGAATTACACTTCACTTTTTTTTTTTTTGCGGTCGCCGGTAAACAGTTAATTACCGGCGATCGCAAAACAGGGGTCGGTAAAACTGACCCCGATCATGCTCTTTGGGGTCTCGGCTACCCCCGGCAGCCGAGACCCCAAAGATTCTCCCGGTGCCGGCCGGCGGGCGCACTACGCATGCGCCCGCCATTTTGAAGATGGCGGCGCCCACCGGGAGACACGAGGAGCATCGGGGGAGCTAGGTGAGTATTGGGGGGCCACCTGGGACCCCTTTTCTCTGTCCTCCAATGTGCGATCACATCGGAGGACAGAGAAATTAAAAAGAGATCGCGTTTTTTTTTTTTTTTGCGATCGCCTGTAAACGGTTAATTACCGGCGATCGCAAATGCGGGGTGGGTTAAAAACCCCCCGAATCATGTTCTCTGGGGTCTCGGCTACCCCCGGCAGCCGAGACCCCGGAGAAAATCGGCCTCTGGGGGGCGCTATTGACTTTTTCCACAGCGCCGTTTATTAACGGCGCTGTGGTTTAGGTACCCTTAGCGGCCGCCGTTAAAAGGCGTATCGCGGTCGCTAAGGGGTTAACTTAAGTTGGTATACATGCAGAGGTAAAACGCATGTTAAAAATGGCCACAAAACATAAAACCTACAAGAGAAAAAAGTAAATGAAAACCCTGATATAACTAAGTAAAAAAAGCAAAAATGCATTTAAATAACACAGAGTTTTTAGTAATACTGTTTTTTGATTAAAAAAATAGCACAAAAGCCATCCCACCTCGTCACGGTAACTCTGATCGGGACAGTCCTAAACTATCTAATATTAAAACCTTACCATGTGTCAATGTTGACCTCAGTGTGAATAAGGGCAGATGAAAGGACTGCGCCCAAACAGTGAAACACTAGACTAGGGAAGCCTAATATAGTTTCTAGCTCAGAAACAGGGAGGCCACACCCCGGATTGCACAGAATGCAACAATACACAGAAAAAAAAAACACAAAATTGAGCTTAACTTAAGTTGGTATACATGCAGAGGTAAAACGCATGTTAAAAATGGCCACAAAACATAAAACCTACAAGAGAAAAAAGTAAATGAAAACCCTGATATAACTAAGTAAAAAAAGCAAAAATGCATTTAAATAACACAGAGGTTTTAGTAATACTGTTTTTTGATAAAAAAATAGCACAAAAGCCATCCCACCTCGTCACGGTAACTCTGATCGGGACAGTCCTAAACTATCTAATATTAAAACCTTACCATGTGTCAATGTTGACCTCAGTGTGAATAAGGGCAGATGAAAGGACTGCGCCCAAACAGTGAAACACTAGACTAGGGAAGCCTAATATAGTTTCTAGCTCAGAAACAGGGAGGCCACACCCCGGATTGCACAGAATGCAACAATACACAGAAAAAAAAAACACAAAATTGAGCTTAACTTAAGTTGGTATACATGCAGAGGTAAAACGCATGTTAAAAATGGCCACAAAACATAAAACCTACAAGAGAAAAAAGTAAATGAAAACCCTGATATAACTAAGTAAAAAAAGCAAAAATGCATTTAAATAACACAGAGTTTTTAGTAATACTGTTTTTTGATCAAAAAATAGCACAAAAGCCATCCCACCTCGTCACGGTAACTCTGATCGGGACAGTCCTAAACTATCTATAGAGACTATATAAGGCTTCCCCAGTCTACTGTTTCACTGGTTGGGCCCAGTCCTTTTGTCTGCCCCGGCCATTTTTAACATGCGTTTTACCTCTGCATGTATACCAACTTAAGTTAAGCTCAATTTTGTGTTTTTTTTTTCTGTGTATTGTTGCATTCTGTGCTTTTTTTACTTAGTTATATCAGGGTTTTCATTTACTTTTTTCTCTTGTAGGTTTCATGGATTATGGACCTGTAGCTATGGCAACCCCAAAACGACCACATCATGCAGATTATGCAACACCAAAAAGCGAATATCCTCCTGATGTGCAGGAGCCATGCACATGGTCAATTGAGTCCAGTACTGAGGCTTATCCTTGGCCAAAGGCGTAGCATCAATTCCTCTCAATGGAATAGGATACTGCAAGGGCTCCAAAAAAAACCACAGAGCCTGGCAAACTCCAAGCCCATCAAATTGAGGGCAGTGCCTGAATCCACAAATGCCATAACAGAATAGGACGACAGAGAGCAAATCAGAGTAGGGTTGAGCGAAACGGGTCGTTCATTTTCAAAAGTCGCCGACTTTTGGCAAAGTCGGGTTTCATGAAACCCGACCCGACCCCTGTGCGGGGTCGGCCATGCGGTACGCGACTTTCGCGCCAAAGTCGCGTTTCAATGACACGAAAAGCGCCATTTCTCAGCCAATGAAGGTGAACGCAGAGTGTGGGCAGCGTGATGACATAGGTCCTGGTCCCCACCATCTTAGAGAAGGGCATTGCAGTGATTGGCTTGCTGTCTGCGGCGTCACAGGGGCTATAAAGGGGCGTTCCCGCCGACCGCCATGTTACTGCTGCTGATCTGAGCTTAGGGAGAGGTTGCTGCCGCTTCGTCAGAAGCAGGGATAGCGTTAGGCAGGGTCCATTAACCCCCAAACCGCTTGTGCTGTAGCGATTTCCACTGTCCAACACCACCTTCGGTGTGCAGGGACAGTGGAAGCTACATTTTTTTTTTTCTCAGCGCTGTAGCTCATTGGGCTGCCCTAGAAGGCTCCCTGATAGCTGCATTGCTGTGTGTACGCCGCTGTGCAAACCAACTACTTTTTTCAAAGCACAAATCCTCTTGTTCCTTCCTTTCTGCAAAGCTATCTTTTTTGTTTGTCCACACTTTTTATTTCATTTGTGCATCAGTCCACTCCTTATTGCTGCCTGCCATACCTGGCTGAGATTACTGCAGGGAGATAGTAATTGTAGGACAGTCCCTGTTTTTTTTTTTTGTGGGAGATTAAGATTGGCATTTCTGCTAGAGTGCCATCCCTGTGTGTGCCATCTCTCACTCAGTGGGCCATAGAAAGCCTATTTAATTTTTTGGTTGATTTGGGTTCTAAATTCTACCTGAAAAAATCACTAAATCAATCAGTGGGAGATAAATATTGGCCTCTGGGCTTGTGTGCCACTCCTGACTCCTGTGTGTGCCATCTCTCACTCAGTGGGCCATAGAAAGCCTATTTATTTTTTTGCTTGATTTGGGTTCTAAATTCTACCTGAAAAAATCAATAAATCAATCACTGGGAGATAAATATTGGCCTCTGGGCTTGTGTGCCACTCCTGACTCCTGTGTGTGCCATCTCTCACTCAGTGGGCCATAACATAGTAACATAGTAACATAGTTAGTAAGGCCGAAAAAAGACATGTGTCCATCCAGTTCAGCCTATATTCCATCATAATAAATCCCCAGATCTACGTCCTTCTACAGAACCTAATTGTATGATACAATATTGTTCTGCTCCAGGAAGACATCCAGGCCTCTCTTGAACCCCTCGACTGAGTTCGCCATCACCACCTCCTCAGGCAAGCAATTCCAGATTCTCACTGCCCTAACAGCAAAGAATCCTCTTCTATGTTGGTGGAAAAACCTTCTCTCCTCCAGACGCAAAGAATGCCCCCTTGTGCCCGTCACCTTCCTTGGTATAAACAGATCCTCAGCGAGATATTTGTATTGTCCCCTTATATACTTATACATGGTTATTAGATCGCCCCTCAGTCGTCTTTTTTCTAGACTAAATAATCCTAATTTCACTAATCTATCTGGGTATTGTAGTTCTCCCATCCCCTTTATTAATTTTGTTGCCCTCCTTTGTACTCTCTCTAGTTCCATTATATCCTTCCTGAGCACCGGTGCCCAAAACTGGACACAGTACTCCATATGCGGTCTAACTAGGGATTTGTACAGAGGCAGTATAATGCTCTCATCATATGTATCCAGACCTCTTTTAATGCACCCCATGATCCTGCTTGCCTTGGCAGCTGCTGCCTGGCACTGGCTGCTCCAGGTAAGTTTATCATTAACTAGGATCCCCAAGTCCTTCTCCCTGTCAGATTTACCCAGTGGTTTCCCATTCAGTGTGTAATGGTGATATTGATTCCTTCTTCCCATGTGTATAACCTTACATTTATCATTGTTAAACCTCATCTGCCACCTTTCAGCCCAAGTTTCCAACTTATCCAGATCCATCTGTAGCAGAATACTATCTTCTCTTGTATTAACTGCTTTACATAGTTTTGTATCATCTGCAAATATCGATATTTTACTGTGTAAACCTTCTACCAGATCATTAATGAATATGTTGAAGAGAACAGGTCCCAATACTGACCCCTGCGGTACCCCACTGGTCACAGCGACCCAGTTAGAGACTATACCATTTATAACCACCCTCTGCTTTCTATCACTAAGCCAGTTACTAACCCATTTACACACATTTTCCCCCAGACCAAGCATTCTCATTTTGTGTACCAACCTCTTGTGCGGCACGGTATCAAACGCTTTGGAAAAATCGAGATATACCACATCCAATGACTCACCGTGGTCCAGCCTATAGCTTACCTCTTCATAAAAACTGATTAGATTGGTTTGACAGGAGCGATTTCTCATAAACCCATGCTGATATGGAGTTAAACAGTTATTCTCATTGAGATAATCCAGAATAACATCCCTCAGAAACCCTTCAAATATTTTACCAACAATAGAGGTTAGACTTACTGGCCTATAATTTCCAGGTTCACTTTTAGAGCCCTTTTTGAATATTGGCACCACATTTGCTATGCGCCAATCCTGCAGAACAGACCCTGTCGCTATAGAGTCCCTAAAAATAAGAAATAATGGTTTATCTATTACATAGAAAGCCTATTTATTTTTTTGCTTGATTTGGGTTCTAAATTCTACCTGAAAAAATCAATAAATTATTATTATTATTTATTTATATAGCACCATTGATTCCATGGTGCTGTACATGAGAAGGGGTTACATACAAGTTACAAATATCACATACAGTAAACAAACTAACAATGATGGACTGATACGGAGGGGCGAGGACCCTGCCCTTGCGGGCTTACATTCTACAGGATTATGGGGAAGGAGACAGTAGGTTGAGGGTTGCAGGAGCTCCGGTGTTGGTGAGGCGGTAGCTCCGGTGTTGGTGAGGCGGTAGCTCCGGTGTTGGTGAGGCGGTAGCTTCGATAGTGATGAGGCAGCAGCGGTGTCAGTGCAGGCTGTAGGCTTTCCTGAAGAGATGAGTTTTCAGGTTCCGTCTGAAGGATCCGACTGTGGTTGATAGTCGGACGTGTTGGGGCAGAGAGTTCCAGAGGATGGGGGATATTCGGGAGAAGTCTTGGAGGCGATTGGATGAGGAGCGAATAAGTATGGAGGAGAGAAGGAGGTCTTGGGAGGACCGGAGGTCACGTGAGGGAAGATATCGAGAGATTAGTTCAGAGATATATAGAGGAGACAGGTTGTGGATGGCTTTGTAGGTCAGTATTAGCAATTTGAACTGGATACGCTGAGGGAATGGGAGCCAGTGAAGAGATTTGCAGAGGGGGGAAGCGGAGGAGTAGCGAGGAGAGAGATGGATTAGTCGGGCAGCAGAGTTAAGGATGGACTGGGGAGGTGCAAGGGTGTTAGCAGGGATCACTGGGAGATAAATATTGGCCTCTGGGCTTGTGTGCCACTCCTGACTCCTGTGTGTGCCATCTCTCACTCAGTGGGTCATAGAAAGCCTATTTATTTTTTTGCTTGATTTGGGTTCTAAATTCTACCTGAAAAAATCAATAAATCAATCACTGGGAGATAAATATTGGCCTCTGGGCTTGTGTGCCACTCCTGACTCCTGTGTGTGCCATCTCTCACTCAGTGGGCCATAGAAAGCCTATTTCTTTTTTTGCTTGTTTTGGGTTCTAAATTCTACCTGAAAAAAATCACTAAATCAATCACTGGGAGATAAATATTGGCCTCTGGGCTTGTGTGCCACTCCTGACTCCTGTGTGTGCCATCTCTCACTCAGTGGGCCATAGAAAGCCTATTTATTTTTTTGCTTGATTTGGGTTCTAAATTCTACCTGAAAAAATCAATAAATCAATCAGTGGGAGATAAATATTGGCCTCTGGGCTTGTGTGCCACTCCTTACTCCTGTGTGTGCCATCTCTCACTCAGTGGGCCATAGAAAGCCTATTTATTTTTTTGCTTGATTTGGGTTCTAAAATCTACCTGAAAAAATCATTTTATTTTATTTGGTTTCTAAATTCTTCCTGAAAAAATCATTTTATTTTATTTTGTTTCTAAAGTCTCCCTGAAAAAAAAAAAATCAGTGGGAGATTAATATTGCCCTTTCTGCTTGTGTGCCAGTCTTGACTCCTGGGTGTGCCATCTCACTCTCTCAAATAGTGGGCCATAGAAAGCCTATTTATTTTTTTGGTTGATTTGGGTTCTAAATTCTACCTGAAAAAATCAATAAATCAATCAGTGGGAGATAAATATTGGCCTCTGGGCTTGTGTGCCACTCCTGACTCCAGTGTGTGCCATCTCTCACTCAGTGGGCCATAGAAAGCCTATTTATTTTTTTGCTTGTTTTGGGTTCTAAATTCTACCTGAAAAAATCACTAAATCAATCAGTGGGAGATAAATATTGGCCTCTGGGCTTGTGTGCCACTCCTGACTACTTTGTGTGCCATCTCTCACTCAGTGGACCATAGAAAGCCTATTTATTTTTTTGCTTGATTTGGGTTCTAAAATTTACCTGAAAAAATCATATTATTTTATTTGGTTTCTAAATTCTTCCTGAAAAAAATCATTTTATTTTATTTTGTTTCTAAAGTCTCCCTGAAAAAAAAAAAAAAAATCAGTGGGAGATTAATATTGCCCTTTCTGCTTGTGTGCCATTCTTGACTCCTGGGTGTGCCATCTCTCTCTCTCAAATAGTGGGCCATAGAAAGCCTATTTATTTTTTTGGTTGATTTGGGTTCTAAATTCTACCTGAAAAAATCAATAAATCAATCAGTGGGAGATAAATATTGGCCTCTGGGCTTGTGTGCCACTCCTGACTCCTGTGTGTGCCATCTCTCACTCAGTGGGCCATAGAAAGCCTATTTATTTTTTTGCTTGACTTGGGTTCTAAATTCTACCTGAAAAAATCAATAAATTAATCACTGGGAGATAAATATTGGCCTCTGGGCTTGTGTGCCACTCCTGACTCCTGTGTGTGCCATCTCTCACTCAGTGGGTCATAGAAAGCCTATTTATTTTTTTGCTTGATTTGGGTTCTAAATTCTACCTGAAAAAATCACTAAATCAATCAGTGGGACATAAATATTGGCCTCTGGGCTTGTGTGCCACTCCTGACTCCTGTGTGTGCCATCTCTCACTCAGTGGGCCATAGAAAGCCTATTTATTTTTTTGCTTGATTTGGGTTCTAAAATCTACCTGAAAAAAATAATTTTATTTTATTTGGTTTCTAAATTCTTCCTGAAAAAATCATTTTATTTTATTTTGTTTCTAAAGTCTCCCTGAAAAAAAAAAAAAAAAATCAGTGGGAGATTAATATTGCCCTCTCTGCTTGTGTGCCAGTCTTGACTCCTGGGTGTGCCATCTCTCTCTCTCAAATAGTGGGCTATAGAAAGCCTATTTATTTTTTTGGTTGATTTGGGTTCTAAATTCTACCTGAAAAAATCAATCAGTGGGAGATAAATATTGGCCTCTGGGCTTGTGTGCCACTCCTGACTCCTGTGTGTGCCATCTCTCACTCAGTGGGCCATAGAAAGCCTATTTCTTTTTTTGCTTGTTTTGGGTTCTAAATTCTACTTGAAAAAATCACTAAATCAATCGCTGGGAGATAAATATTGGCCTCTGGGCTTGTGTGCCACTCCTGACTCCTGTGTGTGCCATCTCTCACTCAGTGGGCCATAGAAAGCCTATTTATTTTTTTGCTTGTTTTGGGTTCTAAATTCTACCTGAAAAAATCACTAAATCAATCACTGGGAGATAAATATTGGCCTCTGGGCTTGTGTGCCACTCCTGACTCCTGTGTGTGCCATCTCTCACTCAGTGGGCCATAGAAAGCCTATTTTTTTTTTATTTGGTTTCTAAATTCTCCCTGAAAAAATCATTTTATTTTATTTGGTTTCTAAATTCTTCCTGAAAAAAATCATTTTATTTAATTTTGTTTCTAAAGTCTCCCTGAAAAAAAAAAAAATCAGTGGGAGATTAATATTGCCCTTTCTGCTTGTGTGCCAGTCTTGACTCCTGGGTGTGCCATCTCTCTCCCTCAAATAGTGGGCCATAGAAAGCCTATTTATTTTTTTGGTTGATTTGGGTTCTAAATTCTACCTGAAAAAATCACTAAATCAATCACTGGGAGATAAATATTGGCCTCTGGGCTTGTGTGCCACTCCTGACTCCTGTGTGTGCCATCTCTCACTCAGTGGGCCATAGAAAGCCTATTTCTTTTTTTGCTTGCTTTGGGTTCTAAATTCTACTTGAAAAAATCACTAAATCAATCGCTGGGAGATAAATATTGGCCTCTGGGCTTGTGTGCCACTCCTGACTCCTGTGTGTGCCATCTCTCACTCAGTGGGCCATAGAAAGCCTATTTATTTTTTTGCTTGTTTTGGGTTCTAAATTCTACCTGAAAAAATCACTAAATCAATCACTGGGAGATAAATATTGGCCTCTGGGCTTGTGTGCCACTCCTGACTCCTGTGTGTGCCATCTCTCACTCAGTGGGCCATAGAAAGCCTATTTTTTTTTTATTTGGTTTCTAAATTCTCCCTGAAAAAATCATTTTATTTTATTTGGTTTCTAAATTCTTCCTGAAAAAAATCATTTTATTTAATTTTGTTTCTAAAGTCTCCCTGAAAAAAAAAAAATCAGTGGGAGATTAATATTGCCCTTTCTGCTTGTGTGCCAGTCTTGACTCCTGGGTGTGCCATCTCTCTCCCTCAAATAGTGGGCCATAGAAAGCCTATTTATTTTTTTGGTTGATTTGGGTTCTAAATTCTACCTGAAAAAATCACTAAATCAATCACTGGGAGATAAATATTGGCCTCTGGGCTTGTGTGCCACTCCTGACTCCTGTGTGTGCCATCTCTCACTCAGTGGACCATAGAAAGCCTATTTTTTTTTAACTTGGTTTCTAAATTCTCCCTGAAAAAATCATTTTATTTTATTTGGTTTCTAAATTCTTCCTGAAAAAATCATTTTATTTAATTTTGTTTTTAAAGTCTCCCTGAAAAAAAAAAAAATGGGAGATTAATATTGACATTTGTGCTTGAGTGACAGTCCTGCGTGTGTGGCATCTCTGTGATTTGGTGCCACAGAAAACAGAGTGTGTAACATTGTGCCTGATTTTCCTTGCGGTCTCACCAACCTGTAAAGGGATATCGAAATCATACTGAAGTTATAGCTCACCGTGTAAGTTGTTTGACAGCAACAAATAAAGTTACTTTGGTTAAGTTTTTAAAACAATGAGGAAGTCTGGTGCAAGAGGTCGTGGCCGTGGGCGTTCATTGTCAGCTGGTAATGATGGTAGTGGTAGTGGAGCATCAGGTGGTCGTGGGAAAAAAAATATTCCACCTAAGTCTGGAGCTGTGGAGCCAGGTTCGTCGTCTGGCTACACAAGGCCTCGAACGCTCTCTTTTCTGGGAGTAGGAAAACCGCTTTTAAAGCCGGAGCAGCAACAGCAAGTTTTGGCTTACCTTGCAGACTCAGCCTCTAGCTCTTTTGCCTCCTCTTCTGAAACTGGTAAATGTAAAAGCAGCGTGTCGTTTGTGGATGTTCACAGTCAGGGACAAGTCGCTTCCTTGTCCTCTTCAGCAAAAACAACAACAAGAGAGAAGGATGCAGCAGGCGACACAACGGGTTACTCCATGGAGCTCTTTACACATACCGTCCCTGGCTTAGAAAGTGAAACACTTAACAGGCCATGCCCATTACAAGTAGATTCTGACATGGAGTGCACTGATGCACAGCCACAGCCAGACTACTATGCTGGTCCTTTGACTCAGACCACAACATTGCCCTCTCAGGGTACTGATCCACAATCAGACCCTGATGAGACTATGTTGCCCCGTCACGAACGCTATACCACCGACCGACACGGTGACACAGACAAAGTTGCACACGAGCTAGAAGAGGAGGTAATAGATGACCCAGTTGTTGACCCCGATTGGCAGCCATTGGGGGAACAGGGTGCAGGCGGCAGTAGTTCTGAAGCGGAGGTGGAGGATGGGCCGCAGCAGGCATCAACATCGCAACAGGTTCCATCTGCCGGGCCCGTATCTGGCCCAAAACGCGTGGCAAAGCCAAAACCTGTTGGAGGATAGCGTGGCCATCCGGTTAAAGCTCAGTCTGCAATCCCTGAAAAGGGATCCGATGCTAGAAAGAGTGCAGTCTGGCATTTTTTTAAACAACATCCAATTGATCAGCGCAAAGTCATCTGTCAAAAATGTTCAACTAGCTTAAGCAGAGGTCAGTATCTGAAAAGTCTATACACAAGTTGCATGCATAGACATTTAACCACCATGCATTTTCAAGCCTGGACTAACTACCAAACGTCCCTTAAGGTTGTAGCACCCTCGGCCAATGAAGCTAGTCAGCAACGCAACATCCCTTCCGTCACTGTAAGGCCACCATTTTCCGCACCACCGGCAGTATCTCTGCAGGTTTCTTTGCCAGCCAAAAGCAGTCAGGGTCAGGGAATCACCAGTTTTATAGGAGGAAATACTGCATCTAGGGCACCGGCGGAAACAATACCGTCTCCAACCGTCTCTCAGTCTGCCATGTCCACCGGCACACCCGCTAGTTCCACGATCTCCAGCTCTCCAGTCCAGCTCACCCTACATGAGACTCTGGTTAGAAAAAGGAAGTACTTATCCTCGCATTCGCGTACACAGGGTTTTAACGCCCACATAGCTAGACTAATCTCGTTAGAGATGATGCCCTACGGTTAGTTGAAAGCGACGCTTTCAAAGCCCTGATGGAGTACGCTGAACCACGCTACGAGCTACCCAGTCAACACTTTTTTTCCAGAAAAGCCATCCCAGCCCTGCACTAGCATGTTAAACAGCGCATCGTCCATGCACTCAGGCAATCTGTGAGTACAAAGGTGCACCTGACTACAGATGCATGGACCAGTAGGCATGGCCAGGGACGTTACGTGTCCATCACGGCACACTGGGTGAATGTGGTGGATGCAGGGTCCACAGGGGACATCAATTTCGGGACAGTTGTGCCTAGCCCACAGTCTAGGAAACAGTTGGCTGTAGGCGTTCGCACCCCCTCCTTCTCCTCCTCGTCCTCCTGCAGAAGCGAGAGCTCTTCCACAGACCGCAGTCGCCCAACCACTCCATCGGCAGCTGACACTGTTGCACACCAGTTGTCCCATTATGGGCCAGCTACTGGCAAGCGTCAGCAGGCTGTATTGGCTATGAAGTGTTTGGGCGACAACAGACACACCGCGGAAGTTCTGTCCGAGTTCTTGCAGCAAGAAACGCAGTCGTGGCTGGGCACAGTAGATCTTGAGGCAGGCAAGGTATTGAGTGATAACGGAAGGAATTTCATGGCTGCCATCTCCCTTTCCCAACTGAAACACATTCCTTGCCTGGCTCACACCTTAAACCTGGTGGTGCAGTGCTTATTGAAAACTTATCCTGGGTTCTCCGACCTGCTCCTCAAAGTGCGTGAACTTTGCTCACATATCCGCCGTTCGCCTGTACACTCCAGCCGTATGCAGACCTATCAGCGGTCTTTGAACCTTCCCCAGCATCGCCTAATCATAGACGTTGCAACAAGGTGGAACTCAACACTGCACATGCTTCAGAGACTGTGCCAACAGAGGCGGGCTGTTATGTTTTTGTGGGAGGATACACATACACGGGCAGGCAGTAGGATGGCAGACATGGAGTTGTCAGGTGTGCAGTGGTCGAAGATACAAGACATGTGTCAAGTCCTTCAGTGTTTTGAGGAATGCACACGGCTGGTTAGTGCAGACAATGCCATAATAAGCATGAGCATCCCCCTAATGTGTCTGCTGATGCAAAGTTTGACGCACATAAAGGATCAGGCGTCTGCACCAGAGGAAGAGGAAAGCCTTGATGACAGTCAGCCATTGTCTGGTCAGGGCAGTGTACAGGACAAGGTAGCGGGCGAAGAGAAGGTGGAGGACGAGGAGGATGATGGGGATGAGTATATTTTTAATGAGGAAGCTTTCCCGGGGGCACTGGAAATTGGTTGCGTGGCAAGGCCGGGTTCTGTGTTTTTGAGGGACACAAGTGACGTAGATTTGCCTGAAACTGCCCCTCAACCAATCACAACTGCAGATTTGACAACTGGAACTTTGGCCCACATGGCGGATTATGCCTTACGTATCCTCAAAAGGGACACACGCATTACTAAAATGATGAACGATGACGATTACTGGTTGGCCTGCCTCCTTGATCCTCGCTATAAAGGCAAATTGCAAAATATTATGCCACATGAGAACTTGGAACTAATATTAGCAACCAAATAATCAACTCTTGTTGACCGTTTGCTTCAGGCATTCCCAGCACACAGCGCCCATGATCGTTCTCACACGAGCTCCAGGGGGCAGCAGACCAGGAGTGTTAGGGGTGCACACATCAGAAGTGGCGTTGGACAGAGGGGTTTTCTGACCAGGTTGTGGAGTGATTTTGCTATGACCGCAGACAGGACAGGTACTGCTGCATCAATTGAAAGTGACAGGAGACAACATTTGTCCAGTATGGTTACAAACTATTTTTCATCCCTTATCGATGTTCTCCCTCAACCGTCATTCCCATTTGATTACTGGGCATCCAAATTAGACACCTGGCCAGAATTGGCAGAATATGCATTGCAGGAGCTTGCTTGCCCGGCAGCTAGTGTCCTATCAGAAAGAGTATTCAGTGCTGCAGGTTCAATATTAACCGAAAAAAGGACTCGTCTGGCTACCCAAAATGCTGATGATCTAACATTCATTAAAATGAACCACAACTGGATTTCGAATTCTTTTGCCCCACCTTGCCCGGCCGACACCTAGCTTTCCTATGAAAAGCTCTTGCCTGTGGACTACTGTGAATTACTTTTCTAATGTCTTAATTTGCTGCAGCTGATTGTCCTGCATACGACATGTTTACACCTCCCTAAATGGCCAAACTCCCCACACGGGGCCGTGGTATCGTGACTTGGCGCAAGCACCCGTGAGAGTGGTGTTTGTCTGAAGAGGTGGGTGTGCCCGCTTTTGGTCGACAGCACTGCCACTGGGTCCCTCATAGTACAATAAAGTGTCTCTGGCGGTGGTGGTGCGCACCCAACGTCAGACACACTGTTGTAACATGAGGGGCCCTGGGCCTGTACCGCCGGCCACAAGAGAGTTCACCCACCCCCAGGTCAAACATTGCTCTACCACTTCCACAGTTATCTCTCACACTTCCACCAATGTTTAGTCTATGCGCTGACATCCTTCCATTCCTGCCACTGACAATACCATTGTGTTGACATGTATGATGGTACTTAACATAGTCAGGGGCAGTCTCCTCTATTTACCAAAGTAAATACTTTGCGCCAAATTAGTAGGTCTGAAACTACGCAGAGGATCCCACCCCTGTACCTAATGATTGCACCCTTTAGTGTTTTCGTTTTGTTTTAATGCGAGACATTCACATTTATTTATTGTTTTGGAGTACTAACTGGCAGATACTCATTACAATCGGCCTCCGCTGACCAGACCACTGCTGCCCGTGTACCCCTGGAACCAATTTTAAATTGCCTACAGCCAGCCCAATTTATTATGTTAGGCCTTCGAAGCCTGTCTGCGGTCCCTCCTTCCACTAGGCCTCCACTGACCTGTCTACTGCTGCCCGTGTACCCCTGGAACCAATTTTAAATTGCCTACAGCCAGCCCAATTTATTATGTTAGGCCTTCGAAGCCTGTCTGCGGTCCCTCCTTCCACTAGGCCTCCACTGACCTGTCTACTGCTGCCCGTGTACCCCTGGAACCAATTTTAAATTGCCTACAGCCAGCCCAATTTATTATGTTAGGCCTTCGAAGCCTGTATGCGGTCCCTCCTTCCACTAGGCCTCCACTGACCATACCACTGCTGCCCGTGTACCCCTGGAACCAATTGTAAATTGCCTACAGCCAGCCCAATTTATTATGTTAGGCCTTCGAAGCCTGTCTGCGGTCCCTCCTTCCACTAGGCCTCCTGTTTTTTACATCTTTTACTAGCACTTGCGGATTACTGCAACATTTTTTCAAACTGAGTGTTTTTGGTTTTACTATTCTCTTTTGTGTCTTCAGGTTTCTTGGTGGTGTGTGAACATGATCATACAGACTTGTTCACTGTGCAAGTAGCCCATATGTTCCTGTTTCCATAATTGTTCTCTTGTGTCTACAAGACTGGGGAGTTCCACCACTCCTCTTGGGCTATCTGCACAAAAGCTGTTCTACCCTGTATGCACACATGGATTTTTCCTCTCTGAACCCTGTTCACACAGGTTATATACAGATGATCAGGTTTTTAAATACATCAGATAGGGATTGCATACATTAGTTAGGACTGCTCTGATAAGGGTATACCGTGAAGATTGGTAGAGCAGCTTAGTATACATTTTTTGCAAAAAACGTATCAACCAAATACCCTGTTTTTTACATCTTTTACTAGCACTTGCGGATTACTGCAACATTTTTTCAAACTGAGTGTTTTTGGTTTTACTATTCTCTTTTGTGTCTTCAGGTTTCTTGGTGGTGTGTGAACATGATCATACAGACTTGTTCACTGTGCAAGTAGCCCATGTGTTCCTGTTTCCATAATTGTTCTCTTGTGTCTACAAGACTGGGGAGTTCCACCACTCCTCTTGGGCTATCTGCACAAAAGCTGTTCTACCCTGTATGCACACATGGATTTTTCCTCTCTGAACCCTGTTCACACAGGTTATATACAGATGATCAGGTTTTTAAATACATCAGATAGGGATTGCATACATTAGTTAGGACTGCTCTGATAAGGGTATACCGTGAAGATTGGTAGAGCAGCTTAGTATACATTTTTTGCAAAACACGTATCAACCAAATACCCTGTTTTTTACATCTTTTACTAGCACTTGCGGATTACTGCAACATTTTTTCAAACTGAGTGTTTTTGGTTTTACTATTCTCTTTTGTGTCTTCAGGTTTCTTGGTGGTGTGTGAACATGATCATACAGACTTGTTCACTGTGCAAGTAGCCCATGTGTTCCTGTTTCCATAATTGTTCTCTTGTGTCTACAAGACTGGGGAGTTCCACCACTCCTCTTGGGCTATCTGCACAAAAGCTGTTCTACCCTGTATGCACACATGGATTTTTCCTCTCTGAACCCTGTTCACACAGGTTATATACAGATGATCAGGTTTTTAAATACATCAGATAGGGATTGCATACATTAGTTAGGACTGTTATTATACAACAAACACCATACCTATATGTAGGTGAAAATGAGGCATAGGCACATATATAAAACCAATTTACTTTATTGAAACATGTATATACAATCAAGACAAGGACAAACAATAAAAGATAGACTGATGGTCAGCAGAATAAATACATCAATGTACAATCAGATAGGGCTATACAAAAGGCACTGCATACTACCCATGTATAGGGACAGGTGCATGATGACCCAGGATAGTCTATAAAGGCACTCTATGTCTAAAATCATGCAGTAGGAGCTATTATATATAAAGGGAAAAAGTCATAACGCTCACAGAGGCATATATAGATATACTGCCTAAAATATAAGGCTATCAATCCTCAAAAATAATATTCCCACCAATAGTCCAAAAATAGCTGCAAAGAGGAACGCCTAACAGGCCAAAATAGTATACCAGTGCCCGGTCAGCATGGTGATATTCACTGCAGACCAGACCCCCAAATAAAGATACAAATAACAGCAAGATAGTGACTTACATAATGATGTACTAAATCCTGTGTGACCACCAGGGACCCCATATGTTAGGGACACCACTATGATGCTGCAGCGATTAGACTCTTTGATTTTGGAGGAGAGGTCTGTTTTGGTGACAGCAGACGTGGAGGCACTGTATTCCTCTATCAGGCATGAGGATGGCCTCAATGCAGTTTCCCACTATTTGTATGAGAGTAATCTGGATCCCCCTCTGATTGAGATGTTACTGAGTCTTCTCAAATTCATTCTTGAACATAATGTCTTCACGTTTAATGGGGACATTTTTGTTCAATTACAGGGTACAGCCATGGGGGCCAAATGTGCCCCCACTTATGCGAATCTATTTATGGGTTTTTGGGAGCGGGAGGTACTTCAGAGTGATGGGGTTGTGGGGAATGAGGCCATTCAAGGATGGAGTCGTTATATTGATGATGTCCTTTTTGTGTGGGAGGACTCTATAGAGAATTTGTGTAAACTAATGGAGAACTTAAACCATAACAATCGTAATATCAAGTTAACATTCAGTTACGGTAGGAAGGTCGATTTTCTTGACCTTCAAATCGAGGTACTCCCCAGCGGTAAAGTGGTAACCAATGTCTTCAGGAAACCAACGGCCACAAATACCCTCCTGTGTGCCTCCTCTGCCCATCATAGGTCAACTCTAAACGGGATCCCCACAGGGCAATTCATGAGGATAAGGAGGATCTGTACTACTGAGGAGGATTTCCTTCAGCAAGCAGAAGATTTGGCCTGTAGACTACATGATTGGGGATATAGTAACAGACAGATTAAGAGGGGTTTTAAAAAAGCTTCCAGACTTTCTAGAGAAGAGTTACTATATAAACAGAAAAAGATAAATGAGATGGGTGCTGTTAATCAGGTTAGATTCATTACTGAATACAATAAACAATGGCCTGAATTAGTCTCTATTATGAATAAGCATTGGGGAATTTTGAGGTCAGACCCGATTCTAAGGAACATCATATCAAGTTATCCACTCATGACGCCAAAACGCTCTAGAAATTTGAATGATGTACTAGTACATAGTCATTATTCCGGACCAGCAAAACCAGGACCGAAAGTAGAAACAAAGGGTTTCTTTCCTTGTAACTCCTGTAAGGCCTGTACTAATCATATCAAAAGCAATAAATTTGAGAATTTTGATGGGTCTGGAACCTATGATATTTGGAAAACCCTTACTTGTACCTCGAAAGGGGTGATATATCATGCCTGTTGTCCGTGTAATAGGGTGTATATAGGCCTAACTACACGGGAATTGAGAGTCAGGACGAGAGAGCATGTGAGGGACATTGAAAAATCTGTCATGGTTGAGGACATTAATTCCCTAAAAACCCTGCCTAGGCATTTTAGGCTATATCATAACGGTGACCCCACAGGACTTAAGATTAAAGCTATTGACCAGATACATATGGGCCCCAGAGGTGGTAACCTTGGAAAATCTTTAGCTCAAAAAGAGAGTAGGTGGATCTACCTACTGGGTACTATGGCCCCAAATGGCCTGAATGAGAGCCTGGGATTCTCAGCCTTCCTGTAATTTGAGGTCTCTATTGTTGTTCTCTTAAATAAAAATAATTTTTTGAGAAGAAGTTGGTTTTCATCTTGTTTTTTCCTGTTTTTATTTTGATTAAGTGTTTTGTGTGCTGTTTGTTTGATTTTAACGGTATATTTTATTATCCCTAGATTCAGGAGGATGTGCTTTTCTTTGAAAAATCTTTGGATGATGCCTTTTTTGGATATAGAATCCTTCAAGGCTTCGGCGTCTAGTGATGATAATGTCGCGAATCACCTCCTCCTCATAAGAACACTCTTTGTACTATATATGGGATGTGTTTTTTAAAATTGTATATTACATATGGGTCATTATAGTATATACTTGTAGCATTGTTTTTCAATTATTGGGAACTGTATCTGTATTTCACCAGAATACCTACTGTCTGTTCATCCAATGGCAACTTGGTTGGTTCTGAATAGAGCTTGTATCCTTTTTCATACTGGGTGGTAACTACCAGGTATTGTATATATGTTATAAAATCTCCCCTCCCCCTCCTCCTTTTTTAGGGGGGATGAGACATTAGGTATTCTGCTGATATGTGCATGTATTCATTGTAGGTTCTACTTGCTGCTGTATTCACTTTTGCTTAATATATGTAGACTCTGCATTTTATGCACTTTTTAGTGATAGATGTATATGACTGATTTGATACATTTTTGCGCAAAAGCACTTTACTATTCTCATCATTAGTAGGAAATACGTTATTATATAGATTTTTTTCCCCCCTTATATTCTTTTTTGGCAGTGTACTTTAAGTCCCGTATTTATATATGCACTCTTTTATTTATGTTACATTCCGGCTATTATCCCGTATAGTTCGCTCTCTGGTACTACTGACGCTTTACTCGGGTGCCTGGCGAGCGCATGCGCTGATGTGGGCGACTCAGTGCTTCCTGCTCCGCTCACATGGTAACGCAGAGCGTCTCACGCTTGCGTTCCAAGCGCGGAGAACAGGAAGTCACTATTTTCGGGAAGCTCGTCACCGGCGCATGCGCAATCATTAGCCGGGTACGCTGACATGAGGACCAGCTGTGATTAGCGGTATAAAAGGAGCGCACAGGCAGCACGCTAGCATGCCCCTGTTTTGAGGAAGCCACAAGGCGAAACGGCGCTGTCAAGGGGTCCCTGGTGGTCACACAGGATTTAGTACATCATTATGTAAGTCACTATCTTGCTGTTATTTGTATCTTTATTTGGGGGTCTGGTCTGCAGTGAATATCACCATGCTGACCGGGCACTGGTATACTATTTTGGCCTGTTAGGCGTTCCTCTTTGCAGCTATTTTTGGACTATTGGTGGGAATATTATTTTTGAGGATTGATAGCCTTATATTTTAGGCAGTATATCTATATATGCCTCTGTGAGCGTTATGACTTTTTCCCTTTATATATAATAGCTCCTACTGCATGATTTTAGACATAGAGTGCCTTTATAGACTATCCTGGGTCATCATGCACCTGTCCCTATACATGGGTAGTATGCAGTGCCTTTTGTATAGCCCTATCTGATTGTACATTGATGTATTTATTCTGCTGACCATCAGTCTATCTTTTATTGTTTGTCCTTGTCTTGATTGTATATACATGTTTCAATAAAGTAAATTGGTTTTATATATGTGCCTATGCCTCATTTTCACCTACATATAGGTATGGTGTTTGTTGTATAATAACGTTTTTGGAGGTGGCTAGTCCACTGGTGGATTTTTGGTTATGCTTAAATTAGTTAGGACTGCTCTGATAAGGGTATACCGTGAAGATTGGTAGAGCAGCTTAGTATACATTTTTTGCAAAAAACGTATCAACCAAATACCCTGTTTTTTACATCTTTTACTAGCACTTGCGGATTACTGCAACATTTTTTCAAACTGAGTGTTTTTGGTTTTACTATTCTCTTTTGTGTCTTCAGGTTTCTTGGTGGTGTGTGAACATGATCATACAGACTTGTTCACTGTGCAAGTAGCCCATGTGTTCCTGTTTCCATAATTGTTCTCTTGTGTCTACAAGACTGGGGAGTTCCACCACTCCTCTTGGGCTATCTGCACAAAAGCTGTTCTACCCTGTATGCACACATGGATTTTTCCTCTCTGAACCCTGTTCACACAGGTTATATACAGATGATCAGGTTTTTAAATACATCAGATAGGGATTGCATACATTAGTTAGGACTGCTCTGATAAGGGTATACCGTGAAGATTGGTAGAGCAGCTTAGTATACATTTTTTGCAAAAAACGTATCAACCAAATACCCTGTTTTTTACATCTTTTACTAGCACTTGCGGATTACTGCAACATTTTTTCAAACTGAGTGTTTTTGGTTTTACTATTCTCTTTTGTGTCTTCAGGTTTCTTGGTGGTGTGTGAACATGATCATACAGACTTGTTCACTGTGCAAGTAGCCCATGTGTTCCTGTACTACACTGACCAGTCTACTGCTGCCCGTGTACCCCTGGAACCTATTTAAAAGTGCCTACAGCCCAATATTTTTTTATGTTAGGCCTTCGAAGCCTGTCTGCGGCCCGTTCTTTCTACTACTCCTACACTGACCAGACCACTGCTGCCCGTGTACCCCTGGAACCTATTTAAAAGTGCCTACAGCCCAATATTTTTTTGTGTTAGGCCTTCGAAGCCTGTCTGCGGTCCCTCCTTCCACTAGGCCTCCACTGACCTGTCTACTGCTGCCCGTGTACCCCTGGAACCAATTGTAAATTGCCTACAGCCAGCCCAATTTATTATGTTAGGCCTTCGAAGCCTGTCTGCGGTCCCTCCTTCCACTAGGCCTCCACTGACCTGTCTACTGCTGCCCGTGTACCCCTGGAACCAATTGTAAATTGCCTACAGCCAGCCCAATTTATTATGTTAGGCCTTCGAAGCCTGTCTGCGGTCCCTCCTTCCACTAGGCCTCCACTGACCTGTCTACTGCTGCCCGTGTACCCCTGGAACCAATTATAAAGTGCCTACAGCCTGTCCAATTTTATTATGTTAGGCCTTCAAAGCCTGTCTGCGGCCCGTTTTTTCTACTACTCCTACACTGACCAGACCACTGCTGCCCGTGTACCCCTGTAACCTTTTTTAAGCTGCAGTGAGCCACATTTTTGGTTTAAGGCCTACTACCTGTGTCTGTCTGCGCCACTCAATACAGCTGTGTTCCTTTGAAAAAAGCTGAGCGTCAATAGTCTTGTTTTCAGCCTCTAGGAATTTTAAAACTGCATTGGGGCTACAACTTTGGTAGGGCCTACTAACGGTGTCTGCCGCCCCAAGGTGTGCCCCAGGTTTCGTCCACATTGCTTCAATCTCCCTACTCTCGTTTAGTAGTTGTTGCAAACTACACTGCATTAGGCCTACAAATTTGGTATGGGGTGTAGAGAGACGGTGTGTTACACTCCAAGGTGTTCCCCAGGTTTCGTCCACATTGTTTCGATCTTCTTACTCTCGTTTAGTAGTTGTTGAAAACAACACTGCATGCGGCCTACAAGTTGGGTCAGGGGTGTAGAGACGGTGTGTTCCACTCCAAGGTGTTCCCCAGGTTGCCTCTCCATTGCTTCAATCTTGAGGGTCTTCTTAAGTAGTTGTTGAAAACAACACTGCATTCGGCCTACAAGTTGGGTCTGGGTTGTAGAGACGGTGTCTTCCGCTCCAAGGTGTTCTCCAGGTTGCCTTTCCTGAGCTTCTATCTTCAGGCTCTTGTTAAATAGTTGTTAAATGGAACAACTGCATTTGGCCTACTAGTTGGGTTGGGGCCTACTAACAGTGTCTGCCACTCCTTGCTGTTCTCCTGGTTTCCTGTCCTGAAATTCCATTTTCAGGCTCTCGTTAAGTAGTTGTTAATGTTAGACTGCATTTGGCCTACTAGTTGGGTTGGGGCCTACTATTGGTGTCTGCCGCTCCTTGCTGTTCTCCTCCACTGAACAAAGCTGTGCCGCCTGTTTACTACTGTTGCCAATTTCGAACTGCATTTAGACTAATTACTGATTTGGGCCTACTCTCTGTGTCAGCCTCTCATTACAGTTGTCCTCCACTGAACAAAGCAATGCCCCCTGGTTAGTCCTCTTACCAATTTTGAACTGCATTTAAACCACTTTATTCTTTGGGCCTATATCTGTGTTTCCTCCTCATCCTGCCCATTGCCCAGCCAGTGATAGATGAGTCTGCTGGTACATTGACCCATAACGCAACATTTCCCGTGCACGCTACACTGCAAGATTGTGACCCTGCTGAAAGTCAGGTCCCCCTTCCTGCATACCATACCACCTTACACGGGGACAAAGAGGAAGGTGCAGATGAAAGTGCAGGTTCCTTCATCAGGTGGGGGGAGGAATACTAGTTGGTGACATCACTGGCACAGGGCCTCTCATAGTACGCAAAAGTGTTGCTGCTGGTGGGAGGCGCCCCCGCCGTGCAAACACACCGCTGTACTTTGAGGGGCCCTGTGCCAGTGCCAATGCCAACGAGTGGGCCCCCCCTGCTTGCTCAGGATCACAGCACTTGCAAAGTTGAAATACTTACCTCTCCCTGCTCCACTGCCGTGACGTGGTCCAGATTTACTGGGCCCACTAATTACTTGAACCAGCCCTACCCCCCACAACTTTAGCCAAATGACCCCCAATTTCAAATGCCTTCCAATTATTATAAGATAAATTACGATTGACAAGCTTCTGTAACAAGAATGGATGTTTTTGCCATTAAAATGGGCAGTGTAGGTGTTTTCCTGGCCTCCACTCACTGCCGACTATGCTCCCCCACTGACTTGCATTGGATTTCGTGTTTCGGTCGATACCCGACTTTTCGCGATAATCGGCCGATTCCACTCGACTCGACTTCTAAGATAGTCAGGTTTCGCGAAACACGGCTCGACTCTAAAAAGGTCAAGGTCGCTCAACCCTAAATCAGAGTAACGGGCAAAAGAAATTTAGACTGTACCGTACTAATGGTGGCAGACCTAGTGAACCACTTAGTGCGCTTAGGACAATCGGAGATAGCATGAGTGGAATCACCACAGTAAAAACACAGCCCATTCCGACGTCTGTGTTCTTGCCGTTCAGCTCTAGTCAAAGTCCTATCACACTGCATAGGTTCAGGCCTATGCTCAGAGAATACCGCCAAATGGTGCACAGCTTTGCGCTCACGCAAGCGCCGATCGATCTGAATGGCCAAGGACATAGACTCATTCAGACCAGCAGGCGTGGGAAATCCCACCATGACATCCTTAAGGGCTTCAGAAAGACCCTTTCTGAAAATTGCCACCAGGGCACACTCATTCCACTGAGTAAGCACAGACCACTTTCTAAACTTCTGACAGTACACCTCCGCTTCATCCTGACCCTGACACAAAGCCAGCAAGATTTTCTCTGCCTGATTCACTGAATTTGGTTCATCATAAAGCAATCCAAGCGCCAAAAAAAACGCATCTACATCACGCAATGCAGGATCTCCTGGCGCAAGGGAAAATGCCCAGTCTTGAGGGTCACCACGCAACAAAGAAATAATGATTTTTACTTGTTGAACGGGGTCACCAGAGGAGCGGGGTTTCAAAGCTAGAAACAGTTTACAATTATTTTTGAAATTCAGGAACTTAGATCTATCCCCAGAAAACAAATCAGGAATTGGAATTCTAGGCTCTAACATCGGATTCTGAACCACAAAATCTTGAATGTTTTGTACCCTTGCAGTGAGATGATCCACACAAGAGGACAGACCTTGAATGTCCATATCTACACCTGTGTCCTGAACCACCCAGAGGTTTAGGGGAAAAGAAATACAAAAAACACTGCAGAGAAAAAAAATGGTCTCAGAACTTCTCTTATCCCTCTATTGAGATGCATTAATACTTTGGGCCAGCTGTACTGTTATGGACCTGGTGGTTAGGAGCACACGGAACAACCTGATGGTTAAACTCACACAGGACAAGCTCTGGGACGTGGGAGCTCTGCTGACCGCAACCCCTAATCCTATCACACAACTAGAAATAGCCGTGGAGCGTACCTAACACGACCTAGACGCCTCTTCACAGCCTAAGAGCTAACTAGCCCTAAAGATAGAAAATAAAGCCTACCTTGCCTCAGAGAAATTCCCCAAAGGAAAAGGCAGCCCCCCACATATATTGACTGTGAGTTAAGATGAAAGTCACAAACACAGAAATGAAACAGGTTTTAGCAAAGGGAGGCCAGACTTACTAAACAGACTGAGGATAGGAAAGGTATCTTTGCGGTCAGCACAAAACCCTACAAAAGACCACGCAGAGTGTGCCACCGACTCACGGTGCGGAGGTGCCACTCTGCATCCCAGAGCTTCCAGCTAGCAGGGCAAGATCATGATAGCCAGCTGGACAAGGAAACAATGAACAAATAAATAACTAGCATGGACTTAGCTTCTGCTGGAGTAGACAGGTCACCAGAAAGATCCAAGAGCGAACTGAACCAGTACAAGAACATTGACAGCTGGCATGGAGTAACGATCTGAGTGGAGTTAAATAGAACAGCCAGCCAAAGAATAAACTACGTCACCTGTGGAAGGAACCTCAGAAGCAGCAGCTCCACTCACAGCCACCAGAGGGAGTCCATGGACAGAACTCGCCGAAGTACCATGACCACAGGAGGGAGTTCGATAACAGAATTCACAACACCCGACATGGTAAAACCAATGGTGTTGTTCAAAAGTACAACTGGTCCTGCAAAAAATAAGTTATCACCTGGCAATATTGACGGGAAAATAAAAAATATATGGCTCTGGGAAGGAGGGGAGTGAAAAAAAAAAAGCAAAACCAAAAAAAGCTCCTGGGGTTAAGGGGTTAATGGTACACTTTTCACAGGAGAAGGCCCCTTCCCCTTGTTATGCACTCACACCTGCTGTTGGTTTAGAGCCAGAGATTACGACCTCTTGCCTGGAATAAAGCCCTAAAAGTGCCTACAGACCACCTCAAGAAGGACATGCTCTTAAAACCTTTATAGCTTTCGTTGACAAGGGATTCCAAACCCTGCCTTCTTACATAGACAGGGGATTCCTTTTCCCCCAATCTAATCTTTCCTCCTTGAACCAGCAAGTTCTTAGATCACTAAGATTTGATACAGGAAAGAAATATATCTTGGTACCGTGTTAGCCAGTAGATAGAAAAATATTTAGAATTGAGAGTCCTCAGTGGTTGATACCTTTTAATGGCTATCTGAAAAGATGGTAACAAATTGCAAGCTTTCGAGACTACATATGTCTCTTCATCAGGCAAAGACTAAAACAAATTCTGAAGAATCATATATTTATGCACAACATAGTATAGAAAAAAAAAAAGAAAAGGAAAAACCATGGATAAGCCAGGTGACATGAAGCAGAATTACCATGGGTGATAAACAGTTACGTCCATAAATATTGGGCCAGCTCTTAGATAAGGATTGTTTTATTGTCCTGTGATTAGGGTCTCTGTTGTGATGACCCCACATGGTCTGAGGGGCAAGTTCCTTAGTTGATGTTAAAAAACATAAATCCGTGCGACACATTCATTCCTGCAGTTAGAGTGTCAAAGGTCGTCATCAGTTTATATTCCCAGACTCTTCTGTCTCTCTGCGATTTGAAGCTACTTTTTAGCACAAGTAATTTCATGTCCATAATGTTATGATTTGGGAGACAGAAATTTCTCGAAAGCTTGCAATTTGTTACCATCTTTTCAGTTAGCCATTAAAAGGTATCAACCACTGAGGACTGTCAATTCTAAATATTTTTCTAAGATTTGATAGGAACTTGAATGTAAGGTCAACTGATAAGAGCAGAGCCATTTTCATGATGAATAGAACTGATTACTTACAAGAAATACAAAAACAACTGAATGAGGACTCTATTTATTAGAGCCTTCAAGATGATCCTTCACATCAAGTTAGTGGATTGATTATTGACATCCTAGATAAATATCTAGCTAGTGATATTATTGATCAAAAAACTTTTAAAAAGTAGCCTCCTTTTTTATATATTGCCTGTAATCCAAAAAAATTTGGAACAATAAATATTGTTTACTTTCGCCATTATCTATTTTTCTGGAAAAATAACCTCATTGATCAAAAATAGTCCTTCGTTCCTACTGAACACGGGAAACTTTTACATTGTCAATACTCTTTATGCCTCCATTCCTTACACTCAAAGTATCAAATCGGTATTTGACATTCCATTACCATCACATTCTTCTCCAGAAGTCAGTGATTTTTGTATTGAACTGTTGACAGTAGTGCTTACTAAAAAGTATTTCTTTTTTCGGGACAACTTTTACTTCCAGTTGAAAGGGACGGCTATGGTATCAAATGTAACCCACCCCCATATGCAAATTGTTATATGTCTGCTTTTGAAAAATCAATAGTTTATCCTAACATTTTAATTAAAAAATACTACTTATTATTAAAACGCTATATTGACACCATTTTTTGCATGTGGGGGCCTTCTTGAGTCCCTCAACACCTTGTTTGAGTTTCTTAACTCTTCCTGGAGTGACCTGACATTTTCAATGTCTTATGATATAAATAAAATTCACTTTCCGGACACTTTGGTACTCAAGGACATCACTGGACATCTGATGATAGACTTATACACCAAACCTAAATGCCAAAATGATCTTTTACATTATCATAGTCTTCATCCCACAACTATGATTCAGTCTATCCTCAAATCACAATTCCAATGGGTGAGGTGTATTGTAAGTAATCCCACGCTGAGAAATCAGAGATTAAAGGAGATAAGCAAGACATTTTCTGAAAGGGGCTATCTCTTGGACCTTTTAAAATAATCCTCTGATCCCTCCACACCTACTCCACACGCCCGTCCTTCCATGAGTGACCACATTTCCTTTGTACATACTGTTAGGACTGGTGGAACGCACCAAGTATAAGGTGTAATGGTATTAGGTGCGTTCGCCGTCCGAGGTCCACCGTGCAGGTGAAAACCCTGCTGCTAGTAGAGACTGACGAGATGGCGGTACAATATGAATACACACTTGGGTTAACTTCACCCAGTGTGAAGGAAGCGAACCCTGTTGAGTCACAGGGCCACGGTACCGCACCAAGAGAATATATTTAGAGGCACGAGAGTGCGTGCGGTGCCGCACTGGCGGACGCCACTAACCACCCAGGCTTGGGTTAGGAAAGCGCAGAGAAAGCGCACGGCGCCGCACTGGCGGTCACAGCAATAAGACGCTGTAATGTGTGTACCGTGCTGATGGCTAAGTCGGGCGCTAGGTAGCAATCACCCACCTTCCGCGAGCAGTCATACAATAGGGAGGGGATTTTAAAGAACGACTTTCACTCACAACACACACACATTTACAAAAGACAATACTAGCGCATGGCCGTGCAGCCATGAGATGCTTAAATAGCTGCAGCATGTTTAGGACCTTCCAAAGAAGGACCAATGGAGTGCTGCAGCACCTGAGCATGTGACCCTGGATCTCCACTGAGAGATCTCGCCCTGGGCATGCTCAGAGTGCAAAGCAGGATTTAGTCCTAGCAGCTACAAGGACCTTAGCTGCAGTATCTGATTATGTGACCCTCGATCTCCACTGAGAGATCTTACTCTGGGCATGCTCAGAATCTAAAAAGCAGGACTTAGCCCCAGAAACGTCCGCTCGCCGCTGCCCAGCACTGACTTCAATGGGAGAAGCAGGAAACGCAGCAGTAACTCTAAGCACAGAGTCAGACTGAGCGAGACGCTGGGATCGACGTCTCTGCTGAGCAAGCTCCACTGCTGCAGGAGAAGAATGGGAGACCGCAGCGGAGATGGCCCGAGATTCCCCCTGTGCAGAGGCAGGAACTCGACCCCTAACATTACCCCCCTCCTAGGGCCCCCCCCCTTGGGCCTCGCTACGTTCGAATGCAGCAATGAGCTGCGGAGCCCGAATGTGCTCAGCAGGCTCCCAGGACCTGTCCTCAGGGCCATAACCCTTCCAATTCACCAAATAGAATTTTTTACCACGTACCACCTTGTACCCCAAAATAGCGTTCACCTCGTAATCATCCGTAGACGAACCCGATGTCCCGGCAGATGACTCAGAAAACCGGGACATGTATACGGGCTTAAGGAGGGACACATGAAAGGTGTTGGTGATACCAAGGCGTGGAGGAAGGGCCAGACGGTAGACCATAGGATTAACCTGTTCGAGGTCCTTGAAGGAACCCAAGTAGCGAGGTGCAAACTTAGTGGACTCTACACGCAGCCTGATGTTACGGGCGGAGAGCCACACTAAATCGCCAGGAGCAAAGGTCGGGGCAGGGCGCCGATGTGCATCGGCGGAGGACCTCATTCTCTCCTTTGATGCCCGAATGGCATCCTGAGTGCGGTCCCAAATGTCCCGTGCCTCCACTGCCCAGTCTGCCACCCTGGAGTCAGCAGAGGACACGGGCATAGGCACAGGAACCCGCGGATGCTGGCCGTAATTAAGGAGGAAAGGTGTCTGACCAGTGGAGTCGGCTACAGCGTTATTAAGGGCGAACTCTGCCCATGGTAATTAAGATGCCCAGTCATCCTGCCTGGCAGAAACAAAATGTCGTAGATATGTGACCAGAGTCTGATTGGCCCTCTCTACCAACCCATTCGTCTCGAGATGATATGCGGAAGAGAGATTTAACTCAATGCTGAGAAGACGACAAAGCTCTCTCCAGAACCGAGACGCAAACTGGGGACCCCGGTCACTGACAATTTTGTCTGGCATGCCGTGTAGGCGGAAGATGTGTCTTATGAACAACGCTGCCAAGGCCCGTGCAGAAGGTAACCGTGGGAGCGGCACCAAATGCACCATTTTCGAGAAATGATCGGTAATAACCCAAATGACGGTACAGCCGCGAGACTTGGGCAAACCCACTACAAAGTCCATCCCGACCATCTCCCAGGGCCTGTCTGCCACCGGCAAGGGATAGAGTAACCCAGACGGCCGTTGTCGAGGAGACTTATTTTTGGCGCATGAGATACACGCCAGAACGTAATCTCTGACATCTCGGAGCATATGCAGCCACCAGTACGTCCTCGCCAGCAGCTCAGATGTCCTTTTTGTCCCAAAGTGTCCACCCACCCTGGAGGAATGAGCCCAAGAGAGAACCTCCGATCGCAAATTTATGGGCACAAAAGTCTTGCCCGGAGGCACAGACTCAAGCGACACCGGAGCCACGGTTCTCAAGCTCTCAGAAGGAACAATAAGCCGAGGCTCTCCTTCCTCCTCCTCAGATGACACAACAGAGCGAGAAAGGGCATCAGCTCGAATGTTCTTCTCCCCAGCGAGATAATGGAGGGTGAAGTGGAATCGGGAGAAGAATAAGGACCATCTGGCCTGGCGAAAATTTAGCTGCTGGGCTGTTTGCAAATATAGCAAATTTTTGTGGTCTGTTAAAACTAGAAAGGGAAAGCGAGCCCCCTCCAAGAAATGTCTCCACTCTGAGAAAGCCAATTTCATCGCTAGCAACTCCCTGTCCCCGATGGAATAATTCCTCTCCACTGGTGTGAAGGTCTTGGAGAAGAAGAAGCACGGATGCTTCCGACCTTGAGCATCCTTTTGGAAGAGGACTGCTCCAGCACCAACGGAAGAGGCATCCACCTCCATTATAAACGGCTTATCGACATCGGGACGATGTAGGATGGGAGCGCTAGCAAAATGAGACTTAGTAGAAGAAAAGGCCCTGGAGACCTCTTCAGACCACACTTTGGGATTTGCTCCCTTCTTGGTGAGGGCTACCAAGGGAGCTACAAGAGTTGAGAAGTGGGGAATGAACTGGCGGTAATAATTAATGGACCCCATAAAGCGCTGCACCGCCTTAAGAGAATGGGGCTCTTGCCAGTCCATCACAGCCTGTAGTTTGGCAGGATCCATAGCCAATCCCTGGGCGGAGATGATATAGCCCAGGAACGGTAAAGACTCCTGCTCAAATATACACTTCTCCAACTTTGCATAAAGAGAGTTTGCCCGTAGGAGGTCGAAGACTCTGCCAACATCTCTCCAGTGGGAGTCAATATCTGGAGAAAAGATGAGAATATCATCCAGATAGACTACAACCAAGGTGGAAAGCATATCCCGGAAGATGTCGTTGACAAAGTCTTGGAAAACGGCTGGGGCATTACAGAGCCCGAAGGGCATCACCAGATACTCATAGTGCCCATCTCTGGTGTTAAACGCCGTTTTCCATTCGTCCCCCTCACGGATGCGAATCAGGTTGTAAGCACCCCGCAGATCTAGTTTGGTAAACACCCTTGCTCCCCGAAGCCTATTGAAAAGCTCAGATTTCAAGGGCAAAGGATACTTGTTCTTAACGGTGATAGCGTTAAGACCCCTGTAGTCTATGCATGGACGTAGTTCCCAATTCTTTTTCTGCACGAAAAAGAAACCTGCCCCAGCAGGTGACACTGACTTCCTGATGAACCCTCTTGCCAGATTCTCTTGAATGTACTGAGACATTGCCTCCGTCTCCGGGAGAGATAATGGATAGACTCGACCCCGGGGAGGCTCAGCACCAGGCAAGAGATCAATAGGACAGTCATAGGGGCGATAGGGCGGAAGGGTCTCCGCCGCCTTTTTGGAGAACACGTCTGCATACGACCAATATTGCTTGGGGAGAGAGGATAGATCTGCGGGTACCTCTGTAGTAGCAACCTGAACGCACTCTCGGTGACACCTACCCCCACATGATTCACCCCATCCCAGAATTCTGCCTGAGGACCACTCGATGTGAGGAGAGTGGTACTGTAACCAAGGTATCCCCAACAGGACCTCATCAATCCCCTCAGGAATGATGAGCAGAGATATAATCTCCTGATGGGATGGTGACATGGACAGAGTAAAAGGGATGGTCTGATGTGTTATCTGTGCGGGCAGTGTCGACCCATTCACCACTCGTACCGTTACTGGTTGAGGTAGCATAACCAGGGGTATTGCGTGACGTTGGGCAAAGGCAGAAGACATAAAATTGCCCTCCGCCCCAGAATCCACGCAGAGGTCTACCGAGTGGGAGGATGAGACTAATGTTATTGTCCCCTTAAAGGATAATTTGGAGGCAAACGTTGCCGTGTCTAGTGCACCTCCACCTACTACCACTAGATGCTGACGTTTCCTCGACCGCTGGAGACATCTGGTGGAAAGATGTCCTGACTGTTGGCAAACATGACAAACCTGGAGTGCACGAGCGGTCCGGGACTTAGATCCCGCTCGTGACACTACCATAGGCTCATGGGACTCAGGAGCCTGGACTGGAGATTCCAAAGGTTTGGCGAAGGTGGGAGCCAGCCTACACTGGGCTCACTCTAACCTCCGCTCGTGAAAACGGAGGTCAATACGAGTGGATACTGTTATTAATTCCTCCAGTGTGGCGGGAATCTCCCTAGTGGCCAGGGCGTCCTTAACGTGGTCAGCCAGCCCCCTTCAAAATATAGGAATAAGGGCCTTATCCGACCACTCCAGCTCAGATGCTAAGGTGCGGAAGTGGACGGCAAACTGGCTGACCAAGGACGAGCCCTGAGTCAATGCCAACAGTTGGAGCGCTGTATCATGGGTGACACGAGGTCCTAAAAAGACCTGTTTCAGAGTGCTCAGGAATAACGGAGCACTCTACAGCACATGATCGCCACGCTCCCACAGCGGCGTAGCCCACTGCAACGCCCTGTCCGACAATAAAGATACGATAAAGCCCACCTTAGCCCGCTCTGTAGGGAAACGAGAGGCCAGAAGCTCGAGATGTATTGAGCACTGACTCACGAAACCCCTACAGGACTTACTGTCACCAGAAAATTTCTCTGGTAGCGGGAAACGAGATAGCGTCGGTACAGGGGCGGCAGTGGACAAGGTAGCTGCAGCCACACTTGCAGCCTGAACAGCGACAGCAGTAACATCCACAGCTGAGGTTGAACGCTCAAGAGCCGCCAACCTTCCCTCCAGCTGCTGGATGTACCGCTATGAACGCTGATCGTCCGTCATTACTAGCCAGACCTTGGCGCTAGTATTATGTTAGGACTGGCGGAATGCACCAAGTATAAGGTGTAATGGTATTAGGTGCGTTCGCCGTCCGAGGTCCACCGTGCAGGTGAAAACCCTGCTGCTAGTAGAGACGTACGAGATGGCGGTACAATATGAATACACACTTGGGTTAACTTCACCCAGTGTGAAGGAAGCGAACCCTGTTGAGTCACAGGGCCGCGGTACCGCACCAAGAGAATATATTTAGAGGCACGAGAGTGTGTGTGGTGCCGCACTGGCGGACGCCACTAACCACCCAGGCTTGGGTTAGGAAAGCGCAGAGAAAGCGCACGGCGCCGCACTGGCGGTCACAGCAATAAGACGCTGTAATGTGTGTACCGTGCTGATGGCTAAGTCGGGCGCTAGGTAGCAATCACCCACCTTCCGCGAGCAGTCATACAATAGGGAGGGGATTTTAAAGAACGACTTTCACTCACAACACACACACATTTACAAAAGACAATACTAGCGCATGGCCGTGCAGCCATGAGATGCTTAAATAGCTGCAGCATGTTTAGGACCTTCCAAAGAAGGACCAATGGAGTGCTGCAGCACCTGAGCACGTGACCCTGGATCTCCACTGAGAGATCTCGCCCTGGGCATGCTCAGAGTGCAAAGCAGGATTTAGTCCTAGCAGCTACAAGGACCTTAGCTGCAGTATCTGATCATGTGACCCTCGATCTCCACTGAGAGATCTTACTCTGGGCATGCTCAGAATCTAAAAAGCAGGACTTAGCCCCAGAAACGTCCGCTCGCCGCTGCCCAGCACTGACTTCAATGGGAGAAGCAGGAAACGCAGCAGTAACTCTAAGCACAGAGTCAGACTGAGCGAGACGCTGGGATCTACGTCTCTGCTGCACAAGCTCCACTGCGGCAGGAGAAGAATGGGAGACCGCAGCGGAGATGGCCCGAGATTCCCCCTGTGCAGAGGCAGGAACTCGACCCCTAACACATACAGTGGGGAAAAAAAGTATTTAGTCAGCCACCAGTTGTGCAAGTTCTCCCACTTAAAGGGAACCTGTCACCCCCCTCAAGGCGTTGTTAACTAAAAGAGCCACCTTGTGCAGCACTAATGCTGCATTCTGTCAAGGTGGCTCTTTTAGTTCTGGTCCCTGCCAATGCTGCAATAATATCTTTTATAATGTGCCCCTCATACCTCAAATTAGACCTGAGGGCAGGTCTTTACCCCCTGACACAGACGCACCACAGCTGTCACTTAGGGCCTCTGCGCGCCGGGCGCCACCATAGTTTGCAAAATTAATCTTGCCAAATCAGACAAGGGGATTTTCTGGATTTGTTTTCTCATTTTGACTCTCAGGGTATGTGCACACGTCAGGATTTCTTGCAGAAATTTCCTGAAGAAAACCGGAAATTTTCTGCAAGAAATCCGCATTTTTTTTTTGCGTTTTTTTCCCCGTTTTTTTAGCATTTTGCAAGCGTAATTAGCTTGCAGAATGGTAAAGTTTTCCAAGCGATCTGCAGCATCGCTTGGAAAACTGACTGAGGTTGGTCACAGTTGTCAAACATAGTGTTTGACAAGTGTGACCAACTTTTTACTATGATGCTGCCTATGCAGCATCAATAGTAAAAGATAGAATGTTTAAAAATAATTAAAAAAAATAAAAAAGGTTATACTTACCTGCAGACAGCCGATCTCCTCAGCGGCGTCGGTTCCTATAGATGGTGTGTGTGTGCAGGATCTTCGATGACGTTGCGGTCACGTGAGCGGTCACATGAGCGGTCACGCGACCAATCACAAGATGGCGACGTCATCGCAGGTCCTTCACACAAAGCATCTATAGGAATGGAAGAGAGCATGCACCGATGAGAGGCGGGAGGACTCCGGGGCCATCAGAGTGTGAGTATATCACTATTTTTTATTTTAATTCTTTTTTTTACCAATTATATGGTGCCCAGTCCGTGGAGGAGAGTCTCCTCTCCTCCACCCTGGGTACCAACCGCACATAATCTGCTTACTTCCCGCATGGTGTGCAGAGCCCCATGCAGAAAGGAAGCAGATCAATGCATTCCTAGGTGTGCGCAATTCCGCAAATTTAATGAACATTTTGCTTTTTTTTCCGCAATGCGATTTTTTCGCGGAAAAAAAAGCAACATTTGCACAAAAATTGCGGAATACACTTTAAATAATAGGAGGCATATGTAAACGTTTTTTTTCGCATTTTAATCACGTTTTTATAGCGAAAAAACGTGAAAAATACTGAACGTGTGCACATGGCCTCATAGTTGTGGTTTACCTATTATGTCAATAACAGGCCTTTCTCATCTTCTTACGTGGGAGAACTTGCACAATTGGTGGCTGACTAAATAATTTTTTCCCCCACTGTACTTACCATCTATTTTACCTGTATTTTACATAAATCCATCCGCAAGCATTGGAACATATTTCACACAGCATATCCTTCTGTAAGAGAATTCCAACAAATCCTTTCTTCCATGCTTCAAAAGTACACCTAATATTAGAAATACTCATACATGCAGATTTTGGTACTGCACGTGGTCAGACTAGACAAAGATTTCTACAAACCACAAAAACTAGCACTTTCCCATGTCTTCAATGCCACCAATTTAGTAAAGTATTACAAGTAGTGATGAGAGAGTGTGCTCATTACTCGAGATTTCCCAGCGTGCTCGGGTGTTCTCCGAATATTTTGGATGTGCTCGGAGATTACGTTTGAGTTGCCGCAGCCGCATGATTTGCAGCTGCTAGACAGCCTGAATACATGTGGAGGTTGTCTGTTTGTTAGAGAATCCCCACATGCAGCTGCGGTGACTCAAACATAATCTCTGAGCATGCCCAAAATACTCGGAGAACACCCAAGCATGCTCGGAAATCTCGAGTAACGTGCACACTCGCTCATCACTAATTACGATGTAACCTGTTACACCATCTATATACAGGAAAAAACAAACCATCAGAAATTACACCACCTGTGAGTTCTTGTATGTTGTCTATTTCATTAAATGCCCATGTGGGCTTCAGTATATAATACTCATAAAGAGGCTTTTACTATCCCATTTAAACTGGGGACTGTAGATGATTATGAGTCGAAGCTCTTGTCCCTTCATGAGCACATCCAAGATCAAGCAGCCCCCCATTTCCAACCCTATAACCCGTTGACATACTACATTTATGGCTTTAAAAAGAACCACCACCCTGCTATATGGCTCTGCTGCAGAAGACCAGTAGGAGGGATTCAAGCTTGAGGAGGCTAATTTGCATATTCCAGGTGCCTTCTGGGAAAAGCAAAGAGTCTCCCTAAGCTAGAAGATCGTTGGGTACAGCCGGGATCAGCTGCTTGGAAAGCATCACCAAACCTGGGATTCAAGCTTGAGGAGGCTAATTTGCATATTCCAGGTGCCTTCTGGGAAAAGCGAAGAGTCTCCCTAAGCTAGAAGATCGTTGGATACAGCCGGGACCAGCTGCTTGGAAAGCATCACCAAACCGCGCGCCGTAAGAATTTTTTGCCTGTAGGACATTATTGCAAGAGAGCTTGGCTGAGTAGATTACACAAGAAGGAAAACATACAGCAAGTCAGCAGGATCTAGGAGCAACATGGCAGATGTGACAACCTACATGGTGAGCTGCAGCATGTGCTACATGTTCACAGATCGACCAGAAGAAGAATCAAATTTCACCTGTCAGAAGTGTAGACTAGTGGCCCTTTTAGAAGAAAAGGTACGGGGTCTGGAAGAAAGAATAGCAACTTTGAAACTCATCAAAGAGAATGAAGACTTTCTAGACAGAACAGAAGCATCTCTACTGGTCACAGAAGGTGAAAAAAGTGTCAGAGAACCTCCAAAAGCAGATGAGTGGAAGCATGTGACCAAAAGAAGCAAGAAGACCATGGAGAAATCACCAACCGCACAACTGAAGAACCGATATCAAATCTTTGTAGAGGATGAAGATGGCACACCTAAGGATGAAGCAATACCAGCAAGCAAAAAAGAAAAGGGCACACAGCAACAAGTGACAGCAAAAAGTACAGCCAAGAAGCAACGAAGAGTGGTGGTGGTGGGAGACTCACTACTGAGAGGCACAGAAGCAGCCATCTGCAGACCGGACATAACTGCAAGAGAAGTATGCTGCCTTCCAGGTGCGATGATCAAGGATGTGACCGATAGGATACCAAAGCTCTTCAGCTCCAAGGACGTCCACCCATTTCTTCTGATACATGTTGGCACCAATGACACGGCAAGGAAGGACCTACCGACAATCTGCAAAGACTTTGAAGAGTTGGGGAAGAAAGTAAAGGAACTGGATGCACAGGTAGTTTTTTCTTCTATCCTTCCAGTAGACGGGCATGGCACCACGAGATGGAACAGGATCCTTGATGCAAACAACTGGCTAAGACGATGGTGCAGACAACAAGGATTCGGATTCCTGGACCACGGTGTGAATTACTTGTACGATGGACTCCTCGCCAGAGACGGACTACACCTCAACAAACCTGGGAAACACACATTCGCCAGAAGACTCGCTACACTCATCAGGAGGGCGTTAAAATAGAAGAAGAGGGGACGGGAAGAAAAGCATTAGACTTGAACAAAGAAGATCCAGGAAAACATACTCAGAAGGGAGGTAAGAACATTTCTAAAACAATCCACAGCAAGGAGATTGGAACAAAACAAAATCCTCTAAACTGCATGCTCACAAACGCCAGAAGCCTGACAAACAAGATGGAAGAACTAGAAGCAGAAATATCTACAGGTAACTTTGACATAGTGGGAATAACCGAGACATGGTTAGATGAAAGCTATGACTGGGCAGTTAACTTACAGGGTTACAGTCTGTTTAGAAAGGATCGTAAAAATCGGAGAGGAGGAGGGGTTTGTCTCTATGTAAAGTCTTGTCTAAAGTCCACTTTAAGGGAGGATATTAGCGAAGGAAATGAGGATGTCGAGTCCATATGGGTCGAAATTCATGGAGGGAAAAATGGTAACAAAATTCTCATTGGGGTCTGTTACAAACCCCCAAATATAACAGAAACCATGGAAAGTCTACTTCTAAAGCAGATAGATGAAGCTGCAACCCATAATGAGGTCCTGGTTATGGGGGACTTTAACTACCCGGATATTAACTGGGAAACAGAAACCTGTGAAACCCATAAAGGCAACAGGTTTCTGCTAATAACCAAGAAAAATTATCTTTCACAATTGGTGCAGAATCCAACCAGAGGAGCAGCACTTTTAGACCTAATACTATCTAATAGACCTGACAGAATAACAAATCTGCAGGTGGTCGGGCATCTAGGAAATAGCGACCACAATATTGTACAGTTTCACCTGTCTTTCACTAGGGGGACTTGTCAGGGAGTCACAAAAACACTGAACTTTAGGAAGGCAAAGTTTGACCAGCTTAGAGATGCCCTTAATCTGGTAGACTGGGACAATATCCTCAGAAATAAGAATACAGATAATAAATGGGAAATGTTTAAGAACATCCTAAATAGGCAGTGTAAGCGGTTTATACCTTGTGGGAATAAAAGGACTAGAAATAGGAAAAACCCAATGTGGCTAAACAAAGAAGTAAGACAGGCAATTAACAGTAAAAAGAAAGCATTTGCACTACTAAAGCAGGATGGCACCATTGAAGCTCTAAAAAACTATAGGGAGAAAAATACTTTATCTAAAAAACTAATTAAAGCTGCCAAAAAGGAAACAGAGAAGCACATTGCTAAGGAGAGTAAAACTAATCCCAAACTGTTCTTCAACTATATCAATAGTAAAAGAATAAAAACTGAAAATGTAGGCCCCTTAAAAAATAGTGAGGAAAGAATGGTTATAGATGACGAGGAAAAAGCTAACATATTAAACACCTTCTTTTCCACGGTATTCACGGTGGAAAATGAAATGCTAGGTGAAATCCCAAGAAACAATGAAAACCCTATATTAAGGGTCACCAATCTAACCCAAGAAGAGGTGCGAAACCGGCTAAATAAGATTAAAATAGATAAATCTCCGGGTCCGGATGGCATACACCCACGACTACTAAGAGAACTAAGTAATGTAATAGATAAACCATTATTTCTTATTTTTAGGGACTCTATAGCGACAGGGTCTGTTCCGCAGGATTGGCGCATAGCAAATGTGGTGCCAATATTCAAAAAGGGCTCTAAAAGTGAACCTGGAAATTATAGGCCAGTAAGTCTAACCTCTATTGTTGGTAAAATATTTGAAGGGTTTCTGAGGGATGTTATTCTGGATTATCTCAATGAGAATAACTGTTTAACTCCATATCAGCATGGGTTTATGAGAAATCGCTCCTGTCAAACCAATCTAATCAGTTTTTATGAAGAGGTAAGCTATAGGCTGGACCACGGTGAGTCATTGGACGTGGTATATCTCGATTTTTCCAAAGCGTTTGATACCGTGCCGCACAAGAGGTTGGTACACAAAATGAGAATGCTTGGTCTGGGGGAAAATGTGTGTAAATGGGTTAGTAACTGGCTTAGTGATAGAAAGCAGAGGGTGGTTATAAATGGTATAGTCTCTAACTGGGTCGCTGTGACCAGTGGGGTACCGCAGGGGTCAGTATTGGGACCTGTTCTCTTCAACATATTCATTAATGATCTGGTAGAAGGTTTACACAGTAAAATATCGATATTTGCAGATGATACAAAACTATGTAAAGCAGTTAATACAAGAGAAGATAGTATTCTGCTACAGATGGATCTGGATAAGTTGGAAACTTGGGCTGAAAGGTGGCAGATGAGGTTTAACAATGATAAATGTAAGGTTATACACATGGTAAGAAGGAATCAATATCACCATTACACACTGAATGGGAAACCACTGGGTAAATCTGACAGGGAGAAGGACTTGGGGTTCCTAGTTAATGATAAACTTACCTGGAGCAGCCAGTGCCAGGCAGCAGCTGCCAAGGCAAACAGGATCATGGGGTGTATTAAAAGAGGTCTGGATACACATGATGAGAGCATTATACTGCCTCTGTACAAATCCCTAGTACATGGAGTACATGTAGTACATGGAGTACTGTGTCCAGTTTTGGGCACCTGTGCTCAGGAAGGATATAATGGAACTAGAGAGAGTACAAAGGAGGGCAACAAAATTAATAAAGGGGATGGGAGAACTACCATACCCAGATAGATTAGCGAAATTAGGATTATTTAGTCTAGAAAAAAGACGACTGAGGGGCGATCTAATAACCATGTATAAGTATATAAGGGGACAATACAAATATCTCGCTGAGGATCTGTTTATACCAAGGAAGGTGACGGGCACAAGGGGGCATTCTTTGCGTCTGGAGGAGAGAAGGTTTTTCCACCAACATAGAAGAGGATTCTTTACTGTTAGGGCAGTGAGAATCTGGAATTGCTTGCCTGAGGAGGTGGTGATGGCGAACTCAGTCGAGGGGTTCAAGAGAGGCCTGGATGTCTTCCTGGAGCAGAACAATATTGTATCATACAATTAGGTTCTGTAGAAGGACGTAGATCTGGGGATTTATTATGATGGAATATAGGCTGAACTGGATGGACAAATGTCTTTTTTCAGCCTTACTAACTATGTTACTATGTTACTATGTTACTATGAGGGCCCATGTGTCCACTCCTTCCTTGCTTTCTGCAAGGACGTAAGATCTATCAACCTGGCATCCTGCAAAAACAAAATTTTGGTGTCATGGCGACTGAGAAAATGAAAGGCCATATACCAGACTTCAGACTTTATGCTGGCAAAATTAATGGTCGCCAGCATCAAAGGAATAAGTGCCACCATCATGGGTGATCAGACTGGGTAACAATCTTTTTCCCACTCCCCTGCACAGCATGCTCACTCTTTTCAGAGGAAGGCTTTCCATGCTTCAAATTCACAGACATATCTATACTTCCCTTACCCCTATCAGGCACACCCTTGCCCTTATTGCAACCCTCCGCATCTGCTGTCCCCAATGCAGGATGCCCAGCATCCCCCGAAGTCCTAGAGACCTTTTTTTGCAACACCCAGCACCAGTCAGAGCATGGTACCAGTTATTGAGGGCCATCGGAGGCAGTGCGATTAACCCTTTCTTTGATACCTGGCCCAGGATAGGCTCCTCCATGGGGTCTCCAAGGACTAGCCTCAGGGCTCCCTAGCTCTCCCCCTGTTATTTTTTTCTTGTTAATATTTTTCCTATTTTTTCTCTTTTCTTTTTGCTTTTGCCAATTTTACTTCTCCTCCTCATCCTGACTTTCACAGAACAAGGACTGGGAAGCTACAACATCATCTTTTCTGACCAACCTCCTGACCTCCTTATTTAGTTCACCATCTGGGACCTCAGCTGCAAGCTCACCTTGGCTAAGATCCAGGGGCAGGAACATAGCCCCGACTCCTTTTCCCCTCCCTCTGGCGTTCTTCTTGCCGCCTTACCCTGGAAGGTAGCACCTTGCTTTTCACTGGTCCCCTGCTACCGCTGCTTCTGCTAGTCCCTACACTGGCTGGATTGGTCTCCTCCTCCTCACCCAAATCCCCTGAATTCAGGCCTGCACTGGTGTAGGAGCAGAGACAGCGACTAAACTGGTGATCTAGATCCCCATACAAATTACGCCGAATATTGCCACAGGATGCAGCAAGGTGACCCATACTCCCACATATGGCACATTTTACCATCTTACACCCTGTGCTGAAGTGTGAGGGACTGCCGCACTTGTGGCAAAGCTTCGGCTGCTCCTGGTAGAAGATCAGGATATAGACTCTCTCCAGATATGTTAAGGTAGGAATGTGAGTAACTGAGTTGTCTGAAGACTTTAACTTAACCATAAAGGTCCTGGCTTCTGACCAGATATCATGCATATCCAAGTTTATCCTTGGGACCTAGACCACTACCCTGAAGCAGCTGATCCAGATCATGTTGTCCATACCATAAAGTGACTCATTAGTGGTTAACATTGTCACTTTCTTTAGCAAATTTTGGCAGGAGATTGCTTCAACCACAAAATCCCACCACTCGGGGTGACTTTGTGTCAGCTCATACTGAGACCAAAAGAGGTCCAAACCCTCGTGCTTCACAAAGCTGACATCAAAGTAGGTGGTACCATAGGGATAGATCAAGGCATAGATGTCATGTGCCTTGAAACCCCACCCTCAAAAGGAGCTCCACTAGCTTCCCTAGAAGTACATGCTTCAATGCCTACCCACCAAAGGTGGGCCGCATTCCTATGTATATCCCCTGCCAAGCTGTGGACAGAGACCAAGCAGTCTCGGCCCCTTTCTTTCGGAAGGCAGATAAGCCATGTCTTTCCATCCAGGAAGATTTATCAATCACCCTGTCACCCACAGTGACGGGTTCCTCACCCCTCAAACCTCAGGACCACCAGGAGGCGCTGTTGCAAGTCACCACATCCAAGATCTCCCGGCAAGGGCATATTACCACTCCCATATGGCATGGGGTGGTGGTTGGAAGGGATGAGTGGGCATGTTGAGAAGCGGTAGGATGAGAGAAAACATGCCTTGCACGGTGAGGGTGAGGTGAATACTCTGGAGAACATTACGGCTACCTTGTCTCATCAACCAAGGCACCCAAGACAATGCACAGAGTCACTCAGTAGAGGGGAGAGGGCGTGGTGACCTATGTGGTGCCACTGCCAGGCTTTCCATGCAATCCTTTACTGGTTCATATTCTTACTTCGACCTGTAGCCAGAGATTCATTATATTTAATCAAAATTGACTTATTTAATAATCAATCGCAATTTCACTGTACCATCCATGTGTATGTGGCCATCGTGGTACAAGGCCTAAGCTTCATTCATTCCAAAATTTGTCATTTTTGTATGGGAATTCTGTTATTTTAAGTAATTCTAAATTTGTTTGCAGGGCATTTGTCCTGCTATTACCTCAACTTAGCTACTTTTGCAGCCCCCTATCCCTTAATATGACCTTTTTACAGCCATTTTAAATCACTGAAGTTCAGGTCCCCATTGACTTCTATTGTGTTCGGGGTCAAGTTTGATACCAAACTTGTAACTATAGTTCAGCTGAACCCAACGAACCTGACGATCCACGGTTCTGCTCATCCCTACTCAAGATGCAATGACAGCATCAGAATAACTATAGACCAATCAACGAAGACAAGACTTAAGCATAGTTCAGTCTTTTTTGTGGTAACATACAGTATGAATGCAAAACATGGTTGGCAACCCTGATATCAATCCAGTAAGATTTCTATATTAACTAGATTCTAGGTTACATGAATTTTAATATTTTGTCTTAATTTTCTACAATTAATTTCAACATTGTCGACGTCCGTTAAAGTCATGCAGAACCATCCGCTTTAATCTTTGGGGGAAACAGCTCTCTGCTGTCTCCGATTTTCTGGACAATTACATGAGAGATATTGTAAGTAGGTAGCCGGATGCAGAACGGATGTGCTCCTGTCTGTGACTGGGGATGATAGATTATTCCACAGAGGGGATCTGTCACAGTTCTGTGGAGAATGAAGGAAACTTTCCTGGCGTTGACGGTGTCCTCCTGTAGTTCTGATGATGACGGTGTCCTCTCCTGGTCCTGACGATGGAGGTGATAGTCTGAGGTTCTAGGACGGGCACTGGCCCCAACAGATAAAGGGAGGAAGGGGGAATAGTTTTTTCCCTCAACGGAGAGAATCCTTACATTACCGGGGCTTGTGACACCGTCCCGATACAGTTTATAATGGCCAGTTCGGTCTGCTGTGTCATACCGATGAGCGTCTGTATCCCGTGCACAGACCTTGCCTCTCACGGTCAGTACTGCCGGCCAGGGCCGTTTTGTCAATGTTGTCGGCTGAGTCAACAGTCTCATACAGGTCCGCAATGTAAGTGGGGACAGAGGTGTTAGCGTGGACAGCAGTATCTGCGGTGTGTCAGCGGGACCTCTTCGGTCGGCTCCTGTCAGCGAGTTCTCCCGTTCCCGTCTCCTGTCAGCACCGCCCAGTCTTCTCACAGCTGATCTTTCCTGACAGGGCTCCCGCGCACTAGGCATTCCCGCCTCAACATTTTGAATTCCTGCAAACACATCCACTGTCTGATTAGCCACGCCCCTTCTCTCGAGCACAGGGAATAGTCTGATACTCCAAGCTCTCCCCCCTATAACCTAGATGACAGACCCGACGGTTCCAGACCCAATACAGATGAGACAAACCTGGTTAGTTTCTTCCCCTTACATTATCACGACACAACTGTTGAGTGACCCAGGACCAGGGGCTCCTTTCCTGTCCTTAACACTAGGGGGCACCCTAGCTTGCCCTACTCCCCGGGAAGTGAATATTCCTTGTTTTCTGGCAAAAAATCCAATTGCTCTGTGTTATATAAACCTTGTACTCTAAGGCAAAAGTCCTATTGATCTGTGCCATATAAACCTTGTACTCTGATGCAAAAAAATCCTATTGCTCTCATGCATAAAAACCTAGTTCTCTGGCAAAATAATTCTTCTGCTCTGTTCCATAAACATAAAAACCATGTCCTCTGTGGCAAAAAATCCTACTTCTCTGTGCTGTATATGCCTTGTACCCTGAGGCAAAAATCCTATTGCTCTGCTCTGATAATTCTTGTACTCTATGCTGTGGCAAGAAAATCCTATTGCATGAAAACCTTGCACTCTGAGGCAAAAATCCTATTGCTCTGTGCCATATAAACCTTGTTCTCTGGAAAAACTCTTAATTCTCTGTTGCATAAAGATCTTGCTCTCTGGCAAAAAAAAATCCTATTGCTGTTGCATAAAAACCTTGTGCTCTGTGGCCAAAAAATCCTATTGCTCTGTTGCATAAAAACCTTGTGCTCTGTGGCAAGAAATCTGATTACTCTATGCCATATAAACCTTGTACTCTGAGGCAAAAATCCTATTGCTCTGTGCCATATAAATCTTGAACTCTGAGGCAAAAAATCCTATTGCTATGTTGCATAATAATCTTGTTCTCTGTTAACAAATGCTATTGCTCTTTCACATAAAAACTTTGAAAAAAAAAACAACTTATACTCTGTGCCATAAACATGTGGAGGCCGTGTTAGATTGGATGTCTGGGAAGTGCTTCCAGTTCATTCACATTTTATTCCATCCAGTTCCCTGCAGAAAGCATACAGTTGGCACCTGAGGATCTTAGTCATCGTTATTCCACCTCACCCCCTTACAAATCATCCAAGCAGTTTGAGCTCCAAGTCATGCAGCAGTCTCTTCTGCTCTTTGATGAATCCACTGGCTGGGATTCTGTGGCCCATCTACCTGGCCCTGCCCCAGAAATGGAAGAGACAGAGTGTTAGGGGTCAAGTTCCTGCCGCTGCACAGGGGGAATCTCGAGCCAGATCTGCTGTGGTCTCCCATTCTGCTTCAGCCGCAATGGAGCCTGCTCAGCGGAGACGTCAGTGTCAGCGTCTCGCTCAGCCTGATACTGTGCAAAGGGTTACTGCTCCGTTTCCAGGTACTGCTTTGGTAGCCAGCACTGGTCAGTGGTGTGCAGTCTTTTCTGGGACCAAGTCCTGCTTTGCACACACTGAGAATGTCCACGGAAGGACCTCTCATTGGAGGTTGGGGGTCACACGCTCAGGCCCTGTAGCAGCTCCTATTGGACCACTTGGAAGGGCCTTGTCTCCTGCTACAGCTATGAAGGTTTTGCATGGCCGCATGGCCATGCGCTAGTTTCAAACCAAAGTCTATGAGCTCAGCGCCAGTGTAGTCATGTCTGGATGTGGTTAGGGTTTGGCTGAAATAAGCCCCTAGAATACTGGCTCCTCCGGTGAGGAGTTTGTATGAGTGTAATCAGGGCCTTGGCTGAAATAAGCCGCTAGAATACCGACACCTCTGGTGAGGAGTTGTTTGCCTGTTTCTCTGACTGCATGGCCACAGTTTTGCTCTGTTTAGTAGCTGTGTACCTCTGTGAGGTTAGCAGGGCACAGCATCTTGTTTCTATCGAATCTGTGGAGTTAACAGAGTTCGCTTATACTGCCATATAGTGCCGCCATTTGCCAGCAGCAGGTTCCTCTCCTGCATGGTGGACCCATGGGTTGCGAACGCACCTATTAATACATATATATATACTCGGTGCGTTCCGCCAACCCTAACACAGAGTGCATTGATGCCCAACCACTTATTCTGTTGGAGGGTTAAGACATGGGAGGGCCAGTGCACACAATCAGCGTACCACTGCAGCACATCTATGGGAATGAGGAGACAAAGGTGACAACTGCTGCAGCTTTCTGCAGTGTACTGACCGTCAACAAGGGCAGGGGTCAGGACTGGGTGGAAGATAATGTGGGGGATGATGAGGTCCTTGACTCCACATAGATCAAAGTGCCTCATAGTGACGTGTGCAGTCTGGAGGAAGAGGAGGTATTCACATTTCCCAATCAGAACAGCAAATGAAGGAGCACAGCGGCCGGCCCATAGCCAGTAAGTTGCCTGCCTCAAGGGAATGAGCCCTCAAAAGCCAGCTCAAAGGAGATCCTGGGCATGGGACTTCTTCACCTAATGTAGTGAAGAAAAGCGGCAGGTCATTTGCATGCTGTGCCATCAGAGCCTCAAACAAAGCGTAAATATTCTAAACCTGACCACAACCTGCATGATCAGGACTCTCAAATTCAAGCACAAGGTGCAGTGGAGAACACATCTAAAAAAGCATGACAAAGCTGAGTCTCCTTCTGCTCACTCTTTTACTGGGCTCCTCTTGGTAACTTTCAACAGGGCCACCTGCCTCCCCACAAAGAGAAGATGTGAGAGCAACATCACTGCCTCCAGCAGTGTCACCAACCATGTCTACACCGTCCCATGAAAGTTTTGAGCTCTCCTTCTCCCAAACCCTCTAAAGAAAGAGAAAATTCCACCCTAAACACTGACAAGTCATGTGCCTCAATGTCAGCAGTTCTAAATTACTGGCAATTGAAATGCTCCCATTCTGTCTGGTTGAGATTACCAGCTTAAAAAATGGGATGTTGTGGTTGTCAGTATGTTGTTTGCAGCAGCAACTACTTTGCCAGGTGGACCACTCTTGCCCTGTGCACATGTTATCAACAGATAAGATGTGCACTGTGCAACGCCGTCACTGAAAAGGTCCAAGTTTCAAAAGATATGTAGACCAGTAAGCATGAACAGGGACATTGCATCTCCCTGACTGCCCACTGGGTCAATAAAATGGTGGCTGGGACAGAGGCGAAAGGCTTTCCAGCATATGATGTACCACCACCGAGGATTGCTGGATGCTTCTCTGTACATGTTGGCTCCTCCTCCTACTCCGCTTCCTCCAACATCTCATCTGGTCACAGTGAGCCCATCACCACCAATCTCAGCACAGCCAGAGGAAAATGCCAGCAGGCTGTTTTGCAACTCATTTGTTTGGAGGACAGGTACCACACTGCGCAGGAGTAGTAGATGGAGATCAAACAGGATACAGATGAGTGATTGGTGCTCGTGAACCTGAAGTCTGGCGATGTGGTTTGCGATAACGGGCAAAATCTGGTAGCAACTCTGGGTCTAGCTGGTTTGAATCACATCTCTTACCTGGCACATGTGCTGTACTTGGTGGTGCAAAGCATCAGCAAGAACTACCCGCATATGTCTGATTTTCATCTGAAAGTGCGTGCAGTGTGTGCGTGCTTTCTGCGTTTTTACCATGCTGCTGCTCGCCTGTCTGCGAGGCAGCGTCTTGTCTGCCTTTCCGCTCACTGCTTCATATGTGGCTTACGAAAAAGGTGGAACTCCACCTTGCATATGCTGGAGAGATTGTGCAAGCAGCAGTAGGTAATATTAGAGTTTTAGCTGCAGCACGCAGGCACAAGCCGCTCAGTGGAACCTCACTTCACCACTAATCATGTGGGTTGTGCGTGCCGTGTTGCGCTGCTTTGTATATTTCACCAGCATTGCCAGCACTGATGAGTTATGAGTCTGACGCCATCATCAACATTACTATCCCACTTCTATGTCTGTTTGAAAAAACCCTTCAGGTCATGATGATTGAGGAGGTGGTTCAAGAGGAAGAGGTGCAGGACAACTAGGCAACATTCACACCTTTATCAGGTCTGTAATACACACATGGCTCGGAGTATGGGTTCCTGTACCCACAGCGGCCTGGTACATAAGGACCCCACCAAGGGACAGTTTTGGAAGATGAGGATGAAGAGGACATTGAGGAATCCAGCAGGGATGCACTCCAAACTAATCACGAGCATCACTCAATCATGGATACGGGGATACAGAGGACCCCGACCATACACCTTCCACCGAGGACAGCTTGCCGTTGACTTTGGGCAACCTGGCACACACGAACCAATACATGTACAGAAAAAAAAATCGTCAATCAACTTTTTTTCTGTCTGTACTTTTCAATGGCCCTGATAAAGGTCATTCTGACCGAAGCGTTGGCCTGTTTTCCTGTACAGACTCTCTACTGCACTAAATAAAATTTGTGTGTTTTCACCTGCAAGTTTTCAGTGCCATGCTATTATTTGCTATATATGTTATTGAATTTCATTGCAATGTTGCTGCAACAAAAAATAAATAATATTCTGGCGTTTAGATTTTTTTTCCTCGTTATGCCGTTTAGCAATCAAATTTATTATTTTTATATATCTGGCATTTCTGAATGCATTGATACTAAATATGCATTTTTATTGTTTTATTTTGAATGGGTCAACAGAGGGTTGATTAGAACTTTTATATTTTTTATTATTTTCATTTTTTTTTACATTTTTTTTAACTTTTTACTCACTTTAGTAGTCTCCTTAGGAGACTTGAAACTGCGATCTTCTGATGGCTTGTGCTACACATAGCAGGGCTTCAGCACCCTCCTGAGAAAGAACTGCCGAAATATGCGTTATGGTGATACACTGGAGTCTCCTGAATCCTGGGTATTTATATCTTTGTACTGGTCAGAATGGATGAACTACATATCTAGGATTTGACAATGTATTTCTATCGGATACTATTTATAAATATTTACCTGACCTCATGCTATATTCTGTAATGTTTTCTCTGCACTCTCCTATGAATTACTTATCTCTGCTAATGGCATTATTTATCATTTTTACTAAGTACACTCTTTTTCATAAGAGTTACCAGAGACAAACCCAGCACCGTCCAGTATTTGTGTTTGCGTCTGTTTGCACCTTCTATGAATTTGTCACTTGCACCTTGCACTTTATTAATGAAAAACATTTCTTGACAATATTGCAGCTTCATGCATTTATCTATTTTTTGATTCAAGCTTGACTTCCAAGGTTTGCACATTATGCAATATCTGACACCCCTTACAAGTTAACCATATTTAGTCAGTGTTGTTTTGTTCATTTCCTGTATAGTCTGATAGCATCCACACATTATTAAAGCTTTTATCCATCTGTTTTGCTTCAATAAAATTGTTCATTTATTTTATACCTTTATTTGGAGGACTTATTTTTTTCACTTCCTAGGTTTTTTGTAAAATGTTTAACTAGACTGGCAGTAGCAAACCTCAGTCTCTGTGGGGGTGCAGTTAAAATCTTTATGTTATTCATTTAATTCCTATTTTACCCCAATTTGGCTTCCTTTTCCAGCCCCCTCTACGTTATCCTTACTACGACCATTTTATAGCCTTTTTATAGCTATGAAGTTTGGGTCCCCATTGACTTATATGGGATTCTGGGTATGGGGTCATGTTCGGGTTAAGTTTAAGACCCAAACCCTAGTTTTAAAAAAGTCAGTCCGAACCAGCCGAACATGGACACCCACGGGTTCGCTCATCTCTAGTGGTGGCTTTTCTTTCAATGGAAGTCTTCAACCAGAGGCTGGAAAAACATCTGTCCAGAAAAACATCTGTCTGAGACTGTTTTGTGAACCTTGCATTGAGCAGGGGACTGCACACGATGGCTCCGGAGGTTTCTATCAACTCTGACATTCTATTCTATTCTATTTTTTTTGTTACTTAGTAAAGAAGGCAACACTTTATTTGAATTATACTGGTTTATTGTTGATAATAACTGTAGTTTTGAGGATGTAAAACTCTTCAACGAAAGAACTTCATTCTTTATTTCCTGGAATAAAAAATACTTTAAAATCAGGCGTTTCCTAGAGATGACAAACAGGTAATAACAATATTATTGCATCTGAAGATACTTCTGAATTGGCAGTTGCACAGTTCCTGATGGAGCTATTGGTCTACTGTCTAAGGGAAACAAATTTTTAAGTAAGAAGATATTTTCTTTTCTTGATAAATCCTCACTAATAGTGCATTTACATTGCACAATTGGAAACAAGCATCTCTAGGAACTCTCATCACTTCCCAATAATCATGTGTAAGCAAGCTGAAGATTCCCCAATAAAGAAGCCAAATACTCGTTTATTTGGTGAAATAACCTGTAAGCTTACTTAAAAAAATCATCATTCTCAGCAGCGCCTGATCATTTATATAAAGGTCATATCCCACCAAAAACAACAGTCTTTGCACACAGAATGATGTGTATCGCTCTGTGTTCATTGGAAACATGATTGGCGCTATTAAATATCTGCTGATTGGCAAACATTTTATTTCTGGCCATGGGGGCTTTTCTTTACTCATACTACTTGTCTCATGAAATAGCACATAGACATGACTACAATGAACAGACTGACACTATCATTTGTATTGACCTATCTAATAAACCTTTGATAAGACCAATGTGAAAGGATGGAGAGCAGGGTCAGCTGGGACATCACCTATTGTGATTTGTGGATCCTGTGTTATCAGCTCTGCGTAGAGATGTTACATAACATTGTAGCCCTGCCTTAATATGGAGACTTGCTTAAAACTCTTCTTAAAATAATATAAGGTATATGTCCAAAATAGCTCCAATGGCCACGTTAAAAAATGCTTCATTACTAGTGATGAGAGAGTGTGCTCGAATAATGATTAAAACAATAAGTTATGTTCTGATGGTGTGTTCCTTTATCTATACACCTAGAGGTCTGGGTTAAAGAGCCACTCCCATCAAAATTTGTGTCCTCTTAATATATTGCTCATTTTCCCCTTGTCTCAAGTTAATTCTTCTCTTTTCCATTAGGCCTATGACATCACATGATTAAAAAGTGACTATCTGAATGGTTCTAAGCTCTATGTAGAAACAGTAGGTCAAATTTCCCTGTATGAGTCACAAGTCACTGCAAAAGTCCCTGGCGGAGGGGAGGAGGGAACAGCTGGGCCAGTAGTTGAAGAGGGGAATAAAAAGTGCAGGGACAAGAGATTTCCTGTTTATAAATCAAGCAGAGAAAAGAGAAGAATTAGCTGGGTAGAGAGGCAAAGTGAGCAATTGTAAGTATGCAGTGCTATATAATATGATGACTGCAATATATTAAGAGGATAAAAACTTTTATGTGAGTGCTTCGTTAGCCAACTCATTGATGGCTTAGTTTTTTAGAACATTAGATTTGAGATAGGTACGTATATTTTTAAATATGCTTCAAACTTTGCAGTTTTTTAATCTCTTGCCCTTGAAAAACAAATGTGGAAGCCATGACACAATTGTGGCTTAAATCTAGTATGAAAAGGCCATAAATAGTGTCCAATAATTAAATCCAGCCTAACAATTAACTGGCACAGATACATTCCTGGTATGTAGTTGTTATTGTCGCAGAAAGATTCAGAAAATAATTCATTTTACCTTAAAGAGGACATTTAAATGAGTGTGTCATAGTAAATTTTAGTCAACTATGTAATAAACGGATTTGTTTTTGGGAGCTGCTCTAAGCTCTGGATCCCAGAGTGAGTTTTCCTCCCCTAACGATACGCAAATGCTCTTGAATTTTAAGTCTTCATGAGAGAACCCCTTTAAGTACTCTGCATAATGTGTGAGTGTTCAAGCCAATATGAAGACATCAGACAGCCTCTACTATTTCTAGGTAGTATACTTACATGTTCAGTTGGATTCACTTCTATCTAGCCCATACACTAGTCTTACTGTCGCTGTGCAAGATTTCCCACAATATTGGAAACAAATTTCTGAAAAACAAGTAAATATACATGAATCCATTTGTTAAATTGCAACCACTCACTTGCTCAAACAGTTAAATCACATTAAATACATATATTTGTTCTGTGGGAACAAACAATTTGAACATAAGTTTTCTCCTTACCAGAACTTTGTCCAGATCAGTTATGACATCAACCTATAAATGAAAGGATGGGAAATGAACTAAACTAAGAAGTTTCTTTTGCAACTACAAAATTGTAAATTAGAGCATTAGGAGGGCTCTACACTTTTAAAGAAATGTGTTGGGGTATGACTTTGTGACATTTGCACATATATGTAATGTTCAGAATAAATAAATACATCCTCTTTCTCACTGAACACAAGAACAATTTTCAAAATTTTGACAAGACTGGGTTTCAGAAACCATTTTAACCTGTAACACAAAAGTAAGGTGATAATATAATTGTCATCTCAAAATTTTTAGTTTTATGTAAATTAGTTATTGCAAAAATAAATACACCTCACATCAAGTATTTATATGGCTTCCATGATTTTTAAGGACAGAGCTAAGTCCTTTAGTCATGGAATGAACAAGTTGGCAACATATTACAATATCTATCTTTTTACATTCTTCAAAAACAACCTCTTTTAGAGCTTGGATGCTAGAAGAAGAGTGAATCACTTTCACCCCGCTCTTCATCAGAAATGCAACAGATGTGTATTTTGGATCATTTTCTTGTTAGAAAAGTGCACATCTATCAAAATTATGCATTGATAGTAGCATCTTCTATTTCAATATAGGGCAGCACATCTATAAATTCATGATACCATCAAAAAAATGTAACTCAATGACACCAACAGCACTCATGCAGCCCCGCAGAAGGACACAGCCATCACCAGATTATAGAGTCCTAGTAGTATTCATATTTATGAGTGTGGGCCTGGGCAAATTGTAGGAAGACTTTTTTGTTCATGGGCTTTAGGAGAAGCTTCTTCTTGGACACTACACATGCATGCATTGTTTTGAATGGGTCAACAGAGAGTTGATTAGAACTTTTATATTTTTTATTATTTAAATTTTTTTACATTTTTATTTTTGCTTTTTACTCACTTCAGTAGTCTCCTTAGGAGACTTGAAACTGTGATCTTCTGATCGCTTGTGCTACACATAGCAGGGCTTCAGCACCCTTCTGAGAAAGAACTGCCAATAGGCGCATTAAGGTGATACACTGGAGCCTCCTCATGTCAGACTAATCTAATTTCCTTCTATGATGGAATAACTTACTGGGTGGATCAGGGAAATGCAGTTGATGAAGTATATCTCAACTTTAGCAAAGCATTTGATAAAGTATCTCATGCTATCCTTATTGAAAAAAGACCAAGTATGAGATTGACAAGGCTACGGTTAGGTGGATTCATAACTGTCTCAGTGATCATACTCAAAGAATGGTAATAAGTGGTTCAATTCAATTGGAAAAGTGTTTCAAGTGGGGTACCACAAGGCTTAGTCCAGGCCCCAGTGTTGTTCAATATTTTTACAAATGATCTAGATAATGTAACTGAAAGTAAACTTGCAGATGATTTAAGGCTGGGAGGGATAGCTAACACTAGACAAGACAGAGAAAGGATTCATAAAGATCTAGGTAAGCTTGAACAATGGTCATTGACTAATAGAATGGTATTTAACATGGAGAAAGGCAAGATTCTACATCTGGGCAAGAAACACGAAAATTACATCTATAAAATGGGAGGAATAGAACTAAGCAACAGCACATGTGAAAAAGACTTGGGTATACTAATAGATCACAGACTGCGCATGAGTCAATAGTGTGATGCAGCAGCAAAAAAGGCAAACACAGTTCTAGGATGTATTAAGAGGAACATTGAGTCTAGATCATGTGTAATTATCCCCCTCTACTCCTCCTTGGTGAGGTCTCAACTGGAATACTGTGTCCAGTTCTGGGCACCATATTTTAAAAAAGACATTGAAAAACTGGAGCAAGTTCAGAGAAGAGCTAACAGGATTTTGAGCGGATTGCAAAGTATGTCCTACGAAGAATGGTTAAAGGATCTGGGAATGTTTAGCCTGCAAAAAAGAAGGCTAAGAGGAGGCTTAATATCGGTCTACAGTATCATCATTATTCTCTTTTGCACATGGAAACACCAGAAGCAATGGAATGAAACTGAAAGGGAGAAGATACAGATTTGGTACTAGGAAAAACTTTTTGACAGTGAGGCTACCACGAGAGGTGGTGAGTTCTCCATCAACGGAAACCTTCAAATAGAGGCTTGACAGACATCTATCTGAGATGGTTTAGTGAATTCTGCTTTGAGCAGGGGGTTGGACATGATGGCCATTGAGGTCCTTTCCAAATCTAACATTCTATGATTCTATGAACATGGTTGATCAATTAATTGGGTATTATCAGTACAGATTAAATACATCTATATGGGCTTCTCCTACAGCTCCTAACAGCAGTTCCAACCATTTAATACTAACATCTAATGCTAAAAACAGATTTTAACCAGTAACGATGATTTTTTTTTACAGGGATTCTAACTATTTCCATTTGAATGTTTTCATTTAGAGAAGAAAACTTGAGAAGCAATGAATCTTTTCATAAACACTATATTTTCAGTGCAAATGTTTGATCATTGTCGTAAAAAATGTTTGCCTAAAACATGCAATGAGTCTCTATATACCATTATAAAGCTTGGCAATTATAATAATTAAAAACAAGCAAGCAAAACAAAAATAAAAAATTAAAAAGAATAAAGACGATGGTAATGGTAAATGGATGTAATAAGTAAGCAAATATTCAGTTTAAAAAATTGTTATTTACCAGTACTCCACAAGAAACCACCCTGATGTCCTGAGTGAGGGGTTTATCATTCTGTAAGAAAAGAATGAGTTAAATGTGCTGACAATAACTGTCTAGTTAACTGTTGGCTCACCTACATCGTGTAGATGTGGATATGCACAACAGTAGTAATAAGGAAAAAAACAACTTATCCCCCATGAAAACAAAGGGTAGGGCATATTGAAATTCAACATGCCCAGATCTTATTTCCACTGAGATCTACTGTTGCAAAAGAGTCTGAAGATGTCCAAGCACATGAGATCATAGGTTAGCTCCTACAAATTTGGTGGTTTCAGCTAAGGTTCATCAAATATATAAGGGTACCTATACATTTTACTAATTCACTTAAATGATATTTATATTTTTATAATTATATTATACTAGATGGTGGCCCTATTCTAACGCACCGTGTATTCTAGAATATGTATGTAGTTTATTTATGAAGATTTCAGAATAATGCAATGAATACACAGGATTCGGCCAGCCAGTCCGTTAACACTGCCATTAACCCTGTGTGAGCGCTGACTGGAGGGGAGTATGGAGCGGGCACTGACTGCGGGGAGTAAGGAATGGCCATTTTGCCGCTGGACTGTGCCCGTCGCTGATTGGTCGTGGCTGTTTTGCCGCGACCAATCAGCGACTTGGGATTTCCATTACAAACAGACAGAAAGACGGAAGTGACCCTTAGACAATTATATAGTAGATTTTAGAAAGAGGAGATGCTACCAGATAGTGAAATATATTATTTTTTCTCATCTGTTTTATTTGCTAGAGTCTAGAGGTCTAGAGGTATATCATGACAATCACACATGCCCTTAATAAATGTCTTGCATAAGGTGGACTACATGTAAGATCATTAGACAATTTGTATTTACCAGAATGTCACCCAAGAATGGAATATCGTCCTAAAAAATTCAAAAACATACATTTGTTATCAACTTTCAGAAAATAACATGCATATAAATTATTTTTATTACTCCTGGTAATAGCATTTTTGGGTAAGAGGAAGCTTCCAAAGAATTGGCTAAGTGATGTGTAACAATTCAAATTGCATTGTAATCTATTGTAATGATTAATCTATTAAAAGCTTTTTATGTGAAGTATTTACAGTATTTACCATATTTTTCAGACTATAAGAAGCACCGGATCATAAAACGCACCCCAAATTTCGGGGTGTAAAATAGCAGAAAAAAGATTTTTATAAGATGGGGGTCCATCTTATTGTCTGAATTTAAGTTATCTTACCTGAGAACCGGCGGTGGTACAGTGGAGTCATAGAAAGCAGGGTCCCTTCCTCAGGAAGCCAGCGGTGGCAGAAGTGGGGCAATGCTGCAGTCCTGGGGTGCAATGCTGCAGGTCCGGTGTTGGCGGTTAAGCAGAGCTGGAGCAGGCTCCCATTTTCAGGATGCCGGTGGCAGCAGAGGTGTGGCGATGCTGCGGCGATGGGCGGTGCGGAGTGCACCTGAGCAAGGTCCCTTCTTCAGGATACCAGCGGCATAAAAGTAACGTTGCCGTGGCCCGATGTCCACGGTGTGCAGAGTGCACATCAGTTTCCCTGTGGCCATCGTTCTGAAGCCGTGGGCCGCCGGAGGCTTCAGGAAGATGGCTGCAGGGAAACCGGTGATGCACTTTGCTCACCGTGGACACCGGGATGCGGTGCCACCACAGTTCTACTGACAGAATCCTGAAGAAGGAACCCTGCTCAGGTCCAATCTGTACTGCCCACCCCCGTAGCACCGCCACACCTCTGCCGCAACTCCCCCGGTAAGCCTGCGTTTGCACTATAAGATGCACCCCCCATTTTACTCAGAATTTTTTTGGGGAAAAAGTGTGTCTTATAGTACGAAAAATATGGTAATACCTAAACTATAGTGAATACAGTTCTACATCTTTTCCAGCAAGTCTTACTTCTTGCATTATTCTTGATGTGATGGGATTGTCCACAAGGTCACCAGGCAACCCCACCAATCAGCTGTTCTCGGTGTCAATGGCAGTCACCAACTGGAAATGCCCAACTGCAGATCTGCTCCATCTTCTGATAGTGGGAGCGACTGGGTACTGCATATCCACCTCCTATTGATTTAAATAGGACACAGATATGCAGTATCTGCCAGATGCCGCTATCAGAAGATAGAGCAGCTTTGTTATTGAGCATTTGCGGCCGCAACAGACATCAAGAACAGTTGATAGGTGGAGGTGCCATGTTTCAGACCCCGACCGATCAGACATTGATGACCTTTCCCAAGAAAAGGTCATCAGTGATAAAGTAGTGGACATCCTCTTTAAGTTGTACCTTGTCTTACCTGAATACAACATGCAGATTGTTTTACTAGTAAAGTCTATGATTTATAACAGTGGCATGACAGAAAACACCACCAACTATCTCCACGTAGATTGCATACATGGCAGTGCAAATGTATTATACTTACCAAAACTTTGGTCACTTTTGCAATGATGCTTTCCTATTTGAAAATGAAGAAATTGCATTTATTACTCAACTTGCATCATTTTACTGTTCTTAAATTGTAATTATAACCATGATACCTATACCCAATGTCAATAATAATACTCTAATAAATTGACACACCAGTTAGTAAGTGCTCTCTACATATTATTTAAAAGTGTGAGTGCAAGTCCAACTTGAGTACATAAACAATGTATAACTGTTTTTAATGGTTTACTCCTCATTATACTGTAGCTATGCCTTCATTGGTTCAATTATATCTGTATTATGTTAAATGGACATTTGTTTTCTTACCACATATCCAAACAGAATATTTGCAACATTGTCTCCCAGTTGTTCAGCATCTTGAAGTGTAATGGTCTGTAGTGAAAAGAATAAAGTAAAAAAATGTAATTAAAGGGAACCTGTCACCCCCAAAATCGAAGGTGAGCTAAGCCCACCAGCATCAGGGGCTTATCTACAACATTCTGTAATGCTGTAGATAAGCCCCCAATATATCCTGAAAGATGAGAAAAAGAGGTTATATTATAATCACCCAGGGGCGGTCCCGGTACAATGGGCGTCACCGTCCGGTCCGTGGCCTTCCATCTTCTTACGATGACGTCCTCTTCTTGTCTTCACACTGTGGCTCCGGCGCAGGCGTACTTTGTCTGCCCTCAGGGCAGAGCAAAGTACTGCAGTGCGCAGGCGCCAGGCCTCACTGACCTTTCCCGATGCCTGCGCACTGCAGTACTTTACTCTGCCCTCAACAGGGCAGACAAAGTATGCTGAAGCCACAGCGTGACTACAAGAAGAAGACGTCATCATAAGAAGATGGGAGGCCCTGAATCGGACCGCAACGCCTATCGGACCACACCGCAGCGGGACCTCCCCTGGGTGAGTATAATCTAACCTCTTTTTCTCATCTTTCAGGATACATCGGTCACTGTCGTCCTCTTTTTCTCATCTTTCAGGATACATCGGTCAATGCTGTAGATAAGCCCCTGATGCCGGTGGGCTTAGCTCATCTTCGATTTTGGGGGTGACAGGTTCCCTTTAATGGTATTAGTAATTCTATTAGTGATATGGAAATACTATATAATGTATAAACATTTTGTCAAAAATGTTATATATCAAAACATTTCAATATAAAGAAATAATTTATATAAAATAATTATAATTTTTATGGACCACAATAACATTATAATTTTCTATTTTAAAAATAATATATAAAGGAAAATATAAAAATATTAAAACAAATAACATTACCACATCTGTTCCCAATATGTTATCAATTGTACATCCAACTTTTCCCTAAAAATGTAAGAGAAAGTAATAAAAAAAAGTCAAACATTATTATCAAACAGTTTAAAAAAACATGTAACACAAACCTAATTTGAACAATAGTTCATATTCTGATGAAATTTTTCTTTAGCCCTTTAAAAAGGTTATACTTTCCAAATTGAAAAGTCTGTAGTCACTCTGTGTGAAACTGTGAAAATTTATGAATCCCTCAAACGCAGGCAATGTGCGCTGCGAGCATTTGCCAATTTCAGAACCAGGAGCGGAGAGTATGCGTGAATTCTGCACTTATATTGAGTAAGGCCGTGCCCTATCTAGTGATGCAGGCGGCCAGTGGGCATGTACGACTAGAGGGCTCAGCCTTGCTCGATACAAGTCTATGGTAGAGAGGACATTCCCAATGTTTGGCAGTATGCATAATGCATACATACCCACTGATCCTGGGTCTTAAACTGGCAAATCCCTGCAGGGCACAGTACCTACGCTGGAGGGGTTCATAAGTCTGCAGTCACACAGAGTTGCAGTAGTCACGACTCTGTTGTCAGGTGTCCCAGTACCAGGGGCTCCTTCCCTGCCCCTAAAGGGAACCCTATCTCACCCTGCTCCCCAGATTACTTCTGATGTTGCAGATGCCAAAGCCACGAACCTTACCTTAACTCCTAAATCCGCCCTCCATCTGTACCCATTCCCCACATAGGGAAGAGGAGAGCAATAGTGCAATGCAATACACCAACCAGACTTAACAAGGTAATACGAACAGGGGTAACGGAAAATACCAAGCATTGAAATATAAACACATATTTAACAGAGGTATGCATTGAGGAGCGGAGAATTGGGTTAAACCAAAGTAGAAGAAGAAAGGGAATTATCACACACTCAAAACCTAGCAACAGTCACAGGTAAATCCATCAACCAACTACTCAAATAACCACCAACAACCTCCAAGCCATGCAGCATAAGCTATCTCTGATGATGTGTGCTAGTCAGGACCCAGACTATATAGGAGATGGGAGTTGCACAGCGCAGCTGAGCGCCTTAGCTCCAAGAGCTCTCAATAGAACAGATTAACCTCTGCACTGCCTAAAGAAACTTAAACCGTTTAATATGAGGGTGAAGTGTTTCTATTCAGTGCAGGAGTATGAGAAACCAGGTGCAGTAGTCTTCTGGCTATTCTCAGTCACGGTAAACCCGTGACAGTAGGCTTATCAATTCAGACCGGACGACTCTTTTAACCTTTAATTAATCATGTGGGGTTCAATGGATCCCAAGTGAGCTTTTTTTCATCATATTTCTGCAAGTATGGAAGGTAGGTAGGCTTCAGTAGCTTCATAGCGATATGAGCTATGTGAGATATATGATTCTTGTGCCAAATAATTACTTTTTTCATAGTAATAATAATAATAATCTTTTTTTATATAGCGCTAACATATTCCGCAGCGCTTTACAGTTTGCACATATTATCATCGCTGTGTCTGATGGGGTTCACAATCTAAATTCCTTATCAGTATGTCTTTGGAATGTGGGAGGAAACCGGAGTACCTGGAGGAAACCCACACAAACACGAGAAGAACATACAAACTCCTTGTAGATGTTGTCCTTGGTGGGATTTGAACCCAGGACCCCAGCGCTGCAAGGCTGCAGTGCTAATCACATATGCAGATGTTGAAGTTTTATTGATTACTAAAAATGTTATACTATTGTTGGGCTAAGATGTTGTACCTTAAGTTCCTAAATAAAGTAAAAAATAAAGAAAAAATTCTTCTTTACTATATGATGTTTATTTTTTTTATATGAAAATGGGGGTGCCATGGATTTATGCGAGTGATAGTGTAATTTTGGCTCGAATAACTGAAGGTTAAGGACCAGCTATTTTTTCATTTTGATTATCTATTTTTTCCTTGACTTCCTCCAAGAGCAATAACTTTATTTATGTTTTCATTGGCATAGCTGTATGAGGGCTTGTTTTTTTTGCAGGACAAATTGTAGGTTTGAATGCACTCTTCATCTTACCATATAGTGTACTGAAAAAGTAAAAGAAATTCCAAGTAGAAAGAAATAGTGAAAAAAAATAATTCTGCAATTTGTTTTTGGTTTGTTTTTGTGTTCATTATGTGGCAAAAAATGATTACTGCAATTATTTGCATGGATCTTTTTCTTATTAAATGCTGGAAAAAAAACAGAAGTTTGTAAACAAACAATTTCCATTTTGTCACCATCATTATGTATTGTTTTTATTTTTACATAATTTTTAAAATGATTTTGTTGAAAAAAAAAAAAAAAAGGAGAAAGTGCCAGAACAAAAATAATAATTCAACTATATGAAAACATCATAATCTTTATTAAATCAAATTCATGAAAACTGTGAGTGCAAGTAATCCCAGCAATACAGCCAAAAATAATTCAAATTGATGGGTGCTCATTTGTGAGATACCCTATAAAATGCATGGCAGAGTCAATACATGATAGCAATTTGGCTTAAATATAGTGTTTTAATCAATTTTTATTGTATTTTTAGGTAGGTATGGTGTTTGAAAAAAACACAATTACAGAATCTCAATTATATTAGATCAGGTTTTTTTTAAATACAGAATGTGCTTCTTTTACGTCTTTATTTTTAACAAGGGTAAAAGTGGCGAGCTTAAATTTTTTTTAGTTTTTCTTGTTTTTTATATTTTTTAAAACATTATTTTTCCTTATTTGTTAATCCCCTTAGAGATCATGAACCTGTGATCCCTTGTTCTGTATTCTACAATAAAACAGTATTGCAGTGTATAGTGTAAATGGAGGTCTCATATGAAGCCCAGCAAGACATCATTGGAGTATCTAAATGGGCAAGATGGGGTCATCTGTAGGCACTCAGCTTCCATGGTAACTCACCTTTACCACATGATCTGGTTCATGTAAATGCCTCTGTCAGAAATTGACAGCAGTATCTAAATGGCTAACAGCAGCGAACAGAGCTTAGCTCCAACTTCTGCTGTTAGAGACTGATGATGGCTATATAACAAAGCTGACATATATTGAGCATGGAGTGAGCTCAGATTCTGAATGTCTTAAACACATATGAACCACAGTGTAGATGTATATTTATGCCCTTTTTTGCAATCAGTCGCTATTGTGTTAGGTAATAGTGCTTTGGGAAATCTAACGCTGAGTCAGCTGTCAGTTATTGAATGGGACAAGGTTACACCCACCACTCTCTATGCAGTGTGAGGCTTCTGAGTTAATTTCCTCCAGGCAGCGGGGCTCTCAATGCAGATGCTGAGTCAGAACGCTATTAACCTTAAGAGTAACCCCATATTTGCAGGATAGTAATGCTACTTAACATGAGAAGTTCCCTGTAGTGGTTTAGCTAATAAATATGGAGAATTGTGTATGAAGAACAATAAACTTACCAGAAGAGTATTTACTTCAAGAAGGAATTGTTCAAAAAGCTGAGCATTTTGTTGTGTCTAAAAAGAAGGGAAATAATGTTACTTTTGCTATGCTCATTGGATGTTTTTAGGCAATTCATTGAACTATTAAAGCACAGTCATTAAAAATATTAAAAATTAAAGGGAACCTGTCACCATGAAAATTCAGTACAATCTGCAGGCACCATGGAATAGATCAGGGGGAGCTGCGCCGATTGATAATGTTTTTTTTGAGAAAAGATTCAATGTAACCTGTCTTATCTATTTAATCCTCTGCTCTTTCTGGCATTTTGGATCTAGTAGGCGGTCATATCAGTGACTGACAGCCTTCTTTGAACAAATGTGCACATACAGATAGCTGTCAATCACTGTTAGGACTGGTTAGCCTGGTTAAAATACAGGATTGTACTGAATCTTATATCACAAAGCCATACATCAGTCATCTCAGCTCCTCCTGCTCTATATCATGATGTCTGCAGATTGGACAATGTTTTCATGGTGGCAGGCTCCCTTTAATTGTGAATGGCCTTTGGTAGAGAAAACTTGAGACAACAAAATCTTGAGAAAACCAAAAAAGTATTCTATTAAAAGTTTTAAAGTTGAGAATTAAATATTTAGACTCAATGCAAGTTATTGATGTCTAATGAATATGTGCCCCAATTTGTTTGTTGGGTAATTGTATTCTTCATTTTATATATATATATATATATATATATATATATATATATATATTCATATGTATATGGTATGTTTCAAGCAGTAATTGACTGTATATCCATGCCTATAGAAACATCCGGTGCAAGCATACAAACCATTGCTGGTTCTACGCTATAGACAAATATGTAGATGGCTACTAGACAATGATAGGTTTAAAATGTAATCTTTAGGCTGCAGATATGTGGTGACCTTGCAGCGCTATTCAGGTGAAAGTGGTCTCATTGCGACCCCTCAGGTAGTACAACAAGCAAAACATCCATCTAGATCTGACTTTTTGCAACTTGCTCGTCATGGTTTCAGTATGCTAGCCAACGTTTTCCCCTACATTTTGCTTCAATGTAGCAATGATATAAAGCAATCTTTGGCCACTTGACCTGTGTCATGGTCGTTAGCCTTTATTTCGTCATACACATTAGGTTGCTGTCAGATGAACTATGGCATTTCAATTGATTCCACACAGCCACTTATCACTTGTCATCTGTTAGCTAATATCTTTGGGCTTTTTACGCCTCAGTTTAAGGCCTTATGCATATGTCTTTAAAACAAGCTCACGCAGAATAGAAGCTATACATTTAAAGCCAAGCTCAGGAAAAAATTTCCAGAAAAGTTGAAATGGTTTCATGAAATCACTTAATGGTCTCTGAAAGAAGCCATGTTATGGTCATGTGTATTAGCCCTAAAACTTTACGTGACAAAATATGGAAATGACCTTGAAAACAGTTTACATTATTATTTTTTTAATGTATGTCTATGTCTAGTAAAAAACAGGTCTTATGTCACAAATTATACAGCTCTCGGAATACAACATATGTCTCATAGCAAGTTACCTTTGCTAGTTTGTAGTCACAGAGAAGAGTGGCCAAACTTTGAAGAAGAACAGGGGCATCTTGCTGAAATATTAAATGGACATATATTAAACCTGTATTAGAAACCATTGTTTACTGAAATAGTACAGCTGAGCTTTACCATCATAAGCTACTTTATACTACATCAGGGTCTTTTTTTTTTACTAGTGGCACAAGATTTAAATTACTGTCATTGAATGCAATTTTGCTCATCGCCAAGCAAGAAAATCACTGTGGAACATAGAATAATTTGGGATTATGAGATTAAGGGGTGTCATAATTGCAACACACTGTTTATAACTACACAGTAACATAAAGACCCATGTCAATTCTAGTGTCTATCCTAAATCTACCGTATTGGATCTGCATATTGGGAAATGATCCAACCCATATAGGTTAATTATTAATGACAAAGGCAAGCAGCTGAATTGGAAGTTACGCCATTATATTATGATCGCTACCTTAAATAGCTGCTCAAGACAATTATACTGTGTGACTTGTGTAGCTTCTGTGTAGAAAATAGAAGAGGAAAAACACAATGTTAGTCTCGGTCATTTTAAAGCTAAATAATATAAATCTTATATTTTAGCAATAAATATTTAGTGAAATTTATCTGCAATATTTATGTTCTGCGTTTTTATATAAGCTGTTCTTACTGTAATTACAAAACCAAGTAAGAATTGCACTTCTTGTTTTATTTTTTACATAGAACAATTTAGCTAATATAGTATTTCCCAATGACAGTAGATCTGATCATTCTTAGCCGAGAACATACATTTTAATACAATAAGCTTTATTAGTGATAACTGACAGCTATACATCTATTGTAAAGGTCATTATTTAAAGTGTTAAAAAAAATTGCACCTCAATATATGTATCTTTGAAAAATCCGTTTTATTAAGTAGTTCTATCAGTTGCCCTTAATCAGGCTTGGGTTTGATGTGCACCCAGTAAACAGACAGGATTGTGCTCTGCTATTCCAACTGCTTTAAAGGCTCGTTCAGACAAGTGTGTTTAACAGAGGAGCGCTGTCTGAGTTGTAATCGCGCAGCACAATGACCAATGTTAATCAATGGAGATGTTCAGATGACAGACTGTTATATGAACTGAGTTTCCATGTGAAACAAAGATCATCGCATACATTGTTCTCTTCTGGGTGTTGGATGAGATTTGCCAATTCAAGTCTATGGGTGCACGAAAGGAAAACTAGAAACTATACAAAACATCCATGTTGTATCAGATTTTAACAGATAGAGTGCCATTAATAACTTAAGTATTTGATCAGGAATGTCTTAAAATGTATAAATAAGGTTTACGGATGAAAATTGGACAATTTTTCACAAGCTCTTCTGACTTTGCCCTTAAGTGATGAGTGATGTCTTCAAACTTATTTAGTAATCTATTTTACTAATTTGTGCACCAATGTTACATTAGCAAGTATGCTACTTTAACCTTAAAATAGAGACATAACAATGGGAACATATCAGTAAACTTAGTCACTACTAGTAACTGAAAAAGCTAAAGTTCTCTTTTTTAATGTTTCCAAATCCTTTTATTCCATAGCTAAGCTCAGTTTTGAAAATATACTATACACATACTGTATGCCTACTATACACATCTGATGTACCTTACCCTAATTTCCCCCGATATTTGAAAACATTTCCTTACCGAAAGTGCTGGCGAAAGCCGCAATTAAAAACACAACAGCTATTTTCATTTTGGTGATGGGACAAGTCTCACGTTCTGAGCCGAAACGTAATGTAAAGTCAATGTGAGATTGTTCAATTTATATGAGGCTAAAGAGTTCAAAGGGCAATTATTGTTCCGACAATATCTGCTGTAAGCCCTGTGGGAACCAAGTGCCATGACTTCTATTACATCACATTTTCTGTTTTATTTTTGATAAAAACTTGTCCTGATATGAGCCCAGCTTAGAGTAAGTTGGCACAATCTGTTTTATTTTGATTCTGATCTGCAAATCTTTACTTTTGGAATAGATATCAGTTTTGGAAAACACATACCTAATGTATTATATGAGGCAATGTTGGTTAAAGTGCTGATTTGGCCTTGAACTTAATTTATCATTAAGTTGGCTGACATTTTAACTCAGTGTTTTATTCACAAGTTTATTTAATTTAAAAAAAGTTGTCGATTCAGTAAACTGTGGCAAAAGAGGGAAGACTAATAGTAAAAATAAATCTGCAGCATGCTTTTTCTGTAGTGGAAATGCTGTGGTTTTTCAACCTCAGTTTAAGGGCTTGTTCATACAAGAGTATAGAAGTGTCTGTGTGGAAAAAAATAATCATAGTATTCTGTGGAGACAAGGGGGGTCGGCAGGTGCCCCGGTCTTCTAGCCGAAACCGTGTGGATCAGGGATCGTCCCACCGAATGCAGGCTCTCTTTTTAATGTGGGCATAATGCTAATCAGACAACACAGGGTGAGGGTAAAACAGAGTGGCAATGCTTTATTGAACCACAAATCAGGCAGATAACACGTAGAACAGTTCCAGCAAAATACCCCAATATGGTGCACATTACAGAGTCTTACTCTTCTGCTGCCTCATCGGGATAAGAGCAGCTGTTACTTCAGAACTTCCAGGGTCTACTACCCCACCTGTAGCACACACACAGAGAGGAGATAATGACAAGCTTAGGAGCTTAGGAGGGTCACAAACTGGCTTCAACTTCCAAGGCCGACGACCCCACCTATGGCAAACACAGAGAAGAGGTAACAACAAGCTTTGGAAGATGACAGTCCATTGAGGTACAAGGCCAGTTGACTGGAGAGGCACAACCTGGCTTATCTGAACATCTCCATGGATTCAGGCAACCGGCAGGTCCCAATCCTGGATTTCTCCAAACGTATCCATGGTTCAGCGATGGTCAATAGCACAGATCTGGACCCCTCCAGCTGGGGCTGAGGTCCCCAAAGCTGGCATCCCGTAGAATGATAAATCTGTGTACCTCGTGACTAAGCCATAATGTCTTGGCTGCAGTCCTGTAGAGTCTCTGGATGTTTGGACGTCTTGTCTGAATCTTTATATCTTCTTACAGAGGTATATAACCTATATTATAATTAGAAACTGTCTTTAATCCAGTATTGACAAATAAAAGAGGAAAATGGAGATCTTTTTGAATAGTTTTTCTTCCTCTATTTTAAAAGTCAACAAACTAGCTTGCCTAGACAATGCGCTATTACCATATCAGCAAACATCACTAGTCATCCAGGATAAGAGCACAGTATGTTACATCTAATGTCCACTTGCAAAACAATATTATGGACTAAAGGTACCGTCACACTTAGCGACGCTGCAGCGATACCGACAACGATCCGGATCGCTGCAGCGTCGCTGTTTGGTCGCTGGAGAGCTGTCACACAGACAGCTCTCCAGCGACCAACGATGCTGGTAACCAGGGTAAACATCGGGTAACTAAGCGCAGGGCCGCGCTTAGTAACCCGATGTTTACCCTGGTTACCATCCTAAAAGTAAAAAAAAACAAACACTACATACTTACCTACAGCCGTCTATCCTCCAGCGCTGTGCTCTGCACTCCTCCTGTACTGGCTGTGAGCACAGCGGCCGGAAAGCAGAGCGGTGACGTCACCGCTCTGCTTTCCGGCTGACCGACGCTCACAGCCAGAGCAGGAGGAGTGCAGAGCACAGCGCTGGAGGACAGACGGCTGTAGGTAAGTATGTAGTGTTTGTTTTTTTTTACTTTTAGGATGGTGACCAGGGTAAACATCGGGTTACTAAGCGCGGCCCTGCGCTTAGTTACCCGATGTTTACCCTGGTTACCAGTGAAGACATCACTGAATCGGTGTCACACACGCCGATTCAGCGATGTCTGCGGGGAGTCCAGCGACCAAATAAAGTTCTGGACTTTCTTCCCCGACCAGCGACATCACAGCAGGGGCCTGATCGCTGCTGCCTGTCACACTGGACGATATCGCTAGCGAGGACGCTGCAACGTCACGGATCGCTAGCGATATCGTCTAGTGTGACGGTACCTTTACCCAAGCAAAAGCCTGTTTTCTTGATCAACCAGAAATACACACATAAATTCAAAACTCAACATATAGATAACAGTCTATTCTTCCTGGCTTGCTTAAAATACATGTGTGATTAATTAAGATACAATGCTGTGTCCTCACACATGCACTAGTCTCATCCATATTTCGGTTGAGACTTGGCTATTCAAGTTTATAGGCATAAAATAAAAACAGATCACTTCATTTGTATTGCATCAGATTTTTATGGATACATTGCAGTTCTTAAAAATTGAATTGTAAATTTGATTATAAAACTGGATGCCATTTGGAAGTCATAGAAATGTATTAAACAAACATATGGATAAAGCACTGGTAGCTAATGAATGGAATACCAATGACAATATGGATAAAAATGTATGGGTTTTTTTTGGATGTAAATCAGACGATTTTTTTTATATGTTTGTATGAATCCACTCTTAAAAGTTTGTTCTGCTGTGGAGTCACTGGAGATTTAATGCAGATTCATGGCAAGATCAACAGCAGTGAATATCATCTGGTCCTAGACGTACATTGAAGCATCTATTTGATGTTCCATACTGCACATATTTCCGTTCAGCACTCCGACAGAGAATATCAATTTTTTTGGATGAATGTGGCCCTGTGATCGATACATACTGTTAGGCGTCGGGATTATTCCTCTGCACAGGATAGATCCTAAGCGTTATCTTCTCTTGCAGTCTCCCATTCGGTCTTGACCGCAGTAGATGCTGCAAATAGGTCAGTTTCAGCATCTTGCTCAGACTCAGACTGTGCGCATTGTTACCGCTGCCTCTCCAGGCTCAGCTTTGGTAACTAATAGTAGACATCACCGAGCTGTCATTCCTGAGACTAAGTCCAGGATTTGCTCTACTGAGAATGCTCATGAGATGGCGACCTTTTATTGGTCAGTCGTCAGCTGCTCAGGTCCTGTGCCGGCTCCAGATTGGCCCGCAAGCAAGGTCCTGTCTGATTGCCACAATCTATAAAAGGATCATTTATGTTTTGTTAGTGTGTGGAACCTAACGCTAGTGTGGACTTGTCTGCATGTGCTCATGGCAGCTTATAGCCTTTTGAATTCCGGCACCCACGAAGAGGAGTTTGAGTGAATTCAGGGCAGGCGTTAAGCCTTTAGAATTCCAGCACCTGTAGAGAGGAGTTCGTGTGTGTGCACACCATTTGTTTGTGTCCACTACCTGTTCCCTTGCCACAGCGAGGGTAGCATTCTCTTCTGAAGTTAACAGGAAAACCCGAGCATTGAGTACATTCGCTCATCACTATTAATAACATATCCTGGAGTTTTTATCTACTTCTATGGTTTTCTATCTGGATGATAGTCTTATCTTTTTGCCAGATATTGATACCCACCAGAAGGATGTCTGTTAAGTCATCAAACTTCTACGCGCCCATTCTCTGTTTGCCAAATTAGAGAAATGTGAGTTTTAGCAGGAGTCTTTGCCCTTTCTTGGCTATATTATCTCAGCCAAAGGGTTGGCCATGGATCCTGCCAAATTGAAGTCTGTGATGAACTGGCAAGAACCACATTCCCTGAAAGTGGTGCAGCACTTTATTGGTTTCATCAACAGCTATTGCCAGTTCATTCCCCATTTCTCTACCTTAGTAGCTTCGCTTGTAGCCCTCACCAAGAAGGGAGCTAATCCTAAGGTATGGTCGGAGGAGGTCTCTAACGCATTTTCTTCTGTAAAGTCGCATTTCACTAGGGCTTCAATGCTACATTGTCCCGATGTTGAAAAGCCCTTCATACTAGAGGTGAATGCTTCTTTCATTGGTGCTGGAGCATTTCTGTATCAAAAGAATGCTCAATTGCGTAAACAAATGTGTTTTTTCTTTTCTAAGTCATTTACAGCGGTGGATAGAAACTATTCAATCGGGGACAGGGAGTTACTGTCTATGAAGTCAGCCTTCTCAGAGTGGAGACATCTCCTACAAGGGGCTCGATTCCCCTTCCAAGGGTTCACTGACAGACCACAAAAATCTGCTGTATCTGCAGATGGCTCAGCGTTTAAATTCTTACCAAGCCAGATGGTTCCTATTCTTCTCCCAATTTATTTCACCCTCCATTTTCTCTCTGGGAAGAAGAATCTTTGGGCCAACGCGCTTTCCCATTCCATGGTCTTGTATGAGGAAGGGGACGAGCTTTTACTTATTGTCTGGTTGGAGAATTTGCGAATGGTCGCTCCGGTTTTGCTGGAGTCGGTGCCTCCGTGCAAGACTCTGGTACCACCTAATCTGCGGCCGCAGGTTCTCTCTTGGGCCCACATGTCTAGGTTGGGGGCATTTTGGGACCAAAAGGGAGTCTGAGCTTCTGGCGAGGTCATATTGGTGGCCTCGAATGATGAGCAACATTAGGGACTAAGTCCAGGCGTGTGTCTCCTGTCCTCATATGACCTCGAGCGTGGGAACTTTTCCCACGCTCGTGGGACATCCAGCAGGGGGCGCATCACCACGAATGAAGGTAACTACAGGTCATTGACCTACATTACCTTCATTCGCTGGGGGTTTACAGCCACGAGCACAGATGCATTAGCAGAGCTCCTGGCTGTAATATATTTTAACCCCTTCAGATGGATTTACAACGTGGGACGTGACAGATCATCGGAAGGTATGTATATTGTTGGTTTATTTTTAATTTGTTACAGAGCGATGGTCTTCAGGTGGATTGAGAGAGCAATATAATATTAAAACAACCTGTGTGTTTATTTCATTAAAATACTTTTTAATGATGTGTGTGTGTTTTTTTAACTCTTTCATACAATTGGATTAATAATGGATAGGTGTCAGAATTGACGCCTCTCCATTATTAATCTGGCTTAATGTCACCTTACAATAGCAAGGTGACATTAACCCTTCATTACCCCATATCTCACCGCTACACGGGAATGGGAAGAGAGTGGCCAAGTGCCAGAAAAGGTGCATCTTACAGATGTGCCTTTTCTGGGGTGGCTGGGGGCAGATGTTTTTAGCCAGGGGGGGCCAAAAACCGTGGACCCTCTCTAGGCTATTAATATCTGCCCTCAGTCACTGGCTTTACTACTCTGGCGGAGAAAATTGCGCGGGAGCCCACGCCAATTTTTTCAGCGATTTAACCCTTAAATTGCCTTTAACCCTTAAATTTAATAGCTTTCAGCAATTTAAGGGTTAAATCGCCAAAAAAATTGGCGTGGGCTCCCGCGCAATTTTCTCCGCCAGAGTGATAAAGCAAGTGACTGAGGGCAAATATTAATAGCCTAGAGAGGTTCCACGGTTTTTGGCCCCCCCTGGCTAAAAACATCTGCCCCCAGCCACCCCAGAAAAGGCACATCTGGAAGATGCGCCTATTCTGGCAAATGACCACTCTCTTCCCACTCCCGTGTAGCGGTGGGATATGGGGTAATGAAGGGATAATGTCACCTTGCTATTGTAATGTGACATTAAGAAAGATTAATAATGGAGAGGCGTCAATTCTGACACCTATCCATTATTAATCCAATTGCATTAAATGGTTAAAAAAAACACACACACATTATTAAAAAGTATTTTAATGAAATAAACGCACAGGTTGTTTTAATATTTTATTGTACTCTCAATCCACCTGAAGACCCTCGCTCTGTAACAAATTAAAAATAATAAACCAACAATATATATACCTTCCGATGATCTGTCACGTCCCACGTTGTAAATCCATCTGAAGGGGTTAAAATATTTTACAGCCAGGAGCTCTGCTAATGCAGCTGTGCTCGTGGCTGTAAACCCCAGCGAATGAAGGTAATGTAGGTCAATGACCTATAGTTACCTTCATTCGCGGTGATGCGCCCCCTGCTGGATGTCCTCATATGACCTCGAGCCTGGGAACTTTTCCCACGCTCGAGGGACATCCAGCGGGGGGCGCATCACCGCGAATGAAGGTAACTACAGGTCATTGACCTACATTACCTTCATTCGCTGGGGGTTTACAGCCACAAGCACAGCTGCATTAGCAGAGCTCCTGGCTGTAAAATATATTAACCCCTTCAGATGGATTTACAACGTGGGACGTGACAGATCATCGGAAGGTATGCATATTGTTGGTTTATTTTTAATTTGTTACAGAGCGATTGTCTTCAGGTGGATTGAGAGAGCAATATAATATTAAAACAACCTGTGTGTTTATTTCATTAAAATACTTTTTAATGATGTGTGTGTTTTTTTTAACCCTTTCATACAATTGGATTAATAATGGATAGGTGTCAGAATTGACACCTCTCCATTATTAATCTGGCTTAATGTCACCTTACAATAGCAAGGTGACATTAACCCTTCATTACCCCATATCTCACCGCTACACGGGAATGGGAAGAGAGTGGCCAAGTGCCAGAATAGGTGCATCTTACAGATGTGCCTTTTCTGGGGTGGCTGGGGGCAGATGTTTTTAGCCAGGGGGGGGCCAAAAACCGTGGACCCTCTCTAGGCTATTAATATCTGCCCTTAGTCACTGGCTTTACTACTCTGGCGGAGAAAATTGCGCGGGAGCCCACGCCAATTTTTTCAGCGATTTAACCCTTAAATTGCCTTTAACCCTTAAATTTAATAGCTTTCAGCAATTTAACCCCTTAGTGACAGAGCCAATTTGGTACTTAATGACCAGGCCAATTTTTGCAATTCTGACCACTGTCACTTTATGAGGTTATAACTCTGGAACGCTTCAACGGATCCCGCTGATTCTGAGATTGTTTTTTCGTGACATATTGTACTTCATGTTAGTGGTAACATTTCTTCGATATTACTTGCGATTATTTATGAAAAAAACGGAAATATGGCAAAAAATTTTAAAATTTTGCAATTTTCAAACTTTGTATTTTTATGCCCTTAAATCAGAGAGATATGTCACGAAAAATAGTTAATAAATAACATTTCCCACATGTCTACTTTACATCAGCACAATTTTGGAAACAAATTTTTTTTTGTTAGGGAGTTATAAGGGTTAAAAGTTGACCAGCAATTTCTCATTTTTACAACACCATTTTTTTTTTAGGGACCACATCACATTTGAAGTCATTTTGAGGGGTCTATATGATAGAAAATAATGAAGTGTGACACCATTCTAAAAACTACACCCCTCAAGGTTCTCAAAACCACATTCAAGAAGTTTATTAACCCTTTACGTGCTTCACAGGAACTGAAACAATGTGGAAGGAAAAAAATGAACATTTAACTTTTTTTTGCAAACATCTTAATTCAGAACCATTTTTTTTATTTTCACAAGTGTAAAAACAGAAATGTAACCATAAATTTTGTTATGCAATTTCTCCTGAATACGCCAATACCCCATATGTGGGGGTAAACCACTTTTTGGGCGCACCGCAGAACTTAGAAGTGAAGGAGCGCCGTTTGACTTTTTCAATGCAGAATTGGCTGGAATTGAGATCGGACGCCATGTCACGTTTAGAGAGCCCCTGATGTGCCTAAACTGTGGAAACTCCCCACAAATGACACCATTTTGGAAACTAGACCCCTTAAGGAACTTATCTAGATGTGTGGTGAGCACTTTGAACCCCCATGTGCTTCACAGAAGTTTATAATGTAGAGCCGTATAATGTAGAGCCGTGAAAAAAAAAATCGCATTTTTTTTACAAAAATGATCTTTTTGCCCACAAATTTTTATTTTCACAAGGGTAACAGGAGAAATTAGACCACAAAAGTTGTTGTGCAATTTCTCCTGAGTACGCTGATACCCAATATGTGGGGGTAAACCACTGTTAGGGCGCACCGCAGAGCTTGGAAGAGAAGGAGTGCCGTTTTACTTTTTCAATGTAGAATTGGCTGGAATTGAGATCGGACGCCATGTCGCGTTTGGAGAGCCCCTGATGTGCCTAAACAGTGGAAACCCCCCACAAGTGACACCATTTTGGAAACTAGACCCCTTAAGGAACTTATCTAGATGTGTGGCGAGCACTTTGAACCCCCATGTGCTTCACAGAAGTTTATAACGTAGAGCCGTGAAAAAAAAAATTGCATTTTTTCTACAAAAATGATCTTTTTGCCCACAAATTTTTATTTTCACAAGGGTAACAGGAGAAATTAGACCACTAAAGTTGTTGTGCAATTTCTCCTGAGTACGTTGATACCCAATATGTGGGGGTAAACCACTGTTTGGGCGCACCGCAGAGCTTGGAAGAGAAAGTGCCGTTTTACTTTTTCAATGTAGAATTGGCTGGAATTGAGATCGGACGCCATGTCGCGTTTGGAGAGCCCCTGATGTGCCTAAACAGTAGAAATCCCCCACAAGTGACCCCATTTTGGAAACTAGACCCCCCATGGAACTTATCTAGATGTGTGGTGAGAACCTTGAATGCCCAAGTGCTTCACAGAAGTTTATAATGCAGAGCCGTGAAAATAAAAAATATTTTTTTTTTCTACAAAAAAGATTTTTTAGCCCCCAAGTTTTTATTTTCACAAGGGTAACAAGAGAAATTGGACCCCAAAAGTTGTTGTCCCACTTGTCCTAAGTATGCTGGTACCCCATATGTGGGGGTAAACCACTGTTTGGGCGCACGGCAGAGCTCGGTAGGAAGGAGCGCCGTTTTGGAATGCAGACTTTGATAGAATGGTCTGCGCGTATTATGTTGCGTTTGCAGAGCCCCTGATGTACCTAACCAAGAGAAACCCTCCACAAGTGACCCCATTTTGGAAACTAGACCCCCCAAGGAACTTATCTAGATGTGTGGGGAGAACTTTGAATGCCCAAGTGCTTCACAGAAGTTTAGAATGCAGAGTCGTGAAAATAAAAAATATATTTTTTTCCACAAAAAAGATATTGTACCCCCCAAGTTTTTATTTTCACAAGGGTAACAGGAGAAATTGGACTGCAACAGTTGTTGTCCAATTTATCCTGAGTACGCTGATGCACCATATGTGGGGGTAAACCACTGTTTGGGCGCACGGCAGAGCTCGGAAGGGAAGGAGCGCCTTTTTGGAATGCAGACTTTGATAGAATGGTCTGTGGGCATTATGTTGCGATTGCAGAGCCCCTGATATACCTAAACTGTAGTAACCCCCCACAAGTGACCCCATTTTGGAAACTAGACCCCCCAAGGAACTTATCTAGATGTGTGGTGAGATCTTTGAATGCCCAAGTGCTTCACAGAAGTTTAGAATGCAGAGTCGTGAAAATAAAAAATATATTTTTTTTTCACAAAAAAGATTTTGTATTCCCCAAGTTTTTATTTTCACAAGGGTAACAAGAGAAATTGGACCCCAGAAGTTGTTGTCCAATTTATCCCGAGTACGCTGATGCCCCATATGTGGGGGTAACCCACTGGGCGCACGGCAGAGCTCAGAAGTGAGGGAGCACCATTTGACTTTTTGAGCGCAAAATTGGCTGTCGTGTTTGGAGACCCCCTGATGTACCTAAACAGTGGAAACCCCCCAATTCTAGCTCCAACCCTAACCCCAACACACCCATAACCCTAATCCCAACCTGATCCATAATCCTAATCACTAACCCTAACCATAATCACAACCCTTACCCCAAAACAACCCTAATGTCAACCCTAACCATAACCCTAATCAAAACCCTAAATCCAACACACCCCTAATCCTAATCTCAACCCTAACCTCAAACCTAACCCTAATCCCAATACACCCCTAATCACAACCCTAACCTTAACCCTAATCCCAAACATAACCCTAATCCCAAGCGTAACCCTAATGCCAACCCTAACCCTAATACCAACCCTAATCCAAACCCTAACCCTAATCCCAGCTCTAACCCTAACTTTAGCCCCAACCCTAGCCCTAACTTTAGCCCCAACCCTAACCCTAGCCCTAAGGCTACTTTCACACTTGCGTCGTTTGGCATTCCGTCGCAATCCGTCGTTTTGGACAAGAAACGGATCCTGCAAATGTGCCCGCAGGATGCGTTTTTTGCCCATAGACTTGTATTGCCGACGGATCATGACGGATGGCCACACGTCGCGTCCGTCGTGCACTGGATCAGTTGTTTTGGCAAAGCGTCGGCACAAAAAAAGTTCAATGAAATGTTTATTTGTACGTCGCATCCGCCATTTCTGACCGCGCATGCGTGGCCGTAACTCCGCCCCCTCCTCCCCAGGATATAGATTGGGCAGCGGATGCGTTGAAAAACTACAGCTGCTGCCCACGTTGTGCACAATTTTCACAACGTGCGTCGGTATGTCGAGCCGACGCATTGCGACGGCCCCGTACCGACGTAAGTGTGAAAGAAGCCTAACCCTAAATTTAGCCCCAACCCTAACCCTAAATTTAGCCCCAACCCTAACCCTAAATTTAGCCCCAACCCTAACCCTAGCCCTAACCCTACCCTTAACCCTACCCCTAACCCTACTCCTACCCCTAACCCCAACCCTACCCCTACCCCTAACCCTACCCCTAACCCTAACCCTACCCCTAACCCTAACCCTACCCCTAACCCTACCCCTAACCCTAACCCTACCCCTACCCCTAACCCTACCCCTAACCCTACCCCTAACCCTAACCCTAACCCTACCCCTAACCCTACCCCTAACCCTAACCCTAAGTTTAGCCCCAACTGCTTTTCTCCTGCCGGCCGGCAGATGGAGACAGATGGCGGGCGCACTGGGCATGCGCCCGCCATTTTCTTCTGCCGGCGGCCAGGAGGAGCAGCAAGAGGATCCAGGGACCTAGGTGAGTATGCTAGGGTCCCCGAATCCCCCTATTTCTCTGTCCTCTGATGTGCGACCACATCAGAGGACAGAGAATTACACTTTACTTTTTTTTTTTTTGCGGTCGCCGGTAAACAGTTAATTACCGACGATCACAAAACAGGGGTCGGTAATACCGACCCCGATCATGCTCTTTGGGGTCTCGGCTACCCCCGGCAGCCGAGACCCCAAAGACTCTACCGGTGCCGGCCGGCAGGCGCACTGCGCATGCGCCCGCCATTTTGAAGATGGCGGCGCCCACCGGGAGACACGAGGAGCATCGGGGGAGCTAGGTGAGTATTGGGGGGCCACCTGGGACCCCTTTTCTCTGTCCTCCGATGTGCGATCACATCGGAGGACAGAGAAATTAAAAAAAGATCGCATTTTTTTTTTTTTTTTTGCGATTGCCGGTAAACGGTTAATTACCGGCGATCGCAAATGCGGGGTGGGTTAAAAAACCCCCGAATCATGTTCTCTGGGGTCTCGGCTACCCTCGGCAGCCGAGACCCCAGAGAAAATTGGCCTCTGGGGGGCGCTATTGACTTTTTCCACAGCGCCGTTAATTAACGGCGCTGTGGTTTAAGTACCCTTAGCGGCCGCCGTTAAAAGGCGTATCGGCGGTCGCTAAGGGGTTAAGGGTTAAATCGCCGAAAAAATTGGCGTGGGCTCCCGCGCAATTTTCTCCGCCAGAGTGGTAAAGCAAGTGACTGAGGGCAGATATTAATAGCCTAGAGAGGTTCCACGGTTTTTGCCCCCCCCTGGCTAAAAACATCTGCCCCAGCCACCCCAGAAAAGGCACATCTGGAAGATGCGCCTATTCTGGCAAATGGCCACTCTCTTCCCACTCCCGTGTAGTGGTGGGATATGGGGTAATGAAGGGATAATGTCACCTTGCTATTGTAAGGTGACATTAAGCCAGATTAATAATGGAGAGGCGTCAATTCTGACACCTATCCATTATTAATCCAATTGCATTAAATGGTTAAAAAAACACACACACATTATTAAAAAGTATTTTAATGAAATAAACACACAGGTTGTTTTAATATTTTATTGTACTCTCAATCCACCTGAAGCCCCTGGCTCTGTAACAAATTAAAAATAATAAACCAACAATATATATACCTTCCGATGATCTGTCACGTCCCACGTTGTAAATCCATCTGAAGGGGTTAAAATATTTTACAGCCAGGAGCTCTGCTAATGCAGCTGTGCTCGTGGCTGTAAACCCCAGCGAATGAAGGTAATGTAGGTCAATGACCTATAGTTACCTTCATTCGCGGTGATGCGCCCCCTGCTGGATGTCCTCATATGACCTCGAGCCTGGGAACTTTTCCCACGCTCGAGGGACATCCAGCGAAGGGCGCATCAGCGCGAATGAAGGTAACTACAGGTCATTGACCTACATTACCTTCATTCGCTGGGGTTTACAGCCACGAGCACAGCTGCATTAGCAGAGCTCCTGGCTGTAAAATATGGTGTGGACTTGTCTGCGTGTGCTCAGGGCAGGCATATAGTCTTTAGAATTCCAATACCTCCGGAGAGGAGTTTGAGTGAATTCAGGGCAGGCATTAAGCCTTTAGAATTCCAGCACCTCCGGAGAGGAGTTCGTGTGTGTGCACACGCTGTGTTTGTGTCCACTACCTGTTCCCTTGCCCCAGCGAGGGTAGCGTTCCCCTGTGAAGTTAACAGGGTTCGTGTTTAGCTCCTACCTGCTCTGTTATGAGTGTGCGAGAGACACAGCACTACTGCAGAGTATCTTTTCTGTTGCTGTGTGCGATTGACACAGTCTCATGTGCTATTCACTGAGTAACAATTAACTGAGTGCAAGCTAACTTGTGTTCGCTGTCTTGTTCCGCCATTGTTCATACTAGCTGCAGTTTTTCATCACTGCACGTGGACCCCGGGTTGCCATCGCACTTCATCTTAATTTATATTTATTGCGATCCGCCAACCCTAACACATACATTCACCCATTCCACTCCAGAAGGTTTTCTGCTATTATAAATAGATACATTTTAATATTGATGTTGCTAATCGCTAGGGGTCCCACTACCAACACTAATCCCAAAAATGGAGCGATAGTTCTACATACGCACCACTCCTCCATTGGGCAGCACAGTGGTGCAGTGGTTAGCACAGCAGCCTTGCAGCGCTGGAGTCCTGGGTTCAAGCCCCACTAAGGACAACATCTGCAAAGAGTTTGTATGTTCTCTCCGTGTTTGCGTGGGTTTCCTCCGGGCACTCCGGTTTCCTCCCACATTCCAAAGACATACTGACAGGGAATTTAGATTGTGAGCCCCAGTGGGGACAGCGATGATAATGTGTGTAAAGCGCTGCGGAATATGTTAGCGCTATATAAAAATAAAGATTATTATTATTATTATTATTATTCTTATCAATAGAACTACCAAAGATTTCTGAACAAGCAGCAAACTATCAATTTTCCTATAGATGGTTATTTGCATTTAATAATGAGTTGACAAAATACTGAAAAGCAAAACTGTTTTTAAATATGCACCTTTTGGTTATATTCTTTCTACAGTTTGGTAAATTTACCATTGGTCTAATAAAAACAAACAAAACATTAGATTATTAACTTAAATGTCATAAGTAGGGTTGAGCAACCTTGACCTTTTTAGAGTCAAGTCGGGTTTCGCGAAACCCGACTATCTCAAAAGTCGAGAGGAATCGGCCAAGTATCGCGAAAAGTCGGGGATCGACCGAAACACGAAACCCAATGCAAGTCAATGGGGGAGCATAGTCGGCAGTGAGTAGAGGCCAGGAAAACATGTACAGAGCCCATGTTAATGGCAAAAACATCCATTCTTGTTACTGAAGCTTGTCAATCTTAATTTAGCTTATAATAATTGTAAGGCATTTGAAATTGGGGGTCATTTGGCTAAAGTTGTGGGGGGTAGGGCTGGTTCAAGTAATTAGTGTGCCCAGTAAATCTGGACCACGTCACGGCAGTGGAGAAGGGAGAGGTAAGTATTTCAACTTTGCAAGTGCTGTGATCCTGAGCAAGCAGGGGGGCCCACTCATTGGCATTGGCACTGGCACAGGGCCCCTCAAAGTACAGCGGTGTGTTTGCACGGTGGGGGCGCCTCCCACCGGCAGCAACACTTTTGCGTACTATGAGGGGCCCTGTGCCAGTGACGTCGCCAACGAGTATTCCTCCCCCCACCTTATGAAGGAACCTGCACCTTCATCTGCACCTTCCTCTTTGTCCCCGTGTAAGGTGGTATGGTATGCGGGAAGGGGGACCTGACTTTCAGCAGGGTCACAATCTTGCAGTGTAGCGTGCACGGGGAATGTGGCATTATGGGTCAATGTACCAGCAGACTCATCTATCACTGGCTGGGCAATGGGCAGGATGAGGGGGAAACAGATATGGGCCCAAAGAATAAAGTGGACTAAATGCAGTTCAAAATTGGTAACAGGACTAACCAGGGGGCATTGTTTTGTTCAGTGGAGGACAACTGGAATGAGAGGCTGACACAGAGAGTAGGCCCAAATCAGTAAGTATTCTAAATGCAGTTCAAAATTGGCAACAGTAGTAAACAGGCGGCACAGCTTTGTTCACTGTAGGAGAACAGCAAGGAGCGGCAAACACAGATAGAAGGCCCCAACCCAACTAGTAGGCCTAATGCAGTGTTGTTTTCAACAACTACTAAACGAGAGCCAGAAGATCGAAGCAATGGAGAGGCAACCTGGGGAACACCTTGGAGTGGAACACACCGTCTCTACACCCCAGACCCAACTTGTAGGCCGAATGCAGTGTTGTTTTCAACAACTGCTAAACGAGAGCCAGAAGATTGAAGCAATGGAGAGGCAACCTGGGGAACACCTTGGAGCGGAAGACACCGTCTCTACACCCCAGACCCAACTTGTAGGCCAAATGCAGTGTTGTTTTCAACAACTACTTAAGAAGAGCCAGAAGATCGAAGCAATGGAGAGGCAACCTGGGGAACACCTTGGAGTGGAACACACCGTCTCTACACCCCAGACCTAACTTGTAGGCTGAATGCAGTGTTGTTTTCAACAACTACTAAACGAGAGCCAGAAGATTGAAGCAATGGAGATGCAACCTGGGGAACACCTTGGAGTGGAACACACCGTCTCTACACCCCAGACCCAACTTGTAGGCCGAATGCAGTGTTGTTTTCAACAACTATTAAACAAGAGCTTTAAGATTGAAGCAATGGAGAGGCAACCTGGGGAACACCTTGGAGTGGAAGACACCGTCTCTACACCCCAGACCCAATTTGTAGGCCGAATGCAGTGTTGTTTTCAACAACTACTTAAGAAGAGCTTTAAGATTGAAGCAATGGAGAGGAAACCTGGAGAACACCTTGGAGCGGAAGACACCGTCTCTACAACCCCAGACCCAACTTGTAGGCCGAATGCAGTGTTGTTTTCAACAACTACTAAACAAGAGCTTTAAGATTGAAGCAATGGAGAGGCAACCTGGGGAACACCTTGGAGTGGAACACACCGTCTCTACACCCCAGACCCAACATGTAGGCCGAATGCAGTGTTGTTTTCAACAACTACTAAACAAGAGCTTTAAGATTGAAGCAATGGAGAAGCAACCTGGGGAACACCTTGGAGTGGAACACACCGTCGCTACACCCCAGACCCAACTTGTAGGCCGAATGCAGTGTTGTTTTCAACAACTACTAAACAAGAGCTTTAAGATTGAAGCAATGGAGAGGCAACCTGGGGAACACCTTGGAGTGGAAGACACCGTCTCTACACCCCAGACCCAACTTGTAGGCCGAATGCAGTGTTGTTTTCAACAACTACTAAACAAGAGCTTTAAGATTGAAGCAATGGAGAGGCAACCTGGGGAACACCTTGGAGTGGAACACACCGTCTCTACACCCCAGACCCAACTTGTAGGCCAAATGCAGTGTTGTTTTCAACAACTACTTAAGAAGAGCTTTAAGATTGAAGCAATGGAGAGGAAACCTGGAGAACACCTTGGAGCGGAAGACACCGTCTCTACAACCCAGACCCAACTTGTAGGCCGAATGCAGTGTTGTTTTCAACAACTATTAAACAAGAGCTTTAAGATTGAAGCAATGGAGAGGCAACCTGGGGAACACCTTGGAGCGGAAGACACCGTCTCTACACCCCAGACCCAACTTGTAGGCCGAATGCAGTGTTGTTTTCAACAACTACTAAACGAGAGCTAGAAGCTCTAAGCTATGGAGAGGAAACCTGGGGAACACCTTGGAGCAGCAGACACCGTTAGTAGGCCCTACCGAAGTAGTTGTAGTAGCCCCAATGCAGTTTTCAAATTCCTATAGGCTGAAAACCAGACTATTGATGCTCAGCTTTTTTAAAAGGAGGACAGCTGTATTGAGTGGCGCAGACAGACACAGGTAGTAGGCCTTAAACACAACATTTGGCTCAATGTAGTTTATAAAAGGTTACAGGGGTACACAGGCAGCATTGGTCTGTTCAGTGGACGACAATTTCAATTATGGGCCACAGACAGAGTTTGTATGCCTACTATTAAAAAAAGGATGCTCTATGCAATTTAAAATAGGTTCCAGGGGTACACGGGCAGCAGTGGTCTGGTCAGTGGAGGACTAGTGGAAGGAGGGACCGCAGACAGGCGTAGTAGGCTTAACATAACAAAATTTGGCTGTAGGCACTTTTAAATTGGTTCCAGGGGTACACGGGCAGCAGTAGACAGGTCAGTGGAGGACTAGTGGAAGGAGGGACCGCAGACAGGCGTAGTAGGCCTAACATAACAAAATTTGGCTGTAGGCACTTTTAAATTGGTTCCAGGGGTACACGGGCAGCAGTAGACAGGTCACTGGAGGACTAGTGGAAGGAGGGACCGCAGACAGGCGTAGTAGGCCTAACATAACAAAATTTGGCTGTAGGCACTTTTAAATTGGTTCCAGGGGTACACGGGCAGCAGTAGACAGGTCACTTGAGGACTAGTGGCAGGAGGGACCACAGACAGGCGTAGTAGGCCTAACATAACAAAATTTGGCTGTAGGCACTTTTAAATTGGTTCCAGGGGTACACGGGCAGCAGTAGACAGGTCACTTGAGGACTAGTGGCAGGAGGGACCGCAGACAGGCGTAGTAGGCCTAACATAACAAAATTTGGCTATAGGCACTTTTAAATTGGTTCCAGGGGTACACGGGCAGCAGTAGACAGGTCACTCGAGGACTAGTGGCAGGAGGGACCGCAGACAGGCGTAGTAGGCCTAACATAACAAAATTTGGCTGTAGGCACTTTTAAATTGGTTCCAGGGGTACACGGGCAGCAGTAGACAGGTCACTGGAGGACTAGTGGAAGGAGGGACCGCAGACAGGCATAGTAGGCCTAACATAACAAAATTTGGCTGTAGGCAATTTTAAATTGGTTCCAGGGGTACACGGGCAGCAGTAGACAGGTCACTTGAAGACTAGTGGCAGGAGGGACCGCAGACAGGCGTAGTAGGCCTAACATAACAAAATTTGGCTGTAGGCACTTTTTAATTGGTTACAGGGGTACACGGGCAGCAGTAGACAGGTCACTCGAGGACTAGTGGCAGGAGGGACCGCAGACAGGCGTAGTAGGCCTAACATAACAAAATTTGGCTGTAGGCACTTGCAATTCTCTTGCAGGGGTACACAGGCAGCATTGGTGTTGTCAGCGGAGGCCGATTGTAATGAGTGTCTGCCAGTTAGTACTCCAAAAAAATAAATAGATGTTAATGTCTCGCATTACAACAAAACCAAAACACAAAAGGTGGAATACTTAGGTACAGGGGTGGGCTCCTCTACTGAGTTTTAGACCTAGTAATTTGGCGCTAACTATTTACTGGTGTAAATATAGGACACTGCCCCTGACTATGTTAAGTACCATCATACATGTCAACACATTGGTATTGTCAGTGCCAGGCATTGAATGATGTCAGCGCATAGACTAAACATCGGTGGAACTGTGAGAGATAATTGTGCAAGTGGTAGAGCAATGTTTGAGCTGGGGGGGAACTCTCTTGTGGCCGGCGGTACAGGCCCAGGCCCCTCATGTTACAACAGTGTGTCTGATGTTGGGTGCGCACCACCACCGCCAGAGACACTTTATTGTACTATGAGGGACCCAGTGGCAGTGCCGTCGACCAAAAGCGGGCACACCCACCTCTTCAGACAAACGGCACTCTCACGGGTGCTTGCGCCAAGTGGCGAGACCACGGCCCCGTGGGGGGGATTTTGGCCATTTAGGGAGGTGTAAACATGTCGTATGCTGGACAATCAGCTGCTGCAAATTACGCGATTGGAAAATTCAGTCAGAGTAGTCCACAATCAAGACCTTTTCATAGGAAAGCTAGGTGTCAGCCGGGCAAGGTGGGGCAAAAGAATTCGAAATCCAGTTGTGGTTCATTTTAACGAATGTTAGCTCATCAACATTTTGGGTAGCCAGACGAGTCCTTTTTTCGGTTAATATTGAACCTGCAGCACTGAATACTCTTTCTGATAGGACACTAGCTGCCGGGCAAGCAAGCTCCTGCAATGCATATTCTGCCAATTCTGGCCAGGTGTCTAATTTGGATGCCCAGTAATCAAATGGGAATGACGGTTGAGGGAGAACATCGATAAGGGATGAAAAATAGTTAGTAACCATACTGGACAAATGTTGTCTCCTGTCACTTTGAATTGATGCTGCAGTACCTGTCCTGTCTGCGGTCATAGCAAAATCACTCCACAACCTGGTCAGAAAACCCCTCTGTCCAATGCCACTTCTGATTTCTGCACCTCTAACACCTCTGGTCTGCTGGCCCCTGCAGCTCGTGTGAGAACGATCACGGGCGCTGTGTGCTGGGAATGCCTGAAGCAAACGGTCAACAAGAGTTGATTGTTTGGTTGCTAATATTAGTTCCAAGTTCTCATGTGGCATAATATTTTGCAATTTGCCTTTATAGCGAGGATCAAGGAGGCAGGCCAACCAGTAATCGTCATCGTTCATCATTTTAGTAATGCGTGTGTCCCTTTTGAGGATACGTATGGCATAATCCGCCATGTGGGCCAAAGTTCCAGTTGTCAAATCTGTGGTTGTGCTGGGTTGAGGGGCTGTTTCAGGCAAATCTACGTCACTTGTGTCCCTCAAAAAACCAGAACCCGACCTTGCCACGCCACCAATTTCCCGTGGCCCCGGAAAAGCTTCCTCATTAAAAAAATACTCATCCCCATCATCCTCCTCGTCCTCCTCCTCCTGTTCGCCCGCTTTCTCGTCCTGTACACTGCACTGACCAGACAATGGCTGACTGTCATCAAGGCTTTCCTCTTCCTCTGCTGCAGACGCCTGCTCCTTTATGTGCGTCAAACTTTGCATCAGCAGACGCATTAGGGGGATGCTCATGCTTATTATGGCGTTGTCTGCACTAACCAGCCGTGTGCATTCCTCAAAACACTGAAGGACTTGACACATGTCTTGTATCTTCGACCACTGCACACCTGACAACTCCATGTCTGCCATCCTACTGCCTGCCCGTGTATGTGTATCCTCCCACAAATACATAACAGCACGCCTCTGTTCGCACAGTCTCTGAAGCATGTGCAGTGTTGAGTTCCACCTTGTTGCAACGTCTATGATTAGGCGATGCTGGGGAAGGTTCAAGGACCGCTGATAGGTCTGCATACGGCTGGAGTGTACGGGCGAACGGCGGATATGCGAGCAAAGTCCGCGCACTTTGAGGAGCAGGTTGGATAACCCCGGATAACTTTTCAGGAAGCACTGCACCACCAGGTTTAAGGTGTGAGCCAGGCAAGGAATGTGTTTCAGTTGGGAAAGGGAGATGGCAGCCATGAAATTCCTTCCGTTATCACTCACTACCTTGCCTGCCTCAAGATCTACAGTGCCCAGCCACGACTGCGTTTCTTTCTGCAAGAACTCGGACAGAACTTCCGCGGTGTGTCTGTTGTCGCCCAAACACTTCATAGCCAATACAGCCTGCTGACGCTTGCCAGTAGCTGCCCCATAATGGGACAACTGGTGTGCAACTGTGGCAGCTGCGGATGGAGTGGTTGGGCGACTGCGGTCTGTGGACGAGCTCTCATTTCTGCAAGAGGACGAGGAGGAGGAGGAGGGGGTGCGAACGGCTACAGCCAACTGTTTCCTAGACCGTGGGCTAGGCAGAACTGTCCCAAAATTGCTGTCCCCTGTGGACCCTGCATCCACCACATTCACCCAGTGTGCCGTGATGGACACGTAACGTCCCTGGCCATGCCTACTGGTCCATGCATCTGTTGTCAGGTGCACCTTTGTACTCACAGATTGCCTGAGTGCATGGACGATGCGCTCTTTAACATGCTGGTGGAGGGCTGGGATGGCTTTTCGCGAAAAGAAGTGTCGACTGGGTAACTCGTAGCGTGGTACAGCGTAGTCCATCAGGGCTTTGAAAGCTTCGCTTTCAACTAACCGGTAGGGCATCATCTCTAACGAGATTAGTCTAGCTATGTGGGCATTCAAACCCTGTGTACGCCGATGCGAGGCTAAGTACTTCCTTTTTCTAACCAGAGTCTCATGTAGGGTGAGCTGCACTGGAGAGCTGGAGATCGTGGAACTAGCGGGGGTGCCGGTGGACATGGCAGACTGAGAGACGGTTGGAGACGGTATTGTTGCCGCCGGTGCCCTAGATGCAGTGTTTCCTACTACGAAACTGGTGATTCCCTGACCCTGACTGCTTTGGCCTGGCAAAGAAACCTGCACAGATGCTGCAGGTGGTGCGGAAAATGGTGGCCTTACACTGACAGAAGGGATGTAGCGTTGCTGACTAGCTTCATTGGCCAAGGGTGCTACAACCTTAAGGGACGTTTGGTAGTTAGTCCAGGCTTGCAAATGCATGGTGGTTAAATGTCTATGCATGCAACTTGTATTTAGACTTTTCAGATTCTGACCTCTGCTTAAGATAGTTGAACATTTTTGACAGATGACTTTGCGCTGATTAGTGTTGAGCGATACCGTCCGATACTTGAAAGTATCGGTATCGGATAGTATCGGCCGATACCCGAAAAGTATCGGATATCGCCGACACCGATACCCGATGCCAATACAAGTCAATGGGACACCAAGTATCGGAAGGTATCCTGATGGTTCCCAGGGTCTGAAGGAGAGGAAACTCTCCTTCAGGCCCTGGGATCCATATTAATGTGTAAAATAAAGAATTAAAATAAAAAATATTGATATAATTACCTCTCCGGAGGCCCCTGGACATCACCGCTGGTAACCGGCAGCCTTCTTCGCTTAAAATGAGCGCGTTTAGGACCTGAGAATGACGTCACGGCTTCTGATTGGTCGCGTGCCGCTCATGTGACCGCCACGCGACCAATCAGAAGCCGCGACGTCATTCTTAGGTCCTAAATTCCTAGAATGAGGAGTTTAGGACCTGAGAATGACATCGCGGCTTCTGATTGGTCGCGTGGCGGTCACATGAGCGGCACGCGACCAATCAGAAGCCGTGACGTCATGGAAGTCCCTAAACGCGCTCATTTTAAACAAAGAAGGCTGCCGGTTACCAGCGGTGATGTCCAGGGGCCTCCGGAGAGGTGAGTATATCAATATTTTTTATTTTAATTCTTTATTTTCCACATTAATATGGATCCGATACCGATTCCCGATACCACAAAAGTATCGGAACTCGGTATCGGAATTCCGATACCGCAAGTATCGGCCGATACCCGATACTTGCGGTATCGGAATGCTCAACACTAGCGCTGATCAATTGGATGTTGTTTAAAAAAATGCCAGACTGCACTCTTTCTAGTATCGGATCCCTTTTCAGGCATTGCAGACTGAGCTTTATCCGAATGGCCACACAGTCCTCCAACAGGTTTTGGCTTTGCCACGCGTTTTGTGCCATCTACGGGCCCGGCAGATGGAATCTGTTGCGATGTTGATGCCTGCTGCGGCCCCTCCTCCTCCGCTTCAGAACTACTGCCGCCTGCACCCTGTTCCCCCAATGGCTGCCAATCGGGGTCAACAACTGGGTCATCTATAACCTCCTCTTCTAGCTCGTGTGCAACTTCGTCTGTGTCACCGTGTAAGTCGGTGGTATAGCGTTCGTGACGGGGCAACATAGTCTCATCAGGGTCTGATTCTGAATCAGTACCCTGTGAGGGCAATGTTGTGGTCTGAGTCAAAGGACCAGCATAGTAGTCTGGCTGTGGCTGTGCATCAGTGCACTCCATGTCAGATTCAACTTGTAATGGGCATGGCCTGTTAACTGTTTCACTTTCTAAGCCAGGGACGGTATGTGTAAAGAGCTCCATGGAGTAACCCGTTGTGTCACCTGCTGCATCCTTCTCTGTTGCTGTTTTTGCTGAAGAGGACAAGGAAGCGACTTGTCCCTGACCGTGAACATCCACTAACGACGCGCTGCTTTTACATTTACCAGTTTCAGAAGAGGAGGCAAAAGAGCTAGAGGCTGAGTCAGCAAGGTAAGCCAAAACTTGCTGTTGCTGCTCCGGCTTTAAAAGCAGTTTTCCTACTCCCAGAAAAGGGAGCGTTCGAGGCCTTGTGTAGCCAGACGACGAACCTGGCTCCACAGCTCGAGACTTAGGTGCTATATTGTTTTTCCCACGACCACCCGATGCTCCACTACCACTACCATCATTACCAGCTGGCAATGAACGCCCACGGCCACGACCTCTTCCATCAGACTTCCTCATTGTTTTAAAAACGTCACCAAACTATCGGTATTTGTTACTGTCAAACAACTTACAAGGTGAACTCTAACTTCTGTATGATTTAGATATCCCTTTATAGGTGGGTGAGACCGCAAGGAAAATCAGGGACGATGTTACACACTGTTTTCTGTGGCACCAAATGAGAGAGATGCCACACACGCAGGACTGTCACTCAAGCACAAAGGCCAATATTAATCTCCCACTGTTTTTTTTTTTTTTTTAGGGAGAATTTAGATACCAAATTTTTTTAACACAAAAAAACTAGGCTTTCTATGGCCCACTATTTAAGAGAGATGGCACACTCAGGACTGGCAGACAAGCAGAAAGTTAAATATTAATCTCCCACGTTTTTTTTTATTTTTTCTGGGAGAATTTAGATACCAAATTTAAAAAAACAAACAAACTAGGCTTTCTATGGCCCACTATTTAAGAGAGATGGCACAATCAGGACTGGCAGACAAGCAGAAAGGCCAATATTAATCTCCCACAGGTTTTTTTTTTTCAGGGAGAATTTAGATACCAAATTTAAAAAAACAAAAAAACTAGGCTTTCTATGGCCCACTATTTAAGAGAGATGGCACAATCAGGACTGGCAGACAAGCAGAAAAGCCAATATTAATCTCCCACAGGTTTTTTTTTTCAGGGAGAATTAAGATACCAAATTTTTTTTTTAAAAAAACTAGGCTTTCTATGGCCCACTATTTAAGAGAGATGGCACACTCAGGACTGCCAGACAAGCAGAAATGCAAATATTAATCTCCCACGTTTTTTTTATTTTTTCAGGGAGAATGTAGATACCAAATTTAAAAAAAAATAAATAAAAGGCTTTCTATGGCCCACTATTTAAGAGAGATGGCACGCACAGGACTGGCACTCTAGCAGAAATGCCAATCTTAATCTCCCACAACTTATTTTTTTAGGGAGAATTAAAAAAAAAAAAAAGGGACTGTCCTACAATTACTATCTCCCTGCAGTAATCTCAGCCAGGTATGGCAGGCAGCAATAAGGAGTGGACTGCTGCACAAATTACATCAAAAGTGTGGACAAACAAAAAAGATAGCTGTGCAGAAAGGAAGGATTTGTGCTTTGAAAAAAGCAGTTGGTTTGCACAGCGGCGTACACACAGCAATGCAGCTATCAGGGAGCCTTCTAGGGCAGCCCAATGAGCTACAGCGCTGAGGAAAAAAAATGTAGCTTCCACTGTCCCTGCAAACAAAGGTGGTGTTGGACAGTGGAAATCGCTACAGCACAAGCGGTTTGGGGGTTAATGGACCCTGCCTAACACTATCCCTACTTCTGACGAAGCGGCAGCAACCTCTCCCTATGCTCAGATCAGCAGCAGTAAGATGGCGGTCGGCGGGAACGCCTCTTTATAGCCCCTGTGACGCCGCAGACAGCAAGCCAATCACTGCAATGCCCTTCTCTAAGATGGTGGGGACCAGGACCTATGTCATCACGCTGCCCACACTCTGCGTCCACCTTCATTGGCTGAGAAATGGCACTTTTCGCGTCATTGAAACTTGACTTTGGCGCGAAAGTCGGGCACAGGGATCGGGTCGTGTTTCGTGAAGCCCGACTGTGCCAAAAGTCGGCGACTTTTGAAAATGAACGATCCGTTTTGCTCAACCCTAGTCATAAGCAGTGTGAGAAATTACAAACAAAGCTATGCAACATCTGCACTACTGTTGAGCTATATATAACGTTAACCTCATCATGACTTCTACCGGACGAGTACGTCGAAAGCAGGTGTTTGAAGCCCCATACCTGTCAGATTATGACTGTGTGTTACCTTTGACATACTGTTAGGGAATTTAGATTGTGAGCCCCATTGGGGACAGAGATGATAATATGTGCAAACTGTAAATTGCTGAGTAATATGTAAAAATAAAGATTATTATTAATTATTAATTATTATTATTATTATCACTGGTGGAGTGGATTAACACATGGGGACATGTCATTCAATGCGCCCATCTTTGTTCAAGTGATGTGATCGCAGGTAATCGATCGATTACTGATTACCCCAGTGCTTGTCAGTATAGAGCTTCCTTGAAACTCTGCCTGTGGCTGGGCATCAAAGGAAACCGTGATTATTACTATATGCAGTGATCCTGTGGAATTGCTGTATATAGCACAAGTGATAGGACAATTGTAGCTTTAAGACTCCTAAGGAGACTAACAAGAGCAGTGAAAAGTAAAAGAAAAGTCTTCAAAAATAATAAAAATTACAAAATAAAAGTTTGTCTAAAAAAATTAAAAAAAACCCATCATGGATGCACTTCGAAAAGTCCGATCTATCAAAATATAAAAATAATTAACCCAACTAGTAAACACAGTAAACGAGAAAACATCACCAAAATTACTTTTTTGTGGTCACTGCGAGTCCACAAAAAATGCTATAGCAAGTGATAAAAATGTCACTTGTATCTCAAAATGGTATCAATAAAAATGTTGTTTTGTCCTGTAAAAAATAAACCATTACACAGCTCCATTAACATTACAAGTCTCGTAATTTTTTTTGCAATCTTATAATTTCTTTTTCACCACTAAAATAATTTTTAAAAAAATGGTCATGTTTAGTATTCGTACAGAGAGCAAAATCATGTTGGGAGGGCATTTTTATCACAAAATGTACACAGTAAAAACATTTCCCCCCCCCCCCAAAAAAAAAAAAATGTCAAAAAAATGTCAGAATTGTGATTTTTTTTTCAAAATGTCTCCCCGTTTGGAATTCTGTTCTTGCTTTCTAGTACACTATGTGGCAAAATGAATGGAATCGTTCAAAAGTATAATTCACCCCACAAAAAACAAGCCCACATATGTCAATGTGGATAGAAAAATTAAAGAGTTATGGCTCTGGGAAACAGGGAAGGAAAAAGCAAAAACACAAAAATGGAAATTGGCCACCACGTAAAGGGATTATCCCATGAAAATCAATATGTTTTCCACTTTTGGAACCCGCACTAACTTTTATACCTGTTACAGATTAGGGCAGCAAGCCAGATGCCCGACTGCTGCTTCATTCACTCTCTATGGGACTGCAGGAAAAAGTCTAGTGCAATGATTGCCAGCCCCATAGGGAATGAATTACAGTAAGTGCTACTACTGCTACTTTCTGATGGGGATAAGTTTCCTATTCTGATGATTAGTGCGGGCCCCAGAAGTCAGACCTCCAGTGATCCACATGTTATCACCTACAGTATCTAAAATGATAGGTGATAATAATTGGACAACCCCATTTAATATGACAGGTTAAAAGTTGTTTTTTGTCATTTCTTTTTTGTGCTTTTTTCTAAGTAAGTTGAGATAAGTCACAACCACAATGACGGTCTTTTGTTTGTCACCCAACTTTTCTTCAGTTTTATACAAGTTCTACCCAATCATACAACAATACAAGACAAAGCACAGCCATGTATAGCCAGGTAGACTTTCTGCAAAGAACTCCCGGAAAACTTATTATATACAGTGGGGAAAAGAAGTATTTCATACACTGACAATTTTGCAAGTTTTCCGACCAGCAAAGAATGGAGATGTCTATATTTTTTTATTGTAAGTACGCTTATCTGTGAAAGACAGAATCTAAAAATAATTGTGTGATTTTTAAATAATTTAATTGCATTTTATTGCATGAAATAAGTATTTGATCACCTACCAACCTAGTTTTTCTTTAATAATCCCTCCTGCTTTGCACTAATTACCTGTACTAATTGCACCTATTTGAACTCATTACCTGTTTAACCCCTTAGCGACCGTCGATACGCCTTTTAACGGCGGCTGCTAAGGGTACTTAAACCACAGCGCCGTTAATTAATTGTGGAAAAAGAAAATAGCGCCCCCCAGAGTCGGATTTTCTCCGGGGTCTTGGCTGCCGGGGGTAGCCGAGACCCCAGAGAACATGATTCGGGGTTTTTTTTACCGACCCCGCATTTGCGATCGCTGGTAATTAACCGGTTACCGGCGATCGCAAAAAAAAAAAAAACGCGATTTCTTTTTCATTTCTCTGTCCTCCGATGTGATCGCACATCAGAGGACAGAGAAAAGGGGTCCCCGATCGCCCCTCTGTCTCCCCCGGTGCTCTTCGTGGCTCCCGGTGGGCGCCGCCATCTTCAAAATGGCGGGCGCATGCGCAGTGCGCCCGCCGGCCGGCCCCGGGAGAATCTTTGGGGTCTCGGCTGCCGGGGGTAGCCGAGACCCCAAATAGCATGATCGGGGTCGGTTTTACCGACCCCTGTTTTGCGATCGCCGGTAATTAACTGTTTACCGGCAACCGCAAAAAAAAAAAAAAAAGCAAAGTGTAATTCTCTGTCCTCTGATGTGATCACACATCAGAGGACAGAGAAATAGGGGGATTCGGGAACCCTATTATACTCACCGGTGTCCCTGGGTCCTCCTGCTGCTCCTCCTGGCCGCCGGCGTCTTCTGGAGAAAAGAAAATGGCGGGCGCATGCGCAGTGCGCCCGCCATCTGTCTCCATCTGCCGGCCGGCAGGAGAACAGCAGTTGGGGCTAAAATTAGGGTTAGGGCTAGGGTTAGGGCAAGGGTTAGGGTTAGGGCTAGGGTTAGAGTTAGGGCTAGGGTTAGGGTTAGGGCTAGGGCTAGGGTTAGGTTTAGGGCTAGGGTTAGGGTTAGGGCTAGGGTAAGGGTTAGGGTTAGGGCTAGGGTTAGGGCTAGGGTTAGGGCTAGGGTTAGGGTTAGGGCTAGGGTTAGGGCTAGGGTTAGGGTTAGGGCTAAATTTAGGGTTAGGGTTGGGGCTAAATTTAGGGTTAGGGTTGGCGCTAACTTTAGGGTTAGACTTCTTTCACGCTTACGTCGGTACGGGGCCATCGCAATGCGTCGGCCCGACATACCGACGCACGTTGTGAAAATTGTGCACAACGTGGGCAGCGGATGTAGTTTTTCAACGCATCCGCTGCCTAATCTATGTCCTGGGGAGGAGGGGGCGGAGTTACGGCCACGCATGCACGGTCAGAAATGGCGGATGCGACGTACAAAAAAACGTTACATTGAACGTTTTTTTTGTGCTGACGGTCCGCCAAAACACAACTGATCCAGTGCACGACGGACGCGACGTGTTGCCATCCGTCACGATCCGTCGGCAATACAAGTCTATGGGCAAAAAACGCATCCTGCGGGCACATTTGCAGGATCCGTTTCTTGTCCAAAACGATGGATTGCAACGGATGCCAAACGACGCAAGTGTGAAAGTAGCCTTAGGGCTAGGGTTAGGGTTGGGGCTAAAGTTAGGGCTAGAGTTGGGATTAGGGTTAGGGTTTGGATTAGGGTTGGTATTAGGGTTGGCATTAGGGTTACGCTTGGGATTAGGGTTAGGTTTGGGATTAGGGTTAAGGTTAGGGTTGTGATTAGGGGTGTATTGGGATTAGGGTTAGGTTTGAGGTTAGGGTTGAGATTAGGATTAGGGGTGTGTTGGATTTAGGGTTTTGATTAGGGTTATGGTTAGGGTTGACATTAGGGTTGTTTTGGGGTAAGAGTTGTGATTATCTTTAGGGTTAGTGATTAGGATTATGGATCAGGTTGGAATTAGGGTTAGGGGTGTGTTGGGGTTAGGGTTGGAGCTAGAATTGGGGGGTTTCCACTGTTTAGGTACATCAGGGGGTCTCCAAACACGACAGCCAATTTTGCGCTCAAAAAGTCAAATGGTGCTCCCTCCCTTCTGAGCTCTGCCGTGCGCCCAAACAGTGGGTTACCCCCACATATGGGGCATCAGCGTACTCGGGATAAATTGGACAACAACTTCTGGGGTCTAATTTCTCCTGTTACCCTTGTGAAAATAAAAACTTGGGGGCTACAAAATCTTTTTTGTGGAAAAAAAAATATTTTTTATTTTTATGACTCTGCATTATAAACTTCTGTGAAGCACTTGGGCATTCAAAGTTCTCACCACACATCTATATAAGTTCCTTGGGGGGTCTAGTTTCCAAAACAGGGTCACTTGTGGGGGGTTACTACTGTTTAGGTACATCAGGGGCTCTGCAAACGCAACATAACGCCCACAGGCCATTCTAAGTCTGCATTGCAAAACGGCGCTCCTTCCCTTCCGAGCTCTGCCGTGCGCCCAAACAGTGGTTTACCCCCACATATGGGGCATCAGCGTATTCGGGATAAATTGAACAACAACTTTAGTGGTCCAATTTCTCCTGTTACCCATGTGAAAATAAAAACTTGGGGGCTACAAAATCTTTTTTATGGAAAAAAAATATTTTTTATTTTCACGACTCTGCATTCTAAACTTCTGTGAAGCACTTGGGCATTCAAAGTTCTCACCACACATCTAGATAAGTTCCTTGGGGGGTCTAGTTTCCAAAATGGGGTCACTTGCGAGGGGTTACTAATGTTTAGGTACATCAGGGGCTCTGCAATCGCAACATAATGCCCACAGACCATTCTATCAAAGTCTGCATTCCAAAACGGCGCTCCTTCTCTTCCAAGCTCTGCGGTGCACCCAAACAGTGGTTTACGCCCACATATTGGGTATCAACGTACTCAGGAGAAATTGCACTACGACTTTTGTGGTCTAATTTCTCCTGCTACCCTTGTGAAAATAAAAATTTGGGGGCAAAAAGATGATTTTTGTAGAAAAAATGCGATTTTTTATTTTCACGGCTCAACGTTATAAACTTCTGTAAAGCACATGGGGGTTTAAAGTGCTCACCACACATCTAGATAAGGGTCTAGTTTCCAAAATGGTGTCACTTGTGGGGGGTTTCCACTTTTTAGGCACATCAGGGGCTCTCCAAACGCGACATGGCGTCCAATCTCAATTCCTGCCAATTCTACATTGAAAAAGTAAAACGGTGCTCCTTCACTTCCAAGCTCTGCGGTGCGCCCAAACAGTGGTTTACCCTCACATATCGGGTATTGACGTATTCAGGAGAAATCGCACAACAACTATTGTGGTCTAATTTCTCCTGTTACCCTTGTGAAAATAAGAATTTGTGGGCGAAAAGATCATTTTTGTGTAAACAAATGCGATTTTTTATTTTCACGGCTCTACGTTATAAACTTCTGTGAAGCTCTTGGGGGTTCAAGTGCTCACCACACATCTAGATAAGTTCCTTAAGGGGTCTAGTTTCCAAAATGGTGTCACTTGTGGGGGGTTTCCACTGTTTAGGCCCATCAGGGGTTCTCTAAACGTGACATGGCGTCCGATCTCAATTCCAGCCAATTCTGCATTGAAAAAGTCAAACAGACTCCTTCACTTCCAAGTTCTGCGGTGCGCCCAAACAGTGGTTTACCCCCACATATGGGGTATTGGCGTATTCAGGAGAAATTGCATAACAAAATTTATGGTTACATTTCTGTTTTTACACTTGTGAAAATAAAAAAAATGGTTCTGAATTAAAATGTTTGCAAAAAAAAGTTAAATGTTCATTTTTTCCTTCCACATTGTTTCAGTTCCTGTGAAGCACGTAAAGGGTTAATAAATTTCTTGAATGTGGTTTTGAGAACCTTGAGGGGTGTAGTTTTTAGAATGGTGTCACACTTCGTTATTTTCTATCATATAGACCCCTCAAAATGACTTCAAATGTGATGTGGTCCATAAAAAAAAGGTGCTGTAAAAATGAGAAATTGCTGGTCAACTTTTAACCCTTATAACTCCCTAACAAAAAAAAATTTGTTTCCAAAATTGTGCTGATGTAAATTAGACATGTGGGAAATGTTATTTATTAACTATTTTTGGGACATATCTCTCTGATTTAAGGGCATAAAAATACAAAATTTGAAAATTGCAAAATTTTAAAAATTTTCCCCATATTTCCGTTTTTTTCATAAATAATTGCAAGTAATATCGAAAAAATGCTACGACTTACATGAAGTACAATATGTCACGAAAAAACAATCTCAGAATCAGCAGGATCCGTTGAAACGTTCCAGAGTTATAACCTCATAAATTGACAGTGGTCAGAATTGCAAAAATTGGCTCGGTCATTAAAGGGAACCTGTCACCCCGAAAATCGCGGGTGAGGTAATCCCACCGGCATCAGGGGCTTATCTGCAGCATTCTGTAATGCTGTAGATAAGCCCCCGATGTTACCTGAAAAAGGAGAAAAAGACGTTATATTATACTCACCCAGGGGCGGTCCCGCTGCTGGTCAGGTCGGATGGGCGTCTCCGGTCCGCTGCGGCGCCTCCCATCTTCTTTCCATGACGTCCTCTTCTGATCTTCAGCCACGGCTCCGGCGCAGGCATACTTTGCTCTGCCCTGTTGAGGGCAGACAAAGTACTGCAGTGCGCAGGCGCCGGGCCTCTGACCTTTCTGACGCCTGCGCACTGCAGTACTATCCTCTGCCCTCAAGAGGGCAGAGCAAAGTACGCCTGCGCCGGAGCCGTGGCTGAAGATCAGAAGAGGACGTCATGGAAAGAAGATAGGAGGCGCCGCAGCGGACCGGAGACGCCCATCCGACCTGACCAGCAGCGGGACCGCCCCTGGGTGAGTATAAACTAACGTCTTTTTCTCCTTTTTCAGGTTACATCGGGGGCTTATCTACAGCATTACAGAATGCTGCAGATAAGCCCCTGATGCCGGTGGGATTACCTCACCCGCGATTTTCGGGGTGACAGGTTCCCTTTAAGTATCAAATTGGCTCTGTCACTAAGGGTTTAAGTACCCTGAGTAAATAAATAAATAGCATAGTGCATAAAAATAATATATGGTACTTTATTTTGTACGCGTTTGGCCGCGATTGACGACGCATGCGTCATTTCTATGCTTGTGTTTTGTTGCGGAAATGCAACATGTAGTAATTTCTAGAGGCTTTTTTTGCCGCAAAAAAACGCATGCGTATTGATGTCTATGTAAATGCATGCGTTTTTAAGCACATGCGTTTGGTTGCGTTTTTGAATGCATGCGTTTCAATAGAGAAAAACTAGTCTAGACACTAATAAGCCACCCCCCACCATCAAGGTGATAAAGGGATCCAAAGCCTAACCCTAGCCCTAACCCTACCCCAACCCTAACACTAGGGATCCAAACCCTAACCCTAGGGATCCAAACCCTATCCCTAACCCTAACCCTAGGGATCCATACTATAACCCTAACCCTCGCCATTTCTATTTATAGTGGGGTTTCTAGTTGATTTTTATGATTGGCAGCTGTCACACACTAAAGACGCTTTTTATTCCAAAAAATATTTTTTGCGTTACCACATTTTGAGAGCTACAATTTTTCCATATTTTGGTCCACAGAGTCATGTCACACGCCCTCTGTAGTCCCATTGGCGGTGTCTGGATCTTGATTTTTCTCTTGTGAAATTTCTCATCATGCGTATCAAAAATGGAAACGCAGGAAAAAACGCATGTAAACATGTAAAAACGCGGCTTTTTTTAACCGCATGCGAAAACGCATGCGTCTAAAAAATGCAGCGTTTGTACGCGTTTACATGCGTTTTTTTCACCACCTGCGGATGCATTTTAAACGCTGCGTTTTTAAATGCAAATGTGAAACTAGCCTAACATGTTTTTTATTTAAAAAAGTGAAAGCCATCCCACCTTTTCACAGTGACCGTAATTGGGACAGTCCAAACTGTAATATTAAAAACCTTACCTTTTGTCAAGTGACATGCATGTGGGTAAGGCTGAGACATACTGAGCACAACTAGTGGACACACAGCTCAAAGGAAAGAAGGAAAGAAAATCCAGCTCAACGAACTAGCGAACAAACTTCTTTCTTTTTTCACCAAAAGTGCTCAGAGGGACAAAACAGAATCAGCTATGTGGGTTACATCATATGCAACATCGACGTGTTTCAGGTGACTGCTCATCCTTAATCAGGTTCATGATTAAAGGGTGCGCAGTCCCCTGAAACACATTGATGTTACATATCATGTAACTTACATCGCTGATTCTGTTTTATCCTCCACTGTGCACTTTTCAGGAAAAAAGAAAGAAGTTTGTTCACATGTTTGCTGAGCATGATTTTCTCCTGTTTTGTGATTACTGGCTGTTGCCCAAAAAGAATAAAGAGCTGAGAACTTGCAGAAGACTCACTTACATGATTGTTATAAGAGAACTCTGCCCATGGTAAGAGCGTCATCATCATGCGCATTCGTGAAAGTTGGCCAGAACCTGGCTTACTCTCTCCACTTGGTCCATTAGTTTGAGGGTGGTAAGCGAAGACAAGTCCAGCACCACATTTAGATGTTTCCATAAAGCTCTCCAGAATCTGGATGTGAATTGGACTCCTGTATTAGATACAAGGTGAAGAGGAAATCCATGAAGGTGGAATATGTGCTAAATAAATTTCTCCATTCAGGAGCAGACAGGATTTTAGGGTTGGCGGATCGCACTAAATATAAATAAAGATGAAGTGCGATCGCAGTCCGGGGTCCACCATGCGGAGATGTAAAACCGCATCTAGTGAATAAAGGCGGAAGTGTGCGGCAAGAGATCTAGAAAGCCCATGGGGTTAAATGTCACCTGTGTGAACAGAAAGTAAATACCCTGCTCTGTTAGCTTCACAGAGGGGTAGAGACAGAATGCAGATCTTTCTGGACTGTATGACACAACTAGATGCCATGCTAGAAATGGCGCTATGTGAAAACTCTTGATACTTCAAAGGAGAGGGCTACCCTCTCAGGGGCAAGGGAACAGGTAGTGGACACAGTCACAGTGTATGCACTCACATGAACTCCTCTCCGGAGGTGCCAGAATTCTAAAAGGCTATACGCCTGCCCTGTGCGCACGCACAAACTCCTCTCCGGAGAAGCCAGAAATCTAAAGGCTATATGCCTGCCCTGAGCACATGTAGAGAAGTGCACACTACCGTAGTGTTCCACACACACAAGTAACATAAATGATCTTAGCGCACCGATCGGCGTGCCAAAGATCCTTTTATAGATTGTGCCAATCAGACAGGACCTTGCTAGCGGGTCTATCTGGAGCTGGCACAGGACCTGAGCAGCTGACTACCGACCACCAATGAGAGGTCGCCTCACAAGCATGCTCAGTGGAGTGATTTCTAGACTTGGACACAGGAACGTCTGCTCGCTGCCTCCTATTGCTAGTTACTATAGCTGTAACTGGAGAGCAAGCAGTAACTAGACGAACAGCAAGAGTCTGAGCAAGACAGAGACCGATGTCTCTCCTGAGCAGGCTCCACTGCAGTCGAAGAAGAATGGGAGACTGCAGAGGGAGACAAGGCTTGGGATCCACTTCATGCAGTAGGAGAATCCCGGCGCCTAACACAGGAGGCCCAGCAATAGGGTAAAGTGGCCATGTTTAAGGAGTAATCCACCACTACCAAGATGACACAGTATCCAGAGGATACAGGGAGGTTCATGATAAAGTCGATAGTAATTTGCTGTTAAGATGCAGAAGGCAAAGGAATTGGGAGAAGTTGCCCGGACAGGAGTTGCCTGGGAGATGCCAGAATTCTAATTGCTATACGCCTGCCCTGAGCACACACAGACAAGTCCACTTTACTGTTATGTTCCACACACATATAATAAAAATGATCTTAGCTCGCCAATGCGTGTTCCAGGAAGTCTTGCTTGTGGCCCAAACCGGAATTGTCACGTAACTCAAGCAGCTGACGACTAACCACCAATGAGAGGTCGCCACCTTACGAACATGCTCAGTAGGGTGATTTCTGGATTTAGCCTCAGGAATGCCTGTTTGGCGCTGCCTATTGCTAGTTACTATATCTTTTGCTGGAAAGCAAGCAGTAACCAAGTGAAAAGCACGAGTCTGTTCAAGATTCTGAGACCGATGTCTTTGCTGAACAGCTCCCACTCGAAGCAGAATGGGAGATCACAGATGCAGACAAGGCTTGGGATCTACCCTGTGGAGTTAGAGAATCCCGGAGACTAACACATGGTAGACCAACAATCGTGATGTAAGATGAGCTGCAAGGGCTTACTCTCTCTGGCATGGCCAGCCACCCTTGAGGAGTACTCCCATAGCAGAAATTGACGCTTATCTGTTTCCGACACTAAAGTCTTCCTTGGAGGGATCTGAGAAGAGTTCACCAGAGCCATGGTAACCATCTTAGAATTCTTGATGATAACTTGGGGTTACACTTCTTGGTTATTGGTAAAGAAAGACCTAGAAAATGCATCTATCTTGATGTTCTTGTCAGCTGGGCAGAAATTCAGGTCAAATTCAAAATGGGCAAGAAATAGCGATCACCTAGCCTGGCACGGATTCAGTCTTTGTGCAGTCTGCAGGTAAGCCAGGTTTTAATGATTGTGTATATGACTGTTCCTTCAAGACGATAACATAACTCTTCTAGAGCCATCTTGATCACTATTAATTTTCAGTTCGCAAATCGATTAGTTGCTTTCTGGAACATAGAAGGTTTAGGAGAAAAAAGCCAGAGGAGGATTTTAGCGTAAAAACTTCACCTGCCCCAGAAGATGAAAAACTACTTCCAGAAAGAGTTGTTTGTTATCTTCTTGCCTATGTAGTACTGCAGCAGATGAGAAGGCCTGTTTCATTGAGAGAAATGCATTCTCAGTCTCCAGAGACCATACTTTTGGATCCGCCACCCTTGCAGATCATTGCAGAAATTATGACAGTCCGAGAAGAGAACTAGAGAATAAATTGTTGATAATAATTACTGAATCCTGGTAAATTCTAGGAAACATTGGATGGCCTTAACACCACAAGGATGTGGCCATTTGAGGATAGCAGACACCTTCTCTGGATCCATCCTCAAACCCGTGTCCGAGATGATATATCCTAGGAAAGACAAAGAATATTGTTCATTGATGCATTTTTTTTAACTTAACATACAGACAAGTCTCCGTTAATCTCTGCAAATTTTGGCAAATATTCCACCTGTGAGAAGGCAGATCTGGAGAGAAGACCCAGATATCATCCAGATAAACTACTACACAGAAATAGAGGAGGTCTCGAAGATGTCATTGACAAAGTCTTGAAAGATGGCTGCAGCATTGCTGAGATGAAGCAGCATAACTTGTTACACATAAGGGCCATCCCAGGTGTTGAAAGCAGTTTTCCATTCATCATCTCGTCATATGCGGATTAGATTATATCCTCCTCTCAGATCCAGATTGATAAAATTCCTGGCACCTAAATGATGGTCGAACAGCTCCAGCATTAATGGCATCAAATATTTGTTCTTCACTGTGATCTGATTGAGACCCCTATAATCTATGCATGGCCGGAGAGTCCTATCCTTTTTCTTGACAAAGAGGAAACTGGCTTCTGCTGGTAAAGAGGACTTCTATATGAATCCCCTTGCCAGATTCTCCTTTACATACTCGGACATGGATTGGGTCTACGCCTGCGACAGAGGGTAGATACAGCCTTGAGGAGATGAAGATCAGGTCTATGGGACAGTCGCATGCCCTATGTGGAGCTAATGTCTCTGCTTCTTTTCTATCGAAGACATCAGCATAGGACCAGTAAGTGGATGGTAACTCCAGCAGAGAAGATGGTGTTACTGGGGGCCAAATCGGACGTATGGGTGCAAGAAACTTTTTGTGACAAGATTGTTCCCAACAAAGTTCATGAATGCAGAGGCATAGGAGACCCACCACCGACTGGGAAGAGCCTGGAATGGCATAACTAAGTGAACACTTTGTTTTTCACTAGAGCCCTTGATGCTGTGGTTAGACTTGAACCCAGGTGGGTGCCAGGTGCTATACCAGGAAACAACTCAGAGATGCATCAGCTGACCCCAAAGAGGCAGGGAAGCAGGGATGAACTAGGAGTGTCAGACCGGCCAGCAACTGGTCAACAGTAAGGATGGATGATTTATGGCTGATTAGACAAAGCAGAGTCTGTAAAGGAATGCATGGCTGGTAGACAGAATGGATACAGGATTGGGCATGGACAGACTAGGTTCAAAAACACAGGGTGAACCTGGATGCAGGATGACAGGTGTTGGTTTAGACTGGACAGAGGAGAGTAGTGGTACAGGCTACAGACTAGGCAGATCAGGCTCAGAACTAAGTAAAAGTCAGAATGGGTTCAGAAACAGTTTCAACAGGATGGATAGGATCAAGGTCGGACAGGACGGACAGGATCAAATTCAAGGTGCACATTTAAGAATGATGTGCGGCCCCTTTAAGAATGATGTGCGGCCCCTTTAAGAATCGGGAACGCTCATATGTGTGCCCTAAACATACTCCCAGAAGACATGCACCCTGTGCGCAGGTGCTAGTAGGAAAAAGATGCAGTGGGGACTGGAGCATAGAGAGTGAGTGAGAAACGATGTTGGCATCCCTACTGGGAGGAGGGATTGTGCAGTAATGGTGGTGTGCTTGTGGCATTCAATTTGCCTTAGGAGGCGTGGTCAGGTCTCTTTAGCCTGCTATATCCTGCAGAGATAAGGTTGTTGGGCCTATCCTGTGCTTGCAGGGCTTTTATTAGGTACCTTTTCCTACAATTCCTCACCCGAATATTGGTGCCTATCTTGATAGCACCCGTTTATGCATTCCTCCATATTCTGTATCCCATTAACTATCCATATGTATTATTCATCCTGTCTGACCTCTCCTCTCCTGACCTAAGCTACGTTTACTGATCTGGTGTTGCCGGCCTCGACCTCGGACCATCTGACTATGCCTCTCTCTTACCCTTCTGTAGCTCTCACCAATGCCTCTGACCTTCCAGTCAGCTGCTGCTGAACTGGATATTGCCCTGGAGTAATACCTGGTTACTACAGGTGTCAAAGCTTATCCTCACTTAGTTTTGCCCCTCCAGGATAAGCCCAGCCTGTGGAGCAGTGAGTCCACACTCAACAGCGTTACATTACAATCTGGCCCCACTGACAAATCAGGACCAAGGGATCCCAAAACAAGGGTACAAGTATTATATGAAGAGGTCCACTCTCAGCATGAGCATCAGGACCTGCTGATGCAGGCCGTCATTATGGTAGTAACCAAGCTGCAGGGTCTTTCCATCGCTGCCCTCTGTTTCTAACATGTCTGGCCAACCCCCCCTCTGGACATTCAACCACTCTGAGTGAACCACCTAATGCTCCAGTTGCCAAGCTATAGATTCCACTTCTGCCGACTATGATGAAGACCCTAAGGAGAACCGTGGCTTCATTAATCAGTCTAAGATCCACTTCACATTCCACACTCACCTCCTTTGGACCAGACAAAGATAGCGTTTATGTTCTCTACTGTCTGGACAAGCCCTGACCATGGCAAACCCTAGGCAAACCCTATTTGGGAGCGTGGATGTTCAGAAAACTGCTATGATGGGATGTTCCTGGAGATGTTATGTGCAGTTTTTGAGGTTCCAGGTCATACTTCTGCTGACTCATCCCTGTTGTGTCTAAGTCAGAGCACCGATATTGTGGCCCAGTATATTTCATGCTTCCGTAAATTGGAGGTAGAGCTGACTTGGAACAATGAAGACCAGGTGGCAACCTTCTGGCAGGGTCTCTCCGGTTGAATTAAGGATGATTTGGCTGGCAGAGACTTATCATCCTCTATGGGTGTCATTATACACCAGACCACTAGTATAGATCTCAGCTTCCATAAGCGAGCTCAGGAACAAGCTTCAGTGTCTCCTCATGCCAAAGGCCCACTGTGATAAATCCACACCTCGCCACCCCACCAGACATCGCTATTACGTCAGAAAGATCACGTAATGCAGTCTTCCCTCTTCCATCAACATGATATTCTGCACCCCCTGGGGACATGTAAGGTCAGCTTGGTACAGTTTTGCACAGATACCCCGTGTCTACATGGGCCCAGGGAGGCAAGGGGAATGAGAGGATATAGCCCATACAGTCACTGATGAGACACCACACTCGCCCACAACTCTGACAGGCTGAGAGGCCTCTTTCACCAGCACCACTGAAACAGCCCCTGATCAGCTTGATAGGACTGTTACCAGTTCCTCGTTAAATATAAGCCCGGTCTGTTAATAGGATTATATCAAAACCAACTCGGTAGCATGGAGAGTTAAACCGAGAAACAGACGTGTGGATTCGTGTATCAAGATAAAAGAGCAGCCCAAGATTAAATTATATATTTATTATATCACCTTAAATTACATATTTATTATATCACCTTAAGGACACACTAGAGAATACACTAAATACACTATGGTTATACATATACATTGTAAATAGAAATAGTGGTAGCACAAAAATATAAGCAGATGGATCATGTCAATTACCGGGTTGATGTTCAACCATGTGTGTGCTGGGCTGCTGGCGGCATGGGCTGCCACACTGGTTCCTAGGTCCTTCACAGCATGGTGCTCAACATGGTTCCTACCTTCGGAGTGAACTGCAAGCATAACAGAGAGTGAGCTCACATGGCCTTATACTAGCCTTTATCCCCTTTGTGTCACTATCCTACTGCACTCTGGGCTGAACCAAAATCTTTTCTCCTTGCCTCTAGCAGCTAAAAACTCCAAAACCAAAAATGGGACATACATCTTTAATGGATGGGCCTAGGGAGATGGTTTGGTTGCCATTGGATCCAGCAGGCCCCCTGCTACACGATCAGACTAAACACTGTTTTGCTACCTGGCTCCTACTAGCCACTAGACATATTACCTGGTGGTGCTAAAACGGATTGAGACCCTTGAAGGAGATCTCAAAAATGTAATCGGTGTCTGACAAGGATGTTAGATAAGTCCATATTCTCCTTAGGAAATAAGAGCTGACTCAACAAAGCAGTTAGACCTCATGGTATCTATTTTTTAAGCAAGCCTTTTGTTCTGAGCTTAGCTGCCTCAAGGTGTGAGATCTGTCATAGCCTTTTGAGGCTTGACCCCCATGCTGAATTAGGTGTCCTGTTACAGCTGCACATGGGAAGGGGGTTTTATAATCATCTGACAGGCTACAAATGATTGATGTGAAATTATATCTACTATATTCTTCACACCCACCCAGACTGATTCCAAACTTCCAGGATCCATTGCTATTGCAAGTAACTCCACCAGCTTCTGATCATAGAGGAGAGTAATTGCTCTCCAGGGCTATTGTCTGAAGATATCTTGACTTGGAATGAGAGGACCCTCTACACTGCTACCCATATGAATTCTGATGCCGTGAGCAACTTCATTCATCTAGATCTCATCCATCGACTTGAGCTCCATATACAATGTCTGGATTGTCCCCTGACTGTTGCCTCCATAGAATATCAACTCCTGGCAGAACCTGTTCAATTCATTACACTGCCAGTTATGCTTTGGATTGGAGGTCTGAAAACCAAGGGAATTTCTTTCTATGTACTACCCAGATTTTTGAATTCTGTTTTCCTGGGCCTTCCATGGATGCGTCTACACTGGTCCTTTAGCCAGGTAATTTATTGGGGACCGCAACTTGCTTCCAACTACCTAGACAAGGTCATGCCCAGGACTCTGCCTCCTGTACTCTCGAACTGTCATACCTGCCACCACATAGACGGTATGACTGTCCTGTCGATCTTCTTTCTGGCACTTGTCCATTCCATCGGTGAGTACATTTCCTATATCTGAGACCCTAGACATGTCTGAATACATACAAAAGAATTTAGTCACGGAATTCATCCGTAAGTCCTCCTGTCCTGCCTGTGCCTTTTCGTGACCAAGAAAGATAGTTCCTATGTCCTTTTTAAGACTATTGAGATCTTAAGAAAGTCATGATTAAGAACAAGTACCCCTTGCCTCCAGTTTCTGAGTTACTTGACAGAATCGGGGAGGCTAAGATCTTCATTAAATTGGATCTCCGACTGACTTACAAATTCATTTATATCCATAAGGCCGACAAATGATAAACAGCCTATAATACCAGTGACAATCACTACACGTATCTCATTATGCCCTTTGGGTGGTGTAATGCACACGCCGTGTTTTAGGAGTTTGTTAATGAAATCTTCCATGGTTGAGTATTTGGACGATATCTTGATACTTTCCCCAGATCTTCCATCCCAAAGAAAACATATCCGTCAAGTCATGCAGAGTATCCGCTAGAACAATTTCTTTGTCAAATTGTCCAAATGTGTCTTTAAAAAAACTTCCTTGCTCTTCCCTGGCTACATTGTCTCTAATCAAGTTATCAAAATAGATCCTGAGAAGGTTTCTGCTGTTATATCCTGACCCTGTCCTCAATGCATGTGTCTTATTCAACGCTTTATGGGTTTTACCAACTTCTACAGGCAATTTATCCCACACTTCTTATCCCCTATGGCACCTATTTGTGCCTTAACCAAATATTCCAGAGTCTGGCCTATGTCAGAAGTGCAGGCTTTTAAGCATTTGACAGATTCCTTTGTGAATGCTCTGGAGCTTCATCACCCCAATCCCAACAAATAGTTTCTCTTGGAGGTAGATGCTTCAGCTATCAGTTCTTAAGCAGTATTAGTGCAAAAAACCTCTTCTGGGAAGTCTGTCTTTTGTTTTTTTTTCTCAAAACTGTTTTCTCTGGGTGAGCAAAATGATATTACTCGAGATTATGAGCTTCTAGCTATTTAGATGGTGCTTGAGGAGTGGAGACATTTCTGGATGGTGCTAGCTCTCAGGTAAAAATGTAAATGAACCATAGACATCTGACCTTCATGCAGTCCACCCAGAGGTTGAATCCCGTCAAGACAGGCACTCTTCTCTTGTTTTAACTTCAAATTGCTCTTTCATTCTGCACAGAAGAATGTTAAGGCAAATGCTCTGTCTCAATCGTTTAATGTTACTTAAGTAAAAAACAAAGAAAAGTGGACGGCACTGCCCCACGCAAGACCCTCAACCTGTATGTCCCTTAGTTGTACTCATCTTAAGAATGGTTACACTGTACTTCAAAGATTCCGGGTACTCTTCCAGAAAACCACAGGTAATTCACTTGCTTCACGTGGAAGCACAGATAGAGCGCAAAACGGCCGTCGTCTAGTACTGCTCACACGAGCTCCTTACCTCACTCTCCCGGCCATGAATTTTTGATGGAAATTCAATAAAGCAGGAGAACATTACAGATCGGTGAGTGCCTCCTTTTCTTCTATTTGATGGATTTAATATTACTGAATCTCTGGAGGAGTCTCAGCACATCATCGACCCGGCCAGGATTATTGAAGCAGGAGCATTCATTTTTAAAAACATTCCTCCTGGCAAGACCTTAGTCCCCACTCCTAGAAAGAGGAGAATTCTGTCCTTTGGACGTTATTTCACGCTGGCTGGACATATGGGCGTACATACAGGTGCTTCTCACAAAATTAGAATATATGTGAGAAGCAACTGTAAGTCCACTGAGCTGATTGCTCGCCACTTACGGTGGCCCTCGCTGGTCAAAGATGTCTAAGACATTTTGTAACTGCTTGTTTCCCAATGCACCACACAAAAAGTCTTTTAGGGATAAGCATGATTTTCACCTCCAGCCTCTGATGTTTTTTTTTCTGTTCCTTGGCAACACATTGCTATGGAGTTCATTACAGACCTCCCTCTCTCTGAGGGTTACGACACCATCTGAGTTGTGGTGGATCAGTTCCTTCAGCTCCTATGTTCGCCACACAGTTCTTCCAGCATGCATTTCTTCTCCACAGTCTTCCTCTCCACATAGCCTTTGATCAAGGAGTCCAGTTCACTTTGAAGGTTTGGAGAGTTCTGTGTAAGCTGCTGAAAGTCCAGCTGGACTTTTCTTCCTCTCATCATCCGCACACCAATGAGCAAGTGGTATGGGTAAATCATATTCTCGAGAGCTATATTTGTCACTTTAACTCTGCCTGTCAGGATGACTGGGTGCAACTACTGCCTTGGGCAGAGTTTTCCTACAACAATCTTGTCAGAGAGTCTTCTGATGCATCTCCTTTCTTTGTGGTATACTTCCAGCATCCTAAAGTACACTCTCTTATGTCTGCTTCCTCTGGGGTATCAGCTGCTGATTTCTTCAGATCTGGTGGCAAACTCAGTACTTTCTCCTGAAGGCTGTGTCTTGGATAAAAATTCATACAGACAAAAAAGGAGGTTCGCCACCTCAGTATCACCATGGAGATATGGTCTTGTTATCTTCCAAGATTAAGCTGAATGTGCCTTTGTGCAAGTTTGCTCCTTGGATCATTCAACATTCTCAGGAAGGTCAACCCTGTATCTTATAACCTTCAGCTGCCGGCCAATTTACAGATCCAAAATGCTTTCTGTTGTGAGTTCTGTTTTTGGGCTCCCTCTGGTGGTTACTGATGGTACTGGGTGACTTGTGTTCTCTGCGGTCTCTGGTGTCCACCTGTTCCATCAGGTTATGGGAGTTTCCTATTTAACCTGGCTTTTTTGTCATTTCCTCGCCGGCTATCAATGTAATCAGCGTGTCTTTTTACCTCTGCTCCCTGCGTCTGTTATCTTCAGGACAAGCTAAGTTTTGATTTTCCTGTTCCACGTTTTGCTTTATTTTTGTCTTAGTCCAGCTTGCAGATATGTGATTCCTTGCTGCTGGTTGCTTTAGTGGGCTGAAATTACTCCTCATGTTCCATGAGTTGGCACATGAGTTCAAGTAATTTCAGGATGGTTTTTTGAAGGGTTTTTTCGCTGACCGCGCAGTTCACTTTTGTATCCTCTGCTATCTAGCTTTAGCGGGCCTCATTTTTGCTGATTCTATTTTCATAACTACGTATGTGCTTTCCTCTCATTTCACCGTTATTACATGTGGGGGGCTGCTATTTCTGTGGGGTGTTTCTCTGGAGGCAAGTGAGGTCTGTGTTTCTTCTGATAGGGGAAGTTAATCCTTCGGCTGGCGCGAGACGTCTAGGAATCATCGTAGGCACGTTCCCCGGCTACTGCTAGTTGTGTGTTTAGGTTCAGGATCGCGGTCAGCTCAGGTTCCATCACCCTAGAGCTTGTTTTGTTTTTGTGCTTGTCATTTTGTGATCCCCTGCCATTGGGATCATGACAGTATAGCCGGCCTAAAAAAAAATTGGCCATCGTTTTGGCTGAAGTAGGAGGAAAAGTAGTCTGAGGAAGTTTTTTTTTTTTTTTCTTTCCCCTCCTCAGTGTTTGCTGCCTAGCCTTAATTGCAGCTTGGCTGCTTCTTTCCTCCTCTTAATGCTTGAATGGCTCTGACCTCAGCTGTTTATCATGGATGTCCAGAGTTTGGCTTCCAGCCTGAATAATCTTGCTGCTAAGGTTCAAACTATACAAGATTTTGTTGTACATACGCCTATGTCTGAACCTAGAATTCCTATCCCAGAGTTTTTTTCTGGAGATAGATCTAGTTTTCTGAATTTTAGGAACAATTGCAAGTTGTTTCTTTCCTTGAAATCTCGCTCCTCTGGAGACCCTGCTCAGCAGGTCAAGATTGTTATATCTTTCCTGCGGGGTGACCCTCAGAATTGGGCATTTGCATTGGCACCAGGGGATCCTGCGTTGCTCAATGTGGATGCGTTTTTTCTGGCATTGGGTTTGCTCTATGAGGAACCTAACCTAGAGATTCAGGCTGAAAAAGCTTTATTGGCTCTCTCTCAGGGGCAAGATGAAGCAGAAATATATTGTCAGAAATTTCGGAAATGGTCGGTGCTTACTCAGTGGAATGAGTGCGCTCTGGCTGCAAAATTCAGAGATGGCCTTTCTGAGGCCATTAAAGATGTTATGGTGGGGTTCCCAGCGCCTACAGGTCTGAATGAGTCCATGACTATGGCTATTCAGATTGATCGGCGTTTACGGGAGCGCAAACCTGTGCACCATTTGGCGGTGTCTTCTGAACAGGCACCTGAGATAATGCAATGTGATAGAATTCAGTCCAGAAGTGAACGGCAAAATTATAGGCGGAAAAATGGATTGTGTTTTTATTGTGGTGATTCAGCTCATGTTATATCAGCATGCTCTAAACGCACAAAAAAGGTTGATAAGTCTGTTGCCATTGGTACTTTACAGTCTAAGTTCATTCTGTCTGTGACGCTGATTTGTTCATTATCATCCATTTCCGTTGATGCCTATGTGGATTCAGGCGCTGCCCTGAGTCTTATGGATTGGTCATTTGCCAATCGCTGTGGGTTTAGTCTGGAACCTCTGGAAGTTCCTATTCCTTTGAAAGGAATTGACTCTACACCTTTGGCTATGAATAAACCTCAGTACTGGACACAAGTGACCATGCGTATGACTCCCGTTCATCAGGAGGTGATTCGCTTCCTGGTACTGTATAATTTACATGATGTCTTAGTGCTTGGTCTGCCATGGTTACAAACTCATAACCCAGTCCTGGACTGGAAAACAATGTCTGTGTTAAGCTGGGGATGTCAGGGGGTTCATGATGATGCATCTCCGATTTCTATCGCTTCATCTACTCCTTCTGAGGTTCCGGTATTTCTGTCTGATTATCGGGAGGTTTTTGAGGAGCCTAAGCTCAGTTCGCTTCCTCCTCACAGGGATTGCGATTGTGCTATAGATTTGATTCCTGGCAGTAAATTCCCTAAAGGTCGTTTGTTCAATCTGTCAGTGCCAGAGCATACTGCTATGCGGAATTATGTTAAGGAGTCCTTGGAAAAGGGACATATCCGTCCATCTTCGTCCCCTTTGGGAGCAGGTTTTTTTTTGTGTGGCCAAAAAAGATGGTTCCTTGAGGCCTTGCATAGATTATCGTCTTTTGAATAAGATTACAGTCAAATATCAGTATCCTTTGCCATTGTTGACTGATTTGTTCGCTCGCGTATAATCTTGTGCGGATAAGGCAGGGTGATGAGTGGAAAACCGCATTAAATACGCCTGAGGGCCATTTCGAGTATTTGGTGATGCCTTTTGGACTTTCTAATGCTCCTTCTGTCTTCCAGTCTTTTATGCACGATATTTTCCGTGAATATCTGGATAAATTTATTATCGTGTATTTGGATGATGTTTTGGTTTTTTCTGATGACTGGGAGTCTCATGTTCAGCAGGTCAGGAAGGTGTTTCAGGTCCTGCGGGCCAATTCTTTGTTTGTAAAAGGTTCTAAATGTCTCTTTGGAGTCCAGAAGATTTCTTTTTTGGGGTATATTTTTTCCCCTTCTACTATTGAGATGGATCCCGTCAAGGTTCAGGCTATTTGTGACTGGACGCAGCCTATATCTCTTAAGAGTCTACAGAAGTTCTTAGGCTTTGCTAATTTTTATCGTCGCTTCATAACTAATTTTTCTAGTGTTGTTAAGCCTTTGACGGATTTGACTAAAAAGGGTGCTGATGTTACTGATTGGTCTCCTGCGGCTGTGGAGGCCTTTCAGGAACTTAAGCGCCGGTTTTCTTCTGCTCCTGTGTTGCGTCAGCCAGATACATCGCTTCCTTTTCAGGTTGAGGTCGATGCTTCCGAGATCGGAGCGGGGGCGGTTTTGTCACAGAGAAGCTCCGATGGCTCAGTGATGAAGCCATGTGCGTTCTTTTCTAGAAAATTTTCGCCCGCTGAACGGAATTATGATGTTGGTAATCGGGAGCTTTTGGCCATGAAGTGGGCATTTGAGGAGTGGCGTCATTGGCTTGAGGGTGCTAGACATCGTGTGGTGGTCTTGACTGATCACAAAAATCTGATGTACCTTGAGTCTGCCAAGCGTCTGAATCCTAGACAGGCTCATTGGTCACTGTTTTTCTCCCGTTTCAATTTTGTGGTTTCATACCTGCCAGGTTCAAAGAATGTGAAGGCGGATGCTCTTTCTAGGAGTTTTGTGCCTGACTTCCCTGGAAATTCTGAGCCCACTGGTATCCTTAGGGATGGGGTGATTTTGTCGGCTGTCTCCCCAGACTTGCGACGTGCTTTGCAGGAGTTTCAGGCGGATAAACCTGATCGTTGTCCGCCGGAAAGACTGTTTGTTCCGGATAATTGGACCAGTAGAGTCATCTCCGAGGTCCATTCTTCTGTGTTGGCAGGTCATCCTGGAATATTTGGTACTAGAGACTTGGTGGCCAGGTCTTTTTGGTGGCCTTCCTTGTCGAGGGATGTGCGTTCTTTCGTGCAGTCTTGTGGAGTTTGCGCTCGGGCTAAGCCTTGCTGTTCTCGGGCCAGTGGATTGTTGTCACCTTTGCCTATCCCGAAGAGGCCTTGGACGCACATTTCCATGGACTTTATTTCGGATCTCCCTGTCTCTCAAAAAATGTCCGTCATATGGGTTGTGTGTGACCGCTTTTCTAAGATGGTTCATCTGGTACCCTTGCCTAAGTTACCTTCTTCCTCTGAGTTGGTCCCTCTGTTTTTTCAAAACGTGGTCCGTTTGCATGGCATTCCGGAGAACATCGTTTCTGACAGGGGATCCCAGTTTGTGTCTAGATTTTGGCGGACGTTCTGTGCTAAGATGGGCATTGATTTGTCCTTTTCGTCTGCATTCCATCCCCAGACGAATGGCCAGACGGAACAAACTAATCAGACTTTAGAAACTTATTTAAGGTGTTTTGTTTCTGCTGATCAAGATGACTGGGTTTCCTTTTTGCTGCTTGCCGAGTTTGCCCTTAATAATCGGGCTAGTTCTGCTACCTTGGTTTCTCCTTTCTTTTGTAATTCGGGGTTTCATCCTCGTTTTTCCTCTGGTCAGGTGGAGCCTTCTGATTGTCCTGGAGTGGACATGGTGGTGGAGAGGTTGCATCAGATTTGGAGTCATGTGGTGGACAATTTGAAGTTGTCCCAGGAGAGGGCTCAGCAGTTTGCTAATCGCCATCGCCGCGTGGGTCCTCGACTTCTTGTTGGGGACTTGGTGTGGTTGTCTTCTCGTTTTGTTCCTATGAAGGTCTCTTCTCCTAAGTTCAAGCCTCGGTTCATCGGTCCCTGTAGGATCTTGGAAATTCTTAACCCTGTGTCGTTTCGTTTGGATCTCCCGGCATCGTTTGCTATTAATAATGTGTTCCATCGGTCGTTGTTGCGGAAGTATGAGGTACCTGTTGTTCCTTCGCTTGAGCCTCCTGCTCCGGTGCTGGTGGAGGGTGAATTGGAGTATGTTGTGGAGAAGATCTTGGATTCTCGTGTTTCCAGACGGAAACTCCAGTATTTGGTCAAGTGGAAGGGTTATGGTCAGGAGGATAATTCTTGGGTGATTGCCTCTGATGTTCATGCTGCCGATTTGGTCCGTGCTTTTCATAGGGCTCATCCTGGTCGCCCTGGTGGTTCTCGTGAGGGTTCGGTGACCCCTCCTCAAGGGGGGGGTACTGTTGTGAGTTCTGTTTTTGGGCTCCCTCTGGTGGTTACTGATGGTACTGGGTGACTTGTGTTCTCTGCGGTCTCTGGTGTCCACCTGTTCCATCAGGTTATGGGAGTTTCCTATTTAACCTGGCTTTTTTGTCATTTCCTCGCCGGCTATCAATGTAATCAGCGTGTCTTTTTACCTCTGCTCCCTGCGTCTGTTATCTTCAGGACAAGCTAAGTTTTGATTTTCCTGTTCCACGTTTTGCTTTATTTTTGTCTTAGTCCAGCTTGCAGATATGTGATTCCTTGCTGCTGGTTGCTCTAGTGGGCTGAAATTACTCCTCATGTTCCATGAGTTGGCACATGAGTTCAAGTAATTTCAGGATGGTTTTTTGAAGGGTTTTTTCGCTGACCGCGCAGTTCACTTTTGTATCCTCTGCTATCTAGCTTTAGCGGGCCTCATTTTTGCTGATTCTATTTTCATAACTACGTATGTGCTTTCCTCTCATTTCACCGTTATTACATGTGGGGGGCTGCTATTTCTGTGGGGTGTTTCTCTGGAGGCAAGTGAGGTCTGTGTTTCTTCTGATAGGGGAAGTTAATCCTTCGGCTGGCGCGAGACGTCTAGGAATCATCGTAGGCACATTCCCCGGCTACTGTTAGTTGTGTGTTTAGGTTCAGGATCGCGGTCAGCTCAGGTTCCATCACCCTAGAGCTTGTTTTGTTTTTGTGCTTGTCCTTTTGTGATCCCCTGCCATTGGGATCATGACAGCTTTCCACATTTCGCTCTTGAAGCTGGTAGACCTAAATGGGTTGTCTAAGGTTCATTCTGCTGCCCTTACATACATTTCTGGAGGTTTTTCGGATGAATTCAAACTTAAAGACATTTTAAACTCTATGAATGTCAGAGGAAAACCTTCTATTTGGTTGACTGGATGGGGTTTTCGTCCCGGGGCTAGGTATTGTGAGCCCACTGGGAACATCCAGGCTCCAAATGTTCCTCCGACGGTCTGGACTAAAAAGAAGGGGAAGTAAGGAATGGGTACTGTCATGGCAATAACATGCGTGCCTCCTCGGCACCCCTCTTTTCACTGTGTGGTTTCTCCTTGCGCCTGGCTGCTCTACTAAGTCTGCTTCTTGCAGCACTGCTGCATCTCGCTTGTAGCATTAATTTAACCATAGGCAGTGTTGTCCATCTTTCACTAATTTAACCCTGCTGTGTCCTGCAGAGATTAAGTTCCTAAGCTTATTCTGTGCATGCAGGACTTTTATTAGGCAGCTCCTCCGTCCCCACCCCACCCAAACATTGGTTCCTATTTTAATAGCACCTATTTATGCATTCCTCTATATTCTGTATCTCGTTAACTACCCAACTTGTTTACTTGTCCTGTCTAAACTCTCCACTTCTGAACTTGGCTACATTTACTGATCCTGTGCTCTCTGCCCCAACTTCGTACCATCTGACAACGCCTCTATCTCGCACTTCTGTCCCTCGCACACTTGCCTCTGACCTTCCGGTCAGATACTGCAGACCCGGGTACTGCCCTGGAGTGGTACCTTGTGAATACCGGCGTATACTCACATCAGAGGCTCTAGTGAATATCAGGAAGTCACTTAGTTATGCCTCTCCATGGTTTACAGTCGGTCTAGTCACTCAGTATTGATTGATCTGTGACAGACTGCAGTAACACCACCTTAATAGCGGCATTTTTATAAGTTACTTATGAATTATATTTCCAAAACGAAAAGTTTTTGCTGGTAATGTAAAAAACAGCTTTTAATTTGCTTAAAATATCGCTGAAAAAAACACTACTAAAAGGCAATGTGTGAACAGTCTAATAAAACTGTGTCTTAATTTTGCCACTTAAACAGAAATCCTGAAGCCAAGGCCTGCGTGTCAAAGAATCTGTTCTTCAAATGTGAGATGGACATTTTTTTTGTTTATAAAGAGAAAAGAAAAATATCCATAATCCATGAATTTATCTATATAGTAATAATAATAATAATTATTATTATTATAATAAAATTAAATATCTAGAAAATAAAAAATGGTAATTTTTTTTGAACAATTTTCTTATTAGTACAATATGAAAAGTGAAGTACCACAAAAATACTGCTGGCATTGCCACAAGTTGCTTTCCATGCGTGCATCTACCCACTGAATGTAGAATTCTGGATGATGTTTTTTTGTAGAATAATAGTGTTTAAATATAAAAAATAGAAATGTGAAAATATACTCAAATTTTACTTTTTATATTAGTGTTTCAATACTACAACTTGGCATAACTGTACAACTGAACTTCCCACAACTATAGTGTGGGATATTAAAGTATTTTTATGACATGTTTCACCTCCTGGCACTTGTTCATATGTGGTCCTTTTTGCGGTGGGGAAATTAATCTGCTATAACCTGAAATATGCAGATTATTACAGCAAATTGAGACATTTAACAGTGCAGGTTTATTCCTGCACATCTATTTAAATTCTCATTAGCCTTTTTGGGTATCACAAAAACGCTGCCTAACATTTCTGGTTGATTCTATATTTTTCAAACGTGGTTTAAACAGTCCTAGAAGACCCCATATTCTCTTGGATATTAGAGGTTTGAAATATTGCAATTCGTGGAATAATTAATTTGCTCTAATTAAAATTTGGGGGTAAAATTTGATGAAGCTGCCAATTTCCAGTTTCAATTAATCCACTTATGTCTAATTCCTCATTCTAATTATAAGGACTCAATGTTCTTTTGGATGCTGTTCAAATCGCAGAAGAATACCGTAATTTAAATAGAAAATATTGTTTTGCTCATCATGAGCTTTTGACTAAGCAGACAAATAACACTTTTGAATATCAGATTCAGAATGATGAAGGGAACACCTCAGTCATTTGCCATAAAAAAGGATCACAACAGGTTCATATGTGACTCAGTCCAGCAAGCAAGAAAAAGTATTGGACTCTAGAAACATTTAAAGAGGAGAGGACATATCACCGCCACGAAAACTTTATGAAAAAATGAGACCTAATTAGAAAGTATTTCTCAAATATATATAATTAGGGAAACTAAATAGTTCTTGATTTGCTAATATATGTATTTGAAAATTTAACATGTCTTACAATGTCATCCACTGTCACTCCTTTTTATGGCAAAGGACAAGTATCATTGTCTTGTCAAGAGTCGGTTATACAGAAAATGTGTTTTCTCTTTTCCTTCCAAAGTCATTCACCTGTGACGGAGTTTACGGTTTTTCTGGTCTGGTCATCTGGTGCACCTAAAAGTCTCAGTTTTTGGACTCATGCACACAACCATATTTTCAGTCTGAGTGCTGTCCATTAAAAAAAGTATCACACTCGAGACCAATGTTATTCATTGAGGAAGTGCAGATGAATAATTTTTCTGACTGAATCTGTGTGAAAAAAATTGCTGCATGCACGATTTTCCTCCAAAAATCGGATGAGACTCGCCCATTCAAGTCTATGGGTGTGAGAAAAAAATCAGAAGTCATACAGAGCCACAGTATAATGTCCAATTATTATGGATTCATTGCAATTCTGTAAGATAAGCAACTGTAAATGATTAATAGCTGCTCATTAAAATAAACTTTGCATACGGACTGGACACCGGCAGCACAGGGATGACAAGTGAAAAAAAAATTCTCACTTTTCTAGATAAAAATAAAAATTGGACCAATTTTTCATACTGCCGTGTGACCCTAGACTTCCACAGAGCAATTATTATTATCTAGACTTCCTAGAAAGCTCCCAGGCTCGAGTTCATATGAGGACAACCAGCAGAGGGCGCCCTCTTATGAACTCGAGCCTGGGAGCTTTCTAGGAAAGTTCCCACGATCTAGGGACAACCAGCAGAGGGCGCCTCACCGCAAATGCAGGTAAATATAGGTCATTGACCTACTTTACCTTCATTCTCCGGGGTTTTGAAGCAAGGAGCAGCGCTGCATTAGCAGAACTCCTGACTGCAAAATTTTTTAACCCCTTCAGATGGATTTACATCGTGGGACTTTACAGATCTTCGGAAGGTATGTATATTGTTTGTTTATTATTTTGACTTTGTTACAGATCGAGGGTCTTCAGTGAGTGGATTGAGCGTAGAATAAATTATTACAACAACCTTTGTGATTTTTTCATTAAAATAATTTTTAATAATGTGTGTGTGTTTTTAACCCTTTACTAGTATTGGATTAATAATGGATAGGTGTCATAATTGACGCCTCTCCTCTCCATTATTAATTTGTGTGACCAACTTGTCAATCAGTTTTCCAAGCGATGCTACAGATCGCTTGGAAACGCTAGCATTCTGCAAACTAATTACGCTTGTAAAACGCTAGTGTTTAGCGGGAAAATGCATGCCAATTCCGCATGCGTTTTTCCTGCGGCACGGAGTTCTGGAATTGCATTGGAAATTTTCGCCACAATTCGGGATGTGTGCACATAGCCTTATAAAAGTTACAAGTTTTTGCACAGCGCTTAGTTGAGCATACATTTTGCAATTTTTGTACTGGATATAGTTCAGGGATATGTTCCCAAAAGTGTTGTAAATCTTAACAGAAAACCTAAATATGGAGAAGATTTCCTACTTTAAAGGCTTGTACAGATGACCGTATTTTTATTTCAGTGCGATCCAACAAAACATTGGATCGCACATGGACCAATGTTATGCTATGGGGCCATGCACATGTCTAATTTGTTTCTCAGGCAGAGGAAAAAAAATCGCAGCACGCTCAATTTGCATCCGATATCTGCCATGCAAGTCAATGAGTCTATGGAAAACATCAGACTACATTCTGTTGACAGAATGGAGAAGATGGAGAATTTTTTTCCATCTTCTTCTCATCTGAGAAAATCGGATCACACTCTGATCACACTCTGATCAACCTATAATCAGAGTGTGATTAGCATAATCAGTCTGATTCTCTAGGATGAGAGAAAATACTGTGGTGTGACCCTTGCCTAACTTGAAAAAATTTAAAATTCCAGAATAAGGATGTGCATCTTAATTAATTTAGTTTGTTTTGCTCTAGCAGGTTTTTCTTCCAGACTAGGGTTATTTAATGCTATTTTGCAATTTTTTACAATTATCTTTATTTTTTCATATTAGAGGTAACTAATTTTTTACAGTATGGCTTTATATAACAACCATTTCAGCATTTTTTTTCAACAAGGCTATATTAGTTATTATTTTGAATTGCATCATCTTTTGCAATTATTTTTGTCTTTTGATGTATCTGCTGTATAATGTTATTCGGATTGAAATTTCAATTTATTTTTAACTTATACTGTATGTTTGATGGTTTAGTTTAGCTTGAGAAATGTTCTATAGTACTCTTAAAGGCGTTTTCTACCATTTAGGTGAAACTTTTGACAGAAGTCTGCAGAGTTATTATGACACACAGAATTACCATACAACATTTCCACTATATCCTTTACATGTATAGCTATTTTTGTCATACTGTGGCTCCCTGTGTGCTCCTCAGCATTGCAAGAGTGGCTTTGGCTTCAGCAGCAGCCATTTGCATGGCAGAGTACAATTTCCTTCATCCATTCCCAGTTGCTCTCCTACCCCTGGATTCCGTTGAAGAGTAAAGATGCATTTGCACTGAAAGATTATTGTGATTGGTCATTCAAACGAATGCTCGTTTCACGACAATCTTGCTGCGCATAAAGGCTGAAAATCATGGGTCATTGGGTGAAATTTTTTTTGTGCTGGACAAAAGATCATCATTCTCTGCAGTCTATCTTCCTGTGTAAACAGGACTGATGCTCCCAAGAACAATGTCAGCCTTTGCACAGTGAATAATCTATTACAGATCGTTCTGTGAGCATAGCTAACTTTGATCTGTCAGCTATTATACAGCTATTATACGACCTCCAATTGGCAAGTATTTAATTATGCAAATTGGTTAATGTTAAAATATTTTATGTTAATGATTGTATTACTATCCAAGCAAACAGTAATTTAAAGTAATATGCAGGTAAAAATTATCTGTAAATTAGAGTCATATTTGTTAAAAAAAAAGTTCATGGGTCTTCAATGAGTTGTCCTGGTTTATCACAAAATTCTGCCATCATACTATGTGACTGTAGACTTGCAAATCTTCGCAATGCGTGCAGCGTGCACTGTGAGAATATTCTGATGCTGGCTATACTCTCCACAGCTTCACTCAATTCACTTGTATTGAGTGAGGTCGCTCACATCTGGTCAGAATATAGCCAGATTTATGCATATCTCCACCGATACCAGAGAAACCTAATAGCACACAGTGCACATGATGTGAGGATTTACAAGTCTGCAGTCACATACTGTAGAGTGACTGCAGACTTTCATGAAAACCTGGTCAACTCCTTAGAAATAAAACAGAAAATAAATGTAATACTGTCAGTTCTTTATTATCTGAAATAATCAATTATGTCTTGAAAGTTTTGATTTACCCAATTGGATTACAGTAAAAGAACTTGCGGCATGTAGGAGAAAAGTCAGAAGAAATGGTGTAAGGCATTGAGTTCCCGCCACTGCACAGGGGGAATCTCGTGCCAAGTCCTCTGTGGTCTCCCATACTTCCTTAGCCACAGAGCATCCTGCTTGGCAGAGATGTCAGTCCCAGTATCTTGCTCAGGTTAATGCTGTGCATCTGGTTGCTGCTGCCATCCCAGGTTTACCTATAGCAACCAGCATTAGTCAGTGGCGAGCAGAAGCTCCTGGGACTAAGTCCTGCTTTTCTCCATCTGAGCATGCCCGTGAGATGACCACTCATTGGTGGTCGAAGGCCACATGCTCAGGTTCTCAAGCATCTCGGATTGGATCATCAGCAAGGTCCCGGAAGGCTATGCGCTAGTATATCCTAATTATGGTGTGTGAGTGCAAGCGTGTCTGTCTCAGGTGAAAGCTCCCTTCCCTCTGGTTGTGTATGTGAATAGAGTGATTGGAGCAAAGGACAGCGCCAAGTATTGGAACAACACATTACTGTCTTTATATTTATTTGGTGCATTCCGCCAGCCCTAACAAATGGTTTCAGTTGCCTCCAGACTGAGGTGGTTTAGATTTTTGTATGTGTAGGTTCCATTTCTGGTTAGCTAACAAATTTATTGATCTGAAATCATAATGAAGCCCTTTGAAATGATTTTCTTATTGTAAGAAACTGTGTCTAGCAGTTCACCATAAAACATGTGATGATTAGTTCAAGATTAGTTGAGTTTTGAGCATTTTTGTAAACCTCAGTTCCGTCAGAAACTTACTATTCTAACATTATAAAAAAAATTCCACAGCAACTTTGTAAAAAAATACAAGGACACAGGTGTGCATAGAGGCTTATTTATTTATGACTTTGAAGAACATTGGTCTCCCATACATGTATATGCAATTTACATGATATGCATAAACAGGAGACAGTTAGTTGTGAAAATAGAAGAGATTGGAGATTGGAAAAATGTATCACGAGCCACCATGATGCTACCTGAAAAAGAATTGTTACAATTAATACAAGTAGTTAATTAAACACAAATGTGCCAAATGTATAGGCAAGCAGATGCTATCATCTCACAAGCTATCATTATAAATGTGAAGTCAAATATGTTTTCACACAAAAAATGATGGAGCCTTGTTGCTCCGAAACGCGTTGAATAAAGCGAACACTTTCATTGAATTACCTATTTTTGGATTTTATATCTTTTAAGCGGCGCAAAGAAGAATCTACCCTTTCATCCCATTTTTTTCACTTTGGTTGGTCACGAGGAGACTGGTGGATCTGCACCAGCTTACATTTCTATGAGCCTGTGTAAGGGCTCAATCTGGTGAGTAAATTTGAATAGGATTTATCTCCTTATACCCAGATAAGACCCTATTGCGCCTTTATTTTCTTCCAGTTTTTTACCAATTCTTTGAGTTGGCATACTGTATATTGGACTGCACTCGGATGCGTGCTCATCATCCTATAAATACTACCAATCGCACCACGCAATTGATGCAATTTTGAACCTTAACATCAATGGTTCTGTTGTTGGATAGGCTTTGGATAGGCTAATAGATTATGGGATGTTTTTATTTGGAAGGTAGTCTTATATTTGCACCCAAATAACCTTTAATGATTTCATTGTAAATGAAAATTTGCTTATGAATGTTAAGCTTTTGTAAGCCATCATACTTACTATTCATGGTTGGTTTCAAAATGTTTTGTGCCTCTCTACAGCCCAGCGATGATTTGTGTGATCCCTCCAGTAACATCAGCAACAACGGTCTTTAGAATAGAAGGATCAAAAATACATTTTTATTTTATAAACATGATGAGCCCGATTCATCAAAGCTTTCAGGTCAAAATTCTGGTTTAAAAAGCTTTACAAAATCACAAAATGCTGTCCTATTTCAAGTCTGTGCTAAAATGTGGCGACCTTTGGTGGTCTCAATCTATTTTCACACAGCTCTGTTAAAGTGGGTGAAGCTGGAGCAGGACAGGGCATGCCAACTACTGCTTGTAAAATTTATCACGAGTGGTGGTATTCCTTCTGCCACAAATCTTACATGGGGTAAATTTGTAGTGAGGAACACACGGAGGCGCGTGCCACTTTTCAGATGCTTCAAATTCATTTATGCTCCTCCTAATGAGTCAGAAACATCTGACTCCAATGTATTTCCTCTACAAGACTGGCGTGAAAAACACTGGTCTTCATGAATCATGGCAAAATTAGTTTACAGATGGAGTTTTCTTAAAATATAGCAATGTTTTAAATTTTTTTCTAAATTTCCCTGTGTCTAAATATTGAATTAATACTTAGTCTATTAATGATTAAACATCTTCATATAAATGTCACATAAAGGAGACTGTATGATGCTAAAGAGATGCTCCGTGGCTGTATACTACAGAGCTATAGTGTATAATGATCATGTATGTAACTATAACACGACTATAGAGCAAAAACATGTAAAATAGTTGATGTGCGCACCCAAATAGTTTTTTTTTACTGATATGCAACACAGTTTTCCAAAATTCCATTTGTAATAAAAAAGAAAATGATGACACTAGTATGTATGACATTACATGTTTCTACAGCAATGACCACATTCAAGTCAGAAACTTTCCATACTCAAGCCCCAGTAGTAAACACAAAACTCCAGATACTGCTGTGTGTTGAACTTTCTGTTAGAGACCTGATCATTTTAGCTCGGCATTACTTTAGTATAGTGAAACATAGTACCAGTATGAAGAAACTGAACACTTAAAGGCACTTGGAGAAGCTTCAAATAGTATTTATTGCCAGTATTACAAATCCATTGGTTACCCCGTGGTAATTACAGTAATGCACTAACGTTTCGGAAGAGGACCCTTTATCAGACGTATAGGCTAAGTTCAATGGGTATAGGTCAAAAAGGTCCAAACTGCGGTGTGGGATTCCTCTAAACAAGGGCAACCAGGATCCAGCTGTTAAGCTGTATCAAGGCCTGCGGTGTATGTTGCACACCACCGGCCTTGATACAGCTGGATCTTGGTTGTCTCTTTTCAGGGGAATCCCACTCCGCAGTTTGGAATTTTTTGACCTATACTCATTGAACATAGCCTATAAATCTGTTGAATGGTCCTCTTCCGAAATTATAACGTAATAATGTATTTACTGCAATGTAACCAATGGATATGAAATATTGACAATAAATCCTATTTAAGGCAGTTCATTCACTCTGTCTACTATTGGTCTACAGAAGCTCAGTGGTTGGTTCCAGAGGAACTAGCATCCTTCTCAAGCTAACTCTATTTCACTGGGTGTGCCATATACCTGTTTGATTACTACAGTACTAGCCAACTCTTTTTTATTGGCAGAGTGTTTACAGCACAACCTGCAGAATACATCCCTGGTTGGAGCAGCATAGGAAGTTATTGTGTACATCTAGAGACCAGTGTTGGGCTGTGGTTACATGAACTATTTTTGCAAATGAAAATGTGGTGGACATCCATTTCTTTGAAAAAATGAAATCAATACAACTTGAAAAACTTACCAGAATGTTGGCAATCTGTGTAAGATAATGGTTCTATATTGATAAGAAGAAGATTTCAGAGATTGAAATATATCCATTTAGCGTACATATGTAAGTGCAATTATTCTATTTTTAAATTATTAAACCTAATTATTAAATTATAGTTTTTGTGAATATACTTACCAGCACACTGCATTCAAGATCTTGGACATCTTGTGTAAGAGGAACATCATTCTAAAATTATATTAAAAATACACCCTATGTTATCAGATTGCTTTTAATAATTCCTGACATTTTGGTGAAAAATTAAGACTTTTGACTTACTATCAGGTCACCGATGAGGGGAATGTCGTCCTAAAAAATAATAGTGGATAAAATAACTCCAGTTATGAATTTATATAATGAGATTTGGAATAATAAATTACCATTTACCTTTTATATCACTTATTATCACTTATACTAAATTACTTTTTTTTTTAAATAAACAGTGTAACATTTACAAAGATTGCTTCTTACCAAGATCTTCACGACATTTTCAATGATGTTTTGCTATAGGGAAGCAAAAAAATATTGTATGTTTTATTTTATGTACATTCAACACCAAAAAAAGAAAATCAAGAGAATTACTATATTAAGCATTGGTTGACAAAGTTACAGGAAAATATCCATATAAAAGACTCAAAGAAAATAATTCTTACCAGGAAATTGAACATGACAAGGGAAACTTCATTAGCTAGTTGTGCAGCATTTTGAGTATTGATTATCTGTAAAAAGAAATCAAAATTATGTTTGCACGAGATTATTAAATATCACCTTCTTTTCAAAATCTGGTGGTTCTCTGGTAAAAAAAAAAGCAGTCAGATTCATTGTGTAATGTAGACATTAAAAGTATCCGCTTCAAATACGCACAAGTGAATTGAGCAGCTATTCATAGTGAACCTATTCATGAAGAAGGTTTCAAAATATAAGGCATCTTCCACAACTTAAAAAAAAAAATAGGTGCATGGGTGGAAAACCCAACAACATTTTTGGGAAAAATGCAACAGGGGGTTAATTTGTGCCACATTCAAAAATATGCTGTGCGCTGAAAACTTCATATTTTCACACACCATTGCAATTATTAATTCTGGTCTCAATGTTTTCATTTTCATTTTCTCTCTCTTTTTTTTTTCTTTATTAAATTTAGACAAAGAATATATCAGCTTCCGGCTGAAATTCTTTTTTGCTATGGCCCCAAAACAGCTTCATATAAATACCAGGATGAAAGGAGTTAAAATCAAAAGCCCTATAGTCCCGAAAACTTGCAGAAAGTATATATATATATATATATATATATATATATATATTTATATATATATATATATATGAGTATATATGTGTATATATATATATATATATATATATATATATATATATATATATATATTTTCTGCAAGCTTTCGGGATTTTTATTTTTGACTCCATTCAACCTGGTACAGTATCTATTTATTTATCTATCTATCTGTCTATCTATCTATCTATCTATCTATCTATCTATCTATCTATCTATCTATCTATCTATCTATCTATCTATCTTCTATGTATCTATCTATCTATCTATCTATGTGTACATATACATATATACTGTATATTCCAGGTTATTCCAAGTTACAATATTGTATATAAATACCATATTGTAACGTGGAATTACTTTGTGCAACTCAGTGTGTGTAAAATTAATATGGTCAGATGTGGCCAGCAGAAGAAAAATGTGTAAAGTGAGTTAGAACCAATCAGCATCTCCACATGATAGACCCAATTACTTATTATATTAACTGGCGTAGAAAACAAAGACGTTATCATAAGGGTCTGCTCTCAGCCACCAGAGCCTAGGTGTGACTTATACCCCAATAAGGTATGTCTCTGTTTCAAAGATTTCATTTTAACAGTAATATTTATTTTGTTGATTGTGTGACTTCATAGGGCAGCTAGTTGGAATCACATAATAATTTACTTTTTTGGGGTTATATTTTATTCTTTTGTGCTGTTTTTAGAATACTATTGCAAAAAAATGCAGCCGTCTAGATGTCATTCAATCAGATGTGTTTAGGATTTTCCAGCAAAATTACTTGACTTAGTGTCATTTTAGCGTCATGGCAGGTCTCTTGGGTTAATACTGTGTAAACACTTCTATCATCAAGTTTTTCCATTTGTACACCTTTTATTTACTCTTACTATTTGGATTATAGCAATATAATACGTTGTGAGCAATCAGTGACATATTTTGGCTGTCTCCTCGGCATTACTATCTGAGCAAATATTAACAAATGATAGAAAAATAATATCATCTTACCACTGAAAAGCCCAGAAGGTTGTCTATAGTGCAGCCAACTTCTTGCTAAGTTATATAAATGGAAAAATATTACAATCCTCATACAAATGTCATTAAATATAATTTCAGTATAGTACATTGGCTTTTGTACAACATTAGTCTCCAAGTTTTGTATTCTAGTATGGGTTTTTTAAGTAAACTGTGAAATATAACAATATGTGTTAAATTATGTAAAGTTAACATGCATGTTATGTATGTTAGTTGTTTGCTTTTTCAAATTCAATGTTAATGTGGTTTTCTGGGATTCTATATCGATGGTATAATCTTATGATAGCCCATCAATATGAATGATAGGAATAAACACAGTGCTGAACACATAGCATTACAGTGTCAAATACTGCAGTGACATTTTGCTTTGCTGATCTTAGAGTTCCCACTTCTGAGGCTCCTCAGATCTACAAAGTGAACTGTCACTGCAGTCAGGACATAGTGACAGTGCACACCACAGTCCATTCAAATGAACAGGACTGAGTTACAGTGCCGGACACAGTCACATGTTTGTGCTACATTAAAGGGTCAATGCACCACTACTTCTTTATTCTTTTGTATAAAATGTTAACATGCATATTTAAGTTGCTTTACTCATATTGTAGTTACTAAATCACCTATGATGTTCTTTTAGCATAATACTTGTGATTATGAAATTCTCATATAATAATGTACCCTTCAATAAAAACTCAATGGTAAGAATCAGAAAATATTTGTACTATCAGGTTGATAAATGTGGTCACTGAAGACTAGTATACAGTTATTTGGTTTTCATCTAGCTTTTGTGACAGTTGGTATAAACGTATAACCAGGATGGAACTAAAAGGTTATAGTGTTTAGATTTGGTGTGGGCAAGCAATTGGTGCAACCTGTTCAACCGTACAAAGGTCCAAGAAGTAAGGGGGCCCACTTCTACCTCCAAAGCAGATGGTATTGGCATTATGATGAGTTGTTGGACTGCCAGGGTCTTATACATTGTTCTTGGACAGGGGCATTCTTCTGTATATGTACACCCCTGGTTAGGTAATAAATGCTATTTCGGCATGAACCCCAGCTAGTTTTTATTTTGCTGCAGATGCTCAAAACCTTATGTGGCAGAGGAAGTTTTGGGTTCCCTCAGGCACCAGGACCTGCATACAGATTAACGTCTGCCTCTACCTATTACTGATTTTACAGATAAAAAAATTCTTACCAGGACTTTGTCTACTTGTTGCAGGAAGGAAAGAAAGTAATCAACATTTTGATCTCTCTAAAAAAGAATAAATAAAAATAAAGCATTAAAACATTTCTTATAAGTCAAAGCAAAAAACGAGTAATAAAAATTACTAATTTACTAAAAAGTAATTAGGGGTATATATACCATTTATTCAGCTTGTTCTAAATAAATTATCACATTGAGGGAGGGTTAGTGTTATAAATTAGTACTAAGCGTTGTAACCAGATATAAGTCTGGTTGAAGACCCAATTAATTAAGGTGATTTCATCATAATTCTGTCATAGAACAATTTGAAATGTCACAATCTTTGCACAAGTTGATGTTGGGCAAACATTTTGCAACTTTTGAAGTTTTTACACAAGTACTTGCCAAATTTTTCAAAATATATGCCACAAAAGTGGCATAAATTACGCAAGAAAGGTGCATCTGCCCCGCCTGAAGTACAGTTTATTGTGAAGATGCACTGCAGTTGTAAGATACTCCAAATTTAATAAGAGGATCATGGAATGTTTAGCTAGAATCCTACATCAGACAAGAATGTGACAATTTTCCTCTCCCAAAATTCCACTAATTGTGCTCCTCACTTCCCAGACTGTTGTAAAAAAAAACAGGGGATACTACATAATGGTAGACATCGCCCTGACACAACTTTTTCAAGTTGTGTTGCTGTCGTCAATTCTTAGATTAGTTAATTTTTTTTAAATGTAACAGATTTTTTTTCAACTTAAGATATGTGACCTATGTTCTTTTATTCTGTGAATAAAATATGGCTATAAGAGATTTCCAAATCATTGCATTCTTGTTTTCTTTACATTTTACAGTGTCTCAACTTTTTTGGAATTGGGTTTGTTTATTATGCTTATAAAGTAATTACAATAGAGACCATAGTAATGATCTGCACACTGGAGAGAGTGTGGATTGGATGTCCTAAGAGAGGGACATAGCAACAGCAATATGAAACGAGTTGCAATACACACCTACCATCTATTACTACTTTTTTACTCATTTTGTAACAGTGTGAACAAAGGTTAAGTAAGACAGATACTTTCCACCATTATTTTATCTCTGATAGGCCGGGATCACATGTGCGAAAAATACATCCAAGTCTCGCATGGAGTGGAGAGTGCGGCCGCATAGCAAAAAATGGAGCTGCATGCTCCGCTCTAGAGAGACGGCGGCAATGCTGGGTATTACCATGCGAGACTCGGACGTATTTCTCGCATGTGTGATCCCAGCCATACAGCCATTGATTCATTGTTTTTCAGTGAAATGTAATACAAATTCAACTATAATTGTATCATTTTAAAGATTGAAGTGATTTTCTTTTTTTATACACTTTAATCACATACATCATTTGTTAGAATTACTTTTTGATTAGTCTGCATTTTTAAAGTTTAACTGTCCTTTTTGGTGAACTTTTCTGTCTGTGCTTCTGCCTTTGTTTCCTGTAACTGGTTCATGTTCCTCTACCCTATCCTCTCCATAGACTCTTTTAGGCAGCAACTATCAACTCTGGACAGATTTTACCCATGAGTTGAGAGTAAAATATCAGTCCAAGAAAAGAAAGTGGCTTTTTTTTCTAATAGTCTACAAAGTGTTAAGAAGTTTCTGATCTTCACTTCTACTATCGATTTATTTAAAAAAAAATTAAACAACTGGTATATGTGTAGAAACAATCTGTCCAAACCAAAAGAGAATAATATCCATAAACACTGTAACCAAAGGAAATCTTTACCTTTGCTACATTGTAGTTACATAGGAGAGTTCCTAAATTCTTCAGCAGTGCAGGAGCATCTTTCTGAAATTGTTTTAATAAAAGAGAGGTTAATGTATGAGATTAAGTATTTCAAAGTATATTTTGCTTAAGAATAATGCCTATAATAATTGAAATTTCAAAACTTTAACTGTGTTGATGTCTACAAACAACAATTCCCGCACAGAGCTTTGAAGCATCCATGACTTGGTAAATTCCACAAAATGACATTTTTGTTAGGTTAGGATCCCACCTGGTTTGGACTGTAAACATTAAAGGTACAGTCCTTATGTAATTAATATTTATTATCTTTTTTTTAATATTGGCTAACAATGCAGATTTAGATTTGATGGATGAATTCAAACGATCCCATAACAGTTTGCAGAATAAAATCAGTTCATTCTTGACTTGTGCAATTCCACAAAATCATTCAAAAACAGAAAAAAATCAAATGGCATATGTGTTCCCCATACAAAGCACAATCTATCTGCGCTGTTTGACACTCCAACTTTATGAGCGTCACTGATTAATCCACAGGAGTGGGTCAGCAGACTATTCTTGAGCACCACAGCCTATTTGACACTCAGTCTCTGCCAGTTATAGTCTTATACGGACTTTAGTGTACTATTATTTGTTTCCTGCTTCTGATAACTGACCCAGAGTGTTTTTGCTGCCTCTGTCTGACTGTTGGATTGATATCTGTGTCTGATCCCGGACTGATTTTACCCTGCTACTGCACTGATTTCATCTTCCTTGTTCTGATCATAGGTGATATGCGATAAGCAATATTCGAATCATGCCAGAAGTACACTGAGGGTGGGTATGAATGTCAATTAGAGATGAGCGAACCCGAACTTAATGTTTGGGGTACATATCTGACAAGTAATGTCCGGTGCTAAATTCTGAACATGAATTTCCCCTGGAAGTCCATGTTAATGTTCAGCATTCTGAGGGAAGTCCGGGGGCGAGATAGAGATTTTTTTCCAGATCCAAAGTTCGTGTCTCCTTTATTTTCAATGGGGTTCGGGTTCTGGTTCAGGTTTGGGTACAGATCTGAGTACCAGAACCTGAACCTGCACAGGTAAACTCATCACTAGTGTCAATGCACTTAGAAGAAGCACTCCAGGTACAGTGACGCCCCACCCAGTTCACTTCCAGCCTGATTTGCGTATGTCTACTGCAAGTCGTTGCCAGTTATAGGTGTATACTGTCTCTAGCAAGGTACTACCTGGTTTCTGATTCTGATAACTGACCCAGAGTGTTTTCGCTTCCCCTGTCTGACTCTTGGATGGTTACCTGTGGCTAATTCTGGATTGATTTAACCCTACTTCTTCATTGATTCCATCCTCCTGGTTTTCTGGTTTTAGTCTGTTGTTTGTGGAAGTCATATGAAAATCATGCAGGAAGTAGATTGGGGTTGGGTAAAGGATAAACTACTCCAAGTGAATTGACACATCCCCAGTGCACTTTCATCCTGATTCGCATATGTCTTCTACAGAAGGTTTCCCATGGTGGGCATATTGGGCATATACATAAAATCAATAGTTATTAATGGACAAGCACCAATTCAGCCAATACACTATTTCTATATTTTATAATATACTTACAGTTTCTTTTTAAACTGTTCATTTATTACTGCATTTTATGGGAGAATGAGAGATTCCTTTGCATAAATATTCTCTTTGCACGATTAATAGCATAACTATTCTGAATAGCTGCAGGAGTATTGAACATCATCCCAATGCCCAATAGCAGAATAGCTCCCATTTTCACCAATTTGTGTTTTTATGCTTTTTTTTATTATTTAGATAAGCTTTTATAATTATGTAAAACATACCTTCAACAGCTGTATAAGACAGTCTAGTTTAGGGACTGGTTTTGGAGCAGGCTGTGGTTGTTTAGGAACAGGCTGGGGTATTTTTGGAGCAGGCTGTGGTTGTTTAGGAACAGGCTGGGGTATTTTTGGAGCAGGCTGTGGTTGTTTAGGAACAGGCTGGGGTATTTTTGGAACAGGCTTTGGTTGAGTTTCTGGAACTTTTGGCTCAGGCTTTACTACATGTTTTGGCACTGGTGCAGCTGGTTTATCTACAAAAAGACATAGCAAAAATATGAAACATGTATTGTTATTTTTATGATTAGCTGCATTTATGTTACTAACCTTTTTTGTCAACTGGTAGAGTAAAGCAGCAGCTTAAAGACAACAAGAGAAAGGCAATAGTGATCTTCATGGTGGTATTTTTCTTGGTTGTAAGCCTTGAATACCAGAACCAAACAAGAACTGTGTGAATCATAGCTTGACAGCGCCTTGCTTTATACTGGAACAAGGTGAAAAGGACACGTTGATGGAGCCAAAATCTCTATCAATTTCTTATCAGTAAAATGTGTCTGGCTTTTGAAATGTGACAATAAATATTTCATCTAATTTTTCTTTTCCAGTAGGCTGCTGATAAAAAACTATTTTTTGCTGTGCAAAGGTTATACAATGTGTCCTTTCATATAATTTAAAGCAGAAATAAGAATATCATGTTAAGGCCCCTGTACACATTTGACGAATGGTCTCCCTAACTGCCAAAAAGGAACTGGTTTGGCTCACAGTCTAATGTTAATGATAGTCCCCTGATAGATGATAGGGGTCTGAAGAATCCGGCATGTGTGATTTCGGAATGCTTTTTCTTTTTTCCCTAAGACATAAGCCGCCATTGGAGATGCCTAGCAGTGGCTCTTATGGAGAACACAAAAGTACTTTTTGAGCTGAGCGCTTCTGATAATAGAAGAGTCGGAGGAGATAGCTGTGTGTATACGAACTGCTAAAATATTGTTGGGCTGACAGCTGTTATGACCTGGTGGTTAGGAGCACCCGGCACGACCTGATAGTTAAACTGACACGAGACAAGCTCTTGGATGTGGGAGCTCTGCTGACCGCAACCCCTAATCCTATCACACACACTAGAAATAGCCGTGGAGCATTCCTGACTCTCCCTAGACGCCTCTTCACAGCCTAAGAGCTAGCTAGCCCTAGAGATAGAAAATAAAGCCTACCTTGCCTCAGAGAAATTCCCCAAAGGTAAAGGAAGCCCCCCACATATATTGACTGTGAGTTAAGATGAAGTCACAAACATAGAAATGAAACAGATTTCAGCAAAGGGAGGCCAGACTTACTAAACAGACAGAGGATAGGAAAGGTATCTTTGCGGTCAGCACAAAAAACTACAAAAGACCACGCAGAGTGTGCAAAAAGACCTCCGCACCGACTAACGGTGCGGAGATGCCACTCTGCATCCCATAGCTTCCAGCTAGCAAGACAAAATCATGATATCCAGCTGGACAAGGAAACAATGAACAAATAATAACTAGCAGGAACTTAGCTTCTGCTGGAATAGACAGGTCATCAGAAAGATCCAAGAGCGAACTGAACAAATGCAGGAACATTGACAGCTGGCATGGAGTAACGATCTGAGTGGAGTTAAATAGAGCAGCCAACCACAGGATAACCCACGTCACCTGTGTAAGGAACCTCAGAAGCAGCAGCTCCACTCACAGCCACCAGAGGGAGTCCATAGACAGAACTCGCCGAAGTACCATTCACGACCACAGGAGGGAGTTCGACAACAGAATTCACAACAGACAGCTATCTAAAGAGCATGTCTTTTCATTCTGCATATTTTGCATAAAACCTTACACAACTTCACAAATATATGTAATTACCGTAATCATTTTGTGTTGCGTAACAGATGCCCCATAGATATCTCACTTTCATAACTCAATTTACAATTTTTCAGACTTCTTTTCCAATAATTTTTATTGAATCTTTTATAATTAACAAGGGGGAGAGTGGTAAGGGAAAAGGGGTAAGTAGGGAGGGAATGGAGGGGTTTGTTTATTAACAGAGAGGGTGAGAGGGGAGAGGGAAAGGGGGACGTTAGGAAACAGCATAGGGAGAATTTAGTTTGTTGCAAAATATCAAATAGGGGGAAATTACACTGAAATATAAGCGAAAAAAACAAAGTAACAGTACAACTATATCAACTAAACAAATTATAAGGTAGGATTTGTTAAACACAATATTACCACATATATAAGAAAGAGACAAGCAATATCTAGGTGGATTCGGTGATGAGACAGAAATCTAAGGGAAAATTGAGGTCCAATAATCCCATTTTTTAAGATATTTATGATGGAAAATGTTAGCTAAAGTCTATCTAAGTTCTAAAGAACTATGCAAAGAGGTTTTCTCAATGATATCGCACAACTTAGGAGGTAGGGCATTTTTCCATGAAAAAGCAATGGAATTTTTGACTACAAGAAAATATGAATCAAGAGTTGTCTATGAGCAGATTTGAAGCTCTCCATCTCGATTGAAAGGAGGGCCATCTGTGGAGTGATCATAATTTTTTTTATTGAATAGTTCTGTGATCAGTGAGAAAAGCCGCTACCATAAAGTCCTTACTTTAGGACAATTCCAAAAGATATGCAATAAAGAGTCTTGTTGACCACAATTTCTCCAACATAAAGGAGAACAATTGTTCCTAAAATGAGCTAACCTAACAGGAGTGAAGTACCATCTGGCTGAAGTTTAAAAAGGATTTATGAAGTAGCATGGAAATATTGGAGGAATATGAATAATCCAATGTATTTTCCCACTGTTCTGGGGTGAACGACCTGACCAAGTTTGTTTCCCATTTGAGCATATAGGATGTTTTAGTAAAGGAGGAGTCATTATTGAAGATATTATAAACGTAATGTTTACTCCAAAAGATTTTATGATCAACTTTATTAATGAGATTGCATGCTACTTCAGACAGTGGGGCTTTACTAGATTGAACAGATTCGATATGGTCTTTTAGTAACAGATAATGTAAAAAATCCGTCATAGAGAGGTTATGTCTCATTTTTAAATCTTTAAAAGGAACAAAATCTATCCCATTGTGTACATCTTGGATCTTCATGATTCCAGCTAAGGACCAGGAAGGGGGCAGCTTGTGGTTGAAAATAGCATGAACTGACAAGAGGGTGAGGTTTTTGGCCATTTTTTTTCCACTTCATTAGTAGCTGTAGCTAGTTTCTTTCAGGCTAAGATGATGGCTGGAAAAATTGCGTGTTTTGGTTCCTGTACCTTAGGATTAAGAAGATGTTATAATAGAAGATCTCTGATGGGGTAGTATTTGTTATGCGCCAATGCATGGTCCAGCCATACAGGAATGGATTTCTGTGTGAACTAGCAATTACTTTGTTTAATTAAATTTGCCAGGTAGTATGCAGAAAGGTTAGGAAGACCCAAACCTCCATGTAGCTTATTGTTAAATAGAATATTTGTTGCTACTCTAGCTTTTTTATGGTTCCAAATGAAATTGTTCAGTATCTTTTGAGTTTTTGTGATGTAGAATTGAGGTATGATCACTGGGAGGATCCTAAAAATGTTAAAGATTTTAGGGAAGATAAATTATTTGACTACCATAACTTGTCCCACCCAAGGCAGTTCAGAGCTACCAAAGGTGGAAAGATCATTGGAGATTGTTCTAGTAATGTTATCCATATTTATTGGCAGGCTCGGACTGGCCCACCGGAAAACCGGAGGATTCTCTGGTGGGCCCAGGCACTGACACCTGCTGGCATACTGGCCTAGGGCCCCCATTGCTTCAAGGGCCTTCTCTGCTCCATGGGCCCCTAGGCAGTGGATATGGGGCCCCTGAGTCAAGGGGGCCCACCCTGTGCCAGCCTAGCAGCAGCTGGAGGCAGGATCCTGTCCGCACTGCTAAAGCAAAATTAATATTCACGCTTCCTCACGTCCCTATGGGCATGGAGAGGTGTGAATACCATTTCTCTTTAATAGCGGGCAGTGTTAGCCACAGGCTGGAGCTAAAACTACCCGCATGTAAAGCCCTACCACCGCACCACACACACGCACACACAAAGCACTGCACCACATACACACACATGCAGGCACACAGCGCAGCACATCCTGGTGTCCTGCTTTCTGTCTGAGACAGCCCAGCTGGATGACGTAATTTTCAGTGCGCTGTCTCAGACAGAAATCTGCTGGCGAGGAAGAGGCTGCAGATGTGCTGCTAGGATGTGCTGCTGCTGCGGGGAGGTGATCTGTGCTGTGTGGCTGTGTGCCTGAGTGTGTGTATGTGGTGCAGTGTTCTGTGTGTGAGTGTGAGAGAGTGGTGTGGTGCTTTTTGTGTGTGTGAGAGAGAGGGGTGGTGGGGAAGGACAATGATATTGGTGGAGGGAGGCAATGATGCCGGTGATGGGCAATGATGGCGGTGGGGGGAGACTGATGGAGGTGATGGGCAATGATGGAGGTGATAGGCAATGATGGTGGGGGAGGCAATGATGGCGGTGATAGGCAATGCAGGTGGGGGGAGGCAATGATGGAGGTGATAGACAATGATGGTGGGGGAGGCAATGATGAAGGGGATGAGCAATGATGGTGGGGGAGGCAATGATGGAGGTGATAAGGCAATGATGGCGGTGGGGTGAGGCAATGATGGAGGTGATGGGCAATGATGATGGTGGGGGAGGCAATGATGGAGGTGATGAAATCAGCAATGATGGTGGTGGGAGGAGGCAATGATGGAGGTGATGAAATGGACAATGATGGTGGTGGGGGATGAGGCAATGATGGAGGTGGTGATGAGGACAATTATGGGGTGGAGAGGGGCTGCATTATACTTTTTGAGGGAGTTACATTATATTTTGTGGGGGACTGCATTATTCTCAGGGGACTACATTATATTTTGGGGGGCTACATCATACTATATGAGGGGGCTACAGTATACTCTATGGGGGGGCTGCATTTTATTCTGTGGTGGGTCTGCATTATTCTCTCAGGACTACATTATATTCTGGGGGCTACATATTACTATAAGAGGTTGCTACAGTATATTCTATGGGGGGCTGCATTATATTCTGTGGTGGGGCTGCATTATTCTCTCAGGGGTCTACATTATATTCTGGGGGGCTACATCATACTATATGAGGGGCAGCATTATGCCCTATGAGGGGGCTACAGTATACTCTTTGGTGTGGATGCATTATATTCTGTGGTGGGCTGCATTATACTTTATGAGGGGGGCTGCATTATACACTATTATATCCAATGGTGGGGACTGCATTATACCTGAGGGGGTTACATTATATTTTGTGGGGTGCTGCATTATATTCTATGAGTGGGGGCCGTATTATATTTTGTGAGGTGGGTTACATTATTTTATGAGGGGGCTACATTATATTCTATGAGGGAAGCTACATTATATTCTATGAGGGGGCACCATTATATTCAATTAGGGGGCTACCCCTCTATGATTCTACCCCAACCCTGCTACATAATTAAGACGTGTACTACCTTATATTATACCCTGATATTAGCGTGTTTTACAACACAATTGGTGGTCTTGTATTTATTTATATGTAGCTACATAGTGGGCCCCAAGAATGATTTTCTCTGGTAGGCCCAAGATGCTCCAGTCCAACGCTGTTTATTGGGATGATAGATTTAAGATTTTTTAAAAGGGTAATACCCAAATATGTTAGAGTCTTTTTGGTAAAATTGAAGAATCTGAGATTTATTGGAATTAATTTTAAAATATGACACATACGAAAAGGCTTTCAGGGTGAATAACAATTCTTTGATGGAATCAGCAGGATCTGTTAAAGACTGATTTAGGTCATCGGCGAAGAGTCCAATTTTTAAATGACGGGTTGGAGTATGTATCTCCTTAATAGAGGGATTGTCCCTAATAGATTGAGCTAAATGTTCAATTGCCAAGGCTAACAGTTACGGGGACAAGGAGCAACCCTGTCTAGTGCCATGGAATATTTTATTGGAGTTCGAGAGGTGACTATTAGCGTAAATCTTAGCTAATTTTTCAGACTTCTGAATAGAAATTTCTGAGTGTTCTGTGCTAGCTTGATGCTCTTTTCTTCATGCCCAAATTATCTGTTGAAATGTCATCTTGAACTGCTGTGGTAAGCCTAAACAAAGCTTCTCTTGCCTGTTCTCTGTCAATAAATGGACACATCATTGTATGGCATAAATGTATAGTTCATCTAACCAGTGGAACCTACATTTATCACTAGAATGGGGTTCTTGATCCAAGCCACTGCCAGTAGTGAAGTTGTTATATATGGTCTATGGGAATTAATGTGAAATTGGTCCTCCCCTTTCTAACTTAAAAAAAAAGCTTCCATTCATCAGGAAAGGCTTTCTACAAGATTTTGGACAGAGTATGTGTAAATTTTTGCCATGTCACCCAGAAGAGAATTTCTAAAGCTAGACAATGATGTTGGATTAGCAGGCCTGGCTCACAATCTCTGTCTGATTCATCACAAAAGTGTTCAATGGGGTTTAAATCAGGTCTAAAAGCAGTATATTATAGTTCTTTTACACTTACAGTACCTCCCCCAACCATGCCTTTATGAACCTGACATTATGCACTAGAGTACAGTAATGCTGAAACTAGAAACTGCCTTCTCAAACTTTTCACACAAAATTGGAAGAATGCAATTCTCCAAAATGTCCTGCTTTGCTGAAGCATTAAGATTTATTTTAATTGGAACTAAGGGGCCTATGTCGACCCCTAAAAAAAACTCTCATCGCAGATCAGATTAGTAACAATTGCCAATCTCAAACCAGACTAATCTATCAGACAGCTAGGTAGAAAACTGTGAATCATCACTCCACAAAACATTTATATTCAATGCCTCCACTGTCCAGTAGTGACAGTAGCGTACCTACCAGGGGGGCAAAGGGAGCGATCATCCAGGGCTCGGTGCTTGGAAGGGGCCCACCCAGAGCTATGTTACTGTAACTGCGCACGCCGATACAGTTACCTTCTGCGGCAGAGCAGGAAGAATCGATCTCCCTGCTCTGTGCCCGCTATGGGGCCCCTGAGCAGGCCGGGGGGGCCCAGTACCCTGGCCGTCACTGCACTGATGAGGGAAGGAGCGCTGCGCTCCTTCTCCTATCATCCCCCGATGCTGACAGTTGGCGCGATGATGTCACCACCCGGTGCCCTCTGTCAGTAGAAGAGCGGGAGATCGGAGGACCACTGGAACAAGGAGGAAGAGAGGTGAGTATTTATTTATTGTTTTTTTATGGGGGCTACCTTATACTTTGGGTTCTGCCTATAGGGGGCTGCCTTAAACTTCAGGATCCGCCTATAGGGGGGCTGCCTTACACTTCAGGATCTGCCTTTAAGGGTGCTGCCTTAAACTTCAGGATCTGCCTATAGGGGGGCTTCCTTATACTTCCGGATCTGCCTATAGGGGGGTTGCCTTATAATTCAGGATTTGCCTATAGGGGGGATGCCTTATACTTCAGGATCTGCCTATAGGGGTGCTGCCTTATACTTCAGAATCTGCTTATGGGGGCTGCCTTATACTTCAGGATCCGCCTATAGGGGGGCTGCCTTATACTACAGAATCTGTCTATGGAGTGCTGCCTTATACTACAGGGTCTGCCTATGGGGTGCTGTCTTATACTACAGGGTCTACCTATGGGGTACTATCTTATACTACAGGGTCTGCCTATGGAAGTGCTGTCTTGTGCTATAGAGTCTGCCTATGGGTGCTGCCTTGCGCTATAGAGTAGGCCTATGGGGAGTGCATTATACTATATGAGTCCTATGGGGAATGCATTATACTATATGGAGGCTTATGGGGAATGCATTATACTATATGGAGACCTATGGGCAGTGCATTATACTATATTTAGGGTGATCTGGTGCGTTATACTATATGGAGGCTGTTAGGGCTAGCGGAATACACCAAATAATAATGGAATTGATTGCGTTCGCAGCCCGAGGTCCACCGTGCAGAGATGGTACCTGCTGCTATGAAATGGCGGATGGACACTTAGCTCGCACGTGGGTTAGACTTCACCCTGTGTGAAATGGGAGCGAGCTCTGTTGCTTCAGAGTCGCAGAATATGCTGCACCCTGTTAGCAGACACAAGTTGCAGCTACAAGACACTAGTGGGATCTATAAGAATCAGCTCCACTAATCTGGTGATTGAACTGGCTCTGACCCTCGGTGGCTTTTGAGCCCACGACTGAGGATGCCCCGAGTCAGATGCTCAGTTCAAGTGGGAATTCCCACCCTATACTGACAGTTGTCCAGAGAGCGCACAGATGGCACACGGTGCATAGCGACATGCACTGCAACGTGTGCTTAGTGAGCAGATAGCACTGTCAGGCGCTAGATAGCATGCATCCACCATTCGTGAGCAGTCAGCAACACTAGGAAGGGGGATGATTAATGAGCGACAGTCACACATCTGCACACACATGTTTTCAAGTATACACTAGCGCATGGCCGAGCGGCCATGCGAAACTTTTAAGGCAGCAGTGCTATGGGACCTTTCAGATGGTCCAATAGGAGCGGCAACAGAACCTGAGCATGTGACCCCCGACCTCCCATGGGCATGCTCAGTATGGGAAAAGCAGGACTTAGTCCCAGAAAGACCTGCTCGCTGCTGATCAGTGCTGGCTACAAAGGCAGAGCCTGGAAGGGCAGCAGTAACCAGTTGCACAGTATCAGCTTGAGCCAGACGCTGGGGCTGACGTCTCCATTGAGCTGGCCCCACTGCGGCTGGAGAAGAATGTGAGACCGCAGCGGAGATGGTTCGAGATTCCCCCTGTGCAGAGTCGGTAACTCAACAGCTAACAGGAGGCCATCTAGTGGGCCATCATACAGTGTGGAGATTACAGTGAAGGGGCCATCATACAGTGTTAGAGCCATCAAACAGTTTGGGGGCTACTAAGGGGTCAGTATACTGTGTAGATGGTACTATACAATGAGGGGGCATTATACTGTATAGTGGAGCTGTACAGGGGGAAGACTTGGTACATTATTAAAAGTAAAGTGGGCACTTCTTGTTATACTGAATCTCAGGTTACTGTGACTATCAAAGGGGCATACATGGCAATATTACTTTCTAGGGGGCAAAATGTGGGCACTGTTTTATAGGTCACTTGCACCCGGTAGGGTTGAGCGACCTTTACTTTTATAGGATCGGGTCGGGTTTCACGAAACCCGACTTTTTCAAAAGTCGGGTCGAGTGAAATCGGCCGATCCTATAAAAAAGTCGGGGTCGGGGTCGGCCGAAACCCGAAACCCAATGCAGTGCATTGGGTTTCCATGGTTCCCAGGGTCTGAAGGAGCGGAAACTCTCCTTCAGGCACTGCGATCCATATTTTAGTGTAAAATAAAGAATTAAAATAAAAAATATCGCAATACTTACCCTCTGACGCGCCCTGGTACTAACCGGGAACCTTCCTCCTTCGAATCAGCGCTTCCAGGACCTTGCGGTGACGTCGCGGTGACGTCGCGGCTTGTGATTGGTCACGCGGCCGCCCATGTGACCGCTCGCGCGACCAATCAGAAGCCGTGACGTCACCGCGACGTCACCGAAGGTCCTGCAAGCGCTGATTCTTAGGAAGGAAGGCTGCCGGAAAGAAGCAGGGCGCGTCCGATGGTGAGTACATTCCTATTAGGTATATACTCACCCTCGGACGCGCCCTGCTTCTTTCCGACAGCCTTCCTTCCTAAGAATCAGCGCTTGAAGGACCTTCGGTGATGTCACGGCTTCTGATTGGTCGCGCGAGCGGTCACATGGGCGGCCGCGCGACCAATCACAAGCCGCGACGTCACCGCAAGGTCCTGGAAGCGCTGATTCGAAGGAGGAAGGTTCCCGGTTAGTACCAGGGCGCGTCAGAGGGTAAGTATTGCGATATTTTTTATTTTAATTCTTTATTTTACACTTAAATCTGAATTCCGATACCAATTCCCGATATCTTAAACATATCGGGAATCGGTATCGGAATTCCGATTCCAGATTCAAAAGATCGCCGACTTCATGGCCGACCCCACACAGGGGTCGAGTCGGGTTTCATGAAACCCGACCTTGCCAAAAGTCGGCGACTTTTGAAAATTTTTGACCCGATTCGCTCAACCCTAGCACCCGGCATTACTATATTATATAGGGGTGCTTTAGAATTTAGAAGGCACAGAGAATCACACAGCAGGTGCAGTAATAGGGACACATACAGCAGCAGCGGCTCAGTATTGGGATATCAGAAGGATGAGGAGTTTGTGCAGGTTGGGAATAGATGGTGATGGCTGGAATTTGAGAAGTGAAATGTGTCTTTGTTGTATTCTCTGCAGCCGAGTCCTGGCTGAAAGAAGTTGTCATGTCGGTCTGTGCCAGATGGAAAAGATGGGAAAAATGAACAATTCCATCAGAGAACATCAGCGGAAAGTTATTATTTGTAACTGTGCTGTGATTTCTTATATGTTCTGTAGGACTGGTATCTACCACTGCTCATATGGCGGTAATATCCATGTTGGTAGTTATATAGAGATTATCTTCAGTAATAGCGGAGTCATCTGCTGAGGTTCTCCTCCACAATTAGGGCGCGCTACCGAATTGTAATGAAGGTTACCTGGTTAGGGGCCCACTGAGAAGCTTCGCCCCCCTGAACCAAAGCCCTAACTACACCTCTGAGTAGTGACATACCACTCCATCTAATTCTTGGCATTGTGCTTAGTGAGGTGAGGCTTGCATGCATCTGCTCAGTCATGGAAACCCATGTCATGAAGTACCCAGCATACAGTTTTGTGCTGATGTAAAGAAGAAGAACTTTGGAACTCTGCAGTTAGCATAAGGGAAAGGGGTCCTCCTGGCGGCAAGTTTAATGTGAAGTTGCAATCTTTCAAAACAAGTGACTTTGATAGGTCTGCAGGTAAACTGTAACTGTAACATGGCAGGTGATGATACCTAAATGTACTGCACAAACTTATAAAGAGATACAGAATATGCAAATTTCTTATGGAAAAATCCACATAGATTCCGTAGATGAAGATTGGAAAAAATATTTTGAGCTTTGAGGGCTGATTTAGTTGTGAAAATACACGCCGTGTAGTGCTTTATTTGCCTTGTAATATAATGCTATATCTATGAAAGATATCCTACCATGTTTTTGTTTTGTGCTATCATTAGTGATGAGTGAATATACTCATTACTCGAGATTTCCCGAGCACGCAAGGAGGTCCTCCGAGTATTTTTTAGTGCTTGGAGTTTTAGTTTTTCTTGCCGCAGCTAAATGATTTACATCTGATAGCCAGCAAAAGTACATGTGGGGGTTGCCTGGTTGCTAGGGAATCCCCACATGCACTTATGCTGGCTATCAAATGCAAATCATTCAGCTGCGGCAAGAAAAACTAAAATTCCGAGTACTAAAAAATACTCGGAGGACCCCCGAGCATGCTCGAGAAATCTCGAGTAACGAGTATATTCGCTCATCACTAGTTATCATAGAATGGTACTAGTTTTGAAATTGCAGTAATAATAATTAAGAATATGGACTCAATTTTTCCATAAACATTTTGACTTATGGATAATACAATGTAGAGCAGGGGTCCCCAACATGTAGCTCGGGAGCCACATGTTGCTCGCGGTCCCAGGAATTGTGGCTCGCGACTGCCTGCTTGGTGCATTAGCTTCAGGTCTAGCAAACAGGTATGAAGAGTACATCTCAAAATTGTGAATTTTTGAGTAGCCCAGCACAGAAGATCAGATCTGGATGCACATATACTGGTCCTAGGGGTTTAGAGATTTTTTAGGTATGGTATGCTGGAGGATGATACTACCTATTAGAGGAGGTTCTTGAAGCTGGATGCAACAGTGTGTTGGGAGTCCTTGATGGGATAATACTGAATTGGGGCATTGTGGGAAGCTCTGGATCTCAGTGTACTGCTTTGGAGTGTTTTCTGGGGAAAAGCTTCGGTTATCATTATACCCGCAATGGTGGCTTTGGTTGACACAACTTTGAGGGGGACAGAAGCAGAATGTTGCTCGTGACCACCTCTCAGGAGCTGAATGTGGTTCGCGACTCTCTCTCAGTGCTAAATGTGGCTCTCAAGGTCAAAAAGGTTGGGGACCGCTGATGTAGAGTATAGTCTATAGCAACAAAGCTCTCTAATGCTTACGGAATTATTATTTGATGTTACCCTATTAAGGTACAATTTCAAAGTAAAAAACAGCTAGTCGCTGTCCTTTTCACATATCATGCAAAACAACTCCTCATATGTTATACCTCCAGTTTCTTTGATCTGCTAATTTGACTTCAGAAGTGATTAAATTATGTGATATATTGTTGAAACATGTATATTTTTTAGATTTTCATCAGTTACCGGTAGATTATTTTTAACTCATATCCAAAAACTATTTCCAGATCAGAATAGCTGTAGAAGCACCTCATCTTGCAGAAGTAATTGGGAGTTGTGGTCATTTTTCAAGATATTATAATGATAAACAAATAGGATCAGAAATGTTAAATCATCCGAACATTTGGTCTTTTTTTTCATATTTTTCAACTTTATTTTTATGACCTGAAAAAATCCCTTTAAACATAACCTGCTTTGTAGCTTTTTATAGTTATAGTTTATTTTGTGATTTTTAATTAATGGGATCTGCAATCTTAACAGTAAAATATTTCTTATTTAAATATTTGATAGAGATTATTTTATTAATGCATTAGAAGGCATTGTTCCGGAAGTTATCTTCTACCTACGCAGTCTAGTTATCTTATTTCTTTCTGCAAAGGTTATTTTTTAATGGGGATACTAAATAAAAATAAAGAACTCCATTGCTTGAATAAGCTTGATGAACTTTGATTAACCCTTTACAATGATAGAGCTGAGTTTAAGATATAGTACTAATGTACATTGTGTTTGAGATCCATAACTTATAGATGGCAAATACAATCATCAGAATGAAGCCATGAATCAAATGTCCTTAATATTTCTGTAGTGTTTCAAAAATTGAAATCATCAGGACATGTTGCAGCATGAAAGCATTTCTTTAAAAAATAATTGAGAAAACTTTGTTGTTTGTAGCACTAAGTATACAACTTCCAATAAAAACAGCATTAGGGGTTTTTCTTAGACTCACATTTTTTTTTTAAATAGCAAAAATAGCATGCATTTCAAAAAAATTTAATACCATTTTTATTTTGTAACTTTGTATATGTGATATTTCTTTCATTTTCTAGAAAAACCTTCATACCTATTCCATACTGTGCTTTGCAAAAAATCTAACATGGAAAAACTGACTATTCCTTGATTTCTTACTGTAAAGTATAATTTGGTAGCAGGATTTTAGAAAATAATTAATGTACACCGCCAATGAAAAGGAAACCAAAAACTTGTTAAAGAGGTTCTTTCATCAGTTTGAGGACATTATGGAATAGTGGCTGTATGATAGTGGTTGAATGAAAAAAAAATTATTTTTTTATTTTTACTTTCCAATGACCATCTGGATGATCCAGAGTAGGCAAGGGAGAAGGTCATGTAGTCAACTGAGAGCAAAATAGAACTTGGTGTCAATTACACTCACCTGTGTATGGAGGAAGAAGGATGAGTACAACCCCAAGAACACAGTCCCAACCGTGAAGCGTGGTGGGAAAACATCATACTTTGGGGTGCATTTCTGCAAAGGGAACAGGACTACTCCAGCATTTGAAGGGAGGATGGATGAGGATCATGTATTGTGAGATTTTGGCAAACAACCTCCTTCCCTCAGTAAGAGCATTGAAGATTGGTTGAGGCTGGGTCTTCCAGCATGACAGTGACCCAAAACACACCACCAGGACAACTAAGGAGTGGCTCCATAAGAAACACTTCAAGGTCTGGAGTGGCCCAGTCTTCAGGCCTGAACCCAATAGAAAATTTTTGTAAGGAGCTGAAAATCAGCGTTGCCCAGTGACAACCCCAAAAGAAATATCTGACCTCTGCAAACAAAGGTTTTTGTACCAAATATGAAGTTCTGTTTTTCTATTGTATCAAATACTTATTTTATGCAATGAAATGCACATTAATTATTTCAAAATCATACAATATGTTTTTCTGGATTATTTTTTAAGATTCTGTCTTTCACCATTGAAGTGTACCTACAATAAAAATTACAGACCTCTCCATTCTGTATAGGTGGGGAAATGTGTAAAATCGGCAGTGGATCAAAAAATGTATATTCCCTAGTCTTTTGTTCATCATAAACTTTAAAACCCCAAAATGAAAATACCTTCCTTTAGTATAAGTTGATAACATAACATAAACAGTCCTTTTCTTCAGGCAGAATGAAATAACATAAATGTAGAAGCTCCACCAACCTTGGCATTACCAGCAGCAGCTCACACTTGTATTAAATGTGTTCACCAAGCAAGTAATTCTCTGATTGGCTCAAACACACCCCTCTTTGCACATCAGACTAATCAACAGATCTGCCTTTCTCCAGTCTCATCACACTTTACACTGCTGAGCTAAACAAGCTGCTTTTAATAGTTTTGTAAACACTGGACTGGATCAAGAGAACATCTTTTCCCAGCAAGGTTCTTTTTGTTGCTTCAAATACATTGACCCAAAATCGAATCACATTAAACCTGCTCAGTAGCCTAGTGTTATTATTACAACTTACATTGCAGAAAAATATATACCATCCTTCCTGTCTTTCTACCATGCGCAGAACATGTGTACCTATGTATGGCAACTACTGCATTCTCTCACCTGCTTATACATTAAGCACTGTGGATAGTGTTATGTAATTTGTAAACATATTGTTCAATTTCTGGCTGATATCAATATTTTCAGCAAGTTCTGTGGCACGAGTGAGATGTTTGTTCAGGCACCCATAAGTTCCCAGTGACAAACTTGCAGGGTGCCAATGAGTTGATATGGTTCATAGGAGATTGTGATTTTTACTATGCACAGTATGTATATATAATACAAGCGATATATTAAAAAAAAAAATTAAAAAGTAATTGTATTTGGTTTTGCCACATTTATAAAAATCCAATCTATGAAAATCACTGATCACCACACTTGGTCACTACACCTCCATGCAATAACGTAATATTTGATCATGGAATTATATAGTACATATGCCTAATATGGTACCGAGAAAACTATAGCTTGCCATGCAAAAAAACAAGCCCAAACAGAACTCCATCAACTTAAAACTAAAAGTTTCAAATAATGGCAACACAAACCAAAGTTCTGATTTTTTTTATATTAATCCCTTCATCCCCCAAGGTTGTTTTCACCTTCATGACCAGGCCAAATTTTAAAATTCTGACCAGTGTCACTTAATGTGGTAATGAGTCTGCTTCAATACTTCAACGGATGCTTTGACGTTTCAACGGATCCCACTGATTCTGGGACTTTTATCTCATGACATATTGTACTTAATTATAACATTTCTTTGATATGACCTGCATTTATGAAAAAATGGAAACGTGACGAAATTTTTTTAAATTTAGCAATTTTCAAACTTTTATTTTTTATGCCCTTAACCCTTGTCAGGCTGCATAATTTTACAACCTTAACAGGCTGCATAGGTACAATTGTACCTTCACATATACCTCCACTGTGGGAAGACTTTACTTGGTTTCAGAAACTAAAGTTCATTCAGCTACAAATGTTATGCTGATATCTATTGTTCAGTGTTGTTACTGGTCACTTATGTTGCTGTCAATTAAGTTAATTCAAACTGGGAGTGGCTTCTACTTGTCTTCCTGCCTCCCTCCTCTCATTAGCCATTTTGCTGTTCATCTCATTGCTGTGAGCACACATTTCTAGGCTTGTGAAGTCTTCAATTTCTTGGAAACGAAGGTAGGAAAGTCTCACAGCATCTAACAGCCAGTTATACCTTTATTCTCATTATGTGGGGACAGAACAGTCAAATTGTCTTTCAGCCTGGACTTGGCTTACATATATTTTGTATGAAACTTATCACTATAGGTATAATTTTTATACGAAAAATGGATAATAATTAGTATCTACATATTGTTTTACGATGTTTTATTTATATTCAGCACAAAATACGAAGCCAAAATTCATCTAGCAAGTCATCATGAGTGATAGTAATGCTGGATCTAGTTTCCGCCATAATCCAAGAAAACGTGTTTGCAGGTTAGTATAATTTTGTGAAAAGCCAATAATGTAGTATTTCGGAAAATTATTTATTTTACATTTTTTCATATTTACAGATTTACGTCTGACGAAATAATGCGAATGCTAGAAGAATCTGATTCTGAGCATGAGGATGAACCATATGTTCCATCTGATGATGAAAACTATGTACCACAAGTGGATGTTACTGAAGAAGATTCAGACATTGAACAAGAAATGGTCATAGAGCATGAAAATGAATACGAATCAGACGAAAGTGTTGAGGATGATTCTGTGCCTCAAAGTGCAGGCGACATTTGGACTACTAAGGATGAAACTCAATGGTGCAGTAATCCACTGCCAAATGCACAAACAAAATCTCGTAATGTCCTACGACAAAGAGGTGGCCCTGCAGCAATCAGCAACCTATATACAGCAAAAGAGCTATTCAAGTCCATCATGACTCCCGAGATGTGTGACATCATATTACGGGAAACGAATCGAAAGGCCAAGAGCGTTTGTGATGCTTACAACAACGAACTGGTACAACGTTTTCCTGATTCTTCCAAACGGCCACCACAAAAAACATTCAAGCAATTTACTGAAACTGAACTTCATGCATTTTTGGGCATACTGATTGCTGCTGGTGTGCACAGAGCCAACAAAGAGAATCTGGAGGAAATGTGGAATGTTGCTGCTCTGCCTCTTATACGTGCAGCCATGTCTCGTGACCGCTTCAAGATGATACTCAGATTTATCAGGTTTGACAACGAAAATACACGTGCAGAACGTGTGCAAACAGATAAAGCTGCACCAATACGGGACATCTGGACAATGCTGAACAGTAATCTGGAGAGAGCCTACAAGCCATATCATTGTATCACCGTCGACGAGCAATTATTTCCATTTAGAGGTCATACTAAATTTACCCAGTATATACCTTCAAAACCAGCTAAATATGGCATAAAGATTTTCTGGGCTTGTGACTCATCAAATGCCTACCCTTTACAAGGTCAGCTCTACACTGGGAAACCATCTGATGGTCCTCGACAAGTAAACATTGGAGAACGAACAGTATTGGACCTAGTGAGCTCGTATAAAGGCTCTGGAAGAAATGTCACCACCGATAACTTCTTTACAACCATGGAACTAGCTAAGGTATTGAACTCCTGGAACATGACACTAGTTGGTACAGTGAGAAAAAACAAAAGGTTCCTACCTAACAACATGCAGCCTGCCAAAGAAAGGCCTGTATACTCGACAAATTTTGCCTACAATCATGATGCAACAGTCTGTTCATATGTACCAAAAAAGAACAAATCAGTCGTGCTTCTATCATCTATGCACATGACGGGAGAAGTTGAAGAGACACTAGCAGCCAAGCCAGAGATAATAAAATACTACAACATAACAAAAGGTGGCGTTGATGTTATGGATAAAATGTTGGGAGAGTACACTGTGAAACGACGAACATCACGTTGGACTTTGGCATTTTTCTACAATATGATTGATGTCAGTGGGTTAGCATCCTACATCATCTACAGAGAACACAATCCAAGCTTCAGGGCAAAGGATCAACGAAGAAAGTTCCTGAAAGATCTCGCAAATCAGCTGTGTATGATTGCAATTGAAGATCGTAGTACAAACAAAATGATAATGAGAAACCATTTTCTTCGAGGTGCAGTAGAAATGGTGCTTGGACGATGCATTGTGGTAGCATCGCAGCCAGCAGCTGGCCCCAAAATACCTCATGGTAGTCGTGGACCCTCCCCTGTTGTTGGTAGTTGCTATGTCTGCAGAGACCTGAGGCGAAAACAGCGCAAGACTAGAAAGTCTTGTGTGGTTTGTGTGAAACCCATTTGCGATGAACACTCTGTAGCAAAGCCAACATGCATTACTTGCAAAGAAAATCAATAAAAAAAAGTTTCTTACATTTTCTTTTATAATGTAAATGAACAGTTTTTTACTTGTTTAAAATAGTTAAATAGCATTATCATTAAAAAAAAATTTATGCTTTTTCCCTTGCATTATCTTCATTCAAAATATATGAGGTACATTTGTACCTATGCAGCTTGTTATGGATGCAAAAAGATCTCGACCCCTTATCTCGGAAGCGGGTGGAGATATTTTATTGAAATTTGGCCAATATATTCTGGACCAAAAATGTAGAGATGTCACGAAATTTCAGCCCTCTACGTCTTTTAAAAAAAAAGTTATTGCAATTTTAAAACGGAATAGTTACAATTGTACCTATTCAGCCGGATAAGGGTTAAATCAGAGTTATTTCGCACAAAATAGTTAATAAATAACATTTCCCATGTTTCTACTTTACATCAGCACAATTGTAGCTGAGCTGCTGTGAAAGAGGTCACATGAGTTCATAATGAACTCTGGTGAACTTTCTCATGCAGTGGTGGTTCCGTAAGTGAGATCACTGGAGCTCATCAGCTGATGAACTTGTGTGACCTCTCTCACGGCAGCTCAGTGCTATAAACTGCAGGAGAGCGTTTACCTCTTGCGTCAATGTACAGCCAGCTATCTTTGAGAGCAGTCACATTAGTGACTGCTCTCAATGTCATCAAGATCATAGTGGAACATTATGGATTATTTTCTTTTTGGAGGACAAGTGAGGAATATTGTGGTTTATCATTTTATTTTTGTCGCGGGAGATGGCTTCAGTGGATAACGCATTCGGTGAGTATGGTTTAATTTAAATTCAATAAATGATTCTGTGTCATTGTATTAAATAACTTTATTCTGGGTGTGTGTGCTGTTTTTATATTACTATGTGATTAGTAATGGGAGCGTCTTATAGATGCCTCTCCATTACTAACCTGTGGGCTTGATGTCACCTGACAATACAAAAGTGACATTAACCCCCCCAACCTTTACCCCACTTGCCACTGCTACAGGGCAAGTGGGAAGAGCAAGGCTAAGCACCAGACTTGGCGCATCTTACAAATGCGCCTTTTCTGGGGTGGCTGAGAGATGATGTTTTTAGACTGGGAGGCTACCAATATCAATGGCCCCTTCCTTGGCTATTGCTATCAGCCCACAGCTGTGTGCCTAGTGTTTGCTAGTTGGATTTTATAGGGGAACCCTATATCAATTTTTTCCTGGGGTCCCCCTGTAAACTAGCCAGTAATGGCTAAGCAAACAGCTGTGAGCTGATATTAACAGCCTAGGAACCTTTATGGCTATTTACTCTGGAACACCCACTTGGACCATGGGGTACTCGGTACTGGTCTGGTTCTGTTCTCAAAGGGGTGGCAGTGACCCTGTCCATGGCCCTGGGCATCCAGTAAAATGGGAGTTAATGGAAATGGGAATAAAGTCTAATGTAGTACGTTCATGACGCCACCTGTGGTATTTGGCCAGGGGTGGCTGAGGCTGCTTAAAGGGGTTCTCTGGGGTGTAATGGTATTGCAGCAGAGTTAGTATAGCTCCCCACAGGTAGAGCTTGGTCCCCAGGGCTCCCGATGTAGTTGATAAGAGGGATGATTGACAGTGGGGTGCAAGACTGAGGGTGCAGGAAATAATTGCAGGACACAGGGATAGCAGTTTCCTTTACCTTTTACTGGTAGAATTCAGGTACCGTCCAGAGTACAGGTAACAGGTGATGGTGGGGTCTGGGCAGCCTGGAAACAGCTTGGGATCCACTTAGCCAGGTGGGTTCGGAGGCCTTCCCTCTGCACTGCATATCTGTTGTGAATTCTGCTTTTGGGCTCCCTCCAGTGGTTGTAGATGGTAATGCAGTTGTGCCTGGAGTGCAGGATTGGACAACTGTATCTGCTAATTGCAGAGCTGACTGGGGTATTTAGCTTTGCAGGACTCATTAGTCCCTGCCAGTTGTCAATGTTTTATTGCCAGTAATGGTTCTGTGCCTGGCCTCTCCTGCCTGCTGCCATTTCAGCTAAAGATAAGTGTCTGATTCTTTTTCTTAGGCTCACAGGCTGTGTGCCTATTTTTCAGTGCTGTTCTTAGTTTCTATTTTGTTCCAGCTTTGACTGTCCTGTAGTTTTCTCAGTAGGGTTGGATTCGCTGGAGTTACAGATATACTCTCCATACCTTTAGTTAGGTGGTGGAGTTTTTTTGTATTTTTCTGCTGTGGACATTTTGTAGATTTTGTGCTGACCGCTCAGTATCCTGTACTATACTTTCCTATCTAGGTAGAAGTGGCCTCCTTTGCTAAATCTGTTTTCTGCCTGCGTGTGTCTTTTCCTCTCCTACTCACCGTCATTATTTGTGGGGGCTGCCTATCCTTTGGGGGTTTACTCTGAGGCAAGTCAGTTTTCCTATTTTCCATCTTTAGGGGTATTTAGTTCTCCGGCTGTGTCGAGGTGTCTAGGTCTGGTTAGGTACACCCCACGGCTACTTCTAGTGTCTGTGATAAGTTCAGGGTTAGCGGTCTGTATAGTTACCACTACTCCAGCGAAGGTTTTTTCATGTTGTTCCAAGGCCGCCTGATCATAACACATATCTGACCCTTGCTGCCTGAAGCTCTGCATGAGCCCTCTCAGTGTCTGTATTCTCAACCTGTATGGCTGACAGCTTGAACCTTTCATGGGCACTGTCGTCTCTGGCAGCCCCAGACTCCTCACTTGCAGTGGTACCTGCAGGTGCTGGATGGGACAGGAAACTTGCAATCTCCTGCCCTCCGGGTTCAGTGGCTGGGTTTGCAATTCCCACACCACCACAGACCCCGGGGTCCGGTCTCTTGGCGCTTTCCTCTGGGGTGAGCCCACTCGCAGCTCCAGATCCCAGGCTCCTGTCCTTTGCCTCTTCTCCTCTCACTGTCCCTGCACACACTCCCCCCCAGACTCCCTAGCAGACTCCCCAACCCCTTCCCCAAACCAGAATTTTATAGGGAAGTTCCCCTGAAACCTGGTTTAGAGCTCCCCCTTCTGGTCTGGAGTCAGGAAAGTGTTGAATGTTAGTATTACCTGATTAAGGGATCCTTCCATGTTTCCATGCATGACATCACCTCCTCCGTGAGGAAGACAATACCATTGTGGCATTCAGACTCCTGGGGTGCCACAGCTTCTTCCCAGAATATTAACATCAGTCCTCCGAAGTAGACTTTCCCTCTGCTGGTTATGAAAATTACACAGGAACCCACACAATGTTTTTAATTTTTTTGCAAAAATTAACAGCTGCTGTTTGGTTACAGACTATGTAGGTTCATTCTGTTAACGCACCTACATAGACTGGTTACAGTGTGTGCATGCGTTCGTGTGCACAAATGCGTTTACTTACCTTCTTAGTAATGAGGGGGTCTGGCTGACACCTTTTCATTCTTAAACCTAGCTCTTGATGTCAATGACAGATGCTTACACCAAGCCCTAATTCCATTAACATGATGCTACTGCATCAGAATGAAAAAAAAATTGTTGAACCACTAAACTTTTTTAAATATCTTTATTTAGTCAAAAAACCTTTATTGTGGGGGGGGTGTGGCCTGACTGAGGAGGAGAGCTGACATGTGGCCGGGGAGCTCCCACTTGTCACCCAGGCTGTATGGGAGAATTTACCCCTCAGAGGGCATTTTGTTGAGTCAAGGGGAAGAGTTTGGGACCCAGGACCCAGGAGGGGGTCCCCTTGTTCAGAGCACCCAGTTGCACGGATCCTAGACCGAGTGAGTGTCATGGTGAAGGAGAAGGTGGGAACGCTGACCGCCATCTTGGGACTGTGTGCAGGAGAAGTCTGAGGACCCGAGGGCCCCCGTGGAGGTTCTGCTGGCTTGGTCCCCTGCTCTACCTCTTACCCTGTGCACTGCCATCGAGGTCCGCCTGTCCGGCAATACCTGTGTGGCCGTGCGGAGCCGCTGGGTGGTTGAAGCGTTGATCGGCGCGACCATCTTGGAGAGGATGCTTCAGACATTCCCTTCCACCGGAGCTGTACACCAGCCCCGGGTGGCTGCCGGCCTCTGATCAAGGCAGTGTATGCAGCAGGTATCTGGAGGAACATCTTACTTGCCGCTGTGTGCACGGGAGCCGCTCCACGATCCGGACTCCAGAGGACTGCTGTGGGCTGCTCATCAGCGCTGGGTCCCCGGTGAGTAGGAGACTGCCGGAGTAGAGGTGCCCCCGCCCGATCCCCTGGCCTGTGGCTTGGCTGTGCTGATCCTTTGCTATCCGTGCAGCCATAGGGGAAAGAGGGGCTGAGCTCCTCCAGTGAGGCGGCAGCAGGCTCCGATCAGGAGGGTGTCCCTTGGTGAGGCACTGTGGAGGCAGGGCCTGCAGAGTGCCTGTGGCAATAAAACAACCCCAGAGGCTCATTTACTCTAATACTGTTAGTCAACATATCATCTCTATTGCTATATATCTATGCAGCCCGGCCTGCTGGACCCCAGTCCGTGCTGTATACTGAGACTTTAATAATGGTTTAAAACCAACACCCCCCAAATCCCTGTAAGGGACAATGTACGGCATGCAATCCCCATGACTATATCCCTTTAAGCTGGTCTTAAATACTGCGGTCCTCTATCTAATTTCACCGCTCTTATGACTAAACAAGGCAGAACCAATACCAGGTACGCTAGCAATAGGTTCCAGGTACTAACAAATCTAGAGGACGATATGTCTGCGGGGCCACACTCCCAATCTGAATCCTCCAATTCCTCCATACAAGATGGAACTGAGTCGGAAATGATTCCAGCTTCTACTACCAGGATTCCTAACACTCCGTCCTCGGATCATGCTGCCTTACTCTCACAGTTTCAGTCAATTTTACATACGGAATTATCCAAAATGTCTGATAAATTGACTAAAGACTTAACGAAAGAGATTAGGGAATTGGGCTCTCGTACCTCTGACTTAGAGGACAAAATGGACTCTACTCTCGTGAATCTTGCCACCCATGAAAAAGATACTGAGTCGCTCCATGACGAGATTTATACCCTTAATAACAAGCTAGAGGACTTCGAGAATCGAGCCCGCAGAAGTAATATTAGAATTAGAGGTTTGCCTGAGTCCATTACAGACCTTTAGTCTACGGCGACTGCGCTGTTCCAAGAACTTCTACCTGGCATTTTTATTGAACGTCTTGAGATGGACCGCATCCACAGACCATTAAGTAAACGGAAACCTGATGGCCCTCCGAGAGACATAATATTAAAGCTGCACTACTATAAAACTAAAGACCAACTTCTACAGGCAGCAAGAAAATCAGCATCATTGGTCTTTCAGGGCCACCCCTACGAACTGTTCCCTGACTTGGCTCATAGTAACATAGTAACATAGTAACATAGTTAGTAAGGCCGAAAAAAGACATTTGTCCATCCAGTTCAGCCTATATTCCATCATAATAAATCCCTAGATTTACGTCCTTCTACAGGACCTAATAATTGTATGATACAATATTGTTCTGCTCCAGGAAGACATCCAGGCCTCTCTTGAACCCCTCGATTGAGTTCGCCATCACCACCTCCTCAGGCAAGCAATTCCATATTCTCACTGCCCTAACAGTAAAGAATCCTCTTCTATGTTGGTGGAAAAACCTTCTCTCCTCCAGACGCAAAGAATGCCCCCTTGTGCCCGTCACCTTCCTTGGTATAAACAAATCCTCAGCGAGATATTTGTATTGTCCCCTTATATACTTATACATGGTTATTAGATCGCCCCTCAGTCGTCTTTTTTCTAGACTAAATAATCCTAATTTCGCTAATCTATCTAGGTATTGTAGTTCTCCCATCCCCTTTATTAATTTTGTTGCCCTCCTTTGTACTCTCTCTAGTTCCATTATATCCTTCCTGAGCACCGGTGCCCAAAACTGGACACAGTACTCCATGTGCGGTCTAACTAGGGATTTGTACAGAGGCAGTATAATGCTCTCATCATGTGTATCCAGACCTCTTTTAATGCACCCCATGATCCTGTTTGCCTTGGCAGCTGCTGCCTGGCACTGGCTGCTCCAGGTAAGTTTATCATTAACTAGGATCCCCAAGTCCTTCTCCCTGTCAGATTTACCCAGTGGTTTCCCGTTCAGTGTGTAATGGTGATATTGATTCCTTCTTCCCATGTGTATAACCTTACATTTATCATTGTTAAACCTCATCTGCCACCTTTCAGCCCAAGTTTCCAACCTATCCAGATCCATATGTAGCAGAATACTATCTTCTCTTGTATTAACTGCTTTACATAGTTTTGTATCATCTGCAAATATCGATATTTTACTGTGTAAACCTTCTACCAGATCATTAATGAATATGTTGAAGAGAACAGGTCCCAATACCGACCCCTGCGGTACCCCACTGGTCACAGCGACCCAGTTAGAGACTATACCATTTATAACCACCCTCTGCTTTCTATCACTAAGCCAGTTACTAACCCATTTACACACATTTTCCCCCAGACCAAGCATTCTCATTTTGTGTACCAACCTCTTGTGCGTCACGGTATCAAACGCTTTGGAAAAATCGAGATATACCACGTCCAATGACTCCTACTGCTATAGCTAAAATATGGGCAATGAGGCCCTATATAGAAGTTCTTCGCTCTAAAAATATTAAGTACCGCTGGGAATTCCCCTTTAAGCTGATATTTACCCATTGTGATGTGGTTCACACGGTCCTTTCTCCTGAGAGGCGCAAGCCGCTGCCTCATCAAATTGCAGCTCATGAATCCCCCCTCGCCCACCTCACCACCACCGACATCATTGTCACGATCTGGGGGTAGTCGTCCTGAACTGCAAGCCTCATCAGCCCACCCTTGAGACATCACAATTATTCTAGCTCCACTTGGAGCTCGGAACCATATCTAAGCTATATTGCAGGTTGTCTTAGTGACTCTTGGCGAAACTATTACTTTACAACTCTTTATTGTCTTACAGTTCGGCAGAATATACGTGCCCAAGATACTGTTGCATACTATTGTCTTTACAAATTACGATTTATGATTGACTTTCCAGTTTATTTCTTAGGTCTTTCCAAAACAAACTTCCTCATCTAGACACTTATTTGAATTCAAGACTTGATCGAATACCCTATTTACCATAAGTACTTGTACAAGTTTATTTTTTCCACTTTGCATCAATGACTTATTCTTATTCTCATGTTATCGTTGTAGACTATATGTTATGCAGAGAATATAGTATTCTTATAATGGTTGAATTATCTCTCCTTATGGCGTCCTACATGAGGTTAACTCAGTTCACACCGTAGTTGTTGACCCAGTATTATGTTAAGCTATGTTAGCATTCCACATACCCAGCTTCCCCTAAACCGCCCCACTCTACCCATATGCCCAAATTTACCAGTTATACTCTACACTGCGTTGTCCCTGACAAATCCGTATGTCCCTACAGTGTCTCTATACACTGCTGCTCAGCACGTTGTGCTTAGCCAATGTTGAAGTTACCCTTTTTTTCCCTACATCCCTGTTGTACCTGACCCACTCCACATATGATGCCCCAATCACCCATTCCATTTTTGTCCATTTCCCACCCGAGAGACAAGCTTCTATTCAGCCAAGGCCCAAGAGTTTCTTTCATCTCCTACCCTAAGCTACGACTGATGGTTATCATAAGCGAACCCAAAGTTCTTTTACCATGCCGCTAACAATTATTTTACAGAAGGTACGTGGCCTTAATTCTCCGAATAAACGTACCAAGGCCTTTCGCTATTATAGGTCCCAACAGGCTGATGTGGTCTGCCTGCAGGAGACGCACTTCTCAGCCAGCTCTTATCCGAAATTTTTGTCTGCTTCCTACCCTTTATTTTACTTAGCAAACGCCCCAAATATAACTAAAGGCGTGGTCGTTTGTTTTAAAAAGTCAGTCCCTTTTGTCTTTAAATCGTCAGTTGCTGATAAAGAAGGTCGTGACTTAATGATATCAGATTCCATTTCAGATGAATTGGTAACCATTGTCTCATACTATGCCCCTAACACCCACCAAACTGCTTTTTTCGCTTGATTACGTGAATTAGTTTCCGAACATGCCCAAGGAACCATGATACTATGTGGTGACTCCAACTTTATACTTAAAACTAATCTTGATAAGTCTTCCAGTACACCATCTCATACTCCCCGACCGTCATATCCTTCGGTGGTCTTGTCCTCTCAAAACAAACTCCTTGCTCAGTACCACTGGGTGGACCTATGGAGGGACTTGCATCCTTCAGATAAAGATTATACGTATTTTTCCCCCCGACATTTAGCCTATACTAGAATAGACCATATATTTGTCCATCCACCCTTTATCCCAAATGTCACTAACATTTCCATTCTCTCTACCCCATGGTCTGATCATTCCCCAATTCAGCTCATATGTTCTACACTACATCCTAAACCTCGCTCATTTAACTGGACTTTGAATGATTCCCTGGTCTCATACCCTGACACTGCTCAAAAACTCAAATACCACCTCGAAGAATATTTCTCCTTGAACCGCCAATCAGCTTCTTCTCCAATTTCCTTGTGGGAAGCCCATAAGGCAGTGTTGAGGGGTTTCTGTATTCAAGGAGCCTCTCGTAAAAAAAAGATTGAGGTGCGAAGATAGCAGAATTAGAGGACGGGTATCAGTGCTGGAGACCTAGTTAAAGAGCTCACCCTCTCCCACCACATACAAAGACCTCTCTCATGCTTGAACAGAACTTGATTTATACCTATCCAAGAATGCAGATCGAGCCATACGCTGGTCTCAACAACGGTTTTATGCCCTCAATAATAAAAACAATTCCAATCGTCCTCCAATACGCCTACATACAACTTCAAGAATTACATCCAACCCACAAGGGATTATTCAATTGTTTCAGCTGAAATTGAAACAGTTATATACACTACTGCCACTACCACTGTAAATTCAGAGGAACTGGACGCCTTCTTAGACTCTGTTCCCCTTCCAGCTCTCGGTTCGAATTTGATTGAATTACTAAACCAAACTATCTCCCCTAACGACATAGAAGTGGCCATCCAGCAATTGGAAGTTAATAAAACACCTGGCCCAGATGGATTTACGGTCTCATACTATAAAAAATATGCCACTCTCCTAATTCCTCACCTAGCCAACTATTTTAATTCCCTGAGAGACGGTAATAAACCAGGTCGGAGGAGCCTCTTTGATAGCAGCTGTGTCTATGATACCAAAGCCCAATTCTGATCAATTATTATGATCCAACTATAGACCATAGTTATTAAGGTTGAAGGAAGACTATAAGTCCATCTAGTTCAACCCATAGCCTAACCTAACATGCCCTAACATGTTGATCCAGAGGAAGGCAAAAAAAACCCATGTGGCAAATAGTAAGCTCCACTTTGGGGAAAAAAATTCCTTCCTGACTCCACATACAGCAATCAGACTAGTTCCCTGGATCAACGCCCTATCAAGGAATCTAGTATATATACCCTGCAACACTATACTTTTCAAGAAAGGTATCCAATCCCCTGTTAAATTTAAGTAATGAATCACTCATTAGAACATCATACGGCAGAGAGTTATATAGTCTCACTGCTCTTACAGTAAAGAACCCGCGTCTGTTATTATGCCTAAACCTTCTTTCCTCCAGACATAGAGGATGCCCCCTTGTCCCTGTCTCAGGTCTCTTATTAAAAAGATCATCAGAAAGGTCTTTGTCTGTTCCCTCATATATTTATACATTAAAATAAGATCACCCCTTAGTCTTCGTTTTTCCAAACTAAATAGCCCCAAGTGTAATAACCTATCTTGGTATTGCAGACCCCCCAGTCCTCTTATAACCTTGGTCGCTCTTCTCTGCACCTGTTCTAGTTCAGCTATGTCTTTCTTATACACCGGAGACCAGAACTGTGCACAGTGTGGTCGAACTAGTGACTTGTATAGAGGTAAAATTATGTTCTCCTCATGTGCATCTATGCCTCTTTTAATGCATCCGATTATTTTATTTGCCTTTGTAGCAGCTGCCTGACACTGGCCACTGAACATGAGTTTGTCATCCACCCATACACCCAGGTCTTTTTCATTGACGGTTTTGCCAGAGTTTTAGAATTAAGCGCATAGTTATACATCTAATTACTTCTCCCCAAGAGCATGACCTTACATTTATCGCCATTAAAGCTCATTTGCCATTTATCAGCCCAAGCTTCTAGTTTACATAAATCATCCTGTAATATAAAATTGTCCTCCTCTGTATTAATTACCCTGCAGAGTTTAGTGTCATCTGCAAATATTGAAATTCTGCTCTGAATGCCCCCTACAAGGTCATTAATAAATATGTTAAAAAGAAGAGGGCCCAATACTGACCCCTGTGGTACCCCACAGCTAACCGTGACCCAGTCCGAGTGTGCTCCATTAATAACCACCCTTTGTTTCCTATCCTTGAGCCAGCTCTTAACCCATTTACACATATTATCCCCTATCCCCATTAGTCTCATTTTATGTATCAACCTTTTGTGTGGCACCGTATCAAAAGCTTTTGAAAAGTCCATATACACTACGTCCACTGAGTTGCCTTGGTCCAGTCCGGAACTTACCTCTTCTTAGAAGCTGATCAGATTAGTCTGACAGGAACGGTCCCTAGTAAACCCATGGTGATACTGGGTCATGAGGTTATTCCTCTTCAGATACTCCAGTATAGCATCCCTTAGAATGCCCTCCAGGATTTTACCCACAGTAGAGGTTAAGCTTACTGACCTATAATTACCGAGTTCAGTTTTTGTCCCCTTTTTGAATATTGACACCACATTTGCTATACGCCAGTACTGTGGTACAGACCCTGTTATTATGGAGTCTTTAAAGATTAAAAATAATGGTCTATCAATGACTGTACTTAATTCCTGCAGTACTCGGGGGTGTATCCTATCCGGGCGCGGAGATTTGTCAACTTTAGTGATTTTTAGACGCCGACGCACTTCCTGCTGGGTTAAGCAGGTGACATTTAATGGGGAATTTTTATCACTTGTCTGCCATGGGATTTTCTTGTGTAAATAATGATGAAAAAAAGTCATTTAGCATATTGGCTTTTTCCTCATCCTCATCCACCATTTCATCCAGACTATTTTTAAGGGGGCCAACACTATCATTTTTTAGTTTCTTTCTCTTTACGTAGTTAAAGAATATTTTGGAATTATTCTTACTCTCTATGGCAATGAGTCTCTCTGTCTCAATCTTTGCTGCCTTGATTTGCTTTCTACAGAATTTATTTAATTTTCTGTATTTATTTAATGCCTCATCAATACCTACTTCCTTTAATTCTCTAAATGCTTTCTTTTTGCCACTTATTGCGCCCTTTACAGCTCTATTTAGCCATATAGGTTTCCTCCTATTTCTAGTATGTTTATTCCCATACAGTATATACTGTGCACAGGTCCTATCCAGGATGCTAATAAATGTCTCCCATTATCTTTGTGTATTTTTATGTCTCAGGATATCGTCCCATATAATTGCACCGAGATCCAAACTCTCATCCATTGGAAATTTGCCCTCCTGAAGTTTAGTGTCCAGTATCCCTAATCAACGTAGATCTTAAAATATTAGCAAAAATTTTATCCCAACGTCTGAATTCGGGCCTGGGAGCCTTGATACATAGAGATCAGGTGGGTTTTGTTCCTAATAGACAAGCTGCTGATAATATACGAAGGGTCTCTCATCTTTTGCACCACTGCAAACAACGTAATATACCAAGCATGTTGTTATCGCTTGACATCAAAAGGCCTTCAACTCTATTTCTTGGCCTTATCTGTTTGTGGTTCTGTAGAGATGGGGATTCCCTGAACACTTCCTATCATGGATTCATGCTCTCTATAGTTCCACTTTGGCATATGTAAGATATAATGGCTTCTCCTCCACACGCTTCTCCATCTATAGGTGCACTCACCAAGGCTGTCCCTTATCACATCTATTATTCCTTCTAGCATTCGAGCCCCTAGCAATATTTCTCCGACTCAATTCAGACATACAGGGAGTCAACATAGCATCAGTCTCTCATAAACTTTTTTTGTTCGCCGATGACATACTGCTTCTTCTTAACGTCTCCCCAATCATCCCTGCCAGTTCTACTTCAAATTCTCAGCAACTTTGAACACATTTCTGGCCTACAAATCAATCCCTCTTATCAATCCAATCTTATGCTATGAATATATCTCTTCCCTCGTTTACTGTCGCACAACTAAAACATGATTTTCCGTTCCAATGGACCACCAATCATTTGGACTACTTGGGAGTGAAATTAACTCCAGACTATAACTCTGTTATGATAAGGTAATTCAGTACCACAATGGACATAGAGATCAGAGCACATACAGTGACCTGACAATAACCCAAAAACATAGAACGAGCTCTGAGACGTGGGAACTCTGCTGACCGCAATCCCTAATCCTCTCCAACCACACTAGAGGCAGCCGTGGATTGCGCCTAACGCTCCCTATGCAACTCGGCACAGCCTGAGAAACTAGCTAGCCTGAAGATAGAAAATAAGCCTACCTTGCCTCAGAGAAATACCCCAAAGGAAAAGGCAGCCCCCACATATAATGACTGTGAGTTAAGATGAAAAGACAAACGTAGAGATGAAATAGATTTAGCAAAGTGAGGCCCGACTTTCTGAACAGAGCGAGGATAGGAAAGGTAACTTTGCGGTCAACACAAAACCCTACAAAAACCACGCAAAGGGGGCAAAAAGACCCTCCGTACCGAACTAACGGCACAGAGTTACACCCTCTGCGTCCCAGAGCTTCCAGCAAGCAGGAAAAAACAAATAGACAAGCTGGACAGAAAAAAACAGCAAACAAAATAGCAAAGCAGAACTTAGCTATGCAGAGCAGCAGGCCACAGGAACGATCCAGGAGGAAACAGGTCCAATACTAGAACATTGACTGGAGGCCAGGATCAAAGCACTAGGTGGAGTTAAATAGAGCAGCACCTAACGACTTCACCACATCACCTGAGGAAGGAAACTCAGAAGCCGCAGTACCACTTTCCTCCACCAACGGAAGCTCACAGAGAGAATCAGCCGAAGTACCACTTGTGACCACAGGAGGGAGCTCTGCCACAGAATTCACAACAGTACCCCCCCCCTTGAGGAGGGGTCACCGAACCCTCACCAGAGCCCCCAGGACGACCAGGATGAGCCATATGAAAGGCACGAACAAGATCGGGAGCATGGACATCAGAGGCAAAGACCCAGGAATTATCTTCCTGAGCATAACCCTTCCACTTAACCAGATACTGGAGTTTCCGTCTTGAAACACGAGAATCCAAAATCTTCTCCACAATATACTCCAACTCCCCCTCCACCAAAACTGGGGCAGGAGGATCAACAGATGGAACCATAGGTGCCACGTATCTCCGCAACAATGACCTATGGAATACGTTATGTATGGAAAAAGAATCTGGAAGGGTCAGACGAAAAGATACAGGATTAAGAACCTCAGAAATCCTATACGGACCAATGAAACGAGGTTTAAACTTAGGAGAGGAAACCTTCACAGGAATATGATGAGAAGATAACCAAACCAAATCCCCAACACGAAGTCGGGGACCCACACAGCGTCTGCGATTAGCGAAACGTTGAGCCTTCTCCTGGGACAAGGTCAAATTGTCCAATACATGAGTCCAAATCTGCTGCAACCTGTCCACCACAGTATCCACACCAGGACAGTCCGAAGACTCAACCTGCCCTGAAGAGAAACGAGGATGGAACCCAGAGTTGCAGAAAAACGGTGAAACCAAGGTAGCCGAGCTGGCCCGATTATTAAGGGCGAACTCAGCCAAAGGCAAAAAGGACACCCAGTCATCCTGATCAGCAGAAACAAAGCATCTCAGATATGTTTCCAAGGTCTGATTGGTTCATTCGGTCTGGCCATTAGTCTGAGGATGGAAAGCCGAGGAAAAAGACAAGTCAATGCCCATCCTACCACAAAAGGCTCGCCAAAACCTCGAAACAAACTGGGAACCTCTGTCAGAAACGATATTCTCTGGAATGCCATGTAAACGAACCACATGCTGGAAGAACAATGGCACCAAATCAAAGGAGGAAGGTAATTTAGACAAGGGTACCAATTGGACCATCTTAGAGAAGCGATCACAGACCACCCAAATGACTGACATCTTTTGAGAGACGGGAAGATCTACTATATAAAGCTGAATGTGTGTATGTGTGTGTGTGTGTGTGTATGTGTGTGTGTATGTCCGGGATTGGCATCTGCACCGTCGCAGCTACAGCCACAAAATTTTGCACAGTCACACGTCTGGACCCTGAGAGCGTCATAGGCTATATTGTGAGGCGAAATTTTAACCCCGCTCATTCCAATTCACCAAACAATTTTGCCCCTATCTACATAATGGGGAAAAAAGTGAAAGGAAAAGTGTTGGAAGCGTCGCAGCTACAGCAACAAAATTTTGCACAGTCACACGTCTGGACCCTGAGAGCGTCATAGGCTACGTTGTGAGGTGAAATTTTAACCCCGCGCTTTCCAATTCACCAAACAATTTTGCCCCTATCTACATAATGGGGAAAAAAATGAAAGGAAAAGTGTTGGAGGCGTCGCAGCTACAGAAACAAAATTTTGCACAGTCACACGTCTGGACCCTGAGAGCATCATAGGCTATGTTGTGAGGTGAAATTTTAACTCCGTGCTTTCCAATTCACCAAACTATTTTTCCCCTATCTACATAATGGGGAAAAGTGAAAGGAAAAGTGTTGGAGGCAAATTGACAGCTGCCAGATGTGAACAAGGGGGACTTAAAGAATGAGAGCGATGGCGCCAAAGAGTATATACCGATCAGTTGCTAAGGTGGGGCCCCGACATGAGATACTCACCACACATGGGGATATGAACACACACATAAAATGCGCCACACACTACCACGTGCTTGAACACATATTACCCTCAGCACACATTTCACCACACATACACCAACCTCGCCACATAAAAGTCGAAACACAAAAGTCGCTGCTCAAAACTCACCACGCGCAAAACTCGCCACATGCAAAAACTTGGCTCACGCAAAACTCGCCACAAGTGCAAAACTCACCTCATGGAAAACTCGCCACACGCAAAACTTGCACACGCGGAAAAATTGCCACATGCACAAAATTTGCAACACATGCAAAAGTTGCCTCACACAAAACTTGCACATACTCAAAAGGCACCAGACATAAAACTCACCACGCGCAAAACTTGCTGCACACAACTTGCTACACTAACCTGTCACATGCAACTCGACACACAAAAAGTTGCTACACGCATGTTGCCACACAAAACTCATCTCACAAAAGTGGCTACATGCATGTCGCCACACACAACTCAACACACACAACTTGACAAACGAAACTCGCCCTAAAACACACACAAGTCTGGTATTAGCCTTCAAAAATAAAAATCTGATTAATAAGCAGACAAACTACAAGAGCAACAAATGTACCATATAGGAAATACAGCAGCTGTCAGTCACATGACCTGTCTATTATGTGTATGTGGGAGCTAATATATACTGCCAGGGGGAGGGCTTCCTGTTGGCTGGGGATTTATCAGGCTGCCAATTTATCTTACAAATACTGAGGTAAAAATACTGAGCAAATAACGTGTTAACGAGGTCTAATACAGGAGATCACACAGGTATATACTATATACAGGGGAGATGACACACAGATATATACTATATACAGGAGAGATGACACACAGGTATATACTATATAGAGGAGGAGATGACATACAGGTACATACTATATACAGGAGGAGATGACATACAGGTATATACTATATACAGGAGGAGATGACACACAGGTATATACTATATACAGGAGCAGATTACCTACAGGTATATACTATATACAGGAGGAGATGACATACAGGTATATGCTATATATAGAAGATGACATACAGGTATATACTATATACAGGAGGAGATGACACACAGATATATACTATATACAGGGGAGATGACACACAGGTATATACTATATACAGGAGGAGATGACATACAGGTATATACTATATATAGGAGGAGATGACATACAGGTATATACTATATATAGGAGGAGATGACATACAGGTATATACTATATACAGGGGAGATGACACACAGCAGGTACATACTATATACAGGGGAGATGACATATAGGTATATACTATATACAGGAGATGACATACAGGTGTATACTATATATAAGGGAGATGACAAACATGTATATACTGAGGTGAAAATAAGAGGTGTGAGGTGAAAATGAAAAGGTGTGAGTGCAAAATGAGAGGAGTGAGGGAAAATAGTGTAGTGATCGGAAAATGACAGATGTGAGGTCGAAATGATAAGTGTTAGGCGGGAATGAGAGGAGTGAGGGAGAAAATGAGAGGTGTGAGGGAGAAAATGAGAGATGTGAGGGGGAAAATGAAAGATGTGATTGGGAAAATGAGAGGCGTGATGGGAAAATAAGAGAATTGAGGTGCTCTAACTAACCACAGATATTTACTATGCCCAGGCAACGCCGGGCTCTTCAGCTAGTCTGAAATAAAATCCATAGAGATATGTGTCCAAGGCCTCTTCGGGACCGGCAAGGGCAAAAGCAACCCACTGGCACGAGAACAGCAGGGCTTAGCCCGAGCACAAATCCCACAGGACTTCACAAAAGTACGCACATCCCGCGACAGAGATGGCCACCAAAAGGATCTAGCCACTAACTCTCTGGTACCAAAGATTCCAGGATGACCAGCCAACACCGAACAATGAACCTCAGAGATAACTTTATTCGTCCACCTATCAGGGACAAACAGTTTCTCCGCTGGGCAACGATCAGGTTTATTAGCCTGAAATTTTTGCAGCACCCGCCGCAAATCAGGGGAGATGGCAGACACAATTACTCCCTCTTTGAGGATACCCGCCGGCTCAGATAAACCCGGAGAGTCGGGCACAAAACTCCTAGACAGAGCATCCGCCTTCACATTTTTAGAGCCCGGAAGGTACGAAATCACAAAGTCAAAACAGGCAAAAAACAGCGACCAACGAGCCTGTCTAGGATTCAACCGCTTGGCAGACTCGAGATAAGTCAAGTTCTTATGATCAGTCAAGACCACAACGCGATGCTTAGCTCCTTCAAGCCACTGACGCCACTCTTCGAATGCCCACTTCATGGCCAGCAACTCTCGATTGCCCACATCATAATTTCGCTCAGCAGGCGAAAACTTCCTGGAAAAGAAGGCGCATGGTTTCATCACCGAGCAATCAGAACTTCTCTGCGACAAAACAGCCCCTGCTCCAATCTCAGAAGCATCAACCTCGACCTGGAACGGAAGCGAAACATCTGGTTGACACAACACAGGGGCAGAAGAAAAACGATGCTTCAACTCTTGAAAAGCTTCCACAGCAGCAGAAGACCAATTGACCACATCAGCACCCTTCTTGGTCAAATCGGTCAATGGTTTAGCAATACTAGAAAAATTGCAGATGAAGCGACGATAAAAATTAGCAAAGCCCAGGAACTTTTTCAGACTTTTCAGAGATGTTGGCTGAGTCCAATCATGGATGGCTTGGACCTTAACCGGATCCATCTCGATAGTAGAAGGGGAAAAGATGAACCCAAAAAATGAAACCTTCTGAACACCAAAGAGACACTTTGATCCCTTCACAAACAAAGAATTAGCACGCAGGACCTGAAACACCGTTCTGACCTGCTTCACATGAGACTCCCAATCATCCGAGAAGATCAAAATGTCATCCAAGTACACAATCAGGAATTTATCCAGGTACTCTCGGAAGAAGTCATGCATAAAGGACTGAAACACTGATGGAGCATTGGCAAGTCCGAATGGCATTACTAGATACTCAAAATGGCCCTCGGGCGTATTAAATGCAGTTTTCCATTCATTGCCTCGCTTAATACGCACAAGATTATACGCACCACGAAGATCTATCTTGGTGAACCAACTAGCCCCCTTAATCCGAGCAAACAAATCAGATAACAACGGCAAGGGGTGCTGAAATTTAACCGTGATCTTATTTAGAAGGCGGTAATCTATACAAGGTCTCAGTGAACCATCCTTCTTGGCTACAAAAAAGAACCCTGCTCCTAATGGCGACGATGACGGGCGAATATGCCCCTTCTCCAAGGACTCCTTCACATAACTCCGCATAGCGGCGTGCTCAGGCACAGATAAATTAAACAGTCGACCTTTTGGGAATTTACTACCAGGAATCAAATCGATAGCACAATCACAATCCCTATGCGGAGGTAGGGTATCGGACTTGGGCTCATCAAATACAACCCGGTAATCAGACAAGAACTCTGGAACCTCAGAAGGGGTGGATGACGAAATAGTCAGAAATGGGACATCACCATGTACCCCCTGACAACTCCAGCTGGACACAGACATGGATTTCCAATCTAATACTGGATTATGGACTTGTAGCCATGGCAACCCCAACACGACCACATCATGCAGATTATGCAACACCAGAAAGCGAATAACCTCCTGATGTGCAGGAGCCATGCACATGGTCAGCTGGGTCCAGTACTGAGGCTTATTCTTGGCCAAAGGCGTAGTGTAATGTAGGCAATCCAGTGACACAGTGTGCCAGCAATCAGAGCACATACAGTGATCTGACAATAACCCAAAAACAATAGAACGAGCTCTGAGACGTGGAATCTCTGTAGACCGCAATACCTGAACCTAACCTAAACACAACTAAAGGCAGCTGTGGATTGCGCCTGACACTACCTATGCAACTCGGCACAGCCTGAGGAGCTGACTAGCCTGAAGATAGAAAAACAAGCCTGACTTGCCTCAGAGAAATACCCCAAAGGAAAAGGCAGCCCCCCACATATAATGACTGTTAGCAAGATGAAAAGACAAACGTAGGGATGAAATAGATTCAGCAAAGTGAGGCCCGATATTCTAGATAGAGCGAGGATAGCAAAGAGAACTTTGCAGTCTACAAAAAACCCTAAAGCAAAAAACCACGCAAAGGGGGCAAAAAGACCCACCGTGCCGAACTAACGGCACGGCGGTACACCCTTTGCGTCTCAGAGCTTCCAGAAAAAACGAAATGACAAGCTGGACAGAAAAAGTAGCAACAAAAGCAAAAAGCACTTATCTAAGCAGAGCAGCAGGCCACAGGAAAGATCCAGAAGCTCAGATCCAACACTGGAACATTGACAAGGAGCAAGGAAGACAGAATCAGGTGGAGTTAAATAACAAAGCAGCCAACGAGCTCACCAGAACACCTGAGAGAGGAAGCTGAGAAGCTGCAGTACCACTTGTGACCACAGGAGTGAATTCAGCCACAGAATTCACAACAGTACCCCCCCCTTGGGGAGGGGTCACCGAACCCTCACCAGAGCCCCCAGGCCGACCAGGATGAGCCATATGAAAGGCACGAACAAGATCTGGAGCATGGACATCAGAGGCAAAAACCCAGGAATTATCTTCCTGAGCATAACCCTTCCATTTAACCAGATACTGGAGTTTCCGTCTAGAAACACGAGAATCCAAAATTTTCTCCACAATATACTCCAATTCCCCCTCCACCAAAACCGGGGCAGGAGGCTCAACAGATGGAACCATAGGTGCCACGTATCTCCGCAACAACGACCTATGGAATACATTATGTATGGAAAAGGAGTCTGGGAGGGTCAGACGAAAAGACACAGGATTGAGAATCTCAGAAATCCTATACGGACCAATAAAACGAGGTTTAAATTTAGGAGAGGAAACCTTCATAGGAATATGACGAGAAGATAACCAAACCAGATCCCCAACACGAAGTCGGGGACCCACACGGCGTCTGCGATTAGCGAAAAGTTGAGCCTTCTCCTGGGACAAGGTCAAATTGTCCACTACCTGAGTCCAGATCTGCTGCAACCTGTCCACCACAGAATCCACACCAGGACAGTCCGAAGACTCAACCTGTCCTGAAGAGAAACGAGGATGGAACCCAGAATTGCAGAAAAATGGAGAGACCAAGGTAGCCGAGCTGGCCCGATTATTAAGGGCGAACTCAGCCAACGGCAAAAAGGACACCCAATCATCCTGGTCTGCAGAAACAAAACATCTCAGATATGTTTCCAAGGTCTGATTGGTTCGTTCGGTCTGGCCATTAGTCTGAGGATGGAAAGCCGAGGAAAAAGATAGGTCAATGCCCATCCTACCACAAAAGGCTCGCCAAAACCTTGAAACAAACTGGGAACCTCTGTCAGAAACAATATTCTCAGGAATGCCATGCAAATGAACCACATGCTGGAAGAACAGAGGCACCAAATCAGAGGAGGAAGGCAATTTAACCAAGGGCACCAGATGGACCATTTTAGAAAAGCGATCACAGACCACCCAAATGACTGACATCTTTTGAGAAACGGGAAGGTCAGAAATGAAATCCATCGAAATATGTGTCCAAGGCCTCTTTGGGACCGGCAAGGGCAAAAGCAACCCACTGGCACGTGAACAGCAGGGCTTAGTCCTAGCACAAATCCCACAGGACTGCACAAAAGTACGTACATCCCGTGACAGAGATGGCCACCAGAAGGATCTAGCCACTAACTCTCTGGTACCAAAGATTCCAGGATGACCAGCCAACACCGAACAATGAAGTTCAGAGATAACTTTACTAGTAAACCTATCAGGGACGAACAGTTTCTCCGCCGGACAACGATCAGGTTTATTCGCCTGAAATTTTTGCAACACTCACCGCAAATCAGGGGTGATGGCAGACACAATGACTCCTTCCTTGAGGATACTCGCCGGCTCAGATGAACCCGGAGAGTCGGGCACAAAACTCCTAGACAGAGCATCCGCCTTCACATTTTTAGAGCCCGGAAGGTAGGAAATCACAAAATCGAAGCGGGCAAAAAATAATGACCAACGGGCCTGTCTAGGATTCAAGCGCTTGGCAGACTCGAGATAAGTAAGGTTCTTATGATCAGTCAATACCACCACGCGATGCTTAGCTCCTTCAAGCCAATGACGCCATTCCTCGAATGCCCACTTCATGGCCAGCAACTCTCGGTTGCCCACATCATAATTACGCTCAGCAGCCGAAAACTTCCTGGAAAAGAAAGCACATGGTTTCAGCACTGAGCAACCAGAACCTCTCTGTGACAAAACCGCCCCTGCTCCAATCTCAGAAGCATCAACCTCGACCTGGAACGGAAGAGAAACATCTGGTTGACACAACACAGGGGCAGAACAAAAACGATGCTTCAACTCCTGAAAAGCTTCCACAGCAGCAGAAGACCAATTAACCAAATCAGCACCCTTCTTGGTCAAATCGGTCAATGGTTTGGCAATGCTAGAAAAATTACAGATGAAGCGACGATAAAAATTAGCAAAGCCCAGGAATTTTTGCAGACTTTTCAGAGATGTCGGCTGAGTCCAATCCTGGATGGCTTGGACCTTAACCGGATCCATCTCGATAGTAGAAGGGGAAAAGATGAACCCCAAAAATGAAACTTTCTGCACACCGAAGAGACACTTTGATCCCTTCACAAACAAAGAATTAGCACGCAGGACCTGGAAAACCATTCTGACCTGCTTCACATGAGAGTCCCAATCATTTGAGAAGATCAAAATGTCATCCAAGTAAACAATCAGGAATTTATCCAGATACTCACGGAAGATGTCATGCATAAAAGACTGAAACACAGATGGAGCATTGGCAAGTCCGAACGGCATCACTAGATACTCAAAATGACCCTCGGGCGTATTAAATGCAGTTTTCCATTCATCTCCTTGCCTGATTCTCACCAGATTATACGCACCACGAAGATCTATCTTAGTGAACTAACTAGCCCCCTTAATCCGAGCAAACAAGTCAGATAACAATGGCAAGGGATACTGAAATTTCACAGTGATCTTATTAAGAAGGCGGTAATCAATACACGGTCTCAGCGAACCATCCTTCTTGGCTACAAAAAAGAACCCTGCTCCCAGTGGTGATGACGATGGGCGAATATGTCCCTTCTCCAGGGATTCCTTCACATAACTGCGCATAGCGGCGTGTTCAGGCACGGATAAATGAAATAATCGACCTTTAGGGAATTTACTACCAGGAATCAAATTGATAGCACAATCACAATCCCTATGCGGAGGTAGGGCATCGGACTTGGGCTCTTCAAATACATCCTGATAATCAGACAAGAACTCTGGGACCTCAGAAGGAGTGGATGACGAAATAGACAAAAATGGAACATCACCATGTACCCCCTGACAACCCCAGCTGGATACCGACATAGAGTTCCAATTCAATACTGGATTATGGGTTTGCAGCCATGGCAACCCCAACACGACCACATCATGCAGATTATGTAGCACCAGAAAGCGAATAACTTCCTGATGTGCAGGAGCCATGCACATGGTCAGCTGGGTCCAGTACTGAGGTTTATTCTTGGCCAAAGGTGTAGCATCAATTCCTCCCAACGGAATAGGACACCGCAAAGGCTCAAAGAAAAACCCACAACGTTTAGCATAATCCAAATCCATCAGATTCAGGGCAGCGCCTGAATCCACAAACGCCATGACAGAATACGATGACAAAGAGCATATCAAGGTAATGGACAGAAGGAATTTGGATTGTACAGTACCAATGACGGCAGACCTATCGAACCGCTTAGTGCGCTTAGGACAATCAGAAATAGCATGAGTGGAATCACCACAGTAGAAACACAGACCATTCAGACGTCTGTGTTCTTGCCGTTCAACTCTGGTCATAGTCCTATCGCACTGCATAGGCTCAGGTTTAATCTTAGACAATACCGCAAGCGTCGACCGATCTGAATGGCCAAAGACATAGACTCATTCAGACCACCAGGCATAGGAAATCCCACCATGACATCCTTAAGGGCTTCAGAGAGACCTTTTCTGAAAATAGCTGCGAGCGCACCTTCATTCCATTGAGTGAGTACGGAGCACTTTCTAAATTTCTGACAATATACCTCTATCTCATCCTGACCCTGACACAGAGCCAGCAAATTTTTCTGTGCCTGATCCACTGAATTAGGTTCATCGTACAGCAATCCGAGCGCCAGGAAAAACGCATCGATATTACTTAATGCAGGATCTCCTGACCCAAGAGAAAATGCCCAGTCCTGAGGGTCGCCACGTAAAAAAGAAATAATGATCCTAACTTGTTGAACTGGGTCACCAGAGGAGCGAGGTTTCAAAGCCAGAAATAGTTTACAATTATTTTTGAAACTCAGAAATTTAGTTCTATCTCCAAAAAACAAATCAGGAATAGGAATTCTCAGTTCTAACATAGAATTCTGAACCACAAAGTCTTGAATATTTTGTACTCTTGCCGTGAGCTGGTCCACACATGAAGACAGACCTTTAATGTCCATCGCTACACCTGTGTCCTGAACCACCCAAATGTCTAGGGGAAAAAAAAGGCAAAACACAGTGCAGAGAAAAAAAAATGGTCTCAGAACTTCTTTTTTCCCTCTAATGAGAATCATTAGTACTTTTGGCCTCCAGTACTGTTATGATAAGGTAATTCAGTACCACAATGGACATAGAGATCAGAGCACATACAGTGACCTGACAATAACCCAAAAACATAGAACGAGCTCTGAGACGTGGGAACTCTGCTGACCGCAATCCCTAATCCTCTCCAACCACACTAGAGGCAGCCGTGGATTGCGCCTAACGCTCCCTATGCAACTCGGCACAGCCTGAGAAACTAGCTAGCCTGAAGATAGAAAATAAGCCTACCTTGCCTCAGAGAAATACCCCAAAGGAAAAGGCAGCCCCCACATATAATGACTGTGAGTTAAGATGAAAAGACAAACGTAGAGATGAAATAGATTTAGCAAAGTGAGGCCCGACTTTCTGAACAGAGCGAGGATAGGAAAGGTAACTTTGCGGTCAACACAAAACCCTACAAAAACCACGCAAAGGGGGCAAAAAGACCCTCCGTACCGAACTAACGGCACGGAGGTACACCCTCTGCGTCCCAGAGCTTCCAGCAAGCAGGAAAAAACAAATAGACAAGCTGGACAGAAAAAAACAGCAAACAAAATAGCAAAGCGGAACTTAGCTATGCAGAGCAGCAGGCCACAGGAACGATCCAGGAGGAAACAGGTCCAATACTAGAACATTGACTGGAGGCCAGGATCAAAGCACTAGGTGGAGTTAAATAGAGCAGCACCTAACGACTTCACCACATCACCTGAGGAAGGAAACTCAGAAGCCGCAGTACCACTTTCCTCCACCAACGGAAGCTCACAGAGAGAATCAGCCGAAGTACCACTTGTGACCACAGGAGGGAGCTCTGCCACAGAATTCACAACATAACTCCTTATATACTGCTAATTACCCTCAAATGCGCCGAAAAATTTGTTTAATACTACAGTCATAGGGTAAACTACATCTCTCTTGGCTTGGCCGCGTACGAGCATTAAAGATGACCATTCTCCCCAAACTGCTCTACCTATTTCGAGTCCAGCCAGTCTCGGTCCCTACTCAATATTTTAAAATAGCTCAACGAGCAGTCAATACTAGAGATGAGCGGTGTTCGAGTCGAACTGTTCGCCAATTTCAAATTCGGGCGGTGTTTTGGGCGGTGTTCGAGTCGTTTGACGAACCCGAACAATTTGCTTAACCCCTTCATGACCTTGGGATTTTTCGTTTTTCAGTGTTCGTTTTTCACTCCCCTCCTTCCCAGAGCCATAACTTTTTTATTTTTCCATCAATTTGGCCATGTGAGGGCTTATTTTTTGCGGGACAAGTTGTACTTTTGAAAGACATCATTGGTTTTAGCATGTCATGTACTAGAAAATGGGAAAAAAATTCCAAGTGCGGTGAAATTGCAAAAAAAGTGCAATCCCACACTTGTTTTTTGTTTGGCTTTTTTGCTAGGTTCACTAAATGCTAAAACTGACTTGACATTATGATTCTCTAGGTCAGTACGAGTTCATAGACACCTAACATGACTAGGTTATTTTTTTTATCTAAGTGGTGAAAAAAAATTCCAAACTTTGCTAAAAAAAAAATTGCGGCATTTTCCGATACTCGTAGCGTCTCCATTTTTCGTGATCTGGGGTCGGTTGAGGGCTTATTTTTTGCGTGCCGAGATGACGTTTTTAATGATAGCATATCGGTGCAGATACGTTCTTTTGATCGCCCATTATTGCATTTTAATGCAATGTCGCGGTGACCTAAAAAACGTAATTCTGGCGTTTCGAATTTTTTTCTCGCTACGCCGTTTAGCGATCAGGTTAATGCTTTTTTTTAGTTGATAGATCGGGCGATTCTGAGCGCGGCTATACCAAATATGTGTAGATTTGATTTTTTTTTATTGATTTATTTTGATTGGGGCGAAAGGGGGGTGATTTATACTTTTATATTTTTTTATTTTTTTCACATTTTTTTAACTTTTTTTTTAAACTTCCATGGGAGGCTAGAAGCAGGCACAACGCGATCGGCTCTGCTACATAGCAGCGATCTGCTGATCGCTGCTATGTAGCAGAAATGGAGGTGTGCTGTGAGCGCCGACCACAGGGTGGCGCTCACAGCCACTGGTGATCAGTAACCATAGAGGTCTCAAGGACCTCTATGGTTACAATGGAGATGCATCGCCGACCCCCGATCATGTGACGGGGGTCGGCGATGACGTCATTTCCGGCCGCCCGGCCGGATGCGGTAGTTAAATGCCGCTGTCTGCGATTGACAGCGGCATTTAACTAGTTAATAGGTGCGGGCAGATCGCGATTCTGCCCGCGCCTATTACGGGCACATGTCAGCTGTTCACCGCGGAGCCCAGCATCAAAGCAGGGGATCTGACCTCAGACGTACTATCCCGTCCGAGGTCAGATAGGGGTTAAAATTCGTCTGTTCGAGTTTTTGTTCGATAACTGTTCATTCACCAAAAGCCTAGCTTGATTTGCACATTAAAACTGTTTATAATTGTTAATAGACTGTTTCAGTGTATGGTGGGTGGAGGGGCAGGGGATAGATCTGTGCTGAAATAACGCCAACCTCAATTTTTTTTTCTTTCCCGCATTTACAGCAGTGCACACACAGCAATGTGCATGTGATGCACACAAGCAAGGGCATGTGTCATTGGCTGTGTATGTCACATGTCCTTGCCCTATAAGAACCAGCTATTTGCCCCGTCGCCACCATTTCCTCACTGCTGCAGCTTAGTGTTAGACGGCACTGCTGCTGCTGTGGGCGCTAAACAGACTGAGAGTTTTTTTGGAGCGAATTGTCAGAGAGATAGGATTAGGGAGTTGGGAGGAGTCGGGACTAGTTGTAATATCAGCCCTTTTCAGGGTAGGTTACAGCAGTTCATAGCACTGTTTGCCAGGCAGGTGTATGCCAGTGCTGTGCAAATGTTTGTCACAACATTTGGTGTAATTGAGCTCAGCCAATGCTTTTGGGCTAGTAACATTGTCTGATAGTCATCTGAGTAACCCGTCTGTGAAGCTAGCTACATCGTCTGTGTATCTAAATTTTCACTGCATCTAATCCAGTTAATAGTTTAGGGCCTAGGAGCAGTGTCTGCACGTCGGCAGAGTTGCCCACCTGTGAAACTAACTATACCGCCTGTGTATCTCAATTTTCACTGCATCTAATCCAGTTATTAGTTTTGGGCCCAGGAGCAGTGTCTGCACGTCAGCAGAGTAGCCGACTGTGAAACAAACTATACCGCCTGTGTTTCTCAATTTTCACTGCATTTAATCCAGTTAATAGTTTAGGGCCTAGGAGCAGTGTCTGCACGTCAGCAGAGTAGCCCACCTGTGAAACTAACTACACCACCTGTGTATCTCAATTTTCACTGCATCTAATCCAGTTAATAGTTTTGGGCCTAGTACCACAGTTTGGCCACTCAGTTCTGCTCGGTTTTCATCCATCGGTTGTTGTGTCAACAACTACAGATACAGAGTTGCCAATCAGTTAAGCACTAAAATGAGTGTCAAAAGGCCTGCTGCTGGTGGAAAGGGGAATAGGCGTGTTGGAAAGGGAAAAAAAGGTTGTGTCCGTGGGGTAGGTGGTAAAGCAACAGTAACGTCTGCAGAAGAAAGACTATCTTCCAGTCAAAGTAAGATGTCTACTTCTTTTCGTGGACAATCTGATATGATCCCTTTCTTACAACCATCGCTACAAGCATCGCCAAAAATTCCAGATGAGGCACAAAAACAGCAGGTGATTGAATGGATATCAAGTGCTCGTTCAAGTGGGCTCTCCTCCAACTTCAACATCACAACTATTCCAGTCCTCAGAGTTGTCACCCCAATCACAATTGCTTCCTCACAGCTCCCAAGTCTCCAGCTGCCCGTCTGAGCATGGGGTAACACACATGGTTGAGTCTGTAGAGCTGTTTACGCATACTATAGCCTGGGAATCAGAGGTCTGCTCCAAAGCTTCTGTGAATCCAGACGAGGAAATGATCTGCACTGATGCCCAGAATTTTTGTGAGTAGGATCCAGGCCCAGATGAAGAAGGTTCTGAGCATAATGTAGACCCTCGTTCCCAAACTGTAACTCTTGTTGGTGGAGACAATGAGGAAGATGATGATAAGACTGAGATACCTGATTGGAACGAAAACTTGACTTTTCGGTCAGTGCAGGAAGAGGTTGGCTCTGAGGACAACGGGCGTGAGAACACACAGGATGATGATGATGAGGTTGTAGACCCCACTTACTGTCAACCCCCAGTCCGCCAGTCCATGAGGTCAGCAGAGGAGGTGGAGGAGGATGCTAGTGATGAGTCTGGCGACGAGGTAACGGTGCGCCTTCCTGGACAGAGACGGAGTACTGGAAGCATGTCAACAACTGCATCCTCAACCCCAACTGTGCCTCAGACCAGAAGTCGTGGTGGCTCTTCAGGTCGTATGGGCTCTAAGCCTTGCATAGCCTGGGCATTTTTTGACATCGCAAAGGATGACCCAACTCACGTTGTCTGTAAGATTTGTCAACAAAATCTCAGTAGAGGCCAAAAAATCACTAGCTTGATGAACCGTCACATGAATATGAGGCATAAGTTGCAGTGGGAAGCTCACTGTGCTACAATGCGGCCTAGTAGGCTGGGTCAACCACCGTCTGACCCATCAAGTGCATCCGCGTCCTGTTCATCCTCTGTGACTGTGGGGACAGCAGTCGCACATGGTTTTGGATGCAGACCTGCCACCTCTTTACCCGCAACAGCCAGAGTGATTGGCAGGTCGTCAGGATATTTGCACGTGGAAACACCTGCTGGTGTTGAGCGCTCTCCGACATCGACACCACATTTTGATCAAGGAAACATAACATCTCCACCTGCACCTTCCTCACAGACCAGCAGTTTGCCGGGGACACTCGACTCAACTCCGTCTAAGCACGGCAGTCAGCCCTCAGTCCCTCAGATGTGGACAAGTAAAAGACCTTTTCCTCCTAGCCATGACAAAGCTAAGAGGTTGAATTTCTCCATCTGCAAGCTGTTGGCTACAGAAATGCTGCCTTTCCGCCTGGTGGACACAGAGGATTTTCGAGACCTTATGTCCATCGCAGTGCCCCAGTACCAGATGCCCAGTCACCACTACTTCTCAAAGAAAGCTGTGCCTGCGCTACACCAGCATGTCACACACAACATCACTGCTTCCTTGAGAAACTTGGTGTGTGACAGGGTGCATTTCACCACAGACACTTGGACGAGTAGACATTGACAGGGGCATTACATGTCGGTGACTAGGCACTGGGTAACTACGGCGACATCAGGAGAAGGGGCTGCTGTCCGAGTCTTGCCGTCCCCACGAGTTGCTCATCAATCCTCTGTATCTAGAAGTTCCTCCACTGCTTCTGCCTCCTCAACCTCCTCTCGGACCTCCACCTGCACCCAAAGCCTGTCTGGTAATGCCACTCGTGCTGTAACTGGGCAGAAGGAATCCTGCACACCTCCTCACTATGCTGTCACTAGGGCTCAATGGCATCAGGCAGTGTTTACATTGAAATGTCTGGGAAATGTGAGTCACACAGCTGAGGAGTTGTGGTCAGCTCTGGAGACCGAGTTCCATCAATGGTTGCCTCCACTCAACCTGCAGCCAGGGAAGGCTGTGTGCGACAATGCTGCAAACCTGGGTGCGGCCCTTAGCCGGGGCAATATCACACACGTGCCTTGTATGGCTCACATTTTGAGCCTAGTTGTCCAGCAATTTTTATCCCACTATCCCGGAATAGATGGGCTTCTGCAGAGGGCACAGTCACTGTGTGCTCACTTCCGCCATTTGCATCCCGCAGGTCGACGACTTGCATCTCTCCAGAAGTCGTTGGGCCAGCCAGTTCACCGGCTGAAATGCGATGCGCCCACACGGTGGAATTCAACTCTGCACATGATGCAGCGACTGTGGCAGCACCGATGAGCCCTGGTGCAATACGTTATGAGGTAAAGCTGGGCCAACGAGATCAAGAGGTGGGGCAAATCACGCTGCAGGAGTGGTCTCAGATCAGGGACCTATGCACCCTTCTGCACAGTTTTGAAATAGCAACGAAGATGTTTAGTGCTGACGATGCCATTATCAGCATGACCATTCCGGTGATTTACATGCTGGAGCACACCTTACACAGTGTTCGGAGTCAGGTGGTGGAACAAGAGGAGGAGGAGGAACAGGAGGAGTCGTATGCGGAAGGGATCATATCTCCAAGGTCAAGAAGGTTGGCAGCACCAAGGCGGCTGGCATTGGAGGCTGGGGGAGAGGGATTACCGAGGGCACCTGGTAGCAGCCAAACTGTTAAGGAAGGTGCAGGAGGCAAGGAAGAAGTGGAGGACGAATTGGCGCTGGGCATGGAAGACTCATCAGATGAGCGAGACCTTGATCAAATTTCTGTTGTGCGAGGTTGGAGGGAGCGGGCAGACCAAGGAAGCATGATTTACCCACCCAAGAAGCAAGCTATACTGCCTGTTTACCTAAGTACTATTTTGTAATGGCATCTAGCCCAGGAAATCCTTTTGGGCCTAGTAGAATTTAGTGCTACTCAGCAGCGTACCCCACCCTTGAAGCAAGCTACACGCCTGTTTACCTAACTACTATTTTGTAATGGCATTTAGCCCAGGAAATCCTTTTGGGCCTAGTAGAATTTAGTGCAACTCAGCAGCGTACCCCACCCATGAAGCAAGCTACACCACCTGTTTACCTATGTACTATTTTGTAATGGCATCTAGCCCAGGAAATCCTTTTAGGCCTAGTAGAATTTAGTGATACTCGGCAGCGTACCCCACCCATGAAGCAAGCTACACCGCCTGTTTACCCAACTACTAGTTTGTAACGGCATCTAGCCCAGGAAATCCTTTTGGGCCTAGTGGAATTTGGTGCTACTCAGCAGCGTACTTCACCCATGAACCACGCTACACCACCTGTTTACCTAACTACTATTTTGTAACGGCATCTAGCCCAGGAAATCCTTTTGGGCCTAGTCTTGCAAGTCACACGCATGGTCCGTGTGTAATCCGTATTTTTCTCGCCCCCATAGACTCTCGTTGGCGGATTTTTTTGTGCAATACTCTGACAAACGCAGCATGATGCGATTTCCTCAGCCCATAAAATACGGCCGAGAAATATACGGCTGATGGGAGCTGCCCCATAGAGAAACATCGGTCCGTGTGCATGCAATGTTTTTGCGCCTCTCGTTCGTCCGTATTCCTCTCTAGTGTGACGCCGGCCTTAGAGTCATATTTAATATTTTGTGTGACTTCCATGAGCTTGAAGGACTGCATCCATGTGGTTCAACAATGATTCATACAATTTATTAATGAAGTCATCAGGAATAGCAAAGAATGCAGTCTTACATGCCTCCCCAAGTTCATCTGTATTTTTTGGTTTTGTCTTTCAAGCTTGGTCTTTCATCCTACCCCAAACATGCTCAATGATGTTCATGTCTGGTGATTGGGCTGGCCAGTCCTTGAGCACCTTGATCTATTTTGCCTGGAGGAACTTTGCTGTAGAGATGGATGTATGAGATAGAGCACCATCCTGCTCCAGAATTTGACCCCTTTTATGATTTGGAATATAAGAGGTAGCTAATACTTCTTGATATTTAGGCTATTGATATTGCCTGCCACCTTGCAAATGTTTTGCACACCCCCATGCTGAATGTAACCCCAGACAATTATTTTTCCACCACCAAATTTAACTGTTTTCCGGGTGTATTTTGGATTCATATGGGCTCCAGTAGGTCTCCTGCAGTATTTGCGGCGGCTGTGGTGTAATTCTACTGAAGATTCATTAGAGAAATCCACATTCTGCCATTTTCAAGCATCCATCTGTTTAGCAGGCTGTGGGACTTTGCAAATGCCACACGGTTTTTTCTTTGCCTTTTGTTTAGTGCTGGCATCTGGGCACTGATTCGACCATGTAGGCCATTTTGAGACAGAATCCTACAAACTGCTCTAGTTGACACAGGGACTTGAGGTGACCAGGCCTGTTGGAGCTCTGCTGCAGTGGAAGAAGGGCTTGCTTTGGATTTTCTAACCAGCAAACGTTCCTCCTGAGCAGTTGTCTTGCTGTGTCTGCCGGACTTGGGCTTGTTAAAAACAGCTCCAGTCTCTTCAAATCTATTTTTAATTCTTTGGACTTGATGCTGAGACTCATTAATCCCTTTCTGGCCTCGGACGGGATAGTACGTCCGAGGTCAGATCCCCTGCTTTGATGCAGGGTTCCACGGTGAGCCTGCATCAAAGCCGGGACATGTCAGCTGTTTTGAACAGCTGACATGTGCCCGTAATAGGCGCGGGCAGAATCGCGATCTGCCCGCACCTATTAACTAGTTAAATGCCGCTGTCAAACGCAGACAGCGGCATTTAACTACCACTTCCATCCGGGCGGCCGGAAATGATCGCATTGCCGACCCCCGTCACATGATCGGAGGTCGGCGATGCTTCAGAATAGTAACCATAGAGGTCCTTGAGACCTCTATGATTACTGATCCCTGGCAGCTGTGAGCGCCACCCTGTGGTCGGCGCTCACAGCACACCTGATTTTCTGCTACATAGCAGCGAACATCAGATCGCTGCTATGTAGCAGAGGCGATCATGCTGTGCCTGCTTCTAGCCTCCCATGGAGGCTATTGAAGCATGGCAAAAGTTAAAAAAAAAGTAAAAAAAATGTGAAAAAAATAAAAAAATTATAAAAGTTTAAATCACCCCCCTTTCGCCCCAATCAAAATAAATCAATAAAATCAAATCTGCCATGCTCAGAATCGCCCGATCTATCAAGTAAAAAAAAAGCATTAACCTGATCACTAAACGGCGTAGCGAGAAAAAAATGCGAAACGCCAGAATTACGTTTTTTTGGTTGCCACGACATTGCATTAAAATGCAATAACGGGAGATAAAAAGAACGTATCTGCACCAAAATGCTATCAATAAAAACGTCATCTCAGCTCACAAAAAATAAGCCCTAAACCGAAACCAGATCACGAAAAATGGAGACGCTACGAGTATCGGAAAATGGCGCAATTTTTTTTTTTTTTTTAGCAAAGTTTGGAATTTTTTTTCACCACTTAGATAAAAAAATAGCCTAGTCATGTTAGGTGTCTATGAACTCGTACTGACCTGGAGAATCATAATGTCAAGTCAGTTTTAGCATTTAGCGAACCTAGCAAAAAAGCCAAACAAAAAACAAGTGTGGGATTGCACTTTATTTGCAATTTCACCGCACTTGGAATTTTTTTCCCGTTTTGTAGTACACGACATGCTAAAACCAATGATGTCGTTCAAAAGTACAACTCGTCCCGCAAAAAAATAAGCCCTCACATGGCCAAATTGACGGAAAAATAAAAAAGTTATGGCTCTGGGAAGGAGGGGAGTGAAAAACGAACACGGAAAAACAAAAAATTCCAAGGTCATGAAGGGGTTAAAGGTGCCAGCCACCTCTGCAGTAGATCTGGTCTTCAACCTCTTGATAATCCAGGCTTTAGTAGCAGGGTGAAGTTTTGGCATGTTGTCAGAGCTCAAGTTGCAGTTCAAGTGAAGGTCTGGGGTGCTGGCTTTCTTTTTATACACATACACTAATTAACCGATCATTTACTGAGCAGACATGAGGATATAAATTAGGATTGGGTGCATTATATGACCAGGCGACAAAACGTTTGACTTGCCAAAATCTGAACATTCTGTGTCCATTAACTGATCAATATTTCTGCATTGATGCCAATTTATTTTCTTAACCTAAACCACATTTCGGAGGGTTTCAACTTTCAAAAGAATAATTTATACAACCAATGGCTGAATTTAATGTCAGGTTATAAGCTTTTATTTACATAACATGGATAAACGACATAACTTCTGTCAGGGAGTGTACAATCATCAGAGGTGGCACCCTAATCACCCTTATTTCCCCTGAGTCACAAATTTCCAAATGCCCAACTTACTGTGGGGAACCACAGATGGGCCATTCTGCACATCTGTTCACACATTCTATTCCATGGCCATCAGAGGTCTGCTCCAAAGTTTAATCAGATCCAGATGAGGTAAGCATCTGCATTGATGCCCAAAATGTTTTCATATTGGATCTGGGGCCAAACGAAGTAGGATCCGAGCAGAATCCAGACCTTCGTCATCAGACGTTAACCATCGATGATTGAGGTGATCGTGACACCAGAAGCACACGCGAACTGAACTATAGTGTCAAGACAGGAAGACAAGGAGTGTGACTTTAGAGTGTCGAGTGTGAAAACAGAGAGGATGATGATGAGGTTGTGGATCCTCCTTGGTGTGAACCCAGAGTTACACAGCTGAGTAGCTCAGCAGAGGGAGTGGAGGAGGAGGAAGACAAGGAGGTTACATTGCGGCTTCCCACACAGGCACTAAGTGATGCAACCAAGCACTGCATCATCAGCTCCAACTCTGGCTGTGGCCTGCACTGGTCGCGAGTTTGCAGTTCGCAGGGCCGGCAAGAGTTGCCTATCCTGGGCATTTTTGAGACCACAAAGGATGTCCCAACTCATGTTATCTACCAAATTTGCAAAAAAAATCTCTGTAGAGATAAAAATTGCAATAATTTGACAACTATATGCATGAACCGGCACATGTGCAATCAACATGCCTTAGTGTAGAAATCTCACTGTGCTAAAATGCCGACTAGTGGGCCTCGTCAACCACCGGCTTTTCCATCATCCACATCTGTGCTTTTTCCTCCTCTGTCACCTTACCAAGTCTTCTCACACAGGTCTCTGGCCAGTTGGGGTGAGTGAGAGCCCGTCAACTGTTATGGAAGTGGAGATTGCTGCTGTTTTTGTTTAATTGAGTACAACACATCCTTCTCAACCCACCATAACATCTCCGCCTGCACCTTACTCACAGTCCAGCAGTTTTTCCTGTTTTCTGTACCCCTCCCTCTCTCAGCACAGCAGCCAGTACTCGGTCCCACAGTTGTGGTTAAGTAAAAGAATGTTTCACATGCCAGAGCTAAGAGCTTGAACTCCACCATCTCTAATCTGTTGGCCATGGAAATGCTGCCTATCTGCCTGGTGGATACAGATGGTTTCAGAAAGTTCATGGCTGCCTCAGTCCCCCAGTACCAGTTGCTTAGTTGCCATTACGTATCTAAGAAAGCTGTGCCTGTTACGCTAGCATGTTGCAGACAACATCACCCATTTCCTGGAATAAAATCTATGTCTGGCAGGGTGCATTTTACCACTGACAACTGGATGAGCAAACATGAGCAGGGGCATTAGATCTCATCGACTTAACACTGTGTGTCTCTGTTGGTTGCGGGGGCAGGCAGTCAAGGGGCTGCTCCACAAGTCTTTGAATCCTCAAGGCATGAGAGACAAACCTCTTTATCTAGCATTATCTCTACTGATTCTGACTCCACCACCTCCTCTAGCGTTACCAACTGTGCCCTCAACCTCTCCCTTTATCAGACATGCATTCCAACAGTGTAGATAGAATCGCCCCAACCTTTTTACTGTGCAGCTAGGGCTCACTGCAATCAGGCAGTGTTAAAATTAATATACCTTGGAGATCGCAATCACACAGCTGAAGAGTTGTAGACAGCTATCAAGGCCAAGTTAGAGCAATGACTGTTTCCACTGAACCTGAAGCCAAAGAAGACCATGGGAGATAACGGTGTAAACCTGGTGGTGATAGCGCTGGGCAGCCCGCCTGATCTAATAGAAGGGGGGAACTACTAGGCTGTAAACCTGGATGCTGTGCATTGTCATAGTGTGAACAGCGCCACATACAAGTCTTTATTGTGCATTAATATACCAAGCAACCGCCGCCACCATGAATTGGAAGGATGTGAGCGGTTGCCTCATCGGTATTCTTGCACCTCTGTTACTGCCATCTTAAAGGGAATCTGTCACCCCATTTTAGGCCTATAAGCTAAGGCCATTGCCATCAGGGGCTTATCTACAGCATTCTGTAATACTGCAGATAAGCTCCCAATGTAACCTGAAAGATAAGAAAAACAAGTTAGATTATACTCACCCAGGAGCGGTCCCGATGCGGTCCGGTCCAATGGGTATCATGGTCGGGGTGCAGTGCCTCCCATCTTCATGCGATGACCTCCTCTTCTTTGCTTCCTGTTACGGCTCCTGTGCAGGTGTACTTTGTCTGCCCTGTTGAGGGCACCACAGGCCCTGGGAAAGGTCAGAGAGGCCCGGCACCTGCGCACTGCAGTACTTTGCTCTTCCCTCAACAGGGCAGACAAACTACGCCTGCGCAGGAGCTGCAACAAGAAGCAAAGAAGAGGATGTCATCGCATGAAGATGGGAGGCACTGGACCCAGACCGCGACACCCATCAGACTGGACTGCCCCGGGACTGCCCCTGGGTGAGTATAATCTAACTTGTTTTTCTTATCTTTCAGGTTACATCGGGGGCTTATCTACAGCATTATAGATTGCTGTAGAAAAGCCCCTGAAGGCAGTGGCCTTAGCTTATATGCCTAAAATGGGGTGACAGATTCCCTTTAACTAAATGGGTCCACTGCATCCAGATCGTGCATATGTTTGGAGGCCTGGGCTGGTAAGGATCTTAGCCTTTTTGCTGTATTTTTGGAGGATTTTCAAGTCCTCTTTTTGTGCTATTGCTGTATAGACCTCCAACTGTGCCCTTAACATCTTCCTTAATCAGGCATGCACTCCAACAGTGTAGATAGAATCCCCTCCACCTTTGTACTGCACAGCTAGGGCTCACCGCAATCAGGCAGTGTTAAAATTAATATGCCTTGGAGATCCAATCACATAGCTGAAGAGTTGTGGACAGCTATCCAGGCCGAGTTAGAGCAATGGCTGTCTCCACTGAACCCGAAGCCAGAAAAAGCCATGGGCGATAATGGTGCAAACCTGGTGGCACCCCCTACCGGGGCAGCCTCACATACATGCCTTGGATGGCTCACATCCTCATCCTAGTGGTACAGCAATTTCTCCACCACTATCCCGGCCTGAATGCCGATTGCACCACGCAGGTCATCAACATGCATTGCTTTCAGGCCAACTGGTTAACTGTTTGATTTGCAATGTTTCGACACTGTGGAATTCCACTCTACATATGTTGCAAATGTCCTTTTGCATAGCCTGAGCCAACGCAAATCACGCTTGCTGAGTGGGCACAGATGAAAATCCTCTGTATCCTTCTGCACAGATTTGAAATGGCTACTAATATGATTAGAGCTCAGCATCTCTATTTTGGTCTTCTACTTGCTAGAGCACACTTTGAATATTCTGCATAAGTAGGTGGCGGTCCCAGAGGAAGAGGTGAAAGCAGATGAGGATGCGGAAGGGATTACAAAATCTCAAATTTATGGACTGTCATCACAGAGGCAAGCGCCATTAGAGGGTGGCTTAACTGTAGGGGATTCATGGTACTGTACAAACTGTTAGTAAAGTTGCAGGAACTGACGAACAAATGGAGAATAATAAGGAGGAAGCGATGATGGACATGTAGCAGTCATTACATGAAGAGGATAATGAACCCCTCTCTGTTGTCCATTTTTGGCGGGAGGGCACGGTGGAAGCTGCCTTGAGTGTTATCCCACCACCAACATCATAAACTTAGACCTCATGGAAGCACCTGACAAATGAGTGTCTTCTTGCTAAACAGTCTTCAATAGGGTTGAGCGAAACGGGTCGTTCATTTTCAAAAGTCGCCGACTTTTGGCAAAGTCGGGTTTCATGAAACCCGATCCGACCCCTGTGCGGGGTCGGCCATGCGGTACGCGACTTTCACACCAAAGTCGCGTTTCAATGACGCGAAAAGCGCCATTTCTCAGCCAATGAAGGTAAACGCAGAGTGTGGGCAGCGTGATGACATAGGTCCTGGTCCCCACCATCTTAGAGAAGGGCATTGCAGTGATTGGCTTGCTGTCTGCGGCGTCACAGGGGCTATAAAGGGGCGTTCCCGCTGACCGCCATGTTACTGCTGCTGATCTGAGCTTAGGGAGAGGTTGCTGCCGCTTCGTCAGAAGCAGGGATAGCGTTAGGCAGGGTCCATTAACCACCAAACCGCTTGTGCTGTAGCGATTTCCACTGCCCAACACCACCTTCGGTGTGCAGGGACAGTGGAAGCTACATTTTTTTTTTTTTCCCCTCAGCGCTGTAGCTCATTGGGCTGCCCTAGAAGGCTCCCTGATAGCTGCATTGCTTTGTGTACGCCGCTGTGCAAACCAACTGCTTTTTTCAAAGCACAAATCCTCTTGTTCCTTCCTTTCTGCACAGCTATCTTTTTTGTTTGTCCACACTTTTTATTTAATTTGTGCATCAGTCCACTCCTTATTGCTGCCTGCCATACCTGGCTGAGATTAGTGCAGGGAGATAGTAATTGTTGGACACTCCCTGTTTTTTTTTTTTTGTGGGAGATTAAGATTGACATTTCTGCTAGAGTGCCATCCCTGTGTGTGCCATCTCTCACTCAGTGGGCCATAGAAAGCCTATTTATTTTTTTGCTTGATTTGGGTTATAAAATCTACCTGAAAAAATCACTACATCAATCAGTGGGAGAAAAATATTGGCCTCAGGGCTTGTGTGCCACTCTTGACTCCTGTGTGTGCCATCTCTCAGTCAGTGGGCCATAGAAAGCCTATTTATTTTTTTGCTTGATTTGGGTTCTAAAATCTACCTGAAAAAATCACTACATCAATCAGTGGGAGAAAAATATTGGCCTCAGGGCTTGTGTGCCACTCCTGACTCCTGTGTGCATCATCTCTCACTCAGTGGGCCATAGAAAGCCCATTTTTTTTTTTTTTTTTGCTTTATTTGGGTTCTAAATTCTACCTGAAAAAATCAATAAATCAATCAGTGGGAGATTAATATTGGCCTTTGGGCTTGTGTGCCAGTCCTAAGCGTGCCATCTCTCTCTCTCAGATAGTGGGCCATAGAAAGCCTATTTATTATTTTTTTTATTGGGTTTATAAATTTTCCCTGGAACAAAAAAAAAAAAAGTGGGAGATTAATATTGGCCTCTGGGCTTGTGTGCCAGTCCTGAGCGTGCCATCTCTCTCACAAATAGTGGGCCATAGAAAGCCTATTTATTTTTTTTTTTCTGGTTTTATAAATTCTCCCTGAAAAAAAAAAGGGAGATTAATATTGGCCTTTGGGCTTGTGTGCCAGTCCTAAGCGTGCCATCTCTCTCTCTCAGATAGTGGGCCATAGAAAGCCTATTTATTATTTTTTTTATTGGGTTTATAAATTTTCCCTGGAACAAAAAAAAAAAGTGGGAGATTAATTTTGGCCTCTGGGCTTGTGTGCCAGTCCTGAGCGTGCCATCTCTCTCACAAATAGTGGGCCATAGAAAGCCTATTTATTTATTTTTTTTTGGTTTTATAAATTCTCCCTGAAAAAAAAAAGGGAGATTAATATTGGCCTTTGGGCTTGTGTGCCAGTCCTAAGCGTGCCATCTCTCTCTCTCAGATAGTGGGCCATTGAAAGCCTATTTATTTATTTTTTTATTGGGTTTATAAATTTTCCCTGAAAAAAAAAAAAAAAGTGGGAGATTAATATTGGCCTCTGGGCTTGTGTGCCAGTCCTGAGCGTGCCATCTCTCTCACAAATAGTGGGCCATAGAAAGCCTATTTATGTTTTTGGTTGATTTGGGTTCTAAATTCTACCTGAAAAAATCAATAAATCAATCAGTGGGAGATAAATATTGGCCTCTGGGCTTGTGTGCCACTCCTGACTCCTGTGTGCGTCATCTCTCACTCAGTGGGCCATAGAAAGCCTTTTTTTTAAATTTGTTTTCTAAATTCTCCCTGAAAAAATCATTTTATTTTATTTGGTTTCTAAATTCTTCCTGAAAAAATCATTTTATTCTATTATTTTTTTTTCCTAAAGTCTCCCTGAAAAAAAAAAAATAACAAATCAGTGGGAGATTAATATTGCCCTTTCTGCTTGTGTGCCAGTCTTGACTCCTGGGTGTGCCATCTCTCTCTCTCTCTCCAATTGTGGGCCATAGAAAGCCTATTATTTTTTTAGCTTGATTTGGGTTCCAAAATCTACCTGAAAAAATCACTACATCAATCAGTGGGAGATAAATATTGGCCTCTGGGCTTGTGTGCCACTCCTGACTCCTGTGTGCGTCATCTCTCACTCAGTGGGCCATAGAAAGCCTTTTTTTGTTTTATTTGTTTTCTAAATTCTCCCGGAAAAAATCATTTTATTTTATTTGGTTTCTAAATTCTTCCTGAAAAAATTATTTTATTTTATTATTTTTTTTTCCTAAAGTCTCCCTGAAAAAAAAAAAAACAAGTCAGTGGGAGATTAATATTGCCCTTTCTGCTTGTGTGCCAGTCTTGACTCCTGGGTGTGCCATCTCTCTCTCTCTCTCCAATTGTGGGCCATAGAAAGCCTATTATTTTTTTAGCTTGATTTGGGTTCCAAAATCTACCTGAAAAAATCACTACATCAATCAGTGGGAGATAAATATTGGCCTCTGGGCTTGTGTGCCACTCCTGACTCCTGTGTGCGTCATCTCTCACTCAGTGGGCCATAGAAAGCCTTTTTTTGTTTTATTTGTTTTCTAAATTCTCCCTGAAAAAATAATTTTATTTTATTTGGTTTCTAAATTCTTCCTGAAAAAATCATTTTATTCTATTATTTTTTTTTCCTAAAGTCTCCCTGAAAAAAAAAAAAAACAAATCACTGGGAGATTAATATTGCCCTTTCTGCTTGTGTGCCAGTCTTGACTCCTGGGTGTGCCATCTCTCTCTCTCTCTCTCCAATTGTGGGCCATAGAAAGCCTATTATTTTTTTAGCTTGATTTGGGTTCCAAAATCTACCTGAAAAAATCACTACATCAATCAGTGGGAGATAAATATTGGCCTCTGGGCTTGTGTGCCACTCCTGACTCCTGTGTGCGTCATCTCTCACTCAGTGGGCCATAGAAAGCCTTTTTTTGTTTTATTTGTTTTCTAAATTCTCCCTGAAAAAATCATTTTATTTTATTTGGTTTCTAAATTCTTCCTGAAAAAATCATTTTATTCTATTATTTTTTTTTCCTAAAGTCTCCCTGAAAAAACAAAAAAACAAATCAGTGGGAGATTAATATTGCCCTTTCTGCTTGTGTGCCAGTCTTGACTCCTGGGTGTGCCATCTCTCTCTCTCTCTCCAATTGTGGGCCATAGAAAGCCTATTATTTTTTTAGCTTGATTTGGGTTCCAAAATCTTCCTGAAAAAATCACTACATCAATCAGTGGGAGATAAGTATTGGCCTCTGGGCTTGTGTGCCACTCCTGACTCCTGTGTGCGTCATCTCTCACTCAGTGGGCCATAGAAAACCTTTTTTTGTTTTATTTGTTTTCTAAATTCTCCCTGAAAAAATCATTTTATTTTATTTGGTTTCTAAATTCTTCCTGAAAAAATCATTTTATTCTATTATTTTTTTTTCCTAAAGTCTCCCTGAAAAAAAAAAAAAAAACAAATCAGTGGGAGATTAATATTTACATTTGTGCTTCAGTGACAGTCCTGCGTGTGTGGCATCTCTCTCATTTGTTGCCACCAACAACAGAGTGTGTAACATTGTGCCTGATTTTCGTTGTGGTCTCACTCACCTGTAAAGGGGTAGCTAAATCATACTGAAGTTATAGCTCACCGTGTAAGTTGTGTGACAGCAACAAATACCGTTAGTTTGGTTACGTTTTTAAAACAATGAGGAAGTCTGGTGGAAGAGGTCGTGGCCAGGGGCGTTCATTGTCAGCTGGTAATGAGGGTAGTGGTAGTGGTGGAGCATCAGCTGGTCGTGGGAAAAAAAATATTGCACCTAAGTCTGGAGCTGTGGAGCCAGGTTCGTCGTCTGGCTACACAAGGCCTCGAACGCTCCCTTTTCTGGGAGTAGGAAAACCGCTTTTAAAGCCGGAGCAGCAAGAGCAAGTTTTGGCTTATCTTGCTGACTCAGCCTCTAGCTCTTTTGCCTCCTCTCGTGAAACTGGTAAATGTCAAAGCAGCGCGTCGTTAGTGGATGTTCACGGTCAGGGACAAGTCGCTTCCTTGTCCTCTTCAGCAAAAACAACAACAGAGAAGAATGCAGCAGGCGACACAACGGGTTACTCCATGGAGCTCTTTACACATACCGTCCCTGGCTTAGAAAGTGAAGCAGTTAACAGTCCATGCCCATTACAAGTTGAATCTGACATGGAGTGCACTGATGCACAGCCACAGCCAGACTACTATGCTGGTCCTTTGACTCAGACCACAACATTGCCCTCGCAGGGTAATGATCAAGAATCAGACCCTGATGAGACTATGTTGCCCCATCACGAACGCTATACCACCGACCGACACGGTGACACAGACGAAGTTGCACACGAGCTACAAGAAGAGGTAATAGATGACCCAGTTCTTGACCCCGATTGGCAGCCATTGGGGGAACAGGGTGCAGGCGGCAGCAGTTCTGAAGCGGAGGAGGAGGGGCCGCAGCAGGCATCAACATCGCAACAGGTTCCATCTGCCGGGCCCGTATCTTGCCCAAAACGCGTGGCAAAGCCAAAACCTGTTGGAGGACAGCGTGGCCATCCGGTTAAAGCTCAGTCTGCAATGCCTGAAAAGGTATCCGATGCTAGAAAGAGTGCAGTCTGGCATTTTTTTAAACAACATCCAATTGATCAGCGCAAAGTCATCTGTCAAAAATGTTCAACTACCTTAAGCAGAGGACAGAATCTGAAAAGTCTCAATACAAGTTGCATGCATAGACATTTAACCACCATGCATTTGCAAGCCTGGACTAACTACCAAACGTCCCTTAAGGTTGTAGCACCCTCGGCCAATGAAGCTAGTCAGCAACGCAACATCCCTTCCGGCAGTGTAGGGCCACCATTTTCCGCACCACCTGCAGTATCTGTGCAGGTTTCTTTGCCAGGCCAAAGCAGTCAGGGTCAGGGAATCTGTTGTGAATTCTGTGGCTGAGTTCACTTCTGTGGTCACAAGTGGTATTGTAGTCTCTGGGCTTCCTCCCTCAGGTGTTTTGGTGAGCTCGTTGGCTGCCTTGCTATTTAGCTCCACCTGAGTCTGTCTTCCTTGCTCCTTGTCAATGTTCCAGTGTTGGATCTGAGCTACTGCATCTTTCCTTGGGCCTGCTGCTCTGCTAGATAAGTGCTTCTAGTTTGTTTTCTGTTTTTTCTGTCCAGCTTGCTATTAACTTTTGCTGGAAGCTCTGAGAAGCAAAGGGGTGCACCGCCGTGCTGTTAGTTCGGCACGGTGGGTCTTTTTGCCCCTTTGCGTGGTTTTCGTTTTAGGGTTTTTTGTAGACTGCATAGTTCTCTTTGCTATCCTCGCTCTGTCTAGAATATCGGGCCTCACTTTGCTGAATCTATTTCATTCCTACGTTTGTCTTTTCATCTTGCTAACAGTCATTATATGTGGGGGCTGCCTATTCCTTTGGGGTATTTCTGTGAGGTAAGTCAGGCTTGTATTTCTATCTTCAGGCTAGTCAGCTCCTCAGGCAGTGCCGAGTTGCATAGGTAGTTGATAGGCGCAATCCACTGCTGCTTACAGTTGTGTGAGGATAGATCAGGTACTGCAGTCTACAGAGATTCCACGTCTCAGAGCTCGTCCTATTGTTTTGGGTTATTGCCAGATCTCTGTATGTGCGCTGATTACTGCACGCTGTGTTGCCTGATTGCCAGCCATAACAGGAATCACCAGTTTCGTAGTAGGAAACACTGCATCTAGGGCACCGGCGGCAACAATACCATCTCCCACCGTCTCTCAGTCTGCTATGTCCACCGGCACCCCCGCTAGTTCCACGATCTCCAGCTCTCCAGTCCAGCTCACCCTACATGAGACTATGGTTAGAAAAAGGAAGTACTTAGCCTCGCATCCGCGTACACAGGGTTTGAACGCCCACATAGCTAGACTAATCTCGTTAGAGATGATGCCCTACCGGTTAGTTGAAAGCGAAGCTTTCAAAGCCCTGATGGACTACGCTGTACCACGCTACGAGCTACCCAGTCGACACTTTTTTTCCAGAAAAGCCATCCCAGCCCTCCACCAGCATGTTAAAGAGCGCATCGTCCATGCACTCAGGCAATCTGTGAGCACAAAGGTGCACCTGACAACAGATGCATGGACCAGTAGGCATGGCCAGGGACGTTACGTGTCCATCACGGCACACTGGGTGAATGTTGTGGATGCAGGGTCCACAGGGGACAGCAAGTTTGGGACAGTTCTGCCTAGCCCACGGTCTAGGCAACAGTTGGCTGTAGCCGTTCGCACCCCCTCCTCCTCCTCTTCGTCCTCCTGCAGAAGCGAGAGCTCGTCCACAGACCGCAGTCGCACAACCACTCCATCCGCAGCTGCCACTGTTGCACACCAGGTCTCCCATTATGGGGCAGCTACTGGCAAACGTCAGCAGGCTGTATTGGCTATGAAGTGTTTGGGCGACAACAGACACACCGCGGAAGTTCTGTCCGAGTTCTTGCAGAAAGAAACGCAGTCGTGGCTGGGCACTGTAGATCTTGAGGCAGGCAAGGTAGTGAGTGATAACGGAAGGAATTTCATGGCTGCCATCTCCCTTTCCCAACTGAAACACATTCCTTGCCTGGCTCACACCTTAAACCTGGTGGTGCAGTGCTTCCTGAAAAGTTATCCGGGGTTATCCGACCTGCTCCTCAAAGTGCGTGGACTTTGCTCACATATCCGCCGTTCGCCCGTACACTCCAGCCGTATGCAGACCTATCAGCGTTCTTTGAACCTTCCCCAGCATCGCCTAATCATAGACGTTGCAACAAGGTGGAACTCAACACTGCACATGCTTCAGAGACTGTGCGAACAGAGGCGGGCTGTTATGTTTTTGTGGGAGGATACACATACACGGGCAGGCAGTAGGATGGCAGACATGGAGTTGTCAGGTGTGCAGTGGTCGAAGATTCAAGACATGTGTCAAGTCCTTCAGTGTTTTGAGGAATGCACACGGCTGGTTAGTGCAGACAACGCCATAATAAGCATGAGCATCCCCCTAATGCGTCTGCTGATGCAAAGTTTGACGCACATAAAGGATCAGGCGTCTGCAGCTGAGGAAGAGGAAAGCCTTGATGACAGTCAGCCATTGTCTGGCCAGGGCAGTGTACAGGACGAGTTAGCGGGTGAAGAGGAGGAGGAGGACGAGGAGGATGATGGGGATGATTATATTTTTAATGAGGAAGCTTTTCCGGGGCCACTGGAAATTGGTGGTGCGGCAAGGCCGGGTTCTGGTTTTTGGAGGGACACAAGTGACGTGGATTTGCCTGAAACTGCCCCTCAACCAAGCACAACCGCAGATTTGAGAACTGGAACTTTGGCCCACATGGCGGATTATGCCTTACGTATCCTCAAAAGGGACACACGCATAACTAAAATGATGAACGATGACGATTACTGGTTGGCCTGCCTCCTTGATCCTCGCTATAAAGGCAAATTGCAAAATATAATGCCACATGAGAACTTGGAACTAATATTAGCAACCAAACAATCAACTCTTGTTGACCGTTTGCTTCTGGCATTCCCTGCACACAGCGCCCGTGATCGTTCTCACACGAGCTGCAGGGGCCAGCAGACCAGGGGAGTCATAGGGGCAGAAATCAGAAGTGGCGTTGGCCAGAGGGGTTTTCTGACCAGGTTGTGGAGTGATTTTGCTATGACCGCAGACAGGACAGGTACTGCAGCATCAATTCAAAGTGACAGGAGACAACATTTGTCCAGTATGGTTACAAACTATTTTTCATCCCTTATCGATGTTCTCCCTCAACCGTCATTCCCATTTGATTACTGGGCATCAAAATTAGACACCTGGCCAGAATTGGCAGAATATGCATTGCAGGAGCATGCTTGCCCGGCAGCTAGTGTCCTATCAGAAAGAGTATTCAGTGCTGCAGGTTCAATACTAACAGAAAAAAAGGACTCGTCTGGCTACCCAAAATGTAGATGATCTAACCTTCATTAAAATGAACCACAACTGGATTTCGAAATCTTTTGCCCCACCTTGCCCGGCCGACACCTAGCTTTCCTATGAAAAGGTCTTGCCTGTGGACTATTCTGAATGCCTTTTCCAATCTCATAATTTTCTGCACCTGATTGTCCAGCATACGACATGTTTACACCTCACTAAATGGCTAAACTCCCCACACGGGGCCGTGGTATCGACACTTGGCGACAGCACCCGTGAGAGTGCTGTTTGTCTGAAGAGGTGGGTGTGCCCGCTTTGGTCGACGGCACTGCCACTGGGTCCCTCCTAGTACAATAAAGTGTCTCTGGCGGTGGTGGTGCGCACCCAACGTCAGACACACCGTTGTAATATGAGGGGCCCTGGGCCTGTACCGCCGGCCACAAGACAGTTCCCCCCCAGCTCAAACAGTGCTCTACCACTTGCAAAATTATCTCACAGCTCCACCAATGTTTAGTCTATGCGCTGACATCCTTCAATGCCTGCCACTGACAATACCATTGTATTGACATTTTTGTTATGTTAGGCCTTCGAAGCCTGTCTGCGGTCACTCCTTCCACTAGGCCTCCACTGACCACACCACTGCTGCCCGTGTACCCCTGGAACCAATTTAAAATTGCCTACAGCCATGTGTTATTATTTTAGGCCTTCGATGCCTGTCTGCGGTCACTCCTTCCACTAGGCCTCCACTGACCACACCACTGCTGCCCGTGTACCCCTGGAACCAATTTAAAATTGCCTACAGCCATGTGTTATTATTTTAGGCCTTCGATGCCTGTCTGCGGTCACTCCTTCCACTAGGCCTCCACTGACCACACCACTGCTACCCGTGGACCCCTGGAACCAATTTAAAATTGCCTACAGCCATGTGTTATTATTTTAGGCCTTCGATGCCTGTCTGCGGTCACTCCTTACAATATGCCTCCACTGACCACACCACTGCTGCCCGTGTACCCCTGGAACCAATTTAAAATTGCCTACAGCCTGCCCAATTTTTTTATTTTAGGCCTTCGATGCCTGTCTGCGGTCACTCCTTCCACTAGGCCTCCACTGACCACACCACTGCTGCCCGTGTACCCCTGGAACCAATTTAAAATTGCCTACAGCCATGTGTTATTATTTTAGGCCTTCGATGCCTGTCTGCGGTCACTCCTTCCACTAGGCCTCCACTGACCACACCACTGCTGCCCGTGTACCCCTGGAACCAATTTAAAATTGCCTACAGCCATGTGTTATTATTTTAGGCCTTCGATGCCTGTCTGCGGTCACTCCTTACAATATGCCTCCACTGACCACACCACTGCTGCCCGTGTACCCCTGGAACCAATTTAAAATTGCCTACAGCCAGCCCAATTTTTTTATTTTAGGCCTTCGATGCCTGTCTGCGGTCCGTTCTTTCTACTACTACTACACTGACCAGGCCACTGCTGCCCGTGTACCCCTGGAACCAATTTAAAATTGCCTACAGCCATGTGTTATTATTTTAGGCCTTCGATGCCTGTCTGCGGTCACTCCTTCCACTAGGCCTCCACTGACCACACCACTGCTGCCCGTGGACCCCTGGAACCTATTTTTAATTGCATAGAGCATCCTTTTTTTAATAGTAGGCGTACAAAGTCTGTCTGTGGTCCACTATTGAAATTGTCCTCCACTGCCCAGAGCACTGCTGCTTGTGTACCCCTGTAACTTTTTTAAGCTGCAGTGAGCCACATTTTTGGGTTAAGTCCTACTACCTGTGTCTGTCTGCGCCACTCAATTCAGCTGTGTTCCTTTGAAAAAAGCTGAGCGTCAATAGTCTTGTTTTCAGCCTCTAGGAATTTTAAAACTGCATTGGGGGTACAACTTTGGTAGGGCCTACTAACGGTGTCTGCCTCCCCAAGGTTTCCTCGCCATTGCTTCGATCTTAATGCTCTCGTTTAGTAGTTGTTGGAAGCTACGCTGCATTAGGCCTACAAATTGGGTATGGGGTGTAGAGAGATGGTGTGTTCCACTCCAAGGTGTTCCCCAGGTTTCCTCGCCAATGCTTCGATCTTCATGCTCTCGTTTAGTAGTTGTTGGAAACTACACTGCATTAGGCCTACAAATTGGGTATGGGGTGTAGAGAGATGGTGTGTTCCACTCCAAGGTGTTCTCCAGGTTGCCTTTCCTGAGCTTTGATCTTCCGGCTCTCGTTTAGTAGTTGTTGGAAACTACGCTGCATTAGGCCTACAAATTGGGTATGGGGTGCAGAGAGATGGTGTGTTCCACTCCAAGGTGTTCTCCAGGTTGCCTTTCCTGAGCTTCGATCTTCCGGCTCTCGTTTAGTAGTTCTTGGAAACTACACTGCATTAGGCCTACAAATTGGGTATGGGGTGTAGAGAGATGGTGTGTTCCACTCCAAGGTGTTCTCCAGGTTGCCTTTCCTGAGCTTCGATCTTCCGGCTCTCGTTTAGTAGTTGTTGGAAACTACGCTGCATTAGGCCTACAAATTGGGTATGGGGTGTAGAGAGATGGTGTGTTACACTCCAAGGTGTTCTCCAGGTTGCCTTTCCTGAACTTCTATCTTCAGGCTCTCATTAAATTGTGGTTAAATGGAACAACTGCATTTGGCGTACTAGTTGGTTTGGGGCCTACTATCGGCGTCTGCCACTCCTTGCTGTTCTCTTGGTTTCCTGTCCTGAAATTCCATTTTCAGGCTCTCGTTAAGTAGTTGTTAATGTTAGACTGCATTTGGCCTACTAGTTGGGTTGGGGCCTACTATCGGTGTCTGCCACTCCTTGCTGTTCTCCTCAACTGAACAAAGCTGGGCCGCCTGTTTACTACGGTTGCCAATTTTGAACTGCATGTCGACTACTTACTGATTTGGGCCTACTCTCTGTGTCAGCTTCTCATTCCAGATGTCCTCCACTGCAATGCCTCCTGGTTAGTCCTGTGTTACCAATTTTGAACTGCATTTAGCCCACTTTATTCTTTGGGCCTATATCTGTGTTTCCTCCTCATCCTGCCCATTGCCCAGCCAGTGATAGATGAGTCTGCTGGTACATTGACCCATAACGCAAAATTCCCCGTGCACGCTACACAGCAAGATTGTGACCCTGCTGAAAGTCAGGTTCCTCTTCCCGCATACCATACCACCTTACACGGGGACAAAGAGGAAGGTGCAGATGAAAGTGCAGGTTCCTTCATCAGGTGGGGGGAGGAATACTAGTTGGCGACGTCACTGGCACAGGGCCTCTCATAGTATGCAAAAGTGTTGCTGCCGGTGGGAGGCGCCCCCGCCGTGCAAACACACCGCTGTACTTTGAGGGGCCCTGTGCCAGTGCCAATGCCAACGAGTGGGCCCCCCCTGCTTGCTCAGGATCACAGCACTTGCAAAGTTGAAATACTTACCTCTCCCTGCTCCACTGCCGTGACGTGGTCCAGATTTACTGGGTCCACTAATTACTTGAACCAGCCCTACCCCCCACAACTTTAGCCAAATGACCCCCAATTTCAAATGCCTTCCAATTATTATAAGGTAAATTACGATTGACAAGCTTCTTTAACAAGAATGGATGTTTTTGCCATTAAAATGGGCAGTGTAGGTGTTTTCCTGGCCTCCACTCACTGCCGACTATGCTCCCCCATTGACTTGCATTGGGTTTCGTGTTTCGGGCGATACCCGACTTTTCGCGATATTCAGCCGATTCCACTCGACTCGACTTCTAAGATAGTCGGGTTTCGCGAAACACGGCTCGACTCTAAATAGGTCAAGGTCGCTCAACCCTTGTCTTCAACATGATGCCCATTTTCTTAGGGTTCGAAATAGTTCTGACTATTGGATTAACAGGGCTACTACTCTGTTAGATTCATGGTACAAGAATAAATTTAGCCACATGCTGCCCCTGGAAAGGGAAGCACATGTGCTGAAATATCGAAACGAGATTGTAAAAAATCTTAAGAGTGTTTTCCCCAAGACAGCAATGAGGAACACAGTGTGCCTAGTAGTTCTAAATGTGCAACCCCGGAAACATCAAGGAGTCATCGGAAAAACCTTAGCAGCAGCAGCAGCAGTTTAAGTGGCTCAAATTTTTTAGTCCAGCCTGTGCAGCAGCAGAACAGATTACAAGTCTGACATGTTGTGAATGACTGGAGAGGATGGTACATGAGCATTTGGAGCTCAATATCAATGCTATCAGGGAAGGTTTGGAGCTTTTTGCTATTTGGTCTTCAAAAATGGAACAGTGGCTTGAACTTGCTTGTTACAACTCGCAGGTTTTGTCATGCTCTGCAGCCAGCATTCTCTCAGAATGTGTCTTCAGTGCTTCTGGTGGTGTCCTGATGGATAAGCGCATCTGGCTGTCCCTGAAGATAAGCGCACCCGGTATCCCTGAAAGTGTAGACCGCCTAACTTTCATCAAAATGAAGAAGTCATTGATCTCCAATGACTCTTGCACCCCAGTCGCAGATTGGGCAGACTAGGCAATGGTGTTGTTTTTAGTGTCTTGTATTGATTTAGCGTTATTGCAGTCTGTGACATCTTTGTAGTGGATTTTGTGCCTTCTGTTGCTATTGCTGCTGATGTTACAAACTTTTTTTTAAATGTGGAGGCTCGAAGTTGGATCTATATCTGGTGGACTGCAAGAAGTGGAAGGTGTGTCAGAGGCCTATTATACTATTTCTACTCTGTGGAACTTGGTGCCACTTTAGTGGTGTGACAATAATTTTTTGAAATATGGAGACTCCATTTGAGTATCCATCTGGTAGGTTTCCTGTAGTGTGTGAGGGGACTATTACAGTGTTTCTACTCTGTGGAAATTGATGCCATTTTAGTTGTGTGTGACAATATTTTTTTGAAATGTGGAGACTCCAACTTGGGTGTCAAACTGGTGGCTTGTCTGTGTATGGCTTGCCTGTGTAAGTAGGGTACACAGACAGCTAGGCCTGCACTTACTTTCACTCAACTATCTGTGTTACATTCCTTACATTTTTCTACCGATAGTACTATATTAAACTGTTGTTTGTGCCATCTGAGTGTGCCTGAAAAAAATTAGAGGTGTTGTGTGAGGTGTGAGGTGACCCAGCTAAAAAGGCTTACACCACTCCCTTAACCACCAGATCCTCATTAAAACTTCAATTCAAAGCTGTAAATGCTGGCCAAGACCCTGATACCTCATGCATGTCCCATGGCTGACTGTCTCTGTGCTTTTATAAAAGGTTCTATTGTAGGTGAAATAATCATTCAACTACCTGTGTTTCTTTCCTTACATTTTTACATTTTTCAATGAAATGTACTGTATAAAAAAGATGTTTTTGCCATCTGAATGTGGCTAGAAAAAAAATTGAATTAGCTGCATGAGGTATCAGGGCTCACAGCTAAAAAGGCTTACACCACTCTCTTAAACACCAGGTCCTCATTGAAACTTCAATTCAAAGCTGGCCCAGACCCTGATACCTCATGCATGGCCCATGCCTGACTGCTTCACCATGGCATGTGTTCTCACACAGGTGTCTGGCAGCAGAAGCTCCACTTGTTTACCTGCTACAGTCGGGGTAAGTGAGAGCCCATCAGAGCTGTAATGGAAGTGGACATGACCTGCTGTTTTTCACAGATCTCAGACACCGAGCACATCACATCAATATCAATCCTCACCTCACTCACAGTCCAGGAGTTTGTTGCATTCACCCTAATCCACCCTCTCTAAGCCCAACAGTCAGCTTTCAGTCCTGCAGTTGTGGTCACGTAAAAGATTGCTTCCTCCTACAAATGCCAAAGCTAAGGCTACATTCACATTAGCGTTTTGCGTGTTTGCGTCGGGCGCCGCAGCGGCGACACATGTGTCATGCGCCCCTATATTTAACATGGGGGAAGCATGGACATGCGTTGTGCTGCGTTGTGCGACGCGTGCGTTTTTTTTGCGGCAAGCGTTGGGCGCAGAAAACGCAACAAGTTGCGTTTTTTGCGTCCAAATTTCAGCAAAAAAGGCGGCATGCATCGCAAAACGCAGCGTTTTAGCGTGCGTTTTGGTGCGTTTTTATTTGTGTTGTGCGTTGCGTCGCTGACGCAGCGGCGCACAACGCAAATGTGAACGTAGCCTAAGAGCATAAACTTTACCATCTCCAATCTGTTGGCCATGGAAATGCAGCCTTTCTGCCTGGTGTTTACAGAAAGTTTTCAAAATCTGATGGCAGTCGCAGCCCCCATTATCAAATGCTCAGTCGCCATTACTTTTCAAAGAAAGATGTGCCTGTGCTACACCAACATGTCACAGACAATACCAGTACCTTGAAAAAATCTGTCTACCAGTGTGCATTTCACCACTGACACATGGACGAACAAGTATGATCAGGGGCATTACATCTCGGTGACTTGGCACTTGGTGACTCTGGTGACTGTGGGAGCAGGCAGGGAAGGGTATGTTTCACAAGTCTTGGAATCCCCAAGTCTTGCAGGGTGCTTGGGGATGGAGAACTAAACTACTAGACAACACGGGTTGGAGAACTAAACTGGTAATTTTTAAGGGTTGGATAAAACTAAACCACTACAAACCAACGGATGTTGAACTAAACCAGTAGACACCAAGGGAGAATTAAACCACTACACACCAGAAGATGGTAAACTAAACAACTAAACAAAAAGTGTTGGGGAACTAAACTACTAACAACTAGGAATAGAGACTATTAATCCCCTACACACCAAGGGATGGTGAACTGAACTGAACCACTAGACATCAAGGAAGTCACTAGACATCAAGTATTGGAATCCCCAAGGCTTGCTTCTCCTCTAGGGCCTCCACTGTTGTGAATTCAGCTTTTGGGCTCCCTCCGGTGGTTGTAGAGGGTAATGCAGTTGTGCCTGGATTGCAGGAGTGGACATGTGTAGCTACTAATTGCAGGACTGACTGGGGTATATAGCTTTGCAGGATCCTTTAGTCAGTGCCAGTTGTCCATTGTTCTTGAAGGATTCACTTCCCTGCTGGTCTCTCCAGTTTGCTGTGTTTTTCTACAAAGATAAGTCCTGGCTTTGTTTTTGCTGTCCACCTGCAGTGGACCTTATAGTTCTGTGCATTTTCATGTTTTTGTCTTGTCCAGCTTGGTCTGTGAAGGATTTTTTGCAGCCTAGCTATTTCTCTGGAGATGCAGATATACCCCCCATGTCTTTAGTCAGATGTGGTGATCCGTATTTTCTGCGGTGGATATTTTCTAGTGTTTTTATACTGACCGCATAGTACTCTGTTCTATTCTTTCTTTTTAGCTAGTATGGCCTCCTATGCTAAAATCTGATTTCACATCTGCGTATGTTATTTCCCTCTCCTCTCACAGTCAATATTTGTGGGGGGCTATCTATCCTTTGGGGATTTTCTCTGAGGCAAGATAGGTTTCCTGTTTCTGTCTTTAGGGGTAGTTAGATCTTAGGCTGTGCCGAGGGGTCTAGGGAGTGTTAGGTACCCCCCACGGCTACTTTTAGTTGCGCTGCTTTGTTCAGGGTTTGCGGTCAGTACAGGGACCACCTTCTCCAGAGTACGTCTCATGCTGCTCCAAGGCCACCAGATCATAACACTCCACCTGCGCATTGAACCTCTCTCTTAATGAGGCATGCATTCCAACAGTGCTGAGAGAATCCCCCCACCTCAGTAATGCGCAGCCAGGGATCACCGCAATCAGGCAGTGTTTAAATTAATATGCTTTAGAGATCGCAGTCACACAGCTCAAAAGTTGTGGATAGCTATCCAGGTTGAGCAATGGCTGACTCTACTGAACCTGAAGGCAGGGAAGGGCGTTTGCGATAACGGTGCGAACCTGGTGGCGGCCACTGTTGGGGCAAACTCACACATGTGCATTGCATGGCTTACGCCCTCAACCTAGTGGTCATCATGCAACAATGCAGCCTGCCATCTAGACGTAGCAGAGCTAGACCCATCACTGGACATATAGGTTATTTTCTTCTCAGCAGACAGGTTAGGACTGGGCAATAAGATGAGTATGGTTTAATTTAAATTCATTAAAGGAGTTTCTGTTATGGGTCGTATCTCCGCTGCGGTCTCCTATTCTTCTCCTGCCACAGTGGAGTCTGCTCAGTGGAGACGACAATCGCAAAAACATCTGCTTGCCACTGCCCAGTACTGGCTACAATGGCAGAAGCAGGAAAGGCAGCAGTAACCCTTTGCACAGAGTCAGACTGAGTGAGATGCTGGGACCAAGTCCTGCTTTTCCCCTTCTGAGCATGCCAAGGGTAAGATCTCTCATTGGAGATCAAGGGTCACATGCTTAGATACTTCAGCTAATCCCATTGGTCCTCTAGGAAGGTCCTGAAGGTGCTCAACTTCTGTGGAAGCCTCCCATTGGTCCTTCTGGGAAGGTCCTGTACTTGCTGCAGCTATAAAAGGTTTGCATGACCGCACGGCCATGCACTAGTATCTATCCAAGTTATGTGCTTTGCGCCAGTGTGGTTATGTTTGATTGTATTCAGGGACCCGGCTGAAATAAGCCCCTAGAATAACGGCACCTCCGGTGAGTAAATTGTGTGAGTGTATTCAGGGTCCAGGCTGAAATAAGCCCCTAGAATACCAGCACCTCCGGTGAGGTGTGTGTTTGCATGACCACTGACTGCTATCAGTTCAGCAGTTAGCCTGTGCTCCTGTGAGTCCAGCAGGGTGCAGTGCTTTCCTTTTACGGTTACTCTGTGAAGTAACAGAGCAGGCCTATACCACTAAATAGTGCCACCATTCACTAGCAGCAGGTTCCTCCTGCACGGTGGACCCCGGGCTGCGAATGCACCAATAATAATAAACATCTATATTTACTCTAAATAAACTCTATATATACTCTAAATAAACATCTATATTCCCTAACAGAATGCTAGCGCCAGGGTCTGGCTAGTAAATGGCGGGCGATCAGCGTCTACAGCCGTACATCCAGCAGCTGGAGGGTAGGTTGGCTGCTCTAGAACGCACAACCTCAGCTGTGGATGTTACCACAGTCGCTGTTCAGGCTGCGAGTGTAGCTTCAGCCAGTTTGTCCTCTGCCATCCCTGCTCCGACTTTATCCCGTCTCCCGCTTCCAGACATGTTTGCTGCTGACAGTAAGCTATGTCGGGGATTCGTGAGTCAGTGCTCCATATATCTAGAGCTCCTGGCTGCACCTTTTCCTACGGAATGGGTGAAAGTGGGATTTATTTTATCCCTTTTGTTGGGCAGTGCGCTGGAGTGGGCAACGCCGCTGTGGGAGCGTGATGATCGTGTGGGGCAGAGTGCTCCTCTCTTCCTGGACGCTCTGAAGCAGGTCTTTTTAGGACCTCGTGTCACCCACAATACCGTGCTCCAATTGTTGGCAATTACACAGGGTTCGTCCATGGTCAGCCAGTTCACTGTCCAATTCCGGACTCTGGCCTCTGAGCTGGAGTGGCCGGATAAAGTCCTTATTCCGGTGTTCTGGAAAGGACTGGCAGACCATGTGAAGGACGCCTTGGCCACCAGGGAGATTCCCACCACACTGGAGGAGCTCATTTCAATATCTACCTGCGTCGACCGCCGTTTTAATGAGCGGAGATTAGAGCAGACCTAGTGCAGGCAGAGGTTTCGGCAGGCTCCCACCTTCGCCAGACCTCTAGAATCTTCCGTTCAGGCGTCCGACTCCCATGAGGCCATGGAGGTTTCTCGAGCAGGACCAAAGTCTCGGACCGCTCTAGTACCTGTGGTTTGTAAAAATTGCCAACAGCTAGGACATTATGCCAATAAATGTCCACGGCGGTCAGGAAAAGATCGCGTCTAGTAACCACTGGAGGAGGTTCACTAGACACAGCGGCATTTTCCTCCAAGCTGTCCTTTAAAGGGACAATCAAGTTAGGCCCATCCACTCTAACGGTCGAGCTTTGTGTGGACTCTGGAGCAGAGGGGAATTTCATGTCCTCTGCTTTTGCTTTGCATCATGCAATACCTCTGGTGATGCTCACCAACCAGTGACTGATAGAGTAGTGAATGGGTCGACACTTCCCTCACAAATCACACACCAGACTGTCCCTTTCACGTTATCCATGTCACCTTCCCACCAGGAGATTATTTCCCTTCTTGTCCTTCCCGAGGGAATGGATGAGATTCTGCTGGGAATACCCTGGCTCCGTTTCCACTCCCCACATATTGAGTGGACCTCTGGGAGGATATTGGGTTGGAGTGAATCATGAAAGGGCAGATGTGTGAGGGAGTGCGATCAGGTTTCCACTACCGAGATACCCGCAGATCTTTCTTCCCTTCCCAAGTACTATTGGTCCTATGCAGATGTGTTCTCCAAAAAGGCTGCGGAGATTGTTCAACATCACCGCCCCTATGACTGTGCTATTGATCTCATGCCTGGAGCAGAACCTCCTCGGGGACGGGTCTATCCTCTCTCTCCCAGAAACGAAGGCTATGTCCCAATACATCCAGGAGAATTTGGCAAGAGGGTTCATTAGGAAGTCAGTGTCACCTGCAGGGGCGGGGTTCTTCTTCGTGCAGAAGAGGAACGGAGAATTATGTCCATGCATAGATTACAGGGGTCTTAACGCCATCACCGTTAAGAATAAGTACCCGTTGCCCCTGATTTCTGAGCTCATTGATAGGCTATGGGGAGCAAGGGTATTTACCAAATTAGATCTGCGGGGTGCTTATAACCTGATTCGCATCCATGAGGGGGACGAATGCAAGATGGCTTTTAATACCAATATAGAATAATAACCGTAGGCACAGCTAATATCAGTGGTGCTCAAGTAGGCGCCCAAACCATATAGTGTAGAAGATAAACTTGGCACACACTTAGTGGGATGCAGTGAGATTTTAATTAGGAGAGTACATACAGTAGACGTTTCAGTCAAACATAGACCTTCATCAATGTACTATAACAGAAAAAATAATATATATAACAAAATCAAAATGAAGTATTTACATATTACACCCATATGTGGGTCAAAGATAGGCAGATTAATACATGAACATAGCAGTGTATGGTTATGTACAGGAGCACGAGATTTCTAAGAAGATAACCAAATTAAATGTCCAAGCATCATAGTAAATCCTAGCATGAAGATAAGAGGCGTGCTCTAACTGAGTGAGGTCAATGAGCGTGTTACTGCTATTAGTGAGACCGACGTGTCATGCAATGGACAAGTACCTACCCTCTCAAGAATCCCAAATTATAGGGGGTCACAATAGTAATAGTGAGCGGAAACCTGTGGTGACACGAAAAAGGAATAACACAAGACTCCTATATTATACTGGCCGAGATGTGACTACAATGAGTAGTGAGGAATAGGCGTTACCTACCCTGCTTGCTGCAGTAGATAAAGGGGCCTGAGATCGGCACTATGGGGTTAAAATAATAATAGCCATAATGCAAAAGAAAGCAGATTTGTGCGATCTCCGAAATACTTGCTGTGCGCACACTTAACTTACCCGGTGATAGGCTGTATGGGACGCGGTGTCCACCGCTAGTCCAGAAGGTGAGTAGAGCACACCCGGGCAGCCTTAAAAAGGCACGCTAGAAGGAGACGCGCTACAGGAAGCGTCTGACCGGAAGTGACGTCGGGTGCCTGTATAACATTGTGCGTTCCATCTAGGAAAGGTGGGCGGAGATATGCGCTCCACCCGGAGCATGCGCAGAGAGAATAATAACCTACTACTACGATAGTGAGTCTGTAAGGTGGCGTTTAACACAGGATATAAGTGAATGTGCCATCCTAAACAGGCGTGATGGTGTACCGCTGGTTTATACTCCTGGTGACAGTTGAAAAGAGTGAGAGTGGGTGTGCTGATCTTGATCACAAGAAATTAATATAGACGATTCTGTAAAAGAAATATATAGTTAGTACAATGAATAGAGGAGTAGATTACACATACATAACAATGCAGCAGAGAGACTAGAAAAACAATGAAATTGTTTCATCAAGCCATAAAAGATCCAATATCATACTCTCTATTTAGACCCATAGGGGTTAAGGTCTGCAATTCATGGATCCAATACGCTTCTCTCTTTTTGAGCAGGTTCACCCTATCGCCCCCTCTACGTAGCGGTGTAACCTGCTCCAACACCTGAAACTTGAGTTGGGCGACAGTATGTCCTTGTGTTATGAAATGATGTGGAATAGGCAACAATGTATTTTTGCATCTGATCGTGGATTTATGTTTGGAGATTCGGTCTCTTATGGATTGTGTTGTTTCTCCAATGTAACACAATCCACACGGACATTTTAGTAAATAGACCACAAAAGATGTGTCGCAAGTGAAGTATCCTTTGATATTGTATTGTTTCCCATTGTGGGGATGGTAAAAGGTAGAACCTCTCGTGACGTTGTTGCACTGTGTACATTGCAAACAAGGAAATGTCCCATATTTCGGGTTGGTGAGAAAACGTTGTTTTGGCGTCTGTTGTGTTGTGCCTATATCAGCCCTAACTAACTTGTCTCTAATGTTCCGTGGTCTCCTGAAGCAGGGAAGGAAAGGTTCCTTAAATTCCTTAATCCTAGGGTGAGCTGTCCCTAGGATGTGCCAGTAGCGTCTTATGGACCTATGTAGAATGTATGACAGGGGATGGTAGTCATGGACAAACGGAATGCGATCTTTAGCATTGGCTCTGGTAGTGGGGATGGTTTCTGATGTGTTTAGAGTTAGGGGCGGATAGCCTCTTTCAAGGAATTTGGAACGCATCTCATCCAATCGTTGTGTCTGTTTAGTTTTGTCAGAGACTATCCTATGGACCCTTTTAAATTGCGACTTGGGAATGGAATTTTTCATTCTGGTGGGATGGAAGCTGTGGTAGTGAAGGAGACTGTTTCGGTCTGTAGGTTTTGTGAAGAGGTCTGTAGAGAGTTCTCCCTCATCATTCTTACAGACTAATGTGTCTAAGAAATTAACCTCTTTCTGATTATACGACATTGTAAAATCAAGACCAGGCCATGATGTTTTTAGAAAAAGAAAGAAAGTTTTCAACGTTTCTTCTGGGCCATCCCAGATACAAAATATATCATCGATATATCTCTTCCACACTAAGGCATGGGTCTGGAATAGGTTGTTGGTGTAAATGGAACTCTCCTCATAGTCAGCCATGTAGCAGTTAGCATATGGAGGTGCTGCGTTACTGCCCATGGCGGTCCCACGCGTTTGTAAAAAGAATTGATCTTCAAACAGAAAAAAATTCTTAGTCAAAATGATAGAAAGTAAGTCACAGCAGAGATTAATTTGTACTAGATCCATCTTGGAGGATGTGAGTAGGGTCCTGACCGATTTTATCCCCTCAATGTGCGGTATCGATGTATATAGGTCCTTGACATCAAATGTCACCAAAAACGCTTCTCTGGGAATAGTGGTGAGGTTTTGGATAAGTTCTAAAAATGTACCCGTGTCCAGTAGGAAGGAACGGGTTTGTTGGATCAGAGGTGTGAGGATCTTTTCTATAAATTTTGAAATTGGTGATAGGATAGATTCTGTCGAGGCGACAATAGGTCTGCCTGGTGGATTGTCCAAATTTTTATGGATCTTTGGCAAGATATAAAATACCGGAGTAATAGGATTCTGTTTAGTAAGGTATTCACAAGTCTTTTGATCTAATACACCCTCCTCGCAGTATTTTGTGAGGGTATCTTTGATCATAGTCTTGATTATGTTAGTGGGATCCCTATCCAGGGGGGTATAGATGGATGTGTCATGTAATTGGCGATACGCCTCTTGAATATACTTGACCTTATCCATAACCACTATCCCACCCCCTTTATCCGCTGGTTTGATAATTATGCCCTTATCGGTTTGTAGGGAATTAAGAGCTTGTTGATCAAGAGAGGTGAGGTTCGACGGTACTTTTAACCTTCCTCTATCAAAATCCTGTCTTAGTCTGTGAAAAGAGTTATTCACAAATGTAATGAATGTTTCTAATGCATTAGATCCTAATGGGGGTCTATAATGGCTCTTGTTTCTAAGTCCGAGACTACTAGATGTTAAAAGTTTACCCGTGGGGATCACGGAAGGTCGGGGTATGATATCAGACTCAGAGAAGTGTACCTTTAGTCTGAGTAAGCGGTAAAACCTCTGTAGGTCCATCTCTAGATTAAATGTGTTAAGCCTATAGATAGGACAAAAAGACAAGCCCTTTTGTAATATCTGATATTCTGCTACACTTAAGGATTTTGAAGATATATTAATTACAAGGGGGTTTGTACCTGGGACCGGGTTATCCGCATGAAGTCCGTATTTCTCTGAATGTCTCTTTCCCCGGCGGGTCTTCTTCTTCTTTGGCTCCTCCCTTGTCCTAAAAAACGACCCGTGGGGGGTGGTCTGTCGTGTCGCTCTTGGTCTGACCCTGAGGTTGAGATGTCCGTAGTCGATCTGTAGTTGGAGCGTGAGGAGAAGGTTCCGGAGTTGAAGCTGTCTTGCCATTTATAGACTTTTCAGTGACTCACCTGATTTCTGTTCTCGTTTCGAAAAAATTCTAAACAAATGTTCTTTCGATCTTATGACTCTCACGTTAGAGCATCTGCACCTGGGGATCACCCGGAGCAAGGAACAGATCGCGAATATCGAGAATCAACTGACTGCATCCTCTACGGTTGAGGAATTTGCTGAACTCAAAGGTAAAATCAACACGGTCATTGATCAACACAGACGAGACACTGAAGCACGGAAGAGATCTAAATTCATAAGGGACGCAGAGGATTACGAAAACAAAAGAGTCTATAAATGGCGAGACAGCTTCAACTCCGGAACCTTCTCCTCACGCTCCAACTACAGATCGACTACGGACATCTCAACCTCAGGGTCAGACCAAGAGCGACACGACAGACCACCCCCCACGGGTCGTTTTTTAGGACAAGGGAGGAGCCAAAGAAGAAGAAGACCCGCCGGGGAAAGAGACATTCAGAGAAATACGGACTTCATGCGGATAACCCGGTCCCAGGTACAAACCCCCTTGTAATTAATATATCTTCAAAATCCTTAAGTGTAGCAGAATATCAGATATTACAAAAGGGCTTGTCTTTTTGTCCTAGCTATAGGCTTAACACATTTAATCTAGAGATGGACCTACAGAGGTTTTACCGCTTACTCAGACTAAAGGTACACTTCTCTGAGTCTGATATCATACCCCGACCTTCCGTGATCCCCACGGGTAAACTTTTAACATCTAGTAGTCTCGGACTTAGAAACAAGAGCCATTATAGACCCCCATTAGGATCTAATGCATTAGAAACATTCATTACATTTGTGAATAACTCTTTTCACAGACTAAGATAGGATTTTGATAGAGGAAGGTTAAAAGTACCGTCGAACCTCACCTCTCTTGATCAACAAGCTCTTAATTCCCTACAAACCGATAAGGGCATAATTATCAAACCAGCGGATAAAGGGGGTGGGATAGTGGTTATGGATAAGGTCAAGTATATTCAAGAGGCGTATCGCCAATTACATGACACATCCATCTATACCCCCCTGGATAGGGATCCCACTAACATAATCAAGAATATGATCAAAGATACCCTCACAAAATACTGCGAGGAGGGTGTATTAGATCAAAAGACTTGTGAATACCTTACTAAACAGAATCCTATTACTCCGGTATTTTATATCTTGCCAAAGATCCATAAAAATTTGGACAATCCACCAGGCAGACCTATTGTCGCCTCGACAGAATCTATCCTATCACCAATTTCAAAATTTATAGAAAAGATCCTCACACCTCTGATCCAACAAACCCGTTCCTTCCTACTGGACACGGGTACATTTTTAGAACTTATCCAAAACCTCACCACTATTCCCAGAGAAGCGTTTTTGGTGACATTTGATGTCAAGGACCTATATACATCGATACCGCACATTGAGGGGATAAAATCGGTCAGGACCCTACTCACATCCTCCAAGATGGATCTAGTACAAATTAATCTCTGCTGTGACTTACTTTCTATCATTTTGACTAAGAATTTTTTTCTGTTTGAAGATCAATTCTTTTTACAAACGCGTGGGACCGCCATGGGCAGTAACGCAGCACCTCCATATGCTAACTGCTACATGGCTGACTATGAGGAGAGTTCCATTTACACCAACAACCTATTCCAGACCCATGCCTTAGTGTGGAAGAGATATATCGATGATATATTTTGTATCTGGGATGGCCCAGAAGAAACGTTGAAAACTTTCTTTCTTTTTCTAAAAACATCATGGCCTGGTCTTGATTTTACAATGTCGTATAATCAGAAAGAGGTTAATTTCTTAGACACATTAGTCTGTAAGAATGATGAGGGAGAACTCTCTACAGACCTCTTCACAAAACCTACAGACCGAAACAGTCTCCTTCACTACCACAGCTTCCATCCCACCAGAATGAAAAATTCCATTCCCAAGTCGCAATTTAAAAGGGTCCATAGGATAGTCTCTGACAAAACTAAACAGACACAACGATTGGATGAGATGCGTTCCAAATTCCTTGAAAGAGGCTATCCGCCCCTAACTCTAAACACATCAGAAACCATCCCCACTACCAGAGCCAATGCTAAAGATCGCATTCCGTTTGTCCATGACTACCATCCCCTGTCATACATTCTACATAGGTCCATAAGACGCTACTGGCACATCCTAGGGACAGCTCACCCTAGGATTAAGGAATTTAAGGAACCTTTCCTTCCCTGCTTCAAGAGACCACGGAACATTAGAGACAAGTTAGTTAGGGCTGATATAGGCACAACACAACAGACGCCAAAACAACGTTTTCTCACCAACCCGAAATATGGGACATTTCCTTGTTTGCAATGTACACAGTGCAACAACGTCACGAGAGGTTCTACCTTTTACCATCCCCACAATGGGAAACAATACAATATCAAAGGATACTTCACTTGCGACACATCTTTTGTGGTCTATTTACTAAAATGTCCGTGTGGATTGTGTTACATTGGAGAAACAACACAATCCATAAGAGACCGAATCTCCAAACATAAATCCACGATCAGATGCAAAAATGCATTGTTGCCTATTCCACATCATTTCATAACACAAGGACATACTGTCGCCCAACTCAAGCTTCAGGTGTTGGAGCAGGTTACACCGCTACGTAGAGGGGGCGATAGGGTGAACCTGCTCAAAAAGAGAGAAGCGTATTGGATCCATGAATTGCAGACCTTAACCCCTATGGGTCTAAATAGAGAGTATGATATTGGATCTTTTATGGCTTGATGAAACAATTTCATTGTTTTTCTAGTCTCTCTGCTGCATTGTTATGTATGTGTAATCTACTCCTCTATTCATTGTACTAACTATATATTTCTTTTACAGAATCGTCTATATTAATTTCTTGTGATCAAGATCAGCACACCCACTCTCACTCTTTTCAACTGTCACCAGGAGTATAAACCAGCGGTACACCATCACGCCTGTTTAGGATGGCACATTCACTTATATCCTGTGTTAAACGCCACCTTACAGACTCACTATCGTAGTAGTAGGTTATTATTCTCTCTGCGCATGCTCCGGGTGGAGCGCATATCTCCGCCCACCTTTCCTAGATGGAACGCACAATGTTATACAGGCACCCGACGTCACTTCCGGTCAGACGCTTCCTGTAGCGCGTCTCCTTCTAGCGCGCCTTTTTAAGGCTGCCCGGGTGTGCTCTACTCACCTTCTGGACTAGCGGTGGACACCGCGTCCCATACAGCCTATCACCGGGTAAGTTATGTGTGCGCACAGCAAGTATTTCGGAGATCGCACAAATCTGCTTTCTTTTGCATTATGGCTATTATTATTTTAACCCCATAGTGCCGATCTCAGGCCCCTTTATCTACTGCAGCAAGCAGGGTAGGTAACGCCTATTCCTCACTACTCATTGTAGTCACATCTCGGCCAGTATAATGTAGGAGTCTTGTGTTATTCCTTTTTCGTGCCACCACAGGTTTCCGCTCACTATTACTATTGTGACCCCCTATAATTTGGGATTCTTGAGAGGGTAGGTACTTGTCCATTGCATGACACGTCGGTCTCACTAATAGCAGTAACACGCTCATTGACCTCACTCAGTTAGAGCACGTCTCTTATCTTCATGCTAGGATTTACTATGATGCTTGGACATTTAATTTGGTTATCTTCTTAGAAATCTCGTGCTCCTGTACATAACCATACACTGCTATGTTCATGTATTAATCTGCCTATCTTTGACCCACATATGGGTGTAATATGTAAATACTTCATTTTGATTTTGTTATATATATTATTTTTTCTGTTATAGTACATTGATGAAGGTCTATGTTTGACCGAAACGTCTACTGTATGTACTCTCCTAATTAAAATCTCACTGCATCCCACTAAGGGTACCGTCACACTATAACATTTCGATCGCTACGACGGTACGATTCGTGACGTTCCAGCGATATCGTTACGATATCGCTGTGTCTGACACGCAGCAGCGATCAGGGATCCTGCTGAGAATCGTACGTCGTAGCAGATCGTTTAGAACTTTCTTTCATCGCTGGATCTCCCGCTGTCATCGCTAGATCGGTGTGTGTGACACCGATCTAGCGATCTAGCGATGCGATCTAGCGATGCGTTCGCTTGTAACCAGGGTAAACATCGGGTAACTAAGCGCAGGACCGCGCTTAGTTACCCGATGTTTACCCTGGTTACAAGCGTTAAACTAAAAAAAAACAAACAGCACATACTTACATTCTGGTGTCCGTCAGGTCCCTTGCAGTCTGCTTCCCGCACTGTGACTGCCGGCCGTAAAGTGAAAGCAGAGCACAGCGGCTGTGCTTTCACTTTCACTTTACGGCCGGCAGTCAGTGAGTACGGGAAGCAGAGACTGCAAGGGACCTGACGGACACCAGAATGTAAGTATGTGCTGTTTGTTTTTTTTTAGTTTAACGCTTGTAACCAGGGTAAACATCGGGTAACTAAGCGCGGTCCTGCGCTTAGTTACCCGATGTTTACCCTGGTTACCCAGGGACCTCGGCATCTTGGTCGCTGGAGAGCGGTCTGTGTGACAGCTCCCCAGCGACCACACTACGATTTACCTACGATCACGGCCAGGTCATATCGCTGGTCGTGATCGTAGGTAAATCGTATAGTGTGACGGTACCCTAAGTGTGTGCCAAGTTTATCTTCTAGGCTTTTAATACCAGGGATGGGCATAATGAGTATCTGGTGATGCCCTTCGGGCTCTGTAATGCCCCAGCCATTTTCCAAGACTTTGTTAACGATATCTTCAGGGATATGCTCTCCACCTCAGTCGTAGTCTATCTGGATGATATTCTCATCTTCTCTTCAGATATTGACATATTGAAACCCACCGGAAAGATGTTGGCAGAGTCTTCGACCTCTTACGGGCAAATTCCCTCTATGCAAAGTTGGAGAAGTGTATTTTTGAGCAGGAGTCTTTACCTTTCCTGGGCTATATCATCTCCGCCCAGGGATTGACTATGGAACTTGCCAAACTACAGGCTGTGATGGACTGGCAAGAACCCTATTCTCTTAAAACAGTGAAGCGCTTTATGGGGTTCATTAATTACTATCGCCAGTTCATTCCCCACTTCTCAACTTTGGTAGCTCCCTTAGTAGCCTTCACCAAGAAGGGAGAAAATCCCAAATTGTGGTCTGAGGAGGTCTCAAAGGCTTTCTCTTCTATTAAGTCTTATTTTGCTGTCGCTCCCATCCTACATCGTCCCGATGTTGATAAGCCATTTATAATGGAGGTGGATGCCTCATCCGTTGGTGCTGGAGCAGTCCTCTTCCAAAAGGATGCTCAAGGTCAGAAGCATCCTTGCTTCTTTTTCTCCAATACCTTCACACCAGCGGAGAGGAATTATTCCATCGGGGACAGGGAGTTGCTAGCAATAAAGTTGGCTTTCTCGGAGGGAAGACACCTTTTGGAGGAGACTCGCTTTCCCTTTCAAGACTTCACAGACCACAAAAATTTGGTATATTTACAAACAGCCCAGCGGCTATATTCTCGTCAGGCCAGATGGTCCTTGTTCTTCTCCAGGTTCCACTTCACCCTCCATTATCTCACTGGGGAGAAGAACATTCATGCTGATGCCCTCTCTCGCTCCGTTGTGTCTTCTGAAGAGGAGGAAGGGGAGCTTCGGCTTATTGTCCCTTCTAAGAGCCTGAGAACCGTAGATCCAGTTTCGCTAGAGTCAGTGCCTCCGGGCAAGACTTTTGTACCTATTAACTTGCGACCGGAAGTTCTCTCTTGGGCTCATTCGTCCAAGGTGGGTGGACATTTTGGGACAAAGAGGACATCTGAGCTGCTGGCGAGGATGCACTGGTGGCCGTATATGGTCCGTGACATCGGAGATTATATTCGGGCGTGTGTCTCCTGTGCCAAAAATAAGTCTACTCGACACTGGCCAGCTGGGTTCCTTTATCCCTTGCCGGTGGCAGACAGGCCCTGGGAGATGGTCGGGATGGACTTTGTGGTGGGCTTGCCCAAGTTTTGTGGCTGTACCATCATTTGGGTTATCACCGATCATTTCTATAAAATGGTGCACTTGGTGCCTCTTCCACGGCTACCTTCTGCACGGGCCTTGGCAGTGTTGTTTTTAAAACACATCTTCTGCCTACACGGTATGCCGGACAAAATTGTCAGTGATCGGGGTCCTGTTATGATCTGGTGGTTTAGGAACAACATGAGACAAACTCTGAAGGAGGTGGTATCTGTACTGACCGCAAACCCTGAACCTAGCAGCGCAACTAAAAATAGCCTTGGGGGGGTACCTGACGCTCCCTAGACCCCTCGGCACAGCCTAAGATCTAACTTCCCCTAAAGATGGAAACAGGAAACCTATCTTGCCTCAGAGAAAATCCCCAAAGGAAAGATAGCCCCCCACAAATATTGACGGTGAGAGGAGGGGAAAATAAAATACGCAGAAATGAAATCAGATTTTAGCATAGGAGGTCAGTCTAGCTTGATAGATAGGACAGGAAAGGAAACTGTGTGGTCAGTATAAAAACTACAAAACAATCCACACAGAGTTTACAAAATCTCCACACCTGACTAAAGGTGTGGAGGGTAAATCTGCTTCCCAGAGCTTCCAGCTAACAGAAAAAATCCATACTGACAAGCTGGACAAATATAGAATGCACAGAACAATAAGTCCACAACATGTGGACTGAAATGAGCAAAGCCAGAACTTATCTTTGCAGAACTGGTCAGGAAACCAGGAGAATCCAAGCAGAGATGTGAATCCAGCCAGGAAACATTGACAAGTGGCACAGGCTGAAGAAAGAGCCAGACTTAAATAGCGGACGATAAGTGGAGGCAGCTGATGACAGCTAACTCCAAGGAGCAGCCATACCACTAGAAACCACCAGAGGTGAGCCCAAGAGCAGAACTAACAAAAGTGCCACTTACAACCACCGGAGGGAGCCCAAGAGCGGAATTCACAACAGTACCCCGCCTTGAGGAGGGGTCACCGAACCCTCACCAGAGCCCCCAGGCCGATCAGGACGAGCCAAGTGAAAAGCACGAACCAAATCGGTGGCATGGACATCGGAGGCAACAACCCAAGAATTATCCTCCTGGCCATAACCCTTCCACTTGACAAGATACTGAAGCCTCCGCCTCGAAAAACGAGAATCCAAAATCTTCTCAACCTCATATTCCAACTCTCCCTCAACCAACACCGGGGCAGGAGGGTCAACCGAGGGAACAACGGGCACCACATATCTCCGCAACAAAGATCTATGGAAAACATCATGAATGGCAAAAGAGGCAGGAAGAGCCACATGAAAAGACACCGGATTAATAATTTCAGAAATTTTATAAGGACCAATAAACCGAGGCTTAAACTTAGGAGAAGAAACCTTCATAGGAACATGACGAGAAGACAACCAAACCAAATCCCCCACACGAAGCCGGGGACCAACACGCCGACGGCGGTTAGCAAAACGTTGTGCCCTTTCCTGAGACAACGTCAAATTGTCCACCACATGAGTCTAAATCTGCTGCAGCCTGTCCACCACAGAATTAACACCAGGACAATCAGAAGTCTCAACCTGCCCAGAAGAAAAACGAGGATGAAAACCAAAATTACAAAAGAAAGGTGAAACCAAAGTAGCCGAACTAGCCCGATTATTAAGGGCAAACTCGGCCAACGGCAAGAAAGACACCCAATCATCCTGATCAGCAGACACAAAGCATCTCAAATAGGTCTCCAAGGTCTGATTAGTTAGCTCAGTTTGGCCATTATTCTGAGGATGAAACGCCGAAGAAAAAGATAAATCAATGCCCATCCTAGCACAAAAGGCCCGCCAAAATCTAGAGACAAACTGAGAACCTCTGTCAGACACAATATTCTCCGGAATGCCATGCAAACGAACCACATGCTGAAAAACAATGGAACCAGATCTGAGGAGGAAGGCAACTTAGGCAAAGGTACCAGATGGACCATTTTAGAGAATCGGTCACAAACAACCCAGATAACAGACATCTTCTGGGAAACAGGAAGATCCGAAATAAAATCCATGGAAATATGCGTCCAGGGCCTCTCAGGGACCGGCAAAGGCAAAAGCAACCCACTAGCGCGGGAACAGCAAGGCTTGGCCCGGGCGCAAGTCCCACAGGACTGCACAAAAGCACGCACATCACGAGATAAGGAAGGCCACCAAAAGGACCTAGCAACCAAATCTCTGGTACCAAAAATCCCAGGATGACCAGCCAACACTGAGCAATGAACCTCAGAAATTACCTTACTTGTCCATCTATCAGGAACAAACAGCTTCCCCACTTGACAGCGGTCAGGCCTATCAGCCTGAAATTCCTGAAGCACCCGCCGCAAATCAGGGGAGATAGCAGAAAGAATCATCCCCTCCTTAAGAATGCCAACCGGCTCCAGGACTCCAGGAGAATAAGGCGAAAAACTCCTAGAGAGGGCATCAGCCTTAACATTCTTAGATCCCGGAAGATACGAGACCACAAAATCAAAACAGGAGAAAAACAGGGACCATCGAGCCTGTCTAGGATTCAGCCACTTGGCCGACTCAAGGTAAATCAGATTCTTATGATCTGTCAGGACCACAACACGGTGTTTAGCTCCCTCAAGCCAATGTCGCCACTCCTCAAACGCCCACTTCATAGCCAACAACTCCCGATTGCCGACATCATAATTGCGTTCCGCAGGCGAAAACTTTCTGGAAAAAAAAGCACACGGTTTCATCAAAGAACCATCAGACTCCCTCTGAGACAAAACGGCCCCTGCCCCAATCTCAGAAGCGTCGACCTCAACCTGAAAAGGAAGAGAAACATCCGGTTGACGCAACACAGGGGCAGAAGTAAATCGGCGTTTAAGCTCCTGAAAGGCCTCAACAACCTCAGAGGACCAATTCGTCACATCAGCGCCTTTCTTCATCAAATCAGTAAGGGGCTTAACCACACTGGAAAAGTTGGCAATGAAACGGCGATAGAAATTAGCAAAGCCCAAAAATTTTTGAAGTCCCTTCACAGATGTGGGTTGGATCCAGTCATGAATAGCTTGGACCTTAACAGGATCCATTTCTATAGACGAGGGAGAAAAAATAAAACCCAAAAAAAAGACCTTCTGAACTCCGAATAGGCACTTAGACCCCTTCACAAATAAAGCATTATCACGAAGGATCTGGAACACCATCCTGACCTGCTTCACATGAGACTCCCAATCATTGGAAAAAATCAAAATATCATCCAAATATACGACCATGAATTTATCAAGATAATTGCGGAAAATATCATGCATGAAAGACTGGAACACAGATGGAGCATTAGAGAGCCCAAATGGCCTCACAAGGTATTCAAAATGGCTTTCGGGCGTATTAAATGCAGTTTTCCATTCGTCACCCTGTTTAAAACGAACAAGATTATATGCCCCTCGGAGGTCAATCTTAGTAAACCAACTAGCCCCCTTAATTGGAGCAAACAAATCAGTAAGCAGAGGCAAGGGGTATTGGAATTTAACCGTGATCTTATTAAGAAGACGATAATCAATACAGGGTCTCAAGGAGCCGTCCTTCTTAGCAACAAAAAGAAACCCGCTCCCAATGGTGACGAAGAGGGCCGAATATGCCCTTTCTCCAAAGATTCCTTAACATAGCTCCGCATGGCGGCATGCTCTGGCACAGACAGATTGAAAAGTCGGCCCTTAGGGAACTTACAACCAGGAATCAAGTTAATAGCACAATCACAGTCCCTATGTGGAGGAAGGGAACTGGACTTGGGCTCATCAAATACATCCTGGAAATCCGACAAAAACTCAGGGACCTCAGAAGAGGGGGAAGAGGAAATTGACATCAAAGGAGTGTCACTATGTACTCCTCAACAACCCCAACTAGTCACCGACATAGTTTTCCAATCCAGCACCGGATTATGTTTCTGTAACCATGGAAATCCCAGCACAACAACATCATGCAGGTTATGCAACACCAGAAATCTTCCTGATGTGCAGGAGCCATGTACATAGTCATCTGTGTCCAGTACTGAGGTTTATCCTTGGCCAAGGGTGTAGCATCAATGCCCCTCAAAGGAATAGGGCTCTGCAAAGGCTGCAAGGAAAAACCACAGCACCTGGCGAATTCTAAGTCCATTAAGTTCAGGGCAGCGCCTGAATCCACAAATGCCATGACAGAAAAGGACGACAATGAGCAAATCAGGGTCACAGATAAGAGAAATTTAGGCTGTATAGTACTAATGGTAACAGACCTAGCGACTCTCTTAGTATGCTTAGGGCAATCAGAGATAACATGAGCCAAATCACCACAGTAAAAACACAGCCTATTCTGACGTCTGAATTCCTGCCGTTCTATTCTAGTCAAAATCCTATCACATTGCATAGGTTCAGGACTATGCTCAGAGGATACTGCCATATGGTGCACAGCTTTGCGCTCGCGCAGACACCGATCAATCTGAATGGCTAGAGACATAGATTCGCTCAAACCGGCAGGCGTAGGAAAGCCCACCATAACATCTTTAAGGGTTTCAGAAAGACCTTTTCTGAAAATAGCAGCCAGAGCCTCCTCATTCCATTTAGTGAGCACAGACCATTTTCTAAATTTCTGGCAGTATAACTCTGCCGCTTCCTGACCTTGACACAAGGCCAACAGGGTTTTTTCTGCATGATCCACAGAATTAGGTTCGTCATACAATAATCCGAGCGCTTGAAAAAATGCATCTACATTCAATAATGCCGGATCCCCTGTTTCAAGAGCAAAAGCCCAGTCTTGAGGGTCACGACGCAGCAAGGATATGATGATTTTCACCTGCTGAATGGGATCACCAGAAGAACGGGGTTTCAAAGCAAAAAACAATTTGCAATTATTTTTAAAGTTCAAAAACTTGGATCTGTCCCCAAAAAACAAATCAGGAGTAGGAATTCTGGGCTCTAAAGCCGGAGTCTGGACAACATAGTCCTGGATATTCTGTACTCTTGCAGCAAGTTGATCCACACGAGAAAACAAACCCTGAACATCCATGCCAAAACATATATCCTGAACCACCCAGATATCAAGAGGAAAAAAAAAGACAAACCAAAGCACAGAAAAAAAAATGGTTCAGAACTTTCTTTTCCTTCTTTTGAGATACATTTAATTCATCTTTGGCCACTTGTACTGTTATGATCTGGTGGTTTAGGAACAACATGAGACAAGCTCTGAAGGAGGTGGTATCTGTACTGACCGCAAACCCTGAACCTAGCAGCGCAACTAAAAATAGCCGTGGGGGGTACCTGACGCTCCCTAGACCCCTCGGCACAGCCTAAGATCTAACTTCCCCTAATGATGGAAACAGGAAACCTATCTTGCCTCAGAGAAAATCCCCAAAGGAAAGATAGCCCCCCACAAATATTGACGGTGAGAGGAGGGGAAAATAACATACGCAGAAATGAAATCAGATTTTAGCATAGAAGGCCAGTCTAGCTTGATAGATAGGACAGGAAAGGATACTGTGCGGTCAGTATAAAAACTACAAAACAATCCACACAGAGTTTACAAAATCTCCACACCTGACTAAAGGTGTGGAGGGTAAATCTGCTTCCCAGAGCTTCCAGCTAACAGAAAAAATCCATACTGACAAGCTGGACAAATATAGAATGCATAGAACAATAAGTCCACAACATGTGGACTGAAATGAGCAAAGCCAGAACTTATCTTTGCAGAACTGGTCAGGAAACCAGGAGAATCCAAGCAGAGATGTGAATCCAGCCAGGAAACATTGACAAGTGGCACAGGCTGAAGAAAGAGCCAGACTTAAATAGCGGACGATAAGTGGAGGCAGCTGATGACAGCTAACTCCAAGGAGCAGCCATACCACTAGAAACCACCAGAGGGAGCCCAAGAGCAGAACTCACAAAAGTGCCACTTACAACCACTGGAGGGAGCCCAAGAGCGGAATTCACAACAGGGTCCCCAGTTTGCGTCTCGGTTTGGGAGAGAGCTTTGTCGTCTTCTCAGCATTGAGTTGAATCCCTCTTCTGCATATCATCCCGAGACGAATGGGTTGGAACAGAGGGCCAACCAAACCTTGGTCACATATCTGCGACATTTTGTCTAAGCCAGGCAGGATGACTGGGCATCCTTGCTATCGTGGGCGGAGTTTGCGCTGAACAACACTGTTGCCGACTCCACTGGACAGACCCCATTCCTCCTTAACTATGGTCAGCATTCGCGCATACCTGTGCCTATGCCAGTGTTTTCCGCTGACTCCAGGGTGGCAGACTGGACTATAGAGGCATGAGACATTTGGGACAGCACTCAGCATGCCATTCTGGCCTCCAAGGAGAGAATGAGGTCCTCCGCCGATGCACCTTGGCACCCCGTTCCGACATTTGCTCCTGGCGACTGAGTGTGGCTCTCCGCCCGTAACATCATGCTGTGAGTTGAGTCCACTAAGTTTGCACCTCGCTACTTGGGCCCTTTCAAGGTCCTCAAACAGGTTAACCCTGTGGTCTACCATTTGGCCCTTCTGCTTGGGTATCACCGACACCTTTCATGTGTCCCTCTTGAAGCCCGTATACATGTCCCGGTTTTCTGAGTCATCTGCCGGGACATCAGGTTTGTCTACGGATGATTACAAGGTGAACGCTATTTTGGGGTGCAAGGTGGTACGTGGCAAAAAATTTTATTTGGTGGACTGGAAGGGTTATGGTCCTGAGGACTGGTCCCGGGAGCCTGCTGAGCACATTCAGGCTCCGCAGCTCATTGCTGCCATCGAGCGTAGCAAGGTCCAAGTGGGGGGGTAATGTTAGGGGTCGAGTTCCCGCCTCTGCACAGGGGGAATCTCGGGCCATCTCCCTGCGGTCTCCCATTCTTTTCCTGACGCAGTGGAGTCTGCTCAGCGGAGACGTCGGTCCCAGCGTCTTGCTCAGTCTGACTCTGTGCAAAGGGTTACTGCTGCCTTTCCTGCTTCTGCCAATGTAGCCAGTACTGGGCAGCGGCAAGCAGACGTTTTTGGGACTTAGTCCTGCTTTTCCCCTTCTGAGCATGCCCAGGGTAAGATCTCTCATTGGAGATCAAGGGTCTCATGCTTAGATACTGCAGCTAATCCCATTGGTCCTCTAGGAAGTTCCTGAAGGTGCTCAACTTCTGTGGCAGCCTCCTTAGCTTGTGCTCCTGTGAGTCTAACAGGGCGCAGTGCTTATACTGCCAAATAGTGCCACCATTCACTAGTAGCAGGTTCCTCCTGCACGGTGGACCCCGGGTTGCGTTCCGCCAGCCCTAACAGTTTGTTTGATTCTTTCAATGAAAGGACTTTATTCTGTGTGTGTTTTTTTATACAATGTCACTATTGGGTTGGTAATGGGGGCGTCTACTAGACGTCTCTCATTTTCCAACCTATGGGCTTGATGTCACCTGGCAATACAAAGGTGACATCAACCCCCCCAGCGATCACCACCACCACAGCACCAGGGAAAGTGGGAAGAGAGAGGCTAAGTGCAAGAATTGGCTCATCTTGAAAATGTACCTTTTCTGGGTCAGCTGAGAGCTGATGCTTTAGCTTAGGATGTGGCCAATATCCATGGCCCCTTTCTAGCCTGACAATATCAGCCCCCAGCCTTTGCTGGTTAATAATTATAGGGAGACCATACATCAAGTTTTTGGGGATGCCCATTTTAATAACCAGTAAGGGTTAAGTATATAGCTATTAGCTGATAATAATAGCCTGCGAACCTCCATGGATATTACTCTTTTCCAAGGCTATGAACATCTGCCACCAGTCGTCGACTTTCCCTTTGCTGGTTTTGAACATTTAGTGGGAGGCCACACCATTTTTTTCAGAAAAATAATAATTTATTAATTAAATACATATATACTTCCAACCCTGGGAACATTGAGTTGTCAATGCAAAAACATTAGCAGCAGAAGCAGTGTAAGTTGCAGAAGCAATGTCTGTGAGTCATGTGACACAATTTTTAGACCGGCCCGTGCATCAGCCCGTGCATCAACAGAACAGAGTATAAGTCTGATACATAGTGAATGAATGGAGAGGATGGTGTAGGAGTATCTCTAACTCAATATATATGCCATTGGGGGGTTTGTACCCTTTTGCATCTTGATCTTCAAAAATGAGAGAGTGGCCTGAGCTCGCCTGTCACGCCTTGGAAGATATGTCTGTAAGCGCTCTCTCAGATTATGTCTTCAGCGCTGCTGGTGGTGTGTCCATCTGGTGGGTTGCCTGTAGTGAAAAGGGTGGCAGAGCCCTCTTATACTATTTCTACTCTGGGGAAATTGATGCTCATAATTAGGGTTGAGCGACTTTTGTTTTTATAGGATCGGGTCGGATTTCACGAAACCCGACTTTTTCAAAAGTCGGGTCGAGTGAAATCGGCCGATCCTATAGAAAAGTCGGGGTCGGCCGAAACACGAAACCCAATGCAGTGCATTGGGTTTCTAATGGTTCCCAGGGTCTGAAGGAGAGGAAACTCTCCTTCAGGCCCTGCGATCCATATTAATGTGTAAAATAAAGAATAAAAATAAAAAATATTGCTATACTCACCCTCGGACGCGCCCTGGTTGTAACCGGGAGCCTTCCATCCTAAGAATCAGCGCTTGTAGGACCTTTCGATGACGTCGCGGCTTGTGATTGGTCACGTGAGCGGTCACATGGGCGTCACTCGACCAATCAGAAGCCGTGACATCATCGAAAGGTCCTTCAAGCGCTGATTCTTAGGAAGGAAGGCTGCAGGTTACAACCAGGGCGCGTCCGAGGGTGAGTATATACCTATTAGGAATATACTCACCCTCGGACGTGCCCTGGTTGTAACCCGCAGCCTTCCGTCCTAAGAATCAGCGCTTGAAGGACCTTTCGATGACGTCACGGCTTCTGATTGGTCGCGTGAGCGGTCACATGGGCGTCACGCGACCAATTAGAAGCCGTGACGTCATCGAAAGGTCCTTCAAGCGCTGATTCTTAGGAAGGAAGGCTCCCGGTTACAACCAGGGTGCGTCCGAGGGTGAGTATAGCAATATTTTTTATTTTTATTCTTTATTTTACACCTAAATCTGAATTCCGATACTAATTCCCGATATCTTAAACATATCGGGAATCGGTATCGGAATTCCGATTCCAGATTCAGAAGATCGCCGACTTCATGGCCGGGGTTGGGTCAGGTTTCATGAAACCCGACTTTGCCAAAAGTCGGCGACTTCTGAAAATGGCCGACCCGTTTCGCTCAACCCTACTCATAATTTTTGGAAATGTTTGGACTCCAAGTTAAGTCTCCTTCATGTGTGTTGCCTGAATTTGGCAGGGCTCCAAGAGCACCAGGCCTACACTTGTCACTTCAACACCTACGTGTACTACGGAGGACATAGAATGAACTTCAATCCAATATTGCGGCCAGCATGCAGCCAGCGGGTAAGGAAAGGGTGAATCAAACACCCGTAAACTTCGCCCATGTGACCAAAAACCGGTCCCGCCAAATTCAGGTGACAGGTTCCCTTTAAGCTAGAAATTCTGGTCCAAACCCTGTGACATGCAGCTATGCTGTGCAATTATACTATTTGTACTCTGGGTAAGCTGGGTGGTTAGAGAGTTGTGATGCGGGGGGATACAAGGGTCATTAGGGTGCCACCTCTGAGGACTGTACTGTGTGTGATGTTAAGGTAGAGGAAGAGGAGGATATGTCACTTGATTCAATGCTTGCCATACACTGGAGCACATGCATCTTCAAAGTTGATACCGCTGTGCGGCTGACAAAGAAAGGGAATCGAAGAATCCATCCAGTTACAGAAGTTGTCAGTTGTCTTTCGATAGGATGAGCCGGTGATTGTTCAGAAGAGCTTTCAGTAACATTACCACCTACCTCACTTACACCTCGAACACCAATCCTATTTCCCTTTCCACCATGACCTCGATTTTTCCCACTCATGTTGGATGTACTCTTCGTCTCTTTTAAGCAGCTGTTTCACTATCCTAGGCCCAGACCTTTCAGTCACCTGTCAGTAAATTAAAAGCCTGTATTTATTTGCTGAGAAAGTGTGGCTGGACCACAGAATTACCACAAAAAATTAGATGCTAAAATGCGGACTCCTAGTTGGACCACACTATAAGCACAAACTATTTAGATTCTAAAATGTGGACTCCTGGTTGGACAATACTATTAGCAGAAAGGATTTAGATTCAGAAATGTGGCCTGGTGAAGGGACCACTCTATTAACAGAAAGGATTTAGATTCTGAAATGTGGCCTGGTGTCTGGACCTCAATATTAGCAAAAAGGATTTTGATTCTGAAATGTGGCCTGGTGTCTGGACCACAGTATTAGCAGAAAAAATATATCATTTCTGATATGTGGAGTCCTATATAAATATATACACTGCTCAAAAAGATAAAGGGAACACTTAAACAACAGAATATAACTCCAAGTAAATCAAACTTCTGTGAAATCAAACTGTCCACTTAGGAAGCAACACTGTTTGACAATCCATATGCTCAAAAAAGAGAAAGGACAGCACCTCCAAAAATCATACAATGATCTAATGCCTCTTCCCAAAAATATATATAACTGAACATGAGGTTCTTAGTTTAACATTCTGATGAGACTGTATGAAGCCCACTGCCACGTCACGTCAAACCTCGTAGTGGGTCCTATCTCCCTAATGGAGCGGAGCTGTGCGGCGACCACGGCCACAGCGGCAATGCACCAGCAGGGCAGAGAGCCCCACAGCACCCATGCTTTAACCCCTTAGTGACGGAGCCAAATTTTTGAAATTTGACCAGTGTCACTTTATGTGGTAATAACTCTGCAACGCTTCAACAAATCCCAGTGATTTTGAGACTGTTTTTTCATGACACATTATACTTTATGATAATGGTAAATTTAGGTCAATATGTTTTGTGTTTATTTATAAAAAATATCAAAAATTTGAGGAAAATATTAAAAAATTAGCAATTTTCAAAATTTGAATGATTATCCCTTTAATGCAGATAGTCATAATACAGCAAAACATTAATAAATAACATTTCCCACATGTCTGCTTTACATCAGCATCATTTGTAAAATGTTATTTTATTTGGCTAGCATTTCAGGAGGATTAAAATTGTAGCAGCAGTTTTTCATTTTTTCAAGGAAATTTACAAAATTTATTTTTTAGAGACTTATCCATGTTTGAAGTGACTTTAGGGGTCTCATATATTGGGAAACCCCCAAATGTGATACCATTCTTAAATCAGCACCCCCTGACATATTGAAAACTGCAGTCAGGTAGTTTATTAACCCTTCAGGTGCTTTACAAGAATTAATGCAAAGTGGCATGACAGAAATGAAAATGTGTATTTTTACCACCTAAATGTCTCTAACTTCTGAACAGATCACTACAGCCGTTAGATTCTTAGACCGCTATTTAGTCGTGAATTGCCATGGCAAACATCAGGACCACACAATCATGATCTGAGGGCACTGATGGGGATAAAGAGGAAGCCCCCACACTCTGTTAACCATTTATAATCATATAGTCACTATTGACAGCAGCATCTAAGGGGTTAAACAGATATGGATGGTGAAAACACTGATCGTGGCTGATACAGCAAGTTGTCAGCTATAGTGTACAGCCGACAGCTGCTAGATTGTCACCTGTTTGGGGAGGATATTCTCTAATATGTCAGGTCAGTTAAAAGACGTATTGGCTGTCATTAAGGGGTTAAGACTGATTCCCCATGACTCCAGACCAGGCTGTATCACCAGAACAAAACCGCAGCAAAAATGGCCCCACACAGCACCCACTCCAAGTTAAAGGAGTAATGAAACTCACCTTCCTCCAGCTCTTCAGTGAGAGCAAAATGGGCTAGACTCCTTAATTTGCAGTCCTTTGCTAATTATAATCACCTGTGCCAAATGGAAGGAGTGCACATCCAAAGAAAAAAAGGACAGAACATGCAATATGCTCAAAAATGAGAAAGGACAGCACATCCAAAAATCATGCAATGATCTAATGCCTCTTGGCAAAAATATATATAACTGAACATGAGGTTCTTAGTTTAACATTCTGATGAGACTGTATGAAGCCCACTGCCACGTCACGTCAAACCTCGTAGTGGGTCCTATCTCCCTAATGGAGCGGAGCTGTGCGGCGACCACGGCCACAGCGGCAATGCACCAGCAGGGCAGAGAGCCCCACAGCACCCATGCTTCAAGACTGATTCCCCGTGACTCCAGACCAGGCTGTATCACCAGAACAAAACCGCAGCAACAATGGCCCCACACAGCACCCACTCCAAATGAAAGGAGTAATGAAACTCACCTTCCTCCAGCTCTTCAGTGAGAGCAAAAATGGGCTAGACTCCTTACTTTGCAGTCCTTTGCTAATTATAATCACCTGTGCCAAATGGAAGGAGTGCACATCCAAAGAAAAAAAAGGACAGAACATGCAATATGCTCAAAAATGAGAAAGGACAGCACATCCAAAAATCATGCAATGATCTAATGCCTCTCGGCAAAAATATATATAACTGAACATGAGGTTCTTAGTTTAACATTCTAATCAGACTATATGAAGCCCACTGCCATGTCACGGCAAACCTCGTAGTGGGTCCTACCGCCCTAATGGAGCAGAGCCTCTGTGGGGCAACAGGCCATCTGCCCTGGTGGTGCATTGCTGCTTTGGCGGTGGTCGCCACACAGCTTCACTCCATTAGGGCAGTAGGACCCACTACAACGTTTGCCGTGACGTAGCAGTGGGCTTCATACAGTCTGATTGGAATGTTAAACTGAAAACCTAATGTTCATTTATATAAATTTTTGCCTAGTGGCTTTAGATCAACGTATGATTTTTGGAGGTGCTGTTCATGCTCTTTTTTTTCTTTTTGTGCAAAGCATGTTCTAGTCTCTTTCTTGGACCAGACCTCCTCCCATTTGGCACAGTTGATTTTAATTAGCAGGAGACTGCAAAGTAAGGGGTCTAGCTCGTTTTGGCTCTCACTGAAGAGGTGGAGGAAGGAGCGTTTCAGTGCTCCTTTCATTATGGTGCTGGTGCGGTCTGGAGTCATGGGGGCTCAGTCTTGCAGCATGGGTGCTGTGGGGAAACAGGCCGTCTGCCCTGCTGGTGCATTGCCACTTTGGTGGTGGTCACCGCATGGCTCCGCTCCGCTAGGGCGGTAGGACCCACTACGAGGTTTGCCGTGACGTGGCAGTGGGCTTCATACAGTCTGATCAGAATGTTAAACTGAAAACCTCATGTTCAGTTATATAAATTTCTGCCTAGCGGCTTCAGATCAACATATGATTTTTGGAGGTGCGGTTCATGCTCTTTTTTTTCTTTTTGTGTAAAGACTGACAATCAATTTCACATGCTGTTGTGCATATGGAATAGACAACAGATGGAAATTATTGGCCATTATCAAGACACACTCAATAAAGGAGTGGTTCTGCAGGTGGGGACCACTGTCCACATCTCAGTATCAATGCTTTTTTGCTGATGTTTTGGTCACTTTTGAATGTTGGTTGTGCTTTCACACTCGTGGTAGCATGAGAAGGACTCTACAACCCACACAAGGATGGCACATCATTGTGAGCTGTGGCAAGAAGGTTTGCTGTGTCTGTCAGCGTAGTGTCCAGAGGCTGGAGGTGCTACCAGGAGACAGGCCAGTAAACCAGGAGATGTGGAAGAGGCCATAGGAGGGCAACAACCCAGCAGCAGGACCGCTACCTCAGCCTTTGTGCAAGAAGGAACAGGAAGAGCACTACCAGGGCCCTGTAAAAAGACCTCCAGCAGGCCACAAATGTGCATGTGTCTGTACAAACGGTTAGAAACCGACCCCATGCAGAGGGTCTGAGTGCCCGACATCCACAGATGGGGGTTGTTCTCACAGCCCAACACCATGCAGGAGGCTTGGCATTTGCCACAGAACACCAGGATTGGCAAATTCGCCACTGGCGCCTTGTGCTCTTCACAGATGAAAGCAGGTTCACTCTGAGCACATGTGACAGACATGACAGAGTATGGAGACGCCATGGAGAGCTATCTGCTGCCTGCAACATCTTTCAGCATGACCGGTTTGGCAGTGGGTAAGTAATGGTATGGAGTGGCATTTTTTTGGAGGGCCGCACAGCCCTCCATGTACTCGCCAGAGGTAGCCTGACTACCATTAGGTACCGAGATGAGATCCTCAGACCCGTTGTGAGACTATATGCTGGTGCAGTTGGCCCTGGGTTCCTCCTAATGCAGGACAATGCCAGACTTCATGTGGCTGGAATGTCAGCAGTTCAGCAGTTCCTGCAAGATGAAGTAATTGAAACTATGGACTGGCCCGCCCATTCCCCAGACCTGAATCTGATTGAACACATCTGGGACATCATGTCTTGCACCATCCACCAATGTCACATTGCACCAGAGACTGTCCAGGTATTGGCATATGCTTTAGTCCAGGTCTGGGAGGAGATCCCTCAGGAGACTATCCGTCGCCTCATCAGGAGCATGCCCAGGCATTGTAGGGAGATCATACAGGCATGTGGAGGCCACACACACTACTGAGCATCATTTCCTGGTCTTGAGGCATTTCCACTGAAGTTGGATCAGCCTGTAACTTAATTTTTTCATTTTGATTTTGAGCATCATTCCAACTCCAGACCTCCGTGGGATATTAGTTGTGATTTGCGTTGATCATTTTTTAGGTTTTATCGTTCTCAACACATTCCACTATGTAATGAATAAAGATTTACAACTGGAATATTTCATTCATTGATATCAAGGATGTGGGATTTTAGTGTTCCCTTTATTTTTTTGAGCAGTGTGTGTATGTATATATATATATATATATACTAGATTGTAGCCCGATTCTAACGCATCGGGTATTCTAGAATATGCATGTCCCCGTAGTATATGGACAATGATGATTCCAGAATTCGCGGCAGACTGTGCCCGTCGCTGATTGATCGAGGCAACCTTTATGACATCATCATCGCCATGGCAACCATTATGACATCATCGTCGCTGTGCCTGTCTCTGATTGGTCGAGGCCGCCAGGCGGGATGTCTACGTCCTTTATGACATCATCGTCGCTGTGCCCGTCGCTGATTGGTCGAGGCCTGGCGGCCTCGACCAATCAGAGACGCGGGATTTCTACGTCGATACTGTGCCCGTCTCTGATTGGTCGAGGCCTGGCGGCATCGACCAATCAGGGACGTGGGATTTCCAGGACAGACAGACAGACAGACAGACGGAACAACCCTTAGACAATTATATGTATAGACTAGATTGTGGCCCGATTCTGACGCATCGGGTATTTTAGAATATGCATGTCCCCGTAGTATATGGACAATGATGATTCCAGAATTCGCGGCAGACTGTGCCCGTCACTGATTGGTCGAGGCAACCTTTATGACATCATCGTCGCCATGGCAACCAGTATGACATCTATGTCGATACTGTGCCGATCGCTGATTGGTCGAGGCCTGGCGGCCTCGACCAATCAGAGATGCGGGATGTCTACGTCCTTTATGACATCATCGTCGCTGTGCCCGTCACTGATTGGTCGAGGCCTGGCGGCCTCGACCAATCAGAGACGCGGGATTTCCAGGAAAGACAGACAGACAGACAGAAAGACAGACAGACAGACAGACAGACGGAAAAACCCTTAAGCAATTATATATATAGATATATATATATATATATACTAGATTGTGGCCCGATTCTAACGCATCGGGTATTCTAGAATATGCATGTCCCCGTAGTATATGGACAATGATGATTCCAGAATTCGCGGCAGACTGTGCCCGTCGCTGATTGGTCGAGGCAACCTTCATGACATCATCGTCGCCATGGCAACCATTATGACATCTACGTCGATACTGTGCCCATCGCTGATTGGTCGAGGCGAATTCGCGGCAGACTGTGCCCGTCGCTGATTGGCCGAGGCAGCCTTTATGACATCATCGTCGCCATGCTGTGCCCGTCGCTGATTGGTCGAGGCAACCTTTATGACATCATCGTCGCCATGGCAACCATTATGACATCATCGTCGCTGTGCCCGTTGCTGATTGGTCGAGGCCTGGCGGCCTCGACCAATCAGAGGCGCGGGATTTCTACGTCGATACTGTGCCCGTCGCTGATTGGTCGAGGCCTAGCGGCCTCGACCAATAAGAGACGTGGGATTTCCAGGACAGACAGACAGACTGAAAGACAGACAGACAGACAGAAAGACAGACAGACGGAAAACCCTTAGGCAATTATATATATATAGATATATATATATATATACTAGATTGTGGCCCGATTCTAACGCATCGGGTATTCTAGAATATGCATGTCCCCATAGTATATGGACAATGATGATTCCAGAATTTGCGGCAGACTTTGACCGTCGCTGATTGGTCGAGGCAACCTTTATGACATCATTGTCGCCATGGCAACCATTATGACATCATCATCGCTGTGCCCGTTGCTGATTGGTCGAGGCCTGGCGGCCTCGACCAATCAGAGACGTGGGATTTCTACGTCGTTGCTGTGCCCGTCGCTGATTGGTCGAGGCCTGGTGGCCTCGACCAATCAGAGACGTGGGATTTCCAGGACAGACAGACAGAAAGACAGACAGACAGACAGAAAGACAGACAGACGGAAAAACCCTTAGGCAATTATATATATAGATATATATATATATATACACTAGCTGAAGAGCCCGGCGTTGCCTGGGCATAGTAAATATCTGTGGTTAGTTATAGCACCTCCCTTCTCTTATTTTGCCATCACGCCTCTCATTTTCCCAATCACATCTTTCATTTTCCCCTTCACATCTCTCATTTTCTCCCTCACACCTCTCATTTTCTCCCTCACTCCTCTCATTCCCCCCTAACACTTGTCATTTCGACCTCACATCTGTCATTTTCTGATCACTCCACTATTTTCCCTCACTCCTCTCATTTTGCACTCACACCTTTTCAGTTTCACCTCACACCTCTCATTTTCACCTCATTATATACATGTTTGTCATCTCCCTTATATATAGTATACACCTGTATGTCATCTCCTGTATATAGTATATACCTGTATGTCATCTCCCCTGTATATAGTATATACCTGCTGTGTGTCATCTCCCCTGTATATAGTATATACCTGTATGTCATCTCCTCCTATATATAGTATATACCTGTATGTCATCTCCTCCTGTATATAGTATATACCTGTGTGTCATCTCCCCTGTATATAGTATATATCTGTGTGTCATCTCCTCCTGTATATAGTATATACCTGTATGTCATCTTCTATATATAGCATATACCTGTATGTCATCTCCTCCTGTATATAGTATATACCTGTAGGTCATCTGCTCCTGTAAATAGTATATACCTGTGTGTCATCTCCTCCTGTATATAGTATATACCTGTATGTCATCTCCTCCAGTATATAGTATGTACCTGTATGTCATCTCCTCCTCTATATAGTATATACCTGTGTGTCATCTCTCCTGTATATAGTATATATCTGTGTGTCATCTCCCCTGTATATAGTATATACCTGTGTGTCATCTCCTCCTGTATTAGACCTCATTCACACGTTATTTGCTCAGTATTTTTATCTCAGTATTTGTAAGCTAAATTGGCAGTCTGATAAATCCCCAGCCAACAGGAAGCTCTCCCCCTGGCAGTATATATTAGCTCACATATACACATAATAGACAGGTCATGTGACTGACAGCTGCCGTATTTCCTATATGGTACATTTTGTTGCTCTTGTAGTTTGTCTGCTTATTAATCAGATTTTTATTTTTGAAGGATAATACCAGACTTGCGTGTGTTTTAGGGCGAGTTTCGTTTGTCAAGTTGCGTGTGTTGAGTTGCGCGTGGTGACATGCATGTAGCGACTTTTGTGAGATGAGTTTTGTGTGGCAACATGCGTGTAGCAACTTTTTGTGTGTCGAGTTGCATGTGACAGGTTAGTGTAGCAAGTTGTGTGCAGCAAGTTTTGCGCATGGCGAGTTTTATGTGTGGTGCCTTTTGAGTATGTGCAACTTTTGTGTTTCGACTTTTATGTGGCGAGGTTGGGGTATGTGTGGTGAAATGTGTGCTGAGGGTAATATGTGTTCAAGCACGTGGTAGTGTGTGGCGCATTTTGTGTGTGTGTTCATATCCCCGTGTGTGGTGAGTATCCCATGTCGGGGCCCCACCTTAGCAACTGTATGGTATATACTCTTTGGCGCCATCGCTCTCATTCTTTAAGTCCCCCTTGTTCACATCTGGCAGCTGTCAATTTGCCTCCAACACTTTTCCTTTCACTTTTCCCCATTATGTAGATAGGGGCAAAATTGTTTGGTGAATTGGAAAGCGCAGGGTTAAATTTTCACCTCACAACATAGCCTATGATGGTCTCAAGGTCCAGACATGTGACTGTGCAAAATGTTGTGGCTGTAGCTGCGACGCCTCCAACACTTTTCCTTTCACTTTTTTCCCCATTATGTAGATAGGGGCAAAATTGTTTGGTGAATTGGAACGCGCGGGGTTAAAATTTCGCCTCACAACATAGCCTATGACACTCTCGGGGTCGAGACGTGTGACTGTGCAAAATTTTGTGGCTGTAGCTGCGACGGTGCAGATGCCAATCCCGGACATACACACACACATACACACATACACACATTCAGCTTTATATATTAGATACATATATATATATATATATATATATATATATATTTATTTATTAAAAAAAATAATAACTTTACAACTTTTTCACTTCTTAACTTAGTTCCAGTATGGAACTTTCACTTTCTGCAGTCTGATCTCTGTTATAAAGCATGCAATTCTTTATGGCCTGTCAGCCGCGCAGACACAAGTTAGTTAGATCATACACTGAGCATGATCTAACTATCTTGCTAGTGCCTGGTTACCCGTATGTCACCTTTAAAACATCAGGTCACCATGGCAATGATAGGGCGCAATGACATAGCCGGAGCGACAATCCAGGGGCAGATAGCTTTCTTCCCTCTGCCTGTTTGCTAAATGCTGCGATTGCAGCATTCAGGGGATTAAAGTCCAGGAGCTGTCTGAATCAGCTGACCGTTGTCTCTTATGTAATGTATTTGCCCATCCCCTGTGTCTCCTATGTGATGTATATTCACCTGCCTCAGTGACTCCTTTGTGATGCATATGCTTTGGCCCCAATGACTCCTATGTGAGATATATGCTCAGGCATCTCCCGTGTGATTTATATATAGTAGTCTCATTGTCTCTTATGTGATGTATACTGCATGCTGCAGGCTCAGCATCACCTATATGTGATATATACTTCCCAGTTATCCTATGTGTTATATATAATCCAGCCCCGTCTCTTATGTGATGTATATGCTCCAGCCCCAGTGTCTCCTACATGATGCATATGCTCCACCCCCAATGTCTTTTTTGTGATGTATATGCTCCAGCCCCAGTGTCCACTTTGTGATGTATATGCTCCAGCATCTCTTATGTGATGTACATTCAGCAGTCCCAGAGTGTAACCTATATAATGTAAATACAGCCATCTCAATGTTTCATATGTGAAGAATACTGCAGCCTTGCTGTCTCCGATGAGATGTGCATACAGCAGTCTCAGTATTGCCTATGTGACGTGTATGTCTAGCAGCCACAATGTCTCCTATGTGATGTACATATATTGCAGGCCAAATGTAGTGTGATGTATACAGCAGTCCTCCCACTGATTGAGTTCTATAATTGCATGACGAACTGTGATATTTTCCACTTTAAAGAGACATGCAGTGTAATATATAGCTGTGTTTGGTACAACTTACTGCTGTGAAAAAGAGTCAACTGTGCTCATGACTAATGCAAAATTGCAAAAGTTGTTGCGAGTAGCGACACCATCAATACCAACTAGCATGACATGCGTCATCAAAGGGAAGCAGCTTCAGCTATCACATTTGAAGTGAGCTAATTTTAATGTTTAACCTATACAGCAGGATAAAATTCAAGTTGACAAGATATGGCCCCCGAATGAGGTTATGTGGTCGTTATCCAAACAGCTCTTGTTAGAAAAAAGGTTCCCCCTGCAGTAAAATATAAAAAAATATATACCAGTTTGTTATAGTACTAATAGTACTGCCCTAAAGAATCATGTTGCCAGTTAATTTTTACCATAAAATATACAAGGTAAAAATGGAACAAAAAGACAATAACACAATTGGATTTTTCTACCATTTAGAATTTGCTTCATGTTTTTCAGTACATTAAGTGGTAAAACAAATGGTGTCATTCAAGCAACTACTTTTAAAAAAGCTTTTATATGGCTATGTAGATGCAAAAATAAAAAGTTATAACTGGGAAAAAGAGTAGCAAAAAACAAAATCATAAAAAAATAAAAAGTTCTTGGTAGGGAAAGAGTAATGTATTATAATGAGCACAACTTATTTTATTTGTCACTTTTTTAACTTTGATAGAAACACAAAATAGTGAATTATTATTTATTTTTTGCTTTGCTTCTTTTGTTAATATGAAAATTACATTTTATCCCCTCTTTTAAACAGTTATGGAAATTAATAAAATAAGGAAACACACAGATTTTTCAATTTTTAATGCAGCATGACAAAAATAAAATTGTGCAAAGTTATTTGCAAAGCAATGCGAAAAGAGCCCAGGTGAAAAAAGTTTGATGAATGAGCCAAAGTAATGCACCACCTAAAAAAGAGCATACAGCATTAACAACGGAAACAGTAAGACATCTTAACTTATATAATGAATAGTCTTTTTATTTTAATGCTATGGAATTGTTAGGGCTATACATTTTTATCTTTTTTTTCCCTTGCCGACGACATAGGGTATGATTCAACCATTTCGAGTTGAGATCACGTCTGACGATGGCTTAAAAGTGTGATCTACTCTCGAAAACAGCTGTAAGACAAGTTTGTCTTAGCATTCCCTGTTATCTATGATGAAGGGCAATAAAGACATTTTTAATGCCAAGTGGTGAGTGCCCCATTTGCAACTCCTTACTACTCAGTGGAATTTTTCTTTTGTGCGCACCACTTGAACTATGTTTCCTCTATCAAGTGCATGATGCCGTTGTATGGCCACTGCGTTGTTGTGAATGGTGAACAGTGCCAGATCCATGTTTTCGATTTGTATTGAACATATAATCTGAAATTGACCTATTATTTAAATCAGTTACATATATTATTTAAAAAATGTTGGTAATGTATTTTGTCATATTATGATCTTTATTTAAAAAATATAGTAAACCTGCAATTTTCACACTAGCAATGGGGGCTTTATTATTACATTTTACAACACATGTCCACCAATCACAATAAGGGGTGTCAGAGCTGACCCTGCTTTCCCTCTCTTCACAATGACTTTTCTACAGGTTCATTAAACACTTCAATACAAAAGATAAGGTCAGAATCTGACCATTGTAGCTATGTACATGTGTTGTTTCCTGAAGCAGGAAGTTAGAGTGTAAAAAAAAGCCCAATGGCAGGTGTGAAAATTGCAAGATTTATTTTTTATGATTTAAAAAAAATTGTGATATATATATAAAAGAAATTGACAAAAAATGCAAATATAAGGGCATTATTAGCCCTTTTTGTACGTATTACTTTCTGTGTGCTTTACTTACCTATTTTAGCTAGTTTTACTCTTTTTCAAAATTCAGGCTACAGGGTGAGCTTGTTTCTTTTGTGAAAGATCTAGGTCACTCTACCAAGATAATCACAAAGTTGTTAAAATCATTTAAGGTTTTCATAAGCGATGTCAAAACTAAATTATACTAGTAATTCATGCTTACCAATATGCGATCCAAAACCTCTCCACCTATGCTCTATTTGAAAAATATAAAAAGTAAAATATCATGTTTCTTACTATATTCTCCCAACATACTAGTCATAAAATATTATTTTTTTTATGCAAATACGATATTATCATTTTACATATCACCCGATGCATTGTAATTACTATTTTTGTCAGAGTAACTTTCTTGGTCATTAATTGTTGGATTTTGCTAGTGATCAGGGCTTTTATCTACCATTCCAGTAACTATAAGTGCGAGGATAACACTGTCCAAAGATCTTTACTTGACGTCGAGCAAAACATTGATCATGGATTTCACTATAGACATGAGCTTAAGTTAAAGTCAAACTTTATTATATTTTTGTAGAGAAGATTAAAAAAAAATTGGTATATATACTGAATATATATGTATATATATAAACATATAAATAAACTGCTTTTAGTGTGTTATTACCAATATTTCAGTCACTGCTGGAAGTATATCCTCCTGTATATATATAAAAAAAGAATAAATACAATTTCATAAAAACAGGAATTCCTAAATAATGAAAAGCATATCCAAATGTTCCAATTACAGTGGGGAAAAAGTATTTAGTCAGCCACCAATTGTGCAAGTTCTCACTCTTAAAATGATGAGAGAGGCCTGTAATTGACATCATAATAAGCATTTAGTCATTAACAAAAGTTCATCTCAATATTTTGTTATCCCTTGTTGGCAATGACAGAGGTCAAAAGTCATTGCCAACAAAACATCAGAGGTCAAATGGAGACATGACTGCACATAGAATAAACATTAAACCAGAACCTGTAAGTCATTTGGCAAGGCTCTTTAAGGATTCCACATTGACATTTAGGATAGCTACTATCAATTGGTAGCAATACAATAGAGCTCTATTCTTCTGCGAAGAGGGCATTTGCATAAGCAGTTTACCATGTGAGTATTATATGACTTATAAAGGTACCTTCACACTCAGCGACGCTGCAGCGATACCGACAATGATGTCGATCGCTGCAGCGTCGCTGTTTGGTCGCTGGAGAGCTGTCACACAGACAGCTCTCCAGCGACCAACGATCCCGAGGTCCCCGGTAACCAGGGTAAACATCGGGTTACTAAGCGCAGGGCCGCGCTTAGTAACCCGATGTTTACCCTGGTTACCAGCGTAAACGTTAAAAAAACAAACACTACATACTTACCTTCAGCTGTCTGTCCTCCGGCTCTCTGCTTTCCTCTGCACTGTCAGCACCGGTCAGCCGTAAAGCAGAGCGGTGACATCACCGCTGTGCTTTCCGGCTGGCCGGCGCTGACACAGGATGCAGGAGGAGTGCAGAGAAGCAGAGCACCGGGGACAGACAGCTGAAGGTAAGTATGTAGTGTTTGTTTTTTTAACGTTTACGCTGGTAACCAGGGTAAACATCGGGTTACTAAGCGCGGCCCTGCGTTTAGTAACCCGATGTTTACCCTGGTTACCAGTGAAGACATCGCTGGATCGGCGTCACACACGCCGATCCAGCGATGTCAGTGGGAGATCCAGCGACAAAATAAAGTTTGGGGCTTTCCTCAGCGACCAACGATCTCCCAGCAGGGGCCTGATCATTGGTTGCTGTCACACATAACGATTTCCTTAACGATATCGTTGCTACGTCACAAAAAGCAACGATATCGTTAACGATATCGTTATGTGTGACGGTACCTTAAGTCTCACTACACCAACTTGGTGCTCTGTCCATCATAATTGAATTACTATGCATTTTATAAGCACAGGCAGGAATATCGTGTCATAAACAATTATGACGGTGCATAGTTTTACTATCTCATAAAGTTATGGCTGATAGTTAGGTGTCTAACCTTGGGAACCATAGCAGTTCCAAGACTGCAGGGGATGTAACCCTGAGTAGGAGCACCACTGTGCATAAAAAATTAGCAGAGAGTGCATCACCAATTGTGTGTGGTGCTTTATTCTTATATGTTGCAGGGCCCATCATTAAGGTCACTTCTAATCATAAAGCAATGGCATATTCTAGCAATATGTCATCACTTCATAAACTATGAATTTCTAGTTTAAAATAAAAACTTAGTTCTAACTGGTTGAAATAAGAAATAAGACAGTTTTGATCAATTTAGCCCATAAAATCAATACTCATAGTACGTATTTAAAATCTTTGGGATTTTTTCATAAATGGCTTCCTAATTGCCTAATTGGAATTAATGTACTTACCAATACATCACAAGAAACTTTCTGTACATGTTGTATATGATCTAGAACATTCTAAAATAAAATAAAATAATTAATTTTAGATATCTGTAAAACATATAGAAACTATTGTTGAAACTGCTTTATGCTCTCATACAACTTTTACCTTATTTTACTCAGAGTATGTTTTTGTGTCTCTTTGCATGAACACATATAGTTAGTTATTTTTATTCCATGCTTACTTATTTTTGTTTGTCATTTTTATATGACTATGCTTAAAATTAAATGTAATTATTCAGGGTTTCAGACTATATACAGCTATAACATTTGCTTGACAATTAAGTTCCATTCATTGAAGCTGCAATAAACCACACATCTCCTCCCACAAACATTGGAAAGTGTAGGTATCTGATATGGATATTGCCAGAAAATAAAGTTAAAAACATATTCGTCTTTCACAAATGTAAATCTAAATTATCCTTAAATTAAGTATATTTTTATTTGCATGAAGGCTGTCATTTCTCTATATATTAACTTAATTAAATTTAAACAAATTCAAGTCAAATCTATGAATTTACTTTATGTCTTTCATTTCCTTTTGATATTATATGCAGATAAAACACATGTATCTTACCAACACTGTTCCTATTTCTGGCACAAGAGTGTCCTAATAATATAATAATGGATACAAAAATGAGAAAAGTTATGTTAATGTGATCAACTATGAACTTTGGGACTGTAAATATATTATGTTAGCAATATGTAGTCTACATATTGTTGTTATTCTTAGCTTTTTTCATTATTAATTATCATAATACTCTACAGTACAATATAAAATGTGTATTCTATTTCTATGCTTTTACTGTACATGTCGGTAAGAAGGAAATAAATTATTGGGGAAAAAACTTAAATAGATTTTTCTTTGTTTTTTGTTTTATGTTATTTGATTTAAAAACTGATTATTTTTATGTTTCCAGTTTCTGACATTTTATGATTAGTTTACAAATCTAAAAGTAATTTTACTTTCAAAATTTCTATCTTCAAGTCGTTTCGCTTCAGCGTCAGTAATGACTCTTTCCTCAGGATTCCACATGTAAAGTGTTAAGGTTATAATCATGTAGTTAAATGCGTAAAAAATTCAAATAAAGGCTGTTTCATGTATTGAGGACTTTCTGTCCCCCTTTTTGACACAATAAATCAAATTCACTTTTCTATGTGTGCCCCTACACATATTACTCTTATGGATTAATGAAAAAGTCAAATTGAAATGCAATAAATGTAATTAAGAAATATAACATTATAATTTTTCATACTTATTATTTTAGTTGGCCATCTCAATTTTTTGTGAGACTTCCTTGAGTCAAAACCAGTGGTTTACACATTTGGTAGATAGTGCAGGGGTAGCACAACAGTCCTGAGAGACATCTAATACGAATGACACTTTATGAGACTTGGTAGTTTTGAGTCCATGTGATTTTTATTATATATAATTTTTTTGCCACTCACTAGTATGCACATGGATTTACCTATTCACCTTTCTTTTTCTGTTTACCTTTTTTTTCTTTTATTTTTTTTTTCTGTACCTTGTTTCTCTTCAATGAGTGCAATGAATATTGGCAAACTGCAAAACTAATTAGGGTTTTTTATACATGTGATATTGACAGATAGTACATGTGATCTCTTTCTCCCACCCCCAGTGTTTGGCCTCTTATGTATTTAACAGCATGATTGTAACAAGAGTTGAGAGAATTTGTTCGGATTCATTTCTGAATACGATCAGTAGTGAATATTGTTTTTGCAATATTCATCGAGCACAGTCGAAAGTCATTAGAATCAATGGAAGTACAAATTTACGAATATGTTAGGAACTGATCATCAAACATACATTCGGCATGAATAGAGTACCAATATTGCACGAATATGGTCAATTTAGATTCGGCAACCAAATCCGAACAAATTTGCTCCACTCTAATTGTAACCTTGACACTTTACACATGGTTGTCCAGAGGAAGGAGTCACCCCTTCTGACACAGGCGCTCCTGCTGCACTTTCGTATGGTGGATTCCACCTTTCTCATACACCCCGCCCCAGCTGCAAGCATGGTGGAGGAGTTGGTTTTCTCCTGTCAGATAACTGCTCCTTCGCCACAATCCAATTACCACCCTCTGTTACCCTCCCTTCCTTTGAGGTGCACTCTGTGTGAATCTACTCCCCCTCCAACCTCCAACTAGCTGTCATTTACCGCCCCCCCATGGCCAGCCACCACCTTCTTTGACCACTTTACCACCTGGCTACTTCATTTCCTCTCCGCTGACATCCCCACTATCATCTTGAGTGACTTCAACATCCCCATTGACACTTCCCTCGCAGCTGTCACTAGACTTCTATCCCTCACTTCTTCCTTCGGCCTCACTCAATGGTCTTCTACAGCCACCAACAAAGATGGCCACACATTGGACCTCATCTTCACACACCTCTGCTCCCTATCTAACCTCTCTAACTCACCTCTTCCCTCTCACGTTCTCTTCCCTCTCAACTCCTTCTCTACAACCCCCAACCCACAAACTTGGACACCCTCGCAGAAATTTTAAACACATCGATCTACACTCACTTTCTGAATCCCTTCTCCCTCTTAGAGAAATAAGTTCCCTACACAATGTGGATGATGCTGCCGCTCTGTATAAAAACACAATAGCTGTAGCTTTGGAATCTGTTGCCCCTCTGACACATACAAAAGCTTGCAAAATCAATAGACAGCCCTGGCACACCAGCCCCACCAAAGAACTGAGGCAAGATTCCAGCGCTGCTGAGCAGAGATGGAAAAGATCCCACTCCAAAGAGCACTTCATTGCATTCAAACAGTCCCTCACTACTTTCAAGACCACACTCGCTACAGCTACACAAACTTACTTCTCATCTCCCTGTCTCACAACCCTAAACATTTATTCAACACCTTCAATTTTCTCCTCCGTCCCCCAGCACCTCCTCCCTCCCCACTCATCTCAGCTGAAGACTTTGCCTCATTTTTCAAGCAGAAGATTGATAACATCAGAGACAGTTTTGGTCGACAACCCCCAGAGCCCTTCCTCCCAACTGCCCAGCCCACCACCTGCCATAACCAACTTCTCCACCATTACAGAAAATAAACTCTCCACTCTACTTTCAAGATCACATCTCACCACCTGTGCACTTGACCGGATCCCTTCCCACTTCATCCCAAACCTTGCAACAGTCTTCATCCCAACCCTAACCCATCTCTTCAACCTATCACTAGCAACTGGTGTTTTCCCCTCAAGCTTTAAACATGCCTCAATCACACCTATCCTCAAAAAGCCCTCTTTTGACCCATCCTCTGTATCTAGCTATCACCCTATATCATTTCTCCCCTATGCCTCAAAACTACTGGAACAACATGTCCATCTTGAACTGTCCTCCCATCTCTCTTCCTGCTTCCTCTTCAACCGCTTATAATCTGGCTTCCGGTCACACTACTCCACTGAAACTGCCCTAACTTATGTCACCAATGACCTATTAGTCACCAAGAGCAAGAACACTACTCTGTCCTCCTCCTCCTGGACCTGTCCTCTGCCTTTGACACAGTGGACCATTCCCTATTGTTACAGACCCTCTCATCTCTTGGCATCACAGACTTGGCCCTATCCTGGATCTTGTCATACATAACAGACCGGACATTCAGCTTCTCCCACTCACACACCACCTCCTCACCTCGCCCCCTGTCTGTCGGAGTCCCGCAAGGTTTAACCCTAGGGCCACTGCTCTTCTCCATTTACACCTTTGACCTGGGACAACTCAAAGAATCTCATGGCTTTCAGTATCACCTCTATGCTGATGACACACAGATCTATATCTCTGGATGAGATATCACCAGTCTACTAACTAGTATCCCTCAATGTATGTCTGCTATTTCATCCTTTTTCTACTCTAATTTGTAAAACTTCCCCATCTCACGTGACTCCCCCAACGAACCTATCCATTACAGTAAACGGCTGCCCACTCTCCCCAGTCCCAAAAGTTTGCTGCCTCGGGGTAATCCTTGACACTAATCTCTCCTTCAAACCACATATCCAAGACCTTTCCACTTCCTGCCGCCTTCAACTCAAAAATATTTCACTGATCCGTGCATTCCTAAACCAAGAATCTGCAAAAACCCTAGCCCATGCCCTCATCTCTTCCGCCTCGTCTACTGAAACCTCCTGCTCTGTGGCCTCCCCTAGAACACTCTCGCACCCCTCCAATCTATTCTAAACTCTGCTGCCCGACTAATCCACCTGTCCCCCGCTATTCCCCGGCCTCTCCCCTCTGTCAATCCCTTCACCTCCTCCCCATTACCCAGAGACTCCAGTGCAAAACCCTAACCATGAAATACAAAACCATCCACAACCTGTCTCCTCCATACATCTGTGACCTCGTCTCCTGGTACTTGCCTGCACACAACCTCCGATCCTCACAAGATCTCCTTCTCTACTTCCTTCTTATCTCCTCTTCCCACAATCGCATACAAGATATCTCTCGCGCATCACCCCTACTCTGGAACTCTCTACCACAACATATCAGACTCTCACCTACCATTGACACCGTCAAAAAGAACCTGAAGGCCTACCTCTTCCGACAAGCCTACAACTTGCAGTAACCAATGATCGACCAAACCGCTGCACGACCAGCTCTACCCTCACCTATTGTATCCTCACCTATCCATTGTAGATTGTGAGCCTTCGCGGGCAGGGTCCTCTCTCCTACTGTACCAGTCGATACTTGTATTATTTAAGATTATTGTACTTGTTTTTATTATGTATACCTCTCCTTACAATTAAAGCGCCATGGAATAAATGATAATAGTAATTATTATTCACTTTGAAAGAATTGACAATAAGCCACTTTCATTTAACCATTTGTCTTGGAATCAGCAGCACATGTGAAATTCACCGATCCTATGTACGAATTGATCCTTATGGATATTGCAGCAGCTAGTAGTTATTCCATATAGTGGCATTGTCAAACACAACCTCTCAAGGTGAGTATATCACCATTATCTTTCTATCTCTTATACTTGGATAAGACTATATAGTGTTTTGCACATTTTTTTCGCCTTCAACTCATAACTCTTTCAGTCATTGTTGCCTCTAAAGGGTTTCTTTCAGAAGGAATAGTAACATATCATAGCAGTATTTTGGGATAAATACAATGCATTGTAAAAAAGCTTAGTAAATGATAATTGGAAAAAAATTCTAAACAGCAAATGGGGGGCCATAATGGACACATTTACGTTATTCTATTGGTCAGTAAAATTAAGGTGCCAGATATGCATTGCATTTTACTTTGTACTACTCTTACACTACAACATATTAAAAAAAATGTTGTGTTAATATATTCTGAAACTTGCAACCTTTATATTTTTCCCACAAACAGAACTGTGTGAAAGGTTTTTTTTGTATGGGATGAGGTGATGCTATATAGGCACCATGCTATGGTACAGAAGACTTTTTGATCAATATTTGATCCCTTTTGGGGAGGTGGATTAAACAGCTTTAGAAATTTACAGTTTGGTTTATTATAAATATCGTGATATTATTCTGACAGTGATACCATATTTTTTCAACATAAAAGTCATTTTATTGGGGAAAAATGTTTCTTGTGATTTTTTATATATTTTAAACATTATTTTTGAACTTTTTTGTCCAACTAGAGGTCTTGAACATGTTCAGGATTGACACATACATGCATTCAATCTAAAAGGTGAAGTAAAATGGCTGGAATTGGGGTCAATTATACAATTAATATTGTCATGGCAGCAAAGGGCCTGATAATTGCTACTAGAGATGAGATAATTTCTTCAAGTGGAATTTAATGCTACTCAAATTTGACAAAAAACTGCATTTGCTAAAAAAAAGAAAAAAAATACAGCTGTGCAATATATTTTCCTATTTCTCTTGCCCTCCCCCCCCAAATAGTGCCATAAAAACATACAAATCATCTCTCAAAAAAGAAAACCCTGTTTGTCTGCAGCAACTGTCACTCCTTTTTTCTCTTGTTGTATTAGTTGCCGTTTTTAGTGACAAATTTATTAAAATGGCCCATGCGAATTATGAATTTGGTGCAAAATCAAAAATCAGCAAACATTTTGCGAAAAGTCTGTGGTGCTGGATAATATACATGGGGACTAGTGTGAAGTTGCACCAAGTTTTGTGACTTAAGGAGTTGCAAATGATGAATGAGCTGAATAGATCTGGAACTGTTAAACTCCACCCACAAAGTGAAAAAATAACCATAATTGACAACATGTAACACACCCTTAAAAAAGGTGCAAATATAATAATGATCTGAGTGCAAACAACAAAATGGCTCAAAACGAGAAAAGGTGCAAAGTCAATGATGAATCAAGAAAGGGATTATTGGATTAAAAATGTTGACTGTTGGATGGAGTTTCAATTTTAATTTTAGTCCTATCATTACAAATAAAGAATCACGTACACCAGTATAGACATTGTCCAGCCAAGATTTTTTTTCCTTTTGTTTCTCTAAAAGTACAGTGAACATTTATATTCTGTGAAGTGGGTGATGGATTAGATTGATTGATTTTAAAGTGCTTGCTGTGATACTACACATATCTGGTCCCTCGGGATGCACACACGTATACAAGCACACACACATGCTGAAGAACAGGATTTTTTTGTGTGACATTTATAGGGAAGTGTGAGTTGTTGCATTGTGTTAATTCAAGCATAACAAACTTGGTTACAAGAAAATAAAATTTAAACATTGCAGAATTAAATGTATTTATTATAATAAATAGTAGAAAAAGTTTCTTACCACTATATCCGACACTAGAGATGGAAGACTTTTCTAGAAAACAGAGGTCAATTTTTCTTTACAGATTAGTACTAATAGTGTTCAATCATATTGCTTTGACGAGATTATTATTCACCAGAAATGTTGATATTGCCACTTATAAGTATGATCAAATGGCATATCATATTTTAAATCATGATATATTTCTTTCAGTTATTTGACGAAAATTTGTATATACTTTAGACATAATTCAGTTCTTTAGACATATACAGGACTTACCAGCACATCTGCTACTATTGCCAAGGTTTGATTCTACAATGAGAAAAAAAATATCAGTAATTAATGAAAATACAATGTGAAAGTAATCAGTCAATTAACTAATAGATGCATTACTAATACTACTAGTCACCAATGCAAAGCTCTAGTTGAAAACTCTATATACCATATGCAATTTATAAAACTAATAATAGTGGTGTTCTTTATAAGTAGTACCCGGGTGTGGCTGCTATCTCTGCTCCATTTACAGCTGAACTGTATGGCCAAAAGCATGTGGACAGATCTCCTAATTATTCAGTTTAAATGTTTCTTCATACCAATTTTAAACAGGCTAATAAAATCAAGCACGTCATCATGCACTCTCCATAGACAACGTAAGTGAGTTTGAGAAATAGAGACTAAAAAAAATAAATTATAACACTGGGGGTCCCAGCATAGTGGAAATATTGAATAGAATAAAAAAAATCGACCAAGATTTTATTATCAAGAAACAAACATTCTCAATGGCTTCCCCATACACAATGGTTACAACATGATAAAATGTTAAAGGGGTGTTACTATGTCCAAAATTCTATCCCAATATGTAGTATGTGTAATAATAATCATATTAGCAAATACTTCCAGTTAGAAATGTAGTATAGTGCTGATTCGCTATGTCTCTTTCCTCATGTGTAGGCATTGCAGTAACTTACTGTTAGGCGGATTGCACTTAAATAAATGTAATAAAGAAGCGCAATGGCAACCCGGGGTCCAACGTGCAGAGAAAAACTGCAGCTAATGTGTACAATAGCGGAACACACAGCGCGCAATTGCTAGCTTGCACTGAGTTAAACTTCACTCAGTGAACAGTGCACAAAGCTGTGTCCCCTGCACACAGAAACAGAATAGATGCTCTGCTATAGAGCTGGGTCACTCGCACACAGTAATGAATTAGATGCTTTGCAAAGAGCTGTGTCACTTGCACACAGTAACGGAGTAGATATGATGCTAGATACGATCCCTGTTAACCTCACAGGGGATTGAAGCCCTCTAATGGGGCAAATAGCAAACAGTGGTCACACCATCACAAAAGCACTTAAACAACTTCTCTCTGGAGGTGCTGGAATTATAATGGCTAGACGCCAGCCCTGAATCCATGCAGACAAACTCCATTCTGGAGGTGTCGGAATTCTAGGGGCTTACTGCTGACCTTGAGCACATGCTGACAAAGACCACATTGTTGCAAAGTCTAATTCACACATGGAAAGAGTTTGACACTATATGTTCAGGTCATGTCCAGTCGGAGAGGACCTTGCACGCATGCCAATCTGGAGCTGCCACATCACCAGAGCAGCTGATGACCGACCACCAATGAGACATCTCACATCTCAAGCATGCTCAGTAGGGTGATTTCTGGACTGATTCTCCAGAGCATTCGCTCATCGATTCCTACCGCTGGTTACCATAGGCTTGGCTGAAAATCCAGCAGTAACCTGACGAATAGCACAAGCCTGATTAAGACACTAGGACCGATGTCTATGCTCAGCAGCACACACAGTTGCCAAAGCTGAATGGAAAAGTACAGATGCAGGCATGGCTTGGGATCTACCCTGTGCAGCGGGAGAATCCGGACACCTCATACTTACATTAGGTATCCATGGTTACGACCACTGATATAGTGACAGTTAGTTAGTTACTAGTGGTAATAACCATGGATACCTAACCTACTGCAATGCCTGTACATGAGGAAAGAGACAGATGAGTATGCACAAAGCTACCTATTGGCTTAAGTAATGGAAGACAAGCTAGCACTGGACTCTGGAGTAGCAGAAATATGTTCTGTGAAGCAATGCATTACTTTACAGTATCCTTTCAAAGGCCAATTGAGAAATCTGGGTTTGCAGGATGCATAGAAAATGCTTCCTTTGGGAATACATAATGTCTGTTGGTCCAAGGGAAGCATTTCTCCTTATGAAGAGAGCTAAATCGGCATAAGGAGACTTATTAGACATGCCATGCTCCTCTGAATATTTAAATATGAAAATAAGCAAATCAGGTCTCATGCTTTGCACTGATTAAGGGAAAATAACCGAAAACACGTCTGAAATGGAGTTCCTGGTTTGGCTTCTTATCTTAACAAATGTGGAAAGGCTCATTAGAGTTAGTATTGACTTTTAGGCTGTGTGCACACATAGCAGATTTTTTGCTTTTTTTGCGGTTTTTCGCTATAAAACGCTATAAAACCGCAAAAAAAATGCTCACATTAAGCATCCTATCTAATAGAATGCAATCCGCATTTTTTGTGCACATGCTGCATTTTTTTCCTGACCAGAATCGCATTCCAGAAAAAAACGCTGCATGTTCATTAAATTTGCGGAATCGCGGGGATTCCGCACACCTAGGAATGCATTGATCTGCTTACTTCCCGCATGGCGCTACGCCCACCATGCGGGAAGTAAGCAGATCATGTGCGGTTGGTACCCAGGGTGGAGGAGAGGAAACTCTCTTCCATGGACTGGGCACCATATAATTGTTAAAAAAAAAGAATTAAAATAAAAAAATCGTGATATACTCACCTTCGATGGCCCCCGGAGTCTTCCTGCCTCTCAGCGCTGCACGTGGCCGCTTCCGTTTCTGTAGATGGTGTGTGCAGGACCTGCGATGACATCACGGTCACATGACCATGATGATGGCGCGGTCACGTGACCGCGACGTCATCGAAGGTCCTGCACACACACCATCTATAGGAACGGAAGCCGCTGAGGAGATCGGCTGTTTGCGGTAGGTGAGTATAACCATTTCTTTTAATTTTTTTAAAATTATTTTTAACATTCTATCATTTACTATTGATGCTGCATAGGCTGCATCAATAGTAAAAAGTTGGTCACACTTGTCAAACACTGTTTGACAAGTGTGACCAACCTGTCAATCGGTTTTCCAAGCAATGCTCCGAGCTTGGAAAACGCTAGCATTATGCAAGCTAATTATGTTTGCAAAATGCTAGTTTTCTGCGGGAATATGCATGCCAATTCTGCATGTGATATACCCGCGGCAGGAGGCGCAGAATTGCCGCGGAAATTTCCGCGGCAATTCTACAACGTGTGCACTTAGCCTTAGGATTGCTTCTTCCAATAGGTGGCACAAGAGTTCCTATCATCTTCCTCTCTGAAAAGGCTATTTGCCTAATGTCTGTTGTAAAATTTAGTGGGTAAAAGAAAAATAAAGGTTTAGGGCTCATTGAGGCTTTGGCTAAGTTTTTTTTTTTATCTCCAGTAAAGGCTAAAGTCAGTGTTACAGGATACATATATATATACAGGATATGCTTTCAAGTATATGCCTTTTCCTGTTTGGGTCAAATTGCATATTCACCGCAACCTCATCATACACCTTTAGATAACTTGGAATGCCAATTTTGAGCCAGACCTTCTCCACCAAAACCAGTGTTTCATTTCACAAATGCAACAGAATCTTGTATAAAGCCTTCTCAGAAGAGTCAGTAAAAACCACAAAAAAGGCAGACTCCGTGATAACACTCATGGTTTTGAAATAGGATGTCTAACGAGTTCATTTAGATATAATGGTCAGTTTTCCACATACTACTTATACAATTCAAACAGTGTAAAAGGAACAACTATAAATAACGTATTGTTGCATAATATAGCAATATAAATAGTCACAATGAAAATAATGCAATTGATTCCTAACAGTTTAAAAATAGTTTTTAAATGGATAAGTAATCCCACATTCATTTTGGGCCCAAGTTTAAAATTCTATAATATAAAAGTAATCACAGTATTTAACTAAACGTAGGCTCAAAAAGTTATCAATATTCTGATAAGCAACATTACACATTGTATGGTTTTTCATTTAGAAGACAACACAATTACAATTCTAATAATATTATTTCTTAAAATAAAATAAATTACCAGAAAGTTAAACAGTACGCCAGCAACCTGATCAGCAATTTTTTCACAATTTTCAATCGTAGGCACCTAAATTAAAATAAAAAATAGGCAACCTGGAGTTGACAAGAATGTGCAGACATTGGTTGACGCATACGCAAAACATTTGTCGTTAATGCAGTGCGAACAGGTCACTATGCTCCATGAGCACCTATCCTTCATACAAAATACAATATTTTGGAAATTACCACTCTTATTCCAAGCAAACTGTCCAAGGAGCATCCTACGTCTTCCTGTAAAAAATAATGCAAAAAAGTTCTATAAATGATGTGCTACATTACATATTATCACATTATATTATTTTACTTGTTACTACAATTCTGTATTAGAGAATAATTTAAATTTATCAGCTAATCGTTATTTAAATGTAAGCACAGCGCACTGTATGTTTAACCCTTCAGCCTTTTTGTACTCTAAGTAAAAATCTTTTTTTTTTTTCATAGTCATATTCAGGGAACAATAATATATGCAGTATATTTTTTTGTATGTTACTCTTTAAGAGCTTGGACTTGTTTTTTGCAGGATGAGTAGTAGTTGTTCATAGCACCATTTTGGGGTACATGTAACGTATTGGCTAACTTTTTTAACTCTTTATGTGGATAAATAGAAAAAAACAACAACTTTTGCTATTTGACTCTTTAAAAAGAGTTTGCAAATTAAAAAGCTGCACTAATGAAGTGTTAGATTTATTCTGCTGCTCAATAAAATTGTTTTAACAAATTTATGTTTTATTCTTTTTGTAAAAGAAATACACTGAAAAATGAATTATTATAGATTGAGAAGGGGTTAATGTACATAACTTTTTGATGTCTCATGCACAGCACCATGGAATCAATGGTGCTATATAAATAATAATAATAATAATATGCTTTTTTGGCTCATAAAAGAGGTCTGGAGAGTGCCCCTCTTACAAAATCGATATGCCATTATGTAAGGTGTTTTTCACTTAACTCCATCTGGATATTACTATGAACATCTAACGGTCCATTTACACTGGCTTATTATCAAGAATGAGGATTAATAGGAATGCTCATTTTGTGATAATTAGCCATATGGCCGTTTAAATGAAAGGGAAGCATGAGTCTACTATTTGGCCTAGAGATCAGTGTGAAAATTTACAAGATTTCTGATTTTTTTTAAATATAAAATTGAAAAAAAATTAAATATTGTTAAAAATCCTGAATACTCATTAAATCCAGCTTCTACTTCTAAGGAATTATGCAATTATCAGTGTCAAGGCTATTGTTGCCTCATAACTATTTTTACATTGTAATTCCCTTAACTGCTGCTGTACATTCGGGATATACAGTATGACTTTAACATATGCTTACAGTCAATGTAAGCTTGAAATTAATTACGGTATATTCTTTCACATTTTCAAAAATGGTAAAGTGGTTGTAAAACAAATCAATATATAGGAATGATGATGCTACAACTATACTAGGTGACATCCTTGCTCTGTATGATCAAGAAAACTTACCAGTAATGTGTTGACTGCTTCTACAAATTCCATAAATAATTGTTGGTTTTGTGATGTCTATAATTAAACAAAATACATTTATTATAGCAAAAATCGGCATGTTGTATCTGTGTCTCTGCAGGTATAGGGGGGAGAATTTTTCTTCTTATAGAGAATGCCAAATTAATGTAGGGAGAGTTATACGCCATGCAATTTACCCTATGAGAGGCCTCTCACCCAGCCAAACAAGTTGCACTGCTTTGCACTGATGAGGGGCAAATACCCTGAAACATATGTTTGCAAATGAAGCGCCTGGATTGGCTTTTTATCCTAAGTCCTGTGGCAAGGCTCATAAAGGGTCGATATTGATTATTAAAATTGCCACCTCCAATAGGTGGCACTATAGTTAATTTACTCTTGCTCTCTCAAGAGGTTATTTGCATGTGTCTCTGCAGATACAGATAGAAACTGTGAGTGAACATAGAGCCAAAAGGGCATACTATCACAGAGGGGCCACTAATACCATCTGGGGCTCAATGAGTAGAGAGTTTCTGTAGAGATAGGGAGGATGCTTAAAAAAATGTCAAAGATGTCTTAGCAGCAAGTTCCGAAGTCGTGAAGTCATGGCTGAAAAAAGTTGGCCAACCAATTTTGACCATATTGAGAAGAAAAGAGGGCATTTATAATCAAAGAAGACATAACATGTGAGCCACCTGATTAATTTTTACTGTATTCACTCATATGGGTTCCTCTGCGTAATTGCTATCTATTATGACATGGAGGCAATATTGGTGTTTTTTATTTAATGATAGTATGGTGGTATTGGTCAGTCACTTTGCAGTGGTGATATGCAGTTATGGTCTTGTATCTGTTCTTAATCTTATATAATATTTCTATAAGTAATATTTGTATTGGTATACTGGGTTTTGTTCAGTAACAGTATAGTTGAAATATATGCTCTGTGTGTAGTACTAGTAGCATTATTTGTCAACTGTATGACTGCACTAGGAGATGTATATATCATACATGCATACATTAATCCTAAATATTTCTTGCCCAACAGTGCTGATTTTCATTAAAAAGTATATCCAGGGACTGTGCGCTGCTGCGGTGGTGCAAGTCTGTCTTATGTTGTAAGTGTCATTTCATTAGTTTGGCTTTTTTTTAGAGAAGGAAAATGCCTTGGTGCTTGAACCACTGGTTTTTTAAAACCTCTGTTTAATAAAGTTGAAAAATATAGAAGTGATTTTAAGAACTTTTCCAGATACACAATTCACATTACCTTAGCAAGTTGATATTTGCAAAGGAGATTTCCCAGTTCCTGAATAAATTTAGGAGCATCATTCTGCAAAATATAAGCATAATATATGGTTCAGATCCTATTTCCTAAACATGATGAGACATAATAAGGAACTCAATGCAATTGTCAACATTTAAGTTATTTTTTTAAATTTTAAAGGTAGGTAACAGAGGCTACATACTTTAAGCAGTTGTTGGAGGCAGGAATTTTGAACTGTACCAGTTGATAGATCTGAATAAACCAAAATGACACATTACGCATTTTACAAAATATAATACACATTTTTATTTAGATCATTGTCTTACATTACTTGCAGAAATGTCTAAAAAATGAAAATCTATGCATTTAAATAAGGTTGCTGCTGTTTTATGCACATGGTTGTTTCCAACCCCAATTTACATGTAATGCTGTAAATGAAAAATATTAAAATTTGAGAGTCCTCAGTGATTGATACCTTTTAATGGCTAATTGAAAAGTTGGTAACAAATAGCAATCTTATCATCTTTACCATCTTTTCTAGTTAGCCATTAAAGGACTCTCAAATCTTAATGTTTCTATCTACTGGCTAACTTGGTACAAAAATATATATATATATATATTTTTCATGTATTGTAAATGAGTGAGTTGCAGAATATTTTGTGCAACTTCTACCACATGCTAACATACTCAAATGTTTGTATAATAAGGAGAATTACTGAAACACAATAAAGTAAAAAAAAGTCATTACCCAAACTGGAGGCAAAAGTTGCCAAAAGAAATATTACAGCAAATGTCATTGTTCTAGGACTTTTGTCTGCAGTCTTGAAATAAATGGTTACAGTGGATTAATTAATGGACCTACCGTATTTATATCACAACTTAGAGGTTTAATTGGACAGTCCACTCTCTAAGCAAAGATTTAACAACTTATAACATTTACTTAGGTTTATTTATATAGCATGTGTCAATATTCTTTTAAATTTTTTGATATGTGGAAAAAAAGAAAGGTGCCCAGTTCAATATTTGTATCATAGTATTTGATGTTCTTTACTCTTTCACCTTTTTTACATTTAAACATTGCCACACTTATCCCAGAGGACATATACAGTACATATTTTATTATGCTGAAAATACATGTTAAGGTCAAGTTTATGTGGTTTGGTCAATTTTTCCATGTTACAGGGAGCACAACAAGTATTGCTTGTAGTCACTAAAAGAAAATAATTATTTCTAAATAAATTGAAAAATCCTTTTTATTGTATCTGTATCAGTATGTATAAAGTTTTCCTTCTGGTCACTGGTATAAGCTGATGGGACTACAGCTCCCATCAGCTGACACTTGCTGCTGCTAATAACAGTGAGAGCAGGAGCAGCGGATGGAAGTATTCATCAGCTACTCCTACACTGTAAATAAATAATAAAAAAAACTGTGTGGGTTCCCCTTTATTTTTGATAACCAGCCAGGCAAAACTCACAGCTGGGGGCTGCAACCCTCAGCTGGCAGCTTCAGCAAGGCTGGTCATCAAGAATAGAGGGGTCCCCATGCCATATTTTTTAATTATTTAAATAAATAATTTTAAAAAATGACATGAGGTCCCCTTTTTTTGACAACCAGCCTTGGTAAAACAGAGAGCTGGGGGCGGGTATTCTCAGGCTGGTAATTGGCCATGGATATTGCCCCCCTAGCCTAAAAATAGCAGCCCTCAGCCACCCAGAAAAGGCACATCTATTAGATGCACCAATTCTAGTGCTTTGCCCTACCCTTCCCATTTGCCCTGCAGCAGTGGCAAGTGGGGTTCATATTTTTGGGGTTGATGTCACCTTTGTATTGTCCGGTGACATAAAGCCGATGGATTACTAATGGAGAGGTGCCTATAAGACACCTATCTATTACTAATCCTATAGTTATATGGTAAATAACGACACCACCAGAATAAAGTTCTTTATTAGAAACTAGATTGTGGCCCAATTCTAATGCATCGGGTATTCTAGAATATGCATGTCCCTGTAGTATATGGACAATGATGATTCCAGAATTCGTGGCAGACTGTGCCCATCGCTGATTGGTCGAGGCAATCTTTATGACATCATCGTCGCCATGGCAACCATTATGACATCTACGTCGATACTGTGCCAGTCGCTGAATCAGAAACGTGGGATTTCTACGTCCTTTATGAAATCATCGTCGCTGTGCCCGTTGCTGATTGGTCGAGGCCTGGCGGCCTCGACCAATCAGAGACGCGGGATGTCTACGTCCTTTATGACATCATCGTCGCTGTGCCCATCGCTGATTGGTCGAGGCCTGGCAGCCTCGACCTATCAGGGACGCGGGATTTCTACGTCGATACTGTGCCCGTCACTGATTGGTCGAGGCCTGGTGGCCTCGACCAATCAGAGACGCGGGATTTCCTGGACAGAGAGACAGACAGACAGACAGACGGAAAAACCCATAGACAATTATATATATAGATAAGACTAGACACAGTTTTCCATTTTATTTAAAAATAACAAACACAGTTACACTCACCTAACGTCTAATTCCACCAAAGCCCTTGTTCTCCTGTAATAAAATGAAAAAACAACAATATCCCTTACTGTCGGTCGTTCTGTCCCATGCCATAGTCCATGTCTGGGGGATTAATAGTTTTCAACCTGGATGGAGCCAAGATGTGACCTTTCCAGGCTGAGAACCAATAGTGACTGAGCTGCTGTGAACGCAGTGCCAGTGACTAGCAGTGACATCATCAAGGTTACCTCCGGTCACTGAGGCTACGTTCCCAGCCATGCTGAACTCTGGTGACCTCGATGAGATGCCAGCTAGTGCCATGGGAAAAAGTCCCTGAGTTCACCGCAGTTCAAGATTAGTGACTTCACAGCAGATCACGGTGAGAATTTCTCACCGTGATCTGCGATAAAGTCATTGAGCTTGAACTGCTCAGTGACCACATTACTGAATTTTTCCCATGGTGCTGAGGTCATGGCAGATGAGGTCAAGTTTTTTTCATTTATTTATTTATAGTGCAGGCATGGACTGATGAATATTCACATCAGCTGCTTCTGCTCTTGATGTTATTAGTGGCAGCAGGTGAAGGCTGATAGGAGTAATAGTCCCAAAAGCCCCTGCCTGCTGTCATTGTTCTCACTTGAATAAAACTCTCATAATTCTCCCCTGCTCGTTCTAATCACCAACAGAGCAGGGGACACTGATAAGAGTTGTTTTCAGCACCAAGCACTGGGGAACAGTGCATACTTTAGCGCTTCTTCCCTAACACCTGTCTGTGTGGTACTGATGTAGCACACGGGCATCACACGGTTGCCTCACGTGTACCTCAAGTATTACACACACGGACATTGACATCTCTGGTACCGTTTTGATGGGAAAATTTCTAACAGCGCTTGTGCTAAAGTCAGGTGAAGTGAGTTAATTGGCTGTGAACTCCCAGGACCTTTCTGAAGGCGCCGGGAACATGAAAACTTTCTCACGCTCGCGGTGACATCAGACAGGTCCTACAAGTTCACCTCAAGATACTGGGCAGCAGTAGCAGACACTGCTCAGGGTCTCTGCTGGATGGCAGGCTCTATGGTCACATCATTCAACCATGCTGCCTGCCATCTATATGTAGCAGAACTAGACCCATCATGAGACGAATATATTGTTGTTTATTTTTTTACTTTTTTGCAGATTGCGAGGGCATCAGAGGAATGGGAGAGTTCACAATTATGGTTTAATTAAGATTATTGAAGGAGTCTGTGTCATTTTTCAATTAAAGGACTTTTGGTGTCTGTGTTTTCATACAATGTGTCTATGGGGTTAGTAATGGGGATGTCTTAATGATGCCTCTCCATTACTAACCTCGGAGCTTGATTGCACCTGACAATACAAATGTGACATCAACTCTCCAATTATTACCCCACTTGCCACCCCTATGGGGAAAGTGGGAAGAGCGTGGCTAAGACTAGAATTGGTACACCTTAGAGATGCATCTTTTCTGGGGTGGCTGAGAGCTGTTGTTTTTAGCCTGAGGGGCAGTATCCATGGCCCCTTCCTAGGCTATTAATTTTAGCCCACAGCTGTCTGCATAGCCTTTGCTGGTTATTAATTATAAGGGGATGCTACGTCATTTTTTTAGGGTCTCTCACTTTAACCTGGGAAGCTCCATGGGTATTAACCCTTCCCAGGAAATAAACATCTGCTCCAGCCGTTGGCTGTCCCTCTGCTGGATACAAAAACTGCATGGAAGCCCGCACCATTTTTTACATAAAAACAATCTTTTATTAATTAAATACATGTACAGTAAGCTGCATACACACTGTACTAATTGTATTTGTCACTGACATCTATATATCTACCTATTCATTGTGTATTTACTGTTTATAATCCATCTCTGCTATCTTGTCGGCTCCCCCTGTGATATTACACTACTAGGATGCTGAATTGCCGGCTTTTCTTCTCTCTATCTTTGTAATATATACACATCTATATACATTGTCTTGCAAAAGTATTCGGCTCCCTGGAACTTTTCAACCTTTTCCCACATATCATGCTTCAAACATAAAGATACCAAATGTAAATTTTTGGTGAAGAATCAACAAGTGGAACACAATTGTGAAGTTGAACAAAATTTATTGGTTATTTAAAATTTTTGTGGAAAAGCAAAAACTGAAAAGTGGGGCGTGCAATATTATTCGTCCCCTTTAACTTAATACTTTGCTGCGCCACCTTTTGCTGCGATTACAGCTGCAAGTGGCTTGTTGGGGTATGTCTCTATCATTTTTGTACATCGAGAGACTGAAATTCTTGCCCATTCTTCATTGGCAAACAGCTCGAGCTCAGCGACGTTTCATGGAGATCGTTTGTGAACTGCAGTTTTCAGCTCTTTCCACAGCTTCTCGATTGGATTGAGGTCTGGACTTTGACTTGGTCATTCGAACACCTGGATACCCTTATATGTGAACCATTCCATTGTAGATTTTGCTTTATGTTTGGGATCATTGTCTTGTTGGAAGACAAATCTCTGTCCCAGTCTCAGGTCTTTTGCAGACTTGTACTGTCTTCACACATGTTGATACGGTGTGTGATCCAACATACAGCATCAACCACTTCAGTCTTCCAAATAAGCAGAGTGTTCTCTGTAGTCTAACTTGTTTATTGGAAAAAGGTATTGAAAATGTGGCAAAACTAAAGGAATACAAACGACATATATAAGTATTGTTTCTTTAAACAACGTCTTCCTGTCTTGTCCAGACCTCAACAACAGACTTCTGGGAGTACTTCTTTATTTCCGCAAAGATGCAGTAGCATTTATGGCCGACATACAACAGATGTTCCACTGCTTCCTTGTTAAGGAAGAACACAGAAACTACTTGAGGTTCTTCTGGTACCACGATAATGACCCCTACAAGGACATTGTGGAATATCGTATGAAGGTACATATCTTCAGGAACAGCCCCTCCCCTGCAGTCGCTATCTATGGCCTTAGACATTCAGCCAGAGAGGGTGAAGCAAAGTATGGATCGGATGTAAGATCGTTTGTAGAAAAGGATTTCTACGTAGATGACTGCCTGAAATCCACACCCACAGATGAGTCAGCAGTAGTGTTGAGCATTCCGATACCGCAAGTATCGGGTATCAGCCGATACTTGCGGTATCAGAATTCCGATACCGAATTCCGATACTTCCCGCGTATCGGATTCCGGAATCGGAAGTTCCCAGAATTCAAACTGAACGCAGCAGCCAATGAGGAATGATTGGAAGTGTGGGCACATCCTGTTTAGCATGGTGGGCATGTAAGTACTGGCAAGGCTGTGATTGGCTGCTGAAATGATGTCACTCTGCACTATAAAAAACGCTGCCGCCATTTTGCGCTCACTCTGCTGTGATTTCAGTTAGGGACAGGACGCTGTGTTCTAACTGAGGGCCAGTTGAGATAGCTAATTGCTTTATTTTCCTTTCCCAAGGCTAATTTAGCAAAACGCTGTGTGTTCTTCACTGTTCACCTTGCTCTTGCCTTGCAGCGCTGTTTTAACAGCGTTCTGCAAGGTCTCTGTGTGTGTGTGTGCAGCTCACTCTGTAGTCTGTGTGCAGCCATATACCCGGTTGTATTCAGCTCAGGGGGGGTTCACACTGCCTCACACAGTTGTCCTTTTTGCTCATAGTGCAGCCTGCTGCACATTTTTTCTCAAATTTCCTATTAGTGTTTTTCCACCCGTCTCCAGCTAAATTGTGGAAAAACACTACATAGGATAACCTAGAGGGGGGTTTTTGGGCCTTGCAGCGCCGTTTACAGCTGTCTGCACGGTCTCCGTGTGAGCGCAGCTCGCCCTGTAGTCTGTGTGCAGCCATAGCCGGTTGGATTCAGCTCAGGGTTCGTTACTGCCTCATACCTTGAAAAAATTTTTCCTTTTTTTCAAATAGTGCAGCCTGTTTAAAATTTAAAAAAAAATTTCCTATTAGTGTTCTTCCACCCGTCTCCAGCTAAATTGTGGAAAAACACTACATAGGATAACCTAGAGGGTTTTTTTTGGGCCTTGCAGCGCCGTTTACGGCTGTCTGCACGGTCTCCGTGTGAGCGCAGCTCGCTCTGTAGTCTGTGTGCAGCCATAGCCGGTTGGATTCAGCTCAGGGTTCGTTACTGCCTCATACCTTGAAAAATTTTTTCCTTTTTTTCAAATAGTGCAGCCTGTTTAAAAATTTTTAAAAAAATTCCTATTAGTGTCTTTCCACCCGTCTCCAGCTAAATAGTGGAAAAACACTACATAGGATAACCTAGAGGAGGGTTTTTGGGCCTTGCAGCGCCGTTTACGGCTGTCTGCACGGTCTCCGTGTGAGCGCAGCTCGCCCTGTAGTCTGTGTGCAGCCATAGCCGGTTGGATTCAGCTCAGGGTGCGTTACTGCCTCATACCTTGAAAAAAAATTTCCTTTTTTCAAATAGTGCAGCCTGTTTAAAATTTAAAAAAAAATTTCCTATTAGTGTCTTTCCACCCGTCTCCAGCTAAATAGTGGAAAAACACTACATAGGATAACCTAGAGGAGGGTTTTTGGGCCTTGCAGCGCCGTTTACGGCTGTCTGCACGGTCCCCGTGTGAGTTAAACTTGCTCTGTAGTCCGATCTGCAGAAAAAAAAAAAGTAAAGTTCACCAAACACCACTTAACACTTGTGTAGGCCACATTTGAAAAATAATAAAGTTTAGTCCACACTTTACAACATTAGTGTTTCTTACACCTGTTAGGAGGAGCATTTCAGGAATAAGCACACTAAGGCCTTAGTACTTTTCTGCTTATCTTTATCTGTCAACCAAGATGAAGAGGGCAGGGAGTAAGGCACGTGGGCGCGGAGCAGGGAGAGGAGCAGGGAGAGGACGTGGTGATTCTGTGCCTGCTGCGGGCACCGGTGACTCGTCGTCACTCAGTTTCAGCAGGGAACAGTCCTTCATGCGCAGCTTTGTCGGAGAGCACCGTGCACCGCTGCTGCGTGAAGATCAAATTGAAGCCGTTGTCGGGTGGATGGCAGCTAACGCCTCGGCATCGACTTCAGTTAGTGCCACATCCTCTCAGGCACAGAGCACTGGAGAGCAGCCATCTGTCTCTTCACCACCTGCCAAATTGGCCAGGCAGTCAGAGAGCCCAGGACAGGAGCCGTCTCTACTTCTGTTCTCTGAATCTCTTGGCTTGGAAACAGGGGGCCAGCCAAGCAGCATTGGAGAAATGGAAGAAGAGGCAGTGTGCAGTGATGCCCAACAGCTTTGTCTCTCTGACTCTGAAGAGGCGGGTGGGCCAGTGCCTGCGGTGACCACAGCGCAGTACGCATCTGATGATGAAACTCAGGTGCCGCTTTCTGGTGCGTACTGTGCTGCAGAGACTACCCAGGAGGAGCAGTTGGTGGCAGAGGGTAGTGGAGATGATGAGGTCGTTGACCCATCGTGGCGTGAGGAACAGGAAGGTGGTGGGAGCAGCTCTGAGGAAGAGATTCCCCTTACGGGCCAAAGAGGGAGAGGGAGGGGGAAGACTGCGGAGCCTGTAGCCTCCACTTTGGCACCCGTTAGGAGCCTGTCTCTTTCCAAAGCCAAAAAGGGCGCTCCCAAGACTTGCAGTGCCTGGTCCTTTTTTGACACAGTTGCAGATGACATTTGTTTTGTCAAATGCAAGCTGTGTCATCAGAAAGTCAAAAGAGGGAAAAGTGTCAGCAACCTCAATACCACAAATATGTGGAAACATGTGCGGACCAGGCACGCGGTGGAGTTACAGAAACACACTGAAGATGTAGGCCAACCAACAGCGGCAGCTACCACCTCTTCAGCTCGTGTTGCCTCTTCCTCCAGCTCACGCACAGCTGGTTTGGCTTCCTCCAAGGATTGCCAAGGAAGAACCTCTGGCACTGTTGTCCAGAGACCTTGTGTAATTCCACCCACAGCACCACATTCCCAGTCATCCTCACACTCCCAGTCTACTCTACAGCCATCAGTAGTACAGGCATGGGAAAAAAGGCGGGCATTCTCGGCCAACCACCCCGGAGCACAGGCTCTGAATGCAGGCATTGCCAAACTGTTGTCCCTGGAAATGCTCTCATTCAGGCTGGTGGAGACTGACAGCTTCCGTGACTTGATGGCATTGGCAGTCCCACAGTACAAGGTGCCCAGCCACTTTTACTTCAGCAGGCAAGCTGTCCCTGCCCTGCACAAGCATGTTGAGGGAAACATAAAACATGCGCTACTGAACGCCGTCAGTAGCAAGGTCCACCTTACCACCGATGCGTGGACCAGTCAGCATGGACAGGGGCGATACGTTTCCCTCACTGCCCATTGGGTTAATGTTGTTGAGCCAGGTACAGATCGTGCGAGTGGCGCAGGACGTGTCCTGCCCACTCCAAGGATTGCAGGAATCCAGTCTGTACGCATTGACTCCTCCTCTTACACAAGTTCCTCAGAATCATCTCTGCAGGAGCCGTCACAGTCCACCTCCACATGGACCCGTGAACGTTTACCTATGACCGACATGAGCACAGCCGTGGCCAAACGTCAGCAGGCCGTCTTGAAACTAGTTTCATTGGGGAATCGAAGCCACACAGCGCAGGAGCTCTGGAATGCCATCAAGCAGGAGAGCGATGTGTGGTTACTGCCAGCGAATCTCCAGCCAGGCATGGTAGTGTGTGACAATGACGGAAATCTGGTGGCAGCTTTGGCCCTTGGCAACCTCACTCACATCCCATGTCTGGCAAATGTGCTCAATTTGGTTGTGCAGAGTTTTCTGAGGGACTATCCGGATCTTGATGCACTGCTGCACAAGGTCCGCCTAGAGTGTGCTCACTTGCGGCGTTCCAGCTTGGCAAGATCCCGCATTGCTGCTCTGCAGTGCTGATTCCGCCTTCCGGAACACCGCATCATATGTGACCTACCTACCCGGTGGAATTCCACGTTACATATGTTGGAGCAGTTGTGTGAGCAGCAGCAAGCAGTTATGGAGTACCAGCTGCATCAGGCGCAAAGAAGTCGCAGTCAGCGCCGATCAGACTTCACAACCACAGAGTGGGCCACTATGAAGGACGTCTGCCAGGTTTTGCGTCCTTTTGATTATTCCACGCGGATGGCAAGTGCAGATGATGCACTAGTCAGCATGACTGTCCCCCTTATCTGCCTGCTTCAGCAAACTTTGCAAGGGTTAAGGGATGATGTTGTGGAAGAGGTGGAGGATGAGGAGTCACCTTTTCCATCAGCTTCTGGAGAGTCAGCGCCACGTGGTTCCTAATAAAGGGGTACGCAGGGGCCACTTTGTGAGGAGGATGAGGAGGAGTCAATGGAGGAGGAAGAGCTCCGTCCAGAGGAGGGAGCGACACAATTGTCCAGTGGTCAGTGTGTACAGCGAGGGTGGGGTGATGACGAGCGGGCAGAGATCATGTCTCAAGCAGGGGACAGCGTTTCTGGGCCAGTTGGCAGTCTGCAGCACATGGTGGATTTCATGCTGCAGTGCCTGAGAAACGACCGCCGCATCGACCACATTCTCAACATGCCTGATTATTGGGTGTTCACCCTCCTCGATCCTCGCTACCGGGACAACGTCCAAACCCTCATCCCAGCGTTGACCCGGGAGCGTAAATTGCGGGAGTACCACGACACACTGGTGAATTCCATCATCTTCTCCTGTCCAACTGAGAGGAGTGCTGCTAGTGCTTTACAAAGCAGCTCAGTGCGTCGAGGCAGTGGGGGAGGCTCTGCCCAAAGAGGGAGCAGAAGCAGTGCCTCTGCCCAAGGCAAGCCCAGTATGGCACAACTCTGGCACACTTTTGTGTGCCCGCCCCAAATGTCTACACCATCACTGGCGGCTCCAGTCAGCAGGAGGCAACGGTTCCGTCAGATGGTGACAGACTACATGGCTTGCCCTCTTACTGTACTCCCAGACGCCTCTTCCCCGTTCAAGTTTTGGGTCTCTAAGCTGGATACATGGCCAGAGCTAAGCCAGTATGCATTGGAGGTGCTGGCTTGCCCTGCGGCTAGTGTCTTATCGGAACGTGTCTTTAGTGCCGCAGGTGGTGTACTAACAGACCGTCGCATGCGACTATCCTCCGATAACGTTGACCGGCTTACTTTCCTGAAAATGAACCAGGCCTGGATCTCGCAGGAATTTGCCACTCCTCTGCCTGATTAAGTAATTGGGTGTCATCCAGGTCTCCTGCTGTGTTCATATTTCTACCACCTGAACTGCTATTCCTGGGCTCCAACACCGCCAGTTGCGGCTCAGAAGTGCAGGCTGCACAGTAAAAACATACGACCCAGTGTTATTGGGTTTCAGTAACGTCAGCTGATCCCCAGCTGTATAGCCGGCAATGTGTCCTGCGACCGCCACGCTGCACAACAACCTAAATGTAAGGGAACCTGTCCCCCCCCCCCCCCGTCGTTTGTTACTGAAAGAGCCATCTTGTGCAGCAGTAATGCTGCACAAGGAAAAGGTAGCTCTTTTAGTTTAGCTCCTTGCACACGCAGAACTTAACACTTATAAAATGTGTTCACTGATACCGTTATACCGTCCCGGAGCTGGGACTTTCCTTCGTAATGTGACGCAGCACAGCCGTCATTCCTACCCCCTTGGTGCAATGCGCTGCCTCCTCAGCGTTGTTTTAATCTGTCACGGAGCCTGCGCTGTTCTGTTATCCCTTGGCCATGCCCTATTTGTGCTGCCTGTCTTCTGACATAATTTGGTGTCAGGCTGGCTGCGCCTGTGCGGCCGCGCTGCCCGAGATCCCGCCTCGCAGTGTCTTCTGATTGAATCACACTGCGGGCCTGGGATCCATGGGCATGCGCAGTGCATATCTTCCCCTCGGGCTCTCGCTCATCTCCCTCCGCCTTCTTTAGACTGTGCGCCGTCATCTGATCCCTAACAGCATGCCACGGCCGTGACACCGCACAGTCTGAAGAAGAGGGAAGGAGGGGAGTTAGAGTCGAGGATATGCACTGTGCATGCCCATGGATCCAAGGCCCGCAGTGGGATTACGTTAGACGACACAGCGAGGTGGGATCTGGAGCAGCGTGGACGCACAGGCACTGACAGCCTGACACCAAATATTGTCAGAAGAAGGCAGCGCTAATTGGGCATGGCCAAGGGATAACAGAACAGCGCAGGCTCCGTGACAGCTTAAAACAACGCTGAGGAGGCAGCGCACGGCACCAAGGGGATAGGAATGACAACTGTGCTGTGTCCCATTACGAAGGAAATTTGCACCTCCGGGACGGTTTTACGGTATAAGGGGGCACATTTTTAGTGTTTACTTCTGTGTTTGCAAGGAGCATAATTAAAAGAGCAACCTTTTCCTTTTGCATCCTTAGTGCTGCACAAGATGGCTCTTTCAGCTACAAACGTCTTGGGGGGGGGTTAAAGGTTCCATTTCAACTTGCTCCAATCAGGCTTCGGCCTACACTCTGTTCCTCTGCTCCTCCTGCTGTCCCTGGGCTCTAACACCGCCAGTTGGTGCCTGGAAGTGCTGTCTGCACAGTCAACAGTCGCTCCTCTGTTATTGGGGTTCAGTAACGTCAGCTGATCCCCAGCTGTGTATCCGGCAACGTGTCATGCGACCGCCACGCTGGCACAACTAAAATGTAAGGGGACCTGTCCCCCCCCCCAGGTGTTTGTTACTGAAAGAGCCACCTTGTGCAGCACTAATACTGCACAAGGAAAAGGTCGCTCTTGAAATTATGCTCCTTGCAAACGCTGAACTACACACTCATGTAATGTGTCCCCTCACACCGTCCAACCGTCCCGGAGGTGGGACTTTCCTTTGTAATGTGACGCAGCACAGCCGTCATTGCTACCCCCTTGGCACCGTGCGCTGCCTCCTTAGCGTTGTTTGATTCCGTCATGGACCCTGCGCTGTTATGTTATCCCTTGGCCATGCACAGTTTGCGCTGCCCGTCCTCTGACATCATTTGTTGTCGTCCTGGCTGCGCCTATGCGTCCACGCTGCCCGAAATCCCACCTCGCAGTGTCGTCTAATGTGATCCCACAGTGGGCCTGGTATCCATGGCCATGCGCAGTGCATATACTAGCCTCTCACTCCCCTTCTTCACGCTTCTTCAGACTAGGCGGCGTCAGCTGATCCCTAATAGCATGCCACGGCCGTGACGCCGCACAGTCTGAAGAAGCAGGAAGGAGGTGAGTGAGAGGCGATGATATGCACTGCGCATGCCCATGGATCCCTGACCCGCAGTGGGATTACATTAGATGACACTGCGAGGTTGGATCTAGGGCAGCTTGGACGCACAGGCACTGCCAGCCTGACACCTAAATGATGTCAGAAGACGGGCACCGCTAACTGTGCATGGCCAAGGGATAACATTACAGCGCGGGCTCCGTGACAGAACCAAACAACGTTGAGGAAGTGGCGCACGGCACCAAGGGGGCTGGAATGACGGCTGTGCTGTGTTACATTACAAAGGAAAGTCCCACTTCCGGGACGGTTTGACGGTGTGAGGGGACACATTATATGAGTGTGTGCTTCAGCGTTTGCAAGGAGCATAATTTTCGGAGCCACCATTTTCCATGTGCAGTATTACTGCTGTACAAGATGGCTCTTTCAGCAACAAATGCCTGGGGGGGGGGTTAAAGGTTCCCTTTCAACTTGCTCCACTGCAGGCTTCGGCCTACACTCTGCTCCTCTTTGATTCCCTGGGTTTCAACACTGTCAGTTGCCACCTGGAAGTGTTGTCTACACAGAAAAAACACTAGCTGATGTGTCAGTGTGGTTCAGCACCGCCAGCTGTTCCCCTGCTGTGTAGTCGGCAACGTGTCCAGCACAAGCCACGCTGGCACAACTGACCAAAAGCTGCCACCAGTGCAGGCTTCGGCCTACACTCTGCTCCTCTCCTCCTCCTGCTGACCCTGGGCTCAAACACCGCCAGTTTTTGCCCGGACATGCTAGCTGCACAGAGAAGAACATCAGCCAATGTGTTAGTGGGGTTCAGCACCGCCAGCTGTTCCCCTGCTGTGTAGCCGGCAACGTGACCTGCAAACGCCACGCAGTCACATGAACTGAAATTGAAGGAAGCCTGCCCCCCACCCCCAGGTATTTCTATGTATAAGAGCCACCTTGTACAGCAGTACTGCTGCATTTGTACAAGGTGGCTGACTTTTTCTACTTGCCCACGTGGAACTCAACACGTACAAAATGTGTCTCATTGAGACCATTCCACTGTCCCTGAGGTGTGACTTTCCTTTCTAATGATATGCAGCACCACCCTTGTTAGCGCTTCCCATCTTTTGACATCATTGGTTAGCTGGCTGCGCCTGTGCGTCCGCCCTGCTCGAAACAACGCCCCTCAGTTTCTTATTTATTTTGTCAGCGAGGGTGTGGTTTATGGGCACAAGCAGTGCATATGTTCGCCTGTCGTCACTCATCTCCTTCCGCCTTCTTCAGACTGTGCAGCCTCATGGCCGCAGCATGCGAGAAAGGATCAGCAGAGGCCGCCCAGTCTGAAGCAGGTGTAAGGACGTGTGTGAGCGGCGAAAATATTTACTGCTCAAGGCCACGAATCCCAGCACCGCAGTGTGACTTTATGGGTCTGGGATTTATGGCCATCGTTAACCGCACCGGCCAACATGAAATGAGGTCATAAGACGGGCAGCGCTAACAGGGCATTGCCAAGGGATAACACAAGAGCGCAGACTCCTGTACAGCAAATAACAACGCTCAGGAAGCTGCGCCAAGCACCAAGGCGTTATTTGGGACACCTGTGCTGCGTCTCCTGAAAAAGCCAAATCACGCCTCCACTACAGTTTGACTGTAGAATGGGCTAAATTGTGTACGTCTTTCATTCAGCGTGTGCAAGTAGACAAATTAATAGTGCAACCTTTGACTTGTGCAGCATTAATACTGCACAAGGTGTGTCTCTTGTACTTTGTAACACCTGAAGGGGGGTTAAAGGTTTCCTTTGAAATTGGTTCAACTAGGCTTCGGCCTACACTCTGCTCCTCTCCTCCTCCTGCTGCCCCTGGGCTCTAACACTGCTAGTTTTTGCCCGGAAGTGCTAGCTGCACAGAGAAAAACACCCGCCATTGTGTCAGTGGGGATCAGCAACGCCAGCTGTTCCCCCACTGTTTAGCCGGCAAAGTGTCCTGCAAACGCAACGCAGACACAAAGCTGCCTCCAGTGCAGGCTTCGGCCTACACTCTGCTCCCCCTGCTTACCCTTTGCTCCAACACCGCTAGTTGGGGCTCTAGGAAGACAATCTTTAATAGGCAACTCATCTGGGTTCCAGCACCGCCAGCTGGTTCTCGCCAGTGTTTTTGTCACGGGTACTCCCTCGTGCCCAGCCTGGTTCCAGCACCGTCAGCTGTTTCCGGGTACTGTCAAACTCACTGAGACACCTATGCGTTGCCCCGTCGTGTTGCGGTCGAGTTAGCCAACTCCAGGGTGCCTCCAGTTTAGGAGCTTCCTATGTGGGCTGCGTGAATTGGTAGTCAAGGCTGGTTCTGTAGTGCCAGCAGGCCAAGCTCCCCCTGTAGGACTGTTGGGGTTCGGTAACTGCGGCTGCCTCGTGGCCTAGCTGTTCTCCCCTCTCCTGTGGACCTTCGGGTCCACCACCTGGTTCCAGCACCGTCAGCTGGTTCCGGGCCGAGCCTTTGGCTTAGGTGCCTCCTCCTGGGTATTTGAGTTCCGCCAACGTCAGGCGGTCCTTGGTAGTGCTTTTAAGCGCAGGCACCTACAGCTTAGTAACCGGGTTCCAGTACCGTCAGCTGGTCCTCGGTCGTGCCATTGGCTCTTGCACACTGGGGCAACGCATCCGGGTTCCAGCACCGCCAGCTGGTTCTCGGCAGTGTTTTTGTCACGGGTACTCCCTCGTGCCCAGCCTGGTTCCAGCACCGTCAGCTGTTTCCGGGTAGTGTCAAGCTCACTGAGACGCCTATGCTTGCCCCGTCGTGTTGCGGTCGGGTTAGCCAACTCTAGGGTGCCTCCAGTTTAGGAGCTTCCTATGTGGGCTGCGTGAATTGGTAGTCAAGGCTGGTTCTGTAGTGCCAGTAGGCCAAGCTCCCCCTGTAGGACTGTTGGGGTTCGGTAACTGCGGCTGCCTCGCGGCCTAGCTGTTCTCCCCTCTCCTGTGGACCTTCGGGTCCACCACCTGGTTCCAGCACCGTCAGCTGGTTCCGGGCCGAGCCATTGGCTTAGGTGCCTCCTCCTGGGTATCCGAGTTCCGCCAACGTCAGGCGGTCCTTGGTAGTGCTTTTAAGCGCAGGCACCTACAGCTTAGTAACCGGGTTCCAGCACCGTCAGCTGGTCCTCGGTCGTGCCATTGGCTCTTGCACACTGGGGCAACGCATCCGGGTTCCAGCACCGCCAGCTGGTTCTCGGCAGTGTTTTTGTCACGGGTACTCCCTCGTGCCCAGCCTGGTTCCAGCACTGTCAGCTGTTTCCAGGTACTGTCAAACTCACTGAGACACCTATGCGTTGCCCCGTCGTGTTGCGGTCGAGTTAGCCAACTCCAGGGTGCCTCCAGTTTAGGAGCTTCCTATGTGGGCTGCATGAATTGGTAGTCAAGGCTGGTTCTGTAGTGCCAGTAGGCCAAGCTCCCCCTGTAGGACTGTTGGGGTTCGGTAACTGCGGCTGCCTCATTTTCTAGCTGTTCTCTCCTCTCCTGTGGACCTTCGGGTCCACCACCTGGTTCCAGCACCGTCAGCTGGTTCCAGGCCGAGCCTTTGGCTTAGGTGCCTCCTCCTGGGTATTTGAGTTCCGCCAACGTCAGGCGGTCCTTGGTAGTGCTTTTAAGCGCAGGCACCTACAGCTTAGTAACCGGGTTCCAGTACCGTCAGCTGGTCCTCGGTCGTGCCATTGGCTCTTGCACACTGGGGCAACGCATCCGGGTTCCAGCACCGCCAGCTGGTTCTCGGCAGTGTTTTTGTCACGGGTACTCCCTCGTGCCCAGCCTGGTTCCAGCACCGTCAGCTGTTTCCGGGTAGTGTCAAGCTCACTGAGACGCCTATGCTTGCCCCGTCGTGTTGCGGTCGGGTTAGCCAACTCCAGGGTGCCTCCAGTTTAGGAGCTTCCTATGTGGGCTGCGTGAATTGGTAGTCAAGGCTGGTTCTGTAGTGCCAGTAGGCCAAGCTCCCCCTGTAGGACTGTTGGGGTTCGGTAACTGCGGCTGCCTCGCGGCCTAGCTGTTCTCCCCTCTCTTGTGGACCTTCGGGTCCACCACCTGGTTCCAGCACCGTCAGCTGGTTCCGGGCCGAGCCTTTGGCTTAGGTGCCTCCTCCTGGGTATCCGAGTTCCGCCAACGTCAGGCGGTCCTTGGTAGTGCTTTTAAGCGCAGGCACCTACAGCTTAGTAACCGGGTTCCAGCACCGTCAGCTGGTCCTCGGTCGTGCCATTGGCTCTTGCACACTGGGGCAACGCATCCGGGTTCCAGCACCGCCAGCTGGTTCTCGGCAGTGTTTTTGTCTTGGGTACTCCCTCGTGCCCAGCCTGGTTCCAGCACCGTCAGCTGTTTCCAGGTACTGTCAAACTCACTGAGACACCTATGTGTTGCCCCGTCGTGTTGCGGTCGAGTTAGCCAACTCCAGGGTGCCTCCAGTTTAGGAGCTTCCTATGTGGGCTGCATGAATTGGTAGTCAAGGCTGGTTCTGTAGTGCCAGTAGGCCAAGCTCCCCCTGTAGGACTGTTGGGGTTCGGTAACTGCGGCTGCCTCATTTTCTAGCTGTTCTCTCCTCTCCTGTGGACCTTCGGGTCCACCACCTGGTTCCAGCACCGTCAGCTGGTTCCAGGCCGAGCCTTTGGCTTAGGTGCCTCCTCCTGGGTATCCGAGTTCCGCCAACGTCAGGCGGTCCTTGGTAGTGCTTTTAAGCGCAGGCACCTACAGCTTAGTAACCGGGTTCCAGCACCGTCAGCTGGTCCTCGGTCGTGCCATTGGCTCTTGCACACTGGGGCAACGCATCTGGGTTCCAGCACCGCCAGCTGGTTCTCGGCAGTGTTTTTGTCACGGGTACTCCCTCGTGCCCAGCCTGGTTCCAGCACCGTCAGCTGTTTCCGGGTAGTGTCAAGCTCACTGAGACGCCTATGCTTGCCCCGTCGTGTTGCGGTCGGGTTAGCCAACTCCAGGGTGCCTCCAGTTTAGGAGTTTCCTATGTGGGCTGCGTGAATTGGTAGTCAAGGCTGGTTCTGTAGTGCCAGTAGGCCAAGCTCCCGCTGTAGGACTGTTGGGGTTCGGTAACTGCGGCTGCCTCGCGGCCTAGCTGTTCTCTCCTCTCCTGTGGACCTTCGGGTCCACCACCTGGTTCCAGCACCGTCAGCTGGTTCCGGACCGAGCCTTTGGCTTAGGTGCCTCCTCCTGGGTATCCGAGTTCCGCCAACGTCAGGCGGTCCTTGGTAGTGCTTTTAAGCGTAGGCACCTACAGCTTAGTAACCGGGTTCCAGCATCGTCAGCTGGTCCTCGGTCGTGCCATTGGCTCTTGTACACTGGGGCAACGCATCCGGGTTCCAGCACTGCCAGCTGGTTCTCGGCAGTGTTTTTGTCACGGGTACTCCCTCGTGCCCAGCCTGGTTCCAGCACCGTCAGCTGTTTCCGGTTAGTGTCAAGCTCACTGAGACACCTATGCGTTGCCCCGTCGTGTTGCGGTCGAGTTAGCCAACTCCAGGGTGCCTCCAGTTTAGGAGCTTCCTATGTGGGCTGCATGAATTGGTAGTCAAGGCTGGTTCTGTAGTGCCATTAGGCCAAGCTCCTCCTGTAGGACTGTTGGGGTTCGGTAACTGCGGCTGCCTCGCGGCCTAGCTGTTCTCTCCTCTCCTGTGGACCTTCGGGTCCACCACCTGGTTCCAGCACCGTCAGCTGGTTCCGGGCCGAGCCTTTGGCTTAGGTGCCTCCTCCTGGGTATCCGAGATCCGCCAACGTCAGGCGGTCCTTGGTAGTGCTTTTAAGCGCAGGCACCTACAGCTTAGTAACCGGGTTCCAGCACCGTCAGCTGGTCCTCGGTCGTTCCATTGGCTCTTGCACACTGGGGCAACGCATCTGGTTTCCAGCACCGCCAGCTGGTTCTCGGCAGTGTTATTGTCACGGGTACTCCCTCGTGCCCAGCCTGGTTCCAGCACCGTCAGCTGTTTCCGGTTAGTGTCAAGCTCACTGAGACACCTATGCGTTGCCCCGTCGTGTTGCGGTCGAGTTAGCCAACTCCAGGGTGCCTCCAGTTTAGGAGCTTCCTATGTGGGCTGCATGAATTGGTAGTCAAGGCTGGTTCTGTAGTGCCAGTAGGCCAAGCTCCCCCTGTAGGACTGTTGGGGTTCGGTAACTGCGGCTGCCTCGCGGCCTAGCTGTTCTCTCCTCTCCTGTGGACCTTCGGGTCCACCACCTGGTTCCAGCACCGTCAGCTGGTTCCGGGCCGAGCCTTTGGCTTAGGTGCCTCCTCCTGGGTATCCGAGTTCCGCCAACGTCAGGCGGTCCTTGGTAGTGCTTTTAAGCGCAGGCACCTACAGCTTAGTAACCGGGTTCCAGCACCGTCAGCTGGTCCTCGGTCGTGCCATTGGCTCTTGCACACTGGGGCAACGCATCCGGGTTCCAGCACCGCCAGCTGGTTCTAGGCAGTGTTTTTGCCACGGGTACTCCCTCGTGCCCAGCCTGGTTCCAGCACCGTCAGCTGTTTCCGGGTAGTGTCAAGCTCACTGAGACGCCTATGCTTGCCCCGTCGTGTTGCGGTCGGGTTAACCAACTCCAGGGTGCCTCCAGTTTAGGAGCTTCCTATGTGGGCTGCGTGAATTGGTAGTCAAGGCTGGTTCTGTAGTGCCAGTAGGCCAAGCTCCCGCTGTAGGACTGTTGGGTTTTGGTAACTGCGGCTGCCTCGCGGCCTAGCTGTTCTCTCCTCTCCTGTGGACCTTCGGGTCCACCACCTGGTTCCAGCACCGTCAGCTGGTTCCGGGCCGAGCCTTTGGCTTAGGTGCCTCCTCCTGGGTATCCGAGTTCCGCCAACGTCAGGCGGTCCTTGGTAGTGCTTTTAAGCGCAGGCACCTACAGCTTAGTAACCGGGTTCCAGCACCGTCAGCTGGTCCTCGGTCGTGCCATTGGCTCTTGCACACTGGGGCAACGCATCCGGGTTCCAGCACCGCCAGCTGGTTCTCGGCAGTGTTTTTGTCGGTCGAGTTAGCCAACTCCAGGGTGCCTCCAGTTTAGGAGCTTCCTATGTGGGCTGCATGAATTGGTAGTCAAGGCTGGTTCTGTAGTGCCAGTAGGCCAAGCTCCCCCTGTAGGACTGTTGGGGTTCGGTAACTGCGGCTGCCTCGTGGCCTAGCTGTTCTCTCCTCTCCTGTGGACCTTCGGGTCCACCACCTGGTTCCAGCACCGTCAGCTGGTTCCGGGCCGAGCCTTTGGCTTAGGTGCCTCCTCCTGGGTATCCGAGTTCCGCCAACGTCAGGCGTTCCTTGGTAGTGCTTTTAAGCGCAGGCACCTACAGCTTAGTAACCGGGTTCCAGCACCGTCAGCTGGTCCTCGGTCGTGCCATTGGCTCTTGCACACTGGGGCAACGCATCTGGGTTCCAGCACCGCCAGCTGGTTCTCGGCAGTGTTTCTGCCACGGGTACTCCCTCGTGCCCAGCCTGGTTCCAGCACCGTCAGCTGTTTCCGGGTAGTGTCAAGCTCACTGAGACGCCTATGCTTTCCCCGTCGTGTTGCGGTCGGGTTAGCCAACTCCAGGGTGCCTCCAGTTTAGGAGCTTCCTATGTGGGCTGCGTGAATTGGTAGTCAAGGCTGGTTCTGTAGTGCCAGTAGGCCAAGCTCCCGCTGTAGGACTGTTGGGGTTCGGTAACTGCGGCTGCCTCGCGGCCTAGCTGTTCTCTCCTCTCCTGTGGACCTTCGGGTCCACCACCTGGTTCCAGCACCGTCAGCTGGTTCCGGACCGAGCCTTTGGCTTAGGTGCCTCCTCCTGGGTATCCGAGTTCCGCCAACGTCAGGCGGTCCTTCGTAGTGCTTTTAAGCGTAGGCACCTACAGCTTAGTAACCGGGTTCCAGCACCGTCAGCTGGTCCTCGGTCGTGCCATTGGCTCTTGTACACTGGGGCAACGCATCCGGGTTCCAGCACTGCCAGCTGGTTCTCGGCAGTGTTTTTGTCACGGGTACTCCCTCGTGCCCAGCCTGGTTCCAGCACCGTCAGCTGTTTCCGGGTACTTTCAAACTCACTGAGACACCTATGCGTTGCCCCGTCGTGTTGCGGTCAAGTTAGCCAACTCCAGGGTGCCTCCAGTTAGGAGCTTCCTATGTGGGCTGCATGAATTGGTAGTCAAGGCTGGTTCTGTAGTGCCAGTAGGCCAAGCTCCCCCTGTAGGACTGTTGGGGTTCGGTAACTGCGGCTGCCTCGCGGCCTAGCTGTTCTCTCCTCTCCTGTGGACCTTCGGGTCCACCACCTGGTTCCAGCACCGTCAGCTGGTTCCGTGCCGAGCCTTTGGCTTAGGTGCCTCCTCCTGGGTATCCGAGTTCCGCCAACATCAGGCGGTCCTTGGTAGTGCTTTTAAGCGCAGGCACCTACAGCTTAGTGACCGGGTTCCAGCACCGTTAGCTGGTCCTTGGTCGTGCCATTGGCTCTTGCACACTGGGGCAACGCATCCGGGTTCCAGCACCGCCAGCTGGTTCTCAGCATTATTTTTGTCACGGGTACTCCCTCGTGTCCAGCCTGGTTCCAGCACCGTCAGCTGTTTCCGGGTACTGTCAAACTCACTGAGACACCTATGCGTTGCCCCGTCGTGTTGCGGTCGAGTTAGCCAACTCCAGGGTGCCTCCAGTTTAGGAGCTTCCTATGTGGGCTGCATGAATTGGTAGTCAAGGCTGGTTCTGTAGTGCCAGTAGGCCAAGCTCCCCCTGTAGGACTGTTGGGGTTCGGTAACTGCGGCTGCCTCGCGGCCTAGCTGTTCTCTCCTCTCCTGTGGACCTTCGGGTCCACCACCTGGTTCCAGCACCGTCAGCTGGTTCCGGGCCGAGCCTTTGGCTTAGGTGCCTCCTCCTGGGTATCCGAGTTCCGCCAACGTCAGGCGGTCCTTGGTAGTGCTTTTAAGCGCAGGCACCTACAGCTTAGTAACCGGGTTCCAGCACCGTCAGCTGGTCCTCGGTCGTGCCATTGGCTCTTGCACACTTGGGCAACGCATCCGGGTTCCAGAACCGCCAGCTGGTTCTCGGCAGTGTTTTTGCCACGGGTACTCCCTCGTGCCCAGCCTGGTTCCAGCACCGTCAGCTGTTTCCGGGTAGTGTCAAGCTCACTGAGACGCCTATGCTTGCCCCGTCGTGTTGCGGTCGGGTTAGCCAACTCCAGGGTGCCTCCAGTTTAGGAGCTTCCTATGTGGGCTGCGTGAATTGGTAGTCAAGGCTGGTTCTGTAGTGCCAGTAGGCCAAGCTCCCGCTGTAGGACTGTTGGGTTTTGGTAACTGCGGCTGCCTCGCGGCCTAGCTGTTCTCTCCTCTCCTGTGGACCTTCGGGTCCACCACCTGGTTCCAGCACCGTCAGCTGGTTCCGGGCCGAGCCTTTGGCTTAGGTGCCTCCTCCTGGGTATCCGAGTTCCGCCAACGTCAGGCGGTCCTTGGTAGTGCTTTTAAGCGCAGGCACCTACAGCTTAGTAACCGGGTTCCAGCACCGTCAGCTGGTCCTCGGTCGTGCCATTGGCTCTTGCACACTGGGGCAACGCATCCGGGTTCCAGCACTGCCAGCTGGTTCTCGGCAGTGTTTTTGTCACGGGTACTCCCTCGTGCCCAGCCTGGTTCCAGCACCGTCAGCTGTTTCCGGGTACTGTCAAACTCACTGAGACACCTATGCGTTGCCCCGTCGTGTTGCGGTCGAGTTAGCCAACTCCAGGGTGCCTCCAGTTTAGGAGCTTCCTATGTGGGCTGCATGAATTGGTAGGCCAAGCTCCCGCTGTAGGACTGTTGGGGTTCGGTAACTGCGGCTGCCTCACGGCCTAGCTGTTCTCTCCTCTCCTGTGGACCTTCGGGTCCACCACCTGGTTCCAGCACCGTCAACTGGTTCTCGGCAGTGTCTTTTGCTCTTGTACCTTCTGCTCCCCATCCTGGTTCCAGTACCGTCAGCTGGTTCCGGGCAGAGCCTTTGGCTTAGGTGCCTCCTTCTGGGTATCCAAGTTCCACCAACGTCAGGTGGTCCTTGGTAGTGCTTTCAGGCACGGGTACCTCCTGCTTAGTAACCGGGTTCCAGTAACGTCAGCTGGTCCTCGGTAGTTCCATTGGCTCTTGGACCTTCGGCTACCCATCCGGGTTCCAGTACCGTCAGCTGGTTCTCGGCAGTGTCTTTTGCTCTTGTACCTTCTGCTCCCCATCCTGGTTCCAGTAACGTCAGCTGGTTCCGAGCAGAGCCTTTGGCTTAGGTGCCTCCTTCTGGGTATCCGAGTTTTGCCAACGTCAGGCGGTCCTTGGTAGTGCTTTTTAGCACGGGTACCTCCTGCTTAGTAACCGGGTTCCAGTAACGTCAGCTGGTCCTCAGTAGTTCATTAGGCTCTTGAACCTTCGGGTAGCCATCCGAGTTCCAGTTCCATCAGCTGGTTCTTGGCATTTTCTCAGCCTTCTTGTACCTTCTGCTACATTTCCAAGTTGAAGACCCTAAAGTCGACGACCCGGAAGACCACCCCGATGACGACGACGACGGCGGAGACGACGACGGCGTAGACGACGACCCTGGAGACGACGACCCTGGAGACGACGACATGGAAGACCGAGAAGCAGAAGAACAAGAGGCTGCAGAACAAAGAGCAGAAGAACATTAAGCATAACACTTAATATCAGAGCAAAAGATATTATCTAAATTATATGCAGAAGAAGACTAAGCAGTGTATGGGGGTGAGTCCGTTCCTCCTCGTGGTGCCCCTGGATAAAGCCTGATGCTGCAGGCCAAACTGAACGCGGACAAATGTAACTTTTGTGACTGGCAGAACGGAAGGTGTAATCTTCAAACTTTTATAGATAACAACTACGGGAATGCCTGTCACAAATGAGAATATGATGAAGAAGTAGAATAGGAAGAATAATAATAGTTGAAGAAAATGAATATGTAGAATAGGAAGAATAATAATAGTTGAATAAAATGAATATGAAGAATGTGATAAAAAAAAATAGGTAGAAGATAATAATAATAATCTTTATTTTTATATAGCGCTAACATATTCCGCAGCGCTTTACAGGTTGCAAGAAGAAGAAGATGAATAAGGTGAAGAAGTTGATGTCAAAGATGCTGATGATGATGATGAAGATGAAAGTGTGGGAAAAGTAAAAAAAAAAAAGGGGAAGGGCGTGGAATAGTGAAACATCAATATCTGACAAAATAAAAAAAAGTTACATAGTCAATATCTTAGTCACTACGAACGTCTTTAAAAAAAAAAAAAAGGCTATTCTATTTGATTGCGCTAAACCTCTATGACTTTAATGTCTCCGCCACCTCCCCAAATACATCCTGCATTATTCTTTGTTGTTTTCCTTCATGTAGAATGAACCTACAAGGAAAGAAAGGGTTTATTTTAATTCCGATATTTTGGTCCCATTGACTTGCATTGGGATCGGGTATCGGTATCGGCGATATCCGATATTTTTTGAATATCGGCCGATCCTATCCGATACCGATACTTTCCGATATTGGAAGGTATCGCTCAACACTAGTCAGCAGTCAGTCTCCTAAAAAGGGCACAAGAAATGCTCGCTTTGTCCAATTTGAGGTTGAACAAAATTGCTTCCAACAGCCAAAAACTAATGGCAGCCTTTCCCTCTCAAGATTACTCAACCGACTTAAAAGACTTGGATTTAAGCACGGACTCCCTTCCTATGCAACGGAGCCTTGGTTTACTCTGGGATTTGAAAAAGGATGCATTCACCTTCCAGATCAGCGAAGAAGAGAAACCCTTTACACGCAGAGGCGTCCTGTCCGTAGTAAACAGCTTGTACGATCCTCTGGGATTTGTAACCCCTGTAACTATCCAAGGTAAAATGATGTTGAGAGACTTCACCGAAGAGACGTCTGATTGGGATGATCTGCTTCCCAGTGAGAAAAGAGACTTATGGGTAAGATGGAAGAACTCTTTAGAAGCCCTGTCAAGTCTCTACGTGGCATGACCATATGCTTCTGTGCCATCAATAGAAGTCGAGATGCAAAGGCTTTGTATCTTCTGCGATGCCTCAACCAAAGCAATTGCAGCAGTAGCGTATTTGAAAACTACCGGCATCAACGAACAATCCCATGTAAGGGTTGTTATGAGCCGGACAAAACTGGCCCCACTCCGTGAACACACAGTACCGAGACTGGAACTCTGTGCAGCTGTGCTAGCGGTAGAGTTAGCTGAGCTTATCTCGACGGAAATGGACCTGGATGTCAAAGAAGTCAAGTTCTACACTGACAGCAAGGTAGTGCTGGGGTACATTTGCAATGAAACTCGTCGCTTTTATGTCTATGTCAGCAATCGGGTGCTAAGGATCAGGAGATCCACCAATCCTAAACAGTGTCACTATGTGTCCACACACCACAATCCTGCGGACCACGCAACCAGATCCGTTGAAGCAAGACATTTTAAGGACAGAACCTGGTTTACTGGCCGTACATTCTTATGCCATTTAACGCCATACATTGACGAATCAAACACCTTTGAACTGGTAGAATCAGAGGCAGATGAGGAAATCTGTCCTCAGGTATCTACGTTCGGTGACTAAAGACAATTCCCAAAAATCCCACCATTTCAACAGGTTCTCAACTTGGAACTCGCTTGTTAGTGCCGTCGTTTGTATAATTCATGTGGCTCGATCCTATAAGTCAACATCACCCGCCATTCAGAAACCTTGCAAAGGTTGGCACCACTGCAAGCTTGCATTTACCGTTCCAAACATGGAAAATGCCAAGAATGTTATAATTCGTACTATACAACGTGAATGTTACGCCAAAGAAATAGATAACCTCAATAAAGGCCAACCTGTTCCTAGAGACAGTCTTTTGAAGAAGCTTGATCCAATCATCGATCAAGATGGGCTGTTAAGAATTGGAGGTCGTCTTCAAGAAGCTGAAGTGGAATTTGGGGAGAAACACCCTGTAATTATTCCCGGACATCATCATGTCACGACCCTGCTTGTGCAACATCACCATGTTTTGGTGAAACATCAGGGCCAACTGTTCACCAAAGGAAATCTAGGAACTGCTGGACTATGGATAGTTGGAGCTAAGAGATGCGTGAGTAAACTCATTTACAATTGTGCAATTTGTCGCAAACTCCGTGGAGGGACTCAAAAGCCGAAGATGGCCAATCTCCCATCGGACAGACTTAGTACAGAACCTCCCTTTACCAACGTCGGACTGAATGTGTTCGGGCCATGGTCTGTGGTGGCACAGAACACTAGAAGAGTCCAAGCCAACGCCAAACGCTGGGCAGTTATGTTCACCTGTATGTCCATCAGAGCAGTCCACATCGAAGTAATTGAGTCCATGGACACTTCAGGGTTTATAAATGCACTCCGATGTTTCATCACCATCAGAGGCCCAGTGAAGCACATACGCTCCGATAGAGGTACCAACTTTGCAGGAGCAGTGAAAGATAGGAATGGCACGCAGAATCCTTGACTCCATTTTCTTGCAAGCAGGTAGCGCAAGACTCACACATGAAGGTTTGACCACATTCTTGGCAGAAGTTTCGGCCATCATTAATGCTAGACCATTGACTTCACTTTCTAGTGACTCTGGGGATCCGACCATTCTCACTCCTGCCATGTTACTTACTCAGAAATCCAGCGTTCTCACCGCTCCACCTGGAGAATTTAGCAACAAGGATCTCTACAGACGACAATGGAGTCAAGTCCAAAGTCTCTCCAATACCTTTTGGGACAGATGGAGGAAGCAGTACCTCTCCATCTTACAACCAAGGAAGAAGTGGCAGACCGACAAACCAAACATCAAAACCGGCGATGTTGTTCTCATGAAAGACAGCCAGTCTCACCGCAATGAGTGGACACTAGGCCTCATCACTAAAGTATTCCCTAGCAAAGATGGGAGAGTGCGTAAGGTTGAGGTCAAAGTAGGCAAGTCCGGGGAGAGTAGACTATACCTCAGACCAGTTGCGGAACTTGTCTTACTGTCCTCGCCAAAAGAGCCTGTAGGTGGCATCGGTTGATGCCAAGCGGGGAGTGTTCTGTCCTTTCTGAAAAAGGACAGTATGATTCCAATTATGCATTAAAAGTTCACTACTATTAGTGTTTTGGTTTTTGCTGTGTTATAGCACCACCCAGTGGTAGTTAAATTTATTACCTGTGTTTTTTAGTAATAATTAGAGTGTTGCATTGTGGGATTGCACCAAGGCATTTTGGGATGAGGAACCTCCATTTTCTCTCTGTGTTCTTCCTGGACACACATGTTCTTCTGCTGTGTTGAACTACCTCACTTACTTGCCATCCTGGTTAAGTTTATCCGGTAAGATCATTATCCCTGTTCTCGCAATGTAGTGTTGTACAGAATGTGATTAACTGTATAGCAGTCAGTACACAGGAAATGTGATTACCAGGGACTTACTGTATGTAGTTATGTACATAGGTTGCATCATACTGTATACTTTCTTTGTCAGTTGTAAAGTATCAGCTGTGTGATTGATTAAGTATTAATCCAATAGCATGAAATGGTTAAAAAAACACACACAATATTGCAAAGTATTTTATGAAATAAACACACAGGTTATTGTAATATTTTATTCCACTCTCAATCCACCTGAAAATCCTCGACCTGTAACAAATTAAAAATAATAAACCAACAATATCCCATACCTTCCGATGATCTGTCACGTCCCACGATGTAAATCCATCGGAAGGGTTTAAATTATTTTACAGGCAGGAGCTCTGCTAATGCAGCTGTGCTCATGCCAGTAAAACCCCAGTGAATGAATGGAAAGTAGGTCAATGACCTGTAGTTACCTTCATTCGCGGTGATTCCCACGCTTGAGGTCATATGAGGACATCCAGCAGAGGGTGCATCACCGCGACTGAAGGTAACTACAGGTCATTGACCTACATTACCTTCATTCCCCGGGGTTTTACAGGCATAAGCACAGCTGCATTATAGCAGAGCTCCTGCCTGTAAAATATTTTAACCCCTTCAGATGGATTTACATCATGGGACAAATCGACGGAAGGTATGAGATATTGTTGGTTTATTATTTTTACTTTGTTACAGGTCGAGGGTCTTCAGGTGGATTGAGAGTGGAATAAAATATTACAACAACCTGTGTGTTTATTTCATTAAAATACTTTGCAATATTGTGTGTGTGTTTTTAACTATTTCGTACTATTGGATTAATAATGGATAGGTGTCATAATTGACGCCTCTCCATTATTAATCTGGCTTAATGTCACCTTACAATAGCAAGGTGACATTAACCCTTCATTATCCCATATCCCACCACTACACGAGAATGGGAAGAGAGTGGTCAAGTGCCAGAATAGGCGCATCTTCCAGATGTGCCTTTTCTTGGGTGGCTGGGGGCAGATGTTTTTAGCCAGGGGGGGCCAATAACTGTGGACCCTCTCTGGGCTATTAATATATGCCCTCAGTCACTGGCTTTTCCACTCTGGTAGGGAAAATTGCGCGGGAGCCCACGCCAAATTTTTTGCCGTTTAACCCTTAAATTTAATAGCTACAGCGCCCAAATTTTGCACATACACACTACTAACATTAGTAGTGTGGAGTCTGCAAAAAAATGGGGATATGAGATGGTTTACTGAGTAAACCATCTCATATCCCCATTTTTTTTTGCAGATTCCACACTACTAATGTTAGTAGTGTGTATGTGCAAAATTTGGGCTGTTTAGCTATTAAATTAAAGGGTTAAATGGCGGAAAAATTGGCGTGGGCTCCAGTGCAATTTTCTCCGCCAGAGTAGTAAAGCCAGTGACTGAGTGCAAATATTAATAGCCTGGAGAGGGTCCATAGTTATTGGCCCCCCCCTGGCTAAAACACATCTGCCCCCAGCCACCCCAGAAAAGGCACATCTGGAAGAGCGAGAGTCCTGACAGAGACCCCCTGGAGGTACAGTAAACAGACTGAGTGTAACAGCTATTAATATCTGCCCTCAGTCACTGGCTTTACCACTCTGGCAGAGAAAATTGCGCAGGAGCCCACGCCAATTTTTTCCGCGATTTAACCCTTAGACCACATTTTGCACATACACACTACTAACATTAGTAGTGTGTAATATGCAAAAAAAATGGGGAATATGACATGGTTTACTGTATGTAAACCATGTTTCATATCATGTCGGGTTTAGGAAGGAGAAATGAAAAGCCGGCAATTGAATTACCGGCTTGTCTGCATTATCGCGCTGAAGTAAATATAAATATATATATATATATACTAGATTGTGGTCCGATTCTAACGCATCGGGTATTCTAGAATATGCATGTCCCCGTAGTATATGGACAATGATGATTCCAGAATTCGCGGCAGACTGTGCCCGTCGCTGATTGGTCGAGGCAACCTTTATGACATCATCGTCGCCATGGCAACCATTATGACATCTACGTCGATACTGTGCCCATCGCTGAATCAGAGACGCGGGATATCTACGTCCTTTATGACATCATCGTCAAGTGTCAGGAGGACTGATCAATATAGAGGTATCAGGAGGACTGATCAATATAGAAGTGTCAGGAGGACTGATCAATATAGAGGTATCAGGAGGACTGATCAATATAGAAGTGTCAGGAGGACTGATCAATATAGAAGTGTCAGGAGGACTGATCAATATAGAAGTGTCAGGAGGACTGATCAATATAGAAGTGTCAGGAGGACTGATCAATATAGAAGTGTCAGGAGGACTGATCAATATAGAAGTGTCAGGAGGACTGATCAATATAGAGGTGTCAGGAGGACTGATCAATATAGAAGTGTCAGGAGGACTGATCAATAAAGAAGTGTCAGGAGGACTGATCAATATAGAGGTGTCAGGAGGACTGATCAATATAGAAGTGTCAGGAGGACTGATCAATATAGAAGTGTCAGGAGGACTGATCAATATTGAAGTGTCAGGAGAACTGATCAATATAGAAGTGTCAGGAGGACTGATCAATATAGAAGTGTCAGGAGGACTGATCAATATAGAAGTGTCAGGAGGACTGATCAATATAGAGGTATCAGGAGGACTGATCAATACAGAAGTGTCAGGAGGATTTATCAATATAGAGGTGTCAGGAGGACTGATCAATATAGAAGTGTCAGGAGGATTTATCAATATAGAGGTGTCAGGAGGACTGATCAATATAGAAGTGTCAGGAGGACTGATCAATATAGAATGTCAGGAGGACTGATCAATATAGAAGTGTCAGGAGGACTGATCAATATAGAAGAGTCAGGAGGACTGATCAATATAGAGGTGTCAGGAGGACTGATCAATATAGAAGAGTCAGGAGGACTGATCAATATAGAAGAGTCAGGAGGACTGATCAATATAGAGGTGTCAGGAGGACTGATCAATATAGAAGAGTCAGGAGGACTGATCAATATAGAGGTGTCAGGAGGAATGATCAATATAGAAGTGTCAGGAGGACTGATCAATATAGAAGTGTCAGGAGGACTGATCAATATAGAAGTGTCAGGAGGACTGATCAATATAGAAGTGTCAGGAGGACTGATCAATATAGAGGTATCAGGAGGACTGATCAATATAGAAGTGTCAGGAGGACTGATCAATATAGAAGTGTCAGGAGGACTGATCAATACAGAAGTGTCAGGAGGACTGATCAATATAGAGGTATCAGGAGGACTGATCAATATTGAAGTGTCAGGAGGACTGATCAATATAGAAGTGTCAGGAGGACTGATCAATATAAAAGTGTCAGGAGGACTGATCAATATAGAAGTGTCAAGAGGACTGATCAATATAGAGGTATCAGGAGGACTGATCAATATAGAAGTGTCAGGAGGACTGATCAATATAGAATGTCAGGAGGACTGATCAATATAGAAGTGTCAGGAGGACTAATCAATATAGAAGTGTCAGGAGGACTGATCAATATAGAAGTGTCAGGAGGACTGATCAATATAGAAGTGTCAGGAGGACTGATCAATATAGAAGTGTCAGGAGGACTGATCAATACAGAAGTGTCAGGAGGACTGATCAATATAGAAGTGTCAATCAGACTGGCGGCCTCGACCAATCAGAGACGCGGGTTTTCTACGTCGATGCTGTGCCGGTCTCTGATTGGTCGAGGCCGCCAGAGGACTGATCAATATAGAGGTATCAGGAGGACTGATCAATATAGAAGTGTCAGGAGGACTGATCAATATAGTGATATCAGGAGGACTGATCAATATAGAAGTGTCAGGAGGACTGATCAATATTGAAGTGTCAGGAGGACTGATCAATATTGAAGTGTCAGGAGGACTGATCAATATAGAAGTGTCAGGAGGACTGATCAATATAAAAGTGTCAGGAGGACTGATCAATATAGAAGTGTCAGGAGGACTGATCAATATAGAGGTATCAGGAGGACTGATCAATATAGAAGTGTCAGGAGGACTGATAAATATAGAAGTGTCAGGAGGACTGATCAATATAGAAGTGTCAGGAGGACTGATCAATATAGAAGTGTCAGGAGGACTGATCAATATAGAAATGTCAGGAGGACTGATCAATATAGAAGTGTCAGGAGGACTGATCAATATAGAAGTGTCAGGAGGACTGATCAATATAGAAGTGTCAGGAGGACTGATCAATATAGAAGTGTCAGGAGGACTGATCAATATAGAAGTGTCAGGAGGACTGATCAATATAGAAGTTTCAGGAGGACTGATCAATATAGAGGTGTCAGGAGGACTGATCAATATAGAAGTGTCAGGAGGACTGATCAATATAGAAGTGTCAGGAGGACTGATCAATATAGAGGTGTCAAGAGGACTGATCAATATAGAAGTGTCAGGAGGACTGATCAATATAGAAGTGTCAGGAGGACTGATCAATATAGAAGTGTCAGGAGGACTGATCAATATAGAAGTGTCAGGAGGACTGATCAATATAGAAGTGTCAGGAGGACTGATCAATATAAAAGTGTCAGGAGGACTGATCAATATAGAAGTGTCAGGAGGACTGATCAATACAGAAGTGTCAGGAGGACTGATCAATATAGAAGTGTCAATCAGACTGGCGGCCTCGACCAATCAGAGACGCGGGATTTCTACGTCGATTCTGTGCCTGTCTCTGATTGGTCGAGGCCGCCAGAGGACTGATCAATATAGAGGTATCAGGAGGACTGATCAATATAGAAGTGTCAGGAGGACTGATCAATATAGAGGTATCAGGAGGACTGATCAATATAGAAGTGTCAGGAGGACTGATCAATATTGAAGTGTCAGGAGGACTGATCAATATTGAAGTGTCAGGAGGACTGATCAATATAGAAGTGTCAGGAGGACTGATCAATATAAAAGTGTCAGGAGGACTGATCAATATAGAAGTGTCAGGAGGACTGATCAATATAGAGGTATCAGGAGGACTGATCAATATAGAAGTGTCAGGAGGACTGATCAATATAGAAGTGTCAGGAGGACTGATCAATATAGAAGTGTCAGGAGGACTGATCAATATAGAAATGTCAGGAGGACTGATCAATATAGAAGTGTCAGGAGGACTGATCAATATAGAAGTGTCAGGAGGACTGATCAATATAGAAGTGTCAGGAGGACTGATCAATATAGAAGTGTCAGGAGGACTGATCAATATAGAAGTGTCAGGAGGACTGATCAATATAGAAGTGTCAGGAGGACTGATCAATATAGAGGTGTCAGGAGGACTGATCAATATAGAAGTGTCAGGAGGACTGATCAATATAGAAGTGTCAGGAGGACTGATCAATATAGAGGTATCAGGAGGACTGATCAATATTGAAGTGTCAGGAGGACTGATCAATATAGAAGTGTCAGGAGGACTGATCAATATAAAAGTGTCAGGAGGACTGATCAATATAGAAGTGTCAGGAGGACTGATCAATATAAAAGTTTCAGGAGGACTGATCAATATAGAAGTGTCAGGAGGACTGATCAATATAGAGGTTTCAGGAGGACTGATCAATATAGAAGTGTCAGGAGGACTGATCAATATAGAATGTCAGGAGGACTGATCAATATAGAAGTGTCAGGAGGACTAATCAATATAGAAGTGTCAGGAGGACTGATCAATATAGAAGTGTCAGGAGGACTGATCAATATAGAAGTGTCAGGAGGACTGATCAATATAGAAGTGTCAGGAGGACTGATCAATACAGAAGTGTCAGGAGGACTGATCAATATAGAAGTGTCAATCAGACTGGCGGCCTCGACCAATCAGAGACGCGGGTTTTCTACATCGATGCTGTGCCGGTCTCTGATTGGTCGAGGCCGCCAGAGGACTGATCAATATAGAGGTATCAGGAGGACTGATCAATATAGAAGTGTCAGGAGGACTGATCAATATAGTGGTATCAGGAGGACTGATCAATATAGAAGTGTCAGGAGGACTGATCAATATTGAAGTGTCAGGAGGACTGATCAATATTGAAGTGTCAGTAGGACTGATCAATATTGAAGTGTCAGGAGGACTGATCAATATAAAAGTGTCAGGAGGACTGATCAATATAGAAGTGTCAGGAGGACTGATCAATATAGAGGTATCAGGAGGACTGATCAATATAGAAGTGTCAGGAGGACTGATAAATATAGAAGTGTCAGGAGGACTGATCAATATAGAAGTGTCAGGAGGACTGATCAATATAGAAATGTCAGGAGGACTGATCAATATAGAAGTGTCAGGAGGACTGATCAATATAGAAGTGTCAGGAGGACTGATCAATATAGAAGTGTCAGGAGGACTGATCAATATAGAAGTGTCAGGAGGACTGATCAATATAGAAGTGTCAGGAGGACTGATCAATATAGAAGTTTCAGGAGGACTGATCAATATAGAGGTGTCAGGAGGACTGATCAATATAGAAGTGTCAGGAGGACTGATCAATATAGAAGTGTCAGGAGGACTGATCAATATAGAGGTGTCAGGAGGACTGATCAATATAGAAGTGTCAGGAGGACTGATCAATATAGAAGTGTCAGGAGGACTGATCAATATAGAAGTGTCAGGAGGACTGATCAATATAGAAGTGTCAGGAGGACTGATCAATATAGAAGTGTCAGGAGGACTGATCAATATAGAAGTGTCAGGAGGACTGATCAATACAGAAGTGTCAGGAGGACTGATCAATATAGAGGTGTCAGGAGGACTGATCAATATAGATGTGTCAATCAGACTGGCGGCCTCGACCAATCAGAGACGCGGGATTTCTACAACGATGCTGTGCCGGTCTCTGATTGGTCGAGGCCGCCAGAGGACTGATCAATATAGAGGTATCAGGAGGACTGATCAATATAGAAGTGTCAGGAGGACTGATCAATATAGAGGTATCAGGAGGACTGATCAATATAGAAGTGTCAGGAGGACTGATCAATATTGAAGTGTCAGGAGGACTGATCAATATTGAAGTGTCAGGAGGACTGATCAATATAGAAGTGTCAGGAGGACTGATCAATATAAAAGTGTCAGGAGGACTGATCAATATAGAAGTGTCAGGAGGACTGATCAATATAGAGGTATCAGGAGGACTGATCAATATAGAAGTGTCAGGAGGACTGATCAATATAGAAGTGTCAGGAGGACTGATCAATATAGAAGTGTCAGGAGGACTGATCAATATAGAAATGTCAGGAGGACTGATCAATATAGAAGTGTCAGGAGGACTGATCAATATAGAAGTGTCAGGAGGACTGATCAATATAGAAGTGTCAGGAGGACTGATCAATATAGAAGTGTCAAGAGGACTGATCAATATAGAAGTGTCAGGAGGACTGATCAATATAGAAGTGTCAGGAGGACTGATCAATATAGAGGTGTCAGGAGAACTGATCAATATAGAAGTGTCAGGAGGACTGATCAATATAGAAGTGTCAGGAGGACTGATCAATATAGAGGTGTCAGGAGGACTGATCAATATAGAAGTGTCAGGAGGACTGATCAATATAGAAGTGTCAGGAGGACTGATCAATATAGAAGTGTCAGGAGGACTGATCAATATAGAAGTGTCAGGAGGACTGATCAATATAGAGGTGTCAGGAGGACTGATCAATATAGAAGTGTCAGGAGGACTGATCAATACAGAAGTGTCAGGAGGACTGATCAATATAGAGGTGTCAGGAGGACTGATCAATATAGATGTGTCAATCAGACTGGCGGCCTCGACCAATCAGAGAGCCGGGATTTCCAGGACAGACAGACAGACAGACAGACAGACAGACAGACGGAAAAACCCTTAGACAATTATATATATAGATATATATATATGTGTGTCTCAATTACATATATATATATATATATATGGATTACATATTTCCCATTGACTTGCATTGGGTTTCGTGTTTCGGTCGATCCCCGACCCCGACTTTTCGTGATAATCGGCCGATTTCACTCGACTCGACTTTTGAGAAAGTCAGGTTTCGCGAAACCCAACTCGACCTTAAAAAAGTAAAAGTCGCTCAACCCTAGTTGACATCCCTGGCGGTGTCCAGGAATGCCAATCCTGGTAGGTCACCTTCTGTCTGAGCAGCAGTTCCCTGAGCTTTTGATAACCCTTATTTGCTATCTTGGGAAAATCATCAATTCTTTTATACAAAGCGTTTTCTATAGTTTCTATTGACCCATAACATTCTTCGAGTCTCTCCCACACCATACGAAGTCCGGTGTGGGGGTATTTTATGTTAATGTTCCTGATTCTTTTGGCGTGTTCAGCTGACTCGTTCCCAAGCCACTTTACCAGTAAATCTAACTCTTCACTACTGGAAAGTTCCAAGTCTCTGATGGCGTTCTGGTAGGAGGCTCGCCATGCTCTATAGCTTTCAGCTTGATCAGTGAACTTTACAAGTCCCTTGGTCACCAGCTCCCGGCGGGTAAAGAACTTTGCAAAGTTCATAGTGGCTGGGTCAGTGCCGAAATGAGCTGGTGTGCTGTTGTCATGCGGTGTGTGTGGTGCATCCTCATACTTGGTAGGAGCTTCTGGCTCGGGAAAGTCTGTATAAAACCGTTCCAAGGTGAAGGGTGTCCCTGTCAGTCTGGGAGGAGGCCATACCTTCTGTTCTGTAAAACGGTAGTGGTGGTTGACGTCGTTTCGTGGTGTTTCTTCCTGCTTCCAGTACGGCTTTTGGAGGAAGGATCTCTGGTAATCTGTATAGGCTGGTTGGTGTAACGGATCAGAGTTGTCATCTATTCTAGAATGTGGGTGGACATATTCTGAGACGCGTTGAACTGGGTCCTGTCGATCAAGGTCTGGTCCACGTACGTCGCTGTCTCGCTCAGATTCAGGGAACTCCACGGCTTCTAAGAACTCAGCTTTGGCTATTGCGGCTGCTGCTTCTTTTTCAGCGGAGAGCCTTTCCAAAGTTGCTTGCAGGCGTGCTGTATCCGCATCTCTATCGGCTTGCAGGCTGGCTCTTTCTGCTTCTTGCTCTGCTTGCAGGCGAGCTCTTTCTGCTTCTTGCTCTGCTTGCAGGTGGGATCTTTCTGCTTCTCTATCTGCTTGCAGGCGAGCTCTTTCTGCTTCTTGCTCTGCTTGTCTTAACTTTAACTGCATCTCTTGTGCAGCGAAGTAGGATCTTACTTTCGCCGCCTCAGCTTCTGCACGGGCGAGGGTGACAGACTTTTCAAGGAAGACTTGCTAGAGCGGCTTGTTTGGGACCTTATCCCGAGTGAAGATTCTTGACTTGCAGACATTTCATGTCCGTTTGCAAGCTGTAGGACATCTCAGGGTGGGTAGAAATGAACTTCAGCGTGGACTGAGACGTGTCGCGCTTGGTGGGTTGTACTCTCGGTACTTGTGGCTGTATGGCAGCCGCTGCGGTATCTGCAGGCAGTGCAGTACAAGCGGCTGCGTAAGTGGTATTTGCTATCGCTGGCGTCTAGCCTGGTTTTACTGCTATCGCTGGCGTCTAGCATCCGTTTCACTGTTCTCCGCTGGTATTTAGCCTCAGTTTTACTGGCCTCCACTGGTATTTAGCCTCCGTTTTACTTTTCTGTCTTCATACACTTTGATACGGTGTGTGATCCAACATACAGCATAAACCACATCTGTCTTCAAAATAAGCAGACTGTTCTCTGCAGTCTAACTTGTTTATTGGTAACAGGTATTGAAAATGCGGTAAAACTAAAGGAATACAAATGACATATATAAGTATTGGGCTAAACAATCACACAGCTGAACTGGCACGAGCACAGCTGCATTAGCAGAACTCCTGCCTGTAAAATAATTTAACCCCTTCAGATGGATTTACATCGTGGGACGTGACAGATCATCGGAAGGTATGGGATATTGTCGGTTTATCATTTTTAATTTGTTACAGGTCGAGGGTTTTCAGGTGGATTGAGAGTGGAATAAAATATTACAACAACCTGTGTGTTTATTTCATAAAATACTTTGCAATATTGTTTGTGTGTTTTTTTAACCATTTCATGCTATTGGATTAATACTTAATCAATCACACAGCTGATACTTTACAACTGACAAAGAAAGTATACAGTATGATGCAACCAATGTACATAACTACATACAGTAAGTCCCTGGTAATCACATTTCCTGTGTACTGGCTGCTATACAGTTAATCACATTCTGTACAACACTACATTGCGAGAACAGGGATAATGATCTTAACGGATAAACTTAACCAGGATGGCAAGTAAGTGAGGTAGTTCAACACAGCAGAAGAACACGTGTGTCCAGGAAGAACACAGAGAGAAAATGGAGGTTCCTCATCCCAAAATGCCTTGGTGCAATCCCACAATGCAACACTCTAATTATTACTAAAAAACACAGGTAATAAATTTAACCACTGGGTGGTGCTATAACACAGCAAAAACCAAAACTCTAATAGTAGTGAACTTTTAATGCATAATTGGAATCATACTGTCCTTTTTCAGAAAGGACAGAACAAGACTCCAACAGATTTTCTTCAAGAATGGTCCCGTATTTGGCACCATCCATCTTCCCATCAATTTTAACCATCTTCCCTGTCCCTGCTGAAGAAAAGCAGGTCCAAACCATGATGCTGCGACCACCATGTATGACAGTGGGGATGGTGTGTTCAAGGTGATGAGCTGTGTTGCCTTTACACCAAACATATCGTTCAGCATTGTTGCCAAAAGTCCGATTTTGGTTTCATCTGACCAGAGCACCTTCTTCCACATGTTTGGTGTGTCTCCCAGGTGGCTTGTTGCAAACTTTAAATTACACATTTTATGGATATCCTTGAGAAATGGCTTTCTTTTTGCCACTCTTCCATAAAGGCAAGATTTGTGCAGTGTACGACTGATTGTTGTCCTATGGACAGACTGTCCCACCTCAGCTGTAGATCTCTGCAGTTCATCCAGAGTGATCATGGGGTTTTTGGCTGCATCTCTGATCAGTCTTCTCTTTGCTTGAGATGAAAGTTTAGAGGGACAGCCGGGTCTTGGTAGATTTGGTAGATTTGTGGTATGATACTCCTTCCATTTCAATATGATTGCTTGCACAGTGCTCCTTGGGATGTTTAAAGTTTTGGAAATCATTTTGTATCCAAATCTGGCTTTAAACTTCTCCACAACAGTATCACGGACCTGCCTGTGGTGTTTCATGGTCATCATGATGCTCTCTGTGCTTCAAACAGAACCCTGAGACTATCACAGAGCAGGTGCATTTATATGGAGACTTGATTACACACAGGTGGATTACATTTATCATCATTAGGCATTTAGGACAGCATTGGATCATTCAGAGATCCACAATGAACTTCTGGAGTGAGTTTGCTTCACTGAAAGTAAAGGGGCTGAATAATATGCACGCCCCACTTTTCAGTTTTTGATTTTCCACAAAAATTTAAAATAACCAATAAATTTCATTCAACTTCACAATTGTGTTCCACTTGTTATTGATTCTTCACTTAAAATTTACATTTGGTATCTTTATGTTTGAAGCATGATATCTGGGAAAAGGTTGAAAAGTTCCAGGGAGCCGAATACTTTCGCAAGGCACTGTATCTATGTATTCTATGTGTATATCTATTCTATGTGTTCTATTCTAACCTGTCACACTGTGATTTTACTTTACGCAGCACATGAATTGCCTGCTTTTTTTCTATCTATCAATCTATATAAGAAAAAAAGAAAAGCAGCACAAAAAATAAAGAAAAAATGTGGACTTTATTGCCTGAACGGCGTGGCAACGTTTCGGATACAAGATCCTTTTTCAAGCAGTGAACACATGGGTGGAACAATTATTTATACAAAACACATATCAATCTCATTATAAAATCCATTATGTGCAATATCATAAGTGTAAGAAAATTACATTAGACAACAGTCTATAAAAAAGTGACTCCATATAAAACAGGATACTTTCATAAAATCCGTAATCAGTGAACATCAGACAATAATGTGTCGCGTGATTTATCATAAATGATCAATTACCAATCAAGTAAAATCAAATTCTCCCAGGTGTTTCCATCCCATACGCTCCGATCATATGAATTTTATACGTATACTAGCTGAAGAGCACGGCGTTGCCTGGGCATAGTAAATATCTGTGGTTAGTTATAGCACCTCACTTCTCTTATTTTCCCATCACGCCTCTCATTTTCCCAATCACATCTTTCATTTTCCCCCTCACATCTCTCATTTTCTCCCTCACTCCTCTCATTCCCCCCCTAACACTTGTCATTTCGACCTCACATCTGTCATTTTCCGATCACTCCACTATTTTCCCTCACTCCTCTCATTTTAACATAGTAACATAGTAACATAGTTAGTAAGGCCGAAAAAAGACATTTGTCCATCCAGTTCAGCCTATATTCCATCATAATAAATACCCAGATCTACGTCCTTCTACAGAACCTAATAATTGTATGATACAATATTGTTCTGCTCCAGGAAGACATCCAGGCCTCTCTTGAACCCCTCGACTGAGTTCGCCATCACCACCTCCTCAGGCAAGCAATTCCAGATTCTCACTGCCCTAACAGTAAAGAATCCTCTTCTATGTTGGTGGAAAAACCTTCTCTCCTCCAGACGCAAAGAATGCCCCCTTGTGCCCGTCACCTTCCTTGGTATAAACAGATCCTCAGCGAGATATTTGTATTGTCCCCTTATATACTTATACATGGTTATTAGATCGCCCCTCAGTCGTCTTTTTTCTAGACTAAATAATCCTAATTTCGCTAATCTATCTGGGTATTGTAGTTCTCCCATCCCCTTTATTAATTTTGTTGCCCTCCTTTGTACTCTCTCTAGTTCCATTATATCCTTCCTGAGCACCGGTGCCCAAAACTGGACACAGTACTCCATGTGCGGTCTAACTAGGGATTTGTACAGAGGCAGTATAATGCTCTCATCATGTGTATCCAGACCTCTTTTAATGCACCCCATGATCCTGTTTGCCTTGGCAGCTGCTGCCTGGCACTGGCTGCTCCAGGTAAGTTTATCATTAACTAGGATCCCCAAGTCCTTCTCCCTGTCAGATTTACCCAGTGGTTTCCCGTTCAGTGTGTAATGGTGATATTGATTCCCTCTTCCCATGTGTATAACCTTACATTTATCATTGTTAAACCTCATCTGCCACCTTTCAGCCCAAGTTTCCAACTTATCCAGATCCATCTGTAGCAGAATACTATCTTCTCTTGTATTAACTGCTTTACATAGTTTTGTATCATCTGCAAATATCGATATTTTACTGTGTAAACCTTCTACCAGATCATTAATGAATATGTTGAAGAGAACAGGTCCCAATACTGACCCCTGCGGTACCCCACTGGTCACAGCGACCCAGTTAGAGACTATACCATTTATAACCACCCTCTGCTTTCTATCACTAAGCCAGTTACTAACCCATTTACACACATTTTCCCCCAGACCAAGCATTCTCATTTTGTGTACCAACCTCTTGTGCGGCACGGTATCAAACGCTTTGGAAAAATCGAGATATACCACGTCCAATGACTCACCGTGGTCCAGTCTATAGCTTACCTCTTCATAAAAACTGATTAGATTGGTTTGACAGGAGCGATTTCTCATAAACCCATGCTGATATGGAGTTAAACAGTTATTCTCATTGAGATAATCCAGAATAACATCCCTCAGAAACCCTTCACATATTTTACCAACAATAGAGGTTAGACTTACTGGCCTATAATTTCCAGGTTCACTTTTAGAGCCCTTTTTGAATATTGGCACCACATTTGCTATGCGCCAATCCTGCGGAACAGACCCTGTCTCTATAGAGTCCCTAAAAATAAGAAATAATGGTTTATCTATTACATTACTTAGTTCTCTTAGTACTCGTGGGTGTATGCCATCCGGACCCGGAGATTTATCTATTTTAATCTTATTTAGCCGGTTTCGCACCTCTTCTTGGGTTAGATTGGTGACCCTTAATATAGGGTTTTCATTGTTTCTTGGGATTTCACCTAGCATTTCATTTTCCACCGTGAATACCGTGGAGAAGAAGGTGTTTAATATGTTAGCTTTTTCCTCGTCATCTACAACCATTCTTTCCTCACTATTTTTTAAGGGGCCTACATTTTCAGTTTTTATTCTTTTACTATTGATATAGTGAAGAACAGTTTGGGATTAGTTTTACTCTCCTTAGCAATGTGCTTCTCTGTTTCCTTTTTGGCAGCTTTAATTAGTTTTTTAGATAAAGTATTTTTCTCCCTATAGTTTTTTAGAGCTTCAATGGTGCCATCCTGCTTTAATAGTGCAAATGCTTTCTTTTTACTGTTAATTGCCTGTCTTACTTCTTTGTTTAGCCACATTGGGTTTTTCCTATTTCTAGTCCTTTTATTCCCACAAGGTATAAACCGCTTACACTGCCTATTTAGGATGTTCTTAAACATTTCCCATTTATTATCTGTATTCTCATTTCTGAGGATATTGTCCCAGTCTACCAGATTAAGGGCATCTCTAAGCTGTTCAAACTTTGCCTTCCTAAAGTTCAATGTTTTTGTGACTCCCTGACAAGTCCCCCTAGTGAAAGACAGGTGAAACTGCACAATATTGTGGTCGCTATTTCCTAAATGCCCAACCACCTGCAGATTTGTTATTCTGTCAGGTCTATTAGATAGTATTAGGTCTAAAAGTGCTGCTCCTCTGGTTGGATTCTGCACCAATTGTGAAAGATAATTTTTCTTGGTTATTAGCAGAAACCTGTTGCCTTTATGGGTTTCACAGGTTTCTGTTTCCCAGTTAATATCCGGGTAGTTAAAGTCCCCCATAACCAGGACCTCATTATGGGTTGCAGCTTCATCTATCTGCTTTAGAAGTAGACTTTCCATGCTTTCTGTTATATTTGGGGGTTTGTAACAGACCCCAATGAGAATTTTGTTACCATTTTTCCCTCCATGAATTTCAACCCATATGGACTCGACATCCTCATTCCCTTCGCTAATATCCTCCCTTAAAGTGGACTTTAGACAAGACTTTACATAGAGACAAACCCCTCCTCCTCTCCGATTTTTACGATCCTTTCTAAACAGACTGTAACCCTGTAAGTTAACTGCCCAGTCATAGCTTTCATCTAACCATGTCTCGGTTATTCCCACTATGTCAAAGTTACCTGTAGATATTTCTGCTTCTAGTTCTTCCATCTTGTTTGTCAGGCTTCTGGCGTTTGCGAGCATGCAGTTTAGAGGATTTTGTTTTGTTCCAATCTCAAAATCTCAATTTTGCACTCACACCTTTTCATTTTCACCTCACACCTCTCATTTTCACCTCAGTATATACATGTTTGTCATCTCCCTTATATATAGTATACACCTGTATGTCATCTCCTGTATATAGTATATACCTGTATGTCATCTCCCCTATATATAGTATATACCTGTATGTCATCTCCTCCTATATATAGTATATACCTGTATGTCATCTCCTTCTATATATAGTATATACCTGTATGTCATCTCCTCCTGTATATAGTATATACCTGTATGTCATCTCCTCCTCTATATAGTATATACCTGTATGTCATCTCTTCCTGTATATAGTATGTACCTGTATGTCATCTCTTCCTCTATATAGTATATACCTGTGTGTCATCTCCCCTGTATATAGAATATACCTGTGTGTCATCTCCTCCTGTATTAGACCTCGTTCACACGTTGTTTACTCAGTATTTTTACCTCAGTATTTGTAAGCTAAATTGGCAGCCTGATAAATCCCCAGCCAACAGGAAGCCCTCCCCCTGGCAGTATATATTAGCTCACACATACACATAATAGACAGGTCATGTGACTGACAGCTGCCGTATTTCCTATAAGGTACATTTGTTGCTCTTGTAGTTTGTCTGCTTATTAATCAGATTTTTATTTTTGAAGGATAATACCAGACTTGTGTGTGTTTTAGGGCGAGTTTCGTTTGTCAAGTTGTGTGTGTTGAGTTGCGTGTGGTGACATGCATGTAGCGACTTTTGTGAGATGAGTTTTGTGTGGCAACATGCGTGTAGCAACTTTTTGTGTGTCGAGTTGCATGTGACAGGTTAGTGCAGCAAGTTGTGTGCAGCAAGTTTTGCGCATGGTGAGGTTTTGCACGTGGCGAGTTTTATGTGTGGTGCCTTTTGAGTATGTGCAAGTTTTGTGTGAGGCAACTTTTGCATGTGTTGCAACTTTTGTGCATGTGGCAATTTTTGCGCGTGTGCAAGGTTTGCGTGTGGTGAGTTTTCCATGAGGTGAGTTCTGCACTTGTGGCGAGTTTTGCGTGAGCCTAGTTTTTGCATGTGGTGAGTTTTGCGCATGGCGAATTTTGAGCGGCGACTTTTGTGTTTCGACTTTTATGTGGCGAGGTTGGTGTATGTGTGGTGAAATGTGTGCTGAGGGTAATATGTGTTCAAGCATCTGGTAGTGTGTGGCGCATTTTGTGTGTGTTCATATCCCCGTGTGTGGTGAGTATCCCATGTCGGGGCCCCACCTTAGCAACTGTACGGTATATACTCTTTGGCGCCATCGCTCTCACTCTTTAAGTCCCCCTTGTTCACATCTGGCAGCTGTCAATTTGCCTCCAACACTTTTCCTTTCACTTTTCCCCATTATGTAGATAGGGGCAAAATTGTTTGGCGAATTGGAAAGCGCAGGGTTAAAATCTCACCTCACAACATAGCCTATGACGCTCTCGGGGTCCAGACGTGTGACTGTGCAAAATTTTGTGGCTGTAGCTGCGACGCCTCCAACACTTGTCCTTTCACTTTTTTCCCCATTATGTAGATAGGGGCAAAATTGTTTGGTGAATTGGAAAGCACGGGGTTAAAATTTCACCTCACAACATAGCCTATGAGGCTCTCAGGGTCCAGACGTGTGACTGTGCAAAATTTTGTGTCTGTAGCTGCGACGCCTCCAACACTTTTCCTTTCACTTTTTTCCCCATTATGCAGATAGGGGCAAAATTGTTTGGTGAATTGGAACGCGCGGGGTTAAAATTTCGCCTCACAACATAGCCTATGATGCTCTCGGGGTCCAGACGTGTGACTGTGCAAAATTTTGTGGCTGTAGCTGCGACGGTGCAGATGCCATTCCCGGACACACACACACACACACACATACACACATTCAGCTTTATATATTAGATTACCTAAACCTGCACGCCTCGGCTCTCGGCGTCCACCAGCACACACTGCGCATGTCCGTGACGTCAGAGCCAAAAAGGCCCACAATGCCACAGCTTGCAGCTGCGCAAAGCAGCGCCGAAGGCCGAGCCGCCATATTTAATAAGGGAAAACTTCGCCCAAAAGGGACTCGGCTATATAACTACAAAAACTATAAGTAACTATAAAATCTAACCGTAACCGGTAGAAACGGACTAATATTCAAGGGCCAAATGTATTATGGCCATATTAGACCCAAATTATTCCAAAGGTTAGTCCGGAGCACCACCACACAGACCAGCAGGCGAAAGATACACTCTATGTAAAGGAATGAAGTGTGCCACAGTTTAAAAGGACTAGGCCATAAGCCCAATAATGAGTCACAAGGACTCGGGTGCTCACACAAACAAGTGTAGCATCCCACTCCAACACCGGACATGGAGATCTTTGGGGGCAGAAAAAAACCCTGCATCCCTCCTATCCAATAGCTGTGAAACTCACGGTCCAAATTATATGGCCACATACATAAATTCCTAAATAATTAATCAAACACACAGCCATATTGTGGTAGCTCATAGTGATTATCTTTTATTATTCAATACAATGCACAGGTCTTAGTATCAAATGAGTCCGCCAATACCAAGTTAGAAAAAAGAAAAAAGAAAAAAAATTTTAATAAAATTTTTTTTTTAATTTTTTTTATTTTTTTTACACAACTATGCTTTTAAAGTGAAAAAATTTTTTATCTTGAATTTTTTCACTGAGGTGATCGTGTTCAATTGTTGAAAAAAAGGGAAATGGAGTGGTAATGAGATTAAAGACTCCTAAGCCGTATCGTCTCAATGTAGACTTCAAATATAGCCAAATTATGTGAAAATGTGTGAAATACAGTGTCGGTTTATTCTTTCCCTGCTGTTTTTTCTGGGTTTTAAGACTATATTCTTATTAGCGGATTAATAACATTTATTCTTTTTCTTTTTCTGCCTCAGGTGCTCCATCCTGTGTTGCGATCATGTGGAAACATAGAGAAATGGTGATAGTCTTCGCCTATAGGGACGTCGGTATTAAATAGATAAAAAAATTCAACATAAAAAATTTATTTTCCTGAACCTTAACCAAATGTTTCTGAATTTTTTCGATTTTAAGAAAAATGCTTGTGTTACCTATCATGAATCCGAATGTACCATATTTGTGCCGAATTTATGTTTGGCTATTGGTTTCCAAACATATTCGCTCATCTCTACTGGAGAGAAATATAATAATGAGAGTTAGCAGTTAAGTTAAGTTTGTGGCTGCATTTCAGCAAATAGATGTTGATATTTTATCACTAGTAGTGTTGAGCGATACCTTCCGATATTTGAAAGTATCGGTATCGGATGGTATCGGCCAATACCGGCAAAATATCGGATCTCGCCGATACCGATATCCGATACCAATACAAGTCAATGGGATACAAATATCGGAATGTATCCTCGATGGTTCCCAGGGTCTGAAGGAGAGGAAACTCTCCTTCAGGCCCTGGGATCCATATTAATGTAAAAAATAAATAATAAAAATAATAAATATGGATATACTCACCCCTCCGAAGGACCCTGGCTGTCACCGCTGCGAGCGTCCGCCTCTGTTCCTGAGAATTGCAGAGAGTGAAGGACCTTCGATGACGTCGCGGTCAGGTGACCTGACCGCTCACATGACCGCTCACCTGACCGCGACGTCATCGAAGGTCCTTCACTCACTAGATTCTCAGGAATGGAGGCAGACGCTTGCAGCGGTGACAGCCAGGGTTCTTCAGAGGGGTGAGTATAGCCATATTTTTTATTTTTATTCTTTATTTTTTATATTAATATGGATCCCAGGGCCTGAAGGAGAGTTTCCTCTCCTCCAGACCCTTGAAACCATACACACCGCACACTCCGATACCGATTTCCGATATCACAAAAATATCGGAACTCGGTATCGGAATTCCGATACAGCAAGTATCGGCCGATACCTGATACTTGCAGTATCGGAATGCTCAACACTAATCACTAGTAATGGAGTCCTCAATGAAAAGAAATACAGATAGATACTAGTGTTGAGCATTCCGATACTGCAAATATCGGGTATCAGCTGATATTAGCTGTATCGGAATTCCGATACCGAGTTCCGATACTTTTGTGATATCGGATACCAGAATTGGAAGTTCCTATAGTGCAATGATGCACTATAATGGAGTGTGGGCGGTGCGTGGACAGACTGCGTGTGTGTGTGTGTGCGGGCGGGGTCTGTGTGTCACTGTGGGGGGTCTGTGCGTGCCTTCTGGGGCTCTATGTGGGCTGCCAGGGGCTGTATGCGGGCCTGCCAGGGCTGTATGCGGGCCTGCCGGGGCTGTATGCGGGCCTGCCGGGGCTGTATGCGAGCTGCCATGGCTGTATGTGGGCCTGCTGGGGCTGTATGCAACCTGCCGGGCTCTATGCAGTCTGCCGGGGCTCTATGCGGACCTGCCGGGGCTGTATGCGGGCCTGCCGGGGCGTATGCGGACTGCCAGGGCTGTATTTGGGTCTGCCGTGGCTGTATGCGACCTGCCGGGGCTCTATGCAGGCTGCCGGGGTTCTGTGTGGGCTGCCGGGGCTGTATGCGGGCTGCCGGGGCTGTATGCAACCTGTCGGGGCTCTGCGGGCTGCCCGGGCTCTATGCGGCCAACTGGGGCTCTGTGCATGTGTGCAGGCATCGTCTGATGGGACTAAAGTCAGATCGGACGATGCCTGCTACACTGACAGTGATTGACACATTAGCCAATGATGGGACAGTAGTCCCAGCTGATGCTGCTGCTCTCCACGGGAGATTGTCATGGGACACTCGTGGATTTCTGCGGACAGGGAGTATATTGGTTGTTTGTTATTTTAATCTTTTTTACAGATGACACTGGCTTCAGGGATCAAAATGACAAGTAATGGTGAGGATGTAATCTATGATTAATGTACTGTATGTCTATATGTATGTAATGTATGTAATGTACGAATGTACTGTATGGAGTATGTATGGAGTATGTATGTGGTTTTTTTTTTGTTTTTGTTTTTTTTTCATTCAACACATTAGCTGGATGATGAGACTACTACTGTCCCATCATTGGCTAATGTGTCAATCACTGTCAGTGTAGCAGGCATCGTCCGATGGGACTTGTAGTCCCATCGGACGATGCCTGCACACACGCACAGAGCCCCAGCTGGCCGCATTGAGCCTCGGCAGGTCGCATACAGCCCCTGCAGGCCCGCATACAGCCCCAGCAGCCCACATAGAGCCCTGGCAGTCCCGAATACAGCCCCGGCAGGCCCGCAAAGAGCCTCGGCAGCCTGCAAACAGCCCCGGCAGCTCACATAGAGCCACGGCAGCCCGAATACAGCCCCGGGAGCCGGCATAGAGCCCCAGCAGGCTGTATAGAGCCCCGGCAGACCTGCATACAGCCCCGGCAGGCCGCATAGAGCCCCAGTAGGCCCGCACAGAGCCCCGGCAGCCCGCATAGAGCCCTGGCAGGCACGTACAGATCCCTGGCAGGCCCGCACAGACCCCACCCGCACACACAGACACGCACAGTGTCCGCCCACGCACCGCCCACACTCTTCCCTCCTCCGGAACAGGATATAGAAGGACAGAAAGGGCTTATTTACGTTCCGATATTTGTGTCCTATTGACTTGCATTGGTATCGGGTATCGGTTTCGGTGATATCCGATATTTTTTGGATATCGGCCCATCCAATCCGATACGATACTTCTGGATATTGGAAGGTATCGCTCAACACTAATAGATACTTATCCATCATGTGTCTCATTGGCTCCAAATTTATTTTGCAGCTGAACATTGGCCCCAAACACACTACAGCTAATAAAAAACTATGTTCAGTGTAAAGAATAACAAGAATGCTGGAAGTGATGATATTATGTCCACATAACCCTGATCTCAATATAATCAAGTTTGTGTGGGATTATATGAAAAGACAGAAGGATTTGCACAAGCCTATACTTATAGGAGATCTGTGCTTAATTCTGCAAGATGTTTGGAACAACCTCCCTTTGAATTTAATCTAAAAACTGTGCTCAAGTGCATTTAGAATTGATGCTCTGTTGCTCTCTTGAAGGCAAAGTGTTGGCACATAAAATACTCATTTTTATTTAGATTTCTGAATTGTGCATTTACTTTGAATTTTGGTAATTGCTAAAAATAAGTCAACACTCCTACTTTTTAAAGCATTCCCTCTGTGCATCACTTTTTCCATACCATACAACAGGGCTATCCCCTGGGAATTGCGTCGTGCACTTGCATATGACTATGGGTAAGTGTTATTGATCCTAATTCTAACTATGGCACATACACTTTGCACTTTTTTACTCTGCTGCCTTTCACTTCACTATTTTGGTGTAATTAAGCAGTTGCAGCTAATTCATTGGTGTGCTGTGAACCTCAGTTTACGATACTGCACTAGTTCACTTTATTTAGTTAGACCCTCATGAACCTAATATCTAATCTACAGGCATGAGACTTTATTTTACCCAATCTTATTATTCCCTAGGGGAATACATGACTTGTTCTTTGTTTACCTCCAGTTTTGCATTGAGTCATACTGAAGTCAGCACTCCCTTTTTCTTTATTGTGACTTTCTCCATACCTGTCTAAAACTTCTGCTCTGCAATGTGTGTTTACGTATATATGTGTGTATAATGCACTGTTCAAAAAAATAAGGGGAACACTTAAACAACAGAATATAACTCCAAGTAACTCAAACTTCAGTGAAATCAAACTGTCCACTTAGGAAGCAACACTGTTTGACAATCAATTTCACATGCTGTTGTGCAAATGGAATAGACAACAGAAGGGAATTATTGGCATTTATCAAGACACACTCAATAAAGGAGTGGTTCTGCAGGTGGGGACCACAGACCAAATCTCAGTACCAATGCTTTCTGGCTGATGTTTTGGTCACTTTTGAATGTTGGTTGTGCTTTCACACTCGTGGTAGCATGAGACGGACTCTACAACCCACACAAGTGGCTCAGGTAGTGCAGCTCATCCAGGATTGCACATCAATATGAGCTGTGACAAGAAGGTTTGCTGTGTCTGTCAGCGTAGTGTCCAGAAGCTGGAGGTGCTGCCAAGAGACAGGCCAATACACCAGGAGATGTGGAGGGGGCTGTAGGAGGGCAACAACATAGCAGTAAGACCGCTGCCTTAGCCTTTGTGCCAGGAGGAACAGGAAGAGCACTGCCAGAGCCCTGCAAAATGACCTCCAACAGGCCACAAATTTGCATGTGTCTGCACAAACAGTTAGAAACCGACTCCATGAGGATGGTCTGAATGCCCGATGTCCACAGATGGGGGTTGTGCTCACAGCCCTACACCACGCAGGGCACTTGGCATTTGCCACAAAACACCAGGATTGGCAAATTCGCCACTGGCGCCCAGTGCTCTTCACAGATGAAAGTCACGCTGAGCACATGTGACAGACGTGACAGAATCTGGAGACGCCATGGAGAGCAATCTGCCTGCAACATCCTTCAACATGACCGGTTTGGCAGTAGGTCAGTAATGGTGTGGGGTGGCATTTCTTTGGAGGGCCGCACAGCCCTCCATGTGCTCGCCAGAGGTAGCCTGACTGCCATTAGGTGCCGAGATGAGATCCTCCGACTCCTTGTGAGACTATATGCTGGTGTTCCTCCTAATGCAGGACAATGCCAGGCCTCATGTGGCTGGAGTGTGACAGCAGTTCCTGCAAGATGAAGGCATTGAAGCTATGGACTGGCCCACCCATTCCCCAGACCTGAATCCGATTGAACACATCTGGTACATCATGTCTCGCACCATCCACCAATATCACGTTGCACCACAGACTGTCCAGGAGTTGGTGGATGCTTTAGACCAGGTCTGATAGGATATCCCTCAGAAGACCATCCGTCGCCTCATCAGGAGCATGCCCAGGCATTGTAGGGAGATCATACACGTCGAGACCACACACATTACTGAGCATCATTTCCTCGTCTTGAGGCATTTCCAGTGAAGTTTGATCAGCCTTTAACTTCATTTTTCACTTTGACTTTGAGCATCATTCCAACTCCAGACCTCCGTGGTATATTGGTTGTCATTTTTGTTGACAATTTTTAGGTTTATTGTTCTCAACACATTCCACTATGTAATGAATAAAGATTTACAACTGAAATATTTCATTCAATGATATCTAGGATGTGGGATTTTAGTGTTCCCTTTATTTTTTGTGCAGTGTATTTATAAATGCAGTTTCCCTTCACCCCTTTGTTCCTAAAAAGGACATGATGAGAAAAGCAAGATAGATAATCATCCTAAAATCATCTTCAACAGGTCACAATACTCATGTGGTGTGTACAGGTATAATATTGGACTTTTAAAACAAGTGTAGAAAAAATGTAAAACTTTTTAACCCCTTTGAGACAAAGCCCTTTTTCTTTTTTGTGTTTCTGTTTTTTGCTCTACTTCTTCCCAGTGCCATAACTTTTTTATTTTTCTGTCAATATGGCCATGTGAGGGCTTGTTTTTTGTGGGACAAGTTGTACTTTTGAACGACATCATTTACTTTACTATATTGAGTACTCAAAAATGGTTTTTGGGATTTTTTTTTACCATTTCCCCCAATACTAAAACTGACCTGCCATTATGATTCTCCAGGTCATTTTGAGCTCACAAACACTAAACTTGTCTAGCTTCTTTGTTATTTAGGTGGTGAAAAAAAATCCAAAGTCTGTTAAAAAAAATTGCGCCATTTTCCGGAACTCATAGTGTCTCCATTTTTCGTGATCTCGAGTTGGGTGAGGTTTTTTTTTTGCTCACCGAGCTGACGTTTTTAATGATACAGTTTTGGTGCAGATACTATTTTTCGATCACTCATTATTGCATTTTAATTCAGTGTTGCGGAATCAAAAAAACGTAATTATGGCATTTTGACTTTTTTCTCGCTATGCTCTTAACGATAGGGTTAATGCTTTTTTTTAATGATAGATCGGGCGATTCTGAATGCAGCAATACCAAATATTTTATTTTGAATGGGAAGATGTTTGATTTTTTAAATTTTTTTAATTGTTTTATATTGAATGGGGTGAAAGGGGGGTGATTAAACTTTTATTTTTTTATATTTTTAAAAACATTATTTTTTACTTTTGGCATTCTTCAATAGTCTCCATGGGAGACTAGAATCTGCCATAACCCGACCGCCACTGCTACATACAGGGGATGATCAGATCACCTTTTTGTAGAAGAATACCTCACGTGCTATGAGTGCCGACCACCGGGCGGCGCTCACAGCAAGCCGGCAATGACACCTCCTCCTCCTCCTTGCAGGCCCGGATCCAAGATGGCCGCGGCATCCGAGTCCTGCAGGGAGGGAGGTGGCTTCACAGCGCCTGCTCAGAGCAGGCACTGTGAAGCCTAGAGCTGTGTATGTCAGATCGCTGATCTGACACACTGCACAGCAAAGTGTCAGATCAGCGATCTTACACTATAACATGATGCCCCCCCCCCGGTTCAATGTTATAGTGTAAAAAAAAAATATTCCAATGTGTAAAAAAAATTTTAAAAAAATTCCAAAAAAATTCCCCCCCAAAAAAATATTGTTCCTATAAATACATTTCTTTATCTAAAAAAAAAAAAAACAATAAAAGTACACATATTTAGTATCGCCGCGTCCGTAACAACCCCACCTATAAAACTATATCACTAGTTAACCCCTTCAGTAAACACCGTAAAAAAACGAGGCAAAAAACAACGCTTTATTCTCATACCACCAAACAAAAAGTGGAATAACACGCGATCAAAAAGACGGATATAAATAAACATGGTACCGATGAAAACGTCATCTTGTCCCGCAAAAAACAACCTGCCTTACAGCATCATCAGCGAAAAAATAAAAAAGTTATAGTTCTCAGAATAAAGCGATGCAAAAAAAATTAATTTTTCTATAAAATAGATTTTATCGTATACAAGCGCCAAAACATAAAAAAATGATATAAATGAGGTATCGCTGTAATCGTACTGACCTGAAGAATAAAACTGCTTTATTAATTTTACCAAACGCGAAACGGTATAAACGCCTCCCCCAAAAGAAGTTCATGAATAGCTGGTTTTTGGTCATTCTGCCTCACAAAAATCTGAATAAAAAGCGATCAAAAAATGTCACGTACCCGAAAATGTTACCAATAAAAACGTTAACTCGTCCCGCAAAAAACTAGACCTTACATGACTCTGTGGACTCAAATAGGGAAAAATTATAGCTCTCAAAATGTGGTAATGCAAAAAATATTTTTTGCAATAAAAAGCGTCTTTCAGTGTGTGATGGCTGCCAATCATAAAAATCTGCTAAATAACCCGCTATAAAAGTAAATCAAACCCCCCCTTCATCACCCCCTTAGTTAGGGAAAAATAAAAAAATTAAAAAAATGTATTTATTTCCATTTTCCCATTAGGGTTAGGGCTAGGGTTAGGGTTAGGGTTAGGGCTAGGGCTAGGGTTAGGGCTAGGGTTACGGCTAGGGTTAGGGCTAGGATTAGGGCTAGGGTTAGGGTTAGGGCTAGGGTTAGGGCTAGGGTTAGGGTTAGGGCTACGGCTAGGGTTAAGGCTACAGTTAGGGTTGGTATATATCCTACATGAGAAAGGGGAGCTCCAGACCCATAGAACAACTGAGATCTAATAACCACATGTAAAGTGAGGTCAGATCAAACATAATTTTATTAAATCTATCACAAAACTCAGAAACACTTAATATACAGAAAGTAACGATTGGACGAGTATGCAAATTGGAGAGAGCAAAAAGACAAAATACACGGTGAATCATGTACAGGTCATCCCTAGAGAGACAAGTCAGGAAGAAATCTTAGCCACTAAAGTACATTGGCCCAGAACCTGTCACACTAAACCAAGGGGCAGGGGTCACACTAATGTAACAGGTCGGGAAAATCAGCCCGAATACGTGCTAACTAGTGTTGAGCGATGATATTTGAAAGTATCGGTATCAGATTGTATCGGTCGATATCCGAAAAATATCGGATATCGCCGATACCGATATCCGATAACAATACAAGTCAATGGGACGCAAATATCAGAAGGTATCCTGTAATGGTTCCCAGGGTCATGTAAAAAATAAAGAATAAAAATTAAAAAATATCGATATACTCACCCCTCTGACGGCCCCTGGCTATAAGCGGTGTAACCGGCAGCCTCTGTTCCTAAGAATGCAGGGTGAAGGACCTTCGATGATGTCGCAGCTTGTGATTGGTCGCGTGACTGCTCATGTGACCGCTCACGTGATCAATCACAAGCCGCGACGTCATCGCATGTCCTTCACTCGCTCATTCTTAGGAAGGGAGACTGCCGGTTACAGCGGTTTCAACCAGGGTGAGTATATCAATATTTTTTATTTTTATTCTTTATTTTACACATGAATATGGATCCAGATACCGATTCCTGATATTGCAAAAATATCAGAACTCGATGTCGGAATTCCGATACCGCAAATATCGGCCGATACCCGATACTTGCGGTATCGGAATGCTCAACACTACTGCTGACCTCAAGCCACTGCTGCTTATTACACCACATATATCATACAGATCAAAAAAGGTGCCAGTGCAAGAAAGTGCAAAAAGTGCAAAAGTAGCAGCAATAGGTTTCGATCATAGCTTACCCATGTGGGGAGGTAATGACGCTGTCACCGTGTATCCGCACTGCCCCGACGCGCGTTTCGCGTTGCGGGCTTCTTCGGGGGCCGTGTGGATACACCAGACATGTCATAGCCTTTTTATATGTGCACTGAGAGCTGCCTGTGTGAACGCATGTGGGGCGGGACTGAGGTTGCCATGCGACGCGTCCATACATCCGGCTTGCGGTGCGGGTCAAAGGAAAAACTTCCTGTGACGTCAGTGACCCGGACCGCAGCCATAAGGATGACTTCGGAGACGCAGGCAAGTCTGAGACCACACGGCGCATGCGAGTCTGGGAGCGCTCAGTCACAAGATGGAACAAGGAGAAGATACTCTCAAGGCTGAAGATAGCAAACATGTCAAGGTGTAGTAACTTAATACAGTATGTATAAATAGTAAGAATGAATGAAACAAAACACACACAATTCAATAAAAAATGCCTGGTTAACACAAGATGCACAAAGGATCTATATATCATAGAAGTGCCGAATATCAAATGCCGGAACAGATCTTGGTTATCATCGATTCTTCGCATCATAGGAGAAGGGGGGAGGGTTAAATAGGGTGATTATTCCCACATCCTCCATATGTACTTCTGGCCTCATTTAATCGGGATCGGCCCCAAGGCGAATCCTAGTGCATCCATGAAGCTGTTGCCAATTATAATAATAGGTTTGGACATGCAGGACAAAGACAGCCAAATAAACAGGACACTGTGAGTGAAAAAAATAAAAAGAATAAAACACAAGTACAAGTGTTGAGGGAGGATCTAAAGTGATCCTTCACGGTTGACTCAGTGATTTCCAGATTAATTTACAGGGCGTTGCCGGCAACTGAAAATGACCAGACGGAGACTCGTGCCTCTGTGTGGGGGCTCGAGCAGATCTCTGTGCCCCCGTTTTATTGTCTGACTTTTCATAGTCATAGAAATTATACTTCAACCAATCAGCATAAGAACACGTTCACAGTTCTTAACCTATAAGAATACAGGAAAAACTTAACCCATGAGGATAAAGGAAAAATGGGAACTACAGATATGGTCATGTCTTTTTGGCATAGAAAAACATATTAACAGATGCCTCAGTCTTGTATAGCGATACCCCCACGAGTCTCTTATCTGGCTCACTTGAGTTAGAATACTCAAGGTCTTTATACCAATTATGAACCATAGACTAGCTGAATAACAAAATATTATCTTCGTGAGAAACAGGACAGTTATTTCATAGCAGCTGTAATCTTCTACCTAAGTAAATAACAGAATTTATCTTTAACCAAAAACAAAATGGAGTCAAAGCACAAAATGGAGAATCTTTCATAATTTGTTCCTTCACATTCCCCCCTAGATAAATTTTGTTAATTAATGTCCAGCATCAGAGGTACTATCCCAAGCTATGAGCTCGAGGGGTACTGGTCTTCACATGACTGGTGCCATGTTACCAGCCATGGCTGTTGCGGCGTACCCGTCCCCCCTGTATACTAGAATTTACGAATAACAATTATTGATAACAGTAGTTGGGATCTTTTGAAGATAGCCATGCGCTTGGCTTCAACATCTTCATCTGGTAACTTTGTGAAATCGGTGTAGAGAGCAGGGGTGGCAACGCTTTTGGTTTCATCATTAGTTGTCTTAGTGCAGAATTTCCTAATACATACAGAAATACACCAAAGAACAAGTTTTAGTATTACATACATAACAAGGATAAAGGCAGAGATATATAACAAACTTTGTAAGATTCCAGCTATCCAGCCGCAAGTCCCTCAAACCAATTGGCTGGATTAAGAAAGGAGAAGGTGTCTGCCCACCAACTGTCCTTATTACGGTCATTGTCTTTATCATATTAATCTCTGAGTCTTTGAACATCTTCTAACTTATGTGAATACTGGCAGCCATCTTAAATACAGTTAAATTTGCATTAGCAAACATAAGGGGAAAAACTTATTGTTTCACAGCATAAGAATATATAAAAGTACAAAAGAGTATAAAGATATATATTTTCACCTTGACAATCCCCCCTAAACACTAAGTTTTCCCTAAAAAGAAAGTTCCTTCGAGACTGTCCATGTGATGGGGAAAGGGGAGGTGGATTTCTTCATCCAGACACCTCAGAAGCTCTCCCCTTGTGAGAGGCCTTCAGGCAGCTGAACCCTTCACTAGCTTCATATGGAGTTCTCCCGCTGTCCCTAAACTAACTCTCTTAGCATCATCTGAGAGTAAAGGGTATTGTCTATCTTCTTGAGGGGGACATACTTGGGGATCTCCTCTGGATCAGTGCCATCGCACTCTAGTGGGTCTACTTCTTGGTTGAGGAAGGTGCCAGTTGGAGTTGCCTCAGTGATAACCTTTTTATACAGGGGAATAACACAACAGAGGATTATCGATCCAACTACAAGAAGGGCAATCAGTACCAGACAAGCTTGTTGAAAGAATCCTTTGAGCCCACCCAACCAGCCGGAAAAGAAAGATGTGTCTACTCCTGCATTAGATTTTAATTCTGCTGCTAACCCATTTATCTTTTTAAGGGCTATCATGGTCTTTCCATTTACCCCAGAGTTCTGAGGGATATAGGTACAACATTCCTCTCCCACCATCCCACAGACTCCTCCTTTCTCAGCTAAGATCATATCAAGGGCTAGTCGGTTTTGGAGGGTCATTCTAGTGTTAGGGCTCAACTCCTCAACTATACCTTGGAAAGCATCACAGGTAAAATTGACAAACCTTTGTTCACTGTAATATATGTAATTGATCCAATCAACATTTTTATTAATCTGCACCTGTGGGATTATAGAAGCAAAGCTAGCATAGATCTAGTTCTGGGCTTTAAATTGGTCAGGCACCCCCCTTGGCACTCCAATGCCATCGACATATATCAATGGATTTTCTTCATAACTCATATGGAGCTGATCGAGACTTTTCCTCTTTCTGGTATATTCATCAGGTGTCTCCGGATCCCAAGGTAAAATCTTGAACTTTATAGCTAGTTTAACAAGGGTACATAGACCTGTCCAGGCATTAGGCAACCTAGGACGGAGCTTGCCATCTCCACATAACCAATAAATGTCGTACATATACTGTGTATGATTAGCTAGCAAGTCAGTATCCAGGGAACTGTTCTCTTTACAGAAACCTGTCTCGAAGACCCCTACTGGTGTACCTGTAGTGTCGTGGGAATTATAGCAGGTATAATTATCAGCTAATACGGTTATCCCTCCTGGGACCTTTAGTTTAGGTGCTTCATGAATTAGTGGGACATAATCTGAGCAATCAGTGGGCTTTAAACCCTTCAACAGATTCATAACACAGGCAGTAGTATTAAGTATATCCAATATATCCCAAATTTGATCATCTGGATAATCTGTGGCCCTAACCAATTTATCCCACATCTGTATAACTGACAATTTTATTGGCTATACCCATCTGTACTACTAATCTTTTATGATATTGTACAAACTTATTATTCAAGGATATTGAGGAATTTAGACTGTCCCATGCGGTTACCAATATTATTAAATGGAAATACGGAAAACCAAAACATCATGTCCCCTTATTTGCCACTAGTCTGTTTGACCAGCTTGCACTGCGATACGTGGATCCACGAAGGCCTTCCTTCCAGCTTTACTGACATAGGAGTAATGAGGAGGACTTGGTAGGGACCGTCATACAAGGGTTCTAGTCCGTGTTTTCTGACATAGCTTTTCACGACCATAAGACCACCAGGCTTCAAATTATAACCAATATCGGTTTCTGCTGAATCTGGAAGGAAAGAAGAAACTAAAACATGGGTGTTAGCAACATTTTTACTAAGCTGAATAACATTTTGAACAGCACGGTCAGTTTCTTCTGACAACTACTGAGACTGAAAATTTACAACTGAGAACCTAGCACCAAACAATATCTCATATGGGGACAGGCCATGTTTTGCAATAGGGGTAGTACGAATATATAAGAGCCCTGGCCATGGAGCCGTAGTCTCCTGCATTATTTTGGTCAATTGTCCCTTCAGTGTGCCGTTCAGCCTCTTAACTTTCCTACTAGATTGTGGATGGTACGGAGTATGGAGGGCTACAGTGGATCCAAGCATTGTCAAAACCTCCTGATACACATGAAAAGAAAAGTCCGGGCCTTGGTCACTTTCAACAACTTCTGGAACACCATATCTGCATATAACTTCCATCACCAGTTTCTTTGCTGTGGTCTTTGCAGTCACGTTAATAACGGGGAATGCTTCTGGCCAATTGGAGAACATATCGACAACCACCAGACAATATTGATACCTTCCAGACTTAGGCAACGTGATATGGTCCACCTGGAGCCTTTGGAAAGGATAGTCGGGCTTAGCAAGGTGCTTCGGGGGTACACGTTGAAGTTGACCGGGATTGCAGGTCTGACAGATATTACATGCACGGTTGAGTGCTGTCAGGACTGTAGAAATACCTGGAGTCCAGTAGAATTTTTGTACCAGGGCTAGGGCCTGTTTTATTTATTTTTTTTCCTCGATGTGTGGGCCCATGTGCCCACGTGGCAATAGCAGGGTACATCCGCTTAGGGAGACACACAAGTTGGTCCTTTTTCCAGAGACCATTGTCCATACATGCTCCATTAGCTTCATTTCTTCCTTTGGAGACATTCTCTGCATCGTCATTAAGCGGTCTCGCGGGGTCCGACAGAAAACCTCAGTCTGGCGTAGATCATCCGGTTCCTGTAGAGTCAGTGTTTCTTGTAACTGTTTACGCTGAGAGTGTGTGGTCACCATAGCTGGTATGGTCAGTTCAACGGGTAGGAGAGCAGCGGCTTTTGCTTGCATATCCGCAAAGGTGTTACCAACAATCTGTGGCCTGTTCCATAGTACCGTGCTCCTTAACTTTGATAATGGCCACCTGGGTAGGTAATTTGATTGAGTTCATGAGGGTTTTAACAGCTTCAACATTCTTCACTGGAGTCCCGGCAGTAGTAACAAACCCTCGATTGGTCCATAGGGCTCCAAAATCATGAACAATACCAAATGCATACTGTGAGTCCGTATATATTAGCCCGTCTGTCTTTGGCCAAAGTACATGTAGTAGACAGATCCTGACGTTCTGCTTCTTGTGCTGACAGTGAGGGAGGGAGTGCAGCTCCGTGCACTACAGTATCTTCCATAGTAATAGCGTATCCTGTGTGGAGTCTGCCAAAATCATCACCATATCTTGAACAGTCTTTCAGGGCCTTGTAGAGAGGTAGCATTATGCGGGATGCGTCCGGTATCCACTGACAACAATAAGTACATAGTCCAAGAAAACGCTGGAGCTCAGTCTCATCCTTGTAGCTGACGGCTATTTTCCTTTCTTCTGTGAGGTGTCTGGCACCCTGAAGGAGACAGTGACCCAAAAATATCCCTTGACCAAGGCAGAACCGAAGTTTCGAGGTCGAAACCCGACAGTTCAGATCTGCCAGATACTTGAGGAGGCTAACAATGGCAACAATGGCTTCCTGCTCTGTTCGTGCACACAAGAAAAGATTACCCACATACTGAAGCAACGTGACATAGGGATATTCTAACTGACAGGGTTACAGACACTCGCCCATATTTTTTGCAAACTGATTGGGACTGTTTTGGGCCCCTTGTGACATAACTGTCCACATGAATTGTCATCCCTGATAAGTGAATGCAAACAGAAACTGGCAATCTGGGTGTAATGGAATGCTGAAGAAGGCATTGGCGAGGTCGATGACTGTGAACCAAGCAGCATCCTGAGATATCTGGGACAAGAGTATATGGATTAGGCACCACCGGAGTTTCTAGAACAGTAGCTGCATTAACTGCCCGTAGGTCTGTGTACCGGCAGGGGGTTGGCCGGGTGGGGTCTTTTTCTTAACGGGAAACAAGGGCGTGTTACATGGAGAAATACAGGGTACCAGGGCACCATTATCGAATAACGTTTGTATTTGCCCCTTGAGGCCCCGCTCCTGATCATGTTTCAAAGGGTACTGATGGACTTTGGGAAAAGGGGGCACCAGGTTTGAGAAACACTGGTTTTACAGGTATTATTGGGGTGAATCTGGGCCTATCAGGGCCATCATAACCGTGGGAAGGGCATGTAAGATACACATCTCATTATGTTCATCTGCATAGGGGTTATATAACGTAAATACCATCTGACCATCATCTTGGAATTATACTCTGGAGCGGAACTGTGATAATAAATCTGTCCCCAGTAAATTTACCGGACATGAGGGAGAGATTACGAACTGAGCAGTAACTTCAGGGAAAGGTCCCACAGGGATGGGTTTTGTAAGAGTATGTTTATTGGGTCTGCCATCTACTCTAATTAAAACAAACTCTTGATCTGAGAATTAACATAGCGAGGGAGATTTCCAGACACAGGGTTAAAATGGATATTGAAGTATGAGACTGGATTTGTGTAAGGGAGGGGGGCTGGAGCTGCAGCCTTTTGCTTGGGCCACTGATAAGGAACCAGCTGCGTCCTTGTACTGAGCTGGGGGCTAGAGAGCGCAGCTGCTTGATTTAACCTCTAATTTTACTGCTGATACAGAGCGGGTTAAGTTCTTCTGAAAACTTTTAATTACTTTTAGTGCATCGTCCGGAGTGGAATTCTTGATGTCAGGTCTAACTGACATTATTGGCTCTTTCAATTCAGATTTAAGGCCGGACATCAAAGTTGCCACAAAAAGATGTGAATAAGCTTTATTATACAGTGAAAACCCCAAATCTTTAAGTACTACCATAAGACGCCCATAGAACTTTTCGGCAGTCTCCCCCTTGTCCTGTGTGACATCTGTGAGGGGAGTAGCTTGGTCCGCTCGTCTATCTTGTGCCCAAACCTTTAAAGCATTACAGAAATCAACACCACTCTCATAGGTTCCCCCGTCCAGGTTATACATCATGCCACCCTCAATAATTGGAAAATACCCCTCTCCAGCCTTCACATGGAGTAAGTGTAACAGATCTTTCCGGGGAGTGGAATAAATCTCTCGATTTGCTGCTATTTGTCTATAGACTGGTGCTGGCGGTGGCTGATAATAAGTGCCATCAGCGTTTAGCAAGGGAAAGGTGGAGGCTACAACTCCGGGTCTTCTTGCTTCACAATTGTAACAGACCTCTCTCCACTGAGAATTAGTAACTCCGCATACATCACAAATCCACCCGGCAGGATTATAGGGTGGGGGTGCACTAAGTTTTGACAACCCAGGATATATTGGAGCTTTGGGGTTAAGGGGCATAGGGCTTACAGTCGGGAGAAGAGACTTGATTTCCTGGGGAGGGACCTTATCATCTAGCAGGGAGCCCCCCTGTTTCAGATTATCATTTTTAATTGTTTGTCTTTCTAACACATTACCCTCAATCACTTTTTCAGTTCCTTCTTGCACCACAAACATCCACTATTTGTCATAGTAATAGACAACTTCCCTTTTTCAACGTAACAAAAACAAATCCGAATTCACTTTCTCTGTTAATCCTTAATTTGCTATATATCAACCACTCAACTTGAAGCAGATAAATCTTTTACCAATCTTTTAATTACTTACACTGATAACCAAACAATCTCTTACATGTTTTCTTCTAAAATAGGCACAATTCTTTCACTTTCAAATTCCAACTTGAACTTACGATATTTCTTTCTAATTCAATACAACATTGTACTATTGCACATACTACACAACACAAGGATAGAAAATTCAGAGAAGACGCAGCGACTCGCCCCCTCCATACCAGAAACACAGAACTGATAAGAACATCACAGCATTCCTCAACACAAAAGAAAGCAATAGCGCAGCTGTTTGACCCCTCCCATCGGATATTTTGGAAATCTATACACAGAAACAGAATGCAGCAGTTCTCAGACTTAATTAATTTCTACAAAACCTTCATCGCACAATTCATATGCCAGAACACCTTAGAAAAACCAATCATTGAGAATATTTTCCTCATCTTTGGGCTAACAGTATCAGATTCAACACACAAATTCAAAGTCTTCTCTTACTTCCATGGAAACATGATTCTCCTTTAGAGCTAAATATCCTTACCTAGTTGTGCACAATACCGAGAGGCCTTTACGGTTTGTTCCACTGGGTCTCTCTGTCCCCCGCTGGGACAACCGAAAAACACGGTACTCAGTGAAAGGAGGAGGGAGTCTTAAACTTCCCTCCGAATACCTCTGGATATATATATACTGTATACTTCTATATATTCCTGAGTTACGTATCCTACCCAATCTTCGATCACCTCACCGCGCCTGATTCTAACAATGGTCAGGAATTCAGGATATTTTGACTATAAAGAGAATTACATCACTGGTCAATCCGGGGTGTCCGTCCCTTATGAGGTACGGTTCGAGCACTGGGCTCCCAACGGAACTACACCTCTATATGATTCCACCCAAAAATCACCCACCTTCGGGGACAAACCTCAGATCCTCTTTGCAGCAAGAAACACAGGAAAACCACACCAAACGGTCAGTCTGGACAGTATAACTGCCAACTTACCGTGATTGTTGTGGGGGATGATCAGTCCCAATTTTCCACTGCCTGTGTCCGCTCCGAGGGTCCTTTGTCTGGTTGTCCTCCGGGGGGCAGAGGCGTTCCTGGTTGGGGCCCCACGTTTTCGGTTGCCAAGCTGTTGAGGGAGGATCTAAAGTGATCCTTCATGGTTGACTCAGTGATTTCCAGATCAATTTACAGGGCGTTGCCGGCAACTGAAAATGACCAGACGGAGACTCGTGCCTCTGTGTGGGGGCTCGAGCAGATCTCTGTGCCCCCGTTTTATTGTCTGACTTTTCATAGTCATAGAAATTATACTTCAACCAATCAGCATAAGAACACGTTCACAGTTCTTAACCTATAAGAATACAGGAAAAACTTAACCCATGAGGATAAAGGAAAAATGGGAACTACAGATATGGTCATGTCTTTTTGGCATAGAAAAACATATTAACAGATGCCTCAGTCTTGTATAGCGATACCCCCACGAGTCTCTTATCTGGCTCACTTGAGTTAGAATACTCAAGGTCTTTATACCAATTATGAACCATAGACTAGCTGAATAACAAAATATTATCTTCGTGAGAAACAGGACAGTTATTTCATAGCAGCTGTAATCTTCCACCTAAGTAAATAACAGAATTTATCTTTAACCAAAAACAAAATGGAGTCAAAGCACAAAATGGAGCATCTTTCATAATTTGTTCCTTCACACAAGGACATACTATATTAAAAACCAAAAGGGAGCAGAAGGGAAAGAGGGCATCATTGAAAAGGAATCAGAGAAATGGGGCGAAAGAAAGCTTTTCGTTCAGACCATGAGGAGACATCGTACATAAAGAAACGATCCATCGACACTCAAGCTGCGCCAGAACTAGTTTTGGATTACCACCACGAGTACCGCAGTGTACCCTATCAATGCCCCGTACCCATAAACCGGTGGGGTCACAGTTGTGGCGCAGCCTGAAGTGTCCAGGGATCGTTTTAAGGTCAGATGGGTCAGTGCAATTTTTTGCCGCTCGAATGTCCCTTACATGTTCCCTCGTCCGTATCCGTAACTCACGTGAGGTAAGTCCCACGTAAATGAGCTTACAGGTGAATACAGCGTAGTAAACCACATATGTGGTACTACAGGAGATGTAATTCACAATCCGGAAGTCCCTACCTCCATCCGCTTAGGTAAAGGATGAGGCCCGATCGATATTACGACAGGCCAAACAGGATCCACAAGGAAAGCAGCCCCATCTCTGTTTTGATGTCCCAAAAACATTTGGGGGAGTAGCTACATAATGGACCCTCACAAGTATATCTTTAAGATTTCTCCCTCGCCTAGCCGTCAGCAGCGGTCGATCCGGAATAATACGTTTTAGGGTGGGATCTGTTCCAAGAACCGCCCAGTGCTTCTGCAGCACTTGTCTCATAGTATCCCACTGATTATTGTACGTTGATATAAACCTCAAGGGTGGATCTTTCTTAGCACTGGGCGGGACTCTGCACAGTAACCTGTCGCGTGGTTCCCTTTTTGCATGGGAGTATCCATTTTTGATGCTCCTGTTGCTGTACGCCCAGTCCCGGAATCTCCTGGATAGGTCCCGAGCCTGGTCCTCAAACAAGACATCCAAAGAACAGATTCCTTTCATCCTTAAAAATTGCCCAATTGGGACTGCTCTTATAGTTGAGGACAGATGTGCAGAGGTGGCGTGTAAGAGTGAGTTTACTGAAGTCACCTTACGGAAAACATCACTCTGAATATTGCCCATACTATCCACCAGAATTTTTATGTCTAAAATGTCAATCTCTTCGGCATTGATTTTGTATGTTAATTTGATGTTATAGGGATTTGAATTCAGCTCCTGGATGAGGTCTCGAAAACCAGGCTCGGTACCCTGCCACACAACGAAAATATCGTCTATGTAGCGATACCAGCACTGCGCATGGGAGGCGGCCCGCGCCCTCCCCGAAAATCTCCCTCTCCCTAAAACCGAGAAAGAGATTTGCGTACGAGGGCGCAAAGGCCGTGACCATCGCAGTGCCACGCTGTTGGAGGAAAAAAGATGTTTGAAGGTAAAGTAATTATGCATCAGTATAAATTCCAGGAGCTCCAGAACCAGGGAGCACAGATCAACATCCAAAAAGCTGTTATGCAAAAAGAAGGATACGGCCCTTAGGCCGTCAATGTGTCCTATGCTGGTATATGGCGATTCCACATCGATCGCAGCCATCAGCATATCTGCTTCGAGGGAGAGGCCAATAATTTTCCCCAAGATGTCCGTTGTGTCTCTGACATAGGAGGGCAAAGTCTCCACAAGTGGGTGAAGATAGTATTCAATAAATTTGCAAACTGCATCACACAGCCCTCCAATGTCAGAGACAATGGGATGCCCCGGGGGGACCAAAGGGTCCTTGTGGATCTTGGGCAAAAGGTAGAAGGTAGGGACCACCGGATTCCTTGTGCTTAGACCATCACAAATTTTTCTAGGGATAATATCCTGCGTAAAAGCCCTGTCCAAGATGTCCTCCAATATCGCTGTGTATTTCACAGTAGGGTTCTGAGGAAGCATACTATATGCTTCCTTATCCTTCAATTGTCGAAACGATTCCCTCTCGTACATCTCTGTCGGCCACAGCACCACGTTCCCCCCCTTGTCGGCCGGTTTAATCACAATGTCCCTCATAGCTTTTAATTTCCTGAGGGTCTTACGTTGCACCCAAGTAAGATTGTCTCCCTTCTTTTTTTCGGAGATAGTTCTGAAATCTTCCAGAACCAATTTGTTAAAGATTTCAATCTGTGTGTACAGCGACAAGGGGGGGAAGGTGGTAGATCTAGGGACGACAGAGGTGGGGAATGTACCTGAGGTAGTGGGAGCACTTTCACGTTCCAACTCCTCCAATATGGACAGAACTTCTTGGTCCCTTGTTGCATTAAGTTAGGGTTGGGGCTAAAGTTAGGGTTGGGGCTAAAGTTATTGTTGGGGCTAAACTTAGGGTTAGGGTTTGGAATACATTTACGGTTGGGAATAAGGTTGGGATTAGGGTTAGGGGTGTGTCTGGGTTAGAGGTGTGGTTCGGGTTACTTTTGGAATTAGGGTTAGGGGTGTGTTTGCATTAGGTTTCAGTTATAATTGGGGGTTTCCACTGTTTAGGCACATTAGGGGCTCTCCAAACGCGACATGGCGTCCGATCTCAATTCCAGCCAATTCTGCGTTGAAAAAGTAAAACAGTGCTCCTTCCCTTCCGAGCTCTCTCGTGTGCCCAAACAGGGGTTTACCCCAACATATGGGGTATCAGCGTACTCAGGACAAATTGGACAACAACTTTTGGGGTCCAATTTCTCCTGTTACCCTGGTGAAAATACAAAACTGGGGGCTAAAATATAATTTTTGTGGGAAAAAAAAGATTTTTTATTTTCATGGCTCTGCGTTATAAACTGTAGTGAAACACTTGGGGGTTCAAAGTTCTCACAACACATCTAGATAGGTTCCTTGAGGGGTCTAGTTTCCAATATGGGGTCACTTGTGGGGGGTTTCTACTGTTTAGGTACATTAGGGACTCTGCAAACGCAATGTGACGCCTGCAGACCAATCCATCTAAGTATGCATTCCAAATGATGCTCCTTCTCTTCCGAGCTCTGCCATGCACTCAAACGATGGTTCCCCCCACAAATCAGGCATCAGCGTACTCAGGATAAATTGTACAACAACATTTAGGGTCCAATTTCTCCTGTTACCCTTGGAAAAATACAAAACTGGGGGTTAAAAAATAATTTTTGTGGAAAAAAAAATATTTTTTATTTGCACGGCTCTGCGTTATAAACAGTAGTGAAACACTTGGGGGTTCAAAGGTCTCACAACACATCTAGATGAGTTCCATAGGGGGTCTACTTTCCAAAATGGTGTCACTTTTGGGGGTTTCTACTGTTTAGGTACATTAGGGGCTCTGCAAACGCAATGTGACGCCTGCAGATCATTCCATCTAAGTCTGCATTCCAAATGGCGCTCCTTCCCTTCCGAGCCCTCCCATGTGCCCAAACGGTGGTTCCCCCCACATATGGGGTGTCAGCGTACTCAGGACAAATTGGAAAACAACTTTTAGGGTCCAATTTCTCCTGTTACCTTCGGGAAAATACAAAACTGGGGGCTAAAAAATAATTTTTGTGGGAAAAAATTTTTGTTTTATTTTTACGGCTCTGCATTATAAACTTCTCTGAAGCCCTTGGTGGGTCAAAGTGCTCACCACACATCCAGATAAGTTCCTTAGGGGGTCTACTTTCCAAAATGGTGTCACTTGTGGAGGGTTTCAATGTTTAGGCACATCAGTGGCTCTCCAAATGCAACATGGCATCCCATCTCAATTCCTGTCAATTTTGCATTGAAAAGTCAAATGGCTCTCCTTCCCTTCCGAGCTCTCCCATGCACCCAAACATTGGTTTACCCCCACATATAGGGTAACAGCGTACTCAGGTACTCAGGACAAATTGTACAAGAACTTTTGTGGTCCAATTTCTTCCCTTACTCTTGGGAAAATAAAAAATTGGGGGCAAAAATATGATTTTTGTGAAAAAATATGATTTTTAATTTTTACGGTTCTGCATTATAAACTTCTGTGAAGCACTTGGTGAGTCAAAGTGCTCAACACACCTCTAGATAAGTTCCTTAGGGGGTCTACTTTCCAAAATGGTGTCACTTGTGGGGGGTTTCAATGTTTAGGCACATCAGTGGCTCTCCAAACGCAACATGGCATCCCATCTCAATTCCTGTCAATTTTGCATTGAAAAGTCAAACGGAGCTCCTTCCCTTCCGAGCTCTGTCATGCGCCCAAACCGTGGTTTACCCCCGCGTATGGGGTATCGGCGTACTCAGGACAAATTGTACAACAACTTTTGGGGTCCATTTTCTCCTGTTATCCTTGGTAAAATAAAACAAATTGGAGCTGAAGTAAATTTTTTGTGAAAAAAAGGTAATTGTCCATTTTTATTTCAAAATTCCAAAAATTCCTGTGAAACACCTGAAGGCTTAATAAACTTCTTGAATGTGGTTTTGAGCACCTTGAGGGGTGCAGTTTTTAGAATAGTGTCACCCTTGGATATTTTCTATCATATAGACCCCTCAAAATGACTTCAAATGAGATGTGGTCCCTAAAAAAAATGGTGTTGTAAAAATGAGAAATTGCTGGTCAACTTTTAACCCTTATAACTCCCTAACAAAAAAAAATTTTGGTTCCAAAATTGTGCTGATGTAAAGTAGACATGTGGGAAATGTTACTTATTAAGTATTTTGTGTGACATATCTCTGTGATTTAATTGCATAAAAATTCAAATTTGGAAAATTGCGTTTTCTACACCAGATGGATGCATTTGGCGTTTTCTACACAAGATGGATGCTTCCAGTATGTCCGGATGCTGTTTGGCCTACAGGGAGCTCCGTTGACCTTCCAGAGGGCTATGGATAGAATCCTTGCACCTCATAAGCCATATGCTGCTGCGTACCTGGATGATATCGTCATCTTTAGCCTGGACTGGGAGAGTCATCTGGAAAAAGTCCAAGCAGTGTTTGATGCTCTAAGGGAGGCGGTGTTTACAATAAACCCGAAGAAGTGTGCCTTGAGTAAGGAAGAAGCTAAGTACCTAGGATATAGAAATAAAACCCCAAATCAGTAAAGTGGGGGCAATTCAAACATGGCCAAAGCCACTCTCCAAAAAGCAAGTTAAAGCCTTTCTGGGGATCGTGGGATATTACAGGAGGTTCATCCCAAACTTCGCCATGGTGGCGGCGCCTCTGACTGATCTGCTCAAGGGGATGAAATCAGTAATGGTCAAATGGTCCGAAGAGACAGAGTCAGCCTTCCAAGAAATGAAAGTGGCTCGGTGTAAGCAACCCGTTCTGATGGCCCCAAACTTTAAGAAAGAGTTTATTCTTCAAACAGATGCCTCAGATTTTGGGATAGGAGCAGTCCTTTCCCAAGAGCTACATGGGGAGAAGCATCCTGTTCTCTATCTGAGTAGGAAACTGTCCTCATCTGAGAAGAATTACTCAGTCGTAGAGAAGGAGTGTTTGGCTATAAAGTGGGCGGTGGACACGTTACGGTACTATCTGCTGGGACGTAAATTTAGACTGATATCTGACCTTGCCCCACTTAGATGGATGAGGGAAACGAAGGGTAGAAATGCTAGGGTCACCCGTTGGTTCTTAGCCCTGCAGGACTTCAGTTTCCATGTGGAATATAGGGCCGGGAAGCTGCACGGTAATGCTGATGCCCTATCAAGAATACCTTGTCTAGTGGTAGAAAGTGCCAAGCCCACGGCTTTAGGCAGAGGGGGGAGGTATGTAGCGTGGCTAAAGGTTGTATAGTCGACGGGAGATATTTGTCACATAGGTGGCTTGTCGCTGTATCATAACCCTGCCTATCTATGTGTGCGTTTTCAGGACCTGTGGTGATGTCATAATCACATGTCTAATCATGTGATGGGTTCCTGGGTGTGGTTAGACCTATAAAAGTAAGGCTAATGTTTAACACAGCAGATATGTGTGGAGGTGAAACCCTCCAGAGTGTGTTAAGGCTCCAGGACTGAGCCTGAAGGACTGGACACTTGTTTTTCTTTTCCTGAGCTAAAGGCTATTTGCTTTCTGTTATTTTGCTATGTGGTTTAAGGAGCAATAAACCCCGTCAACTTTTAAAGGAACGTGCCTTCTGAGTGTCAGCCGTCGCACCTGAGTGAATGAAACCCCTACAATGCATACCACATACATACACACATACTACATACATACTACATACATACAAACTACATACATACAACATACTACATATATACTGCATACATACTACATACATACAACATACTACATACATACAACATACATACATACATACATTCAACATATTTCATACATGCTACATACTGCATACATACTACATTCATACATACAACATGCATACTACATACATACAACATACATACAACATACTACATATATACAACATACATACAACATACTACATACATACAACATACATACTACATACATACTATATACATACAACATACATACATACAACATGCTCCATACAATACATTCATACATTACATACAATACATACATACAGACATACAGTACATATAACAAAGAGTACATACTCACCATCACTTGTCACTTTGTTCCCTGAAGCCAGTGTCATCTGTAAAAAATATTGAAATAACAAACACTATACTCCCTGATCCACAGAAATCCACTAGTGTCCCACGAAGATCTCCCGTGGAGAACAGCAGCATCAGCAGATGCAACTGCTTTCTAGGGGTTCCAGGAAAACAATGACGGGAGGGAGATATCCTTCCGCACTGTATTCCTCCACCACTGTAAAAAAAATAGTCCCTATTCTCAGTTTTGGCATTGCTGTGTGAGAAAGTTTCCACGCAATTTTTGCCATAAAGTGAGACCAGTGAACTAAGGTAACCTCTCAGTGATGCACTGCAGGAGCCATTGTCTAGTGTCAGTGTGCCACTGAGGGTCCTGTAGAGCAATAACATCACCCGATGTCACTGTTCTATAGCGGAGATCATCGTGGGACACTCGTTATTATTTGGACTGCGTTGGACAGGGAGTATATGGTTTATTTTACGCTTTTTGCAGGCGCTGAAGTATGGTAAGTATGGTTAAATTAAGAATAATAAAATACTTTTTTCTGGCTGTGTCCTTATTTTGGTTTTAACCCTTACACTACTCTAGGAATAATAATGGATAGGCGTCTTATTGATGCCTCTACATTATTAACCCAGCTTAATGTCACCTTACAATAGCAACGTTAAATTAACCCCTTATTACCCCATATCCCACCACTACACGGGAGTGGGAAGAGAGGGGCTAAGTGCCGGAATTGGCGCATCTTACAGATGCGCCATTTCTGGGGTGGCTGCGGATTGGTATTTGTAGCCGGGGGGGGAGGCAATATCCATGGCACCTCTCTAGGCTGTGAATATCAGCCCGCAGTCGTCTGCGTAGCCTTTCTGGCTATAAAATATAGGGGGAACCCATGTCATTTCTTTTTGGGGACCCCCTATTTTAATAGCCAGTAAAGGCTACGCAGACAGCAGCGGGCTGATATTCATAGCCTGGGAGGTGCCATGGGTATTTCCCCCTTCCCAGGCTACAAATATTGGCCCCGGCTATTGCCTTTCCCCCTCTGGTGCAGAAAATTGCGCGGGAGCGCACATCGTTTTTTTTTCCAGTTTTTTTCTTTATGTTCATTTATCAACATTGGCCTATCTATGGATATATGTTATGATCAGGTGGCCTTGGAGCAGCATGAAAACTTTCTCTGGAGTAGGTGGTAACTATACGGACCGCAAACCCTGATCTTAACACTGCAACTAGAAGTAGCCGTGGGGTGTGCCTAACAAAACCTAGACACCTCGACACAGCCGGAGAACTAAATACCCCTAAAGATGGAAATAGGAAAACTATCTTGCCTCAGAAGAAAGGAAAAGGGAATATCCAGCACGTCCATCCAGTGTAAGTAAAATATCCAAAATTTATTGAAGCATTTTAAAAAACAATATTAAAAAAGAGAGAGGGAGACTCTCTCTGCCTGACGCGTTTCTGGCGCACCACGGCGCCCTTAGTCATAGGAACTGACTACTTCAGCTGAAATCACCAGCAGGTACTGCACCCACCAGTTACATTCATTTGCAACGGCTTACAGATGCATATCTCGGCGTGTCAAGCTCCTAACCTTCCCTCTCCCCCCCTCCTCTTTTCTTGAATATCTTGCCTCAGAGTAGACCCTCAAAGGATAGGCAGCCCCCCACAAATAATGACTGTGAGTTGGAGAGGAAAAGACACACGCAGGCAGAAAACAGGCTTAGCAAAGGAGGCCACTTCTAGCTAAATAGAAAAGGACAGGACAGGATACTAAGTGGTCAGCATAAAAATACTACAAAAATATCCACAGCAGAAAATACAAAACTCCACCACCTAACTAAAGATGTGGAGAGTATAACTGCAACTCCAGAGAACCCAACCAGACTGAGAAAAACAACTGACACAGTCTAAGCTGAAGCAATTAGAAACAAAAGATCAGCACTGAAAATAAGCACACAGCAAGTGTGCTTCAGAAAAAGAAACAGACACTTATCTTTGCTGAACTGGCAGCTAAGCAGGTGAGGCCAGGTAGAGATCCAATACTTCCAAAGAAACATTGACAACTGGCAAGGGTTAATGAATCCTGCACACTTAAATATCCCAGTCAGAACAGCAATTAGCAGATACACCTGGCCAGGACTGTGACTCAGAGACAACTGCATTCCCACCTACCACCACTGGAGGGAACCCAAGAGCAGAATTCACAACAGATATATCTATCCATAGATATATCTATAGATACATAGATGTTTCTATCCATATATCTATCTGGCTAATTTCACACATCAGGTTTTTGTCGTCAGGCTCCTGCAGTGCATCACTGAGAGGTTACTCTAGTTCACTGGTCTCACTTTATGGCAAAAGCTGCGTGTGAACTTTCTCACATAGCAATGCCAAAAGTGCGACTTGGGATTATTTTTTACAGTGGTGGAGGAATACAGTGCGGAAGGATACCTTCCTCCTGTCATTGTATTCCTGGAGCCCCTAGAGAGCGGTCGCATCAGCTGATGCTGCTGTTCTGAACAGGAGATCGTCGAGGGACACGCATGGATTTCTGCAGATCAGGGAGTATATTGTTTCTTTGTTATTTTAATATTTTTTTACAGATGACACTGGCTTTGGGGATCAAAGTGACAAGTGATGGTGAGTATGTACTCTATATTATATGTACTGTATGTCTATATGTATGTATTGTATGTAATGTATGTACTGTATTGTATGTAGTATGTATGTAGCATGTATGTAGTATGTATGTATATATGTACGTAGTATGTATGTTGTATGTATGTAGTATGTTGTATGTATATTGTATGTATGTATGTGGTATGTTGTATGCATGTTGTGTGTATGTAGTATGTTGTATGTATGTAGTATGTATATATGTATGTAGTATGTTGTATGTAGTATGTATGTTGTATGTATGTTGTATGTATGTGGTATGTTGTATGTATGTTGCATGTATGTAGTTTGTTGTATGTTGTATGTATGTAGTATGTATTTATGTAGTATGTATGTAGTATGTCGTATGTAAGTATGTATGTAGTATGTATGTAGTATACAGTATGTTGTAGTATGTACAGTATGTAGTATGTATGTAGTATGTTGTATGTATGTATGTAGAAGAAGCGAGCAGCGAAACGGCGCCCGTCGGGCAGGCGGGTAGGACACTTGGTGGCTACGCACCTCTGCGGTAAGCTCTCCTATATCCTTGCCTATCTGTCGGTACTTCTACTATCGTTGTCGCTTGGACCATGATTTTGGCTCTTACCGTTGCATAAGTGTTACTTGGTCACCTTGTCTTTCCTTACTGTTATATCCACACTTTGCTTGGCATATTGCAATATGGCATCTTTATTTTGCTAGTGGCTTTACTTTAGCTCTCATTACTAACCTTTTGGTTACCATCTAGTATACTGTAACTATTATATTTCCAGCAGTCTCAGCCATAGTGTTAGTATATACACTTTTAGTTTTGGCATGGTCTTTACTTGACTTGCCAGTGTTATACTTTGTAGTATCAATGTGCATATGCAGATAGTTAGTATTGTCATTCAGTACCGGTAATTAGGCTGTGGAGATTGAGCATCCGCTGTCTTATACACGTGTTTTATTATTTCTTGCAGTTACACTTATATTTATATTGATTGATGCATTAGCATATTTACATTTATCTTGTTGTATACTGCTAGGAATTTATCAGTGTATTTGCTGCATCCACTATACTATTGGTCCTTCCCTATGGAGGTTTCTTTTAGCTCTGTCACTGTTTTGGTCCCTTTTTAAATTACTATTTTTTGTAATAAAGATATATAACTTTTTAAACCGAATTTTTGGCTCTTCACTTTTTGTCCATGGGTCATTATACCGTCATGGACCATTTCTATCCCCCCATTCTTGCAATAATTTACTTCTTTAGGTAAATAGGGTTACGTACAGAGTTATAGATATCATTTACAGTAAACAAATTTACAGTGACAGACTGGTACATAAGGGAGATGATCCTGTCCTTGCGGACTTACATGTATGTAGTATGTATGTATGTATGTAGTATGTATGTAGCATGTATGTTGTATGTATGTAGTTAGTATGCATGCAGTATGTATGTAGTATGTATGTAGTATGTACGTATGCAAGTTGCATGTATGTAGTATGTAGTATGTATGTAGTATGTATGTTTGTTGCATGGATGTATGCACGTTGTATGGATGTATGTAGTATGTTGTATGTATGTTGCATGTGTGTGGTATGTTGTATGTATGTTGAATGTATGTATGTAGTATGTATGTTGTATGTATGTAGTATGTAGTTTTTTTTGTTTTTTTTAACATTCAACGCATTAGCCGGATGATGGGAATACTACTGTCCCGTCATTGGCTAATGTGTCAATAACTGCCATTGTAGCAGACATAGCCCGATGAACTTGTAGTCCGATCAGATGATGCCTGCACACAAACACAAAGACCCCAGGCAGGGCCGCACAGACCCCCGAGAGGTCCGTACAGACCACCGGCAGGCCACACAGACCCCCGGCAGGCAACACAGACCCCTGAGAGGCCCGTACAGACCCCCGGCAGGCCGCACAGACCCCCGGCAGGTTGCACAGACCCCCGAGAGGCCCATACAGACCATCGGCAGGCCGCACAGACCCCCGGTAGGCCGTACATACTCCCAAGAGGCCCGTAGAGACCCCCGGCAGGCCGAATAGACCCCCGAGAGGCCCATACAGACCCCCGAAAGGCCGAATAGACCCCCGAGAGGCCCGTACAGACCCCCAGCAGTCCGCACAGACCCCAGAGAGGCCCGTACAGACCCCTGGCAGTCAGCACAGACCCCCAAGAGGCCCATACAGACCACCGGCAGGCAGCACAAACCCCCGGCAGGCCACACAGATACCGAGAGGCCCGTACAGATCCCCAGCAGGCCACACAGATCCTTGGCAGGCCACAAAGACCCCCGAGAAGCCCGTACAGACCCCCGGCAGGCTTACACAGACCCCCACGGTCCCACACAGACATGCAGTCTCCGACCATGCACCGCCCACACTCTTCCCCCCTCCGGAACAGGATGTATAAGGAAAGAAAGGGCTTATTTTCATTCTAATATTTGTTTCCCATTGACTTGCATTGTTTTCCAGTATCGGTATCGGCGATATCCGATATTTTGTGGATATCGGCCGATACATTCCGATCCTGATATTTCTGAATATCGGAAGGTATAGCTCAACACTAGTCAGCAGTTAAAAAGAGTTTTTAAGTGCTCCCCATATTTCCACGGGTTTCCTATTGGGTCCTCTCTCAATTGTGAGCTCCAATGGGGACAATGATGACAGTGTTTAGAAAGTGTTGCAGAATTTGTTGGTGCTATATGAGTGGTTACCCAAAAGAAAAAGCAATCATCTTCTGGAGGATGATGTGCTTGTAGTAAAGGCTTCTGCCACTAGGTGATTGTTTGCATAACTCTTTTAAAAGGTAATCAGTCAGGTCATTTGTATGTAGTATACTAATAGTATACCAAAATACGGCTTGGACAGCCCTTTCAGGATATGTATCTTTTATTTTTGTACATTGCCTACCCTGTGTTGCTTTAAGTATAAGAGGGTACGTCACAGAAGAGGAGCTTTCTCAGTGTTATGCAGCATTCATGTTCAGAGACTGAAATCTACTGCTCAATCAGAACCCTGCAGAACCAACAGAAAGGGGAAGAGTTTCGGGAAGGAAGGTTAAAAATGAAGCACCTGGTCTGTTCCCCAATATAAAAAGCAGGAGTGGCAAGGCGGGAAGAGACTTGGTGCCAATCGTAGAGACGAGTAGGACATGCTTAGAGAGGTACATCAAGGCAGAGACCCGAGAGCCTACCAGGAGAGCAAATCCAGCGGGCTGCTGCGTGCCTGTGAGCCAGGTCCAGACGCCGCCGGTCAAGGTCTTTGAACCAGACAATGCCAGTCAAGGTCCGAAGCCTAGAATCATGAAAATCAAGGTCCGTGAACCTGTCCATACCAGTCAAGGCTCAGGGCCCATCCCTGATTTTTCCTGGGCCCAACAGATGCTCATTGCAGGTCAAGCATCGAAAACCCGGTGAGCACTTCGAAATGGAAGTAAATGTCCATTGTAGTTGATCGGACAAACAGTAACTTAGTGACACAAGCCAAAATTACAATTGCCCTGCCCTGCAGGAGACGATTCCTTTTTCCTTTGAGTACCTCCTCACATAAAAAAGCATAGTAAATAATAATAAAACATTTAAAGTTTAAAAAAGAAATTGAGTTTTGTTTTTATTCCTCCCTATTATCAATTAACATTTTTTTAATAAGCTGTATACCTTACCTGAAAATGATGCCATCGAGAAACACAACTCATCTCTTCATACAACTACGTTGTGAAAAAAACCATTATAGATCATGGAAGTCGACAATAAACAAGTGAAAAAAAATGCTTAGGCATAAATTGTAGTTACGCTTTTAAGTAATAATCCCTTTGGAAATAAACACTCTATGATACTACTGCACATATCAAGAGATTGTGATAAATAAATATTTGATAGGAATTACATTTATAAATGATGTAGGAAATTTTAATCTTTTGGCATCCAAACACGTGCATGAAAAAGAATACCACTGCGTCATATGTTCTTATGATCGGCAATTTGAGAGGCATCAAAATGGCAAATTTATGACAAATGGGAACATTTCACAACCTTCACTGATGTAAAGGTCATGTTTAATATCAGTGGGTGGACACAAAGGCCTCATTCAAAGGTATAAATACAATAAGTCTTCGACGTTGTTCAAACCATTCCCAAGAAATCTTTAGATATTCCTTCTGAATAATCTACATTGACAATCTTCCATAATGAAGATTGCAGTTGTCTTTGTACTGGTAGCTCTCAGCTGCCTCCTTGGTAAGTTCTTTTCATAGACAGCATGAATTCATGTCAGCCATTCTTAGTGAAAATTTTGCCAAGATATGACACTGATGTGTTCTTATTTTTTATGTTAGATTATGACAAATAATGTAGTTTTTTTTACATATTAATATTTTAGATAAAAGTAGAACTAAGCAAAATATGTTTAACATCTGTTGTATAGATTCGGGAAATGCAATGCTCCCTGCTGGTGGAAGGAAAGGTGAGTAATGACTACAATGAGTTATTCTTATTTAGCTTTACAATTTGATATTTTGTTTCAGGTTTTTTTGCACTTTAAGCCTAAGGCAGGAAGAGCATTTAGTGGGAGGAGAACGATATTTGAACGTTCGATATGGAATCCATTTTCAGTGTTTAATACAAATGCATCGACTGATAAAAAAAATATAACTTTGTCATACATCATAATTTATTATTTGTTTCCCTAGTCTCATTGTACTAATTATATCAATTACTTAAAAAAAGACCTCTTTGGCTACCTAAGAGCTTTCTTGAAAAGGAAAAATTTATTAAAGATAGACAATGCACATAAGAAACTTATCCTTGTTTGGAAGGCCGAGCTCTGTAATCTTTTAATACCATTTCCAAAGTTCATCCTTTCCATTACTTCTGTTCCCAATATGGCCATCACATTGGTTGCGGAGTTTGGTGGGAAGTCTATGCCAAGCCTTCCCTGCCTTTCTTGTGTTGTGGGCTAGTAAAAGTAGAGAAGGTGAATGCTTCATATATCAAAACAGAAAATATCTTTTGGTCCAGTGACCGAAGAGATTCCTTTTTCCTTATCTAAGAACAAATGCAGCAAGGTCATAAGATGGACAATGGATCAATTTGCATATATGTATTCTACTCTTTTACTTCTTGCATTTTATTTAGTAGTTTCAGCAAAAGGGACCATGATACCAAAGAGTTGTCTTGAAAAATTAATTAAGGTAAGTAATTAAAAATGTAAAAGGATTATCTGGGCATGTGATATTGATATTGATGACGTATTTACAAATATAGAAAAATATCGATATTGATGACCCTATGATAGATATTAGATGAGTGGGGTTCTGCCACCTGCCACCTGCACTAATCAGCTTCTCCAGGAGCTTCCGGATGTAAATGTAGTATTATGCTGAAAAATGTATCAATTTCAAAAGCCTAATGGGGTAATCACATCATAGCTAGTAATATAGATACAATCCGTGAATGTCCAATACCAATTACCTTTTCCATCGAAGGTGCAGAAGCCGCTATGACTTTTTACCTTCACAGGTCCATACAATTGTGGCCCAATAATCAGGAATTGATGGTTTACCTTAGCGATACCTCCTGACTTCTAATGGTGGAGATCTTATTTTAATGATAAAATTATACAAATTTTTCTACAATTAACCATGTTAATGTCAAGTAGTTTGTACACTGCAATATGTTTAATGTGTACACAAGAACCAATGATTAAAATGTATAAAAGGTTGCTAAAAAGTGGGAAACAACAATGTGGCGCCATACACCCACAGGATAGCTATACAGAGGCTGTACCAATGATGTGTAATGTAAATATCCAAGTGCTACAAGCAGGGTCCTGAGTCTAAAAGGAGACTCTAAATGGGACAGAGAACATCAAGAAACATAATACATTGAGTACAATAGAAACATTACCTCTTGTGGGTGATGTCCAATTTAGAGTCTCTTTTTAGACTCAAGACCCTGCTTGTAGCACTTGGGATGTTTATATTATACATTATTGGTACAGCCTCTGTATAGCTATCCTGTGGGTGCATGGTCCCACATTGTGGTTTCCCACTTCTTAGCAACCTTTTATATGTTTCTTCATATTTATAACATTTCTACATTTTTAGTCATTGGTTCTTGTGTACACATATTTTATATGATGTAATTTTCACCATATTCACAATATGTTGGCGCTATATAAATAAAATTAATATTATTATTATTATTATACTGAAACTCCTACTATTCCATGATACTTTGTTGGCACTTTACTATTCTTTATTATTTAATTTGATTAATTTCATTTTGTAGGGAAGCCACAACTATAGACACAACTGACCTTTTCTGCAATATGCTTTGTAATATTATTCTGTTGATAACAATTACCACTATTTTTAATAGGTTTCTCTACCCGGGGCCCTTGACAAGCTCCAAGAGTTACTTTGCCTGTTCATGAGTGGGAAGGTATGTGATTTATACATTATGAGGATTTATTATGTCATTTCATCAGCTTTAAAAAGCTAAATAATGGGAGCTTGGAACAGAAATGCTAGAGAATAGACAAACTACATGTCTAATAAAGAACGTGTTAGGTTATTTTTATAACCTCTTTCTCTCACACCTTCTTCTTTGGGGAAATCCCATTAATTCGGGTACATTCACATGTTGTTACTATGCAAAAACCAATGAAAGACAATGGGTAGAACGTACTAAAGCGAATAGTCCAGCAATACAGAGTTGATCCCAGAAGACAAGACTTAATGTTTATCCCATCATGATTTAATTAACTTCACCTTTGAGCTATTGTCATTTTTTTCATTTTTGCTCACCTTCTTCCCAGAGCCATAATAGTTTTATTTTTTGTTAACCGGGCCATGTAATGGCTTGTTTTATGCGAGACGAGTTGTAATTTTGAATGACATTGTTCATTTTACCATTCAAAGTACTGGAAAATGGGAAGAAAAATTTCTTGTGTATTGAAAATGCAAAAAAAAGTGCAATTACACAATTTTTTTTTACCATGTTCAACAAATGCTAAAACTGACCTGCCATTATGATTCTCCGGGTCATTAAGATTTCGGAGATAATAAACATACATAGGTTGTTTTTTATTTAAGTGCGAAAAAAAATCCCAAATTTGTGAAAAAAAAAAATAATAATAATATGGCATCATTTTCTGAGACTTGTATTGTCTCAATTTTTCAGGATCTGGGGCTGGGCGAGGGCTTATTTTTTGCACAATTTACTTGTGCTCTTATTGATACTATCTTGGGATAGCTATGATGTGTTGATCTCCTGTTATTGCATTTTACTGCAGTGTTGCGGCAACCAAAAAACTTAAATCTGTTGTTTTGAATTTTTTTTCTGTTTACGCCAATTACCGATTGGATGAATTTTTTTTAATATTTTGGTAGGGTGTTTCTGAATGCAGCAATACCAAATATGTGATTTTTTAATATTTTTTATTGTTTTATTTGAAATGGGGCAAAAGGGGAGAGATTTGAACTTTTATATATTTTTTTTTACTTTTTTTCTACTTTTTTCTTGCCTCCATAGTCTTCTTAGGAGAAGCTGTGATCTTTTCTTTGCTTGTACTGCACCTCACAGAGCTTCAGCCCTGCTATGTGTAGCCAAAATGCTCATCTGCTATGAATGTCGGCCATTTAGCAGCGCTCATATCAGATGGCAATGACAAGCACGCCGTTATTCTGCAGACCTCCGGTTGTCATGCCAACCCATTGGCGCCACACTATCATGTGATATGGGTGCTGATGGGCGGGGTTAGTAAGGCTACGTTCACATTAGCGTCACATCGCTGTTGCGTCGGCGACGCAGCGGCGACGCACGGAAAAACGCGTGCGTCGTTTTTTGACGAAATCGGACGCAAGAAAAATGCAACTTTTAGCGTTTTCTTGCGTCCGACGCTAGCGTCTAAAAAGACGCACGCGTCCCCTATGTTAAACATAGGGGCGCGTCGCCGCTGCGTCGCCGTTGCGTCGCCGACGCAACAGCGACGCGACGCTAATGTGAACGTAGCCTAATGCGCTTCCGACGTGATCATGAGATTGAAATTGATCAAAGATTGAGAACAGCATTTAACATGTTAACAGTAGCAGGTGGACTGCCACACCCGTGGCTGTTAGGGGCACATGACATATAATATTATATATTAAGCATATATTATTGTATGTTTAACAATACTAACAATGGTTATGCTAAAAAAAGTCACTTATCATAATATGTTTGATATATTTTAGTAAAATCTATATTCTTATATTCATTTATATAATCTTTATCTGATGATAATGATGATGATGAAGATCATGATTAAGTTTTTGAAAATATATACATTTTCACTTTTTGCAGAAAACTCATAATCAAGAACTGTACAAGAGATTCTTATGTGAACTGCACAAAGCTCTGGTGATGTTTAATAAATTATTTTAAACAGATATTCTATAATATTAATATACCGTATTATTTTTCATAATAAGTTTCATGACATAAAATGATATATCAACTCTTATACTTTTCCAGATTGATGCCGGTTGTTCCATTGATGAAATCCTGAGCCTTCCACAATTCCTGGTATTTCAGTTACAAGCAATAACATAATATGTTAATATTGTATTTTATGATTATTATTTTTGTTTCAGTCGTAGCAGTAGAAAGTATGACTAAATCTTCCTCTCTCAACCGCTTTCACGATATTAGTTTAATTGCTTTTTTGTTTGTTTCTGTTTTTTAGGAAAAAGTTGGTGATCAAGTCGGACAAGTAGCAGAACAGCTTGGATGTGAAATTTTGAAAACATTGGTAAGCTTTTATTAATATGATTTACTTATTAATATTTATATATGGAAGCAAGCATATGGTACTTACCAACTACTACTACTTACCAACAACTTACCAACTATACTTACCAACTAAATGTAGAGTCTTTCATTTTAATGATCTATATAGTATGATTTCATACTATTGAAGGTAGTATTTTACCTATATGCTACCAACATATTACATACAGTGCTTATGCCCTTCCTGACATTAAACATCTGTGTATGCCACTTGTCAGTGGCTCGTGTATGGAGAGAGCTAAATTCATGGCTGATGACGGCTGTTACCGTTGGTATCTAATGACTCACAGAGAACTTCCCTCTATCTTTTCTCTGAGATGTGACCACTTGATGCTTGTTGTTTGTCAAGAGACAAGAGACAAGGAAGATGGTGACATATTGCCTACGCGTCTGTCAATGTTGTGCTCCTATTTTTGGTCACCTTGCCCCACAAAAAATGGAATGAAAAGCAGTCAAAAGTATATCAAAATAATCCCAATAATAATTAGTGGACGCCCCTAAAAAAAGCCCTCAAATAACTCCATTGTCTGAAAAAGAAAAAAACATTATGGGTCTCAAAATAGGGCAACACAAATCACACTTCTATGAATATTTTTTATTTAATTTTGTTTAAAACATAAAATGCTATATGAATATTGAATGTAACATGTAGGCTGTGTTCACACATGATTTGTTGATTTTTGGACATTGTTTCTGCGGTTTTGCAACATTTTTTCATCCATAGAAAGCAAAGAAAAAGTAGAAAAATGTTGCAAAAAAATGCAGGCATGCACTTTTGCGGCTTTTTTGGTGAACCTTTTTAACCCCTTTCTGACATATGACGTACTATCCCATCGAGGTGGTATGGGCCTGTATGACCACCGATGTCATCACCGATCAGCCATGCTCACGGGGCCGGGTGTCAGCTGACTATTGCAGCTGACATCCGGCACTATGTGCCAGGAGTGGTCAAGGACTGCTCCTGCACATTAACCCCCAGAACACTGCCATCAAACATGATCGCAGCGTTCCGTTGGCATAGGGAAGCATCGCGCAGGGAGGGGGCTCCTTGCATGCTTCCCTGAGACCCTCGGAGCAATGCTATGTGATCGCGTTGCTCTGAGGGTCTCCTACCTCCTGCTCCCTGCGGAGCCCGGATCCAAAATGGCCATGGGGCTGCTTCCGGGTCCTGCAAGGAGGTGGCTTACAAGCGCCTGCTCAGAGCAGGTGCCAGCAAGCCTCCCTGCAGTGCCTGTCAGATCGCTGATCTGACACAGTGCACTGCAAAGTGTTAGATCAGCAATCTGACACTATATGGTCATGTCTCCCCCTTGGGACAAAGTAAACAAGTAAAAAAAATATTTACACATGTAAAAAGAAAAAAAATCCTAAATAAAGAAAAAAAATATATATTGTTCCAATAAATACATTTCTTTATCTAAATAAAAAAACAATAAAAGTACATATATTTAGTATCGCCACGTCCGTAACGACCCAACCTATAAAACTGTCCCATTAGTGAACACAGTAAAAAAATTTTAAAAAAACAAGGCAAAAAATAACGCTTTATTATCATACCACCGAACAAAATGTGGATCAAAAAGAGGGATATAAAAAAAAAACATGGCACGGCTGAAAACGTCATCCTGTCCCACAAAAATTGAGCTGCAAAACAGCATCATCAGCGAAAAATTAAAAAAGTTATAGTCCTTAGAATAAAGAGATGCAAAATAATAATTTTTTATATAAAATAGTTTTTATCGTATAAAAGCGCCAAAACATGAAAAAATGATATAAATGAGGTATTGCCTTAATCATACAGACCCAAAAAATAAAACTGCTTTATCAACTTTACCAAACGTGGAACAATTTAAATGCCCCCTCAAAAGAAATTCATGAATTGCTGGTTTTTGGTCATTCTGCCTCATAAAAATGGGAATAAAAAGCGATCAAAAAAATGTCACGTGCCTGAAAATGGTACCAATAAAAACGTCAACTCGTCCCGCAAAAAACAAGATGTCACATGACTCTATGGACCAAAATATGGAAAAATTATAGCTCTCAAAATGTGGAGACGCAAAAACAATTTTTTTGCAATAAAATGCGTCTTTTAGTGTGTGACAGCTGCCAATCATAAAAATCTGCTAAAAAAACACTTTAAATAGTAAATGAAACCCCCCTTCATCACCCCCTTAGGGAAAAATAATAAAATATCAAAAAGTATTTTTTTCCATTTTCCCATTAGAGTTAGGATTAGGGTTAAGGTTGGGGCTACAGTTATGGTTAGGGTTGGGGCTAAAGTTAGGGTTGGGGTTAGGGCTAAAGTTAGGGTTAGGGTTTGGATTACATTTACGGTTGGGATTAGGGTTAGCGGTGTGTCAGGTTAAGGGGTGTGGTTAGGGTTGGGATTAGGGTTAGGGGTATGTTGGGGTTAGGGGTATGGTTGGGATTAGGGTTAGGGGCGTGTTTGGGTTAGGGCTGTAGTTAGGGTTATGGTTAGGGTTGGGATTAGGGTTAGGGGTGTGTTTTAGTTAGGGTTTCAATTAGAATTGGGGGGTTTCCAATGTTTAGGCACATCAGGGGGTCTCCAAACACGACATGGAGTCCAATCTCAATTTCAGTCAATTGAAAAGTCAAATGGCGCTCCTTCCCTTCCGAGCTCAGGTATGTGCCCGAACATTGATTTACCCCCACATATGGGGTGTCAGCGTACTCAGGACAAATTGCACAACAACTTTTGGGGTCCAATTTCTCCTGTTACCTTTGGTAAAATAAAACAAATTGGAGCTGAATACATTTTTTGTGAAGAAAAGTTAAATGCTCATTTTTTGTTAAACATTCCAAAAATTCCTGTGAAAAACCTGAAAGGTTAATAAACTTCTTGAATGGCATCACACTTGGGTATTTTCTATCATATAGCCCCCTCAAAGTGACTTCAAATGTGATGTGGCCCCTAAAAAAAATGGTGTTGGAAAAATGAGAAATTGCTGGTCAATTTTAACCCTTATAACTCCCTAACAAAAAAAATTTTTGGTTCCAAAATTGTGCTGATGTAAAGCAGGCATGTGGGAAATGTCACTTATTAAGTAGTTTGTGTGATATATCTCTGTGGTTTAAGGGCATAAAAATTCAAATTTGGAAATTTTTTTCTCCAAATTTCCATTTTTTTCACAAAAAAACGCAGGTAATACCAAATAAATTTTACCACTATCATGAAGTACAGTATATCATGGGAAAACAATGTCAGATTCATCAGGATCCGTTGAAGTTCCAGAGTTATAACCTCATAAAGGGACAGTGGTCAAAATTGTAAAAATTGTCCCGGTCATTAACGTGCAAACCACCCTTGGGGATAAAGGGTTCATACATATGGATCTATTTTGTCTCTGATTTAGAGTGTGACATAGGACTGCAATTGAGATTTCACATTGATTATAAACTGATGTACATGTCATTTTTTTCCTCTATGGGTAAAAAAGAAAACATTAAATAAATACTTCTAATGAAAAGTATGTATGCACTGCGATTGTGTGGTGCTGTATTAAGGGATCTGGCAGGGTCGGTGCTCGAGTCCATATCCTCCCATATAAAAAATCATCTAAAGGAAAATATCTGCACTGTTTAGTTCAGCATCCAATCATGTCACCTTTTGTTTTTACTTAATATGCAAAGGACTGCAGAGATATAATGGAGCCCCATAGATTTCTATGCGTACAATATTACAGCAGCCTTTCACATAGAGGTAGTATCGGGGCTTAAACACTGGTATGCATAAGTGGTTAGAAATGTATAAAATTGTGTAATAGAATTGAACAGTCAGACAAATCTTATGTGCTGTAACTAACAAACGTCTTACCATACAAGTTACACCTTGGGTCACATATTTCCACTTGCTGCCAACTTCCCATATTTGTTCTAATGGTAACTACAAAGTCTAGATATTGTGCAAATTGTGAGTAATTAGTAAATTTAATATAAAATAATCCACTTTATTAAAAATTGATATTAAAAACATGATCTCTTAATTGGATAGGTTTCAAAAAGGAATTTCACAGAACACAACCACAAAAGCACTATTCCACCATAAGCCTGTATCAAAATAGAGGAAATAGAAAATAGATCAGGATATGATGTTAATGGAGTTTTACATATAGCGGGAAAATTCCAAATGAATCCTCCTATCTTATCTTGAATCCAATCCAGTTACCACACAAGGATAGTGATAGAAAATATCACTGAAAAGTCTTACCCACAGTAATAGTGGAGGTTAGAACTCCGCGGTTGCATTCCCTAATGCGCGCTTTGCGACCAATGGCTTCATCAATCTTATATAATGTATTGTACTCTATTTAATATTATATTAATCTTCATAAAGAGCTGATTTACAAACTACAGCACACTGTTCTTTTATCTATATAAATATTATTATTTAAAGCTAATAATAATAACAATATATTATTATTATCATCACTTTAGTATGTAACATAAATATCTCAATCACATGCTACAAATCTAAAAAATGTTTGCATTGGCTTCCAGGAGGACCTAGGACTAAGCGAAATGGTGCTGAATGTTTTATGTGAGGCTTTGGTAAGTTCTTATCAATAACATGAAAATCTTTACATCGTAAACATAAATGACCATTTTATTTACAATCAGGTTATTATTGTCCGTTTTAATTGTGTATATATATATTTCTAGGGAGAAACACTTAAAACCTTGAGCAAAGCTCTGGTAAGTAAGACATTGATTTAAGTCTCAACAAAAAGTGAAAACTGCAAAATTAGTATTCATGATTCTGGTCTACAGACCTGTAATTTTTTCAAGCGATTTACACTGCATGTTATGCCTTTCTTAACAAAATGTATGATAATTAGGGTTCTACCCTATTCCAGCCCTTTAAGAACACACTAGATGGTGGCCCGATTCTAATGCATCGGGTATTCTAGAATTTGCATGTCCACGTAGTATATTGCACAGCCCACGTAGTATATTGCCCAGCCACGTAGTATATTGCCCAGCCACATAGTATATTGTCCAGCCACGTAGTATATTGCCCACCCAACCACGTAGTATATTGCACAGTCACATAGTATATTGTCCATCCACGTATTATATTGCCCAGCCACGTAGTATATTGCCCAGACATGTAGTATATTGCCCAGATGCATAGTATATTGCCCAGTGACGTAGTATATTGCCCAGTGACGTAGTATAGCTACATAGTATATTGCCCAGTTACGTAGTATATTGGCCAGTCACATAGTATATTGCCCAGCCACGTAGTATATTGCCCAGTGGCGTAGTATAGCTACGTAGTATATTGCCCAGCCACGTAGTATATTGCCCAGTGACGTAGTATAGCTACGTAGTATATTGCCCAGTGACGTAGTATATTGCCCAGTGACGTAGCATACAGCACAGAACCACGTAGTATATTGCACAGCGACGTAGTATACAGCGCAGAGCCACGTAGTATATTGCACAGTGACGTAGTATATTTCCCAGCAAAGTAGTATGCAGCACAGAGCCACGTAGTATATTGCCCAGCCACGTAGTATATTGCACAGTCACGTAGTATATTGCCCAGCGAAGTAGTATATTTCCCAGCAAAGTAGTATACAGCAAAGAGCCACGTAGTATATTGCACAGCGACGTAGTATATTGGTCAGTCACGTAGTATATTGCCCAGCTAAGTAGTATATTGGCCAGTCACGCAGTATATTGCCCAGCCAGGTTTGTCACAGGTTAAAAAATAAAAAAAAATATACTCACCTTTCCGAGGGAGCCCTTGTAGTCCACGGCAGCTTCCGGTCCCAGGGTTGGTATGAGCGCAGGACCTGTGATGACGTCGCGGTCACATGATCGTGATGTCATGGCAGGTCCTTCTGCCACCGGAACCTGCAACGGAAGATGGCGGCTGATGCGAGCTGCTATGGAGGGTGAGTATAGCAGGTTTTTTTAAATTATTTTTAACATTACATTTTTTACTATTGATGCTGCATAGGCAGCGTCAATAGTAAAAAGTTGGGGACACACAGGTGTTAACCCTGTGTTAGCGGTGACCGGAGGGGAGTATGCGGGCGACAGGCACTGACTGCAGGGAGTAAGGAGCGGCCATTTTCTTCCGGACTGTGCCCGTCACTGATTGGTCGCGGTAGCCATGACAGGCAGCTGACGAGACCAATTAGCAAATCAATAACCGTGACAGACAGAAGGACAGACTGAAGTGACCCTTAGACAATTATATAGTAGATAATATAGCAGGTGTTTGGTCAAGCACATAACCGCCATATACTCTGCTGACTACACTAAGGGTAATTAATCAGAGCCATCACTGAAGCTTCAGTATTTTGACTTATTTTGACTGAAGCCAACGTTTGTGACTCAGTCATATCAAAATGATAGTTGCTGAAAAAAGGCAAAAAGAGACAATAGAAAGGTGTATATATATATTTGAAATTAATACTCTCAAGGAAGATACCATACATTTATATAGATTAAATTCTAGAAATGGCAAAATAGTTCTACAAATGGCAAAACAATTTAACCTCTTATTGACCGCCAATACGTCTTTTTACAGTGGTCATTAGGAGTCACTATTCTTCAGGACCACTTTTGTATTGTAATGAGAAATAATACAATAGCAGCCCTGATATCTGAGGATGCAGTGAGTGTCAGCTGAATTTTACAAATGACACACTGCCACAAAGGCCACAATTAATGATTGCACCAATCGTGGTCCTTTAATCCACTAGATGCTGCTTTCAGTAACAATAAAAGCATCTAGATGATTAACAGATGGAGTCTCACTCTTTTGCCCCAATGATATGCTGATGGTTGCTATGATAAACCAAGGCCAAGCAGTGGATTTAGGGACTACCAGCTAAAGTGATACTGTATTAAACTTATTGTGATTTTTAGGAGACAAAATAGGTTTAGTTTCACATTTTCATGTGTCGGATGCTAAGCACTAAAGTCTGACTTTCCATCTAAGTCCACAGAAAATGTGACTCAGACAAAGCAATCGACAGAACCATTAACTATTAATTAGAACTCTGTCTGGCCTCTATTCCTTTGTTTTTGGGTTGGTACAAAAGTGTTATCGACCACAGTTTTGCTCTTGTCTTCATAAATGAGATGCTGCGGAAACAGATACTAAATTGTCTAAATCTTATTTTTTGGGAAATTAGACTGAAACCCATGGTAAAATGTGCAGCTTGTATGCCATTATTTAAGTGAGGAGAACCCGCTTAACAATTTGTTGTTGGAGAGGAATGAATCTAGAAGCACAAGCTGGGCACACATATTGGCCATAAATATGACATATTTGCATTTTCACTTTGTACCATCTATTCCATGCTCACTTTTGGAAATCAAATTATTCCACCCAAACCTGCAAACCAAATGTCAAATAGCGCTGAAACAGTATGGGTTAATACCACATTTAAGAGAATATCTGTAACAAATATTGGGGTTCATTTTTTTTCTATTATCCGTCGTAAAAATGAAAAATTTGGAGCTAAAACAATATTTTAGCTTTAATATTTTTATGTTAATTCCTGTGAAACAACTGAAGTGATCTTCCTGACAGCAGTTTTGAATACCTTGAGGGGTACAATTTTAAAATATTATTACATTTTGGGGTTTTCCAATATTTAGTTTGCTCTTTAACCCTTTATTTATGAATGCGTTCCTTAAATTTGCTGCTTAACTTTTAAGACTTTTATCATAAAAAAAAATAAGGCAACATTAAAAATTTATTTTGGTTTAAAGGAGACATTTGGTTAATGTTATCTATTAACTATTTGGTGCTGTATGACTAGATAGTTCAAGAGTTAAAAAATAAAAAAAAATATAATTATAAAAATGTTAATACATAAATGGAAACTATTTTGATCTAAAGTCACAATTAACATAAATTACAGTGTGTCATGAGAAAACATTCTTAGAATTCCTGAGATAGATGAAAACTTTCCAAAGCTATTTAGAAGACATATCAGATTTGGGATTTGATCACAAAGGCCTAAACTAAGAGATTAAGGTTATTTCAATCTGGAATTAATATTTTATAAAATGATACGAGAATCATGGAGACTGGAATATTAACAAAGAGACTATTACTATATTTTATAATTCAACTCTTATCTGCCTCATTTTACATTTTTTATTAATATTTTATGTTGTTAAGGCTGGATTGGATCTTAATCTTAATGTGGCAAGTGGAGTCTTGGGAGGTGGTGCCTTGGGAGGTGGTGTCTTGAAAAAAGTACCACTACTTGGATAAAGGAAACAAATCTTCATGTGAGTACTTTATCTTGAATTGTATTGTACAGATAAAATATGAGAACAGGACTTGTGCGTTTTTTTAAGGATAATGTATTGGATAATGAGCTCTTTAAAATAATAGTATAGTCCATGTTTCTAAAGTTTTTGCACAGTCAATTGCATAGAAAAACATAAAAACTACAGTTTTTTTCATTTTCTCCTTAAAAAATGATAAAATGTAATTAACAAATTTTATGTAATATAAAATGGTATCAATAAAATGCTGTACTGTATCATGCATTAACTATACCATCATGCTACTATATTAAGACGAGAAACTGTTCTAGGTTTTTGAATTTGGCAACAAAATAAATAAAAGTAAGTTTGGTCCCAAATTACTGACGAGGGCCTATAGCCCGAAACACTGTGTCTGAAAATGGAAATTTGGATTTTATCCTAAGTCATTTATTAGATGTGTAAACCGTGTATTCTATTAGTTTATAATTTACATTATTACTAGTTAAAACACAACAAGCCCTTATGGTAGTTACCATCCAATGACTTCTCCCCAGAATTTCTGTGTTAATATTAAAAAAGCACTCTCATCAAACTTTTTATCCTCTTAATATATTGTAATCACCATATTTTATGGCACTATGTAAAACGAGGAAGTTTATTTTCACTACATTTATCATTCCCCTCTTCAATTCTTTACCCAGCTGCTCCTTCCTCCCCCCCGCCAGGGACTTTTGCATTGACTCATGACTCATACAGGGAAAATTAACCTCCTGTTTCTACGTAGAGCTTAGAAGGATTGAGCTCGTCAGCATTTAATCACATGATATCATAGATCTAATGGAAAACAGAAGAATTAACTGGGTAGAAAGGTAAAATAAGTAATTGTAAGTACACAGTTGTCACAAAACGGACATCGCTTAGCTTACTCTCCAACACCTCCAGGCCACGAGGACATGGGGCATGCGCCCCATGTGATAATAGAATGTGGACAAACTGGACCACAGGGAGGGACCCGGGCCTACCTGGACTAGGGAAGGACAGCGACTGGGGTCTGTGAAGCTGATCATGTGGGCAAGATGGTGACTTGCAGGACTAGATAACAAAGCACAAGTTCAGGTATGAAGAAACATGAAGTTTACTACAAATGTCACCATACAGAAAACAAGACATTACAATGCCAGGCTACCGATTCTGCACATCTAGCAATGGTGAACATCGCAGGTCAGCAGACATCCAGGGTCATCTGGCACAGGCATATCAGGAGAACCTCTCTGTCAGTCCTCAGGCATAGCACAGGCACAGCAGGAGAACATCAGACACCTGTACCCCAGGGAACAGGCAAGACATTAGGGACACCTACAGGACATCCAACAATGGTCGTCAGGCTCCAAGCACCAGACAGCGGTCGTTAGGCTCCAGGCATCAGGCAGTGGTCACCAGGATCCGGACATCTGACATGACCTAGAAATGAACTGAAGCAGGATGGTGCAAGCACCGCAGGCTTGGACCAAAAAAATCACTGGGTACATAGTTCAAGACACAGAAGGACTTCGAGAATATCACTCAGCAGGAGCCCACATTTAAGGCAAGGACTTTGGTACCAACACGTAAACAGGATGGGTCCAGGGACAAAGACATCAGCATTCCTAGTACTGATAGCAGGCAGAACAGGAGCTGAAGACAGGCAGACCAGAAGCAACATGGAGGACCAAATACACACGTTTAGGCTAAGAAACCTAATGAGAAGCTCTGGCCACACCCAACAGGGAAGATTAACTTTAAATAGGAGCTGCCCTTCAGCAATATGCTGGGGGCAGCAATTCAAGCACACACACTGCCCCTAATAAAAGTGGGGAAGGTGTGGCCGAGGACACCCTTAGCACAGACAGAAACCAGTACAGCATAGCCAGCACAGGAACTGAGGCCTAGGGCACCTGGCAGTGCCTGCAAGCTAGGACACATGTGGAAAGTCATGCACCAGCTGCAGAGGACCTTGCAACCTGTGGACAGCTTCCACAGCAGCAGCCAGGGACCGCACACGTGGAAAGTCATGTAGCAGAGCAAAGACTGTACAACACATGTATGGCTACGCAGCACAGCAGGGAACTGAGCAGCATCCATACAGGTAACAGACATCAGAATCCCAGCGATCAGGGGAAAGGAGAAAATGGTAAGAGTGCAGACATGCAGAGTAACTTTGGGGAAACAAGGCACAAACACACCGGCATTACAACATTGCTGTATAATATAATGATTACTATATATTAAGAGGATACAAATGTTGATGGAAGTGCTTATTTAATTTACGTGTAATAGTAATGTCATTAATATTTCTCTGTATCTTCTGTAAATGTACATTTAGTAAATAAATAGAATACACATTTAATTTTTGTTTGTTAAATTAATTCTAATATTCATATTAACACTCGTAATAATTCCCAAACTATTTTTTCTTCGATTCCAGATTTCACCTGAAAAATGAAAGTTCAATAAAAAAAATCAAATGATATTACTTTTGACAAAACAATTGATTGTGATCTTAATAAATTTAGTATGCATTACATAATGTCAGTCTCCTTCTTTTTATTGATATATGCATTTCTACATGATTTACATGTAATTTTGCAAAAAAGTAACCTTTGTTTTTAGTAAAATAAACAACCTTCTGCAAGCTCACCAAAAACAGCAGAGAAGACCCTCACACTAATAGACTAATAGACTAAAGTTGGTTGAACGCTCAACAGTCTAATTTGTATGGGAGCCTCTGAACTTTCCGTCAACAGATGATTTTGATCGTTAGAAGGATCCAACCCCTTAGATTTCTAATGACCAAACCTTTTTTTTCTCCCCCAAGATATGTCTCCACTAAAGGAGATTGAGCATTCCTTTGTATGTGGAGGGGGGATTCAGAAGAGATAGCTGTAATGATTCTTCTTCTCGCACCTATGTAATGCTTATGGAATCTCTTACTGTTAAGGACTGGTGGAACGCACCAAGTATAGATGATATGAAACTAGGTGCGTTCGCAGTCCGAGGTCCACCGTGCAGGTAAAAACCCTGCTGCCAGTAAGACGGACTATATGGCGGTACTATAAGTATACACGCACGGGTTAACTTCACCCTGCGTGAAGGAAGCGATCCTGTTGAGTCACAGGACCGCGGTACCGCACATAGAGCGCGAGCAAGAAGTCAGCGAACACAACCCCAACACAGGATTGAAGTCCGATTAGACCACTTGCTGGCACAACACCGCAACTGGGTGTGTAAGGAAACTATTAAAATAGTATATAAAGGCACGAGAGTGCATGCAGTGCCGCACTGACGGACGCCACTAACCACCTAGGCTTGGGTAAGGAAAGCGCAGAGGAAGCGCACGGCGCCGTACAGGCGGTCACAGCAACTAGACGCTGTTATGTGTGTAACGTGCTGTTGGATAAGTCGGGCGCTAGATAGCAAACATACACCTTCCGCGAACAGTCATCCAATAGGGAGGGTATTTTAAAGAGCGACTTTCACTCACAACACACACACATACTATCAAGACAATACTAGCGCATGGCCGTGCGGTCATGCGCAGTTTATATAGTTGCAGCACAGGAAGCTGCTACCGAAGTTTTGCCCTTTCAGGACCTTCCTGGAGGACCAATGGAATGTGCTGCAGTACCTGAGCATGTGACCCCTGATCTCCAACGGGAGATCTTGCCCTGGGCATGCTCAGTGTGTGAAAATAAGGACTTAGTCCCAGAGAAGCCCGCTCGCCGCAGATCAGTGCAGGGTACAACAGGAGAGCCAGAAAAGGCAGTAGTAACCCTCTGCACAGAATCAGTCCCAGCAAGACGCTGGGAGCGACGCCTCCGCTGAGCAGACCCCACTGCGGCCGATGCAGAATGGGAGACCGCAGCAGACACGGATCGAGATTCCCCCTGTGCAGCAGAGGAAACTCGACTCCTAACACTTACACTTAGAAATCATAAATGCAGATTTAATTATGGAACAGATTCAGAAGCCAGTTTTTCATATTCTCATAACACATTCCATTTCATCATTTAGCCATTTTTTTATTGCTAATATCCTTTGGCAGTTACATAACTGGACACTGATGGCACCATTTGCAAGATTTGGATTGGGCATCCTGACTATAGACTGCTCAAAAAAATAAAAGGAACATTCCAAGTCAATCACATTTCTGTTAAATCAACCTGCCCTGTTATGAAGCAACACTGATTGTGAATCAAGTTCTCCTGCGGTTGTGTCATTTTGCACTTTGTCTTTGCTCTCCCCTATAGAAGAACTGTAGAGTAACATGAGGCTGTGTCACCCACAGAAGTTGCTTAGGTTGTGCAGCTCAATCAGAATGGCACAACAATGCGAGCTGTGGCAAGAAGGGTAGCTGTGTCTGTCAGCACAGAGTCCAGAGCATGAAACAGAGAACACTAAGATTGGCAAATTCGACAATGGCATCCTATGTTTGTCACAGATAAGAGCAGGTTCACACTGAGTACATGTGACAGATGTGACCGAGTCTGGTGTCACCTTGGAGAAAGTTCTGATGCCTGCAACATCCTCCAGCATGACTAGTTTGATACTGGGTCAGTATTGGTGTGGGGAGGCATTTCTTTGGATGACCGCACAGCCCTCTATGTGATAACCAGAAGTACCAACACTGCCATCAAATGTGATGCAAAACCATAAGCATAAACAACACCTTTGGCGGGGCCAAAAAGCTACAACTCAAATTAGGGGCAGACACCAGGATCAGTGGCATCAATTGACCCACAGTAGAAATATCTTAATGGCCCAGCAGCTTTGAAACATGGGCCGTGCACGAGGTATTGTTAGAATCTGTTTAGTTGTGACTATCCGCCATAATCTTGAAAAAACTTCACTATAAAGGTCAAGGGGATGATGATTTTACTACAGATGAGGAGAAAGAAGCTCTAGCCAATTTGGAGGCCTTGGCCCTTGAGAGCAATCCTCTTAAGGTAAGTGGATTCCCTAACCATCTAGTTGGTAAACCAAAAAATTTCCATCTCTAAATATATGTCCGGCAGTTGATGTCTTTACTAAATTAGTGTCTAGAGACATTGAAGAACTTTCCATGAAGGGCTATGGTAAATCCAATGTGTCTCAATCTGACAGACAAGCACTGGAGATATTAAAGGGATGGGATGATGTTGTTTTAAAACCTGCCGACAAAGGTGGAAACCTTGTCGTGTGGCCACATGCCCTATGTGAAAAACAGGCACATATATTGTTGGACAATAGAGACTGTTACAAAGAAAATGCTTACCAACCCTATTAATACATTCCAGGATGAACTATGTATCATCCTGGAGGAGGCCTTTGCTGATGGAATTATTCCAAAAAGACTAGTTGAATTAGTTGGAAAAAAATGCATCCACATATTCCGACACTATACCTAATTCCCAAGATTCACAAAAGTCCCAGTGATCCACCTGGAAGGCCCATAGTTTTGGACAATGGAGGCCTGTGTGAGGTTATCACGCAGATTCTTGATTTCTATCTGAAATCATTGGTCAGTGAACTTCCATCCTATATCAAGGATACCACTGCAGCACTACGCAGATTGGATAATCTACATCTTGACCCCAATAGTGTTATTGTTACGGCTGATATTGAAGCATTATATACATCTATCAAACACTCTGATGGTATTAAAGCTGTTGCATCCTATTTGGAATCTAGCAACTTAGACAGAAATCTGATTCGGCTGCTGTTAAAACTTTTGCAATTTGTATTGACACATAATGTGTTTGTCTTTGGGCGGGGCACGTTTCTGCAATTGCAGGAAACTGCAATAGAGGCCTGCTGCGCTCCCTCCTGCACAAACCTGTTTTTGGGGGCATGTGAGACAAACATGTCACATCCAAGACTGGATGAGATATAAAGATGACATTTGGTTCGTGTGGGAGAGAAGCGCAAAGGACCTAAATATTATGATGAGAAATTTAAATCAGAATTGTCTTAACCCTCCGTCACATACAATATTCGGACTAACGAGTTCACATACAATGTGCCTGTCAGGCGCCTGCTGGAAAAATACCTATAATATCTAATGTTTGCAATTTCAGTGCTCTAAAAGTGATCAGTGACCTTCATAAGGATGTAATAAAAGAGACTACACATAATCAGTTGCAAAAAAAAACATTTACTTAACATAAAACTAATAACTATGAAATACAAACTTTTCAAAACTCCCGCCAAATAGTCCCCAGTTCGACTCTCTCAAAAAAATGTACAAAGAAAATTTTTGAACACAAACTTAATTTTAAGGTACCTTAAGTACTATTAAAAACATATTCAATCAGAAGTAGATGCTGAGGTTTCCCCAGAAAAGTCACACTTGCAGAGCAAATAGCAAGAATTACACACTATTTTTGCATGTGTCAGGCAAATTGCTTTATGACATTTGAGACATTCATAATTTGAAAGCCTTCTGGTTCCGCTTTCCGTTTGGCAGGTGGTGCATCTCCTTCTTTTGTGAGGTGGTGCAGATGGTGACTTTTCACCATCATCTTCTGGGCGGAACCTTTTGAGCTGAACTTGAAGGCGAGAGGGGATACCGATTGTTTTCACGCTTCTCCTGCGTAGCTCTCCAAGTACTAGTTCATAGGCCAATTTTTTCAGATACAATCGTCTACGGAGTGGTTCAAGCTTGTTTTCAAGATAAATTACTTGTGAATTTATGCCACCCAAATTCAACATAGCAAAAAATATGACCATTGGCCAGCATTTGATGTTTCTGCTGACGTTGAAAGTGGAGCACATCTGATCTGCTGTATCCACACCCCCTTTGGTGGCATTGTAAAATGTAATTATCTCCGGTTTTTTTCTGCCCCAGTCCCAGGATCGATGGCAGCATCATCATGAAGTGTGAGGTCTCTATCATCTAACAGCATGTTTGTTACTTCCTCAACATCAAGTTGTTTGGATAAATTGTACATTTTCCTCTCCATTTCAGCAGATAATCTGAAGCAAGAGAAGGAATATGTTAGGGAACTACTGTATATGCCTGAGCAGCACACTTTCTTTTATAAAATCTCCCTTATTTCTATGAAATATCCTCACATTTTGTGCTATACATTCATAAAACAAGCTAAATAAACTATTGTGATGAATAAAAACATAAAATACCAACCTTACTGAATGTGACGTATTCACATACAATGAGCCTGAGAGATCTGTGCAGCTATATCCTCTCCCCTGAAGCTCTGAAATCCAACTGTGATATCAGGTTTCACAGACCTTCAAGAGACAGGAGACTACCTGGAGGGAGGGGGTTTCCTCACAATCTGGTGAGGAAGGAGAAATGAAAGTAAAAGAGAAGCGCCTGTCAGATCAGTTGTATGTGACGGAGGGTTAATATCAAACTTATGTTTACAGATGGGAGATCGTTAGAGTTCCTGGACTTGAGGATATGCGCCCTGTCCAATAGGGACATCACAACTGATGACTTTTGTAAAATGATGGCCACTAATTCTGTGCTACATGCGCAATCTGCCCATTCACAGTCAACCATATGGGGAATCCCTATAGGGCAATTTTTGCGAGTAAAACACATCTATTCAAATGAGAATGACTTTGAGAATCAGTCTAAAGAACTGGCTGAGAGATTTAGAGAGCGAGGTTACAGCAGTAAAATGATATGCGAAGGAAATATAAGGGCCAAAAAAACTCCAAGAAATATGCTTTTGTATAACAATAAGGTTAAGACTAATAGTGACGGTGATAATCAAGTCTGGTACATCGCAGGGCATCATAACAAATGGCATAAATTTAGGCAAATAATACAAAAACATTGGTCGGTATTACATACTGACCCTACCTTAAAACTCCTTTTGCCCTCTGCTCCATCCATAGTGGCCAAAAGATCTAGAAATCTCAAAGACATTTTGGTGCATAGCCACTATGAGGATAAGAAAAAGACAAATGAATGGGATTCTAAAACTGCAGGCTTTTTTCTTTGTGGCCGATGCAAGGCCTGTTTGAATTGTATTAAGGCCAAAACCTTTACCAACTTTGATGGGTTCAAAAGTTTTGACATCAGAAAATTTATTACATGTACAACAAAAGCGGTCATCTATCACTCTACTTGTCCATGTGGCAAGGTCTATATAGGCTTTACCACTAGATAGCTAAAAATGTGTGTTCGTGGACATCATTTGGACATTGTGAAGGCAAAAGCAGTAATAATAATGATCTTTATTTTTATATAGCGCTAACATATTCCGCAGCGCTTTACAGTTTGCACACATTATCATCACTGTCCCCGTTGGGGCTCACAATCTAGAATCCCTATCAGTATGTCTTTGGAATGTGGGAGAAAACCGGAGTGCCCGGAGGAAACCCACGCAAACACGGAGAGAACATACAAACTCTTTGCAGATGTTGTCCTGGGTGGGATTAGAACCCAGGACTCAAGCGCTGCAAGACTGCAGTGCTAACCACTGCGCCACCGTGCTGCCCTAGTAGATGATGTTTCAACTCTGAAGACCATTCCCAATCACTATAAAAAATTCCATGAATGTAATCCCTACCTTATGAAGGTCAAGGGTATTGATGTGGTTACATTAGGACCAAGGGGTGGTGATCTGGGCAAGGCTCTTGCCCAAGTCGAAAGTCGTTGGATTTATAGACTAAGTACCCTGACCCCCCAGGCCTAAATGAGAATCTGGGATTAGTGCATTTTTGTGAATGACTTTAATAAATCTCGGATTTTTGTGTATTGTTTGATATACAGTATGCTCTCTCTCTCTATATATATATATGTTTGTTATCATCAGTTTTAGTTTTCTTATGGTGGGTTTCCCCATAGTTTGTTTTATATTGTTTGTTATATGGTGCACATTTTAATTATTATTTGTTTACTTAGGTTCTTATCTGGTCGCATAAGTGGAGCTGTATGCTTTGGGTTTCATATTCCAGTTTTTACTCTGTCATTGGATGGGAGTTTGAAGATTGTGGCATCAACACAGCAAAAACGAATCAAGATGGAAAGCATTCTGTGCTTAGGACATTTGCTGATATGCACTTCCAGTATCTTATCAGGCGGACTCAAGCACTACTTCTTATAATAAGCAAGAAGGAAGATATTCGTGGGTCAGGATTGCTGCCATTATGCATGTTTAGCACCCAAATATCACCCCATATATGAAGTGTTTAGAACAATTGCTGTCATGTTTTTCAGTACTTTATTAAGTGGATTCAAGCATTATCTCATGTATTAAGCAATAGTAAGAGTATCAATGATTTACAGTGTTGTTATGCACTTTCAGTACATGTTTGGTGGACTCAAGCATTATCTCATATAGGATGTCTGGGAAAATATTGGATCAATAGGGTTCGGGCCATGAAGCCTGTGTGTGACTGATTTCTATATACAATGTGAAAGAAACTCTATTCCCAATATGTACAGCAAAATAAGTCAATAGGACTCAATAGTGTCAGTAAAAGTATTTACTCACATCTGATCATTTATATACAGTGGGGCAAAAAAGTATTTAGTCAGTCAGCAATAGTGCAAGTTCCACCACTTAAAAAGATGAGAGGCGTCTGTAATTTACATCATAGGTAGACCTCAACTATGGGAGACAAACTGAGAAAAAAAAATCCAGAAAATCACATTGTCTGTTTTTTTAACATTTTATTTGCATATTATCGTGGAAAATAAGTATTTGGTCAGAAACAAACAATCAAGATTTCTGGCTCTCACAGACCTGTAACTTCTTCTTTAAGAGTCTCCTCTTTCCTCCACTCATTACCTGTAGTAATGGCACCTGTTTAAACTTGTTATCAGTATAAAAAGACACCTGTGCACACCCTCAAACAGTCTGACTCCAAACTCCACTATGGTGAAGACCAAAGAGCTGTCAAAGGACACCAGAAACAAAATTGTAGCCCTGCACCAGGCTGGGAAGACTGAATCTGCAATAGCCAACCAGCTTGGAGTGAAGAAATCAACAGTGGGAGCAATAATTAGAAAATGGAAGACATACAAGACCACTGATAATCTCCCTTTGATCTGGGGCTCCACGCAAAATCCCACCCCGTGGGGTCAGAATGATCACAAGAACGGTGAGCAAAAATCCCAGAACCACGCGGGGGGACCTAGTGAATGAACTGCAGAGAGCTGGGACCAATGTAACAAGGCCTACCATAAGTAACACACTACGCCACCATGGACTCAGATCCTGCAGTGCCAGACGTGTCCCACTGCTTAAGCCAGTACATGTCCGGGCCCGTCTGAAGTTTGCTAGAGAGCATTTGGATGATCCAGGGGAGTTTTGGGAGAATATCCTATGGTCTGATGAAACCAAACTGGAACTGTTTGGTAGAAACACAACTTGTCGTGTTTGGAGGAAAAAGAATACTGAGTTGCATCCATCAAACACCATACCTACTGTAAAGCATGGTGGTGGAAACATCATGCTTTGGGGCTGTTTCTCTGCAAAGGGGCCAGGACGACTGATCCGGGTACATGAAAGAATGAATGGGGCCATGTATCGTGAGATTTTGAGTGCAAGCCTCCTTCCATCAGCAAGGGCATTGAAGATGAAACGTGGCTGGGTCTTTCAACATGACAATGATCCAAAGCACACAGCCAGGGCAACGAAGGAGTGGCTTCGTAAGAAGCATTTCAAGGTCCTGGAGTGGCCTAGCCAGTCTCCAGATCTCAACCCTATAGAAAACCTTTGGAGGGAGTTGAAAGTCCGTGTTGCCAAGCGAAAAGCCAAAAACATCACTGCTCTAGAGGAGATCTGCATGGAGGAATGGGCCAACATACCAACAACAGTGTGTGGCAACCTTGTGAAGACTTACAGAAAACGTTTGACCTCTGTCATTGCCAACAAAGGATATATTACAAAGTGTTGAGATGAAATTTTGTTTCTGACCAAATACTTATTTTCCACCATAATATGCAAATAAAATGTTAAAAAAACAGACAATGTGATTTTCTGGATTTTTTTTTCTCAGTTTGTCTCCCATAGTTGAGGTCTACCTATGATGTAAATTACAGATGCCTCTCATCTTTTTAAGTGGTGGAACTTGCACTATTGCTGACTGACTAAATACTTTTTTGCCCCACTGTATGTATGATTCAGGATGTAATCTACTTGAGTTGTTTGAATTTATACTACATTGTGGTGCTTTTGCCCTGATTAATATATTTTTATTAAATTACTTCCTTTATTCACTCACCTTTGTATTCGTCACTTATCCTGTTTCACTTTTATTACTTATCAGCAATTTCGGATATAGAGAAGTATACGTTTGATGGACACATCTGTTGAAATCCTGTGTTGAATGACGGTGGTGTTGCGTGCCCCCTACCTGCAGGGGAGGGTTCCACCCTTCAATTTCATCCTGGATTTATACACCGCTGATGTAGTCACAATCACCAAACGTTCACAAGTATATTGATTTTTTATTACTTCCAGTGTTATTGAACACTGCACTTGATCTCTGTTATTCTTTATGTAGTCACACACTTGTGGTTTACGGTTAGGGAGCTAATTGGCTACTACACCACTTCTCTTCTAGGTATCTAATTTGCTTTGTCGCACGTCTGGTCAACTGGATATATTTTTTCACTTCAACACAACTTAGCGCCTAGTCGGTATCACTAGACCATGGGTTGTCACTACGGAGTTTAATAATATTCAATATTATTCACGGCTTGAAAGCATTTGATAGGTTTTATAATTTTTTTTTTTAATCTAGGCATAGCACAGTTATGGAACAAATCTAGTTTTATGATCATTAAATATAAATATAGATATTAAATGTGAATTTTTAATTTAGCCTTATGGGCAGAGCGCTACATCTATGTGCTATGATATAAAGGATTGAGTGATTTCATGGTACAGCTATATATTCAATCGCTTTGTGGATGGGAGTTTGTCTCCTTCAAATGTTATAACACGGTTATGTGCCATGGGTTCGATATGCACATGGTACTTTTTGGCTTTGTTATGATTTCATCCACTATGACTGATGCTGTCTGATAGATATGTTCCATACTTTAGTCATTTTATAGAGTGTTTTTGGTGTGCCATGCACCTGTTTTACGCTCCATACATCCTAAGATATATAAGTACGATCATGACTTTGTTCATTGTATGCAGCGGTGGGATGGCCACGTGCTGCATGATTAGGTGCATGTGGCTTCACTGCGTTTTTACCTTTTGCAGTTATTAGTTGGCTCCATATCGGGTGGATGCACATCTCATGACGTTTGTGGTGTGATCCATCACATATGGGGATGGGTAAACATCCCGGCGTCTGTAAATATACGGTTATCAGTAGGGTGGGAGTTTAACTCATGACGCATGTAGTGTGGTCCCTCCTACCCTCAGATGGGCGGACATAGTATTATAGGGGCTCACGCTGTCTAGTTTATTGTATGCAGTGGTGGGATGGCCACATGCTATATGATCAGGTGCATATGGCTACACGGTGTGTTACTTTGTTGATTGGCTCCATGTGGGGTGGATGTAGATCTTATTATGACGCTTGTGATGTGGTCTGTCGCATATTGGGACGAGTAAACACCCCGGCGTCTATAGTTACATGGTTACCAGCAGGGTGGGCGTTCAACTCATGACAGATGTAATGTGGTCCCTCCTACCCCTAGATGGGCGGACACAGTATTTTAGTGGCTTACGCTGCCTATCTATCAGCAGACTCCAAACAAGGTAGACACTTTTTTCATGATGTATGGCAACTTCCTTTTCTCCATCCTACCCCGAATGACAGATAAGGTATCTTGGCCTTTCAAGTTATATAGTTGTCAGCATGTCTCGGAGTGAGTGGGCGTGCTTATTATGATGCATGTAATTCTATCCCTCCTCCACAAACCTGATTGGTTAGCTGACTGTATAAGACCTATGAGACTCATCATTTAGACACACCCCCAGGAAGAAGCAGAACGTGAAACGCGCGTCGGGGCTGGAAGGTACAGCGCGCCATTTGGCCGAGCACTTTGGGAGAGACACTAAGCAAGTAATATGTGCAGGGCATGGGGTGCATTGTCAGCTATGTCATGATTAAAGCAATGGTGCCGCAATAAGCAGTATAAGGGGATCTGATTGATCCATGGCATAGTTTTCAGGCTAAGTTTTAATAGGTACTTAGAGGATTGCAACAAACAATAAGTATGCATAAAATACGCTGGTACATGCTTTTCTTGAATTTTGTTATGGCACTGAGAGGATTGCAGTGAACTACATGCATGTCCTAACAACTTTATATATGCTCTATCTTATTCCTGCTTTAAAATAGAACGTGTCCTGCTCTAGCTGACCGTATTCACAATTGTTGATTGTATTGAGGCACCTTATTGTATGTTTATGTTTGCATCTGTATTTTAATTATTTATAAATAAAAAATGTGTTTTAATATATTCCTGTGACACTTCTTTGAGCACAGTTTATTTATCTGTGGTTTCAGTATGTTTTACTGCTATGTGAAGTGTTGCCCATTCCTTTTGGGAATATGGGCTTGGGTTTTATGCTTACAACTTAAATTAGGGGCAGACACCAGGATCAGTGGCATCAATTAACCCATAGTAGAAAATTATTAATGGCACAGCAGCTGTGAGACATGGGCCATGCACGAGGTAGTGTTAGAATCTGTTTAGTTTGTGACTATCCACCATTTTCTTGTGGTCTTCTGGCTGCTGGTCTTTTCCCTCTGGTGCTGGGTTTGTCTTGGATCAGGTGATTGTATCACTCTTTATAAACCAGCACCTTCCTCCCTGTCCTTGCTGGACAACAGTGTCAATCAGCTTTAGTTTTGGCTTGGTGCTTTGCTTTGTTTTCTGTGTGTATAATTTGTGCAGTACTGGGACTTCTGGGTCTGCTAGTCTTAGTTTCTGTTTTCAGTTGATATCTGCAGCCTTCTCTGTGTTTTCTATTTGGAGGTGACCCGTTTTTGTACCCAGTTCTTAGATCTTTCAATTAGGATGTGGTGGGTAAGGGAGTGGTGTAAGAATTCCTTGCTGGGAGCCCTGATACCTCATGCAACAACTCAATTATTTTTTCACAGCCACAGTCAGGTGGTACAAACATCAGTTTTATAGACTACTATTGGTAGAAAAATGTAGGGAAAGTAACACAGGTAGTTGAGCTCATCAGTTGAGCCACAGTAGAACATTTTTCAATGGCACAGAAGCTAAGGGTGCGGTGTAATCCTTCTTTGGTGGGAGCCCTGATACCCCAAGCAACAGCTCAATTTATTTTCCCAATCACACTGAGGTACCACAAATATGAGCTGTGTAAAGCACTAATGGTAGAAAAATATAAAGATAGGGACACATGTAGTTGACTAAAAGAAAGTGCAGGCCTGCAGGCCTGAGAGCCCTACTGTAACAAACAACACGCATAAAGGAGAACTTGGAGTTTAGTGGCATCAATTGACCCACAGTAAAAAATTTATAATTGTGCAGCAGTCAAGCATGGACCAAGCATGAGACAAGGTTTTGGGCCAACATTTAGAGCTTTAAAACTAAGTTTAACCCCTTCATGACCAGGGGATTTTTCGTTTTTCCGTGTTCGTTTTTCGCTCCCCTCCTTCCCAGAGCCATAACTTTTTTATTTTTCCGTCAATTTGGCCATGTGAGGGCTTATTTTTTGCGGGACGAGTGGTACTTTTGAACGACATCATTGGTTTTAGCATGTCGTGTACTAGAAAACGGGAAAAAAATTCCAAGTGCGGTGAAATTGCAAAAAAAGTGCAATCCCACATTGGTTTTTTGTTTGGCTTTTTTGCTAGGTTCACTAAATGCTAAAAATGACCTGCCATTATGATTCTCCAGGTCATTACGAGTTCATAGACACCAAACATGACTAGGTTATTTTTTATCTAAGTGGTGAAAAAAAATTCCAAACTTTGCTAAAAAAAAAAAAAAAATTGCGCCATTTTCCGATACTCGTAGCGTCTCCATTTTTCGTGATCTGGGGTCGGTTGAGGGCTTATTTTTTGCGTGCCGAGATGACGTTTTTAATGATAGCATTTCGGTGCAGATACGTTCTTTTGATCGCCCGTTATTGCATTTTAATGCAATGTCGCGGCGACCAAAAAAACGTAATTCTGGCGTTTCGAGTTTTTTTCCCGCTACGCTGTTTAGCGATCAGGTTAATACTTTTTTTTATTTGATAGATCGGGCAATTCTGAGCGCGGCGATACCAAATATGCGTAGATTTGATATTTTTTTTATTGATTTATTTTGATTGGGGCGAAAGGGGGGTGATTTAAACTTTTATGTTTTTTTTTGTTTTTTTCACATTTTTTAAACTTTTTTTTTTAACTTTTGCCATGCTTCAATAGCCTCCATGAGAGGCTAGAAGCAGGCACAAGCCGATCGGCTCTGCTACATAGCTGTGCTGTGAGCGCCGACCACAGGGTGGCGCTCACAGCGACGGGCAATCAGTAACCATAGAGGTCTCAAGGACCTCTATGGCTACAATGGAGACGCATCGCCGACCCCCGGACATGTGACGGGGGTCGGCGATGACGTCATTTCCGGCCGCCCGGCCGGAAGCGGTAGTTAAATGCCGCTGTCTGCGTTTGACAGCGGCATTTAACTAGTTAATAGGTGCGGGCAGATCGCGATTCTGCCCGCGCCTATTACGGGCACATGTCAGCTGTTCAAAACAGCTGACATGTCCCGGCTTTGGTGCGGGCTCACCGCGGAGCCCTGCATCAAAGCAGGGGAGCCGGCATCGGACGGTATAGTACGTCCGATGCCGGTAAGGGGTTAAATTAAGAGGTGATTGAGGGTCGGGTGTAGGCCTGCTGTGCTGGGAGCCCTGGAAAAATTCTGGCATCACATATGAAGTAGACCCAAATTGAAGTACAAACATTTACCAAAATTAATGCCATAACCACTAAAGTATCATCACTTTCCCTAAGAGTAGAAATTGTATAATTGCGCAGTTGTTTGGAAAATTTTAATACTGTATGATCTACTCGACTCATTTTATTTGGCAGATGCATAGCAGTACTATTATTATTATTTATTGTTATAGCACAATTCACTCCATGGTGCTTTACATGTGAAAAAGGGGTATACATAAAAGCAAAGACAATAATCTTAAACCACACATTCTTTAGACCCATATACCATATACACTGTTGTGTTATCTTCCACCCAGTTCTATTTCTATTTTCCCCTGGGTGTGCATCCCTTTTGTATAATTTTGTACTTTTTGCACTGTGGTCTGTATTGGACTGTATGGTCGGTCTTTGTTCTTTCTTCTCCCATGTTTGGTAATTTTCCGATTGTCCACACATTTTTACACATTTCCAGCTTCTTGATAGCAGAGATTTTTATTTTCCTATTAGGTTCACCCACTACCATGTATACCCTTACTACCACATAGCATTCCTTTGATGTTTATATTGTTGCTATCTCTGTGGCAAACAGTGCAAACAGGTCTACAGTGCACAATGGGGCAAGGGTTGTCTAGCCTGGCCCTGTTTTGAGACTACAAAGAATGTTTCAACTCAGGTTAACTGACAGTTTTGGAAAAAATGACTAAGTAGAGGCAAGATATCCATTAATAATAATAATAATAATAATAATAATAATAATAATAATAATAATTGTTGTGCAATAATAATAATTAATAATAATTTTTATTTATATAGCGCCAACATATTTCGCAGCACTTTACAATTAAGCGGGGACATGTACAAACAATAAATTCGGTACGAGTTAAGACAATTTAAACAGTGACATTAGGAGTGAGGTCCCTGCTCGCAAGCTTACAATCTACAAGGAAATTGACTATTGACTATTACATGCATGAACCGGCACATGCGCAATCAACATATGTTAGTACAGGAATCTCACTGCTCTAAAATGCGAATTAGCGGGCCTCGCTAACCACCTGCCGCTTCAACCACATCTTCTGCTTCTTTTTCCTCCATCAATGTGGCAAGTGTTTTCCCACAGGTCTCTGTCTGCAAAACTTCCACTTGTATACCTGCTACATTGTGGTGAGTGACAGCCTGTCAACTGTTAAGCAAGGGGACATGACTGCTGTTTTTGACTGATCTCAGACACTGAGCACATCATATCTTTCTCAATCCATCATAACATCCCCTCCTGCACCTCACTCACAGTATAGCAGTTTGTCGTTTCCATCCTACTTCATCCTCTATCAGCACAGCAGCCAGTCCTCGTTCGCACAGTTGTTGTCACATAAAAGATTGCTTCCTCCTACACATGGCAAAGCCTAGCACTTAAACTTCACTAACTCCAATCTACTACTAATAATCTTTATTTATATAGCACAAACATATTACGCAGTGCTTTACAAGTCAGCAGTTCATATAAAACAATCATAAGTTACAAAGTGAACGATAATCCAATCACTAAATCAAAAATAGTGATGTCTCTGCTCGTAAGAGCTTACAATCTACAAAGAAATGGAGTTTGCAAAAAGTGCAAGAGACACACGGGTAAGATCCCTCATTCATTCTACTATTTAACCACTCAACCCTGAGCTGACTTTCACATGGGACTAAATGAGTTAGTGTCTATCAGGACTAGGAAGTGGACCCTCTGGGTCAAGACTTCAGAGCCCCCGAGGGCGAGTGAACCAGATGGTGCCACCCCCTGTACAGGGAGTGTTAGGGACAGGCCCAAGGAGGGTGAAGCCGCAACTGCCGGAGCCAAAGGGACGACTGAAGATAGAACAGAGAGAGAACGGAGGACGGAGGAAAGATGGAGCTACTGAAGAGGCTAGAATGGTGGAGGCACTGGACAGATAGGGGCAGTAAAAGACAAAGTACTGACCGGAAAGTTCAAGGCACTACAAGTCCCATTGGACTATGCCTGCTACAATGACAGTGATTGACACATTAGCCAATGATGGGACAGTAGTAGTCCCATCATCCGGCTAATCTGTTGAATGTAAAAAAAAACCACAAACATACATACTACATGCATGCAACATACATCATACATACATACATACATACTGTTAGGAGTCGAGTTCCCGCCGCTGCACAGGGGGAATGTCGAGCCATGTCTGCTACGGTCCCCCATTCTGCATCGGCCGCAGTGGAGCTCAGCGCCAGTGTGGTCATGTGTGTGGTCAGGGACCCGGCTGAAATAAGCCCTTAGAATGCTGGCACCTCCGGCGAGGAGTTTTGTTTATGCAGTCAGGGACCTGGCTAAAATAAGCCCCTAGTATGCTGGCACCTCCGGCGAGGAGTTTTATGTCTGAATTCAGGGCTGGCTAATAGCCATTAGAATTCCGGCTCCACCGGAGAGGAGCTTCTTTTTGGTTGGACTGCATGACCACTGTCTGCTCCACACAGTAGCTGTGTCCCCTGTGAGCTAAACAGGGCACAGCATTCTCTTTACCACGGGCTCTGTGAAGTAACAGAGTTCATTTGTACTAACTTGCTTCGCTGCCTTGCTTAGCAGCAGGTTCTTTCCTGCATGGTGGATCCCGGGTTGTGAACGCACCAATCTCATTTAATAAATATATTCGGTGCATTCCGCCAACCCTAACAGTATACTAGCGCCAAGATCTGGCTAAGTAATGGCGGATGAACAGCGATTGCAGGGGCACATCCAGCTGCTGGAGGGCCAGTTGGCGTCTCTTGAGTGTGCAACCTCGGCGGTGGATGTTACTGCAATAGCTGTTCAGGCTGCTAGCGTGGCTGCAGTAGCTTTACCCACTGCCACCTCTGTTTATCTTACCTCCCATTGCCTGAGAAATACTCTGGGGACAGTAAGTCCTGTAGGGGTTTCGTGAGCCAGTGCGGTATACCCCTCGAGGTCCTGGCTGCACGTTTTCCCACAGAGCGGGCAAAGGTGGGATTCATAATCTCTCTCCTGTCAGACAGAGCTTTGGAGTGGGCTGCGCCGCTGTGGGAGCGCAACGATCATGTGGTGCGGAGTGTTCCTCGGCTTCTGGACACTCTGAAACAGGTCTTTGTGGGACCTCAAGTCACCCATGATACAGCGCTCCAACTGCTGGCTTTGACTCAGGGTTCAACCATGGTCAGCCATTTTGCCGTCCACTTCCGGACATTAGCGTCTGAGTTGGAATGGCCAGATAAAACCCTCGTTCCTGTATTTTGGAGGGGGCTGGCTGACCATGTAAAGGATGCTTTGGCCACTAGGGAGATTCCTGCCACACTGGAGGAGCTCATAGCTGTATCAACTTGCATAGACCTTCATCTTCACGAGCGAAGGTTGGAGCGAGCCCAGTGTAAGCAGAGGTTTCGGCTGGCTCCCACCTTCACCAGACCTTTGGAATCTCCAGTCCAGGCGTCTGAGTCACATGAGGCCATAGAAGTGACACGAGCGGGGTCCAAGTAACAGTCCACTCGTGCACCTAAGGTCTGTCATGTTTGCTGGCAGTCAGGAGGACATCTTGCCTCCAAGTGTCCTCAGCGGTCAGGGAAACGTCAGCGTCTAATGGCAGTTGGAGGAGGTACACTAGACACGGCGACGTTTGCCTCTAAGTTGTCCTTCAAGGGGACAATTACCATAGGCCCATCCACTCTTATGGTAGAGCTATGCGTGGACTCTGGGGTGGAGGGTAATTTTATGTCATCCGCTTTCGCCCAGCATCACGCAATACCCCTGTTGATGCTTGCCAAACCAGTAACCGTTCGAGTGGTAAATGGGTCAACACTACCCTCACAGATTACCCACCAAACCATTCCTTTCACTCTTTCTGTGTCTCCATCACATCAAGAGATTATCTCTCTATTGGTCATTCCTGAGGGAATTGATGAGGTCCTGTTGGGGATACCATGGCTACGCTATCATTCTCCTCATACAGAGTGGTCCTCAGGGAGAATTTTGGGATGGAGTAAATCCTGTGAGGTTAGATGTCAGAGGGAGTGCGTTCAGGTTGCTACAACAGAGGTACCTGCAGATCTTTCCTCTCTCCCCAAGCACTATTGGCCTTATGCGGACGTGTTCTTCAAAAGGGCTGCGGAGACCCTTCCGCCTCATTGCCCCTATGACTGTCCTATTGACCTCTTGCCTGGTGCTGAGTCTCCCCGGGGTCGAGTCTATCCGTTATCTCTCCCGGAGATGGAGGCAATGTCTCAGTACATCCAAGAGAATCTGGAAAGAGGATTCATTAGAAAGTCAGTGTCACCTGCAGGGGCTGGGTTTTTCTTCGTGCAGAAGAAGAGTGGAGACTTACGTCCATGCATAGACTACAGGGGTCTTAACACCATCACCGTTAAGAACAAGTACCCACTACCCCTAATATCTGAGTTTTTTGATAGGCTACGGGGAGCAAGGGTATTTACTAAATTAGATCTGCGGGGTGCTTACAACCTGATTCGCATCCGTGAGGGTGACGAATGGAAGATGGCTTTTAACACCAGGGATGGGCACTATGAGTATATGGTGATGCCCTTCAGGCTCTGTAATGCCCCAGCCGTTTTCCAAGACTTTGTGAACGACATCTTCCAGGATATGCTCACCACCTCGGTCGTAGTCTATCTGGATGATATTCTCATCTACTCTCCAGATATTGACTCCCATCGGAGAGATGTTCGCAAAGTCTTCGACCTCTTACGGGCAAACTCCCTCTACGCCAAGTTGGAGAAGTGTGTGTTTGAGAAGAAGTCCTTGCCTTTCCTTGGTTATATCATCTCTGCCCAGGGTTTGGCTATGGATCCTGCCAAGCTACAGGCTGTGATGGGCTGGCAGGATCCCCATTCACTTAAAGCGGTGCAGCGCTTTATGGGGTTCATTAATTACTATCGCCAGTTCATCCCACACTTCTCAACTTTGGTAGCTCCCTTGGTTGCCCTCACCAAGAAGGGAGCAAATCCCAAGTTGTGTCGGATGATGTCTCCAAGGACTTCCTCTCGGTTAAGACACGCGCTCCCATTCTACATCGCCCCGATGTAGATAAGACATTTATCATGGAGGTGGATGCCTCATCCATTGGTGCTGGAGCAGTCCTTTCCCAAAAGGATGCTCAAGGTCAGAAGCATGCTTGCTTCTTCTTCTCCAAGACCTTCACACCGGTGGAGAGGAATTATTCCATTGGGGACAGAGAGTTTCTAGCCATGAAGTTGGCTTTCTCTGAGTGGAGACACCTCTTGGAGGGAGCTCGCTTTCCCTTCCAGGTTTTCACTGACCACAAGAACTTGGTATATCTACAGACGGCCCAGCGGCTGAATTCTCGCCAGGCTAGATGGTCCCTGTTCTTCTCCCAGTTTCATTTTACTCTTTCTTTTCTCTCCGGGGAGAAGAACATTCGCGCCGACGCTCTCTCCCGCTCCGTAGTGTCATCTGAGGAGGAGGAGGAGCCTCAGCTTATTGTCCCTTCTGAGAGCCTGAGAACTGTAGCTCCGGTTTCGCTAGAGTCTGTGCCCCCGGGCAAGACTTTCGTGCCAGCGAATCTGCAATCGGAGATTCTTGCTTGGGCTCACTCGTCCAGAGTGGGTGGGCATTTTGGGACCAAAAGGACATCTGAGCTTTTGGCGAGAACGTAATGGTGGCCGCATATGGCCCGTGATGTCGGGGACTATATTCTAAATATAGAATTGGTCTCCCCGGCAACGGCCTGCTGGGTTGCTTTACCCCCTACCGGTGGCAGACAGGCCCTGGGAAATGGTCAGGATGGACTTCGTGGTGGGCTTATCCAAGTCTCGTAGCTGCACCGTTATCTGGGTTGTCACCGATCATTTCTCTAAAATGGTGCACTTGGTGCCGCTTCCACGGCTACCTTCTGCACGGGCCTTGGCGGCGTTGTTCATAAAGCATATTTTCCGTTTACATAGAATGCCCGATAAAATTGTCAGCGACCGGGGTCCCTTGTACGCGTCTCGGTTTTGGAGAGAGCTCTGCCATTTACTTAGCATAGAGTTGAATCTTTCCTCTGCATACCATCCCAAGACGAATGTGTTGGTATAGAGGACCAACCAGACTCTGGTGACATACTTGCGGCATTTTGTCTCTGCTAGGCAGGATGACTGGGCATCTTTGCTACCTTGGGCGGAATTTGCCTTGAACAACGCCGTAGCCGATTCCACTGGGCAGACTCCTTTTCTCCTTAATTACGGCCAGCATCTGCGTGTCCCTGTGCCCATGCCCGTGTCATCCACCGATTCTAGGGTGGCAGACTGGGCGGTGGAGGCACGTGACATTTGGGACCGCACACAGGATGCCATCCTGGCCTCCAAGGAGAGAATGAGGGTTTCTGCTGATACACACCGGAGTCCCGCTCCAACCTTTGCTCCTGTCGATTTAGTGTGGCTCTCCACCCGTAACATCAGGCTGCGAGTTGAGTCCACTAAGTTTGCACCTCGCTACATTGGCCCATTCAAGGTTCTGGAACAGGCCAACCCTGTGGTCTACCGTTTGGCTATTCCTCCACGCCTTGGTATCACCGACACTTTTCACGTTTCCCTCTTAAAGCCAGTTCATTTGTCCCGATTTTCTGAGTCATCTGCTGGGACATCGGGTTCATCCACGGATGAGTTTGAGGTGAATGCTATCGTGGGGTGCAAGGTGGTACGTGGCAAGAAATTTTGTCTGGTGGACTGGAAGTGTCACGGTCCAGAAGATAGAACCTGGGAGCCTGTGGAGCACATTCGGGCTCCGCTCCTCATTGCAGCTTTTGAGCGTGGCGAGGCTCAAGGAGGGGGGCCCTAGGAGGGGGGGTAATGTTAGGAGTCGAGTTCCCACCGCTGCACAGGGGGAATCTCGAGCCATGTCTACTGCGGTCCCCCATTCTGCATCGGCCACAGTGGAGCCTGCTCAGCGGAGATGTTGGTCCCAGCGTCTCACTGAATCTGATACAGTGCAAATGGTTACTGCTGCCTCTCCATGCTCTACTATTGTACCCTGCACTGGTCTGCTGCGAGCAGGCTTTTCTGGGACTTAGTCCTGCTTTGCACACACTGAGCATGCCCAGGGTAAGATCTCTCAGTGGAGATCAAGGGTCACATGCTCAGGTACTGCAGCAACTTCCATTGGTCCTTCTTGGAAGGTCCTGTAGGTGCTACAGCTATAAAAGGTTCTCATGACCGCACGGCCATCCGCTAGTATCAAATATGTATGAGCTCAGCGCCAGTGTGGTCGTGTGTGTGGTCAGGGACCCGGCTGAAATAAGCCCCTAGAATGCTGGCACCTCTGGCGAGGAGTTTTGTGTATGCAGTCAGGGACCCGGCTGAAATAAGCCCCTAGTATGCTGGCACCTCCGGTGAGGAGTTTTATGTCTGAATTCAGGGCTGGCTAATAGCCATTAGAATCCCAGCTCCTCCGGAGAGGAGCTGCTAGTTGGTTGGACTGCATGACCACTGTCTCCTCTACACAGTAGCTGCACACATACTGCATACATACCACATACAAACTACATACATACTACATGCATACTACATACAACACACATACTGCATACATACATACATACAACATACTACATACATATTACATACATACAACATACATACATACAACATACTACATACATACTACATACTACATTCATACTACATACATACAACATACAAACAACATACATACAACATGCTACATACATACAACATACATATAACATACATACAACATACTACATACTTACAACATAAATACAACATACTACATGCATACTACATACTTACAACATACTGCATACATACAACATACATACTACATACAATGCAGTCATACATTACATAGAAAACAGACAGACATTCAGTACATATACATAGAGTACATACTCACCATCACTTGTCACTTTGTTCCCCAAAGCCAGTGTCATCTGTAAAAAATATTAAACTAACAAACAAACAATATACTCCCTGATCCGCAGAAATCCTCGAGTGTCCCACGACGATCTCCCGTGGAGAACAGCAGCATCACTGATGCGACTGCTCTCTAGGGGCTCCAGGAATACAATGACGGGAGGAAGGTATCCTTCCGCACTGTATTCCTCCGCCACTGTAAAAAATAGTCCCTAGTCTCACTTTTGGCATTGCTGTGTGAGAAAGTTCCCACGCAGCATTTGCCATAAAGTGAGACCAGTGAACTAAGGTAACCTCTCAGTGATGCACTGCAGGAGCCATTGTCTCCTGTCAGTGTGTCACTGAGGGTCCTATAGAGCAGTGACATTACCTGATGTCACTGTTCTATAGGGGAGATCGCCGTGGGCCACTCGTTATTGATTGGACTGCATCGGACAGGGAGTATACGGTTTATTATTTCACGTTTTTTGCAGGCACTGAAGTATGGTAAGTATGGTTACATTAAGAATATTAAAATACTTTTTTCTGGCTGTGTCTTTATTTTTTTTAACTCTTTCACTATTGTAGGATTAATAATGGATAGGCGTCTTATTGACGCCTCTCCATTATTAACCCAGCTTAATGTCACCTTACAATAGCAAGGTGACATTGACCCTTAATTACCCCATATCCCACCATTACTAGGGAGTGGGAAGAGAGGGGCTAAGTGCCGGAATTGGCACATCTTACAGAAGCGCCATTTCTGGGGCGGCTGCAGGCTGGTATTTGTAGCCGGTGGGGCAATATCCATGGCCCCTCTCTAGGCTCTGAATATCAGCCCGCAGCTGTCTGTGTAGCCTTTCTGGCTATAAAATACCCACGCATCGCCCACACTCACTCCATCATGACATAATTTGAGCAGCCAATCACAACTATGTGCTTTCTATCCCCCCATTCTTGCAATACTTTACTTATTTAGGTAAATATACAATTTAAGTATACTTACTATTATTATTTATTATTATTATTTATTTATATGGCACCATTAATTCCATGGTGCTGTACATGAGAAAAGGGTTACGTACAGAGTTATAGATATCGTTTACAGTAAACAAATTTACAATGACAGACTGGGAGATGACCCTGTCCGTGCAGACTTACATTCTACTTATGGTTTGCAATTATTATTATTTTTAAAATCTAGAATCTTGGCATAGTTGTGTAAAAACTATTTTGTGATATCTTCTATGATAAGGTAAATGTAAGTATTTAAGAACATTTACAAACAATATATGACATTATCCTCTTATTGTCTTCATTACATACTGTACAAATGAAATAAAATACCATTTTGGATTGTTGTTCAATATAGGCAATTTGAGAATAGTACACATCTCACTATGACACTAGAAACATATCATACTCCAGCAATCAAAAGGTCATATTTAATGTCAAGGAGGCCGCAATGAACACATTATTCTATAGTACAAATATAAAAGCACTTAGAGGGATTTTAAATCTTCAAGCATTTCTTCATAATAAATCATATTGGTAATTTCCTTACATTACGGCTACAAATACTTTTCTCCTTGTATCTGTAAATTGCTGCTTTGGTAAGACAAATTGTTAATAGTATCAATTCTACAAAAATAAAAACATTTCAATGTGGATAGAATTGATTGACTTGTACTTAATGACCGCCAATACGTCTTTTAACTGACCTGAGATATAAGAGAATAGCCTAAACATAGAGGTGATAATCCAGCAGCTGTCGGCTGTACACTATAGCTGACAACTTGCTGCATCCGTCACGATCAGTGTTTGAACCGTCCAAATCTGTTTAACCCCTTAGATGCTGCTATCAATAGTGACTACATCATATAAATGGTTAACAGAGTGTGGGGGCTTCCTCTTTATCCCAATTGGTGCCCTCAGATCATGATTCTGTGGTCCTGATGTTTGAGATGGCAATTCATGACCAAATATTGGCCTTAGAGTCTGACAGCTGTTGTAACCTGTTCAGAAGTTAGCAACATTTAGGTGGAAAAAATGCACATTGTCATTTCTGTCATGCCACTTTGCATTAATTCCTGAAAATCATCTGAAGGGTTAATAAACTACCTGACTGCAGTTTTCAATATGTCAGGGGGTGCTGTTTTTAAAATGGTATAACTTTTGGGGGTTTCCCAATATATGGAACCCCTAAAGACACTTAAAACATGGATAGGTCCCTAAAAAAATAAATTTTGTAAATTTCATTGAAAAAATGAAAAATTACTGCTACATTTTTAAAACTCCTAAAATGCTAACAAAATAAAACAACATCTTACAAATGGTGCTGATGTAAAGCAGACATAAGGAAAATGTTATTTATTAATGTTTTTCTATGGTATGACTATCTGGATTAAAGGGATAATCATTCAAAGTTTAAAAAGTGCAAATTTTTTAACATTTTTCTCAAATTTCTGATATTTTTTATAAATAAACACAAAACATAGCGACATAAATTTACCATTATCATAAAGTATAATGTGTCACGAAAAAGCGATCCGAAAATCACTGGGATTTGACAAAGCATTCCAGAGTTATCACCACATAAAGTGACACTGGTCAGATTTTTAAAATGTGGCTCCATCACTAAGGGGTTAATATAATCAAATTCTGAAAAAATCTTGTTGCATGTTACCTTGTCAGGACAGGCACCTTAGCACATTATGACCTGCCAGAACATGTGAGTCATGTAAACCCCTACATGCCGAATATTTTAGTAAAAAAGTAGTAGTTCAGCTCATTTGCTTACTGCACAAAAAAGCTCAAAGCAGAAAGTCCAAGAAATTACCAGCAATTGCTTCATCCACAAAAAGCCTTTATTCAGATTAAGATAAAATCAAGAACAGTTCACACATCAGTACTCCATGAGGCATAGAGGGAAACCATAAAAAGATAAGGCAACCTGTTTCTAAAGGTACTGTCACACTAGACGATATCGCTAGCGATCCGTGACGTTGCAGCGTCCTCGCTAGCGATATCGTCCAGTGTGACAGGCAGCAGCGATCAGGCCCCTGCTGGGAGATCGCTGGTCGGGGAAGAAAGTCCAGAACTTTATTTCGTCGCTGGACTCCCCGTAGACATCGCTGAATCGGCGTGTGTGACACCGATTCAGCGATGTCTTCACTGGTAACCAGGGTAAACATCGGGTAACTAAGCGCAGGGCCGCGCTTAGTAACCCGATGTTTACCCTGGTTACCATCCTAAAAGTAAAAAAACAAACACTACATACTTACCTACCGCTGTCTGTCCTCCAGCGCTGTGCTCTGCTCTCCTCCTGCTCTGGCTGTGAGCGTCGGTCAGCCGGAAAGCAGAGCGGTGACGTCACCGCTCTGCTTTCTGGCTGCCCGGCACTCACAGCCAGACCAGGGAAGCAGAGCGCCGAGGACAGACAGCGGAAGGTAAGTATGTAGCGTTTGTTTTTTTACTTTTTAGGATGGTAACCAGGGTAAACATCGGGTTACTAAGCGCGGCCCTGCGCTTAGTTACCCGATGTTTACCCTGGTTACCGGGGACCTCGGGATCGTTGGTCGCTGGATAGCGGTCTGTGTGACAGCTCTCCAGCGACGCTGCAGCGATCCGGATCGTTGTCGGTATCGCTGCAGCGTTGCTATGTGTGACGGTACCTTAACATTTGTTGTCCTTAAAGATTACGGCAGTAATTAAGGGCCACAAAGGTCAGAAACATGTCGCCTGACCTTGATTTTATCTTTATTGCAATAAAAGCCTTTTTATGGGCGGAGTCAGTGCTGGTTAATTCCTGGATTTTCTGTTTTAGTACTTAGTAGAGCAACTTCGGCTGTTATGACCTGTCTCAAGCATAATGCATAGAGAGACATTAGCTTCTGGTTGAGTTCCTGAGGAATTTAAACCCATTGCTCTTGAGTAGGGATGAGCGAAACGGGTCGTTCATTTTCAAAAGTCGCCGACTTTTGGCAAAGTCGGGTTTCATGAAACCCGATCCGATCCCTGTGCGGGGTCGGCCATGCGGTACGCGACTTTCGCGCCAAAGTCGCGTTTCAATGACGCGAAAAGCGCCATTTCTCAGCCAATGAAGGTGAACGCAGAGTGTGGGCAGCGTGATGACATAGGTCCTGGTCCTCACCATCTTAGAGAAGGGCATTGCAGTGATTGGCTTGCTGTCTGCGGCGTCACAGGGGCTATAAAGGGGCGTTCCCGCCGACCGCCATCTTACTGCTGCTGATCTGAGCTTAGGGAGAGGTTGCTGCCGCTTCGTCAGAAGCAGGGATAGTGTTAGGCAGGGTCCATTAACCACCAAACCGCTTGTGCTGTAGCGATTTCCAGTGTCCAACACCACCTTTGGTGTGCAGGGACAGTGGAAGCTACATTTTTTTTTTTCTCAGCACTGTAGCTCATTGGGCTGCCCTAGAAGGCTCCCTGATAGCTGCATTGCTGTGTGTACGCCGCTGTGCAAACCAACTGCTTTTTTCAAAGCACAAATCCTGTTGTTCTGCACAGCTATCTTGTTTGTTTGTCCACACTTTTTATTTAATTTGTGCATCAGTCCACTCCTTATTGCTGCCTGCCATACCTGGCTGAGATTACTGCAGGGAGATAGTAATTGTAGGACAGTCCCTGTTTTTTTTTTTTTTTTTTTGTGGGAGATTAAGATTGGCATTTCTGCTAGAGTGCCATCCCTGTGTGTGCCATCTCTCAGTCAGTGGGCCATAGAAAGCCTATTTATTTTTTTGCTTGATTTGGGTTCTAAAATCTACCTGAAAAAATCACTACATCAATCAGTGGGAGAAAAATATTGGCCTCTGGGCTTGTGTGCCACTCCTGACTCCTGTGTGTGCCATCTCTCACTCAGTGGGCCATAGAAAGCCTATTTATTTTTTTGCTTGATTTGGGTTCTAAAATCTACCTGAAAAAATCACTACATCAATCAGTGGGAGATAAATATTGGCCTCAGGGCTTGTGTGCCACTCCTGACTCCTGTGTGTGCCATCTCTCACTCAGTGGGCCATAGAAAGCCTATTTATTTTTTTGCTTGATTTGGGTTCTAAAATCTACCTCAAAAAATCACTACATCAATCAGTGGGAGAAAAATATTGGCCTCAGGGCTTGTGTGCCACTCCTGACTCCTGTGTGTGCCATCTCTCACTCAGTGGGCCATAGAAAGCCTATTTATTTTTTTGCTTGATTTGGGTTCTAAAATCTACCTGAAAAAATCACTACATCAATCAGTGGGAGAAAAATATTGGCCTCAGGGCTTGTGTGCCACTCCTGACTCCTGTGTGTGCCATCTCTCACTCAGTGGGGCATAGAAAGCCTTTTTTTTTTTTTTTTTTTTATTTGGTTTCTAAATTGTCCTTGAAAAAATCATTTTATTTTATTTGGTTTCTAAATTCTTCCAGAAAAAATCATTTTATTTTATTTTGTTTCTAAAGTCTCCCTGAAAAAAAATAAATAAATAAAACAGTGGGAGATTAATATTGCCCTTTCTGCTTGTGTGCCAGTCTTGACTCCTGGGTGTGGCATCTCTCTCTCAAATTGTGGGCCATAGAAAGCCTATTTATTTTTTTGCTTGATTTGGGTTCTAAAATCTACCTGAAAAAATCACTACATCAATCAGTGGGAGAAAAATATTGGCCTCTGGGCTTGTGTGCCACTCCTGACTCCTGTGTGTGCCATCTCTCACTCAGTGGGCCATAGAAAGCCTATTTATTTTTTTGCTTGATTTGGGTTCTAAAATCTACCTGAAAAAATCACTACATCGATCAGTGGGAGAAAAATATTGGCCTCAGGGCTTGTGTGCCACTCCTGACTCCTGTGTGTGCCATCTGTCACTCAGTGGGCCATAGAAAGCCTATTTATTTTTTTGCTTGATTTGGGTTCTAAAATCTACCTGAAAAAATCACTACATCAATCAGTGGGAGATAAATATTGGCCTCAGGGCTTGTGTGCCACTCCTGACTCCTGTGTGTGCCATCTGTTACTCAGTGGGCCATAGAAAGCCTATTTATTTTTTTGCTTGATTTGGGTTCTAAAATCTACCTGAAAAAATCACTACATCAATCAGTGGGAGATAAATATTGGCCTCAGGGCCTGTGTGCCACTCCTGACTCCTGTGTGTGCCATCTGTTACTCAGTGGGCCATAGAAAGTCTATTTATTTTTTTGCTTGATTTGGGTTCTAAAATCTACCTGAAAAAATCACTACATCAATCAGTGGGAGGAAAATATTGGCCTCAGGGCTTGTGTGCCACTCCTGACTCCTGTGTGTGCCATCTCTCACTCAGTGGGGCATAGAAAGCCTTTTTTTCTTTATTTGGTTTCTAAATTGTCCTTCAAAAAAATCATTTTATTTTATTTGGTTTCTAAATTCTTCCAGAAAAAATCTTTTTATTTTTTTTTGTTTCTAAAGTCTCCCTGAAAAAATAAATAAATAAATAAAACAGTGGGAGATTAATATTGCCCTTTCTGCTTGTGTGCCAGTCTTGACTCCTCGGTGTGGCATCTCTCTCTCTCTCTCTCAAATTGTGGGCCATAGAAAGCCTATTTTTTTTTTGCTTGATTTGGGTTCCAAAATCTACCTGAAAAAATCACTACATCAATCAGTGGGAGAAAAATATTGGCCTCCGGGCTTGTGTGCCACTCCTGACTCCTGTGTGTGCCATCTCTCACACAGTGGGGCATAGAATGCCTTTTTTTTTTAATTTGGTTTCTAAATTGTCCTTGAAAAAATCATTTTATTTTATTTGGTTTCTAAATTCTTCCAGAAAAAATCATTTTATTTTATTTTGTTTCTAAAGTCTCCCTGAAAAAAAAAAAAAAAAAAAACAGTGGGAGATTAATATTGCCTTTTCTGCTTGTGTGCCAGTCTTGACTCCTGGGTGTGGCATCTCTCTCTCTCTCTCTCTCAAATTGTGGGCCATAGAAAGCCTATTTTTTTTTGCTTGATTTGGGCTCCAAAATCTACCTGAAAAAATCACTACATCAATCAGTGGGAGAAAAATATTGGCATCTGGGCTTGTGTGCCACTCCTGACTCCTGTGTGTGCCATCTCTTACTCAGTGGGGCATAGAAAGCCTTTTTTTTTTTTTTTTTTATTTGGTTTCTAAATTGTCCTTGAAAAAATCATTTTATTTTATTTGGTTTCAAAATTCTTCCAGAAAAAATCATTTTATTTTATTTTGTTTCTAAAGTCTCCCTGAAAAAAAAAAAATAGGTGGGAGATTAATATTGCCCTTTCTGCTTGTGTGCCAGTCTTGACTCCTGGGTGTGCCATCTCTCTCTCTCTCTCTCTCAAATTGTGGGCCATAGAAAGCCTTTTTTTTTGCTTGATTTGTGTTCCAAAATCTACCTGAAAAAATCACTACATCAATCAGTGGGAGAAAAATATTGGCCTCTGGGCTTGTGTGCCACTCCTGACTCCTGTGTGTGCCATCTCTCACTCAGTGGGCCATAGAAAGCCTATTTATTTTTTTGCTTGATTTGGGTTCTAAAATCTACCTGAAAAAATCACTACATCAATCAGTGGGAGATAAATATTGGCCTCAGGGCTTGTGTGCCACTCCTGACTCCTGTGTGTGCCATCTCTCACTCAGTGGGCCATAGAAAGCCTATTTATTTTTTTGCTTGATTTGGGTTCTAAAATCTACCTGAAAAAATCACTACATCAATCAGTGGGAGATAAATATTGGCCTCAGGGCTTGTGTGCCACTCCTGACTCCTGTGTGTGCCATCTGTCACTCAGTGGGCCATAGAAAGCCTATTTATTTTTTTGCTTGATTTGGGTTCTAAAATCTACCTGAAAAAATCACTACATCAATCAGTGGGAGAAAAATATTGGCCTCAGGGCTTGTGTGCCACTCCTGACTCCTGTGTGTGCCATCTCTCACTCAGTGGGTCATAGAAAGCCTTTCTTTTTTTTTTTATTTGGTTTCTAAATTGTCCTTGAAAAAAATCATTTTATTTTATTTGGTTTCTAAATTCTTACAGAAAAAATCATTTTATTTTATTTTGTTTCTAAAGTCTCCCTGAAAAAAAATAAAAATAAAACAGTGGGAGATTAATATTGCCCTTTCTGCTTGTGTGCCAGTCTTAACTCCTGGGTGTGGCATCTCTCTCTCTCTCTCTCTCTCAAATTGTGGGCCATAGAAAGCCTATTTTTTTTTTTTGCTTGATTTGGGTTGCAAAATCTACCTGAAAAAATCACTACATCAATCAGTGGGAGAAAAATATTGGCCTCCGGGCTTGTGTGCCACTCCTGACTCCTGTGTGTGCCATCTCTCACTCAGTGGGGCATAGAAAGCCTTTTTTTTTTTTATTTGGTTTCTAAATTGTCCTTGAAAAAATCATTTTATTTTATTTGGTTTCTAAATTCTTCCAGAAAAAAATCATTTTATTTTATTTTGTTTCTAAAGTCTCCCTGAAAAAAAAAAAAATGGGAGATTAATATTGCCCTTTCTGCTTGTGTGCCAGTCTTGACTCCTGGGTGTGGCATCACTCTCTCTCTCTCTCTCTCAAATTGTGGGCCATAGAAAGCCTATTTTTTTTTTTGCTTGATTTGGACTCCAAAATCTACCTGAAAAAATCACTTCATCAATCAGTGGGAGGAAAATATTGGCCTCCGGGCTTGTGTGCCACTCCTGACTCCTGTGTGTGCCATCTCTCACTCAGTGGGGCATAGAAAGCCTTTTTTTTTTTTTTTTTATTTGGTTTCTAAATTGTCCTTGAAAAAATCATTTTATTTTATTTGGTTTCAAAATTCTTCCAGAAAAAAATCATTTTATTTTATTTTGTTTCTAAAGTCTCCCTGAAAAAAAAAAAAATAGGTGGGAGATTAATATTGCCCTTTCTGCTTGTGTGCCAGTCTTGACTCCTGGGTGTGCCATCTCTCTCTCTCTCTCTCAAATTGTGGGCCATAGAAAGCCTTTTTTTTTTTGCTTGATTTGGGTTCCAAAATCTACCTGAAAAAATCACTACATCAATCAGTGGGAGAAAAATATTGGCCTCTGGGCTTGTGTGCCACTCCTGACTCCTGTGTGTGCCATCTCTCACTCAGTGGGCCATAGAAAGCCTTTTTCTGTTTTTTTATTTGGAAAAAACAGAAAGATACCACTGGCGCTTACCACTAGCGACAGGGGTGAAGTGGAAATGCAGAAGCCGCTGGAGATATAAGCAGGCTCTGTGCGTATACCTGCAAAGGATGAGTGGACTAAAAAAGAATAGGATATAATCTCCGCGCTAACTACATGAAATGGAGGGTACAACAGACCTAAAAAATGCGAAAAAGAATAGGTATATACAAAAATTATATATAGAAGGGAATAAGATCAAGCATCAAAGCTCCCATATAGCTGCCCAAATCGGCAAATATTCTATAACAAGTGAGTACGGTACATCATATCTTATTCCCTTCTATATATAATTTTTGTATATACCTATTCTTTTTGGCATTTTTTAGGTCTGTTGTACCCTCCATTTCACGTAGTTAGCGCGGAGATTATATCCTATTGTTTTTTTATTTGGTTTCTAAATTGTCCCTGAAAATATCATTTTATTTTATTTGGTTTCTAAATTCTTCCTGAAAAAATAATTTTATTTTAATTTGTTTCTAAAGTCTCCCTGAAAAAAAATAAATAAATAGGTAGGAGATTAATATTGCCCTTTCTGCTTGTGTGCCAGTCTTGACTCCTGGGTGTGCCATCTCTCTCTCTCTCTCTCTCTCAAATTGTGGGCCATAGAAAGCCTATTTTTTTTTTTGCTTGATTTGGGTTCCAAAATCTACCTGAAAAAATCACTACATCAATCAGTGGGAGAAAAATATTGGCCTCAGGGCTTGTGTGCCACTCCTGACTCCTGTGTGTGCCATCTCTCACTCAGTGGGCCATAGAAAGCCTATTGATTTTTTTGCTTGATTTGGGTTCTAAAATCTACCTGAAAAAATCACTACATCAATCAGTGGGAGAAAAATATTGGCCTCTGGGCTTGTTTGCCACTCCTGACTCCTGTGTGTGCCATCTCTCACTCATTGGGCCATAGAAAGCCTTTTTTTGTTTTTTTATTTGGTTTCTAAATTCTTCCTGAAAAAATCATTTTTTTTAATTTTGTTTCTAAAGTCTCCCTGAAAAAAATAAAATAAATAAAACAGTGGGAGATTAATATTGACATTTGTGCTTGAGTGACAGTCCTGCGTGTGTGGCATCTCTGTGATTTGGTGCCACAGAAAACAGAGTGTGTAACATTGTGCCTGATTTTCCTTGTGGTCTCACCAACCTGTAAAGGGATATTGAAATCATACTGAAGTTATAGGTCACCGTGTAAGTTGTTTGACAGCAACAAATAAAGTTACTTTGGTTAAGTTTTTAAAACAATGAGGAAGTCTGGTGCAAGAGGTCGTGGCCGTGGGCGTTCATTGTCAGCTGGTAATGATGGTAGTGGTAGTGGAGCATCAGGTGGTCGTGGGAAAAAAAATATTCCACCTAAGTCTGGAGCTGTGGAGCCAGGTTCGTCGTCTGGCTACACAAGGCCTCGAACGCTCTCTTTTCTGGGAGTAGGAAAACCGCTTTTAAAGCCGGAGCAGCAACAGCAAGTTTTGGCTTACCTTGCAGACTCAGCCTCTAGCTCTTTTGCCTCCTCTTCTGAAACTGGTAAATGTAAAAGCAGCGCGTCGCTTGTGGATGTTCACGGTCAGGGACAAGTCGCTTCCTTGTCCTCTTCAGCAAAAACAACAACAAGAGAGAAGGATGCAGCAGGCGACACAACGGGTTACTCCATGGAGCTCTTTACACATACCGTCCCTGGCTTAGAAAGTGAAACACTTAACAGGCCATGCCCATTACAAGTAGATTCTGACATGGAGTGCACTGATGCACAGCCACAGCCTGACTACTATGCTGGTCCTTTGACTCAGACCACAACATTGCCCTCTCAGGGTACTGATCCACAATCAGACCCTGATGAGACTATGTTGCCCCGTCACGAACGCTATACCACCGACCGACACGGTGACACAGACGAAGTTGCACACGAGCTAGAAGAGGAGGTAATAGATGACCCAGTTGTTGACCCCAATTGGCAGCCATTGGGGGAACAGGGTGCAGGCGGCAGTAGTTCAGAAGCGGAGGTGGAGGAGGGGCCGCAGCAGGCATCAACATCGCAACAGGTTCCATCTGCCGGGCCCGTATTTGGCCCAAAACGCGTGTCAAAGCCAAAACCTGTTGGAGGACAGCGTGGCCATCCGGTTAAAGCTCAGTCTGCAATCCCTGAAAAGGGATCCGATGCTAGGAAGAGTGCAGTCTGGCATTTTTTTAAACAACATCCAATTGATCAGCGCAAAGTCATCTGTCAAAAATGTTCAACTAGCTTAAGCAGAGGTCAGAATCTGAAAAGTCTCAATACAAGTTGCATGCATAGACATTTAACCACCATGCATTTTCAAGCCTGGACTAACTACCAAACGTCCCTTAAGGTTGTAGCACCCTCGGCCAATGAAGCTAGTCAGCAACGCAACATCCCTTCCGTCACTGTAAGGCCACCATTTTCCGCACCACCGGCAGTATCTGTGCAGGTTTCTTTGCCAGCCAAAAGCAGTCAGGGTCAGGGAATCACCAGTTTTGTAGGAGGAAATATTGCATCTAGGGCACCGGTGGAAACAATACCGTCTCCAACCGTCTCTCAGTCTGCCATGTCCACCGCCACACCCGCAAGTTCCACGATCTCCAGCTCTCCAGTCCAGCTCACCCTACATGAGACTCTGGTTAGAAAAAGGAAGTACTTATCCTCGCATCCGCGTACACAGGGTTTTAACGCCCACATAGCTAGACTAATCTCGTTAGAGATGATGCCCTACCAGTTAGTTGAAAGTGAAGCTTTCAAAGCCCTGATGGAGTACGCTGAACCACGCTACGAGCTACCCAGTCGACACTTTTTTTCCAGAAAAGCCATCCCAGCCCTGCACCAGCATGTTAAACAGCGCATCGTCCATGCACTCAGGCAATCTGTGAGTACAAAGGTGCACCTGACTACAGATGCATGGACCAGTAGGCATGGCCAGGGACGTTACGTGTCCATCACGGCACACTGGGTGAATGTGGTGGATGCAGGGTCCACAGGGGACATCAATTTCGGGACAGTTGTGCCTAGCCCACGGTCTAGGAAACAGTTGGCTGTAGGCGTTCGCACCCCCTCCTCCTCCTCCTCGTCCTCCTGCAGAAGCGACAGCTCTTCCACAGACCGCAGTCGGCCAACCACTCCATCGGCAGCTGACACTGTTGCACACCAGTTGTCCCATTATGGGCCAGCTACTGGCAAGCGTCAGCAGGCTGTATTGGCTATGAAGTGTTTGGGCGACAACAGACACACCGCGGAAGTTCTGTCCGAGTTCTTGCAACAAGAAACGCAGTCGTGGCTGGGCACAGTAGATCTTGAGGCAGGCAAGGTAGTGAGTGATAACGGAAGGAATTTCATGGCTGCCATCTCCCTTTCCCAAGTGAAACACATTCCTTGCCTGGCTCACACCACCTGGTGGTGCAGTGCTTATTGAAAACTTATCCTGGGTTCTCCGACCTGCTCCTCAAAGTGCGTGGACTTTGCTCACATATCCGACGTTCGCCTGTACACTCCAGCTGTATGCAGACCTATCAGCGGTCTTTGAACCTTCCCCAGCATCGCCTAATCATAGACGTTGCAACAAGGTGGAACTCAACATTGCACATGCTTCAGAGACTGTGCCAACAGAGGCGGGCTGTTATGTTTTTGTGGGAGGATACACATACACGGGCAGGCAGTAGGATGGCAGACATGGAGTTGTCAGGTGTGCAGTGGTCGAAGATACAAGACATGTGTCAAGTCCTTCAGTGTTTTGAGGAATGCACACGGCTGGTTAGTGCAGACAACGCCATAATAAGCATGAGCATCCCCCTGATGTGTCTGCTGATGCAAAGTTTGACGCACATAAAGGATCAGGCGTCTGCACCAGAGGAAGAGGAAAGCCTTGATGACAGTCAGCCATTGTCTGGTCAGGGCAGTGTACAGGACGAGGTAACGGGCGAAGAGGAGGTGGAGGACGAGGAGGATGATGGGGATGAGTATATTTTTAATGAGGAAGCTTTCCCGGGGGCACTGGAAATTGGTTGCGTGGCAAGGCCGGGTTCTGGTTTTTTGAGGGACACAAGTGACGTAGATTTGCCTGAAACTGCCCCTCAACCAATCACAACCGCAGATTTGACAACTGGAACTTTGGCCCACATGGCGGATTATGCCTTACGTATCCTCAAAAGGGACACACGCATTACTAAAATGATGAACGATGATGATTACTGGTTGGCCTGCCTCCTTGATCCTCGCTATAAAGGCAAATTGCAAAATATTATGCCACATGAGAACTTGGAACTAATATTAGCAACCAAACAATCAACTCTTGTTGACCGTTTGCTTCAGGCATTCCCAGCACACAGCGCCCGTGATCGTTCTCACACGAGCTCCAGGGGGCAGCAGACCAGGAGTGTTAGGGGTGCACACATCAGAAGTGGCGTTGGACAGAGGGGTTTTCTGACCAGGTTGTGGAGTGATTTTGCTATGACCGCAGACAGGACAGGTACTGCTGCATCAATTGAAAGTGACAGGAGACAACATTTGTCCAGTATGGTTACTAACTATTTTTCATCCCTTATTGATGTTCTCCCTCAACCGTCATTCCCATTTGATTACTGGGCATCAAAATTAGACACCTGGCCAGAATTGGCAGAATATGCATTGCAGGAGCTTGCTTGCCCGGCAGCTAGTGTCCTATCAGAAAGAGTATTCAGTGCTGCAGGTTCAATATTAACCGAAAAAAGGGCTCGTCTGGCTACCCAAAATGTTGATGATCTAACATTCATTAAAATGAACCACAACTGGATTTCGAATTCTTTTGCCCCACCTTGCCCGGCAGACACCTAGCTTTCCTACGAAAAGCTCTTGCCTGTGGACTACTGTGAATTACTTTTCGAATGTCTAATTTGCTGCAGCTGATTGTCCAGCATACGACATGTTTACACCTCCCTAAATGGCCAAACTCCCCACACGGGGACGTGGTATCGCGACTTGGCGCAAGCACCCGTGAGAGTGCTGTTTGTCTGAAGAGGTGGGTGTGCCCGCTTTTGGTCGACGGCACTGCCACTGGGTCCCTCATAGTACAATAAACTGTCTCTGGCGGTGGTGGTGCGCACCCAACGTCAGACACACTGTTGTAACATGAGGGGCCCTGGGCCTGTACCGCCATCCACAAGAGAGTTCACCCACCCCCAGGTCAAACATTGCTCTGCCACTTCCACAATTGTCTCTCACACTTCCACCAATGTTTCGACTATGCGCTGACATCCTTCCATTCCTGACACTGACAATACCATTGTGTTGACATGTATAATGGTACTTAACATAGTCAGGGGCAGTGTCCTCTATATACCCAAGTAAAAACTTTGCGGCAAATTAGTAGGTCAGAAACAACGCAGAGGATCCCACCCCTGTACCTAATGATTGCACCCTTTAGTGTTTTTGCTGGATTTTAATGTGAGACATTCACATTTATGTATTGTTTTGGACTACTAACTGGCAGACACTCATTACAATCATCCTCCGCTGACCAGGCCACTGCTGGCCGTGTTCACCTGGAACCAATTTAAAATTGCCTACAGCCATATGTTATTATGTTAGGCCTTTGATGCCTGTCTGCGGTCACTTCTTCCACTAGGCCTCCACTGACCACACCACTGCTGCCCGTGTACCCCTGGAACCAATTATAAAGTGCCTACAGCCCAATTTTTTTATGTTAGGCCTTCGAAGCCTGTCTGCGGTCCGTTCTTTCTACTACTACTACACTGACCAGGCCACTGCTGCCCGTGTACCCCTGGAACCAATTTAAAATTGCCTACAGCCATCTGTTATTATGTTTGGCCTTCGATGCCTGTCTGCGGTCACTCCTTCCACTAGGCCTCAACTGACCAGACCACTGCTGCCCGTGTACCCCTGGAACCAATTATAAAGTGCCTACAGCCCAATTTTTTTATGTTAGGCCTTCGAAGCCTGTCTGCGGTCCGTTCTTTCTACTACTACTACACTGACCAGGCCACTGCTGCCCGTGTTCCCCTGGAACCAATTTAAAATTGCCTACAGCCATCTGTTATTATGTTAGGCCTTCGATGCCTGTCTGCGGTCACTCCTTCCACTAGGCCTCCACTGACCAGACCACTGCTGCCCGTGTTCCCCTGGAACCAATTTTAAATTGCCTACAGCCAGCCCAATTTTTTTATGTTAGGCCTTCGAAGCCTGTCTGCGTACCGTTCTTTCTACTACTACTACACTGACCAGGCCACTGCTGCCCGTGTTCCCCTGGAACCAATTTAAAATTGCCTACAGCCATCTGTTATTATGTTAGGCCTTCGATGCCTGTCTGCGGTCACTCCTTCCACTAGGCCTCCACTGACCAGACCACTGCTGCCTGTGTTCCCCTGGAACCAATTTTAAATTGCCTACAGCCAGCCCAATTTTTTTATGTTAGGCCTTCGAAGCCTGTCTGCGGTCCGTTCTTTCTACTACTACTACACTGACCAGGCCACTGCTGCCCGTGTACCCCTGGAACCAATTTAAAATTGCCTACAGCCATATGTTATTATGTTAGGCCTTCGAAGCCTGTCTGCGGTCCGTTCTTTCTACTACTACTACACTGACCAGGCCACTGCTGCCCGTGTACCCCTGGAACCAATTTAAAATTGTCTACAGCCATCTGTTATTATGTTAGGCCTTCGATGCCTGTCTGCGGTCACTCCTTCCACTAGGCCTCCACTGACCAGACCACTGCTGCCCGTGTACCCCTGGAACCAATTATAAAGTGCCTACAGCCCAATTTTTTTATGTTAGGCCTTCGAAGCCTGTCTGCGGTCCGTTCTTTCTACTACTACTACACTGACCAGGCCACTGCTGCCCGTGTTCCCCTGGAACCAATTTAAAATTGCCTACAGCCATCTGTTATTATGTTAGGCCTTCGATGCCTGTCTGCGGTCACTCCTTCCACTAGGTCTCCACTGACCAGACCACTGCTGCCCGTGTTCCCCTGGAACCAATTTTAAATTGCCTACAGCCAGCCCAATTTTTTTATGTTAGGCCTTCGAAGCCTGTCTGCGGTCCGTTCTTTCTACTACTACTACACTGACCAGGCCACTGCTGCCCGTGTACCCCTGGAACCAATTTAAAATTGCCTACAGCCATATGTTATTATGTTAGGCCTTTGATGCCTGTCTGCGGTCACTCCTTCCACTAGGCCTCCACTGACCACACCACTGCTGCGCGTGTACCCCTGGAACCAATTATAAAGTGCCCACAGCCCAATTTTTTTATGTTAGGCCTTCGAAGCCTGTCTGCGGTCCGTTCTTTCTACTACTACTACACTGACCAGGCCACTGCTGCCCGTGTACCCCTGGAACCAATTTAAAATTGCCTACAGCCATCTGTTATTATGTTAGGCCTTCGATGCCTGTCTGCGGTCACTCCTTCCACTAGGCCTCCACTGACCAGACCACTGCTGCCCGTGTACCCCTGGAACCAATTATAAAGTGCCTACAGCCCAATTTTTTTATATTAGGCCTTCGAAGCCTGACTGCGGTCCATTCTTTCTACTACTACTACACTTACCAGGCCACTGCTGCCCGTGTTCCCCTGGAACCAATTTAAAATTGCCTACAGCCATCTGTTATTATGTTAGGCCTTCGATGCCTGTCTGCGGTCACTCCTTCCACTAGGCCTCCACTGACCAGACCACTGCTGCCCGTGTTCCCATGGAACCAATTTTAAATTGCCTACAGCCAGCCCAATTTTTTTATGTTAGGCCTTCGAAGCCTGTCTGCGGTTCGTTCTTTCTACTACTACTACACTGACCAGGCCACTGCTGCCCGTGTACCCCTGGAACCAATTTAAAATTGCCTACAGCCATATATTATTATGTTAGGCCTTTGATGCCTGTCTGCGGTCACTCCTTCCACTAGGCCTCCACTGACCACACCACTGCTGCGCGTGTACCCCTGGAACCAATTATAAAGTGCCTACAGCCCAATTTTTTTATGTTAGGCCTTCGAAGCCTGTCTGCGGTCCTTCCTTCCAATAGTTCTCCACTGACCAGACCACTGCTGCCCGTGTACCCCTGGAACCAATTATAAAGTGCATACAGCCCAATTTTTTTATGTTAGGCCTTCGAAGCCTGTCTGCGGTCCTTCCTTCCAATAGTTCTCCACTGACCAGACCAATGCTGGCCGTGTACCCCTGGAACCCAGCTGAAAGTGCATGGAGCCTCCTTTTTTTCTTTGTTTTATATTTAGAAAGCCCAGATGAACTACGCTGTACCACGGTTCAAGCTACCCAGTCGACATTTCTTTTGCGAGAAAAGCCATCCCAGCCCTCCACCGGCATGAAAAAGTCTGCATTGTCATAACACTCAGGCAATCAAACAGTAGAAAGGTGCACCTGACAAGAGACGCATGGACCAGTAGTCATGTCCACAAAAAATTACGTGTCCATTACGGCGCACTGGGTTAATGTGTTGGATGCATGGTCCACAGGGGACAGCCTACAAAGTCTGTCTGCAGTCCCTAATTCAAATTTTCCTCCGCTGACCACACCACTGCTGCCCGTGTACCCCTGGAACCATTTTTAAAGTGCCTACAGCCTAATTTTTTTATGTTAGGCCTACTACGCCTGTCTGCGGTCCCTCCTTCCAATACTCGTCTACTGACCACACCACTGCTGCCCGTGGACCCCTGGAACCAATTTTTAATTGCATAGAGCATCATTTTTTTAATAGTAGGTGTACAAAGTCTGTCTGCGGTCCACTATTGAAATTGTCCTCCACTGCCCAGAGTAATGCTGCCTGTGTACCCCTGTAACTTTTTTAAGCTGCAGTGAGCCACATTTTTGGTTTAAGGCCTACTACCTGTGTCTGTCTGCGCCACTCAATTCAGCTGTGTTCCTTTGAAAAAAGCTGAGCGTCAATAGTCTTGTTTTCAGCCTCTAGGAATTTTAAAACTGCATTGGGGGTACAACTTTGGTAGGGCCTACTAACGGTGTCTGCCGCCCCAAGGTGTGCCCCAGGTTTCGTCCACATTGCTTCGGTCTTCCGACTCTCGTTTAGTAGTTGTAGAAAACTACACTGCATTAGGCCTACAAATTGGGTATGGGGTGTAGAGAGATGGTGTGTTGCACTCCAAGGTGTTCCCCAGGTTTCCTCTCCATTGCTTCGATCTTCATGCTCTCGTTTAGTAGTTGTTGGAAACTACGCTGCATTAGGCCTACAAATTGGGTATGGGGTGTAGAGAGATGGTGTGTTACACTCCAAGGTGTTCCCCAGGTTTCCTCTCCATTCCTTCGATCTTCATGCTCTCGTTTAGTAGTTGTTGGAAACTACGCTGCATTAGGCCTACAAATTGGGAAATTGGGTATGGGGTGTAGAGAGATGGTGTGTTCCACTCCAAGCTGTTCTCCAGGTTGCCTTTCCTGAGCTTCTATCTTCAGGCTCTCGTTTAGTAGTTGTTGGAAACTACGCTGCATTAGGCCTACAAATTGGGTATGGGGTGTAGAGAGATGGTGTGTTCCACTCCAAGGTGTTCCCCAGGTTTCCTCGCTATTGCTTCGATCTTAATGCTCTCGTTTAGTAGTTGTTGGAAACTACACTGCATTAGGCCTACAAATTGGGTATGGGGTGTAGAGAGATGGTGTGTTCCACTCCAAGGTGTTCCCCAGGTTTCCTCTCCATTGCTTCGATCTTCATGCTGTCGTTTAGTAGTTGTTGGGAACTACACTGCATTAGGCCTACAAAATGGGTATGGGGTGTAGAGAGATGGTGTGTTACACTCCAAGGTGTTCCCCAGGTTTCGTCCACATTGCTTCGGTCTTCCGACTCTCGTTTAGTAGTTGTAGAAAACTACACTGCATTAGGCCTACAAATTGGGTATGGGGTGTAGAGAGATGGTGTGTTGCACTCCAAGGTGTTCCCCAGGTTTCCTCTCCATTGCTTCGATCTTCATGCTCTCGTTTAGTAGTTGTTGGAAACTACGCTGCATTAGGCCTACAAATTGGGTATGGGGTGTAGAGAGATGGTGTGTTACACTCCAAGGTGTTCCCCAGGTTTCCTCTCCATTGCTTCGATCTTCATGCTCTCGTTTAGTAGTTGTTGGAAACTACGCTGCATTAGGCCTACAAATTGGGTATGGGGTGTAGAGAGATGGTGTGTTACACTCCAAGGTGTTCCCCAGGTTTCCTCTCCATTCCTTCGATCTTCATGCTCTCGTTTAGTAGTTGTTGGAAACTACGCTGCATTAGGCCTACAAATTGGGTATGGGGTGTAGAGAGATGGTGTGTTACACTCCAAGGTGTTCCCCAGGTTTCCTCTCCATTGCTTCGATCTTCAGGCTCTCGTTTAGTAGTTGTTGGAAACTACACTGCATTAGGCCTACAAATTGGGTATGGGGTGTAGCGAGATGGTGTGTTACACTCCAAGGTGTTCCCCAGGTTTCGTCCACATTGCATCGGTCTTCCGACTCTCGTTTAGTAGTTGTAGAAAACTACACTGCATTAGGCCTACAAATTGGGTATGGGGTGTAGAGAGATGGTGTGTTGCACTCCAAGGTGTTCCCTAGGTTTCCTCTCCATTGCTTCGATCTTCATGCTCTAGTTTAGTAGTTGTTGGAAACTACGCTGCATTAGGCCTACAAATTGGGTATGGGGTGTAGAGAGATGGTGTGTTACATTCCAAGGTGTTCCCCAAGTTTCCTCTCCATTGCTTCGATTTTCATGCTCTCGTTTAGTAGTTGTTGGAAACTACGCTGCATTAGGCCTACAAATTGGGTATGGGGTGTAGAGAGATGGTGTGTTACACTCCAAGGTGTTCCCCAGGTTTCCTCTCCATTCCTTCGATCTTCATGCTCTTGTTTAGTAGTTGTTGGAAACTACGCTGCATTAGGCCTACAAATTGGGTATGGGGTGTAGAGAGATGGTGTGTTCCACTCCAAGGTGTTCCCCAGGTTTCCTCTCCATTGCTTCGATCTTCATGCTCTCGTTTAGTAGTTGTTGGGAACTACACTGCATTAGGCCTACAAAATGGGTATGGGGTGTAGAGAGATGGTGTGTTACACTCCAAGGTGTTCCCCAGGTTTCGTCCACATTGCTTTGGTCTTCCGACGCTCGTTTAGTAGTTGTAGAAAACTACACTGCATTAGGCCTACAAATTGGGTATGGGGTGTAGAGAGATGGTGTGTTGCACTCCAAGGTGTTCCCCAGGTTTCCTCTCCATTGCTTCGATCTTCATGCTCTCGTTTAGTAGTTGTTGGAAACTACGCTGCATTAGGCCTACAAATTGGGTGTGGGGTGTAGAGAGATGGTGTGTTACACTCCAAGGTGTTCCCCAGGTTTCCTCTCCATTGCTTCGATCTTCATGCTCTCGTTTAGTAGTTGTTGGAAACTACGCTGCATTAGGCCTACAAATTGGGTATGGGGTGTATTGAGATGGTGTGTTACACTCCAAGGTGTTCCTCAGGTTTCCTCTCCATTCCTTCGATCTTCATGCTCTCGTTTAGTAGTTGTTGGAAACTACGCTGCATTAGGCCTACAAATTGGGTATGGGGTGTAGAGAGATGGTGTGTTACACTCCAAGGTGTTCCCCAGGTTTCCTCTCCATTGCTTCGATCTTCAGGCTCTCGTTTAGTAGTTGTTGGAAACTACACTGCATTAGGCCTACAAATTGGGTATGGGGTGTAGCGAGATGGTGTGTTACACTCCAAGGTGTTCCCCAGGTTTCGTCCACATTGCTTCGGTCTTCCGACTCTCGTTTAGTAGTTGTAGAAAACTACACTGCATTAGGCCTACAAATTGGGTATGGGGTGTAGAGAGATGGTGTGTTGCACTCCAAGGTGTTCCCCAGGTTTCCTCTCCATTGCTTCGATCTTCATGCTCTCGTTTAGTAGTTGTTGGAAACTACGCTGCATTAGGCCTACAAATTGGGTATGGGGTGTAGAGAGATGGTGTGTTACACTCCAAGGTGTTCCCCAGGTTTCCTCTCCATTGCTTCGATCTTCATGCTCTCGTTTAGTAGTTGTTGGAAACTACGCTGCATTAGGCCTACAAATTGGGTATGGGGTGTAGAGAGATGGTGTGTTATACTCCAAGGTGTTCCCCAGGTTTCCTCTCCATTCCTTCGATCTTCATGCTCTCGTTTATTAGTTATTGGAAACTACGCTGCATTAGGCCTACGAATTGGGTATGGGGTGTAGAGAGATGGTGTGTTACACTCCAAGGTGTTCCCCAGGTTTCCTCTCCATTGCTTCGATCTTCATGCTCTCGTTTAGTAGTTGTTGGAAACTACGCTGCATTAGGCCTACAAATTGGGTATGGGGTGTAGAGAGATGGTGTGTTCCACTCCAAGGTGTTCTCCAGGTTGCCTTTCCTGAGCTTCTATCTTCAGGCTCTCGTTTAATAGTTGTTGGAAACTACACTGCATTAGGCCTACAAAATGGGTATGGGGTGTAGAGAGATGGTGTGTTGCACTCCAAGGTGTTCCCCAGGGTTCCTCTCCATTGCTTCGATCTTCATGCTCTCGTTTAGTAGTTGTTGGAAACTACGCTGCATTAGGCCTACAAATTGGGTATGGGGTGTAGAGAGATGGTGTGTTACACTCCAAGGTGTTCCCCAGGTTTCCTCGCTATTGCTTCGATCTTAATGCTCTCGTTTAGTAGTTGTTGGAAACTACGCTGCATTAGGCCTACAAATTGGGTATGGGGTGTAGAGAGATGGTGTGTTCCACTCCAAGGTGTTCCCCAGGTTTCCTCTCCATTGCTTCGATCTTCATGCTCTCGTTTAGTAGTTGTTGGGAACTACACTGCATTAGGCCTACAAAATGGGTATGGGGTGTAGAGAGATGGTGTGTTACACTCCAAGGTGTTCCCCAGGTTTCGTCCACATTGCTTTGGTCTTCCGACGCTCGTTTAGTAGTTGTAGAAAACTACACTGCATTAGGCCTACAAATTGGGTATGGGGTGTAGAGAGATGGTGTGTTGCACTCCAAGGTGTTCCCCAGGTTTCCTCTCCATTGCTTCGATCTTCATGCTCTCGTTTAGTAGTTGTTGGAAACTACGCTGCATTAGGCCTACAAATTGGGTGTGGGGTGTAGAGAGATGGTGTGTTACACTCCAAGGTGTTCCCCAGGTTTCCTCTCCATTGCTTCGATCTTCATGCTCTCGTTTAGTAGTTGTTGGAAACTACGCTGCATTAGGCCTACAAATTGGGTATGGGGTGTATTGAGGTGGTGTGTTACACTCCAAGGTGTTCCTCAGGTTTCCTCTCCATTCCTTCGATCTTTATGCTCTCGTTTAGTAGTTGTTGGAAACTACGCTGCATTAGGCCTACAAATTGGGTATGGGGTGTAGAGAGATGGTGTGTTATACTCCAAGGTGTTCCCCAGGTTTCCTCTCCATTCCTTCGATCTTCATGCTCTCGTTTATTAGTTATTGGAAACTACGCTGCATTAGGCCTACGAATTGGGTATGGGGTGTAGAGAGATGGTGTGTTACACTCCAAGGTGTTCCCCAGGTTTCCTCTCCATTGCTTCGATCTTCAGGCTCTCGTTTAGTAGTTGTTGGAAACTACACTGCATTAGGCCTACAAATTGGGTATGGGGTGTAGCGAGATGGTGTGTTACACTCCAAGGTGTTCCCCAGGTTTCGTCCACATTGCTTCGGTCTTCCGACTCTCGTTTAGTAGTTGTAGAAAACTACACTGCATTAGGCCTACAAATTGGGTATGGGGTGTAGAGAGATGGTGTGTTGCACTCCAAGGTGTTCCCCAGGTTTCCTCTCCATTGCTTCGATCTTCATGCTCTCGTTTAGTAGTTGTTGGAAACTACGCTGCATTAGGCCTACAAATTGGGTATGGGGTGTAGAGAGATGGTGTGTTACACTCCAAGGTGTTCCCCAGGTTTCCTCTCCATTGCTTCGATCTTCATTCTCTCGTTTAGTAGTTGTTGGAAACTACGCTGCATTAGGCCTACAAATTGGGTATGGGGTGTAGAGAGATGGTGTGTTATACTCCAAGGTGTTCCCCAGGTTTCCTCTCCATTCCTTCGATCTTCATGCTCTCGTTTATTAGTTATTGGAAACTACGCTGCATTAGGCCTACGAATTGGGTATGGGGTGTAGAGAGATGGTGTGTTACACTCCAAGGTGTTCCCCAGGTTTCCTCTCCATTGCTTCGATCTTCATGCTCTCGTTTAGTAGTTGTTGGAAACTACGCTGCATTAGGCCTACAAATTGGGTATGGGGTGTAGAGAGATGGTGTGTTCCACTCCAAGGTGTTCTCCAGGTTGCCTTTCCTGAGCTTCTATCTTCAGGCTCTCGTTTAATAGTTGTTGGAAACTACACTGCATTAGGCCTACAAAATGGGTATGGGGTGTAGAGAGATGGTGTGTTGCACTCCAAGGTGTTCCCCAGGGTTCCTCTCCATTGCTTCGATCTTCATGCTCTCGTTTAGTAGTTGTTGGAAACTACGCTGCATTAGGCCTACAAATTGGGTATGGGGTGTAGAGAGATGGTGTGTTACACTCCAAGGTGTTCCTCAGGTTTCCTCTACATTCCTTCGATCTTCATGCTCTCGTTTAGTAGTTGTTGGACACTACGCTGCATTAGGCCTACAAATTGGGTATGGGGTGTAGAGAGATGGTGTGTTACACTCCAAGGTGTTCCCCAGGTTTCCTCTCCATTGCTTCGATCTTCAGGCTCTCGTTTAGTAGTTGTTGGAAACTACACTGCATTAGGCCTACAAATTGGGTATGGGGTGTAGCAAGATGGTGTGTTACACTCCAAGGTGTTCCCCAGGTTTCGTCCACATTGCTTCGGTCTTCCGACTCTCGTTTAGTAGTTGTAGAAAACTACACTGCATTAGGCCTACAAATTGGGTATGGGGTGTAGAGAGATGGTGTGTTGCACTCCAAGGTGTTCCCCAGGTTTCCTCTCCATTGCTTCGATCTTCATGCTCTCGTTTAGTAGTTGTTGGAAACTACGCTGCATTAGGCCTACAAATTGGGTATGGGGTGTAGAGAGATGGTGTGTTACACTCCAAGGTGTTCCCCAGGTTTCCTCTCCATTGCTTCTATCTTCATGTTCTCGTTTAGTAGTTGTTGGAAACTACGCTGCATTAGGCCTACAAATTGGGTATGGGGTGTAGAGAGATGGTGTGTTATACTCCAAGGTGTTCCCCAGGTTTCCTCTCCATTCCTTCGATCTTCATGCTCTCGTTTAGTAGTTGTTGGAAACTACGCTACATTAGGCCTACGAATTGGGTATGGGGTGTAGAGAGATGGTGTGTTACACTCCAAGGTGTTCCCCAGGTTTCCTCTCCATTGCTTCGATCTTCATGCTCTCGTTTAGTAGTTGTTGGAAACTACGCTGCATTAGGCCTACAAATTGAGTATGGGGTGTAGAGAGATGGTGTGTTCCACTCCAAGGTGTTCTCCAGGTTGCCTTTCCTGAGCTTCTATCTTCAGGCTCTCGTTTAATAGTTGTTGGAAACTACACTGCATTAGGCCTACAAAATGGGTATGGGGTGTAGAGAGATGGTGTGTTGCACTCCAAGGTGTTCCCCAGGGTTCCTCTCCATTGCTTCGATCTTCATGCTCTCGTTTAGTAGTTGTTGGAAACTACACTGCATTAGGCCTACAAATTGGGTATGGGGTGTAGAGAGATGGTGTGTTACACTCCAAGGTGTTCCCCAGGTTTCCTCGCCATTGCTTCGATCTTAATGCTCTCGTTTAGTAATTGTTGGAAACTACACTGCATTAGGCCTACAAATTGTGTATGGGGTGTAGAGACGGTGTGTTCCACTCCAAGGTGTTCTCCAGGTTGCCTTTCCTGAGCTTCTATCTTCAGGCTCTTGTTAAATAGTGGTTAAATGGAACAGCTGCATTTGGCGTACTAGTTGGTTTGGGGCCTACTAACAGTGTCTGCCGCTCCTTGCTGTTCTCCTGGTTTCCTGTCCTGAAATTCCATTTTGAGGCTTTTGTTAAGTAGTTGTTAATGTTAGACTGCATTTGGCCTACTAGTTGGGTTGGGGCCTACTATCGGTGTCTGCCACTCCTTGCTGTTCTCCTCCACTGAACAAAGCTGTGCCGCCTGTTTACTACTGTTGCCAATTTTGAACTGCATTTCGACTACTTACTGATTTGGGCCTACTCTCTGTGTCAGCCTCTCATTCCAGTTGTCCTCCACTGCAATGCCCCCTGGTTAGTCCTGTGTTACCAATTTTGAACTGCATTTAGCCCACTTTATTCTTTGGGCCTATATCTGTGTTTCCTCCTCATCCTGCCCATTTCCCAGCCAGTGATAGATGAGTCTACTGGTACATTGACCCATAACGCAAAATTCCCCGTGCACGCTACACAGCAAGATTGTGACCCTGCTGAAAGTCAGGTTCCTCTTCCCGCATACCATACCACCTTACACGGGGACAAAGAGGAAGGTGCAGATGAAAGTGCAGGTTCCTTCATCAGGTGAGGGGAGGAATACTAGCTGGCGACGTCATTGGCACAGGGCCTCTCATAGTACGCAAAAGTGTTGCTGCCGGTGGGAGGCGCCCCCGCCGTGCAAACACACCGCTGTACTTTGAGGGGCCCTGTGCCAGTGCCAATGCCAACGAGTGGGCCCCCCCTGCTTGCTCAGGATCACAGCACTTGCAAAGTTGAAATACTTACCTCTCCCTGCTCCACTGCCGTGACGTGTTCCAGATTTCCTGGGCCCACTAATTACTTGAACCAGCCCTACCCCCCACAACTTTAGCCAAATGACCCCCAATTTCAAATGCCTTCCAATTATTATAAGGTAAATTACGATTGACAAGCTTCTGTAACAAGAATGGATGTTTTTGCCATTAAAATGGGTAGTGTAGGACATTTTCCTGGCCTCCACTCACTGCCGACTATGCTCCCCCATTGACTTGCATTGGGTTTCGTGTTTCGGGCGATACCCGACTTTTCGCGATAATCGGCCAATTCCACTCAACTCGACTTCTAAGATAGTCGGGTTTCGCGAAACACGGCTCGACTCTAAAAAGGTCAAGGTCGCTCAACCCTACTCTTGAGCATTGGTCTCCACCAGTTTTCACATTTTTTAGGGCCACAAAAGTTCAAAAGAAAAGATCATTATAAGATAGTATAAACATCAAATGATCCTAGAGATATAGCTGCATAGTTTGCAAGTTCAAGGTTAAAGCATCACTAGGTACTAAACAAGATCATACTTGCTCAAGTATAGAGATGAGAGTATCTTTTGAAAATTCAAATATTCAACTTTGCTGAGTTTTCCCCATAAATTTGATTAGTGGCAAATTTCTCAATGCTGGAAAGCTTGTAGTTTCTCAAAAAACACACATGGAAAAAAGAAAGTACTCAGCTGACCATAAAAGCTTACTCTTTACAAGTGATAGAGAGAGGATCTCCCTAACCATAAGAGTGCACACGCTACAGGAGAAAGAGAGGACCCAAATTAACACTAGAACTACTGATGGAGTCATTTTGACTCCTTTCGTTTTTTATTTCTCTTCTGTGACTACATTTTTCAGAATTCCGGCTTGAAACTCGGTGACTTTTCCTCAAATATGATGGGAAAAAAGATTTTGTGAGAATAAATAATTTTGGTAAAAAATTTGCGCGTTTTTTTTCAAAATTTACCAAGAACTACTGAAGGGAGTCATTTTGACTCCCTACTATATTTTGAGGTCCTTTTGTCACTAAATGTTGCTATAAAGTTTTGTGCATAATTTTCACTCTGTCTTATTCACCCTGATGTTTATATAGATGTAGTTCAATTTACATGTCAACTTTTCACATTTTCCTTGTGTTTTACCTGCTTGTATTACTGTGTAATGCTGAACAAAATAGCTTGTTTACTCTAGGCTCTTATCTTATGCTAATGAAGGGTGGTGTTTTTCTAAGGTCCTAGCAGGAGACAGTATTCTGGATAGTAACTTTACTTTCAGTTCAGCTGAAGAGACAAAGAGAACAGACGCAGACATACGAGCTCTGAAGACTCATACAGGTATGAATTGTTATGAAATAGTTTAGCTGTCTGTCAACTGATTCAGCCCACCTACTTTTGAAGGTGGCAGAACAGTTATTATTTCTTTTAGTTTTCATTTCATTTCTATTTTTCAGCAGGGAACTATATAGAATTATGGAATTTGTGAAGAATATGGAGAGAAGACGTTTGATAAAGCCTCAGGATATTCTGGCTACTTTGCAATCCATACCGGAGGATGAATCGGAATCCGAATTGCAGGAACATGTATTTGATTCTGACAGTGATGAAGATTTCATTCCTCAGAACATATCAAGTGAATCTGAAGACTCAGAAGGAACAAATCCAGAAGGTAAGTAGTTATGTGTATTTATTTGTTCTTCCACACACTGAGTTAGGGCCTGTGCACACTAGCAGAATTCTGGCTGAATAGCCATCTGGATATTCTTGCCGCAATACAGGCCGTACCTGCCCGCTCATGCCTGAAGCTCCGCTCCGAACCCCGGGCTGGAGCCGCTGTCAGGGACAGAGCAGCGCTTGCTTACGCGCGAGCACGGCTCCGTCCCAGACAGCGGCTCCAGCCCGGGGTTCGGAGCGGAGCTTCAGGTATGAAACTCCGCTTTGTACCTGAGCGGGCAGGTACGGGCCGGATTGTGGTGAGAATATCCAGTCGGATATTCCGCCGCTAATCCAGCCAGTGTGCACGGACCCTTACAAAACAAAAATTCTAAATATTCATCAACTTTTTTCCAGATATTCCAAGCACATCAACTGGGGATCGAGCTCATGCAGTTATGTTGCCTCGTGACCATCCTCCTGGTCGTGGACAGAAAAAAATCAGCAAAACGTCCCAGAAATGAAAGAACAACAGATAACGATGGCGGCGAAGGTAATGCAACAACAAACACCAGAGAAGGCGAATCTGAAGGAATACTAGTTTCAGCGGATGGTATTCAATGGAAACCTGTTGAAATTGGACAACACTTGCCTGGTAGGCGTGACAGCCAAAATATTCTTCGAGAAGCACCTGGCCCTACAGGATACGCCAGAAGAAATATCATTATTGATAGTCCTTTGAGCGCATGGCGTTTATTTTTTGATTCATACAGTGGGGCAAAAAAGTATTTAGTCAGTCAGCAATAGTGCAAGTTCCACCACTTAAAAAGATGAGAGGCGTCTGTAATTTATATCATAGGTAGACCTCAACTATGGGAGACAAACTGAGAAAAAAAAATCCAGAAAATCACATTGTCTGTTTTTTTAACATTTTATTTGCATATTATGGTGGAAAATAAGTATTTGGTCAGAAACAAAATTTCATCTCAATACTTTGTAATATATCCTTTGTTGGCAATGACAGAGGTCAAACGTTTTCTGTAAGTCTTCACAAGGTTGCCACACACTGTTGTTGGTATGTTGGCCCATTCCTCCATGCAGATCTCCTCTAGAGCAGTGATGTTTTTGGCTTTTCGCTTGGCAACACGGACTTTCAACTCCCTCCAAAGGTTTTCTATAGGGTTGAGATCTGGAGACTGGCTAGGCCACTCCAGGACCTTGAAATGCTTCTTACGAAGCCACTCCTTCGTTGCCCTGGCGGTGTGCTTTGGATCATTGTCATGTTGAAAGACCCAGCCACGTTTCATCTTCAATGCCCTTGCTGATGGAAGGAGGTTTGCACTCAAAATCTCACGATACATGGCCCCATTCATTCTTTCATGTACCCGGATCAGTCGTCCTGGCCCCTTTGCAGAGAAACAGCCCCAAAGCATGATGTTTCCACCACCATGCTTTACAGTAGGTATGGTGTTTGATGGATGCAACTCAGTATTCTTTTTCCTCCAAACACGACAAGTTGTGTTTCTACCAAACAGTTCCAGTTTGGTTTCATCAGACCATAGGACATTCTCCCAAAACTCCTCTGGATCATCCAAATGCTCTCTAGCAAACTTCAGACGGGCCCGGACATGTACTGGCTTAAGCAGTGGGACACGTCTGGCACTGCAGGATCTGAGTCCATGGTGGCGTAGTGTGTTACTTATGGTAGGCCTTGTTACATTGGTCCCAGCTCTCTGCAGTTCATTCATTAGGTCCCCCCGCGTGGTTCTGGGATTTTTGCTCACCGTTCTTGTGATCATTCTGACCCCACGGGGTGGGATTTTGCGTGGAGCCCCAGATCGAGGGAGATTATCAGTGGTCTTGTATGTCTTCCATTTTCTAATTATTGCTCCCACTGTTGATTTCTTCACTCCAAGCTGGTTGGCTATTGCAGATTCAGTCTTCCCAGCCTGGTGCAGGGCTACAATTTTGTTTCTGGTGTCCTTTGACAGCTCTTTGGTCTTCACCATAGTGGAGTTTGGAGTCAGACTGTTTGAGGGTGTGCACAGGTGTCTTTTTATACTGATAACAAGTTTAAACAGGTGCCATTACTACAGGTAATGAGTGGAGGAAAGAGGAGACTCTTAAAGAAGAAGTTACAGGTCTGTGAGAGCCAGAAATCTTGATTGTTTGTTTCTGACCAAATACTTATTTTCCACCATAAAATGCAAAAAAATGATAAAAAAACAGACAATGTGATTTTCTGGATTTTTTTTTCTCAGTTTGTCTCCCATAGTTGAGGTCTACCTATGATGTAAATTACAGACGCCTCTCATCTTTTTAAGTGGTGGAACTTGCACTATTGCTGACTGACTAAATACTTTTTTGCCCCACTGTATATATTGACACATATAAAGAACTGTACGCTTGCAGAAGCATGCAGGAACAATAATTTACAGTTTACTCTATCTGATGAGGAGCTAGATGCATTCATTGCGATATTCTGTGCTCGTGGAATATCTGGCACCAACCGTCACTCGATTAGCAGTATTTGGTGTAATGACTGGGGAATACCGTTTTGCAAAGCAACAATGTCTAGGGACTAGTGTTGAGCATTCCGATACCGCAAGTATCGGGTATCGGCCGATACTTGCGGTATCGGAATTCCGATACCGAGATCCGATATTTTTGTGATATCGGGTATCGGTATCGGAAGTGTAAAATAAAGAATTAAAATAAAAAATATTGTTATATTCACCTCTCCGGCGGCCCCTGGACATCAGCGGGAGGATCCGGCGTCCGGCACGGCTTCTTTCTTCAAAATGCGCGCCTTTAGGACCTGTGGTATGACGTCCCGGCTTCTGATTGGTCGCGTGCCGCCCATGTGACCGCCACGCGACCAATCAGAAGCCGCGACGTCATTCCTCAGCTAAAGTCCTAGAATGAGCGCCTTTTAGGACCTGAGGAATGACGTCGCGGCTTCTGATTGGTCGCGTGGCGGTCACATGGGCGGCACGCGACCAATCAGAAGCCGGGACGTCATTCCACAGGTCCTGAAGGCGCGCATTTTGAAGAAAGAAGCCGTGCCGGACGCCGGATCCTCCCGCTGATGTCCAGGGGCCGCCGGAGAGGTGAATATAACAATATTTTTTATTTTAATTCTTTATTTTACACTTTAATATGGATCCCAGGGCCTGAAGGAGAGTTTCCTCTCCTTCAGACCCTGGGATCCATGAGGATACATTCCGATACTTGATGTCCCATTGACTTGTATTGGTATCGGATATCGGTATCGGTGATATCCGATATTTTTCGGGTATCGGCCGATACTATCCGATACCGATACTTTCAAGTATCGGACGGTATCGCTCAACACTACTAGGGACCGCTTTGTTGAAATTATGAGGTTTCTCAGATTTGATGATAAATCTACTCGATCGGAGAGACTGCAAACGGACAAGTTTGCTCTATTTTCTACTGTGTGGGACAGGTTTATTGAAAATTGTATTGCGTGTTACAAACCTGGCCCATACATAACGGTGGATGAGCAACTTTACCCAAGCAAAACTAGGTGTCCATTCACCCAGTACATGCCTTCCAAACCAGATAAATATGGCCACAAATATTGGCTAGCTGTTGATAAGGAGAGCAAATATCTGGCAAATGGCTTCCCTTATCTAGGCAAAGATGACACACGCCGTGCTGAGGACCGTTTAGCTGACCATGTGGTAATGAAGTTATTGGACCCGTTTTTGAAAAAAGGTTGCAATGTTACAACCGATAATTATTTTACTTCAGTAAGATTAGCTAAACAGCTAAAAAGCAAAGGAACAACCATCGTGGGAACACTGAATAAGATAAGGCGAGAAGTGCCTAAAGAAATAAAATCCATGAAAGAGGAATTGTACAACACTAAAGTGTTTAGAAATGAAGACAATTTTACACTTACAGTATATCAAGGAAAGCCCAACAAAAATGTTGTCATTTTGAGTTCCGTCCATCCAGATGTTGTTGTTGCGTCTGATTCCGCTAAAAAAACTCCAGAAACGGTAAAGTTTTACAATGAAACAAAATATGGAGTAGATGTAGTGGATCAGATGGCACGAAAATATACCACACGAACATCCACAAGGAGATGGCCTGTTCATGCATTTGAAAATGCCTTAGACTTTGCGGGTATAAATGCATGTATAATATTCAAGGACATTACCAACCAAAAAAATGTCACGCAAGGCATTTTTGCAAACGTTTGTGAGAGAGTTGAGTGGTCCTTATGTCACAGATAGGGAAAAGGGTTCCACGTCCCAAGTTTCTACATGTTCAGAAGTGATGGTTCAAACAAAATTTTGCCAGATCAAAGAAAAGTGCAAGAAAAATAGATCTGTCGGCAACTGTAAGACTTTTGGTAAGTCTTTGTGTGGGCAATGTACTGCCATAAATCAAAGGCAATGCCTAAAATGCGAAACACCAAATGTTTAGAAGGTGAATTCTGCGCCATATTTTCATTTTTATGCTCCTCCACCTACATTTTCTCTGCTTTTTGTTCTTCAGTTGTTGTTTATATGTGTGCACTTGAATAAAAAAAAATGTTTGAAAAACGTCTATTATAATTATTGTTATTTTCTGTAGAAAAATAAGAAAAGCAAAAAAAAAACAATCAAAAGCATTACTGTTGGATCTCACAATAATAATACATTACAAAAAATATAATTATTAATAAATAACCACAAATGAAACTCTAAAAATAAACGAAAACAAGCAAGGAGTCAAAATGACTCCTTTCAGTAGTTCTAGGCGGGGTCACGAGTCAAGTAGTCCTAGTGTTAAAGGAAGGGGAAGGAGGATAGTTGCTCACAAGAATATGCTAGAGACAGTCCATGCCTGGAATTCAGTGGCTGACTACCACGTATAAGCACATGTAAAAACAAAGGATTTTTCCTGCACAGGAGTCCTTTTTTTAAAAAAATAATTTTCTTTATTCAGACATCTTCATCAGTAAAAACAGTACATACGGGGGCACCCTCAACGCCTGACATGTTTCAGACCTGTTAAAAATGGTCCTTTTTCAAAGGCATGCATGCCACACAGAGTCCATGTTAAGGCTAGCGGAACGCACCGAGTAAATAGAGATGTTTATTGATATTGGTGCGTTCGCAGCCCGGGGTCCACCGTGCAGGAGTACCTGCTGCTAGCAAACGGCGGAGCTATATAGCGGTATAGACTAACTCAGTTAATTCACTGAGTAGCCGTGAAAGGAAAGCACTGTGCCCTGTTAGACTCCACAGAGGCACAGGCTAACTGCCCAAACAGAGAGCAGTCAGTGGTCACGCAAATACACAAAACTCCTCGCCGGAGGAGCCAGCATTCTAGGGGCTTATTTCAGCCGGGTCCCTGAATACACTCAGACTCAATCTCCTCGCCGGAGGAGCCAGCATTCTAGGGGCTTATTTCAGCCGGGTCCCTGAACACACACACATGTGACCACACTGGCGCAAAGCACATAAGTTAAGACAATACTAGCGCATGGCCGTGCGGTCATGCGCAGCTTATATAGTTGCAGCACAGGAAGCTGCTACCGAAGTTTTGCCCTTTCAGGACCTTCTTGGAGGACCAATGGGATGCGCTGCAGTACCTGAGCATGTGACCCTCGACCTCCAATGGGAGACCTTGCCCTGGGCATGCTCAGTGTGTGTAAATAAGGACTTAGTCCCAGAGAGGCCTGCTCGCTGCAGATCAGTGCAGGGTACCATAGGAAAGCCAGGAAAGGCAGTAGTGACCCTATGCACAGAATCAGCCTCAGCGAGACGCTGGGAGCGACGTCTCCGCTGAGCAGACCCCACTGCGGCCGATGCTGAATGGGAGACCGCAGCAGACACGGATTGAGATTCCCCCTGTGCAGCAGAGGAAACTCGACTCCTAACATTACCCCCCCTCCTAGGGCCCCCCTCCTTGAGCCTCACTATGCTCAAAAGCTGCAATAAGCAGCGGAGCCCGAATGTGCACCACAGGCTCCCGGGTACTATCCTCTGGTCCGTGACCCTTCCAGTCCACCAGATAAAATTTCTTGCCACGTACCACCTTGCACCCCACAATAGCATTCACCTCAAACTCATCCGTGGATGAACCCGATGTCCCAGCAGATGACTCAGAAAACCGGGACAAACGAACGGGCTTTAAGAGGGAAACGTGAAAAGTATCGGTGATACCAAGGCGTGGAGGAATAGCCAAACGGTAGACCACAGGGTTGACCTGTTCCAGAACCTTAAACAGGCCAATGTAACGAGGAGCAAACTTAGTGGACTCAACTCGCAGCCTGATGTTACGGGCGGAGAGCCACACTAAGTCGCCAGGAGCAAAGACCGGAGCGGGGCGCCGATGTGTATCAGCCGAAACCCTCATTCTCTCCTTGGAGGCCCGGATAGCATCCTGTGTGCGGTCCCAGATGTCACGTGCCTCCACCACCCAGTCTGCCACCCTAGAATCGGTGGATGACACGGGCATAGGCACAGGGACACGTGGATGCTGGCCGTAATTAAGGAGAAAAGGAGTCTGGCCAGTGGAATCGGCTACGGCGTTGTTCAAGGCAAATTCCGCCCAAGGTAGCAAAGATGCCCAGTCATCCTGCCTAGCAGAGACGAAATGTCGCAAATATGTCACCAGAGTCTGGTTGGTTCTCTCCACCAACCCATTCGTCTCGGGATGATATGCAGAGGAGAGGTTCAACTCTATGCTGAGTAAACGGCAGAGCTCTCTCCAAAACCGAGAAGCGAACTGGGGACCCCCATCGCTGACAATCTTATCAGGCATACCATGTAATCGGAAAATGTGCTTAATGAACAACACCGCCAAGGCCCGTGCAGAAGGTAACCGAGGGAGCGGCACCAAATGCACCATCTTAGAGAAATGGTCGGTGACAACCCAAATAACGGAGCAGCCACGCGACTTGGGTAAGCCCACCACAACGTCCATCTCGACCATCTCCCAGGGCCTGTCTGCCACCGGTAGAGGGTAAAGCAACCCAGCAGGCCGTTGCCGAGGAGACCGATTCTGGGCGCAAGAAACGCACGCCTGAATATAGTCCCTGACATCTCGGGCCATATGCGGGCACCAGTATGTTCTCGCCAAAAGCTCAGATGTCCTCTTGGTCCCAAAATGCCCACCCACTCTGGAGGAGTGAGCCCAAAGAGAGAACCTCCGGTCGCAAGTTAGCTGGCACGAAAGTCTTGCCCAGGGGCACAGACTCTAGCGAAACCGGAGCTACAGTTCTCAGGCTCTCAGAAGGGACAATAAGCCGAGGCTCCTCCTCCTCCTCCTCAGATGACACTACGGAGCGGGAGAGAGCGTCGGCACGAACGTTCTTCTCCCCGGAGAGAAAATGGAGAGTAAAATGGAACCGGGAGAAGAACAGGGACCATCTAGCCTGGCGAGAATTCAGCCGCTGGGCCGTCTGTATATACACCAAGTTCTTGTGGTCAGTGAAGACTTGGAAGGGAAAGCGAGCTCCCTCCAAGAGGTGTCTCCACTCTGAAAAAGCCAACTTCATGGCTAGCAACTCCCTGTCCCCGATGGAATAATTCCTCTTCGCTGGTGTGAAGGTCTTGGAGAAGAAGAAGCAAGGATGCTTCCGACCTTGAGCATCCTTTTGGAAAAGGACTGCTCCAGCACCAACGGATGAGGCATCCACCTCCAAGATAAATGGTTTATCTACATCGGGGCGATGTAGGATGGGAGCGCTAGCGAAGTGTGACTTAATCGAGAGAAAAGCCTTGGAGACCTCCTATGACCACAACTTGGGATTTGCTCCCTTCTTGGTGAGGGCAACCAAGGGAGCTACCAAAGTTGAGAAGTGTGGAATGAACTGGCGATAGTAATTAATGAACCCCATAAAGCGCTGCACCGCTTTAAGAGAATGGAGTTCCTGCCAGTCCATTACAGCCTGTAGCTTGGCAGGATCCATAGCCAAACCCTGGGAAGAGATGATATAACCAAGGAAAGGCAAGGACTCCTGCTCAAACACACACTTCTCCAACTTGGCGTAGAGGGAGTTTGCCCGTAAGAGGTCGAAGACTTTGCGAACATCTCTCCGATGGGAGTCAATATCTGGAGAGTAGATGAGAATATCATCCAGATAGACTACGACCGAGAGGGTGAGCATATCCCGGAAGATGTCGTTCACAAAGTCTTGGAAAACGGCTGGGGCATTACAGAGCCCGAAGGGCATCACCAGATATTCATAGTGCCCATCCCTGGTGTTAAAAGCCGTCTTCCATTCATCCCCCTCACGGATGCGAATCAGGTTGTAAGCACCCCGCAGATCTAACTTTGTAAATACCCTTGCTCCCCGTAGCCTATCAAAAAGCTCAGATATCAGGGGTAATGGGTACTTGTTCTTAACGGTGATGGCGTTAAGACCCCTGTAGTCTATGCATGGACGTAAGTCTCCAGTCTTCTTCTGTACGAAGAAGAACCCAGCCCCTGCCGGTGACACTGACTTCCTAATGAATCCTCTTGCCAGATTCTCTTGGATGTACTGGGACATTGCCTCCGTCTCCGGGAGAGATAACGGATAGACTCGACCCCGGGGAGGCTCAGCACCAGGCAAGAGGTCAATAGGACAGTCATAGGGGTGGTGAGGCGGAAGGGTCTCCGCAGCTCTTTTGGAGAACACGTCTGCATAGGGCCAATAGTGCTTGGGGAGAGAGGAAAGATCTACGAGTACCTGTGTAGTAGCAACCTGAACGCACTCCCTCTGACATCTATTCTCGCAGGATTTACTCCATTCCAAAATTCTCCCAGAGGACCACTCAATATGAGGAGAATGGTAGGGAAGCCATGGTATCCCCAACAGGACCTCATCAATTCCCTCAGGAATGACTAATAGGGAGATTATCTCCTGATGTGATGGAGACACAGATAGCATGAAAGGAATGGTTTGGTGGGTAATCTGTGAAGGTAGTGTTGAATCATTTACCACTCGAACGGTTATTGGCTTGGCGAGCATCACCAAGGGTATTGCGTGACGCTGGGCAAAAGCGGAAGACATAAAGTTACCCTCTGCCCCAGAATCCACGTATAGCTCGACCATAAGAGTGGATGGGCCTATGGTAATTGTCCCCTTGAAGAACAACTTTGAGGCAAACGTCGCCGTGTCTAGTGTACCTCCTCCAACTGCCACTAGACGCTGATGTTTCCCCGACCGCTGAGGACCCTTGGAGGCAAGATGTCCTGACTGCTGGCAAACATGACGGACCTTATGTGCACGGGCGGACTGAGACTTGAATCCTGCTCGTGTCACCTCTAAGGCCTCATGTGACTCGGATGCCTGGACTGGAGATTCCAAAGGTTTGGCGAAGGTGGGAGCCAGCCGAAACCTCTGCCTACACTGGGCTCGCTCCAACCTCCGCTCGTTAAAACGGAGGTCAATATGAGTAGAGATAGTTATTAACTCCTCCAGTGTGGCAGGAATCTCCCTAGTGGCCAGAGCGTCCTTAACGTGGTCAGCCAGGCCCCTCCAAAATATGGGGATAAGGGCTTTATCCGACCACTCCAGCTCGGAAGCTAAAGTACGGAAGTGGACGGAAAAATGGCTGACCAAGGACTCACCCTGAGTTAATGCCAGTAGTTGGAGCACTGTGTCATGGGTGACTTGAGGTCCTAAAAAGACCTGTTTCAGAGTGCTCAGGAACAACGGAGCACTCTGCACCACATGATCACCACGCTCCCACAGCGGCGTAGCCCACTCCAACACCCTGTCCGACAAGAGAGACACAATAAATCCCACCTTAGCCCGCTCTGTAGGAAAACGTGCAGCCAGGAGCTCGAGGTGAATAGAGCACTGACTCACGAATCCCCTACAAGTTTTGCTATTTCCAGAAAATTTTTCTGGCAGCGGGAGGTGAGATAATGTCGGAACAGGGGTGGCAGTGGACAAGGTTGCTGCAGCCACGCTAGCAGCCTGTACAGCAACTGCGGTAACATCCACAGCTGAGGTTGAGCTCTCGAGAGCCGCCAACCTACCCTCCAGCTGCTGGATATACCGCAAAGATTGCTGAATGTCCGCCATTTACTAGCCAGACCCTGGCGCTAGTATTCTGTTAAGGCTAGCGGAACGCACCGAGTAAATAAAGATGTTTATTGATATTGGTGCGTTCGCAGCCCGGGGTCCACCGTGCAGGAGTACCTGCTGCTAGCAAACGGCGGAGCTATATAGCGGTATAGACTAACTCAGTTAATTCACTGAGTAGCCGTGAAAGGAAAGCACTGTGCCCTGTTAGACTCCACAGAGGCACAGGCTAACTGCCCAAACAGAGAGCAGTCAGTGGTCACGCAAATACACAAAACTCCTCGCCGGAGGAGCCAGCATTCTAGGGGCTTATTTCAGCCGGGTCCCTGAATACTCTCAGACTCAATCTCCTCGCCGGAGGAGCCAGCATTCTAGGGGCTTATTTCAGCCAGGTCCCTGAACACATGTGACCACACTGGCGCAAAGCACATAAGTTAAGACAATACTAGCGCATGGCCGTGCGGTCATGCGCAGCTTATATAGTTGCAGCACAGGAAGCTGCTACCGAAGTTTTGCCCTTTCAGGACCTTCCTGGAGGACCAATGGGATGCGCTGCAGTACCTGAGCATGTGACCCTCGACCTTCAATGGGAGACCTTGCCCTGGGCATGCTCAGTGTGTGTAAATAAGGACTTAGTCCCAGAGAGGCCTGCTCGCCGCAGATCAGTGCAGGGTACCTTAGGAAAGCCAGGAAAGGCAGTAGTGACCCTATGCACAGAATCAGCCTCAGCGAGATGCTGGGAGCGACGTCTCCACTGAGCAGACCCCACTGCGGCCGATGCTGAATGGGAGACCGCCGCAGACACGGATCGAGATTCCCCCTGTGCAGCAGAGGAAACTCGACTCCTAACAGTCCATGTATGCTTGGATTAGTTCTAAGAGCAAAGCAAAGATAACCAGTGAAAGAGGGCAACCCTGCCGGGTGCCATTAGATATCATAAACTGGTTTGAGATGAAGCCAATTGCACTCTCCACTGCATTCGGATTAGAGTATAGGGCCAATATAGCCTTTTTAATATCTTCCGCAAATCCAAACTTATCCAGAACCTCTCCCATATAACTCCAGTGCACTCTGTCAAACGCCTTCTCGGCATCAAAAGACAGCAGTACACTGTGGAGTTCATTAGTCTCCATTATCTCCAACAAATCTATTACTCATCTAGAGCTGTCCTTGGCTTGTCTCCCAGGGACAAACCCAACCTGGTAAGGAACTATCAGAGAAGGAAGAACTGACATTATGTGGGCCGCAAGGATTTTAGAAAATATTTTTAGATCGCAGTTTATTACCAGGAGTGTTCAGGGGTTTCCCTGGCTTAGGAATGATTGTAATTACTGCCTTGTTTTCATGGCTTAATGAAGGACTAAATTTCCAAAAATTGAAAGTTTTTAGGAGATAAGGAGCTAATTTTTGTCAAAACAATGATAATAGGTTTTAGAAAATCCGTCCGGGCCCAGTGCACAGGATTTTTTAGTATAATTTGTTCAATTTCAATGATAGATAGGGGAGCATTTAGTTCACTTAGCTGAGCCGCCGATAATTTGGGGAGCGAGATTCTTTCTAGGAAGCTACTAATTTCTTGTGGATTAGGCTGAACTGTAGGGGCTGTTATGAACAGGTAATTCAGAACCACAATGGACCTTGAAGTTCAGAGCACACAAGGTGACCTGACATTTACCAAAAACATAGGACGAGCTCTGAGACGTGGAAACTCTGCTGACCGCAATCCCTAATCCTATCACACCACACTAGAGGTAGCCGTGGATTGCGCCTAACGCTCCCTATGCAACTCGGCACAGCCTGAGAAACTAACTAGCCCTGAAGATAGAAAAATAAGCCTACCTTGCCTCAGAGAAATTCCCAAAAGGAAAAGGCAGCCCCCCACATATAATGACTGTGAGTAAAGATGAAATACAAACACAGAGATGAAATAGATTTAGCAAAGTGAGGCCCGACTTACTGAATAGACCGAGGATAGGAAAGATAGCTTTGCGGTCAACACAAAACCTACAAACAACCACGCAGAGGGGCAAAAAGACCCTCTGCACCGACTAACGGTACGGAGGTGCTCCCTCTGCGTCTCAGAGCTTCCAGCAAGCAAGAAAAAACAATAAGGCAAGCTGGACAGAAAATATAGCAAACAAAAAATAACACAAGCAGAACTTAGCTTATGCAGGATAGAGAGGCCACAGGAATGATCCAGGAGGAAGCAAGACCAATACTAGAACATTGACTGGAGGCCAGGATCAAAGCACCAGGTGGAGTTAAATAGAGCAGCACCTAATGACTTAACCTCATCACCTGAGGAAGGAAACTCAGAAGCCGCAGTACCACTCTCATCCACCAAAGGAAGCTTATAGACAGAACCAGCCGCAGTACCACTCACGACCACAGGAGGGAGCTTGGCCACAGAATTCACAACAAGGGGCATCCTCTTTTAGATTGTATAGTGAATAATAAAATTGCCTAAATTCTTTAGCAAGGTCAATCGGATTTAGAACTTTAGTCCCATCAGTTTTATTCAAGTTTGCAATCCTATTTCTTATCTCTCTTTTTTATTCTCCTAGCTAAAATCTTTCCTGCTCTATCTCCCATTGCATAATATTTTGGTTTCAACTTCTTAAGAGCTTTTTCGTACTGGAATAAAAGTAGAGCATGCAGCCTCATTCTATGTTCCGTTATTTTTTGAGACAACTGTGGGGGTTTTCTTGTTGATTTGTTCCAGATTGTTAATTTGAGTTAATATTTCTGACACTGCCGACTCTCTCCTTTTCTTATCTACTGCTGCCATCCTAATAAAAATACCTCTCATGTATGCCTTGTGGGCTGACCATATCATAACTGTAACATCAGTGTCCCTGCATGTCTCTGCTCCTCCAACCTGGCAAGAACGCCGACTTATTTAGCGCCCTGTCTGGGGAGCCCTGCTGCGTCTCCTAATTTGAGTTCCATGTCCCAGAGTCTGCACGTGCCAAGCAAGTTCCCTTGCAGAGTGCTTAGAGAATGTGCTTGTGCTTCCTGTCTCTTAAAGAGAAAGCGTGCACACTCCTAATGAGTCCCCAGCAATTAGCTGGGAGGCACTAAATACTTATTGCACCTCCAACTGTTGGGAGGTGCCTGAGCAACAATTGTAGTTATTCAATCTGCAAACTGCCATTTAGTGGTGAGGTCCCGTTATATTCAGTACTAGTACCAGTTCTTCTTTCCTGTTCCTGTCCTGTCTGTGTGCTACCTGACTCTGAAATTACTTCTGCCAGTACCTGAATCTGAAATGGCCCCTGCGGTACCTGAATCCGAAACCACTCCAGTGGTACCTGAATCCAAAGTTGCTCCGACGCTACCTGAGCATGAATCCCATGCTGCCAGTACCGGTTCCAGTATCCATCCCATTTGAACGAGTGGCTACATCTATATCCTCTGTATCCTCTGTATCCTCGGTGGGCAGCCGCGCGACCAATCACAAGCCGCGACGTCACCGCAACGTCACCGCAAGGTCCTGCAAGCGCTGATTCGAAGGAAGGAAGGTTCCCAGTTAGTACCAGGGCGCGTCAGACGGTAAGTATAGCGATATTTTTTATTTTAATTCTTTATTTTACATTAAATATGGATTCCGATACCAATTTCCGATATTGCAAACATATCGGAAATCGGGATCGGAATTCCGATACCACATTGAGAAGATCGCCGACTTCATGGCCGACCCCACACAGGGGTCGGGTCGGGTTTCATGAAACCCAACTTTGCCAAAAGTCGGCGACTTCTGAAAGTGGCTGACCCGTTTTGCTCAACCCTAGTTTTGACCAAACATTGGTCAGTCCATATGACGGAGCAGCTAAGACTGCGACTGATCTATCGGACTTGAAGACGATTCCCCGTCATTTTAAATCCTTTCATAATTGTGACAGGGGGTCCTTTCATGTCAGGGGCATCGATTTCACTTAGGTATAAGGGGTGGCAACTACAAAAAAGCATTGGCGCAACGAGAGGCCACCTGAATTGTTAGACTTAATACCATGGCAACTAGTGGCCTGAACGAATCTCTTAGTTTCTCTTCCTTTTTGTGAGAACATATACATTTTTGATATCTTTGATTTTTCTGATATTGCATTATAAATTTTTTCGATCTGATATATCCATTCCCCTGTTTGTGAGCTTCCCCGTATTGGATTTCCTCTATTTTTAATTTTTGGTTTTAATTTCTATTTTTTTTATTACTGTTTTTGTTGTTCTAGTTTCCTTCTATTCATTCTTCAGCCACATTGGACATATTTAATTTCATCTATCTCCGTATGGATTGGACAACATGCTACCTCACAAGAAACTATATGGCCAATAACCAAGAATATGGAATCCATTGCATCATGTTTATTAACGTCTATGCACATGTTTACATGATATATATAGTGCACATGCTTATATTGTACATATATACCAAACAACAGTGCTCAAAAAGAGCAACACACGCTTTTGGGTCCATATAATATATATGTTTTGCAATGATAGTACATAACACTATAGTCGTGTCAAGTCTATATCCCAAAAAGCACAAGAGGGGTTAATGCGATTAAATAGTACACTTTATTATATATATAAGAAATAAAACAGGAATACAAAAAGAGGTATCAATGGTCAGGTACAGCTAAAAGATAATTGACACCATGAAGACAATATATGGTGCCACAAAAGTCAGAGAGAAAAAAAGAAAAAGCACATGTCTCAATAAATGCAGCCACACTTAATATCCAGAGCAATAGACCAAATAAGTAAACTCCAATTGGAGACCTGTCTTTACATGGTTAAATTAGTATAGTCAGCTAAGTTAGTAAGAACTGACGTCCAGCCAATATCCTGCAGTAATAGGCTGTAAAGTCAGATAATAGCCTGCTGCAATGTAATGATGGCAATAGTTATAACCTGACAGTTATGGCGGACTAAAGCTCTAGAACCAGGTAATAGGTTATAATAACATACCTTGGGACATGGTGCTCCTTAAGTGCAGCTGTGTGTATGAGACGCGCTAGCCTCGACGCACGTTTCACCACCTACGGCTTCGTCAGGAGGCATGATAAGATGTGGGGGTCAGAGGTATATATAGGAAGGGGAGGACTGGTGAACGAATGAGTGCGCGCTGTGCATGAAAACCAATCCTAAAAAGCAGGGGTGGTTTGGCGCGCGACATAGGCAGAGGGAGGGAGGAAGTACGTCATCATCCTCCCATCACTATGGTGACGCGTCCCAGTAAATCTCCGGCATCAGGTAAATGTAACGCACGCACAATGTCCGTGCCCTGCCTGAGAGCCCAAGGGAAGCCGGCAAATTGGCGCGCTATCGCGCGTGATGCTCCGCCCTGCGAAGAGGCGGTCCGGCGCATGACGCGGTTGATGGGGAGGAGGACATCTGTCATCACTCCCCATCACCACGGCAGCGCACGCAGAACCGCCCCCACGCCAGGCCGGTGCAGCGCACGCGCGAGGCGCGTCTGTGCCAAAATCCAAGCTGCAGCACCAGCAATAATGCCGGAGTACCTTGATGCTATCGCAAATAAGGAACTAATTAGGATAATCGTGGTGACTGCCAGATATATCTGAAAATAAGTCAGCATATCTGTTAGATGTATGCATAAAAGAGAAATAAATAGTTAAATTGGTTTAGTGTTAACCAGAATCGTATATTTATATAAAGGGAGAATGTGCTAGGCAGTAACCAACAGGCATATGTCTTATAATAATAGATTGGTCTATTGCCAATGCTAGGGCCTCAACATGGTTAAAAATGAAAATAGTTGGTACTGCTATGAATATCAGGCACATATAAGGGAAGAACAATATATGCATGCCCCAAAGGTGGGTGTAGCATAGATTATATTCACAAATGATTTATACGCAGAAACAGAGAAAAATAATTATGTTATAACTGTAGCCGTATAAAAGGGGAATGCATACAAAAAAAGCAAATGAGTAGAAACAAAGTATATACATCAAAATTAGCAATGCTACAACACTGGATTCGGAATACAAATATAAATTACGACTCGTCCTTAGTCCATATAATTGTTGGATTTCTTGAGAAATTGTACATAGTATGCTCTGATTCTGCATTTTGTGGGTATAGATAGGATTGGTTATTCCTCTGGGGCTTTCAGGCTATTGTAGTATGGCTTCCAATATACCTGCGGTAGCGCACATGCAGCGCACTTGTCCCCCTTGCCCTACATTGGTGTGGCGTCATTTCGGCCTCCCGCACACGACTGGGGATTAACTCTCCCCGCTCGCATGTGGTGATGCATGACGCTGTTCCCTGATGTGGAGTTGGCGGTCGGTGTGCGCATGCGCCGTCATTACCGCTTGTATTGGCTGATATGCAGCGACTTATGACGCTGCTATCTTGTGTGTGATCCGGTGAACGGTGCGCGCAAGCGCCGCCGTATCTAGTGGAGATTTGATGTGTAGGACCTGGTGGTGGGTGTGTGCACACGCCGTTTGTGCCGACGCTATTGGCTGTTATCTAGCATGTGATTAATCACATGTATGCTGCCCAACCATATTTTAAGGTCCTTGTGGCGCGACTTTCTTACTTCCCCTTGAGAAAGCACAACAATAATAGGCGAAACGCGCGGCAGGGGTCTCTTTACTTGGGTCCAATCCGGTGTCCAGTTGTCCTTCATATTGGTAAGCGCTGCTGTTATATTGATACAACATTGGGGTTGTTATACTATTGACCACTAGCGGTTCACTGCCATTACTTACACTAATGCATTGGGCTATGCACATAGGGGGTTGCCTGCTTTCTCTGATCATCCTTATGCACCTTATACATTTTGTATATATTTAATGCACTATCTATTGAATATTTTGTATACCTAATAAAATATTACTATTTTTAACCCATATACTCCTTTGTCCTCCTTTTTGTGGCTCAGATATGGAGTGGGTTGATTGCCTTGCTTTTGGCTTTGGGTTCTTGTGCACTACTTAGTGTTTAAGTCCCCATTTGATTCAATATGTGTTCTGGCCTTGTTATTATAATGGTAGGAATATCGTTGAGCAAAGGGACTGTGTTACCATTGTTGCAGCACAGAAAATCTGATCTGTATGTGTCCCAAGATGGTGGGAAACTTCAATGCTTAGGGTCAGTAGGACAGGCCTCCCTAAGCAAAAATGATTCCTGTCCACTAGTGATGAGCGAGCACTAAAATGCTCGGGTGCTCATTGCTCGGGTTGAGCAGATTGGAATACTCGGGTACTCAGCCAGAACAATTAGCCCAATGTAAGTCTATGGGAGACCCGTGTGTTTTACCGCGATCCCCCCAGGGGGTCCTTTTAAGATCTAAAAACATCTGAAAATGATGGAAACACTGCTCAAATGTCACAGGGACATCATGGGGATCGACGCTGGAAGCATTCCTGACTCCTAGTTCACAGCTTTAAACAATTTTTTCCGAGATTCATGCCATTTTTCCCAGGGCCACCAAAAAACACTAAAACGAAACCAAAACGGATTTTGCTGGGAAATATGTTAATGTACATCCTTTGTAGGTTAATGACTTGCCTGTAAGGCCAAATTATTAACCACAGAATGAAAGTTTTCTCCCCCACTTAGGCTTAGTTCAGACACAGAGTTTTTGAAGCGTTTTTCAACTTTAACATTTGTGATGCAGCGGTAGGACCATACACAGTGAAGCGGCAGTGACCCAAGCAAGTTCAAACAAAACGTTCTTTTATTGTGTTACTTCACACAGTCAATATAGTATACTGCTTCTTCATACAGACCATTAATAATGCATGGCTATATGACGCAGTCAATACACAGGCCGAACTTCCCTCTGTCCAGTTTCCCTGGGTGACCGCACACCAGTAACAAGTCTCTGTACTCAGCGCACTGCACTCTTTATCCTCTGGAGTGCAGCCGGGTACACATAAGACAGCCCAAGATGCAGGGTGTCAGTCTCTCTGGTTGCTTTAGCCTCTGTGCTGCTCCACACAGAGAGAGCTCTGCAGACAACTGCCCTGTCTGCTTCTAAGAACACATTGACACACCTCCCCCAGTACTACAGGGCTTTTTAATCAGTCACTGCTTCACTATTCTAATCATAGCCACACCTGTGTCTGTAGTACGCCCTCATGGCCTCACTATGCGCCCATGCACATTCTGGAGAGCACATATAGCACCCCCTTGCTGTAACAGGGGTCACTGTCTCACATATCTTCCCCCCTGTTCATACCTGTGGGGTTGAACATTTGTTACCCCGTAAGGGCGAAAGACAGGGCATCAGTATGCCCCCCTGACATCCCCGCTCGCTACAATAAGAAGCCAAAGTAGGGACCGGAACCGTCGATCAACGCATGCATCCCTCCCCTTTGCGTTTCTCAACCATATTTCATTACGGGACCACTCACCCCGATCTCCATTGCAGAAGCCAAACCCTCTTTTCTGATTAATCACAGATTTGGGCCAGTTTTGGGTGGTCTTTACTTTGCTTACTTCAGGTTCACTAACCCCACGGGTCATCCTGTCACCTAAGTATCTGCTTTCGGGCCCCCGGTACCGCTTCCTCTGTACCTTTACCTGTGCCTCAGTGACTATATCACGCTGAAATGCCACGGACCGCGCTGGCAACTCTGAGCATATATCTGTACTACGCCGCACCCGAACCGGAGCCTCCCGACAATGCTGTCTAGCGAGCACTCTATCAAATTTACTCTGACCCCCGGCCCCTTCCTTGACCGGTGCCAGAAGGTTCCTCGTGGGCACATTCCCTCTGCGATCGTACACTCTCGGCTCTTCTCATACCTGCATCTTTTATATCTGCGTCTCCGAAAGAGCCCCTGGATCTGAGCTGTCCCAACCTTACCAGGGAACACCTCCAGCTCAGGGTTCAATGGTGTCCCCACAACCTCTACTGCCACAACCTCTAGAGGGAGCCTATCGGGATTACACTCTAATCCTAAATTGGCAACCCCTGTGGCATACATCTTATGATCTTCGGGTTCTACGCCCGAAACAACATCTTTAGCTTCTCCTGCCGCTACCTCTAGGGGGAGCCTATCGGGATTACACTCTGTCCCTAGGTTGGCGACCCCTATGGCAGGTATTTCAATATCATTGGGTTCTGCACCTGGTATAACTTTTTCCATGAGAGGGTTTACCCTGGCCTCCCACAGGGACCAAAACAGGAGAAAATCTCTTCCCAACACAGTCCCATAGGGAAGGGTCTTTGCCACTCCCACCACATGTCTAATATCTTCACATGGTGTAGAAACATTGACCTCCGCGGTCGGGTACTCCCGGATTTCCCCATGGACACCCATCACCTCCACTTTCTGTCCGTTGGTGTTGTCCCTAGCAAGAAGGGAAGGATGGACCAGAGTCACTTTACTCCCCGTGTCTAGGAGAGCCTCTGTTTGGCACCCATTCACAAGTACCTGGCACAATTCTGGTTTGCCACCAGCTGTGCCCCTAGTGGTGATACAGACAGGCTGGGCACACATAGACTCCTGACCAATGTTCCCACAGTCCATGGGCTTAGATGTTACTGAACAGTTACTAGCCCCATGCCCGGGCTCTGGTGCAACGTCCTGAGTGGACTTATACCGCTCAATCAATTCTATCAGCAGTTCCAGGTGGCCTACATCCCTCAGCCCAACCCAACGCTGCATGGCGGCCAGCAGAGCCCTCACCATCCAATCAGCCTCGATTCTCTCCATAATCTCATACGGAGAACAGAACTCAGGCTGGAGCCACTCCTCCACCAATAGTAACAAGTCACTTGCTTGAGACCTGGCAGACCGAGTCTCTACATAGGACCACTGGTACACCCAATGATCGCCCCTTCAGGACTCTGCTGTTCACCCCTCACATTAGAGGTCTCCACTTTATATCGTTGAAGCTCTGCTAGCTCCCTCTGCATTGTCTCCTGCTGCCGCTGCAAAATCTCTTGCTGGGAATGTTGAAACTGCAGCGTCTCTTGATGAAGCCTTTGCTGACTGAGCGCAACCTGCTCCAAAAGTTCCTCCATTTTACCAGCTGGCTTAAACTGTAGCTTTGCAGGCTTAATCACTGACATGCAGCACGCTTTGGATATGCCTCAGTTCACATGGCCCGCATTCTTTCCACCATATGTGATGCAGCGGTAGGACCATACACAGTGAAACGGCAGTGACCCAAGCAAGTTCAAACAAAACGTTCTTTTATTGTGTTACTTCACACAGTCATTATAGTATACAGCTTCTTCATACAGACCATTAATAATACATGGCTATATAACGCAGTCAATACACAGGCCGAACTTGCCATTGTAATGTCATTGTAACATTTAACAACCCTAGCTGGCCATGTGATGTGTGCCTAATTCCCAATTCATGCCCAATTCTCCAATGTGGGGTCCTTTTTTTTACAAAATAAAATAGTTCCATCACAGCCCCCTTGGCCAGAATGCACCGTACAGAGCACGTTCGCCCTGGTGATCTAGTGGCAGTTAAAGGAAACATTGCAGGAGACAGAATGAAGAAGTAGGCCCAATGTAATGTCATGCCTAATTCCCCAATGTGGGGTTCTTTTTTTTCAAAATAAAATAGTGCCATCACAGGCCCCTGGCTCAAAATGCACCGTACAGAGTACGTTCACCCTGGTAATTCAGTGGCAGTTAAAGGACACATTGCAGGAGACAGAATGAAGAAGTAGGCACAATGTAATATCATGCCCAATTCCCCAATGTGGGGTCCTTTTTTACAAAATAAAAGAGTGCCATCACAGCCCCTTTGCCCAAAATGCACCATACAGAGCACGTTCACCCTGATGATCTAGTGGCAGTTAAAGGACACATTGCAGGAGACAGAATTAAGAAGTAGGCCCAATGTTATGTCATGCCCAATTCCCCAATGTGGGGTCCTTGTTTTACAAATAAAAAAGTGCCATCACAGCTGTTATGATAAGGTAATTCAGTACCACAATGGACATAGAGGTCAGAGCACATACAGTGACCTGACAATAACCCAAAAACATAGAACGAGCTCTGAGACGTGGGAACTCTGCTGACCGCAATCCCTAATCCTCTCCAACCACACTAGAGGCAGCCGTGGATTGTGCCTAACGCTCCCTATGCAACTCGGCACAGCCTGAGAAACTAGCTAGCCTGAAGATAGAAAATAAGCCTACCTTGCCTCAGAGAAATACCCCAAAGGAAAAGGCAGCCCCCACATATAATGACTGTGAGTTAAGATGAAAAGACAAACGTAGAGATGAAATAGATTTAGCAAAGTGAGGCCCGACTTTCTGAACAGAGCGAGGATAGGAAAGGTAACTTTGCGGTCAACACAAAACCCTACAAAAACCACGCAAAGGGGGCAAAAAGACCCTCCGTACCGAACTAACGGCACGGAGGTACACCCTCTGCGTCCCAGAGCTTCCAGCAAGCAGGAAAAAACAAATAGACAAGCTGGACAGAAAAAAACAGCAAACAAAATAGCAAAGCGGAACTTAGCTATGCAGAGCAGCAGGCCACAGGAACGATCCAGGAGGAAACAGGTCCAATACTAGAACATTGACTGGAGGCCAGGATCAAAGCACTAGGTGGAGTTAAATAGAGCAGCACCTAACGACTTCACCACATCACCTGAGGAAGGAAACTCAGAAGCCGCAGTACCACTTTCCTCCACCAACGGAAGCTCACAGAGAGAATCAGGCGAAGTACCACTTATGACCACAGGAGGGAGCTCTGCCACAGAATTCACAACAGTACCCCCCCTTGAGGAGGGGTCACCGAACCCTCACCAGAGCTCCCAGGACGACCAGGATGAGCCATATGAAAGGCACGAACAAGATCGGGAGCATGGACATCAGAGGCAAAGATCCAGGAATTATCTTCCTGAGCATAACCCTTCCACTTAACCAGATACTGGAGTTTCCGTCTTGAAACACGAGAATCCAAAATCTTCTCCACAATATACTCCAACTCCCCCTCCACCAAAACCGGGGCAGGAGGGTCAACAGATGGAACCATAGGTGCCACGTATCTCCGCAACAATGACCTATGAAATACGTTATGTATGGAAAAAGAATCTGGGAGGGTCAGACGAAAAGACACAGGATTAAGAACCTCAGAAATCCTATACGGACCAATGAAACGAGGTTTAAACTTAGGAGAGGAAACCTTCATAGGAATATGACGAGAAGATAACCAAACCAAATCCCCAACATGAAGTCGGGGACCCACACAACGTCTGCGATTAGCGAAATGTTGAGCCTTCTCCTGGGACAAGGTCAAATTGTCCACTACATGAGTCCAAATCTGCTGCAACCTGTCCACCACAGTATCCACACCAGGACAGTCCGAAGACTCAACCTGCCCTGAAGAGAAACGAGGATGGAACCCAGAGTTGCAGAAAAACGGCGAAACCAAGGTAGCCGAGCTGGCCCGATTATTGAGGGCGAACTCAGCCAAAGGCAAAAAGGACACCCAGTCATCCTGATCAGCAGAAACAAAGCATCTCAGATATGTTTCCAAGGTCTGATTGGTTCGTTCGGTCTGACCATTAGTCTGAGGATGGAAAGCCGAGGAAAAAGACAAGTCAATGCCCATCCTACCACAAAAGGCTCGCCAAAACCTCGAAACAAACTGGGAACCTCTGTCAGAAACGATATTCTCTGGAATGCCATGTAAACGAACCACATGCTGGAAGAACAATGGCACCAAATCAGAGGAGGAAGGTAATTTAGACAAGGGTACCAAATGGACCATCTTAGAGAAGCGATCACAGACCACCCAAATGGCTGACATCTTTTGAGAGACAGGAAGATCTGAAATAAAATCCATAGAGATATGTGTCCAAAGCCTCTTCGGGACTGGCAAGGGCAAAAGCAACCCACTGGCACGAGAACAGCAGGGCTTAGCCCGAGCACAAATCCCACAGGACTGCACAAAAGTACGCACATCCCGTGACAGAGATGGCCACCAAAAGGATCTAGCCACTAACTCTCTGGTACCAAAGATTCCAGGATGACCAGCCAAAACCGAACAATGAACCTCAGAGATAACTTTATTTGTCCACCTATCAGGGACAAACAGTTTCTCCGCTGGGCAACGATCAGGTTTATTAGCCTGAAATTTTTGCAGCACCCGCCGCAAATCAGGGGAGATGGCAGACACAATTACTCCCTCTTTGAGGATACCCGCCGGCTCAGATAAACCCGGAGAGTCGGGCACAAAACTCCTAGACAGAGCATCCGCCTTCACATTTTTAGAGCCCGGAAGGTACGAAATCACAAAGTCAAAACGGGTAAAAAACAACGACCAACGAGCCTGTCTAGGATTCAACCGCTTGGAGGACTCGAGATAAGTCAAGTTCTTATGATCAGTCAAGACCACCACGCGATGCTTAGCTCCTTCAAGCCAATGACGCCACTCCTCGAATGCCCACTTCATGGCCAGCAACTCTCGATTGCCCACATCATAATTTCGCTCAGCAGGCGAAAACTTCCTGGAAAAGAAGGCGCATGGTTTCATCACCGAGCAATCAGAACTTCTCTGCGACAAAACAGCCCCTGCTCCAATCTCAGAAGCATCAACCTCGACCTGGAACGGAAGCGAAACATCTGGTTGACACAACACAGGGGCAGAAGAAAAACGACGCTTCAACTCTTGAAAAGCTTCCACAGCAGCAGAAGACCAATTGACCACATCAGCACCCTTCTTGGTCAAATCGGTCAATGGTTTAGCAATACTAGAAAAATTGCAGATGAAGCGACGATAAAAATTAGCAAAGCCCAGGAACTTTTGCAGACTTTTCAGAGATGTCGGCTGAGTCCAATCATAGATGGCTTGGACCTTAACAGGGTCCATCTCGATAGTAGAAGGGGAAAAGATGAACCCCAAAAATGAAACCTTCTGAACACCAAAGAGACACTTTGATCCCTTCACAAACAAAGAATTAGCACGCAGGACCTGAAACACCGTTCTGACCTGCTTCACATGAGACTCCCAATCATCCGAGAAGATCAAAATGTCATCCAAGTACACAATCAGGAATTTATCCAGGTACTCTCGGAAGATGTCATGCATAAAGGACTGAAACACTGATGGAGCATTGGCAAGTCCGAATGGCATTACTAGATACTCAAAATGGCCCTCGGGCGTATTAAATGAAGTTTTCCATTCATCGCCTCGCTTAATACGCACAAGATTATACGCACCACGAAGATCTATCTTGGTGAACCAACTATTCCCCTTAATCCGAGCAAACAAATCAGATAACAACGGCAAGGGGTACTGAAATTCAACCGTGATCTTATTTAGAAGGCGGTAATCTATACAAGGTCTCAGTGAACCATCCTTCTTGGCCACAAAAAAGAACCCTGCTCCTAATGGCGACGATGACGGGCGAATATGCCCCTTCTCCAAGGACTCCTTCACATAACTCTGCATAGTGGCGTGCTCAGGCACAGATAAATTAAACAGTCAACCTTTTGGGAATTTACTACCAGGAATCAAATCGATAGCACAATCACAATCCCTATGCGGAGATAGGGTATCGGACTTGGGCTCATCAAATACATCCCGGTAATCAGACAAGAACTCTGGAACCTCAGAAGGGGTGGATGACGAAATAGTCAGAAATGGGACATCACCATGTACCCCCTGACAACCCCAGCTGGACACAGACATGGATTTCCAATCTAATACTGGATTATGGACTTGTAGCCATGGCAACCCCAACACGACCACATCATGCAGATTATGCAACACCAGAAAGCGAATAACCTCCTGATGTGCAGGAGCCATGCACATGGTCAGCTGGGTCCAGTACTGAGCCAAGAAAAACCAACAACGCCTAGCATACTCCAAGTCCATCAAATTCAGAGCAGCGCCTGAATCCACAAATGCCATGACAGAATACGATGACAAAGAGCAGATCAAGGTAACGGACAGAAGAAATTTTGACTGTACCGTACCAATGGTGGCAGACCTAGCGAACCGCTTAGTGCGCTTAGGACAATCAGAGATAGCATGAGTGGAATCACCACAGTAGAAACACAGCCCATTCAGACGTCTGTGTTCTTGCCGTTCAACTCTGGTCAAAGTCCTATCGCACTGCATAGGCTCAGGTTTAAGCTCAGGTAATTCTGCCAAATGGTGCACAGATTTACGCTCACGCAAGCGTCGACCGATCTGAATGGCCAAAGACATAGACTCATTCAGACCAGCAGGTATAGGAAATCCCACCATGACATCCTTAAGGACTTCAGAGAGACCTTTTCTGAAAATAGCTGCGAGCGCACTTTCATTCCACTGAGTGAGTACGGACCACTTTCTAAATTTCTGACAATATACCTCTATCTCATCCTGACCCTGACACAGAGCCAGCAAATTCTTCTCTGCCTGATCCACTGAATTAGGCTCATCGTACAGCAATCCGAGCGCCAGGAAAAACGCATCGATATTACTTAATGCAGGATCTCCTGACGCAAGAGAAAATGCCCAGTCCTGAGGGTCGCCACGTAAAAAAGAAATAATGATCCTAACTTGTTGAACTGGGTCACAAGAGGAGCGAAGTTTCACAGCCAGAAATAGTTTACAATTATTTTTGAAACTCAGAAATTTAGTTCTATCTCCAAAAAACAAATCAGGAATAGGAATTCTCGGTTCTAACATAGAATTCTGAACCACAAAGTCTTGAATATTTTGTACTCTTGCCGTGAGCTGATCCACACATGAAGACAGACCTTTAATGTCCATCGCTACACCTGTGTCCTGAACCACCCAAATGTCTAGGGGAAAAAATAGGCAAAACACAGTGCAGAGAAAAAAAAATGGTCTCAGAACTTCTTTTTTCCCTCTATTGAGAATCATTAGTACTTTTGGCCTCCAGTACTGTTATGATAAGGTAATTCAGTACCACAATGGACATAGAGGTCAGAGCACATACAGTGACCTGACAATAACCCAAAAACATAGAACGAGCTCTGAGACGTGGGAACTCTGCTGACCGCAATCCCTAATCCTCTCCAACCACACTAGAGGCAGCCGTGGATTGCGCCTAATGCTCCCTATGCAACTCGGCACAGCCTGAGAAACTAGCTAGCCTGAAGATAGAAAATAAGCCTACCTTGCCTCAGAGAAATACCCCAAAGGAAAAGGCAGCCCCCACATATAATGACTGTGAGTTACGATGAAAAGACAAACGTAGAGATGAAATAGATTTAGCAAAGTGAGGCCCGACTTTCTGAACAGAGCGAGGATAGGAAAGGTAACTTTGCGGTCAACACAAAACCCTACAAAAACCATGCAAAGGGGGCAAAAAGACCCTCCGTACCGAACTAACGGCACGGAGGTACACCCTCTACGTCCCTGAGCTTCCAGCAAGCAGGAAAAAACAAATAGACAAGCTGGACAGAAAAAAACAGCAAAGAAAATAGCAAAGCGGAACTTAGCTATGCAGAGCAGCAGGCCACAGGAACGATCCAGGAGGAAACAGGTCCAATACTAGAACATTGACTGGAGGCCAGGATCAAAGCACTAGGTGGAGTTAAATAGAGCAGCACCTAACGACTTCACCACATCACCTGAGGAAGGAAACTCAGAAGCCGCAGTACCACTTTCCTCCACCAACGGAAGCTCACAGAGAGAATCAGGCGAAGTACCACTTGTGACCACAGGAGGGAGCTCTGCCACAGAATTCACAACACACAGCCCCCCTGCCCAAAATGCACCGTAGAGAGCACGTTCACCCTGGTGATCTAGTGACAGTTAAAGGACACATTACAGGAGACAGAATTAAGAAGTAGGCCCAATGTAATGTCATGCCTAATTCCCCAAAGTGGGTTCTTTTTTTCCAAAATAAAACAGCGCCATCACAGCCCCCTGGCCCAAAATGCACCGTACAGAGCACGTTCACCCTTGTGATTTAGAGGCAGCTAAAGGACACATTGCAGGAGACAGAATGAAGAAGTAGGCGCTTTGTAATGTCATGCCCAATTCACCAATGTAGGGTTCTTTTTTTACAAAATAAAAGAGTGCCATCACAGCCCCCTTGCCTAAAATGCACGATACAGAGCACGTTCACCCTGATGATCTAGTGGCAGTTAAAGGACACATTGCAGGAGACAGAATTAAGAAGTTGGCCCAATGTTATGTCATGCCAATTCCCCAATGTGGGGTTCTTTTTTTACAAAATAAAAGAATGCCATCACAGCTCACTTGTCCAAAATGCACCGTACAGAGCACGGTCACCCTGGTGATCTAGTGGCAGATAAAGGACACATTGCAGGAGACAGAACTAAGAAGTAGGCCCAATTCCCAAATATGGGGTCCTTTTTTTACAAATTAAAATATTGCCATCACAGACCCTTTGTCCACAATGCACCTTACAGAGCACGTTCACCCTGGTGGTCAAGTGGCAGTTAAAGGACACATTGCAGGAGACAGAATTAAGAAGTAGGCCCAATGTCATGTCTTGCCCAATTCCCCAATGTGGGGTCCATTTTTTACAATATAAAACAGTGCCATCACAGCCCCTTTACCAAAAATGCACTGGCATATAAAATTACAGAGCACGTTTACCCTGGTCATCTAGTGGTTCTGGATGATGAGGATGAGGATAAGGAGGACGATAACAGCAAACAGACCAAATCTGGAAGCGTATACCCATGTTTGGTTGTGAAAAGGTGCATTAGAATGTATTTGAGGCTATGTTTTGCTGTTTTCACTTGGTGGTGTACAGAAGCCTTTTCCGAATCCGGCCCTTGTTCATTTTTATAAGAGTCAGCCTGTCAGCATTTTTAGTTGACAGGCGGATGCGCTTATCTATTATAATTCCACCAGCGGCACTAAAAACCCGCTCTGACAGAACACTAGCAGCAGGGCAGGACAGGAATTCCAAGGCGTAGAGAACCAGTTCATGCCATGTGTCCAGCTTGGATACCCAATAATTAAAAGGCAAAGAGGAATCACGGAGAACATTTGTACGATCTGCAAGATACTCCCTCACCATCTTCCCAAACATTGCACTTCTTGTCACAGCACCCCCATGCCTCTGTGCCGTCACGATGGGAGAGCCTGAAAAAACTGTCCCAGAACTTTGACATTGTTCCCCTGCCTGAGCTGGATTGTACTTCTGTCTCTCTCGCTTGGACTCCTTGGTTGAACAACAAACTCTGATGTCTGATGCCAGCGTTCTCACATGGGAATTTTCTAAGCAATTCCGCTACAAGGGCCCTCTGGTACTGCAACATTTTAGTACACCTCTCTGCCTCTGGTAGAAGAGATTGAAAGTTCTCCTTGTAGCATGGGTCTAGAAGTGTCACCAACCAGTAATGAGTGTCAACCAAAATTTTTATAATCCGAGGGTCATGTGAAACGCAGCGCAACATAGAGTCAGCCATGCGTGCCAGACTGCTAACAGGAAAGACTTCCGTGTCTTCACCAACAGGACGACTGACCATGCTGTCCTCCTCCTCCTCATCCTCCTGCTCACCTTGCCTCAGAGCCACCACCAGGTTACGGCCATTGTCTCACATGACCATGCCTGGCTGTAGGTTCAACGGTGTCATCCAAACATCTGACTGCTATTTCAGCGCTGTCCACAACTCTTCTGCATTGTGCGGTTTTTCACCAATGCAGATTAGCTCCAGCACAGCCTGTTGCCGCTTGGCTGAGGCAGTGCTGCAGTGCTTCCTGCCTCTGACTGATGTGTTGATTTCAGAGATTGAAGATGAAAAGGAGGAGGAAGTGGTGCAGGAGCTGTAGACTGTGAGGGCAACCCTGATTGACGTAGGGCCAGCAATCCTCGGCATGGGAGGATGTGTTCCATCTCAAGGTCCGACTGGGTCCCGTCTTCCACTATGTTAACCCAGTGTGCCGTTAGTGAGATGTACCGTCCCTGCCCACAAACACTTGTCCATGTGTCCGTGGTTAGGTGGACTTTCCCTGTAACAGCATTGTTGAGGGCACAGATAATGTTGAGGGACACAGGCTGGTGTGATGCCGTTTCGGCACACCGGGTGAAACAGTGGCGACTGGGGACATTTCTAGCGCAAGCAGAAGAGAAATTTTAGAATTTAGGACTGTGGCCTGTGGGGAGTTAGCTGGGTATTTCCGCTTGCACTCCAAAGACTAGAGTATAGACAATTGAAGGCTGTGCTGGGACAAGGACGTGGACAGGCTTGATGATGTGCTGCTTGACTGTGGGCAACAACAGACGCATGGCTAGAGGCTTCTTCACATGCATGGTGGACTGGGGATTGGCTTCTATACAAAACAGTAGAAGAAGCAGTGGTGTCACCTGCAGACAGTGTTTCTGGAGCCTGGGGTTCAGCCCACAAAGTCGGGTGCTTTGCTGCCATGTGCCTGATCATGCTGGTGGTTGTCAGGCTGGTTGTTTTGCTACCCCTGCTGATGCAGGCATGGCAGGTGTTGCAAATGGCCTGTTTGGGGTTATCGGCAGAGTCTTTAAAAAATAACCCTACTAAGGAAGATCTAACAGTTGGAATGGCAACTTCCCTCATGTTGGTGTTACGGGGAACAGATGCATGCCTTCTGTCTGTGGCCACCACATTGCTTCTTCCTGCCTGTTGGGGGATATGCCTCCTTCCCCAATTGTGCTGCTGCCCTCGCTCTGCATGTCCTCCTGCCAGCTTGGGTCAGTCACTATGTCATCCACTACCTTGTCTTCCACATCCGCACCCTGCTCCTCCTTCTGACTTTCTGGCAATTGTGTCTCATCATCGTTCACCTTTTGTAACACTTTCCCACCATCGCCTTCGTGTGACCGTGGCTGGTGAAAGCTTTGGACATCGCTACATGCGATCTCATCTGGCCCCACTTCAAGTTGACTGGCCGAGAGTCAGGAATCTTGAAATGGAAAACTGAACAGCTCTTCAGAAGTGTGGGATCAGTTGGCTCAGGGCACTTGGCATGGTGGGAGGAAGGAGAATCAGGGTGAGGAATATCCGGGCCACACTCACGGCTACTCAGACTCAGACTTGACCGTGTGGAAGACATGGTGGTGGTGATGGCTAAGTGACTGGAAGCATTATCTGCTATCCAACCAACAATCGTTTCACACTGCTCTGGCTTCAATAGTAGTGTGCTGCGGTCTCCTAGAAACTGGGACAGGAAGGTCGAGCAAGAAGATGTAGGCCTTTGTTGTGGCCCACTTTCTCCTTGGCCATGGCCTCGTCCTCTGCATGCACCATCAGCATCATGTCCACTTCACCATTCCTTGCCCCTTGCCTTGCCCATTTTAAATAGACTACTGCACTATTTCAAAAGCTCAACACAAATATATTTATTTGGACCTAAATGATATCTGATCAGTATGCCTGCAAAGCCATGATTTTTCAAACTCAAACACCAGGCCTCAGCCTGACATAACAGACTGTATTAAATTTTCTTGGGGTTTTTGGTGAATTTAAAACCCCAAAAAAGAGTAGCACAAGGCTAGCACACAGAACTATGCTACGTATGCCTGCTGAAATACAATTTTTCTAAGCCAGATGTAACGGAACTCAACCTGTCATAACGGACTGTATTAACTTTTTTTAGGGTTTTGTATAATTAAAAAAAATAAAATAACAAGGCTAGCAGACAGAACTATGAAACTTATGCCTGTCAAGCTACAATTTTTCCACCACAGATACAACAGGCCTGAGTCTGACATAACGGACTGTCTTAAATTTTGGGAGGGTTTTGAAGAATTTTTCTAAATACAAAATCATCATCTATCATCAAAAATACTATTATCATGGGCGACTTCAACATCCTCATTGACACTTCCCTCTCAGGCTACTTTCACACTAACGTCGGATTTGGCCCATCGCATTGCGTTGGGCCGAGATTCCGACGCTAGCGTTTGATGCGCCGCACAACAGGTGCAGCGGATGCATTTCTCCGACGCATCCGCTGCCCCATTGTGAGGTGCGGGATGGTGGGGGCGGAGTTCCGGCCGCACATGTGCGGTTGGAAAAAGCGGTCCATCGGCAGCAAAAAACGTTACATTTAACTTTTTTGCTCCCGGCGGTCCGCCACAACACGGCGCAACCGTCGCACGATGGTTGCGATGTGTGACAATACGTCGCAATGCGTAGGTAATGTTACTCTATGGGGCAAAAACGCATCCTGCAAACAACTTTGCAGGATGCATTTTTTCCCCTAAACGACGCATTGCGACGTATTAAAAAAACCGCTAGTGTGAAAGTAGCCTCAGCTGCCACTAAACTTCTATCTCTCACTTCCTCCTTCGGCCTCACTCAATGGTCTTCTGCAGCCACTCACAATGATGGTCACACACTGGACCTCATCTTCACCCGCCTCTGCTCCCTTTCTAACCTCTCCAACTCACCTCTTCCACTCTCTGACCACAACCTTCTCACATTCTCATCTCTCTCCTGTTATGAACTGGTGATTCAGAACCACAATGGACCTAGTGGTTAAGAGCACACAAAGTGACCTGATAGTTACTAATAACATAGGACGAGCTCTGAGACGTGGGAACTCTGCTGACCGCAATCCCTAATCCTATCATACCACACTAGAGGTAGCCGTGGAGCGCTCCTGACCAGACCTAGGCGCCTCGGGCACAGCCTGAGAAACTAGCTAGCCCTGAAGATAGAAAAATAAGCCTACCTTGCCTCAGAGAAATTCCCCAAAGGAAAAGGCAGCCCCCCACATATAATGACTGAGTAAAGATGAAAATACAAACACAGAGATGAAATAGATTTTAGCAAAGTGAGGCCCGACTTACTGAATAGACCGAGGATAGGAAAGATAGCTTTGGGGTCAGCACAAAAACCTACAGACAACCACGCAGAGGGCGCAAAAAGACCCTCCGCACCGACTAACGGTACGGAGGTGCTCCCTCTGCGTCTCAGAGCTTTCAGCAAGCAAGAAAAACCAATATAGCAAGCTGGACAGAAAAAATAGCAAACAAAAGTAACACAAGCAAAGCTTAGCTTATGCAGGGCAGACAGGCCACAAGAACGATCCAGGAGAGAGCAAGACCAATACTGGAACATTGACTGGATGCAAGGAACAAAGAACTAGGTGAAGTTAAATAGAGCAGCACCTAACGACTTAACCTCGTCACCTGAGGAAGGAAACTCAGAAGCCGCAGCCCCACTCACATCCACCAGAGGAAGCTCATAGACAGAACCAGCCGAAGTACCACTCATGACCACAGGAGGGAGTTTGACCACAGAATTCACAATACTCTCCACTCCATGTCTACAATCCCCACCCCACAAACTTTCACACCCTCGCAGAAATCTTAAACATCTTGACCTACATTCATTCTCTGAATCCCTCCTCCCTCTCACAGACATAAGTTCCATACACAATGTGGATGACGCTGCCGCTCTATATAAAACCACAATAGCTGTAGCTTTGGAATCTGCTTCCCTACTTACACATACCAAAGCTCGCAAAATCAACAGACAGCCCTGGCACACCAGCCTGACCAAAGAACTGAGGCGAGCTTCCAGGGCTGCTGAGCGCAGATGGAAAAGATCCCACTCCAACGAGCACTTCATCGCATTCAAACAGTCCCTCACTACTTTCAAGACCACACACGCCACAGCTAAACAAACCTATTTCTCATCTCTCATATTCTCTCTGTCTCACAACCCTAAACAGTTATTAAACACCTTCAATTCTCTCCTCCATCCCCCAGCACCTCCTCCTTCCCCACTTATCTCCGCTGAAGACTTTGCCTCATTTTTCAAACAGAAGATTGATAGCATCAGAGACAGTTTTGGTCATCAACCCCCAGAGCCCTTCCTCCCGACTTTCCAGCCCTCCACCTCCAAAAGCAACTTCTCCACCATTACAGAAGATCAACTCTCCACTCTACTCTCAAGATCGCATCTCACCACCTGTGCACTTGACCCGCTCCCATCCAACCTCATCCCAAACCTCACGACAGTCTTCATCCCAACCCTAACCCATCTCTTCAACCTATCACTAACAACTGGTGATTTCCCCTCAAGCACTGGTGTTTTCCCCTCAAGCTTTAAACATGCCTCCGTCACATCTATCCTCAAAAAGCCCTCTCTTGACCCATTCTCTGTATCTAGCTATTGCCCTATATCACTTCTCCCTTATGCCTCCAAACTACTGGAACAACACGTTTACCTTGAACTGTCCTCCAATCTCTTTTTTTGCTCCCTCTTTGACCGCTTACAATCTGGCTTCTGGTCACACCATTCCACTGAAACTGCCCTAACTAAAGTCACCAATGACCTCTTAACTGCCAAGAGCAAGCGACACTACTCTGTCCTCCTCCTCCTCGACCTGTCGGCTGCCTTTGACACAGTGGACCATTCCCTATTATTACAGACCCTCTCATCCCTTGGCATCACAGACTTGGCCCTATCCTGGATCTCATCATACCTAACAGACCGGACAGTCTTGGTCTCCCAATCACACACCACCTCCTCACCTCGCCCCCTATCTGTCGGAGTCCCACAAGGTTCAGTCCTTGGGCCCCTGCTCTTCTCCATTTACACTTTTGGCCTGGGACAGCTCATAGAATCTCATGGCTTTCAGTATCACCTCTATGCTGATGACACACAGATCTACATCTCTGGACCAGATATCACCTCCCCACTAACCAGAATCCCTCAATGTCTGTCCACTATTTCATCCTTCTTCTCTGCTAGATTTCTCAAACTTAACATGGACAAAACAGAATTCATCATCTTTCCCCCATCTGACGCGACCCCCCCAACGAACCTATCCAGTACAGTAAATTGCTGCCCACTCTCCCCAGTCCCACAAGCTCGCTGCCTCGGGGTAATCCTTGACGCTGATCTCTCCTTCAAACCACATATCCAAGCCCTTTCCACTTCCTGTCGACTTCAACTCAAAAATATTTCATGAATCTGTTCATTCCTCAACCAAGAATCTGCAAAAACCCTAGTCCATGCCCTCATCATCTCTCGCCTTGACTACTGCAACCTCCTGCTCTGTGGCCTCCCCTCTAACACTCTCGCACCCCTCCAATCTATTCTAAACTCTGCTGCCCGACTAATCCACCTGTCCCCCCACTATTCCCCGGCCTCTCCCCTCTGTCAATCCCTTCACTGGCTCCCCATTGCCCAAAGACTTCAGTACAAAATCCTAACCATGACGTACAAAGCCATCCACAACCTGTCTCCTCCAAACATCTGTGACCTCGTATCCCGGTACTTACCTACATGCAACCTCCGATCCTCATAAGATCTCCTTATCTACTCCCCTCTTATCTCCTCTTCCCACAATCGTATCCAAGATTTCTCTCACGTATCACCCCTACTCTGGAACCCTCTACCACAACACATCAGACTCTCGCCTACCATCGAAACCTTCAAAAAGAATCTGAAGACCCACCTCTTCCGACAAGCCTGCAACCTGCAGTAACCACTGATCGACCAGAACGCTGCATGACCAGCTCTATCCTCGCCTACTGTATTCTCACCCATCCCTTGTAGATTGTGAGGCTTCACGGGCAGGGTCCTCACTCCCCCTGTACCAGTTATGACTTGTATTGTTTAAGATTATTGTACTTGTTTTTATTATGTATACCCCTCCTCACATATAAAGCGCCATGGAATAAATGGCGCTATAACAATAAATAATAATAATAGTGTTGTATATAAGTAGAGTAACAGACAGCAAAAAAAGTGGGAAACCGGCCTAAAATGCCCAAACTTGGAGCACGCAGATATATGAGGCCGGACACGGATATATCACACTGCCAAATTTGTGGCCTGTATTATTTTTAATGCAAAATGGTGCTGTATATAAGTAGAGTAACAGACAGCAAGAAAGGTGGGATACCGGCCTAAAATGCACAAACATGGAGCACGCAGATATATGAGGCCTGTCACGGAAATACCACACTGCCAAATATGCAGCCTGTATTTTTTTAATGCAAAATAGTGCTGTATATAAGTAGAGTAACAGACAGCAAAAAAAGTGGAAAACCGGCCTACAATGCACAAACTTGGAATACGCATATATATGAGGCCTGTCACAGAAATACCACACTGCCAAATTTGTGGCCTGTATTTTTTTATGCAAAATAGTGCTGTATATAAGTAGAGTAACAGACAGCAAAAACGGTGGGAAACCGGCCAAAAATGCCCAAACTTGGAGCACGCAGATATATGAGGCCTGTCACGGAAATACCACACTGCCAAAAACGTGGCCTGTATTTTTTCATGCAAAATAGTGCTGTATATAATAGAGTAACAGACAGCAAAAAAGTGGGAAACCGGCCTACAATGCCCAAACTTGGAGCACTCAGATATTTGAGGCCTGCCACAGAAATACCTGTTGTGAATTCTGCTCTTGGGTTCCCTCCAGTGGTTGTAGGTGGGAATGCAGTTGTTTTTGATTTTTTTATTTTGTTTCTCGCAGTCCTGGCCAGGTATATCGGATGATTACAATTCTGACTGGGATATTTAGGTGTGCAGGATCCTTTAGCCCTTGCCAGTTGTCAATGTTCTTTGTGAAGTGTTGGATCACTTTCTGGCTTCTCCTGCTTGCTGCCAAATTCAGCAAAGATAAGTGTTTGGTTTTTGTATTTGTGGCACACTGCTGTGTGCTTGTTTCAGTTTTATTCCTGCTCTGATTGTAGGATTCACTGGAGTAGCAGATTTACGCTCCTACATCTTTTAGTTAGATGTAGGAAGTTTTTTGTGTATTCTGCTGTGGATGTTTTGAAGGGTTTTAGTACTGACCGCACAGAACTCTGTCCTATCCTGTCCTATCTAGCTAGATTGGCCTCCTGTGCTAAATCCTGTTTTTCTGCCTGTGTATGTTTTTTCCTCTCCGACTCACCGCCAATATTTGTGGGGGGCTGTCTATCCTTTGGGGATTTTCTCTGAGGCAATATAGTATTCCAATTTCCATCTTTAGGGGTATTTAGTCCTCCGGCTGTGACGAGGTGTCTAGGTGTGTTAGGTACACTCCACGGCTACTTCTAGTTGGTGTGTTAAGTTCAGGATTGCGGTCAGTATAGGGGCCACCTTCTCCAGTGAAAGTTCTCATGCAGCTCTAAGGTCACCGGATCATAGCAAATACTACACTGTCACATTTGTGGCCTGTATTTTTTTCAATGCAAAATGGTGCTGTATATAAGTAGAGTAACAGACAGCAAAAAAGGTTGGAAACCGGCCAAAAATGGAAACGTAGAGCACGCAGAAATATGAGGCCTGTCACGGAAGTACCACACTGCCAAATATGCGGCCTGTATTTTTTGTAATGCTAAATAGTGCTGTATATGAGTAGAGTAACAGACAGCAAAAAAGTGGAAAACCCGCCTACAATGCGGAAACTTAGAGCGCGTAGATATATGAGGCCTGTCACAGAAAAACCACACTGCCAAATATGTGGCCTGTATTTTTTGGAATGCAAAATAGTGCTATATATAAGTAGAATAACAGACAGCAAAAAAAGTGGGAAACTGGCCTACAATGCCCAAACTTGGAGCACGCAGAGATATGAGGCCTGTCAGGGAAATATCACACTGCCAAATATGTGGCCTGTATTTTTTGGGGGGGTCTGCAAAATAGTGCTTTATATAAGTAGAGTCACAGACAGCAAAAACAGTGTAAAACTGGCCTAAAATGCCCAAACTTGGAGCACGACGATATACTGTATGTACACAAATACAGTGCCTGCATGCCTTGCACTGATGTGGATAGGCTGTGCCCTGCCTACCTAACGCTGCAATCTCGGGACCCACGAATTAGCCCTAAAAAGGACTGTTGGTTTAGTTGTGGAATTAACAGTTGCAGACCTACACTAACTATTAAAAGCACGATTCTGACCCTCTCTCTGCTGTAGCTCTCCCTACTCTCGCTGAATCCGGAGCAGAATGTGACGAGCAGGGCAGCGTCAGGTCTCCTATACTCGTGATGATGCAGTGCGGCCAAGACAATCACTGCACGACCACAACAAAGATGGCTGCGGCATTTCATGGCCTGACAGACAATCCCTGCAGCGTGATTGGGTCTCTAAAGTCCACCAAAAATGCTGGACGGAGACAGCAGTTACCGCCGAATAATCCCGGAATTGCTTGATGCTTGGCGAGTACACCAAGTACACTGATACTCGGGTGTGTAACGAGTAGTGGCGAGCACGTTCGCTTATCACTAGTCACATCCAAAAATAGACTAGGTGTGAACAGGTGCTAACCTAGTGTCACCAACTCATATACAATCAAATAAATAAGGCAGCACTCTGTAGCACCAAAACTATAGAAATATAGAAATATGAAAATTGAATTGCAATACTGCACTAGAAATATGAAAAATTGAGAAAGTTTAGCGCATCATTTGGCCAATTCATGTGTACCTGGTAGCCACGATAAGGCATTTCTCGTTTTCTAGTACATAACAATGCCAATCATCGCTTAGAAGAAAGTCTTCATCTGTATGGTAACCTGTGAATCCTCTCTTAGACTAAAATCTATATCTCTGTGGAGGGGTAGGGCCCTGCCTTGATTAAAAACGCCTGTAGCTAAGAGGTGGAATGCTCAGTCAGAAGGCTAATGAATACAAATTTCAAAAATACTGACCGTCACATCCAAGCATAGACTAAATGTGAACAGGTGCTAACCTAGAGTCACCAACTCATATACAATCAAATAAGTAAAGCAGCACTCTGTAGCTCCAAAACTTGCAAACAAGAAATTTGAAAATTGAATTGCAATACCGCACTAGAAATATGTAAAAATTGAGAAAGTTTAGCTCCTAAATTGGCCAATTCATGTGTACCTCGTAGCCACGATAAGGCATTTCTCATTTACCAGGACCTAACAAGGCCAATCCTCATTTAGAATAAAGTCTTCACCTGTATGGGAACCTGCGAATCCTCTCAGACTAAAATCTATATCTCTGTGGAGGGGTAGGGTCCTGCCTTGATTAAAAATGCTTGTAGCTAAGAGGCCGAGTGCTCAGTCAGAAGGCTAATGAATACAAATTTCAAAAAAACTGACCATCACATCCAAACATAGACTAGGTGTGAACAGGTGCTATCCTCTCAATTTTTCATATTTTTAGTGCAAATGCAATTCAATTTTCACATTTTATGTTTGCAAGTTTTGGCACTACAGAGTGCTGCCTTATTTATTTGATTGTATATGAGTTGGTGACTCTAGGTTAGCACCTGTTCACACCTAGTCTATGTTTGGATGTGACAGTCAGTTTATTTGAAATTTGAATTCATTAGCCTTCTGACCGAGCACTCTGCCTCTTAGCTTCAGGCATTTTTAATCAAGGCAGGACCCTACCCCTCCACAGAGATATAGATTTTAGTCTAAGAGAGGATTTACAGGTTCCCATACAGATGAAGACTTTATTCTAAGCGAGGATTGGCATTGTTAGGTCCTGGTAAACGAGAAATGCCTTTTCGTGGCTACCAGGTACACATGAATTTGAAAATTTATGCGCTTCTCAATTTTTCATATTTCTAGTGCAGTATTGCAATTCAATTTTCATATTTCATATTTGCAAGTTTTTGCACTACAGAATTATTTATTTGATTGCATATGAGTTGATGCCTCTAGGTTAGCACCTGTTAACACCTAGTCTATGTTTGTATGTGACGGTCAGTTTTTTTTAAATAGAGTATTACATAGTCTGTGTTACATTTCATTAGAATATAACATTCCAAAAAAGAGTTAAACATTTTTCCTGGATTGAACTTGTCATCCATAGAGTATTATGTGCTTTGTGGTATATAACACTCCAAAAAAGTGTTCAAAATTTTTCTGGATTCACTTAGTCATCCATAAAGTATTATGTGCTTTGTGTTACATTTCAGTGGAATATAACACTCCAAAAAAGTGTTCAAAAATGTTTCTGGCTTCAAGGGTCTATGGATGATTGGATAACCCTCCTTATAATTTTTTTCCTGGCTTTGCACTTTGTGCAAAGCCTTTATGAGTGTAGATGTACAATAAATACACTTTCAAAATACTTCAATGGGGCCCATCAGTTGTTGCCTTCAAGCGTCTATGGATGACTCTTCTTATAATTTCATTCTGGCTTTTCACTGTGTGCAGAGCTTTTATGAGCGCAAGAGTACCACAACTCCACTTTGTTCACAATATTTGAGGGATATATTACAGTTGGTGCTTTTAAGATTGCATGGATGACCCTGTTTGTAATTTTTGGCAGGCTTTACACTGTGTATAAAGATTTTATGAGTGTTGGAGCACAACAACTACACTTTTGTCACATTATTTGAATAAGGCACTAGTTATTGCATAGCCTTTAAGAGTTGTGAAGGGTTGACACACTCAGCTGTTTCAGAAGGTAGACACAGGAATGGTTCTGATAGTAGATCACCTGCTGGTTTATTATGGACAGCATAAACCTTAGCAGGGTTCAGCAAAGCAAACAGCCTTTTTGGCATAACGGTAAAAGAAAACCAAGATAAAGTCCACAAGAGTCCTTTCTTTGCAGGACTCACCTGCAGGTAATCCACAAAGTCGTCGGCTCCTCCTGTATGAACATGGAAGTTCCTGCTCTCCCATCACCCCACTGACTCTCATGTACAGGTATTTAACATAAACCATGTGATGATCACATGACTGTGACATCATCCCAGGTCCTGTACTGTAGGTACCCTGTCACAGAGAATAGGAGTAGGACAACATGACACTTTGAACATAATGTGTATGAGGTCTCCTTTATGTCTAATACAGGGTGTATTGGAGTCCCTCTTCCATCAAGTTATTGGCTGTTCTTGCTTCATTTATAAATTGCACTGAAATGTCCAGTTTTTTTTAATAACAAAATTAATTAAAAATTCAATTTTGGTTTACTTATATTATTATTTTTTTAAATCCTTTTTAAATATTGCCTTATATACAGTACAAGTTATCATAGAGGAAAGAATGTTTCTTAACATTTTTTTCCTGTAAACCCCAATTTCTCATCAATTTTGAATGTTATTGTTAGTAAACAAAGGGGAATAAAAGTGTGACACCAATGTTCTCAGCAGTGTTCTGAGAGTCAGAGATGCTTCCAGTGATCTTCCCTATGCTGTTCTGCTTCCATTCCATTCAGCACTTTTTCCATCCATTTTCCATCTATCTCAATTTCTCGTCAATTTTGAATGTGTTATAACTTATTGTTAGTAAACAAAGCAGAATAAAAGTGTGACACCAATGTTCTCAGCAGTGTTCTGAGAGTCAGAGATGCTTCCAGTGATCTTCCCTATGCTGTGCTCCTTCCATTCAGCAATTTTTCCATCCATTTCAATTATTTCACTGCCCGCACAGACCTCTTTGTTGGGTCTGCTGGAAAAATGCTTAGATTTCCCATGGACTCCCATTATACTGGTTACTCAAATCGCGCATCTGAGAATTAGGAATTGCTTGGTTTGAGAAATAAGCATCCAAGCATTTTAGTGATAACTTATCATTTGTTAAGAGTTTTATATGTAGTTAATGTTTAAGAATAAATATGCTAGAATTCAATGCTTTCTTATAAGCAAAACACTTTCCTAAGAAGTGCCTTAAAAAACTATTTGAGGTAAGATTTTAACCCCTTTCCGACGTCAGGCGTAATAGTACGCCAACGTCGGACTCCCTCCCTTTGATGTGGGCTTCGGCGGTAAGCCCACATCTTTTCCTGGACATGTCAGCTGTTTTGGAATAGTCATAGGTGGAATCGCGATCCACCAGTGGCTATTGACCAGTTAAATGCTGCTGTGAAACAGCGGGATTTAACATGGGCTTCCGGCAAACGTGCCGAAAATCTGGCCACTGGTGACCCACGTCACGTGATCATGGGTCACTGGTGTGTTGGCATGACAACCTTTATGGTTGTCAGTGACAGATTGCTATGAGCGCCACTCTGTAGTTGGCTCTCATAGCAAGTGAGTAATTCTCCTATATAGAGGCAATCTGATCATCGCCTCTATGTAGAAAAGCAGATCGGATTGTGGCAGCCTCTAGTCTCCCATGGAGACTATTGAAGCATACCAAGAGTAAAAAAAAATGTTTTTAAAAATATAAAAAAAATAAAAGTTCAAATCACCCCTCTTTTTTCCCATTCAAAATAAAATATTTGGTATCGCCAAATTTAGAATCGCCTGATCTAGCAATAATAAAAGGATTACCAGATCGCTAAACAGCGTAGCGAGAAAAAAAAGTCAAAACACCAGAATTACATTTTTTTGGTCGCAGTGACATTGTATTAAAATGCAATAACGGGCGATCAAAATATCGTATCTGCACCAAAATGGTGTCTTTAAAAACATCAGCTCAACACGCAAAAATTAAGACCTCACCCAACCCAAGATCTCGAAAAATGGAGATACTACAATGGAGATACTAAAGATAAGAAAATTGCGCAATTATTTTTTAAACAAAGCTTGGAATTTTTTTCATCACTTAGATAAAAAAGTCATGTTTGGTGTCTATGAACTCCTAATGACCTGGAGAATCATAATGGCAGGTCAGTGTTAGCATTTAGTGAATCATATTAAAAAAAGGCAAGCAAAAAACAAGTGTGGGATTGCACTTTTTTTGCAGTTTCACCACACTTGGAATTTTTTTCCTGTTTTTTAGTACACAACATGGTAAAACCAATTGTGTCATTCAAAAGTACAACTCATCCCACAAAAAAACAAGCCCCACATGGCAATATTGATGGAAAAATAAAAATGTTATGGCTCTAAGAAGAAGGGGAGCAACAAACAATAACGCAAAACCGAAATAAGCTCTGGTCATGAAGGGGTTAAACTTTTTGAAATATTAAATAGATATGTGCCATGCTGAAGAACTTATTCTTTCCAAAGAGACACATATGGGATATCGGCCTACTCATTAGAAATTGCACAACAAATTGTATGGCCCATTTTATCATGTTACCCATGTGCAAGTTAAAAATGTTGGGCTCAACATTTTCACGGCTCAACATTACAAAATTCTGTGAAACACTTGAGGGTTCAAGGTGGTCTCAACAACTCTCAATAAATTCCTTGATGGTTGTGGTTACCCAAAAAGGGGTTACTTGTGATGGTTTACACTGTTTTGGCTAATCATAGGACTCTGCAAATGCGACATGGAATCCAATATCTATTTCAGCCAATTTTTTGCTCCAAAAAGTTGCATGGCACTCCTTCCCTTCTGAGCCCTGCCGTGCACCTGAACAGTAATTATGCACCATATATGGGGTATCAATGTACTCAGGAGAAACTGCGCAACAAATTGTATGGTCCATTTTCTCCCTTTTACCCTTTTGAAAATGCAACATTTGGGGCTAAAGCAGTACTATTTGGGGGAACAAGTAAAATTTTCATTTTTTCTTCTATATTACTTTAATTCTCCTCCTAAAGAGTTAATAGACTTCTTGAATGTAGTTTTGAGCACTTTGAGTGATGTAGTTTTTAAAATGGTGTAACTTCTGGGTATTTTGTTAGACCCCTCAAATTCACATAAATAGGATGTGGTCCCTAAAAAATTGGTTTTGTAAATTTTGCTGGAAAAATTAAGAAATCGCTGATCAACTTTTAACCCTTCTAGCTTCCTAAATACAATTACAGTGGGGCAAAAAAGTATTTAGTCAGTCAGCAATAGTGCAAGTTCCACCACTTAAAAAGATGAGAGGCGTCTGTAATTTACATCATAGGTAGACCTCAACTATGGGAGACAAACTGAGAAAAAAATATCCAGAAAATCACATTGTCTGTTTTTTTATCATTTTATTTGCATATTATGGTGGAAAATAAGTATTTGGTCAGAAACAAACAATCAAGATTTCTGGCTCTCACAGACCTGTAACTTCTTCTTTAAGAGTCTCCTCTTTCCTCCACTCATTACTTGTAGTAATGGCACCTGTTTAAACTTGTTATCAGTATAAAAAGACACCTGTGCACACCCTCAAACAGTCTGACTCCAAACTCCACTATGGTGAAGACCAAAGAGCTGTCAAAGGACACCAGAAACAAAATTGTAGCCCTGCACCAGGCTGGGAAGACTGAATCTGCAATAGCCAACCAGCTTGGAGTGAAGAAATCAACAGTGGGAGCAATAAATAGAAAATGGAAGACATACAAGACCACTGATAATCTCCCTCGATCTGGGGCTCCACGCAAAATCCCACCCCGTGGGGTCAGAATGATCACAAGAACGGTGAGCAAAAATCCCAGAACCACGCGGGGGGACCTAGTGAATGAACTGCAGAGAGCTGGGACCAATGTAACAAGGCCTACCATAAGTAACACACTACGCCACCATGGACTCAGATCCTGCAGTGCCAGACGTGTCCCACTGCTTAAGCCAGTACATTTTCGGGCCCGTCTAAAGTTTGCTAGAGAGCATTTGGATGATCCAGAGGAGTTTTGGGAGAATGTCCTATGGTCTGATGAAACCAAACTGGAACTGTTTGGTAGAAACACAACTTGTCGTGCTTGGAGGAAAAAGAATACTGAGTTGCATCCATCAAACACCATACCTACTGTAAAGCATGGTGGTGGAAACATCATGCTTTGGGGCTGTTTCTCTGCAAAGGGGCCAGGACGACTGATCCGGGTACATGAAAGAATGAATGGGGCCATGTATCGTGAGATTTTGAGTGCAAACCTCCTTCCATCAGCAAGGGCATTGAAGATGAAACGTGGCTGGGTCTTTCAACATGACAATGATCCAAAGCACACAGCCAGGGCAACGAAGGAGGGGCTTCGTAAGAAGCATTTCAAGGTCCTGGAGTGGCCTAGCCAGTCTCCAGATCTCAACCCTATAGAAAACCTTTGGAGGGAGTTGAAAGTCCGTGTTGCCAAGCGAAAAGCCAAAAACATCACTGCTCTAGAGGAGATCTGCATATGAGGAATGGGCCAACATACCAACAACAGTGTGTGGCAACCTTGTGAAGACTTACAGAAAACGTTTGACCTCTGTCATTGCCAACAAAGGATATATTACAAAGTATTGAGATGAAATTTTGTTTCTGACCAAATACTTATTTTCCACCATAATATGCAAATAAAATTTTAAAAAAACAGACAATGTGATTTTCTGGATTTTTTTTTCTCAGTTTGTCTCCCATAGTTGAGGTCTACCTATGATGTAAATTACAGACGCCTCTCATCTTTTTAAGTGGTGGAACTTGCACTATTGCTGACTGACTAAATACTTTTTTGCCCCACTGTATGTTTCAAAAATAATGCTGATGAGAATTAGACATGTGGTACATGATATTTATCGACTATTTTGTGTGATATAACTATCTGGTTTCAGAGCATAAAAGCTAAAAAGCTTGAAAGTTGCAAAATGTTCAAATTCATTGTCAAATTTTCAATATTTTAATAAATAAATACAAATCATATCAACCAAAATTTACCACTAACATGAAGTACAGTGCATCTTGGGAAAACAATATTAGAATCATTGGGGTCACGTTGAAGAATTCTAGGGTTATTACCTCATAAAATGACACTGGTCAGAATGTAAAAACTGGCCTGATCAGGAAGGTGAAAACAGACTGAGCGGTGAAGTGGTTAAAGCTGGAATTAGTTCTGAAATTCGTCTTTTCATATGATTTTTTAAAATGTGAAAAACCTTGACTTTTAACAGCACTGTGTAACTTTTTTGTATCCACTGTAGTATTCTATTACTTGGTTCAGTGTTTACGTGTTGAAAGCTCTCTAAGTTTTCCCAGGACTAGAAATGATCAAATAAATTAGAGTAAAATGTAATTGTTGTCGAGTTTTACAAAAATCAACATTTGACAAAAATGTAGATTGTTTTGAAGTTCACTTCCACATGTATTCAGCAAAATAAAAGGCCATAAAAATGTTTTTAAAAAAGCAACTTATACTCACCTATTTGGCCTCTCTGCTCCTCATTGCCACCTATCCATATGTCACATTTTTTGATCGGCATCAGCAGCGCTAAAACCCCCGGGCATCAATTGCTAGTCCAAGGATTCAGCATTTGCTATGTTTTGATGGGTTTTGTGCACGTATTTGCAAATGTCGTGGCCCCGCTGAGTTGTAGGCTCATGTGCAGGACCCTTCTAGCAAACCCGGAATCCTCGGCCTAGCAGCCGGGGATTGCTAGGCCAGGGATTTCAGCTCTGCCAATGCTGATCTGAAAACTGGGTGGGTTGTGGTGAGTCATAGAGGTCCGGCGAGGGGAGGAGTGAGGTTAGCATAATGATTTTTCTTTTTTTTCCATGTATTACAGTTATTATGGGTCTGAAGCATACACATTTTTCAGTAGAGACAGAAAATTAATTTTATTGCTAATGCTAAAGTTAATAACCTCAATTGCTCTCACTTGGAATAGGAACAGTTTGGGTAAGAGGTACAAATAAGGAAATTGCTCAGATTTCAGTTATATTTGCCCTTCAGGAAGTGATCACTTTATTTCGAAAATACATGTAAAGTAAAAATATATGACAGGTGATTCTGATAGGTAAATATTTGAGTGTAAGTTAATCTGGAACCCTCTTTTATCATCATAATGTCAAATATGAATGAAATATAATACAATGTTTGTCTTTATTTTGTAATAAGTTATTTGAGAATCTTTGAAATTGCAAAAATATGACAAATGAAAACATTTCACAACCTTCAGGCCATGTTTAATGTCAGTGAGGTGCTGACAAGTCCATCATTCTAAGGTATAAATACAACAGCTTTAGGGACGGTTTAACAGTCCTCCAGGTATACTCTTAGCATCTACATAACTGACTAAGCAGCAATTTTTATTGTCTCCCATCATGAAGGCTGCAATTACTTTCCTCTTTGTGGCCCTCAACTGCTACTTCGGTAAGTATATATTCATCAGAGTTTTAGTGACACTAATTAATTATTTTTGGAGAGCTACTTTAACTTAATCAAAACTTAATAAAAAATACTTGATTTTCTTATGTGAACATTTTTATATGTATAAATACAAAGTGGTTCAGAAATTGATTGCATTTAATGTGTATAATGTGTGAAAAAATATTATTTTTCTTTAATACATTCTGCAGGATTTGGAAATGCAGGGGCCATTGCCACTGGTGGAGTTCAGCCAGGTGAGTAGTTGCATCTTTATATAGATTTCCTTTTGTGGATTTTTATTCTTTCTTTTACTTTGTATAATTGGCATTGGTTTAAATAATAAATGTGAAGATAGTAGAAACTTTTTCTAACATTTCCATTGTCATCTGGCAATATTATTTTATTTTATAATTGACTAAATAGCAAACCATTGCAGTTTCTGATTATTAGGGCTGCTACTATCCAATTGAATTTTTATTTTTTTTTATTTTTTATGGCTCTACTTTATATTGCTTTTTGTAGATATACCCATCATCCCAAAAAGTTGCCTTGAAAAGTTAATTCAGGTAAGAATTGAATCTATTGTCATTATTATAAGCTTATCAGAGCTCATACAATACTGCGGGGCACTTAGCTCTCTCAGGATAGAATTACTGTGCAGTTTCCGGTGTAAAAATGACATTGGCTACAATGTAAATTATGAGATCAAGTTTAGAAAAGACATTAAAAGCAGGAGCACAAACATTTATCAACCTTTTCGCTTCCTAGTTGATAAATATTGGAAAAATTGGGATCCAACTACTAGAATCACCACCACAATTTCCCATAACCACATGACCATGATGAGGAACAGTTTTGGAAGCAACAAAAATAGATATGACTGATTTCTCCAAAATGTTTTCTAAGGGTTTCCATTTAATGCATAGATTATAGATGAATGCATTAAATAAATAAAGTACATAGGTCTTTTGACCGACTTAAAGATTTAATGAGCCATAAAAGTAAAAAACAGAATCAGTTAACTCATGAACTTCAAGAATAAAAAAAAATGGGACCAAAGTTTATAACATTTTCAAAAGTTATGGGAGACAAATATTAATATTGAATTTGAACTAATGGCTAACAAACATACTATATAATATTTTGGTGGAATCTTATAATTAAGTTTGTTCCGCATTGTGAGAATGAATAATTTTTTTTTTTAGCTGTTTATATTATATTATATTTTCTAAAATAAGTATTCTAGATGAACATATGTTTACTATGACATTGTTAACTACCTGTGTTGCCAATAGGTTAATGTTCCAGAGTTGCTTGTCAAACTCCAAGAATTGCTCTGTCTGTACATGAAAGGAAAGGTATGTATATATATCTATATGTACATATATGTATAGAATTATACCATGTTGTTCTTTTACTAGGCATTTAAAACAACCCAGTAAGCAGTAAAATAAGCTCAAGTTATAGTCTGATACTTGTACAAATTTTCAAAACTTCAACCTGTGAAAAATCTGCTCAAAAGATTTGTCCTATTGTGAGATTAGCGGCACCGATGACTATGCCTATAGATTCCTACATGATCCGCAGGTATTGTGTGCTTGGCCAATTCATTAGAATGGAACACGTGCATGATACTTGCCAGGCCTCCATTTCTCAATTGGAAGGTAATAGGTGCTGTGGACAAAAATTTGATAGGGAAAAACAATGTACATAGCGGTAACAAGTTTTGAAGTGGTATAAAGGTGAACACAGACATACTTAAAAGAAATATATTTTTCTACTTTGCAGAAAGAAAATAATGAGGAGCTCTACAAGCAGTTTTTAGAACAATTGCATGAGGCTTTGGTAACTATAACTTTTTTAAAAAAATTTGTGCATAACTTGTTAATGCATTATACTTTCTGAAACAAAAAGAGACAACATGTTAAACTAATCAGTAGGTGCTGACTTATTAAATTCTATGCCAATTAGTAAATGTATAAGGTGTCTCCCTTGGCTAGTCAAACATATAGTACAGAAAATCACTTGCTCATAATAAAACAGAATTTCCTAATTTTATATTAACTTAGTGTATTTTTTTATCTATTTTGTTTTCTATGTTTTGTCTATCTAGAAAAATGTAGGTTGTACAGTAGATGAAATCCTGAGCCTTGAAAAATTCCTGGTAATTATATTCTAAACTCCTAATTTATAGTTTTGTTGAATGTCTATCTAAATAAAAAATATCCTGTTTTTCCCACTACAATTATTTGGATTTATAGGAAAAGGTGGGTGATCAGGTTGGAGACGTAGCTAAAAAGCTTGGCTTGGAACTTCTAAAATTAGTGGTAAGTGCTTGTTTTACAGGCTAAATCTAATTTAAGATGATTTTTGATTACATAAAATTGTTATTCTAAATGACAAAAAATCTCTATAGAGAATAATTAGAAGTGTCAGTCAAATGCAATTTTTGCATATTAAAATTCAATAATTAGCCATAATATGAATTTTAAACTTCAAAAAGGAATGAGAAAGTCACTTGATTTATAAACACACACATTTTCATAACTCAACATAAATATCTTAATCTTTAAATCTAAATATTCTTCTACTGAATTTTAGGAGGAACTTGGAGTAAGCGATATAGTCCTGAATGCTTTATGTCAATTGCTGGTAAGATAATGAAGTTTTACATAAAAAAACATAATTTTTCGATGATAATTTATTAATTTATATAAAAATTAATGTTTGAATTTTTCACCTATTTTATAGGGAGAGACGCTTAAAAGCCTGAGCGGTTCACTGGTAAGATATTTTCTAGGTTTCACTTACAAATGTCTATATGTATAAATATTAATTGTTAGCACGTTATGATATTATAACATTATATGTCAATACAATTATTTGATATGTTTGGATTTTAAGCAATCATTGAACTTGTTTCTAATTTTCTTTGTTATGCTCACATCTGTCTTTGAACAATGCTTTTTACATTAGGGTGGCTTGGGTGGAGCAACTAACATTTTGAAAGGATTACCACTCCTAGGCTAAGGAAAAAAATCTTAACGTAAGTTAATTTTTTCATGTTTATAATATGTAAATATTTAATTGTATTTCTTATTGTACATTAATAGATATGACACCAACATGCTGTTATGTAATGTCAATTTATGTTATGTCTGTTAAGTGGTAATAAGGTTTTATTCATATGATAGAGATGTGAACACCCAACACAACATATTTGGAGGTCCATAAAATCCTTAAGGCACAACACAACTATACAACATCATACAATGGGAATAATCTACCTATGCTTGTAAAGGAGAGTATCTTTATAACATACTGAGACTAATGTTTATATCTAATACACACAATGTGAAATCAAAAAATATATTAGCGCTCCATCATTGAGAAGAATATAATGACACTCCTCTGCAAGTAGACCTTGATGACTTCCATACGCAATTAGACGTTTGCACTAATAAGTCAAAACCAGTAGCAGTAAAAATCTTTCTCCTACAGTTTTTTTTGTGTGTGGAAGATTATGAATCAACACTATAAATTAAATTAATAAACCCTTGGCAGTAGTAGGTATCATTGTGCTCTAATGAGATAAACTCTATAATGTATTTAGTTTTTGATTTATTTGCTTATTGAATCTCATTTTTTATTTATTTAGGCTTGCCAAATTTGAAACCATCAATTAAACTGGACCAACAATCAAGTTCTACCAAGTGATATTGCTCATACAGACAATTAATAAGTAATTTGGATTTTAATAAAATTTTTAATAAAAATACTTTTCATCATAGATGATAGTCTCTTTTGATTTTATGATCTCACAGTTTATAAACAAAGTCCTCTTCACTATAACTAGTCATACATTTATACGAGCCGAGCATTCATGATAAAGTCAGTTTCCAACTACGAACCCTTGTAAACATGTTGGTGATTCTTGTTCATTAGATGAGATCCTTTACACATGCAATATGCATAAAAGGTATTGCTATTTGCAGCACACAACCTGATATAAACAGTGTTATGCTGATATAACCCCTACTAGTCTGATGTAATCTTCAAGAGAATCTATATGTAAGTGTTCAATTTCCCTGCAACAGAGGAAACTAAACAAGTTCTTTTTAAAATCAGTGACCTGTAAAAATATGTACTGACTAGTGATGAGTGAGTGTGCTCGCTACTTGAGATTTCTGAACATGTTCGGGTGTTCTCCGAGTAACTTAGGCGTGCTCGTAGATTATGTTTGTGTCCCCGCAGCTGCATGATTTGTGGCTGTTAGACAAACTGCACACATGCAGGGATTGCCTGTTTGTTAGAGAATCCCCATATGTATTCAGGCTGTCTAGCAGCTGCAAATCATGCAATCATTCAGTCGGAGACTCAAACATAATATACAAGCACACCCAAGATACTCGGAGAACACCCGAGCATGCTCAAATAACTTGAGTAACAAGCACACTCGCTCATCACTAGTACGGAGATCATTAGATTTCCACAGTGGAAGGCAAACTTTAGTTAGCTATTCTCAACTATTGCTAATGAGGGTGTTAAACAGAAGACCTGCTATCTACTATCGGAGATTGTAAAAAAGGGGGACTGTGGATACCACAGAAAAAAACGACAATAGGAACGGAAGTAAAGTAACAAATACATCTTTATTTATACAAAAAGTGATACACAATAAAAAATTGGACCATAACATAGGACACAGTGCCAAGACAGCACAAATCACTGAAGAGGACCCGCTGTCTGTGCAAGAAGGACATGCAGCAAAGGAACTGGCGTTGAATAAGTAATACTCAGTGAGTAAATAAGGTAAGAGCAAACCAGCTAGAGAATGAGCTACTGTGTGATAACTATGTAACGCTATTATACAGGGCATAACCCCCAATTTGTCAATATAGAAAACACAAATGGGGCCCACACGGTAATTACCGAATTAAGCAAGTGCACCCTGAAGGGCCGGTATGTACTATCATAACGGAAGTGGGGTAACACCCATGCATAGGAGTCAGACATAAACCAAGTGGGCAGCTGACACTACATTAACAACCAGTAACTTTCACACCGCAGCTCACAGTTCACAACAATGAAGCATATGATACAGAGCAGACACTGCTGCTGCATAGTACAATACCTGTCAGTGCGGCTGCTGATGCTCTGCCAGGACCCGAAGCTGCACGTCCGCCCGACGCGTGTTTCGGAGGGGAACTCCTTCGTCAGGGGGCGTGCTATAATGGCTAGATGCTGCGACAATCGGAGATTGTAGTAGAAAACACCTCCAGCACTCAAAAAAGGGGATATTCTCAAGAATTATCCCCTTTTTTTGAGTTCCGGAGGTGTTTTCTACTACTATATATTGCTTTTCTTAATGCCTCCTGAAGAAGCAGCAGCGAAACGCGCGTTGGGGCATCTATGCAGTGGGTTCTTGGCATCCATGGGTAAGATATGCCTACATTTTATATTTATGCACTTTTGACACTTTATCTCTAGTTCCATGGGAACACGGCAATTTTGATATACAGTTGTGGCCAAAAGTATTGACACCCCTGCAATTCTGTCAGATAATACTGTTTCTTCCTGAAAATGATTGCAATCACAAATTCTTTGGTATTATTATCTTCATTTAATTTGTCTTAAATGAATAAAACACAAAAGAGAATGAAGCAAAAAGCAAAACATAGATCATTTCACACAAAACTCCAAAAAATGGGCCAGACAAAAGTATTGGCACCCTCAGCCTAATACTTGGTTGCACAACCTTTAGCCAAAATAACTGCGACCAACCGCTTCTGGTAACCATCAATGAGTTTCTTACAATGTTTTGCTGGAATTTTAGACCATTTTTCTTTGGCAAACTGCTCCAGGTCCCTGATATTTGAAGGGTGCCTTCTCCAAACTGCCCTTTTAGATCTCTCCACAGGTGTTCTATGTGATTCAGGTCGGGACACATTACTGGCCACCTTAGAGTCTCCAGTGCTTTCTCTCAAACCATTTTCTAGTGCTTTTTGAAGTGTGTTTTGGGTCATTGTCCTGCTGGAAGACCCATGACCTCTGAGGGAGACCCAGCTTTCTCACACTGGGCCCTACATTATGCTGCAAAATTTGTTGGTAGTCTTCAGACTTCATAATGCCATGCACACGGTCAAGCAGTCCAGTGCCAGGGGCAGCAAAGCAGCACCAAAACATCAGGGAACCTCCCCCATGTTTGACTGTAGGGACCGTGTTCTTTTCTTTGAATGCCTATTTTTCTCTCCTGTAAACTCTATGTTGATGCCTTTGCCCAAAAAACTCTACTTTTGTCTCATCTGACCGGAAAACATTCTTCCAAAACGTTTTAGGCTTTTCAGGTAAGTTTTGGCAATCTCCAGCCTGGCTTTTTTATGTCTCGGGGTAAGAAGTGGGGTCTTCCTGGGTCTCCTACCATACAGTCCTTTTTCATTCAGACGCCGACGGATAGTATGGGTTGACACTGTTGTACCCTCGGACTGCAGGGCAGCTTGAACTTGTTTGGATGTTAGTCGAGGTTCTTTATCCAACATCGGCACAATCTTGCATTGAAATCTCTGGTCAATTTTTCTTTTCCGTCCACATCTAGGGAGGTTAGCCACAGTGCCATGGGCTTTAAACTTCTTGATGACACTGCGCACGGTAGACACAGGAACATTCAGGTCTTTGGAGATGGACTTGTAGCCTTGAGATTGCTCATGCTTCTTCACAATTTGGTTTCTCAAGTCCTCAGACAGTTCTTTGATCTTCTTTCTTTTCTCCATGCTCAATGAGGTACACACAAGGACACAGGACAGAGGTTGAGTCAACTTTAATCCATGTCAACTGGCTGCAAGTGTGATTTAGTTATTGCCAACACCTGTTAGGTGCCACAGGTAGGTTACAGGTGCTGTTAATTACACAAATCAGAGAAGCATCACGTGATTTTTCGAACAGTGCCAATACTTTTGTCCACCCCCTTTTTTATGTTTGGTGTGGAATTATATCCAGTTTGGCTTTAGGACAATTTTTTTTGTGTTTTTTTATTTAAGACAAATCAAATGAAGATAATAATACCAAAGAATTTGTGTTTGCAATCATTTTCAGGAAGAAACTGAGTATTATCTGACAGAATTGCAGGGGTGTCAATACTTTTGGCCACAACTGTATGCTATTATAGTGAGTATGTTCCTGTGTAATGCGGTATAGTTCTTGCCCATTTAAATCAGAAGGTTTTTTACTTGGCTACTCCTTTTCCTATATGCATGTGATGTTATGCCACCCATTCTAAAAACTAATATATTTTGTACTGGGTATATACTCTATATACTTCTGAGTGCCTTGTTTATATGGATTGTCTACCTCTGCCAGGTTGTATCATTGCTCATTAGACCTGTCCAGTTCTTTTCTGTTTTTATTATGTGCACTTTTTTGTCTGGCTTGTATTTTGAAATATTAATAAAATTATATGTATTTTCTACGACTATTGGCTCGACATTAGTGACTAGCTAATCTTTACTTGGTTACATTTAGGAATTTAAAAGCTCTTGGTTCTTTTATGTGTTTTCTATAGCTCTTTCTGAGTATTCCTTATAAATATGGTCATTTTATTTACTCGGTTCTGGTATGTTATCACTACTATCGAAGATTGTAGTAGAAAACACCTCCGGCACTCAAAAAAGTGGATATTCTCAAGAATTATCCCCTTTTTTTGAGCTCCGGTGTTTTCTACTAATTTATATTGTTTTTCCTTCTGGGCAAATACACTCATTGAATTGAGTGCAAAAGCTTCTTACTACCTCTATTAAATACTATTGAAGACTGGTTACCACTTCTCTGCTGCCCTCTCTAAAGGTAGCAAAACGTAGTGACTAGTGTTGAGCATTCCGATACCGCAAGTATCGGGTATCGGCCGATATTTGCGGTATCGGAATTCCGATACCGAATTCCGATACTTCCCGCGTATCGGATACCGGAATCGGAAGTTCCCAGAATTCAAACAGAACGCAGCAGCCAATGAGGAATGATTGGAAGTGTGGGCACATCCTGTTTAGCATGGTGGGCATGTAAGTACTGGCAAGGCTGTGATTGGCTGCTGAAATGATGTCACTCTGCACTATAAAAAACGCTGCCGCCATTTTGCGCTCACTCTGCTGTGATTTCAGTTAGGGACAGGACGCTGTGTTCTAACTGAGGGCCAGTTGAGATAGCTAATTGCTTTATTTTGCTTTTCCAAGGCTAATTTAGCAAACGCTGTGTTCACTGTTCAGTTCACCTTGCTCTTGCCTTGCAGCGCTGTTTTAACAGCGTTCTGCAAGGTCTCTGTGTGTGTGTGTGTGCAGCTCACTCTGTAGTCTGTGTGCAGCCATATACCCGGTTGTATTCAGCTCAGGGGGGGTTCACACTGCCTCACACAGTTGTCCTTTTTTGCTCATAGTGCAGCCTGCTGCACATTTTTTCTCAAATTTCCTATTAGTGTTTTTCCACCCGTCTCCAGCTAAATAGTGGAAAAACACTACATTAGATAACCTAGAGGGGGTTTATTGGGCCTTGCAGCGCCGTTTACGGCTGTCTGCACGGTCTCTGTGTGAGCGCAGCTCGCCCTGTAGTCTGTGTGCAGCTATAGCCGGTTGGATTCAGCTCAGGGTGCGTTACTGCCTCATACCTTGAAAAACAATTTACTTTTTTTCAAATAGTGCAGCCTGTTTAAAATTTAAAAAAAAAATTCCTATTAGTGTCTTTCCACCCGTCTCCAGCTAAATAGTGGAAAAACACTACATAGGATAACCTAGAGGAGGGTTTTTTGGCCTTGCAGCGCCGTTTACGGCTGTCTGCACGGTCTCCGTGTGATTTAAACTAGCTCTGTAGCCCGATCTGCACAAAAAAAAAGTAAAGTTCACCAAACACAACTTAACACTTGTGTAGGCCACATTTGAAAAATAATAAAGTTTAGTCCACACTTTACAACATTAGTGTTTCTTACACCTGTTAGGAGGAGCATTTCAGGAATAAGCACACTAAGGCCTTAGTACTTTTCTGCTTATCTTTATCTGTCAACCAAGATGAAGAGGGCAGGGAGTAAGGCACGTGGGCGTGGGCGCGGAGCAGGGAGAGGAGCAGGGAGAGGACGTGGTGATTCTGTGCCTGCTGCAGGCGCCGGTGACTCGTCGTCACTCAGTTTCAGCAGGGAACAGTCCTTCATGCGCAGCTTTGTCGGAGAGCGCCGTGCACCGCTGCTGCGTGAAGACCAAATTGAAGCCGTTGTCGGGTGGATGGCAGCTAACGCCTCGGCATCGACTTCAGTTAGTGCCACATCCTCTCAGGCACAGAGCACTGGAGAGCAGCCATCTGTCTCTTCACCACCTGCCAAATTGGCCAGGCAGTCAGAGAGCCCAGGACAGGAGCCGTCTCTACTTCTGTTCTCTGAATCTCTTGGCTTGGAAACAGGGGGCCAGCCAAGCAGCATTGGAGAAATGGAAGAAGAGGCAGTGTGCAGTGATGCCCAACAGCTTTTTCTCTCTGACTCTGAAGAGGCAGGTGGGCCAGTGCCTCCGGTGACCACAGCGCAGTACGCATCTGATGATGAAACTCAGGTGCCGCTTTCTGATGCGTACTGTGCTGCCGAGACTACCCAGGAGGAGCAGTTGGTGGCAGAGGGTAGTGGAGATGATGAGGTCCTTGACCCATCGTGGCGTGAGGAACAGGAAGGTGGTGGGAGCAGCTCTGAGGAAGAGATTCCCCTTACGGGCCAAAGAGGGAGAGGGAGGGGGAAGACTGCGGAGCCTGTAGCCTCCACTTTGGCACCCGTTAGGAGCCTGTCTCTTTCCAAAGCCAAAAAGGGCGCTCCCAAGACTTGCAGTGCCTGGTCCTTTTTTGACACAGTTGCAGATGACATTTGTTTTGTCAAATGCAAGCTGTGTCATCAGAAAGTAAAAAGAGGGAAAAATGTCAGCAACCTCAATACCACAAATATGTGGAAACATGTGCGGACCAGGCACGCGGTGGAGTTACAGAAACGGACTGAAGATGTAGGCCAACCAACAGCGGCAGCTACCACCTCTTCAGCTCGTGTTGCCTCTTCCTCCAGCTCACGCACAGCTGGTTTGGCTTCCTCCCAGGATCGCCATGGAAGAACCTCTGGCACTGTTGTCCAGAGACCTTGTGTAATTCCACCCACAGCACCACCTTCCCAGTCATCCTCACACTCCCAGTCTACTCTACAGCCATCGGTAGTACAGGCATGGGAGAAAAGGCGGGCATTCTCGGCCAACAACCCCCGAGCACAGGCTCTGAATGCAGGCATTGCCAAACTGTTGTCCCTGGAAATGCTCTCATTCAGGCTGGTGGAGACTGACAGCTTCCGTGACTTGATGGCATTGGCAGTCCCACAGTACAAGGTGCCCAGCCGCTTTTACTTCAGCAGGCAGGCTGTCCCTGCCCTGCACAGGCATGTTGAGGCAAACATAAAACATGCGCTACTGAACGCCGTCAGTAGCAAGGTCCACCTCACCACCGATGCGTGGACCAGTCAGCATGGACAGGGGCGATATGTTTCCCTCACTGCCCATTGGGTTAATGTTGTTGAGCCAGGTACAGATCGTGCGAGTGGCGCAGGACGTGTCCTGCCCACTTTAAGGATTGCAGGAATCCAGTCTGTACGCATCGACTCCTCCTCGTACACCAGTTCCTCAGATTCCTCTCTGCAGGATCCGTCACAGTCCACCTCCACATGGACCCGTGAACGTTTACCTATGACCGACATGAGCACAGCCGTGGCCAAACGTCAGCAGGCCGTCTTGAAACTAGTTTCATTGGGGCATCGAAGCCACACAGCACAGGAGCTCTGGAATGCCATCAAGCAGGAGAGCGATGTGTGGTTACTGCCAGCGAATCTCCAGCCAGGCATGGTAGTGTGTGACAATGGCCGAAATCTGGTGGCAGCTTTGGCCCTTGGCAACCTCACTCACATCCCATGTCTGGCACATGTGCTCAATTTGGTTGTGCAGAGTTTTCTGAGGGACTATCCGGATCTTGATGCCCTGCTGCACAAGGTCCGCCTAGAGTGTGCTCACTTGCGGCGTTCCAGCTTGGCCAGATCCCGCATTGCTGCTCTGCAGCGCCGATTCCGCCTTCCGGAACACCGCATCATATGTGACCTACCTACCCGGTGGAATTCCACGTTACATATGTTGGAGCGGTTGTGTGAGCAGCAGCAAGCAGTTATGGAGTACCAGCTGCATCAGGCGCAAAGAAGTCGCAGTCAGCGCCGATCAGACTTCACAACCACAGAGTCGGCCACTATGAAGGACGTCTGCCAGGTTTTGCGTCCTTTTGATTATTCCACGCGGATGGCAAGTGCAGATGATGCACTAGTCAGCATGACTGTCCCCCTTATCTGCCTGCTTCAGCAAACTTTGCAAGGGTTAAGGGATGATGTTGTGGAAGAGGTGGAGGATGAGGAGTCACCTTTTCCATCAGCTTCTGGAGAGTCAGCGCCACGTGGTTCCTCACAAAGGGGTACGCAGGGGCCAATTTGTGAGGAGGATGAGGAAGAGTCAATGGAGGAGGAAGAGCTCCGTCCAGAGGAGGGAGCGACACAATTGTCCAGTGGTCAGTGTGTACAGCGAGGGTGGGGTGATGACGAGCGGGCAGAGATCATGTCTCAAGCAGGGGACAGCGTTTCTGGGCCAGTTGGCACTCTGCAGCACATGGTGGATTTCATGCTGCAGTGCCTGAGAAACGACCGCCGCATCGACCACATTCTCAACATGCCTGATTATTGGGTGTTCACCCTCCTCGATCCTCGCTACCGGGACAACGTCCAAAACCTCATCCCTGCGTTGACCCGGGAGCGTAAATTGCGGGAGTACCACGACACACTGGTGAATTCCATCATCTTCTCCTGTCCAACTGAGAGGAGTGCTGCTAGTGCTTTACAAAGCAGCTCAGTGCGTCGAGGCAGTGGGGGAGGCTCTGCCCAAAGAGGGAGCAGAAGCAGTGCCTCTGCCCAAGGCAAGCCCAGTATGGCACAACTCTGGCACACTTTTGTGTGCCCGCCCCAAATGTCTACACCATCACCGGCGGCTCCAGTCAGCAGGAGGCAACGGTTCCGTCAGATGGTGACAGACTACATGGCTTGCCCTCTTACTGTACTCCCAGACGGCTCGTCCCCGTTCAAGTTTTGGGTCTCTAAGCTGGATACATGGCCAGAGCTAAGCCAGTATGCATTGGAGGTGCTGGCTTGCCCTGCGGCTGGTGTCTTATCGGAACGTGTCTTTAGTGCCGCAGGTGGTGTACTAACAGACCGTCGCATGCAACTATCCTCCGATAACGTTGACCGGCTTACTTTCCTGAAAATGAACCAGGCCTGGATCTCGCAGGAATTTGCCACTCCTCTGCCTGATTAAGTAATTGGGTGTCATCCAGGACTCCTGCTGTGTTCATCTTTCTACCACCTGAACTGCTATTCCTGGGCTCCAACACCGCCAGTTGCGGCTCAGAAGTGCAGGCTGCACAGTAAAAACATACGACCCAGTGTTATTGGGTTTCAGTAACATCAGCTGATCCCCAGCTGTGTAGCCGGCAATGTGTCCTGCGACCGCCACGCTGGCACAACAACCTAAATGTAAGGGAACCTGTCCCCCCCCCCCCGTCGTTTGTTACTGAAAGAGCCATCTTGTGCAGCAGTAATGCTGCACAAGGAAAAGGTAGCTCTTTTTTTTTAGCTCCTTGCACACGCAGAACTTAACACTTATAAAATGTGTTCACTGATACCGTTATACCGTCCTGGAGCTGGGACTTTCCTTCGTAATGTGACGCAGCACAGCCGTCATTCCTACCCCCTTGGTGCCATGCGCTGCCTCCTCAGCGTTGTTTTAAGCTGTCACGGAGCCTGCGCTGTTCTGATATCCCTTGGCCATGCCCTATTTGCGCTGCCTGTCTTCTGACATAATTTGGTGTCAGGCTGGCTGCGCCTGTGCGGCCGCGCTGCCCGAGAACCCGCCTCGCAGTGTCTTCTGATTGAGTCACACTGCGGGCCTGGGATCCATGGGCATGCGCAGTGCATATCTTCCCCTCGGGCTCTCGCTCATTTCCCTCCGCCTTCTTTAGACTGTGCGCCGTCAGCTGATCCCTAATAGCATGCCACGGCCGTGACACCGCACAGTCTGAAGAAGAGGGAAGGAGGGGAGTGAGAGTCGAGGATATGCATTGTGCATGCCCATGGTTCCAAGGCCCGCAGTGGGATTACGTTAGACGAGACTGCGAGGTGGGATCTGGAGCAGCGTGGACGCACAGGCACTGACAGCCTGACACCAAATTATGTCAGAAGACAGGCAGCGCTAATTGGGCATGGCCAAGGGCTAACAGAACAGCGCAGGCTCCGTGACAGCTTAAAACAACGCTGAGGAGGCAGCGCACGGCACCAAGGGGATAGGAATGACAGCTGTGCTGTGTCCCATTACGAAGGAAATTCGCACCTCCGGGACGGTTTAACGGTATAAGGGGACACATTTTTAGTGTTTACTTCGGTGTTTGCAAGGAGCAAAATTAAAAGAACCACCTTTTCCTTTTGCATCCTTAGTGCTGCACAAGATGGCTCTTTCAGCTACAAACGTCTTGGGGGGGGGGTTAAAGGTTCCCTTTCAACTTGCTCCAATCAGGCTTCGGCCTACACTCTGTTCCTCTGCTCCTCCTGCTGTCCCTGGGCTCTAACACCGCCAGTTGGTGCCTGGAAGTGCTGTGTGCACAGTCAACAGTCGCTCCTCTGTTATTGGGGTTCAGTAACGTCAGCTGATCCCCAGCTGTGTGTGCGGCAATACCTCCAATCTGCTCCTCCTGCTGTCCCTGGGCTCTAACACCGCCAGTTGGTGCCTGGAAGTGCTGTGTGCACAGTCAACAGTCACTCCTCTGTTATTGGGGTTCAGTAACGTCAGCTGATCCCCAGCTGTGTGTGCGGCAATACCTCCAATCTGCTCCTCCTGCTGTCCCTGGGCTCTAACACCGCCAGTTGGTGCCTGGAAGTGCTGTGTGCACAGTCAACAGTCGCTCCTCTGTTATTGGGGTTCAGTAACGTCAGCTGATCCCCAGCTGTGTATCCGGCAACGTGTCATGCGACCGCCACGCTGGCACAACTAAAATGTAAGGGGACCTGTCCCCCCCCCTAGGCGTTTGTTACTGAAAGAGCCACCATGTGCAGCACTAATACTGCACAAGGGAAAGGTCGCTCTTGAAATTATGCTCCTTGCAAACGCTGAACTACACACTCATGTAATGTGTCCCCTCACACCGTCCAACCGTCCCGGAGGTGGGACTTTCCTTTGTAATGTGACGCAGCACAGCCGTCATTGCTACCCCCTTGGCACCGTGCGCTGCCTCCTTAGCGTTGTTTGATTCCGTCATGGACCCTGCGCTGTTATGTTATCCCTTGGCCATGCACAGTTTGCGCTGCCCGTCCTCTGACATCATTTGTTGTCGTCCTGGCTGCGCCTGTGCGTCCACGCTGCCCGAAATCACACCTCGCAGTGTCGTCTAATGTGATCCCACAGTGGGCCTGGTATCCATGGCCATGCGCAGTGCATATACTAGCCTCTCACTCCCCTTCTTCACGCTTCTTCAGACTAGGCGGCGTCAGCTGATCCCTAATAGCATGCCACGGCCGTGACACCGCACAGTGTGAAGAAGCAGGAAGGAGGTGAGTGAGAGGCGATGATATGCACTGCGCATGCCCATGGATCCCTGGCCCGCAGTGGGACTACATTAGATTACACTGCAAGGTTGGATCTCGGGCAGCTTGGACGCACAGGCACTGCCAGCCTGACACCTACATGATGTCAGAAGACGGGCACCGCTAACTGTGCATGGCCAAGGGATAACATTACAGCGCGGGCTCCGTGACAGAACCAAACAACGTTGAGGAGGTGGCGCACGGCACCAAGGGGGTTGGAATGACGGCTGTGCTGTGTCACATTACAAACGAAAGTCCTACTTCCGGGATGGTTTGACGGTGTGAGGGGACACATTATATGAGTGTGTACTTCAGCGTTTGCAAGGAGCATAATTTTCGGAGCCACCATTTTCCATGTGCAGTATTACTGCTGTACAAGATGGCTCTTTCAGCAACAAATGCCTGGGGGGGGGTTAAAGGTTCCCTTTCAACTTGCTCCACTGCAGGCTTCGGCCTACACTCTGCTCCTCTTTGATTCCCTGGGTTTCAACACTGTCAGTTGCCACCTGGAAGTGTTGTCTACACAGAAAAAACACTAGGTGATGGTTCAGTGGGGTTCAGCACCGCCAGCTGTTCCCCTGCTGTGTAGTCGGCAACGTGTCCAGCACAAGCCACGCTGGCACAACAGAACAAAAGCTGCCACCAGTGCAGGCTACACTCTGCTCCTCTCCTCCTCCTGCTGACCCTGGGCTCAAACACCGCTAGTTTTTGCCCGGAAGTGCTAGCTGCACAGAGAAAAACACCAGCCAATGTGTTAGTGGGGTTCAGCAACGCCAGCTGTTCCCCTGCTGTGTAGCCGGCAACGTGACCTGCAAACGCCACGCAGGCACATGAACTGAAATTAAAGGGAACCTGGCCCCACCCCCCCAGGTGTTTCTATGTATAACAGCCACCTAGTACAGCAGTACTGCTGCATTTGTACACGGTGGCTGTTTTTTTATCCTTGCCCACGTAGAATTAAACACGTAAAATATGTGTCTCATTAAAGACCATTACAATGTCCCTGAGGTGTGACTTTCCTTTTTAATGACACGCACCACCCCCCTTGGTAGCGCTGCCCGTCTTCTGACATCATTGGTTGGCTGCCTGTGCCTGTGCGTCCGCCCTGCCCGACACAACCCCCCTCGTTTCATATATTTTGGCTGTGAGGGTGTGATTGATGGGCATGTGCAGTGCATATGTTCGCCTGTCTTAACTCATCTCCTTCCGCCTTCTTCAGACTGTGCGGCCTCCTGGCCGTGGTAGGCAATAAGGGATCAGCTGAGGCCGCCCAGTCTGAAGCAGGTGTAAGGACATGTGTGAGCGGCAAACATATTTACTGCACAAGGCCACGAATCGCAGCCACGCAGTGTGATTTTTTTAAAACACACTGTGGGCCTGGGATTCATATCCATTGCTAACCGCAACGGCCAACATGAAATGAGTTGAGAAGACAGGCATCGCTCACAGCGCATGGCCAAGGGATAACAAGAGCGCAGACTCCTGTACAGCTAATACAACGCTCAGGAATCAGCGCCCACCACCTAGGTGTTAATTTTGACACCTGTACTGCGTCTCCTTAAAAAGAAAAGTCACGCCTCCACTACTGTTTGACAGTATAATGGGCTAAATAGTGTACGTGTTTTATTCAGCGTGTGCAAGGAGCAAACTAAATAGAGCAACCTTTTACTTGTGCAGCATTAATGCTGCACAAGGTGTGGCTCTTGTACCTTGCAACACCTGAGGGGGGTTAAAGGTTACCTTTGAAATTGGTTCAACTAGGCTTCGGCCTACACTCTGCTCCTCTCCTCCTCCTGCTGACCCTGGGCTCTAACACCGCTAGTTTTTGCCCGGAAATGCGAGCTTCACAGAGAAAAACAACAGCCAATGTGTTAGTGGGGTTCAGCACAGCCAGCTGTTCCCCAGCTGTGTAGCCGGCAACGTGACCTGCAAACGCAACGCAGGCACAACAGAACAAAAGCTGCCACCAGTGCAGGCCTCGGCCTACACTTTGCTCCTCTCCTCCTCCTGCTGACCCTGGGCTCTAACACCGCCAGTTTTTGCCCGGACATGCGAGCTGCACAGAGAAAAACACCAGTCAATGTGTTAGTGGGGTTCAGCAACGACAGCTGCTCCCCTGCTGTTTAGCCGGAATCGTGTCCAGCACAAGCCACGCTGGCACAACCGACCAAAAGCTGCCACCAGTGCAGGCTTCGGCCTACACTTTGCTCCTCTCCTCCTCCTGCTGACCCTGGGCTCTAACACCGCCAGTTTTTGCCCGGACATGCGAGCTGCACAGAGAAAAACACCAGTCAATGTGTCAGTGGGGTTCAGCAACGCCAGCTGTTCCCCTGCTGTGTAGCTGGCAACGTGTCCTGCAAACGCCACGCAGGCACATGAACTGAAATTGAAGGAAGCCTGCCCCCCACCCCCAGGTGTTTCTATGTATAACAGCCACCTTGTACAGCAGTACTGCTGCATTTGTACAAGGTGGCAGACTTTTTCTCCTTGCCCACGTTTAATTAAACACGTACTAAATGTGTCTCATTGAGACCATTCCACTGTCCCTGAGGTGTGACTTTCCTTTCTAATGATACGCAGCACCACCCTTGTTAGCGCTGCCCGTCTTTTGGCATCATTGGTTAGCTGGCTGCGCCTTTGCGTCTGCCCTGCTCGAAACAACGCCCCTCGGTGTCTTATTTTTTTGGACAACGAGGATGTGATTGATGGGCATGTGCAGTGCATATGTTTGCCTGTGTTCACTCATCTCCTTCCACCTTCTTCAGACTGGGTGGCCTCATGACCGCGGCATGCGATAAGGGATCAGATGAGGCCACCCAGTCTGAAGCAGGTGTAAGGACATGTGTGAGCGGCAAACATATTTACTGCACAAGGCCACGAATCCCAGCCACGCAGTGTGATTTTTCGAAAACACACTGTGGGTCTGGGATTCATGTCCATCGCTAACCGCAACGGCCGACATGAAATGAGGTCAGAAGACAGGAAGCGCTCACAGCGCATGGCCAAGGGATAACAAGAGCGCAGACTCCTGTACAGCAAATAACAACACTCAGGAAGCTGCGCCCATGCACCAAGGTGTTATTTTCGACACCTGTGCTGCTTTTCTTTAAAAAGACAAGTCACGCCTCCACTACTGTTCTACAGTAGAATGGACTAAATAGTGTACGTGTTTTATTCAGCGTGTGCAAGGAGCAAAATTAATAGAGCAACCTTTTACTTGTGCAGCATTAATGATGCACAAGGTGTGGCTCTTGTACCTTGCAACACCTGAGGGGGGGTTAAAGGTTACCTTTGAAATTGGTTCAACTAGGCTTCTGCCTACACTCTGCTCCTCTCCTCCTCCTGCTGACCCTGGGCTATAACACCGCCAGTTGTAGCCTGGAAGTGCTAGCTGCACAGAGAAAAACACCCGCCAATGTGATAGTGGGGTTCAGCACCGCCAGCTGTTCCCCTGCTGTGTAGCCGGCATCGTGTCCAGCACAAGCCACGCTGGCACAACTGACCAAAAGCTGCCACCAGTGCTGGCTTCGGCCTACACTCTGCTCCTCTCCTCCTCCTGCTGACCCTGGGCTCTAACAACGCTAGTTTTTGCCCGGAATTGCTAGCTGCACAGAGAAAAACACCAGCCAATGTGTTAGTGGGGTTCAGCACCGCCAGCTGTTCCCCTGCTGTGTAGCCGGCAACGTGACCTGCAAACGCCACGCAGGCACATGTACTGAAATTGAAGTGAGCCTGCCCCCCACCCCCAGGTGTTCCTATGTATAACAGCCACCTTGTACAGCAGTACTGCTGCATTTGTACAAGGTGGCTGACTTTTTCTCCTTGCCCACGTGGAACTCAACACGTACAAAATGTGTCTCATTTGAGACCATTACAATGTCCCTGAGGTGTGACTTTCCTTTTTAATGACACGCAGCACCCCCATTGTTAGCGCTGCCCGTCTTCAGACATCATTGGTTGGCTGGCTGTGCCTGTGCGTCCGCCCTGCCCGACACAACGTCCCTCGTTGTCTCATATATTTTGACTGCGAGGCTGTGATTGATGGGCACGAGCAGTGCATATGTTCGCCTGTCTTCACTCCCCTCCTTCCGCCTTCTTCAGACTGTGCGGCCTCATGGCCGTGGCAGGCAATAAGGGATCAGCTGAGGCCGCCCAGTCTGAAGCAGGTGTAAGGACATGTGTGAGCGGCGAACATATTTACTGCACAAGGCCACGAATCCCAGCACCGCAGTGTGACTTTATGGAAAGGCACTGTGGGTCTGAGATTTATGGCCATCGTTAACCGCACCGGCCAACATGAAATGAGGTCATAAGACGGCCTGCACTAACAGGGTATTGCCAAGGGATAACACAAGAGCGCACTCTCCTGTACTGCAAATAACAACGGTAAGGAGTCTGCGCCCAGCACCTAGGTGTAAATTTTGACACCTGTGCTGCGTCTTCTTCAAAAGAAAAGTCACGCCTCCACTACTGTTTGACAGTATAATGGGCTAAATAGTGTACGTGTTTTATTCAGCGTGTGCAAGGAGCAAAATGAAGAGAGCAACCTTAGACTTGTGCAGCATTAATGCTGTTCAAGGTGTTGCTCTTGTACTTTGAAACACCTGAGGGGGGGTTAAAGGTTTCCTTTGAAATTGGTTCAACTAGGCTTCGGCCTACACTCTGCTCCTCTCCTCCTCCTGCTGACCCTGGGCTCTAACACCGCCAGTTTTTGCCCGGACGTGCTAGCTGCACAGAGAAAAACACCAGCCAATGTGTTAGTAGGGTTCAGCACCGCCAGCTGTTCCCCAGCTGTGTAGCCGGCAACGTGACCTGCAAACGCAACGCAGGCACAACAGAACAAAAGCTGCCACCAGTGCAGGCTTCGGCCTACACTCTGCTCCTCTCCTCCTCCTGCTGACCCTGGGCTCTAACCCCGCTAGTTTTTGCCCGGACATGCGAGCTGCACAGAGAAAAACACCAGTCAATGTGTCAGTGGGGTTCAGCAACGCCAGCTGTTCCCCTGCTGTGTAGCTGGCAACGTGTCCTGCAAACGCCACGCAGGCACATGAACTGAAATTGAAGGAAGCCTGCCCCCCACCCCCAGGTGTTTCTATGTATAACAGCCACCTTGTACAGCAGTACTGCTGCATTTGTACAAGGTGGCTGACTTTTTCTCCTTGACCACGTGGAACTGAACACGTACAAAATGTGTCTCATTGAGACCATTCAACTGTCCCTGAGGTGTGACTTTCCTTTCTAATGATACGCAGCACCACCCTTGGTAGCGCTGCCCGTCTTCTGACATCATTGGTTGGCTGCCTGTGCCTGTGCGTCCGCCCTGCCCGACACAACCCCCCTCGTTTCATATATTTTGGCTGTGAGGGTGTGATTGATGGGCATGTGCAGTGCATATGTTCGCCTGTCTTAACTCATCTCCTTCCGCCTTCTTCAGACTGTGCGGCCTCATGGCCGCGGCATGCGATAAGGGATCAGATGAGGGCTCCCAGTCTGAAGTAGGTGTAAGGACATGTGTGAGCGGCAAACATATTAACTGCACAAGGGCACGAATCCCAGCCACGCAGTGTGATTTTTTCCAAACACACTGTGGGTCTGGGATTCATGTCCACCGCTAACCGCATCGGCTAACATGAAATGAGGTCAGAAGACAGGAAGCGCTCACAGCACATGGCCAAGGGATAACAAGAGCGCAGACTCCTGTACAGCAAATAACAACGCTCAGGAAGCTGCGCCCATGCACCAAGTGTTATTTTCGACACCTGTGCTGCTTTTCTTTAAAAAGACAAGTCACGCCTCCACTACGGTTTTACAGTAGAATGGGCTAAATAGTGTACGTGTTTTATTCAGCGTGTGCAAGGAGCAAAATTAAGAGAGCAACCTTTTACTTGTGCAGCATTAATGCTGCACGAGGTGTGGCTCTTGTACCTTGCAACACCTGAGGGGGGTTAAAGGTTACCTTTGAAATTGGTTCAACTAGGCTTCGGCCTACACTCTGCTCCTCTCCCCTCCTCCTGCTGACCCTGGGCTCTAACACCGCCAGTTTTTGCCCGGACGTGCTAGCTGCACAGAGAAAAACACCAGCCAATGTGTTAGTGGGGTTCAGCACCGCCAGCTGTTCCCCAGCTGTGTAGCCGGCAACGTGACCTGCAAACGCCACGCAGGCACAACAGAACAAAAGCTGCCACCAGTGCAGGCTTCGGCCTACACTCTGCTCCTCTCCTCCTCCTGCTGACCCTGGGCTCTAACACCGCCAGTTTTTGCCCGGACTTGCTAGCTGCACAGAGAAAAACACCAGCCAATGTGTTAGTGGGGTTCAGCAACGCCAGCTGTTCCCCTGCTGTGTAGCCGGCAACGTGACCTGCAAATGCCACGCAGGCACATGAACTGAAATTAAAGGGACCCTGCCACCCACCCCAAGGTGTTTCTATGTATAACAGCCACCTTGTACAGCAGTACTGCTGCATTTGTACAAGGTGGCTGACTTTGTCTACTTGCCCACGTTTAATTAAACACGGAAAAAATGTGTCTCATTACAGACCATTACAATGTCCCTGAGGTGTTACTTTCCTTTTTAATGACACGCAGCACCCCCCTTGTTAGCGCTGCCCGTCTTCTGACATCTTTGGTTGGCTTGCTGCGGCTGTGCGTCCGCCCTGCCTGAAAACACGCTCCTCGTTGTCTTGCTTATTTTGACTGCGAGGGTGTGATTGATGGGCACGAGCAGTGAATATCTTCGCCTGTCTTTACTCATCTCCTTCCGCCTTCTTCAGAATGTGCGGCCTCACGGCCGCGGCATGCGAGAAGGGATCAGATGAGGCCGCCCAGTCTGATGCAGGTGTAAGGACATGAGGGACAGGCGACAAAATTTACTGCGCAAGGTCACGAATCCCAGCTCTGCAGTGTGACTTTATTAAAAGACACTGCGGGTCTGGGTTTCATGGCCATCGCTAACCGCACCGGCCAACATGAAATGAGGTGAGAAGACAGGCATCGCTCACAGCGCATGACCAAGGGATAACAAGAGCACAGACTCCTGTACAGCAAATAACTACGCTCAGGAATCTTCGCCCAGCACCTAGGTGTAAATTTTGACACCTGTGCTGCATCTCCTTAAAAAGAAAAGTCACGCCTCCACTACTGTTTGACAGTATAATGGGCTAAATAGTGTACGTGTTTTATTCAGCGTGTGCAAGGAGCAAAATGAAGAGAGCAACCTTAGACTTGTGCAGCATTAATGCTGTTCAAGGTGTTGCTCTTGTACCTTGAAACACCTGAGGGAGGGTTAAAGGTTTCCTTTGAAATTGGTTCAACTAGGCCTCGGCCTACACTCTGCTCCTCTCCTCCTCCTGCTGACCCTGGGCTCATAACACCGCCAGTTTTAGCCTGGAAGTGCTAGCTGCGCAGAGAAAAACACCAGCCAATGTGTTAGTGGGGTTCAGCACCGCCTGCTGTTCCTCCACTGTGTAGCCGGCAAAGTGTCCTGCAAACACAACGCAGACACAAAGCTGACTCCAGTGCAGGCTTCGGCCTACACTCTGCTCCCCCTGCTTACCCTTTGCTCCAACACCGCTAGTTGGGGCTGTAGGAAGACAATGTTTGATAGGCAAAGCATCCGGGTTCCAGCACCGCCAGCTGGTTCTCGGCAGTGTTTTTGTCACAGGTACTCCCTCGTGCCAAACCTGGTTTCAGCACCGTCAGCTGTTTCCGGGTTGTGTCAAGCTCACTGAGACGCCTATGCTTGCCCCGTCGTGGTGCGGTCGGGTTAGCCAACTCCAGGGTGCCTCCAGTTTAGGAGCTTCCTATGTGGGCCTGCGTGAACTGGTAGTCAAGGCTGGTTCTGTAGTGCCAGTAGGCCCAGCTCCCCCTGTAGGACTGTTGGGGTTCGGTAACTGCGGCTGCCTCGCGGCCTAGCTGTTCTCTCCTCTCCTGTGGACCTTCGGGTCCACCACCTGGTTCCAGAACCGTCAGCTGGTTCCAGGCCGAGCCTTTGGCTTAGGTGCCTCCTCCTGGGTATCCGAGTTCCGCCAACGTCAGGCGGTCCTTGGTAGTGCTTTTAAGCGCGGGCACCTACAGCTTAGTAACCGGGTTCCAGCACCGTCAGCTGGTCCTCGGTCGTGCCATTGGCTCTTGCACACTGGGGCAACGCATCCGGGTTCCAGCACCGCCAGCTGGTTCTCGGCAGTGTTCTTGTCACAGGTACTCCCTCGTGCCAAGCCTGGTTTCAGCACCGTCAGTTGTTTCCGGGTTGTGTCAAGCTCACTGAGACGCCTATGCTTGCCCCGTCATGGTGCGGTCGGGTTAGCCAACTCCAGGGTGCCTCCAGTTTAGGAGCTTCCTATGTGGGCTGCGTGAACTGGTAGTCAAGGCTGGTTCTGTAGTGCCAGTAGGCCCAGCTCCCCCTGTAGGACTGTTGGGGTTCGGTAACTGCGGCTGCCTCGCGGCCTAGCTGTTCTCTCCTCTCCTGTGGACCTTCGAGTCCACCACCTGGTTCCAGCACCGTCAGCTGGTTCCAGGCCGAGCCTTTGGCTTAGGTGCCTCCTCCTGGGTATCCGAGTTCCGCCAACGTCAGGCGGTCCTTGGTAGTGCTTTTAAGCATGGGCACCTACAGCTTAGTAACCGGGTTCCAGCACCGTCAGCTGGTCCTCGGTCGTGCCATTGGCTCTTGCACACTGGGGCAACGCATCCGGGTTCCAGCACCGCCAGCTGGTTCTCGGCAGTGTTCTTGTCACAGGTACTCCCTCGTGCCAAGCCTGGTTTCAGCACCGTCAGCTGTTTCCGGGTTGTGTCAAGCTCACTGAGACGCCTATGCTTGCCCCGTCGTGGTGCGGTCGGGTTAGCCAACTCCAGGGTGCCTCCAGTTTAGGAGCTTCCTATGTGGGCTGCGTGAACTGGTAGTCAAGGCTGGTTCTGTAGTGCCAGTAGGCCCAGCTCCCCCTGTAGGACTGTTGTGGTTCGGTAACTGCGGCTGCCTCGCGGCCTAGCTGTTCTCTCCTCTCCTGTGGACCTTCGGGTCCACCACCTGGTTCCAGCACCGTCAGCTGGTTCCAGGCCGAGCCTTTGGCTTAGGTGCCTCCTCCTGGGTATCCGAGTTCCGCCAACGTCAGGCGGTCCTTGGTAGTGCTTTTAAGCGCGGGCACCTACAGCTTAGTAACCAGGTTCCAGCACCGTCAGCTGGTCCTCGGTCGTGCCATTGGCTCTTGCACACTGGGGCAACGAATCCGGGTTCCAGCACCGCCAGCTGGTTCTCGGCAGTGTTCTTGTCACAGGTACTCCCTCGTGCCAAGCCTGGTTTCAGCACCGTCATCTGTTTCCGGGTTGTGTCAAGCTCACTGAGACGCCTATGCTTGCCCCGTCGTGGTGCGGTCGGGTTAGCCAACTCCAGGGTGCCTCCAGTTTAGGAGCTTCCTATGTGGGCTGCGTGAACTGGTAGTCAAGGCTGGTTCTGTAGTGCCAGTAGGCCCAGCTCCCCCTGTAGGACTGTTGGGGTTCGGTAACTGCGGCTGCCTCGCGGCCTAGCTGTTCTCTCCTCTCCTGTGGGCCTTCGGGTCCACCACCTGGTTCCAGCACCGTCAGCTGGTTCTCGGCAGTGTCTTTTGCTCTTGTACCTTCTGCTCCCCATCCTGGTTCCAGTACCGTCAGCTGGTTCCGGGCAGAGCCTTTGTCTTAGGTGCCTCCTTCTGGGTATCCAAGTTCCACCAACGTCAGGTGGTCCTTGGTAGTGCTTTCAGGCACGGGTACCTCCTGCTTAGTAACCGGGTTCCAGTAACGTCAGCTGGTCCTCGGTAGTTCCATTGGCTCTTGGACCTTCGGCTACCCATCCGGGTTCCAGTACCGTCAGCTGGTTCTCGGCAGTGTCTTTTGCTCTTGTACCTTCTGCTCCCCATCCTGGTTCCAGTAACGTCAGCTGGTTCCGGGCAGAGCCTTTGGCTTAGGTGCCTCCTTCTGGGTATCCGAGTTCCGCCAACGTCAGGCGGTCCTTGGTAGTGCTTTTTAGCACGGGTACCTCCTGCTTAGTAACCGGGTTCCAGTAACGTCAGCTGGTCCTCGGTAGTTCCATAGGCTCTTGAACCTTCGGGTAGCCATCCGAGTTCCAGTTCCATCAGCTGGTTCTTGGCATTTTCTCAGCCTTCTTGTACCTTCTGCTACATTTCCAAGTTGAAGACCCTAAAGTCGACGACCCGGAAGACCACCCCGATGACGACGACGACCCGGAAGACCACCCCGATGACGACGACGACGACGGCGGAGACAACGACGGCGGAGACGACGACGGCGGAGACGACGACGGCTGAGATGACGACGGCGGAGATGACGACACTGGAGACGACGACCCTGGAGACGACGACATGGAAGACCGAGAAGCAGAAGAACAAGAGGCTGCAGAACAAAGAGCAGAAGAACATTAAGCATAAGACTTAATATCAGAGCAAAAGATATTATCTAAATTATATGCAGAAGAAGACTAAGCAGTGTATGGGGGTGAGTCCGTTCCTCCTCGTGGTGCCCCTGGATAAAGCCTGATGCTGCAGGCCAAACTGAACGCGGACAAATGTAACTTTTGTGACTGGCAGAACGGAAGGTGTAATCTTCCAACTTTTATAGATAACAACTACGGGAATGCCTGTCACAAATGAGAATATGATGAAGAAGTAGAATAGGAAGAATAATAACAGTGGAATAAAAAGAATATGTAGAATAGGAAGAGTAATAATAGTTGAATAAAATGAATATGAAGAATGTAATCAAAAAAAAAAAGGTAAAGGATGAAGAAGAAGATGAATAAGGTGAAGAAGAAGTTGATGTCAAAGATGCTGATGATGATGAAGATGAAAGTGTGGGAAAAGAAAAAAAAAAAGAAGGGGAAGGGCGTGGAATAGTGAAACATCAATATCTGACAAAATAAAAAAAAAATTTACATAGTCAATATCTTTGTCACTCCGAACGTCTTAAAAAAAAACAAAAAACATGCTATTCTATTTGATTGGGATAAACCTCTATGACTTTAATGTCTCCGCCACCTCCCCAAATACATCCGGCATTATTCTTAGTTGTTTTCCTTCATGTAGAATGAACCTACAAGGCAAGAAAGGGTTTATTTTAATTCCAATATTTTGGTCCCATTGACTTGCATTGGGATCGGGTATCGGTATCGGCGATATCCGATATTTTTTGAATATCGGCCGATCCTATCCGATACCGATACTTTCCGATATCGGAAGGTATCGCTCAACACTAGTAGTGACATACATGTCAATTTTAGTACTTGGTTTTGTGTGCTGGTTCTTTAGTTTAGGAGAAATGTGTATGTAATCGCAGCACTTGCATAATAGTCTTGAGCTTTGGGGCTAGTCCTGCATTCCATCTTCCAAGGAGTTAGTCGACAGTTTATGAATTCTTTGGACTTCACTTTCATTCACATCTTTTGAGAAAACTCCTACCTCATCAACACTGCAAGTAAAAAAACAAAGAGTACAGAGTGACTGAGCTTGGATACAGCCATATCTACACTGAAGTATATGGGGAATGTGCCAAACAGGAATGTATGGAATCCCATTCACTCAAATGGTGAGGATTTTAAAGAAGGCATTTTCCAATTAAAGGTAAGTGCACAAGTAGGAGCCACAGTGTTGTCAATATCTTTGTCATCCTGCAGTTTTAACACTCAGCATTACAGATGATCAAATCAAACCTCTGCAAATTGACTTAGAGTCAAATTTCAAAAACTTCACCGGTCCCATTGAATTCAAACAGTTTTCAATTCAATTCAGGTGGATCACTAAAAATTTGGAGATAATTAACACTTTGTTAAAGATTGCATCAGTCACAGAGCAAGCTCACATCAGGCGCAGCAGTGCAGACTTCCCCTTAATGTTTTGCAGCTATTACATTACACAGTCATTATAAATGAACAGTCAAGAAAAGCAGTGGTAATTTTAGTGTTTCATAGTTTGTGGATAGATCATTAGAGCGAACAGCTTATAAATAAAGACATAAAACAGTGTCAGAGGAAAGCAGGTTCTATCTGCACTGCTGATTTTCCAATATGGTGCACCACCACATTATGGGTGTCAGGTCCTAGCATTCCTACATGAACAGTTTCCTGGAAAGTGGATTGGTCATCGTGGGCCAGTTGAATGGCCACCAAGGTCTCCCGATCTGACCCACTTAGGCTTTTATCTTTGGGGTCATCTGATGGCAATTGTCTAGGCTGTGAAGATACGAGATGTGCAGCATCTGAAACAACGGATACTGGAAGCCTGTGCTAGCATTTCTTCTGCGGTGTTGCTATCAGTGTATCAAGAGTGGGAGAAGAGGGTTGCATTGACAATCCAACACAATGGGCAGCACTTTAAACACATTTTATAAGTGGTCATAAACTAGTAAATAACTCATGAAAGAATAAAGTTACGTTAAAACCAAGCACACCATTGTTTTTCTTGTGAAATTCTCAATAAGTGTGATGTGTAACATGACCCTCTTCCCATTGAAAAAAATAAAGCTGGATCCAAATGGCTGACTTCAAAATGGCCGCCATGGTCACCACCTATCTTGAAAAGAGTTCCCCCTCCCATATACTAATGTGCCATAAACAGGAAGTTGATATCGCCAATCATTCCCATTTTATTTAGGTGTATCCATGTAAATGGCCCACCCTGTACTTGACATACTAAAACAAGGAGGGCAATTTAAGTACTCTCAGTCCTAATTTGCCATCTGATAAAAAAAAATACTGAAACCAAGGTTGGTCTGTCTGAGACTGCGAACTTTCCGGATTGTGAGACTAAAAAGCAATAAACAATTTTTTTGTATTTCTTTCCTTAAACAGAATTTGTTATCTTTATTTAAAAAACAAAAAACAAAAACAAAAGTAATTCCCAACATTCCAGTAATGTGAATGTAACTGTCTATCTTAACAAGTAAACAAGTGCTGTATATGTGTTTTTAACCTCTTCACAACATGTCGTGTCTCCCTTTGATGTGGGCTCCAGCGGTGAGCCCACATCTTTTCCTGTACATGTCAACTGTTTTGAATGGCTGACATGTGCCCAGAACAGCCGCGAGTGGAACCATGATCCACCCGTTGCTATAAACCCCTTCATGAAAAGGGGTATTTTTGTTTTTTCATTTTTGTTTTTCGCTTGCCTTTCCCAGAGCCATAACTTTTTTATTCTTCCGTCATTATGGCCATGTGAGAGCTTATTTTTTGCAGGACGAGCTGTACTTTTGAATTACATCATTGGTTTTAGCATATCATGTACTAGAAAATGGGAAAAAAATTCCAAGTGCGGTAAAATTGCAAAAGAAGTGGAATCCCACACTGTTTTTTTGTTTGGCTTTTTTGCTAGGTTCACTAAATGCTAAAACTGACCTGCCATTATGATTCACCAGGTCATTATGAGTTCATAGACACCAAACATGTCTAGGTTATTTTTTATCTAAGTGGTGAAAACAAATTCCAAACTTTGCTAAAAAAAAATTGCACCATTTACTGATAAACATAACGTCTCCATTTTTCGTGGTCTGGGGTCAGGTGAGGGCTTATTTTTTGCACTCCGAGTTGTCGTTTTTAATTATACCATTTTGGTGCAGATATGATCTTTTGATTTCCCATTATTGCATTTTAATGCAATGTCTCGGCGACCCCACAAAAATAATTCTGGTGTTTCAAATTTTTTTCTCACTATGCCGTTTAGCGATCAGGTTAATCCTTTTTTTATTGATAGATCGGGCGATTCTGAACACGGCAATACCAAATATGTGTATATTTGATTTTTTTATTGTTTATTTGAATGGGTTGAAAGGGGGGTTATTTAAACTTTTATTTTTTTTTCATATTTTTTAAAACATTTTTTTTTTTTACTTTTGCCATGAATCAATAGCCTCCATGGGAGGCTAGAAGCTGGCACAACTCGATCACCTCTGATACATAGGAGAGATGCTCAGATCGCTCCTATGTAGTAGAATAGCTGCATTGCTATGAGCGCTGACAATAGGGTGGTGCTCACAGTAATCCGGCATCAAGAACCATAAAGGTCTCTAATTGACCTCTGGTTGTCATGCCAATGCATCGCTGACTCCCGATCATGTAATGGGGGTCAGCAATGCTCACATTTCCGGTCAGATGGCCGGAAGCGCAAGTTAAATGCCCCTGTCAGCATTTGACAGTGGCATTTAACTAGTTAATAGCGACGGGTGATTCGCGATTCCACCCGCTGCTATTGCGGGCACATCAGCTGTTCAAAAAAGCTGACATGTCCTGGCTTTGATGCAGGCTCACTGCCGGAGCCTGCATCAAAGCAAGGGATCTGACCTCGGACGTACGATCCCATCTGAGGTCAGAAAGGGGTTAACCCGTTGAATGCCACTGTCAAACTCTTACAGGTGCATTAACACATGCTTCCGGCCATGGGGCGGGAAATCCTCCATCAGTGACCCCATCACATGATCGCGGGTCACTGACGGGTTGGCATGACAACCAGAGCTCTCCTGGAGACCTCTATGGCTACGTTCACATTCGCGTCTTTTGGCTCAGCTTCGTTAACGCAACGCATAACGCATATAAAACGCATCTGAAATGCAGCATATTTTGACGCATACGTTCAACGCATGCGTTGAAAAATGCAGCGTTTTTTGCAAAAACATTGTGTTTTTTGACGCATGCGTTGCCCTACAATGATGTCATTTTTTACACAATAGCTTTAAAAAAATCCCCACTTAGTGTCAGGACACTAGATAAAGACCACCAATGGATAGAAGAGGGTGGGTGTAATGAAATGTGTGTATATATACCCTGGCAGAGATGAATTCCTCCCATTTTGCTTGTGTTTCCAGCATCATGATGGAGCGTCCCATGGAGAGTATCTACATGAATATGGAGTTGGATTTTGCCTTGGCTAATGCTTATGCTATTGCCTATTACGAACAAAGGAAAAGAGAAAAACGGAGGAGTCATCGGCGCTTTTGGCTACACCATATAGTTGAAGTCCGGGAGAGCCGTGGAGCCTACCATTGCTTGTTTGGCGAGCTGAATGACAATCTGGAAAAATATTTCGAGTATACCAGGATGTCTCAAGACAGCTTCCGCTATCTGCTGCGTCTTGTGGAAGGAGCCATTACCAGGCAGGACACACAGCTCCGGAGATCAATTTCGGCAGAGGAACGGCTGCTGGTGACTCTATGGTATGTTATATTGCAATGTAAACGGTGGTCATATGTTCTGCAATGTAATTTTTTTTTCTTTAAATTCTGTTTTCATTTTACAATGTATTTATAATTAGTGTTGAGCATTCCGATACCGCAAGTATCGGGTATTGGCCGATATTTGCGGTATCGGAATTCCGACACCGAGTTCTGATATTTTTGTGATATCGGGAATCGGTATCGGGATTAAGATTCATGTGTAAAATAAAAAATAAAAAGAAAAAATATTGATATACTTTATATTGATATACATATCACATGACCGCTCAGCGACCAATCACAAGCCGCGACGTCATCGAAGGTCCTTAACACGCTCATTCTTAGAAAGGGAAGCATGGCGGTTGCAGCGGTGACAACCAGGGCGCGTCCGAGGGTAAATATATCAATATTTTTTATTTTTATTCTTTATTTTACACATGAATATGGATCCCAGGGCCTGAAGGAGAGTTTCCTCTACTTCAGACCATGGGAACCATGGAGGATACCTTCCGATATTTGTGTCCCATTGACTTGTATTAGTATCGGATATCGGTATCGGCGATATCCGATATTTTTCGGATATCGGCCGATACCATCCGATACCGATACTTTCAAATATCGGACGGTATCGCTCAACACTACTTATAATTAATTTTTTTATTTTATCTGTTTGGCAGTTTCCTGGCTACCGGAGAGACCTTAAGATCCCTGCATTTTCAATTTAGGATTGGAGTCTCCACGCTTTCAGGAATTGTTGCTGACACATGCCGTGCTTTATGGGACAATCTCCATGATGAATTTTTACCCCTCCCTTCAACTGAATTATGGGAGGCCAATGCCAAAAAATTTCATCAAGTTTGTTCTTTCCCGAACTGCATTGGAGCAGTGGATGGGAAGCACATTAGGATTACAAAGCCTGCAAGAACTGCATCTCAGTTCTTTAATTATAAAAATTACTTTTCCACCGTGCTCATGGCAATTGCAGGTGCGGACTGCAGGTTTATCGCCGTGGACATTGGAGCGTTTGGCTGTACAAATGACTCACAGACATTTAAAGAGTCTGATATGGGCCAAAGGTTATATGGGAACAATTTTAATTTTCCCCAGCCACGACATCTTCCCAACACAGAGGGCCCGGCAATGCCATTTGTTGTGGTTGGGGATGAGGCATTTCCAATGTGTGCCAACTTACTGAAACCCTACTCCAGTCGGGGCTTGGACCACACCAAAAGTGTCTTTAATTATATACTGTCCAGTGCCAGAAGAACTGTGGAGTGCGCCTTTGGTATCCTGGTCTCCAAATGGCGTATTTTAGGATCCGCCATTAATCTCAAAATTGAGACAGTGGATGAGGTGGTGAAGGCTTGTGTGGTTCTCCACAATTATATTATGGCCAAAGAGAGACTGAACATGGAACTCGATGAACCCATACCAAACCCATTGCCCGATTACCAAGATCATCCTCTGAGGACAACTGTTGAAATTGGGCAGATGAGGGATCGATTTGCTTCCTATTTTGTTTCTGGTGTTGGGCATGTGTCATTGCAAGATGAAATGGTGTAGTGTTTAGGTTTTACAGTTATACTTTATCATGCTTTTAACTTAAAATAACTTTATTGTGCTTAGAATAAAAGAATATAATAACAATAAAAGATTTTAAAACTATTGTGTCCATTCAATGTAACCTGTTCAAAGGGGCCTAATTTAATGTTCTTTCTATTTTGTAATGTTACTAGATTTTATACTGTCTTTTGCTTTGAATAAAATTACTTTATTGTGCTTTCACTTTAAAAACCTGCTCCCCTTTTTTTCAAATGTTGTTGTCAATAAAACAATGTTTAAACTATTCCAATGTCCATTTTCCTACCAACTGGTCAAAGTGTGTCACACCACAAAAAATGTACTCAGGTGATCACCAGTTCCCAAATACACTATGCCAAACCACCCCACTGTTCACATGGCCGTGTGTTCTATAGTTGAACGAACATGATCGGCTCCCTCCTTGTCAAGCTATAACGCTTGCCGACTAGTTGCATATGGAACTCGGCCTTTTCTCGGTTTTCTGCCGCCGCAGCTGCATGTGCCACGGCTGTGTGACAGCCACTGCACATGCATTATGAGGCCAACAAATAGGCTTGGGTTGTGCATGTGTTGTGCCTGTCACACAGCCTCGGAACATGCAGATGCGGTGGCGGAAAAATGCAGATCAGCAGCTGTACTCCAGGAAGCCGGGTGTTATGTTTGCTAATGACAGGTGTTATGAAGGCAATCCAGAAACACAGTGTGCTTAGCGATCAGAGCACACACAGTGATCTGACAAATACCCCAAAATACAAGAACGAGCTCTGAGACGTGGAAACTCTGTAGACTGCACACCTGATCCTATCCTAAACACAACTAAAAGCGGCTGTGGATTGCGCCTAACAACTACCTAGGCAACTCGGCACAGCCTAAGAAACTAGCTAGCCTGAAGATAGAAAAATAGGCCTGACTTGCCCCAGAGAAATTCCCCAAAGGAAAAGGCAGCCCCCCACATATAATGACTGTGAGTAAGATGAAAAGACAAAACGTAGGGATGAAATAGATTCAGCAAAGTGGGGCCCGATATTCTAGGACAGAGCGAGGACAGTAAAGCGAACTTTGCAGTCTACAAAAAACCCTAAAGCAAAACCACGCCAAGGGGGCAAAAAAAAACCACCGTGCCGAACTAACGGCACGGCGGTACACCCTTTGCGTCTCAGAGCTTCCAGCAAAACAAAAGACAAGCTGGACAGAAAAAAAGCAACAAAAAAGCAAAAAGCACTTAGCTATACAGAGCAGCAAGTCACAGGAACAATCAGGAGAAGCTCAGATCCAACACTGAAACATTGACAAGGAGCAAGGATAGAAGCATCAGGCGGAGTTAAGTAATGAAGCAGTTAACGAGCTCACCAGAACACCTGAGGGAGGAAGCTCAGAAGCTGCAGTACCACTTGTGACCACAGGAGTGAATTCAGCCACAGAATTCACAACAGTACCCCCCCCTTGAGGAGGGGTCACCGAACCCTCACCAGAGCCCCCAGGCCGACCAGGATGAGCCGCATGAAAGGCACGAACAAGATCGGAAGCATGAACATCAGAGGCAAAAACCCAGGAATTATCTTCCTGAGCATAACCCTTCCATTTAACCAGATACTGGAGTTTCCGTCTAGAAACACGAGAATCCAAAATCTTCTCCACAATATACTCCAATTCCCCCTCCACCAAAACCGGGGCAGGAGGCTCAACAGATGGAAGCATAGGTGCCACGTATCTACGCAACAACGACCTATGGAATACATTATGTATGGAAAAGGAGTCTGGGAGGGTCAAACGAAAAGACACAGGATTGAGAACCTCAGAAATCCTATACGGACCAATAAAACGAGGTTTAAATTTAGGAGAGGAAACCTTCATAGGAATATGACGAGAAGATAACCAAACCAGATCCCCAACACGAAGTCGGGGACCCACACGGCGTCTGCGATTAGCGAAAAGTTGAGCTTTCTCCTGGGACAAGATCAAATTGTCCACTACCTGAGTCCAGATCTGCTGCAACCTATCCACCACAGAATCTACATCAGGACAGTCCGAAGACTCAACCTGTCCTGAAGAGAAACGAGGATGGAACCCAGAATTGCAAAAAAATGGAGAAACCAAGGTAGCCGAGCTGGCCCGATTATTAAGGGCGAACTCAGCCAACGGCAAAAAGGACACCCAATCATCCTGGTCTGCAGAAACAAAACATCTCAGATATGTTTCCAAGGTCTGATTGGTTCGTTCGGTCTGGCCATTAGTCTGAGGATGGAAAGCCGAGGAAAAGGATAGGTCAATGCCCATCCTACCACAAAAGGCTCGCCAAAACCTTGAAACAAACTGGGAACCTCTGTCAGAAACAATATTCTCAGGAATGCCATGCAACCGAACCACATGCTGAAAGAACAAAGGTACCAAATCAGAGGAGGAAGGCAATTTAGCCAAGGGCACCAGATGGACCATTTTAGAAAAGCGATCACAGACCACCCAAATGACTGACATCTTTTGAGAAATGGGAAGGTCAGAAATGAAATCCATCGAAATATGTGTCCAAGGCCTCTTTGGGCAAGGGCAAAAGCAACCCACTGGCACGAGAACAGCAGGGCTTAGCCCTAGCACAAATCCCACAGGACTGCACAAAAGTACGTACATCCCGTGACAGAGATGGCCACCAGAAGGATCTAGCCACTAACTCTCTGGTACCACAGATTCCAGGATGACCAGCCAACACCGAACAATGAAGTTCAGAGATAAGTTTATTAGTCCACCTATCAGGGACGAACAGTTTCTCTGCTGGACAACGATCAGGTTTATTCGCCTGAAATTTTTGCAGCACCCGCCGCAAATCAGGGGAGATGGCAGACACAATGACTCCTTCCTTGAGGATACCCGCTGGCTCAGATAAACCCGGAGAGTCGGGCACAAAACTCCTAGACAGAGCATCCGCCTTCACATTTTTAGAGCCCGGAAGGTACGAAATCACAAAGTCGAAGCGGGCAAAAAATAACGACCAACGGGCCTGTCTAGGATTCAAGCGCTTGGCAGACTCGAGATAAGTCAAGTTCTTATGATCAGTCAATACCACCACGCGATGCTTAGCTCCTTCAAGCCAATGACGCCACTCCTCGAATGCCCACTTCATGGCCAGCAACTCTCGATTGCCCACATCATAATTACGCTCAGCGGGCGAAAACTTCCTGGAAAAGAAAGCACATGGTTTCATCACTGAGCAATCAGAACCTCTCTGTGACAAAACCGCCCCTGCTCCAATCTCAGAAGCATCAACCTCGACCTGGAACGGAAGAGAAACATCTGGCTGACACAACACAGGGGCAGAACAAAAACGACGCTTCAACTCCTGAAAAGCTTCCACAGCAGCAGAAGACCAATTAACCAAATCAGCACCCTTCTTGGTCAAATCGGTCAATGGTTTGGCAATGCTAGAAAAATTACAGATGAAGCGACGATAAAAATTAGCAAAGCCCAGGAACTTTTGCAGACTTTTCAGAGATGTCGGCTGAATCCAATCTTGGATGGCTTGGACCTTAACTGGATCCATCTCGATAGTAGAAGGGGTAAAGATGAACCCCAAAAATGAAACTTTCTGCACACCGAAGAGACACTTTGATCCCTTCACAAACAAAGAGTTAGCACGCAGGACCTGAAAAACCATTCTGACCTGCTTCACATGAGACTCCCAATCATCTGAGAAGATCAAAATGTCATCCAAGTAAACAATCAGGAATTTATCCAGATACTCACGGAAGATGTCATGCATAAAAGACTGAAACACAGATGGAGCATTGGCAAGTCCGAACGGCATCACTAGATACTCAAAATGACCCTCGGGCGTATTGAATGCAGTTTTCCATTCATCTCCTTGCCTGATTCTCACCAGATTATACGCACCACGAAGATCTATCTTAGTGAACCAACTAGCCCCCTTAATCCGAGCAAACAAGTCAGATAACAATGGCAAGGGATACTGAAATTTAACAGTGATCTTATTAAGAAGGCGGTAATCAATACACGGTCTCAGCGAACCATCCTTCTTGGCTACAAAGAAGAACCCTGCTCCCAGTGGTGATGACGATGGGCGAATATGTCCCTTCTCCAGGGATTCCTTCACATAACTGCGCATAGCGGCGTGTTCGGGCACGGATAAATTAAATAATCGACCTTTAGGGAATTTACTACCAGGAATCAAATTGATAGCACAATCACAATCCCTATGCGGAGGTAGAGCATCGGACTTGGGCTCTTCAAATACATCCTGATAATCAGACAAGAACTCTGGGACCTCAGAAGGGGTGGATGACGAAATCGACAAAAATGGAACATCACCATGTACCCCCTGACAACCCCAGCTGGATACCGACATGGAATTCCAATCCAATACTGGATTATGGGTTTGTAGCCATGGCAACCCCAACACGACCACATCATGCAGATTATGCAACACCAGAAAGCGAATAACTTCCTGATGTGCAGGAGCCATGCACATGGTCAGCTGGGCCCAGTATTGAGGTTTATTCTTGGCCAAAGGTGTAGCATCAATTCCTCTCAATGGAATAGGACACCGCAAAGGCTCCAAGAAAAACCCACAACGTTTAGCATAATCCAAATCCATCAGATTCAGGGCAGCACCCGAATCCACAAACGCCATGACAGAAAACGACGACAAAGAGCATATCAAGGTAATGGACAGAAGGAATTTGGACTGTACAGTACCAATGACGGCAGACCTAGCGGACCGCTTAGTGCGCTTAGGACAATCAGAAATAGCATGAGTGGAATCACCACAGTAGAAACACAGACCATTCAGACGTCTGTATTCCTGCCGTTCAACTCCAGTCATAGTCCTATCGCACTGCATAGGCTCAGGTTTAACCTCAGGCAGTACCGCCAAATGGTGCACAGATTTACGCTCGCGCAAGCGTCGACCGATCTGAATGGCCAAAGACAAATACTCATTCAAACCAGCAGGCATAGGAAATCCCACCATGACATCCTTAAGAGCCTCAGAGAGACCCTTTCTGAACAAAGCTGCCAGCGCAGATTCATTCCACTGAGTGAGTACTGACCATTTCCTAAATTTCTGACAATATACTTCTATATCATCCTGAACCTGGCACAAAGCCAGCAAATTTTTCTCAGCCTGATCCACTGAATTAGGCTCATCGTAGAGCAATCCGAGCGCCAGGAAAAACGCATCGACACTACTCAATGCAGGGTCTCCTGGCGCAAGAGAAAATGCCCAGTCTTGAGGGTCGCCGCGCAAAAAAGAAATAATAATCAAAACCTGTTGAATAGGATTACCAGAAGAATGAGGTTTCAAGGCCAGAAATAGCTTACAATTATTTTTGAAACTTAGAAACTTAGTTCTATCTCCAAAAAACAAATCAGGAATAGGAATTCTTGGTTCTAACATAGATTTCTGATCAATAGTATCTTGAATTTTTTGTACATTTATAACGAGATTATCCATTGAAGAGCACAGACCCTGAATATCCATGTCCACACCTGTGTCCAGAATCACCCAAATGTCTAGGGGAAAAAAAAAAAGTGAACACAGAGCAGAAAAAAAAAAAAAAATGATGTCAGAACTTTTTCTTTCCCTCTATTGAGAATCATTAGATTTGGCTCCTTGTACTGTTATGTTTGCTAATGACAGGTGTTATGAAGGCAATCCAGAAACACAGTGTGCTTAGCGATCAGAGCGCACACAGTGATCTGACAAATACCCCAAAATACAAGAACGAGCTCTGAGACGTGGAAACTCTGTAGACTGCACACCTGATCCTATCCTAAACACAACTAAAAGCGGCTGTGGATTGCGCCTAACAACTACCTAGGCAACTCGGCACAGCCTAAGAAACTAGCTAGCCTGAAGATAGAAAAATAGGCCTGACTTGCCCCAGAGAAATTCCCCAAAGGAAAAGGCAGCCCCCCACATATAATGACTGTGAGTAAGATGAAAAGACAAAACGTAGGGATGAAATAGATTCAGCAAAGTGGGGCCCGATATTCTAGGACAGAGCGAGGACAGTAAAGCGAACTTTGCAGTCTACAAAAAACCCTAAAGCAAAACCACGCCAAGGGGGCAAAAAAAAACCACCGTGCCGAACTAACGGCACGGCGGTACACCCTTTGCGTCTCAGAGCTTCCAGCAAAACAAAAGACAAGCTGGACAGAAAAAAAGCAACAAAAAAGCAAAAAGCACTTAGCTATACAGAGCAGCAAGTCACAGGAACAATCAGGAGAAGCTCAGATCCAACACTGAAACATTGACAAGGAGCAAGGATAGCAGCATCAGGCGGAGTTAAGTAATGAAGCAGTTAACGAGCTCACCAGAACACCTGAGGGAGGAAGCTCAGAAGCTGCAGTACCACTTGTGACCACAGGAGTGAATTCAGCCACAGAATTCACAACAGCCGGGTTCCATATGCAAGTAGTCGGCAAGTGTTATAGCTTGCCAAGGAGGAAGCCAATCATGTTCGCTCTACTCTAGTGAGTAAAAAGTATTGAACTCAGGATGCTGAAATAAATACTAGGTCTAATAGTGGCGACACTTGGCCACGTGACCATTGCTACCACCTCACCTGACCCATTACCTTATTGTATGTTTAAAAATTATAACTTTTTTTATCTTCTTTGTGTTTAACACCTCATAGTACAATGATAGACACAAAAAAACCTTCCAATTAAACAATTGATAACATAGTGTCTGACATTGTAGATATGAGGTGTAAAAAACAAAAGATTTGTGTACACGGCGCACTGTGTGAGTTGCCGGCAACGAATTTTGAACAATAGAAATACAAAGAGTTTGAAACATAACATTTTTATTTTGGGACAAAATAACAGAAGAAAAAGGGGAAAGATTGTTAAGGGTAATGGACGTCGGCGATTAATGGGGAATGATAACTTCCGGTTTGGGAATGGGTAGAGGAGGAGGAGGAGAAAGCGTAATCTATAATACTTGAGGGAATTTCAGACCAATCAGTGGCCGACGGTGAGGATATTGCCACCTCTGTAGGGGAGGAGGCAACAACAGTCTACGGGTGCTGGATGACTGGCTCTGGCTTCTCCTGCTCCGGCTTGACCCCTGCCGAGAGCTTGGTGTTGGGATTGGCGCAGCCTGAGCAGCCGCTGCTGTCCTAGATTTTTTCTTTCGCCTCTCTCCCTCTTGCTGTTCCTCAGATTGGCGTCGTCTTCTGCTGGAGGTCCTGGCAGGAGCAGGACTCGTCGGCTGGGTGTGATGGTGTTGGTGGCGGTGTTCCTCGGCACCCAGACCTCAGTAGAGTTGCTGTGCAGCAGGACTAGGAGTCATGCTTGCCAACGATGGTACAACTGGCATTGTAGTTGCTGACTGCATGATCGTAGCCTGCTGCAGAGCACTCACATAGGCATTGTTGCAGGTCTGCATCACCGAAATCTGGAGTTCTGGTGTAAAGTGTTACACCATGCCCTTAGCAATGGCACTAAAAAAAGTTTTGCTGGCCTCATGAACTCGGATTCCATTGATTCAAGGCACTGGTCGATAGAGGCCAGAGCAGTGTCCATCCTATCTTCCAGCACCTTGAAACAATTTTGAAAAACCGTGCCCAAATGAAAATATTCGGGCATTAGCGGCCTGTCCAAGGCCCACTGACGTTGGCAGGAATACCCGAAAGAAGGAGCGCCTGAGGCCTCGGCCAGGGGAACACCAGGTGGACCGGCTGCCGGTTCTCCAGAATGTGGTGCATGCCTGCTGTCGCTGTGGGATGGCTGTGACGGGTCCGATGGCGATTCATGAAGGACCGCTCCAGATGGCCGAACAGGTTCGAGGGTGCTGCTGTGTGTTCTGTGAAAAAATTTGGAAAACATTAGTATACAAAAAATAACATTTCACATTCGCCACCTCCTGTGGAATATAAAATTAACATTACATCACACAACACTATGAAATTATTTAACATACAGTCATGGCCAAAAGTCTTGACACCCCTGAAATTCTGTCAGATAATACTCAGTTTCTTCCTGAAAATGATTGCAAACACAAATTATTCGGTATTATCTTAACTTAATTTGTCTTAAATGAAACAACACAAAAGAGAATGAAGCAAAAAGCAAAACATTGATCATTTCACACAAAACTCCAAAAATGGGCCAGACAAAAGTATTGGCACCCTCGGGCCAAATACTTGGTTGCACAACCTTTAGCCAAAATAACTGCGACCAACTGCTTCCGGTAACCATCAATGAGTTTCTTACAATGTTTTGCTGGAATTTTAGACCACTCTTCTTTGGCAAACTGCTCCAGGTCCCTGATATTTGAAGGCTGCCTTCTCCAAACTGCCATTTTTAGATCTCTCCACAGGTGTTCTATGGGATTCAGGTCTGGGCTCATTGCTAGCCACCTTAGAAGTCTCCAGTGCTTTCTCTCAAACCATTTTCTAGTGCTTTTTGAAGTGTGTTTTGGGTCATTGTCTTGCTGGAAGATCCATGACCTCTGAGGGAGACACAGCTTTCTCACACTGGGCCCTACATTATGCTGCAAAATTTGTTGGTAGTCTTCAGACCTCATAATGCCATGCACACGGTCAAGCAGTCCAGTGCCAGAGGCAGCAAAGCAACCCCAAAACATCAGGGAACCTCCGCCATGTTTGACTGTAGGGACCGCGTTATTTTCTTTGAATGCCTCTTTTTTTTCTTCTGTAAACTCTATGTTGATGCCTTTGCCCAAAAAGCTCTACTTTTGTCTCATCTGACCAGAGAAAATTCTTCCAAAACGTTTTAGGCTTTTTCAGGTAAGTTTTGGCAAACTCCAGCCTGGCTTTTTTATGTCTCGGGGTAAGAAGTGGGGTCTTCCTGGGTCTCCTACCATACAGTCCCTTTTCAATCAGACACCGACGGATAGTACGGGTTGACACTGTTGTACCCTCGGACTGCAAGGCAGCTTGAACTTGTTTGGATGTTAGTCGAGGTTCTTTATCCAACATCCGCACAATCTTGCGTTGAAATCTCTTGTCAATTTTTCTTTTCCGTCCACATCTAGTGAGGTTAGCCACAGTGCCATGGGCTTTAAACTTCTTGATGACACTGCGCACGGTAGACACAGGAACATTCAGGTTTTTGGAGATGGACTTGTAGCCTTGAGATTGCTCATGCTTCCTCACAATTTGGTTTCTCAAGTCCTCAGACAGTTCTTTGGTCTTTCTTTTCTCCATGCTTAATGTGGTACACACAAGGACACAGGACAGCGGTTGAGTCAGCTTTAATCCATGTCAACTGGCTGCAAGTGTGATTTAGTTATTGCCAACACCTGTTAAGTGCCACAGGTAAGTTACAGGTGCTGTTAATTACACAAATTACAGAAGCATCACATGATTTTTCGAACAGTGCCAATACTTTTGTCCACCCCCTATTTATGTTTGGTGTGGAATAATATCCAATTTGGCTTTAGGAGAATTCTTTTTGTGTTTTTTCATTTAAGACAAATTAAATGAAGATAATAATACCAAATAATTTGTGTTTGCAATCATTTTCAGGAAGAAAATGAGTATTATCTAACAGAATTGCCGGGGTGTCAATACTTTTAGCCATGACTGTATAATTGTAAGGGCCACTTCCGTCTGTCAGTCTGTCTCTCCTTCAGCCACGGTTCATTCGCTTATTGTTCTCGCCAGCTGCCTGTCATGGCTGATGCGACCAAACAGTGATGGGCCCAGTCCTGAATAAAATGACCGCTCCTTACTCCCCTCAGTCAATGCCTGTCACCCGCATACTCCCCTATGTCATCGATAAACACACAGTGAAGGCCGGCGGTAATGCCCCGCATTATGCCGCGTTTAACGCACTCCGTTACCGCCGCTAAACCTTGGTGTCACCAACTTTTTACTATTGACGCAGCCTATGCCGCATCAATCTAAAAAAATGTAATGTAACAAATTTAATTCCAAAAAAGACCATGCTATACTCGCCCTCCGTAGCCGTTTGCAACGGCCGCCATCTTTTACGGTGGCAGAAGGACCTGCTTGATGTCACGGTCATGTGACCGAGACGCCATCACAGGTTCTGCGATCCGACCAACCCTGGGAACGGAACCTGCCATGGACTACAAGTTCTCCCGTGGAAAGGTTTTTTTTTTTTTTTACTGTGACAAACCTGGCTGGGCACTATACTACGGCACTAGGCTATATACTACGTGGCTGGCCAATATACTACGTGGACATGCATATTCTACAATACCTGATGCGTTGGAATCGGTACAACATATAATAATAAAATACTTACGCTCGGCGGGCAAGGACCAGTCTCAGGAAGTTTAGCAGCCTATTGTACTTGTAGGTTGTTGACCTTGCCGCAGCAGCACCACTTCGAGTCTGTTCCTCCTCCTTTCGCAGGCCCCGATTGAAACGGTCCTTCATGGAACGCCATCTTGTCTTCAATTTTTTGACTGTGAAAGCAAACAAAAAAAGGTTAGAGATTGTACATTTTACAATGATAACACAACCGTGTGCGACAGGAGTTGATCACATCACACACGGTTGTGTTATCCTGGCCTGATGGGTCAGAGAGGCGTTTGATCAATACTTACCAAAGTCTGCTTTGTCCTTAGCTGAAGCGCTGTCAAAGCCATCCCACAGCGATTTGCCCACCTCATTCCACCTGGTCCGTGTGCCGGGGGTCACGGCTGTCCCACAACGGGCCTTGCTCATGGATACAGGTGATGAGGAGATCTATGTTGATCCCCTCATCTTGTTCCCGTTGTGAAACCTAGAATAATAGAAAAATATTAATGTTTGAAAGCTAACTAAAAATTGCTAACCCCCACCACCCACCCCCCCCAAAAACATATACTGAAATAAAAATTAAAAATACATAAGTAACATTCCTAATTTTGTTTTAAAAAATACTTACTCGCCGTCTTGCCACCGCTGCTTGGCCCCGAGGAAGCTGCTCCTGCTGGGTTGCTTCCTCCTCACTTGAAGAACCCTGCTAAATTTTTTTTAAAAAACTTGTGACACGTGTACAAATGACACAGAATAGTAAGCAACAGTAGATAATGTACTCACTGTACTCTCCTGTGACATGTGGCTTGACTCTGTGGCCATAATGGTTTACCAAGATAATTCTGCAATGAAAAGTTGCAAAAATTATTACATTAACAGAATGCACAATACACAGCCACATAGAAGAAAACAGCAAAAATACCATGCATAACATTACAACCACAACGGACAGTGCACTCAAAGGACAATGCCAACTGAACAAGCGCTGAGCAAACCACACCGCCATACATTAAAATAAAAATCAATGGCAGAGATGACACAATGACAGAGTAAAGCAAAAGCAGAATACCAGTCCCAGAAAAGGAAAAAAACAATTGCAAAACAACAGCCCCCTATTAAAAAAAAAAAAAGACACATATACCTTTTTTTTAAAAATAAATATTTTTTTTATAAAAAAGAACAAAGAAAAGGCGATCCACCGCCATACTTTACAATAAAAAACAAGGCCGGAGCCAAGAAAACGCAATACGGTAAAATATAGCGACAGAAATACATCAGAACCAGATTAAAAAAAAAAAATCTTTTAAAAAAAAAACACAATGGCACAGCCGCATTAAATTACAGAACAACCCAATAAAAATTAAATAAACCACCATAAATTGAAATAAAAAAATAAAAAAAGGCACACACAGAAAAAAAAAACAAAGGGCAAAGAAAAGGCAATCCAGTATAAACCGCCATACTTTACAATACAAAAAACAACAAGGCCGGAGACAAGAAAACGCCATACGGTAAAATATAGCGAGTAGAAATACATCAGAACCAGATAATAAAAAACAATTTCTATAAATAAAAAAAACACAATGCCACAGCCGCATTACAGTACAGAACAACCCAAAATCACTTAAATAAACCACCATTAAATTAAAAAAAAAAAAAAAGCGCACACAAGAAAAAAAAAAAAAGAAAAAGAAAAGGCAATCCAGGATAAACCGCCATACTTTACAATAAAAAACAACAAGGCCGGAGACAAGAAAACGCCATACATATGGTTACATGTAACGACAGAAATACATCACAATCAGATAAAAAAACACATATTTCCATTAAACAACCACAGTGGCATAGCCGCATTAAAGTACAGAACAAACATTAAATTAAATCTCCAAAAATTGCAATAACAAAATGAAAATATAACACACATAAAAAAAATTAAAAACATTGCAAACAATACAAAAATAATGCGCAGAGAAATTATATACTTACATCTCTTGAAGGCACTTTTTTTTATATATATAGGTTGTTTTGTCACTGTCTAGACACCATCTAGACAGTTCCATTGTCTTTTTCTTGCACAACACGCGGCGATGCAAGCACTTGCGCCCTATGCATTTTCTATAGAGCTGAATGGGTTTTTTGGCGCATTGACGACGCAAGTGCGACGCATGCGTTTTTAAAAAAAAAATATGACAATTGAATACTGCAACATGTAGCGTCGGCCGCGCCCAGCCAGGTGCGCCCAAACAATGCATGCGTCGTAAAACGCAGGAAAACGCATAACAACGTATGTCCATGCGCCCCCAATGTTAAAGATAGGGGCGCATGACGCATGTGTCGTTATGCGTCGACGACGCTGCGCCCAAAGGCGCAAATGTGAACGTAGCCTATGAGACCCTCACAGCAACGCGATCACATCGCGTTGCTGCGGGGGTCTCAGGGAAGCCCACAGGGAGCCCCCTCCCTGCGCGATGCTTCCCTATACCACCAGCACACCGCGATCATGTTTGATCGCGGTGTGCCGGGGTTAATGTGCCGGGGTGGTCCGTGACCGCTCCTGGCACATAGCGCTGGATGTCAGCTACGATAGGCAGCTGACACCCGGCCGCGATCGGCCGCGCTCCCCCCATGAGCACGGCCGATCGCTATGACGTACTATCCCGTCGAGGGTCAGATAGGCCCAGGTCACCTCGACGGGATAGTACATCCAAGGTCAGAAAGGGGTTAATTAATTCATTGAATCTTATTCCAGCATGTCCCTGTTGTGCAAAATGAAATGCCATGTTTAATGAATCAGGGCCTTGGTTTCAGGATTTTTGCTTAGCAGAAAAATTAGGGCAGAGGGGTAACATAATGGCCTCCTTGTTTGAAGTTTGTGTAGAATTTAAAAAAATGCTGTTATTAAGATTCAGTTATTATAGTTTATCACAGATATCACCTCCTATCCCTACACTGTAAAATCATAAAATGCTTCTTGACCAGTCCTCATCCTTTATGGTTGTTTTGATGTTACCCTGATTGGCTGCAAAAGACTATATGACGTTCTAGTTGTAAGGCATTATATTGATAAAGGGAAGTTAGTGGAGCGCCCCCAGACACAGGGCCACGAGTTCTCGGTACCGGGCCTCTCTGGTTCGGTTCTGAGGCTGTCAAGGTGGCTAGACCCGGTCCGCGACCCTGCTAAGTGCCGTCCAATAAAGGTGGTGCAGTCGGTCAGGGGTTCGTGACGCCACCTGTGGTGTTCGGTCAGGGTGACCGACGCTGCTGTGGGGTCCACTGGGGTGATGGAATGGCAGCTGGATGGTATACCTTCCCACAGGTGAAGTATGTCCCCAGGGGTTCCCAGTAAGGTAGATGGTAATGGTGTAGGGTGCAGTCAATAACAAGGACACAGGGTTGCAGTCTCTTTACCTCTTTACTGAAGACTTCAGGATCCTCAATCCAGAGCATGGTTAACAGGGCTATCTGAGACCGGCCGGTCCGATGGGCACATCCAGAGTTTCCTTCGCAGATGGAAATTGTTGCCTACCACTAGCGCCTGTGTGTTGTAGTCCTACCCTGCTGAGCATTCGGAATAGTCATCACAACTGCTGTTCTGGTTCATCGTTCTCTACAGCTCTCTCTCTCTTTGGTTACAGATCTTTCTAGTTCAACGTCCCCCAGGTATGTTATGGCTAGGATGCACCCGTATGACGGGAAGGCCTGGAGGTCTTCCGAGACCCTAGAGACGCCCCTCTCCCACTGTTGCCCCCTATGTCTTCATAGATGTTTAGGTGAGACAGCCAACCTATAATTAACTGTCCTGTGGAGTTCGAAGTAAGGCCTAGAGTCAGTTACTCCCGCGGTGTTCCGGCCACCTGCTACGCACCTCAGTAGGATGTTGCCTCGGTCTCACGGCACGACTCCAGTGGTACTCCTTTGTGCTTGATCTCGTTTACACTGTTCCACAATATCCTTCCCTTCATGTCTCTCTCTTGGATACCGCCGCGGGGTGTGCAGGTGCGGTTCCGTTACGTTCTGCTCTGTTCGCTAGGCACCTGCCATGTTCCCACGCCTGACAGGGACCCCCCAGTGTCTTCTCCCTGCAACACCCCCTGCCACGGGATGTTGCCTGAATCCAACCCAGTCAGCTTCTGACTAACTTCCTCCCCGACCCCTAGTTTTATCAGTGTGAGGAGTGGCCCAATAAATAAAGCCTTTTTCTCCCCCTATTGGCCGGAGTGTGAAGTGTAATGTGTTCTGGTGATACCTGGTCAGGAGAACTCCTTTAGTGCCATCAGACGTACCATCACTCCCCTTAGTGGCAGAGCATCATACTGCAATGACCAGGTCTCTGGGGCGCTGCACTCCTCCCCGGTTAAATCCAGTATTCCTGGACTGGGAAGAAGAACAACAATACATTGCAGCAAAAGACATACAAAATTTTGAAATGCTAAAACAAGTAAATAGAACAATGCTTCCCTTTATGGGAGGTGAGGACACTTGAACGTTACAAACAAAATTAGATATTTTTAAATAACATGCTGACTATAAATAACTCTCAGTACCCAGCCGGGTATTCTACCAAGTGCAAACTCTGAACTATAATTTAACTTTTCCTTTAAGGGCGTATAAGCTGAACCCACTAAAGGCCTACTATAAAATACTATATAAATAACTCAACTTTTCTTTCCGTTCTAGCTTCCCCAATGCAGGACCGCCTAGCTCCTTGGCTGGGCCTACTGTCATTGAACCGACCATCATTCTACGGTTCTCAGGAGGACTCTCTCTCTAACCCCTATGGGTTCACTTCAAGCTTTCCTGTCCTCAATCTTTATTAACATTATCAAACTTTATTAACTTTCAACATTATTAACGTTTCGATCTTTTCTAAGGCAACATGTCAACATTCCCTTTAAGAAGGAACCAAGTCTCTAGGAAGTAGTGCAGATTCTCTCTGTCTGCAAGTCCACTGAAAGCAAGACCTTCTGCGTCATGTCCAGAAGCATTATCTTCGCAAAGTCTTCTTTCGCTTGTAAAACCAGTAGGGAGCACCTTTAAGAAGGTGCAAACTATATACAAAACAGTTTTGAATCATTCACTGTTCGTGATCCGGCAGTCTTTTAAACAATGATGAACTTGTGCAAAAATAGAAAAAGAACTATAGACAATAGGGATCCCGGGTAAACAAAGGGACCCCTTTTAGGAATAACCCTAGACGGGTTTAAGGCAGCAGCAAGAAACAGTTAACTATTTACATATTCGGGTCTTCGAGGTTTAGTTCTATAATAGGTTGCAAGGCATCCATCGGTAATGAATAGGGTTGAGCGAAACGGGTCGGCCACTTTCAGAAGTCGCCGACTTTTGGCAAAGTCGGGTTTCATGAAACCCGACCCGACCCCTGTGTGGGGTCGGCCATGAAGTCGGCGATCTTCTGAATGTGGTGTCGGAATTCCGATCCCGATTTCCGATATGTTTGCAATATCGGAAATCGGTATCGGAATCCATATTTAATGTAAAATAAAGAATTAAAATAAAAAATATCGCTATACTTACCCTCTGACGTGCCCTGGTACTAACCGGGAACCTTCCTTCCTTCGAATCACGGTGACGTCGCGGCTTGTGATTGGTCGCGCGGCCGCCCATGTGACCTCTCGCGTGACCAATCACACTCCGCGATGTCACCGCGACGTCACGCAAGGTCCTGCAAGCGCTGATTCTTAGGAAGGAAGGCTGCCGGAAAGAAGCAGGGCGCGCCCGAGGGTGAGTATATTCCTTAGCATGAAGGAAAACAACTAAGAATAATGCAGGATAGGCATAGAGGTTTAGCCCAATCAAATAGAATAGCATGATTTTTTTTTTTTTTAAAGACGTTCGGAGTGACAAAGATATTGACCATGTAAAAAATTTTTTTATTTTGTCAGATATTGATGTTTCATTATTCCACGCCCTTCCCCTTCTTTTTTTTTACTTTTCCCACACTTTCATCTTCATCATCATCAGCATCTTTGACATCAACTTCTTCTTCACCTTATTCATCTTCTTCTTCATCTTCTACCTATTTTTTTTATTACATTCTTCATATTCATTTTATTCAACTATTATTATTCTTCCTATTCTACATATTCATTTTATTCAACTGTTATTATTCTTCCTATGCTACTTCTTCATCATATTCTCATTTGTGACAGGCATTCCCGTAGTTGTTATCTATAAAAGTTTGAAGATTACACCTTCCGTTTTGCCTGTCACTACAGTTACATTTGTCCACGTTCAGTTTGGCCTGCAGCATCAGGCTTTATCCAGGGGCACCACGAGGAGGAACAGACTGACCCCCATACACTGCTTAGTCTTCTTCTGCATATAATTTAGATAATATCTTTTGCTCTGATATTAAGTGTTATGCTTAATGTTCTTCTGCTCTTTGTTCTGCAGCCTCTTGTTCTTCTGCTTCTCGGTCTTCCATGTCGTCGTCTCCAGGGTCGTCGTCTCCAGTGTCGTCGTCTCCGCCGCCGTCGTCGTCGTCGTCATCGGGGTGGTCTTCAGGGTCGTCATCTCCAGGGTCGTCGTCATCTCACTGGTTGTCGTCTCTGGTGTCGTCGTCATCTTAGGGGTGGTCTTCCGGGTCGTCGACTTTAGGGTCTTCAACTTGGAAATGTTGCAGAAGGTACAAGAAGGCTGAGAAAATGCCAAGAACCAGCTGATGGAACTGGAACTCGGATGGCTACCCGAAGGTTCAAGAGCCTATGGAACTACCGAGGACCAGCTGACGTTACTGGAACCCGGTTACTAAGCAGGAGGTACCCGTGCTAAAAAGCACTACCAAGGACCACCTGACGTTGGCGGAACCTGGATACCCAGAAGGAGGCACCTAAGCCAAAGGTTCTGCCCGGAACCAGCTGACGTTACTGGAACCAGGATTGGGTGCAGAAGGTACAAGAGCAAAAGACACTGCCGAGAACCAGCTGACGGTACTGGAACCCAGATGGGTATCCGAAGGTCCAAGAGCCAATGGAACTACCGAGGGCCAGCTGACGTTACTGGAACCCAGTTACTAAGCAGGAGGTACCCGTGCCTGAAAGCACTACCAAGGACCACCTGACGTTGGTGGAACTTGGATACCCAGAAGGAGGCACCTAAGCCAAAGGCTCTGCCCGGAACCAGCTGACGGTACTGGAACCAGGATGGGGAGCAGAAGGTACAAGAGCAAAAGACACTGCCGAGAACCAGCTGACGGTGCTGCAACCAGGATGTGGACCAGAAGGTCCACAGGAGAGGAGAGAACACCTAGGCCGCGAGGCAGCCGCAGTTACCGAACCCCAACAGTCCTACAGGGGGAGCTTGGCCTACTGGCACTACAGAACCAGCCTTGACTGCCAATTCACGCAGCCCACATAGGAAGCTCCTAAACTGGAGGCACCCTGGAGTTGGCTAACCCGACCGCAACACGACAGGGCAAGCATAGGCGTCTCAGTGAGCTTGACACTACCCGGAAACAGCTGACGGTGCTGGAACCAGGCTGGGCACGAGGGAGTACCCGTGACAAAACCACTGCCGAGAACCAGCTGGTGGTGCTGCAACCCGGATGCGTTGCCCCAGTGTGCAAGAGCCAATGGCACCGAGGACCAGCTGACGGTGCTGGAACCTGGTTACTAAGCTGTAGGTACCCGCGCTTAAAAGCACTACCAAGGACCGCCTGGCGTTGGTCGGAACTCGGATACCCAGGAGGAGGCACCTAAGCCAAAGGCTCTGCCCGGAACCAGCTGACGGTGCTGGAACCAGGTGGTGGACCAGAAGGTCCACAGGAGAGGAGAGAACAGCTAGGCCGCGAGGCAGCCGCAGTTACCGAACCCCAACAGTCCTACAGGGGGAGCTTGGCCTACTGGCACTACAGAACCAGCCTTGACTGCCAATTCACGCAGCCCACATAGGAAGCTCCTAAACTGGAGGCACCCTGGAGTTGGCTAACCCGACCGCAACACGACGGGGTAAGCATAGGCGTCTCAGTGAGCTTGACACTACCCGGAAACAGCTGACGGTGCTGGAACCAGGCTGGGCACGAGGGAGTACCCGTGACAAAGCCACTGCCGAGAACCAGCTGGCAGTGCTGAAACCCGGATGCGTTGCCCCAGTGTGCAAGAGCCAATGGCACCAAGGACCAGCTGACGGTGCTGGAACCCGGTTACTAAGTTGTAGGTGCCCGCGCTTAAAAGCACTACCAAGGACCGCCTGGCGTTGGCGGAACTCGGATACCCAGGAGGAGGCACCTAAGCCAAAGGCTCTGCCCGGAACCAGCTGACGGTACTGGAACCAGGTGGTGGACCAGAAGGTCCACAGGAGAGGAGAGAACAGCTAGGCCGTGAGGCAGCCGCAGTTACCGAACCCTAACAGTCCTACAGGGGGAGCTTGGCCTACTGGCACTACAGAACCAGCCTTGACTGCCAATTCACGCAGCCCACATAGGAAGCTCCTAAACTGGAGGCACCCTGGAGTTGGCTAACCCGACCGCAACACGACGGGGCAAGCATAGGCGTCTCAGTGAGCTTGACACTACCCAGAAACAGCTGACGGTGCTGGAACCAGGCTTGGCACGAGGGAGTACCTGTGACAAAAAAACTGCCGAGAACCAGCTGGCGGTGCTGGAACCCGGATGCGTTGCCTATTCAAGATTGTCTTCCTAGAGCCCCAACTAGTGGTGTTGGAGCAAAGGGTAAGCAGGGGGAGCATAGTGTAGGCCGAAGCCTGCACTGGAAGCAGCTTTGTGTCTGCGTTGCGTTTGCAGGACACGATGCCGGCTACACAGAGGGGGAACAGCTGGCGGTGCTGAACCCCACTGACACATTGGCTGGTGTTTTTCTCTGTGCAGCTAGCACTTCCGGGCCCCAACTGGCGGTGTTAGAGCCCAGGGTCAGCAGGAGGAGGAGAGGAGCAAAGTGTAGGCCGAAGCCTAATAGAACCAATTTCAAAGGTAACCTTTAACCCACCTTCAGGTGTTACAATGTAGAAGAGCAACACCTTGTGCAGCAATAATGCTCCACAAGTGAAAGGTTGCTCTTTAAATTTTGCTCATTGCACACGCAGAATGAAAGACGTACACAATTTTGCCCATTGTACAGTAGAACTGTATTGGAGGCGTGACTTGTCTTTTTAAGGAGACGCGGCACAGGTGTCCAAAAATAACGCCTTGGTGCTGGGCGCAGCCTCCTGAGCGTTGTTATTTGCTGTACAGGAGTCTGCGCTCTTGTTAGCCCTTGGCCATGCGCTGTGAGCGCTGACTGTCTTCTCACCTCATTTCACGTTGGCCGGTGCGGTTAGTGATGGTCATGAATCCCAGACCCACAGTGTCTTTTCATAAAGTCACACTGCGGGGCTGTGATTCGTGGCCTTGCGCAGTAAATATGTTTGCCGCTCACACATGTCCTTACACCTGCTTCAGACTGGGCGGCCTCAGCTGATCCCTTATCGCATGCCGCGGCCATGAGGCTGCACAGTCTGAAGAAGGTGGAAGGAGATGAGTGAAGACAGGCGAACATATGCACTGCTCGTGCCCATCAATCACACCCTTGCAGTCCAAAAAAACTGAGACAACGAGGGCCGTTGTGTCGGTCAGGGCGGACGCACAAGCACAAGCAGCCAACCAATGATGTTAGAAGACGGGCAGCGCTAACAAGGGGGGTGCTGCGTATCCTTAACAAGGAAAGTCACACCTCTGGGACAGTGTAATGGTCTCCAATGAGACACATTTTGTAGGTGTTTAGTTGCACGTGGGCAAGGAGAAAAAGTCAGCCACCTTGTAAAAATGCAGCATTACTGCTGTACAAGGTGGCTGTTATACATAGAAACACCTGGGGGGGGCAGGTTCCCTTTAATTTCAGTTCAGGTGCCTGCATGGCGTTTGCAGGACACGTTGCCAGCTACACAGCAGTGGAACAGCTGGCGGTGCTGAACCCCACTGACACATTGGCTGGTGTTTTTCTCTGGGCAGCTAGCACTTCCGGGCCCCAACTGGCGGTGTTAGAGCCCAGGGTCAGCAGGAGGTGGAGAGGAGCAGAGTGTAGGCCAAAGCCTGCACTGGTGGCAGCTTTTGATCTGTTGTGCCAGCGTGGCTTGTGCTGGACACGTTGCCGACTACACAGCAGGGGAACAGCTGGCGGTGCTGAACCCCACTGACACATTGGCTGGTGTTTTTCTCTGGGCAGCTAGCACTTCCGGGACCCAACTGGCAGTGTTAGAGCCCAGGGTCAGCAGGAGAGGGAGAGAAGCAGAGTGTAGGCCAAAGCCTGCACTGGTGGCAGCTTTTGTTCTGTTGTGCCAGCGTGGCTTGTGCTGGACACGTTGCCGACTACACAGCAGGGGAACAGCTGGCGGTGCTGAACCCCACTGACACATTGGCTGGTGTTTTTCTCTGTGCAGCTAGCACTGCCGGGCCCCAACTGGCGGTGTTAGAGGCCAGGGTCAGCAGGAGGAGGAGAGGAGCAAAGTGTAGGCCGAAGCCTAATTATTTTTATTATTATTATTATACATTTTTATAGCGCCATTTATTCCATGGCGCTTTACATGTGAATACGAGGCAAATATAGACAAATACATTAAACATGAGTAGATAACAGGCACACGGGTACATAAGGAGGGAGGACCCTGCCCGCGAGGGCTCACAGTCTGCAGGGGATGGGTGATGAAACACTAGGAGAGGGTAGGGCAGGTTGCGCGGCGGTTCAGTAACTTCAGGATCACTGCAGGCTGTAGGCTTGTCGGAAGAGATGAGTCTTCAGGTTCTTTTTGAAGGTTTCTATGGTAGGCGAGAGTCTGATATGTTGGGGTAGAGAGTTCCAGAGTATGGGGCAAGCACGGGAGAAGTCTTGGATGCGGTTGTGGGAAGAAGAGATGAGAGGGGAGTAGAGAAGGAGGTCTTGAGAGGATCAGAGGTTGCGTGTAGGTAGGTATCGGGAGACCATGTCACAGATGAATGGAGGAGAAAGGTTGTGGATGGCTTTGTATGTCATGGTGAGGGTTTTGAACTGGAGTCTCTGGGCGATAGGAAGCCAGTGAAGGGCTTGACATAGGGGAGAGGCTGGGGAATAGCGGGGAGACAGGTAGATTAGTCGGGCAGCAGAGTGTAGGATGGATTGGAGCGGTGCCAGAGTGCTAGAGGGGAGTCCAGAAAGTAGGAGGTTGCAGTAGTCGAGGCGGGAGATGATAAGGGCATGCACTAGCGTTTTTGCGGTGTCGCGGTCAAGGAAAGCACGGATTCGGGAAATATTTTTGAGTTTGAGACGGCAGGAGGAGGCAAGGGCTTGGATATGTGGCTTGAAAGAGAGGGCAGAGTCGAGGATCACCCCCAGGCACCGGGCGTGTGGGACTGGGGAAAGTGAGCAGCCATTGACATTGATGGATAGGTCTGGTGGAGGGGTAGAGTGAGATGGGGGAAAGATGATGAATTCTGTTTTGTCCATGTTCAGTTGTAGAAAGCGAGCAGAAAAGAAGGCTGAAATAGCAGACAGACAGTGCGGGATTTTGGTAAGTAAGGAGGTGAGGTCAGGTCCGAATAGGTAGATCTGCGTGTCATCAGCATAGAGATGGTACTGCATACCAAGGGACTCTATGAGCTATCCCAAGCCAAAAGTGTAGATGGAGAAGAGTAGGGGTCCTAGAACAGAGCCTTGAGGAACACCGACTGACAAGGGGCGAAGTGAGGAGGTGGTTTGGGGGAGGGAGACACTGAATGTTCGGTCTGTCAGATATGACGAGATCCAGGAAAGGGCCAAGTCTGTGATGCCAAGAGATGAGAGAATTTGTAGCAAAAGGGAGTGGTCCACAGTGTCAAAGGCAGAAGACAGGTCCAGGAGAAGGAGGACAGAGTAGTGTCGCTTGCTCCTGGCAGTTAGTAGGTCATTGGTGACTTTAGTTAGGGCAGTTTCAGTTGAGTGATGGGAACGGAAGCCTGATTGTAACCGATCAAAGAGGGAGCAGGAGGAGAGGTGGGAGGACAGTTCAAGATGGACGTGTTGCTCCAGCAATTTGGAGGCATAAGGGAGAAGAGATATCGGGCGATAGCTAGACACAGAGGATGGGTCGAGGGAGGGCTTTTTGAGGATGGGTGTGATCTTGGCATGCTTGAAGGATGAGGGGAAGACACCTGTTGTGAGTGAGAGGTTGAAGAGGTGCGTTAGGGTTGGGATGAAGACCATGGAAAGGCTAGGGATGAGGTGGGATGGAAGTGGGTCAAGCGTGCAGGTGGTGAGGTGTGATCTTGACAGGAGGGTGGAGAGCTGATCTTCTGTCATGGTGGAGAAGCTGGTTTTGGAGGAGCAGGGTTGAGCAGCTAAGAGGGGCAGTGGGCGCTGTGGGCCAAAGCTTTCTCTGATCGTATCGATCTTCTGTTTAAAGACAGAGGCGAAGTCTTCAGCAGAAATGAGGGGGGAGGGAGGAGGTGCTGGGGGACGGAGTAGAGAATTGAAAGTGTTGAAAAGCTGTTTAGGGTTGTGAGACAGGGAGGATATGAGAGATGAGAAGTAAGTTTGTTTTGCGGCAGTGAGTGCAGACTTGAAGCTGGCGAGGGACTGCTTTTATGTAGTGAAGTGGTCAGCAGAGCGGGATTGCTTCCATCTCCGCTCAGCAATCCTGGAAGCCCGTCTTAATTCTTTGGTCAGGCTGGTCAGCCAGGGCTGCCTGTTAATTGTACGAGTTTTACTATGCATGAGCGGGGCGGCCGAATCGAGTGTTGCTGTTATTGTGCTGTTATAAAAAGTGGCAGCAGCATCTGTGTCATGAAGGGTGGCTATGTCTGTGAGAGGGAGAAGGGACTCCGAGAGTGATTGTAAGTTGAGATGTTTGAGATTTCTGCGAGGGAGTTTGTGGAGTGGGGGTTGCACATTAGGAGAGGAGAGGGAAGAGAATGTCAGTAGGTTGTGGTCAGACAGGGGAGGGGTGTGTTAATGAGATTAGTAAGGGAGCAGAGGCGGGTGAAGATGAGTTCCAGCGTGTGGCCATCTTTGTGAGTGGCCTCAGAGGACCATTGAGTGAGGCCAAAGGAGGCAGTCAGTGATAGAAGTTTAGATGCAGCTGAGGTGAAAGTGTCAATGGGGATATTAAAATCACCCATGATGATAGTGGGGTTGTCAACAGAGAGGAAATGAAGTAGCCAGGTGGTGAAGTGGTCGAGAAAGGTGGAGATGGCTAGTTCTGGGGGGCGGTAGATGACAGCCAGCTGGAGGTTGGAGGGGGAGTAGATGCGGACAGAGTGCACCTCAAACGAGGGAAGATTAGCGGAGGGTGGTAACGGGATTGGAGTGAAGGAGCAGGTGTCGGACAGGAGCAATCCAACTCCTCCACCACATTTGTTGCTGGGGCGAGGGGTGTGAGAGAGGTGGAATCCGCCATAGGAGAGCGCAGCTGGAGAGGCAGAGTCAGAGGGGGTGAGCCAGGTTTCAGTGAGGCCGAGGAAGGAGAGTTTGTTGGTGATGAAGAGGTCATGGATAAATGTCAGTTTGTTGCAGATGGAGCGTGCGTTCCATAGTGCTCCAGGTAGGGGGAGCGGGGGAGTGGGGGCTGGATGAATGGGTATGAGGTTGTCATGGTTGGGAAAACGTGCGGAGGATCGTGGCAGGGGGTTAGAAATGAGTGTGGGGATGAGTAGAGGAGGGCCGGGATTTGGGGATATGTCACCAGCGAAGAGGAGTAGCAGGCAGAATATTAGAAGGTGGGAGCAGGATAGGACATGATGTGGCCGTGTGTGTCTGGAGAAAAAGGATTGTATGTGGAGGAACAGTTCTGAGGAGAAGGTGAGATGGCTGGGGAGTATGGAGGAAGAAATGACTAGTTCCTAATAGAACCAATTTCAAAGGTAACCTTTAACCCACCCTCAGGTGTTACAATGTAGAAGAGCAACACCTTGTGCAGCAATAATGCTCCACAAGTGAAAGGTCGCTCTTTAAATTTTGCTCTTTGCACACGCAGAATGAAAGACGTACTCAATTTTGCCCATTGTACAGTAGAACTGTATTGGAGGCGTGACTTGTCTTTTTAAGGAGACGCGACACAGGTGTCCGAAAATAACGCCTTGGTGCTGGGCGCAGCCTCCTGAGCGTTGTTATTTGCTGTACAGGAGTCTGCGCTCTTGTTATCCCTTGGCCATGCGCTGTGAGCGCTGCCTGTCTTATGACCTCATTTCATGTTGGCCGTTGCGGTTATCGATGGCCATGAATCCCAGACCCACAGTGTGTTTTCAATAATTCACACTGCGGGGCTGGGATTCATGGCCTTGTGCAGTAAATATGTTCACCGCTCACAAATGTCCTTACACCTGCTTCAAACTGGGCGGCCTCACCTGATCCCTTATCGCATGCCGCGGCCATGAGGCCGCACAGTCTGAAGAAGGCAGAAGGAGATGAGTGAAGACAGGCGAACATATGCACTGCACATGCCCATCAATCACACCCTCACAGTCAAAATAGATCAGACAACGAGGGGAGTTTTGTTGGGCAGGGCGGACGCACAGGCACAAACAGCCAACAAATGATGTCAGAGGAGGGGCAGCGCTACCAAGGGGGGTGCTGCTTGCCATTTAAAAAGGAAAGTCACACCTCAGGGACACTGTAATGGTCTGTAATGAGACACATTTTGTACGTGTTAAATTCAACGTGGGCAAGGAGAAAAAGTCAGCCACCTTGTACAAATGCAGCAGTACTGCTGTACAAGGTGGCTGTTATACATAGAAACACCTGGGGGGGTGGGGGCAGGTTCCCTTTAATTTCAGTTCAGGTGCCTGGTGTTTTTCTCTCTGCAGCTAGCACGTCCGGGCAATAACTGGCGGTGTTAGAGCCCAGGGTCAGCAGGAGGAGGAGAGGAGCAGAGTGTAGGCCGCAGCCTGCACTGGTGGCAGCTTTTGGTCTGTTGTGCCAGCGTGGCTTGTGCTGGACACGATGCCGGCTACACAGCAGGTGAACAGCAGGCGGTGCTGAACCCCACTGACACAATGGCGGGTGTTTTTCTCTGTGCAGCCAGCACTTCCGGGCCCCAACTGGCGTAGTTAGAGCCCAGGGTCTGCAGGATGAGCAGAGTGTAGGCCGAAGCCTAATTGAACCAATTTCAAAATTAACCTTTACCCCTCCCTCAGGTGTTACAAAGTAGAAGAGCCACACCTTGTGCAGCAGTAATACTCCACAAGTGAAAGGTTGCTCTTTGAATTTTGCTCATTGCACACGCAGAATGAAGGACGTACACAATTTTGCCCATTGTACAGTAGAACTGTATTGGAGGCGTGACTTGTCTTTGTAAGGAGACGCAGCACAGGTGTCCAAAAATAACGCCATTGTGCTGGGCGCAGCCTCCTGAGCGTTGCTTTTTGCTGTACAGGAGTCTGCGCTCTTGTTATCCCTTGGCCATGGCCAGTTAGCGCTGCCCGTCTTATGACCTCATTTCATGTTGGCTGGTGCGGTTAAGGATTGCCATGAATCCCAGACCCACAGTGTCTTTTCATAATTTCACACTGCGGGGCTGGGATTCGTGGCCTTGTGCAGTAAATATATTTGCCGCTCACACATATCATTACACCTGCTTCAGACTGGACGGCCTCAGCTGATCCCTTATCGCATTTCGCGGCCATGAGGCCGCACAGTCTGAAGAAGGCGGAAGGAGGGGAGTGAAGACATACGATACGATACGATACACTTTATTGATCCCGTGGGAAATTATGGAAGATCAGGCGAAGATATGCACTGCTCATGCCCATCAATCACACCCTCGCAGTCAAAATACATGAGACAACGAGGGGCGTCGTGTTGGGCAGGGCGCACGCACAGGCACTGGCTGCCAACCAACGATGTCAGAAGATGGCCAGCGTTACCAATGGGGGTGCTGCGTGTCATTAAAAAGGAAAGTCACACCTCAGGGACAATGTAATGGTCTCTAATGAGACACATTTTGTACGTGTTGAGTTCCACGTGGGCAAGGAGAAAAAGTCAGCCACCTTGTACAAATGCAGCATTACTGCTTTTACAAGGTGGCTGTTATACATAGAAACACCTGGGGGGGGGGTCAGGGTCCCTTTAATTTCAGTTCAGGTGCCTGCGTGGCATTTGCAGGACACGTTGCCGGCTACACAGCAGGGGAACAGCTGGCGGTGCTGAACCCCACTGACACCTTGGCTGGTGTTTTTCTCTGTGCAGCTAGCACGTCCGGGCAATAACTGGCGGTGTTAGAGCCCAGGGTCAGCAAGACGAGGAGAGGAGCAGAGTGTAGGCCGCAGCCTGCACTGGTGGCAGCTTTTGGTCTGTTGTGCCAGCGTGGCTTGTGCTGGACACGATGCCGGCTACACAGCAGGGGAACAGCTGGCGGTGCTGAACCCCACTAACACATTGGCTGGTGTTCTTCTCTGTGCAGCTAGCACGTCCGGGCAGAAACTGGCGGTGTTAGAGGCCAGGTTCAGCAGGAGGAGGAGAGGAGCAGAGTGTAGGCCGCAGCCTGCACTGGTGGCAGCTTTTGGTCTGTTGTGCCAGCGTGGCTTGTGCTGGACACGATGCCGGCTACACAGCAGGGGAACAGCTGGCGGTGCTGAACCCCACTGACACAATGGCGGGTGTTTTTCTCTGTGCAGCCAGCACTTCCGGGCCCCAACTGGCGTAGTTAGAGCCCAGGGTCTGCAGGAGGAGCAGAGTGTAGGCAGAAGCCTAATTGAACCAATTTCAAAGTTAACCTTTTACCCACCCTCAGGTGTTACAATGTTGAAGAGCAACACCTTGTGCAGCAGTAATGCTCCACAAGTGAAAGGTTGCTCTTTAAATTTTGCTCATTGCACACGCAGAATGAAAGACGTACTCAATTTTGCCCATTGTACAGTAGAACTGTATTGGAGGCGTGACTTGTCTTTTTAAGGAGACGCGGCACAGGTGTCCAAAAATAACGCCTTGGTGCTGGGCGCAGCCTCCTGAGCGTTGTTATTTGCTGTACAGGAGTCTGCGCTCTTGTTAGCCCTTGGCCATGAGCAGTTAGCGCTGCCCGTCTTATGACCTCATTTCATGTTGGCTGGTGCAGTTAACGATGGCCATGAATCCCAGACACGCAGTGTCTTTTCATAAAGTCACAGTGCGGGGCTGGGATTCGTGTCCTTGTGCAGTAAATATGTTTGCCACTCACACATGTCCTTACACCTGCTTCAGACTGGGCGGCCTCAGCTGATCCCTTATCGCCTGCCACGGCCATGAGGCCGCACAGTCTGAAGAAGGAGGAAGGAGGGGAGTGAAGACAGGTGAAGATATGCACTGCTCGCGCCCATCAATCACACCCTCGAAGTCAAAATATATGAGACAACGAGGGGCGTTGTGTCGGGCAGGGCAGACACACAGGCACAGGCAGCCAACCAATGATGTCAGAAGACGGGCAGCGCTACCAAGGGGGTGCTGCGTGTCATTAAAAAGGAAAGTCACACCTCAGGGACACTGTAATGGTCTGTAATGAGACACATTTTGTACGTTTTAAATTCAACGTGGGCAAGGAGAAAAAGCCAGCCACCTTGTACAAATGCAGCAGTACTGCAGTACAAGGTGGCTGTTATACATAGAAACACCTGGGGGGGGTGGGGGCAGGTTCCCTTTAATTTCAGTTCAGGTGCCTGCATGGCGTTTGCAGGACACGTTGCCAGCTACACAGCAGGGGAACAGCTGGCGGTGCTGAACCCCACTGACACATTGACAGGTGTTTTTCTCTGTGCAGCTAGCACGACCGGGCAAAAACTGGCGGTGTTAGAGCCCAGGGTCAGCAGGAGGAGGAGAGGAGCAGAGTGTAGGCCGAAGCCTGCACTGGTGGCAGCTTTTGATCTGTTGTGCCAGCGTGGCTTGTGCTGGACACGTTGCCGACTACACAGCAGGGGAAAAGCTGGCGGTGCCGAACCCCACTGACACATCAGCTATTGTTTTTTCTGTGTAGACAACACTTCCAGGTGGCAATTGACAGTGTTGAAACCCAGGGAATCAAAGAGGAGCAGAGTGTAGGCCCAAGCCTGCAGTGGAGCAAGTTGAAAGGGAACCTTTAATCCCCCCCCCCCAGGAATTTGTTGCTGAAAGAGCCATCTTGTACAGCAGTAATACTGCACATGGAAAATGGTGGCTCCTAAAATTATGCTCCTTGCAAATGCTGAAGTACACACTCATATAATGTGTCCCCTCACACCGTAAAACCGTCCCGGAAGTGGGACTTTCCTTTGTAATGTGACACAGCACAGCCGTCATTCCAACCCCCTTGGTGCCGTGCGCCACCTCCTCAACGTTGTTTGGTTCTGTCACGGAGCCCGCGCTGTAATGTTATCCCTTGGCCATGCACAGTTAGCGGTGCCCGTCTTCTGACATCATTTAGGTGTCAGGCTGGCAGTGCCTGTGCGTCAAAGCTGCACAAAATCCAACCTCGCAGTGTCAGCAGTGTCATCTAATGTAATCCCACTGCGGGCCAGGGATCCATAGGCATGCGCAGTGCATATCATCGCCTCTCACTCCCCTCCTTCCTACTTCTTCAGACTGTGCGGCATCACGGCCGTGGCATGCTATTAGGGATCAGCTGACGCCGCCTAGTCTGAAGAAGCGTGAAGAAGGGGAGTGAGAGGCTAGTATATGCACTGCGCATGGCCATGGATACCAGGCCCACTGTGGGATCACATTAGACGACACTGCGAGGTGGCATTTCGGGCAGCGTGGACGCACAGGCGCAGCCAGGACGACAACAAATGATGTCAGAGGACGGGCAGCGCAAACTGTGCATGGCCAAGGGATAACATAACAGCGCAGGGTCCATGACGGAATCAAGCAACGCTAAGGAGGCAGCTCACGGAACCAAGGGGGAAGAAATGACGGCTGTGCTGCGTCACATTACAAAGGAAAGTCCCACCTCCGTGACGGTTGGACGGTGTGAGGGGACACAATACATGAGTGTGTAGTTCAGCGTTTCCAAGGAGCATAATTTTAAGAGCGACCTTTTCCTTGTGCAGTATTAGTGCTACACAAGGTGGCTCTTTCAGTAACAAACGCCTGGGGGGGGGGGACAGGTTCCCTTACATTTTTGTTGTGCCAGCGTGGCAGTCGCATGACACGTTGCCGGATACACAGCTGGGGATCAGCTGACGTTACTGAACCCCAATAACAGAGGAGCGACTGTTGACTGTGCAGACAGCACTTCCAGGCACCAACTGGCGGTGTTAGAGCCCAGGGACAGCAGGAGGAGCAGATTGGAGGTATTGCCGCACACACAGCTGGGGATCAGCTGACGTTACTGAACCCCAATAACAGAGGAGCGACTGTTAACTGTGCACACAGCACTTCCAGGCACCAACTGGCGGTGTTAGAGCCCAGGGTCAGCAGGAGGAGCAGGGGAACAGAGTGTAGGCCGAAGCCTGATTGGAGCAAGTTGAAAGGGAACCTTTAACCCCCCCCAAGACGTTTGTAGCTGAAAGAGTCATCTTGTGCAGCACTAAGGATGCAAAAGGAAAAGGTTGCTCTTTTAATTATGCTCCTTGCAAACACAGAAGTAAACACTAAAAATGTGTCCCGTATACCGTAATACCGTCCCGGAGGTGGGAATTTCCTTCGTAATGGGACGCAGCACAGCTGTCATTCCTATCCCCTTGGTGCCGTGCGCTGCCTCCTCAGCGTTGTTTTAAGCTGTCACGGAGCCTGCGCTGGTCTGTTATCCCTTGGCCATGCCCAATTTGCGCTGCCTGTCTTCTGACATAATTTGGTGTCAGGCTGTCAGTGCCTGTGCGTCCACGCTGCTCCAGATCTCACCTCGCAATGTCGTCTAATGTAATCCCACTGCGGGCCTTGGATCCATGGGCATGCACAGTGCATATCCTCGCCTCTCACTCCCCTCCTTCCCTCTTCTTCAGACTGTGCGGCGTCACGGCCGTGGCATGCTATTAGGGATCAGCTGACGGCGCACAGTCTAAAGAAGGCAGAGGGAGATGAGCGAGAGCCCGAGGTGAAGATATGCACTGCGCATGCCCATGGATCCCAGGCTCGCAGTGTGATTCAATCAGAAGACACTGCGAGGCGGGTTCTCGGGCAGCGCGGGCGCACAGGCGCAGCCAGCCTGACACCAAATTATGTCAGAAGACAGGCAGCGCAAATTGGGCATGGCCAAGGGATAACAGAACAGCGCAGGCTCCGTGACAGCTTAAAACAACGCTGAGGAGGCAGTGCATGGCACCAAGGGGGTAGGAATGACGGCTGTGCTGCGTCACATTATGAAGGAAAGTCCCAGCTCCGGGACGGTATAACGGTATCAGTGAACACATTTTATAAGTGTTAAGTTCTGCGTGTGCAAGGAGCTAAACTAAAATAGCTACCTTTTCCTTGTGCAACATTTCCTTGCTGCACAAGATAGCTCTTTCAGTAACAAACGCCGGGGGGGGACAGGTTCCCTTCCATTTAGGTTGTTGTGCCAGCGTGGCGGTCGCAAGACACATTGCCGGCTACACAGCTGGGGATCAGCTGACGTTACTGAAACCCAATAACACTGGGTCGTATGTTTTGACTGTGCAGCCTGCACTTCTGAGCCGCAACTGGCGGTGTTGGAGCCCAGGAATAGCAGTTCAGGTGGTAGAAAGATGAACACATCAGGAGACCTGGATGACACCCAATTACTTAATCAGGCAGAGGAGTGGCAAATTCCTGCGAGATCCAGGCCTGGTTCATTTTCAGGAAAGTAAGCCGGTCAACGTTATCGGAGGATAGTCGCATGCGACGGTCTGTTAGTACACCACCTGCGGCACTAAAGACACATTCCGATAAGACACTAGCCGCAGGGCAAGCCAGCACCTCCAATGCATACTGGTTTAGCTCTGGCCATGTATCCAGCTTAGAGACCCAAAACTTGAACGGGGAAGAGCCGTCTGGGAGTACAGTAAGAGGGCAAGCCATGTAGTCTGTCACCATCTGACGGAACCGTTGCCTCCTGCTGACTGGAGCCGCCAGTGATGGTGTAGACATTTGGGGCGGGCACACAAAAGTTTGCCACAGTTGTGCCATACTGGACTTGCCTTGGGCAGAGGCACTGCTTCTGCTCCCTCTTTGTGCAGAGCCTCCTCCACTGCCTCGACGCACTGAGCTGCTTTGTAAAGCACTAGCAGCACTCCTCTCAGTTGGACTGGAGAAGATGATGGAATTCACCAGTGTGTCGTGGTACTCCCGCATTTTACGCTCCCGGGTCAACGCTGGGATGAGGTTTTGGACGTTGTCCCGGTAGCGAGGATCGAGGAGGGTGAACACCCAATAATCAGGCATTTTGAGAATGTGGTCGATGCGGCGGTCGTTTCTCAGGCACTGCAGCATGAAATCCACCATGTGCTGCAGACTGCCAACTGGCCCAGAAACGCTGTCCCCTGCTTGAGACATGATCTCTGCCCGCTCGTCATCACCCCACCCTCGCTGTACACACTGACCACTGGACAATTGTCTCACTCCCTCCTCTGGACGGAGCTCTTCATCCTCCATTGACTCCTCCTCACAAAGTGGCCCCTGCGTACCCCTTTGTGAGGAACCACGTGGCGCTGACTCTCCAGAAGCTGATGGAAAAGGTGACTCCTCATCCTCCACCTCTTCCACAACATCATCCCTTACCGCTTGCAAAGTTTGTTGAAGCAGGCAGATAAGGGGGACAGTCATGCTGACTAGGGTTGAGCGAAACGGGTCGACATTTTTCAAAAGTCGCCGACTTTTGGCAAGGTCGGGTTTCATGAAACCCGATCCGACCCCAGTGTGGGGTCGGCCATGAAGTCGGCGATCTTTTGAATCTAGAATCGGAATTCCGATACCGATTCCCAATATGTTTAAGATATCGGGAATTGGTATCGGAATTCAGATTTAAGTGTAAAATAAAGAATTAAAATAAAAAATATCACAATACTTACCCTCTGACGCGCCCTGGTACTAACCGGGAACCTTCCTTCCTTAGAATCAGCCCTTCCAGGACCTTCGGTGACGTCGCGGTGACGTCGCGGCTTGTGATTGGCCGCGTGAGCGGTCACATGGGCGGCCGCGCGGCCAATCACAAGCCGCGACGTCACCGCGACGTCACCGCAAGGTCCTGGAAGGCTGATTCTAAGGAAGGAAGGTTCCCGGTTAGTACCAGGGCGCGTCAGAGGGTAAGTATTGCGATATTTTTTATTTTAATTCTTTATTTTACACTAAAATATGGATCGCAGGGCCTGAAGGAGAGTTTCCGCTCCTTCAGACCCTGGGAACCATGGAAACCCAATGCACTGCATTGGGTTTCGGGTTTCGTCCGACCCCGTACCCCCGACTTTTTTATAGGATCAGCCGATTTCACTCGACCCGACTTTTTCAAAAGTCGGGTTTCGTGAAACCCGACCCGATCCTATAAAAGTAAAGGTCGCTCAACCCTAATGCTGGCTAGTGCATCATCTGCACTTGCCATCCGCGTGGAATAATCGAAAGGACGCAAAACCTGGCAGACGTCATTCATAGTGGCCCACTCTGTGGTTGTGAAGTCTGATCGGCGCTGACTGCGACTTTTTAGCGCCTGATGCAGCTGGTACTCCATTACTGCTTGCTGCTGCTCACACAACCGCTCCAACATATGTAACGTGGAATTCCACCTGGTAGGTAGGTCACATATGATGCGGTGTTCTGGAAGGCGGAATCAGCGCTGCAGAGCAGCAATGCGGGATCTTGCCAAGCTGGAACGCCGCAAGTGAGCACACTCTAGGCGGACCTTGTGCAGCAGTGCATCAAGATCCGGATAGTCCCTCAGAAAACTCTGCACAACCAAATTGAGCACATGTGCCAGACATGGGATGTGAGTAAGGTTGCCAATGGCCAAAGCTGCCACCAGATTTCGGCCATTGTCACACACTACCATGCCTGGCTGGAGATTCGCTGGCACTAACCACACATCGCTCTCCTGCTTGATGGCATTCCAGAGCTCCTGCGCTGTGTGGCTTCGATTCCCCAATGAAACTAGTTTCAAGACGGCCTGTTGACGTTTGGCCACGGCTGTGCTCATGTCGGTCATAGGTAAACGTTCACGGGTCCATGTGGAGGTGGACTGTGACGGCTCCTGCAGCGATGATTCTGAGGAACTTGTGTATGAGGAGGAGTCAATGCGTACAGACTGGATTCCTGCAATCCTTGGAGTGGGCAGGACACGTCCTGCGCCACTCGCACGATCTGTACCTGGCTCAACAACATTAACCCAATGGGCAGTGAGGGAAATGTATCGCCCCTGTCCATGTTGACTGGGCCACGCATCGGTGGTGAGGTGGACCTTGCTACTGATGGCGTTCAGTAGCACGTGTTTTATTTGTCCCTCCACATGCTTGTGCAGGGCAGGGACAGCTTGCCTGCTGAAGTAAAAGCGGCTGGGCACCTTGTACTGTGGGACTGCCAATGCCATCAAGTCACGGAAGCTGTCAGTCTCCACCAGCCTGAATGAGAGCATTTCCAGGGACAGAAGTTTGGCATTGCCTGCATTCAGAGCCTGTGCTCGGGGGTGGTTGGCCGAGAATGCCCGCCTTTTCTCCCATGCCTGTACTACCGATGGCTGTAGAGTAGACTGGGAGTGTGAGGATGACTGGGAATGTGGTGCTGTGGGTGGAATTACACTAGGTCTCTGGACAACAGTGCCAGAGGTTCTTCCATGGCGATCCTGGGAGGAAGCCAAACCAGCTGTGTGTGAGCTGGAGGAAGTGGCAACACAAGCTGAAGAGGTGGTAGCTGCCGCTGTTGGTTGGCCTACATCTTCAGTGTGTTTTTATAACTCCACCGCGTGCCTGGTCCGCACATGTTTCCACATATTTGTGGTATTGAGGTTGCTGACACTTTTACCTCTTTTGACTTTCTGATGACACAGCTTGCATTTGACAAAACAAATGTCATATGCAACTGTGTCAAAAAAGGACCAGGCACTGCAAGTCTTGGGTGCGCCCTTTTTGGCTTTTGAAAGAGACAGGCTCCTAACGGGTGCCAAAGTGGAGGCTACAGGCTCCGCAGTCTTCCCCCTCCCTCTCCCTCTTTGGCCCGTAAGGGGAATCTCTTCCTCAGAGCTGCTCCCACCACCTTCCTGTTCCTCACGCCACGATGGGTCAACGACCTCATCATCTCCACTACCCTCTGCCACCAACTGCTCCTCCTGGGTAGTCTCGGCAGCACAGTACGCACGAGAAAGCGGCACCTGAGTTTCATCATCAGATGCGTACTGCGCTGTGGTCACCGCAGGCACTGGCCCACCCGCCTCTTCAGAGTCAGAGAGACAAAGCTGTTGGGCATCACTGCACACTGCCTCTTCTTCCATTTCTCCAATGCTGCTTGGCTGGCCCCCTGTTTCAAAGCCAACAGATTCAGAGAACAGAAGTAGAGACGGCTCCTGTCCTGGGCTCTCTGACTGCCTGGCCAATTTGCCAGGTGGTGAAGAGACAGATGGCTGCTCTCCAGTGGTCTGTGCCTGAGAGGAAGTGGCACTAATTGAAGTCAATGCCGAGGCGTTAGCTGCCATCCATCCGACAACGGCTTCAATTTGATTTTCACGCAGCAGCGGTGCACGGCGCTCTCCGACAAAGCTGCGCATGAAGGATTGTTCCCTGCTGAAACTCAGTGATGATGAGTCACCGGTGCCCGCAGCAGGCACAGAATCACCACGTCCTCTCCCTGCTCCTCTCCCTGCTCCGCGCCCACGCCCACGTGCCTTACTCCCTGCCCTCTTCATCTTGGTTGACAGATAAAGATAAGCAGAAAAGTACTAAGGCCTTAGTGTGCTTATTCCTGAAATGCTCCTCCTAACAGGTGTAAGAAACACTAATGTTGTAAAGTGTGGACTAGACTTTATTATTGATAAAATGTGGCCTACACAAGTGTTAAGTGGTGTTTGGTGAACTTTACTTTTTTTTATGCAGATCGGGCTACAGAGGGACTTTAACACACACGGAGACAGCCGTAAACGGCGCTGCAAGGCCCAAAAACCCTCATCTAGGTTATCCTATTTAGTGTTTTTCCACTATTTAGCTGGATACGGGTGGAAAGACACTAATAGGAAATTTTTTTAAAATTTTTCAACTGGCTGCACTATTTGAAAAAAAGGAAAAGTTTTTTCACGGTATGAGGCAGTGACGCACCCTGAGCTGAATACAACGGGCTGTGGCTGCACACAGACTACAGGGCGAGCTGCACTCACACGGAGACCGTGCAGACAGCCGTAAACGGCTCCGCAAGGCCCAAAAAAACCCTTGTAGGTTATCCTACGTAGTGTTTTTCCACAATTTAGCTAGAGACGGGTGGAAAAACACTAATAGGAAATTTTAGAAAAAATGTGCAGCAGGCTGCACTATGAGCAAAAAAGGACAATGGATAGCACTGTATGAGGCAGTGTGAACCCCCCCTGAGCTGAATACAACCGGGTATGTGGCTGCACACAGACTACAGAGTGAGCTGCACACACACACACACAGAGACCTTGCAGAACGCTGTTAAAACAGCGCTGCAAGGCAAGAGCAAGGTGAACAGTGAACAACACATAGCGTTTTGCTAAATTAGCCTTGGGAAAGCAAAATAAAGCAATTAGCTATCTCAACTGGCCCTCAGTTAGAACACAGCGTCCTGTCCCTAACTGAAATCACAGCAGAGTGAGCTCAAAATGGCGGCAGCGTTTTTTATAGTGCAGAGTGACATTATTTCAGCAGCCAATCACAGCCTTGCCAGTACTTACATGCCCACCATGCTAAACAGGATGTGCCCACACTTCCATTCATTCCTCATTGGCTGCTGCGTGCAGTTTGAATTCTGGGAACTTCCGATTCCGGTATCCGATACGCGGGAAGTATCGGAATTCGGTATCGGAATTCCGATACCGCAAATATCGGCCGATACCCGATACTTGCGGTATCGGAATGCTCAACTCTACTGATAAGTAGTGTTGAGCATTCCGATACCGCAAGTATCGGGTATCGGCCGATATTTGCGGTATCGGAATTCCGATACCGAATTCCGATACTTCCCGCGTATCGGATACCGGAATCGGAAGTTCCCAGAATTCAAATTGAACGCAGCAGCCAATGAGGAATGAATGAAAGTGTGGGCACATCCTGTTTAGCATGGTGGGCATGTAAGTACTGGCAAGGCTTGGATTGGCTGCTGAAATGATGTCACTCTGCACTATAAAAAAGCGCTGCCGCCATTTTGCGCTCACTCTGCTGTGATTTCAGTTAGGGACAGGACGCTGTGTTCTAACTGAGGGCCAGTTGAGCTAGCTAATTGCTTTATTTTCCTTTCCAAAGGCTAATTTAGCAAAACGCTGTGTGTTCTTCACTGTTCACCTTGCTCTTGCCTTGCAGCGCTGTTTTAACAGCGTTCTGCAAGGTCTCTGTGTGTGTGTGTGTGTGTGTGTGCAGCTCACTCTGTAGTCTGTGTGCAGCCATATACCCGGTTGTATTCAGCTCAGGGGGGGTTCACACTGCCTCACACAGTTGTTCTTTTTTGCTCTTAGTGCAGCCTGCTGCACATTTTTTCTCAAATTTCCTATTAGTGTTTTTCCACCAGTCTCCAGCTCTATTGTGGAAAAACACTACATAGGATAACCTAGAGGGGGGTTTTTGGGCCTTGCAGCGCCGTTTACGGCTGTCTGCACGGTCTCCGTGTGAGCCCAGCTCGCCCTGTAGTCTGTGTGCAGCCATAGCCGGTTGGATTCAGCTCAGGGTTCGTTACTGGCTCATACCTTGAGAAAAATTTTCCTTTTTTTCAAATAGTGCAGCCTGTTTAAAATTTGAAAAAAAAAATTCCTATTAGTGTCTTTCCACTCGTATCCAGCTAAATAGTGGAAAAACACTATATAGGATAACCTAGAGGAGGGTTTTTTGGCCTTGCAGCGCCGTTTACGGCTGTCTGCACGGTCTCCGTGTGAGCCCAGCTCGCCCTGTAGTCTGTGTGCAGCCATAGCCGGTTGGATTCAGCTCAGGGTTCGTTACTGGCTCATACCTTGAGAAAAATTTTCCTTTTTTTCAAATAGTGCAGCCTGTTTAAAATTTGAAAAAAAAAAAAATTCCTATTAGTGTCTTTCCACCAGTCTCCAGCTCAATTGTGGAAAAACACTACATAGGATAACCTAGAGGTTTTTTTGGGGGCCTTGCAGCGCCGTTTACGGCTGTCTGCACGGTCTCTGTGTGAGCGCAGCTCGCCCTGTAGTCTGTGTGCAGCCATAGCCGGTTGGATTCAGCTCAGGGTGCGTTACTGCCTCATACCTTGAAAAACAATTTCCTTTTTTTCAAATAGTGCAGCCAGTTTAAAATTTGAAAAAAAAAATTCCTATTAGTGTCTTTCCACTTGTATCCAGCTAAATAGTGGAAAAACACTATATAGGATAACCTAGAGGAGGGTTTCTTGGCCTTGCAGCGCCGTTTACGGCTGTCTGCACGGTCTCCGTGTGATTTAAACTAGCTCTGTAGCCCGATCTGCACCAAAAAAAAGGTTAAGTTCACCAAACACAACTTACACTTGTGTAGGCCACATTTGAAAAATAATAAAGTTTAGTCCACAATTTACAACATTAGTGTTTCTTACACCTGTTAGGAGGAGCATTACAGGAATAAGCACACTAAGGCCTTAGTACTTTTCTGCTTATCTTTATCTGTCAACCAAGATGAAGAGGGCAGGGAGTAAGGCACGTGGGCGTGGGCGCGGAGCAGGGAGAGGAGCAGGGAGAGGACGTGGTGATTCTGTGCCTGCTGCGGGCGCCGGTGACTCGTCGTCACTCAGTTTCAGCAGGGAACAGTCCTTCATGCGCAGCTTTGTCGGAGAGCGCCGTGCACCGCTGCTGCGTGAAGACCAAATTGAAGCCGTTGTCGGGTGGATGGCAGCTAACGCCTCGGCATCGACTTCAGTTAGTGCCACATCCTCTCAGGCACAGAGCACTGGAGAGCAGCCATCTGTCTCTTCACCACCTGCCAAATTGGCCAGGCAGTCAGAGAGCCCAGGACAGGAGCCGTCTCTACTTCTGTTCTCTGAATCTCTTGGCTTGGAAACAGGGGGCCAGCCAAGCAGCATTGGAGAAATGGAAGAAGAGGCAGTGTGCAGTGATGCCCAACACCTTTTTCTCTCTGACTCTGAAGAGGCAGGTGGGCCAGTGCCTCCGGTGACCACAGCGCAGTACGCATCTGATGATGAAACTCAGGTGCCGCTTTCTCGTGCGTACTGTGCTGCTGAGACTACCCAGGAGGAGCAGTTGGTGGCAGAGGGTAGTGGAGATGATGAGGTCCTTGACCCATCGTGGCGTGAGGAACAGGAAGGTGGTGGGAGCAGCTCAGAGGAAGAGCTTCCTCTTACGGGCCAAAGAGGGAGAGGGAGGGGGAAGACTGCGGAGCCTGTAGCCTCCACTTTGGCACCCGTTAGGAGCCTGTCTCTTTCCAAAGCCAAAAAGGGCGCTCCCAAGACTTGCAGTGCCTGGTCCTTTTTTGACACAGTTGCAGATGACATTTGTTTTGTCAAATGCAAGCTGTGTCATCATAAAGTAAAAAGAGGGAAAAATGTCAGCAACCTCAATACCACAAATATGTGGAAACATGTGCGGACCAGGCACGCGGTGGAGTTACAGAAACACACTGAAGATGTAGGCCAACCAACAGCGGCAGCTACCACCTCTTCAGCTCGTGTTGCCTCTTCCTCCAGCTCACGCACAGCTGGTTTGGCTTCCTCCCAGAGACCTTGTGTAATTCCACCCACAGCACCACCTTCCCAGTCATCCTCACACTCCCAGTCTACTCTACAGCCATCGGTAGTACAGGCATGGGAGAAAAGGCGGGCATTCTCGGCCAACCACCCCCGAGCACAGGCTCTGAATGCAGGCATTGCCAAACTGTTGTCCCTGGAAATGCTCTCGTTCAGGCTGGTGGAGACTGACAGCTTCCGTGACTTGATGGCATTGGCAGTCCCACAGTACAAGGTGCCCAGCCGCTTTTACTTCAGCAGGCAGGCTGTCCCTGCCCTGCACAGGCATGTTGAGGCAAACATAAAACATGCGCTACTGAACGCCGTCAGTAGCAAGGTCCACCTCACCACCGATGCGTGGACCAGTCAGCATGGACAGGGGCGATATGTTTCCCTCACTGCCCATTGGGTTAATGTTGTTGAGCCAGGTACAGATCGTGCGAGTGGCGCAGGACGTGTCCTGCCCACTCCAAGGATTGCAGGAATCCAGTCTGTACGCATCGACTCCTCCTCTTACACCAGTTCCTCTGATTCCTCTCTGCAGGATCCGTCACAGTCCACCCCCACATGGACCCGTGAACGTTTACCTATGACCGACATGAGCACAGCCGTGGCCAAACGTCAGCAGGCCGTCTTGAAACTAGTTTCATTGGGGCATCGAAGCCACACAGCGCAGGAGCTCTGGAATGCCATAAAGCAGGAGAGCGATGTGTGGTTACTGCCAGCGAATCTCCAGCCAGGCATGGTAGTGTGTGACAATGGCCGAAATCTGGTGGCAGCTTTGGCCCTTGGCAACCTCACTCACATCCCATGTCTGGCACATGTGCTCAATTTGGTTGTGCAGAGTTTTCTGAGGGACTATCCGGATCTTGATGCCCTGCTGCACAAGGTCCGCCTAGAGTGTGCTCACTTGCGGCGTTCCAGCTTGGCCAGATCCCGCATTGCTGCTCTGCAGCGCCGATTCCGCCTTCCGGAACACCGCATCATATGTGACCTACCTACTCGGTGGAATTCCACGTTACATATGTTGGAGCGGTTGTGTGAGCAGCAGCAAGCAGTTATGGAGTACCAGCTGCATCAGGCGCAAAGAAGTCGCAGTCAGCGCCGATCAGACTTCACAACCACAGAGTGGGCCACTATGAAGGACGTCTGCCAGGTTTTGCGTCCTTTTGATTATTCCACGCGGATGGCAAGTGCAGATGATGCACTAGTCAGCATGACTGTCCCCCTTATCTGCCTGCTTCAGCAAACTTTGCAAGGGTTAAGGGATGATGTGGTGGAAGAGGTGGAGGATGAGGAGTCACCTTTTCCATCAGCTTCTGGAGAGTCAGCGCCACGTGGTTCCTCACAAAGGGGTACGCAGGGGCCAATTTGTGAGGAGGATGAGGAGGAGTCAATGGAGGAGGAAGAGCTCCGTCCAGAGGAGGGAGCGACACAATTGTCCAGTGGTCAGTGTGTACAGCGAGGGTGGGGTGATGACGAGCGGGCAGAGATCATGTCTCAAGCAGGGGACAGCGTTTCTGGGCCGGTTGGCACTCTGCAGCACATGGTGGATTTCATGCGGCAGTGCCTGAGAAACGACCGCCGCATCGACCACATTCTCAACATGCCTGATTATTGGGTGTTCACCCTCCTCGATCCTCGCTACCGGGACAACGTCCAAAACCTCATCCCTGCGTTGACCCGGGAGCGTAAATTGCGGGAGTACCACGACACACTGGTGAATTCCATCATCTTCTCCTGTCCAACTGAGAGGAGTGCTGCTAGTGCTTTACAAAGCAGCTCAGTGCGTCGAGGCAGTGGGGGAGGCTCTGCCCAAAGAGGGAGCAGAAGCAGTGCCTCTGCCCAAGGCAAGCCCAGTATGGCACAACTCTGGCACACTTTTGTGTGCCCGCCCCAAATGTCTACACCATCACCGGCGGCTCCAGTCAGCAGGAGGCAACGGTTCCGTCAGATGGTGACAGACTACATGGCTTGCCCTCTTACTGTACTCCCAGACGGCTCTTCCCCGTTCAAGTTTTGGGTCTCTAAGCTGGATACATGGCCAGAGCTAAGCCAGTATGCATTGGAGGTGCTGGCTTGCCCTGCGGCTAGTGTCTTATCGGAACGTGTCTTTAGTGCCGCAGGTGGTGTACTAACAGACCGTCGCATGCGACTATCCTCCGATAACGTTGACCGGCTTACTTTCCTGAAAATGAACCAGGCCTGGATCTCGCAGGAATTTGCCACTCCTCTGCCTGATTAAGTAATTGGGTGTCATCCAGGTCTCCTGCTGTGTTCATCTTTCTACCACCTGAACTGCTATTCCTGGGCTCCAACACCGCCAGTTGCGGCTCAGAAGTGCAGGCTGCACAGTAAAAACATACGACCCAGTGTTATTGGGTTTCAGTAACGTCAGCTGATCCCCAGCTGTGTAGCCGGCAATGTGTCCTGCGACCGCCACGCTGGCACAACAACCTAAATGTAAGGGAACCTCTCCCCCCCCCCCCCCCCCCGTCGTTTGTTACTGAAAGAGCCATCTTGTGCAGCAGTAATGCTGCGCAAGGAAAAGGTAGCTCTTTTTTTTTAGCTCTTTGCACACGCAGAACTTAACACTTATAAAATGTGTTCACTGATACCGTTATACCGTCCCGGAGCTGGGACTTTCCTTCGTAATGTGACGCAGCACAGCCGTCATTCCTACCCCCTTGGTGCCATGCGCTGCCTCCTCAGCGTTGTTTTAAGCTGTCACGGAGCCTGCGCTGTTCTGTTATCCCTTGGGCATGCCCTATTTGCGCTGCCTGTCTTCTGACATAATTTGGTGTCAGGCTGGCTGCGCCTGTGCGGCCGCGGTGCCCGAGATCCCGCCTCGCAGTGTCTTCTGATTGAGTCACACTGCGGGCCTGGGATCCATGGGCATGCGCAGTGCATATCTTCCCCTCGGGCTCTCGCTCATTTCCCTCCGCCTTCTTTAGACTGTGCGCCGTCAGCTGATCCCTAGCATGCCACGGCCGTGACACCGCACAGTCTGAAGAAGAGGGAAGGAGGGGAGTGAGAGTCGAGGTTATGCACTGTGCATGCCCATGGTTCCAAGGCCCGCAGTGGGATTACGTTAGATGAGACTGCGAGGTGGGATCTGGAGCAGCGTGGACGCACAGGCACTGACAGCCTGACACCAAATTATGTCAGAAGACAGGCAGCGCTAATTGGGCATGGCCAAGGGCTAACAGAACAGCGGAGGCTCCGTGGCAGCTTAAAACAACGCTGAGGAGGCAGCGCACGGCATCAAGGGGATAGGAATGACAGCTGTGCTGTGTCCCATTACGAAGGAAATTCGCACCTCCGGAACGGTTTAACGGTATAAAGGGACACATTTTTAGTGTTTACTTCGGTGTTTGCAAGGAGCATAATTAAAAGAGCAACCTTTTCCTTTTGCATCCTTAGTGCTGCACAACATGGCTCTTTCAGCTACAAACGTCTTGGGGGGGGGGGGTTAAAGGTTTCCTTTCAACTTGCTCCAATCAGGCTTCGGCCTACACTCTGTTCCTCTGCTCCTCCTGCTGTCCCTGGGCTCTAACACCGCCAGTTGGTGCCTGGAAGTGCTGTGTGCACAGTCAACAGTCGCTCCTCTGTTATTGGGGTTCAGTAACGTCAGCTGATCCCCAGCTGTGTGTGCGGCAATACCTCCAATCTGCTCCTCCTGCTGTCCCTGGGCTCTAACACCGCCAGTTGGTGCCTGGAAGTGCTGTGTGCACAGTCAACAGTCGCTCCTCTGTTATTGGGGTTCAGTAACGTCAGCTGATCCCCAGCTGTGTGTGCGGCAATACCTCCAATCTGCTCCTCCTGCTGTCCCTGGGCTCTAACACCGCCAGTTGGTGCCTGGAAGTGCTGTGTGCACAGTCAACAGTCGCTCCTCTGTTATTGGGGTTCAGTAACGTCAGCTGATCCCCAGCTGTGTGTGCGGCAATACCTCCAATCTGCTCCTCCTGCTGTCCCTGGGCTCTAACACCGCCAGTTGGTGCCTGGAAGTGCTGTGTGCACAGTCAACAGTCGCTCCTCTGTTATTGGGGTTCAGTAACGTCAGCTGATCCCCAGCTGTGTATCCGGCAACGTGTCATGCGACCGCCACGCTGGCACAACTAAAATGTAAGGGGACCTGTCCCCCCCCCCCCTAGGCGTTTGTTACTGAAAGAGCCACCATGTGCAGCACTAATACTGCACAAGGGAAAGGTCGCTCTTGAAATTATGCTCCTTGCAAACGCTGAACTACACACTCATGTAATGTGTCCCCTCACACCGTCCAACCGTCCCGGAGGTGGGACTTTCCTTTGTAATGTGACGCAGCACAGCCGTCATTGCTACCCCCTTGGCACCGTGCGCTGCCTCCTTAGCGTTGTTTGATTCCGTCATGGACCCTGCGCTGTTATGTTATCCCTTGGCCATGCACAGTTTGCGCTGCCCGTCCTCTGACATCATTTGTTGTCGTCCTGGCTGCGCCTGTGCGTCCACGCTGCCCGAAATCACACCTCGCAGTGTCGTCTAATGTGATCCCACAGTGGGCCTGGTATCCATGGCCATGCGCAGTGCATATACTAGCCTCTCACTCCCCTTCTTCACGCTTCTTCAGACTAGGCGGCGTCAGCTGATCCCTAATAGCATGCCACGGCCGTGACGCCGCACAGTCTGAAGAAGCAGGAAGGAGGTGAGTGAGAGGCGATGATATGCACTGCGCATGCCCATGGATCCCTGGCCCGCAGTGGGACTACATTAGATGACACTGCAAGGTTGGATCTCGGGCAGCTTGGACGCACAGGCACTGCCAGCCTGACACCTACATGATGTCAGAAGACGGGCACCGCTAACTGTGCATGGCCAAGGGATAACATTACAGTGCGGGCTCCGTGACAGAACCAAACAACGTTGAGGAGGTGGTGCCCGGCACCAAGGGGGTTGGAATGACGGCTGTGCTGTGTCACATTACAAAGGAAAGTCCCACTTCCGGGATGGTTTGACGGTGTGAGGGGACACATTATATGAGTGTGTACTTCAGCGTTTGCAAGGAGCATAATTTTCGGAGCCACCATTTTCCATGTGCAGTATTACTGCTGTACAAGATGGCTCTTTCAGCAACAAATGCCTGGGGGGGGGGGGTTAAAGGTTCCCTTTCAACTTGCTCCACTGCAGGCTTCGGCCTACACTCTGCTCCTCTTTGATTCCCTGGGTTTCAACACTGTCAGTTGCCACCTGGAAGTGTTGTCTACACAGAAAAAAACACTAGGTGATGTGTCAGTGGGGTTCAGCACCGCCAGCTGTTCCCCTGCTGTGTAGTCGGCAACGTGTCCAGCACAAGCCACGCTGGCACAACAGAACAAAAGCTGCCACCAGTGCAGGCTTCGGCCTACACTCTGCTCCTCTCCTCCTCCTGCTGACCCTGGGCTCAAACACCGCTAGTTTTTGCCCGGAAGTGCTAGCTGCACAGAGAAAAACACCAGCCAATGTGTTAGTGGGGTTCAGCAACGCCAGCTGTTCCCCTGCTGTGTAGCCGGCAACGTGACCTGCAAACGCCATGCAGGCACAGGAACTGAAATTAAAAGGGAACCTGGCCCCACCCCCCCAGGTGTTTCTATGTATAACAGCCACCTAGTACAGCAGTACTGCTGCATTTGTACAAGGTGGCTGACTTTTTCTCCTTGCCCACGTGGAACTCAACACGTACAAAATGTGTCTCATTGAGACCATTCCACTGTCCCTGAGGTGTGACTTTCCTTTGTAATGATACGCAGCACCCCCCTTGGTAGCGTTTCCCGTCTTTTGTCATCATGGTTAGCTGGCTGCGCCTGTGCATCCGCCCTGCTAGAAACAACGCCCCTCGTTGTCATATTTATTTTGTCAGCGAGGGTGTGGTTTATGGGCACGAGCAGTGCATATGTTCGCCTGTCTTAACTCATCTCCTTCCGCCTTCTTCAGACTGTGCGGCCTCCTGGCCGTGGTAGGTGATAAGGGATCAGCTGAGGCCGCCCAGTCTGGAGCAGGTGTAAGGACATGTGTAAGCGGCAAACCTATTTACTGCACAAGGCCACGAATCCCAGCCACGCAGTGTGATTTTTTGAAAACACACTGTGGGTCTGGGATTCATGTCCATCGCTAACCGCAACGGCCGACATGAAATGAGGTCAGAAGACAGGAAGCGCTCACAGCGCATGGCCAAGGGATCACAATAGCGCAGACTCCTGTACAGCAAATAACAACGCTCAGGAATCTGCGCCCAGTACCTAGGTGCAAATTTTGACACCTGTGCTGCGTCTCGTTAAAAAGACAAGTCACGCCTCCACAACTGTTTGACAGTATAATGGGCTAAATAGTGTACGTGTTTTAGTCAGCGTGTGCAAGGAGCAAAACAAATAGAGCAACCTTTTACTTGTGCAGCATTAATGCTGCACAAGGTGTGGCTCTTGTACCTTGCAACACCTGAGGGGGGGGGTTAAAGGTAACCTTTGAAATTGGTTCAACTAGGCTTCGGCCTACACTCTGCTCCTCTACTCCTCCTGCTGACCCTGGGCTCAAACACCGCTAGTTTTTGCCCGGAAATGCTAGCTGCACAGAGAAAAACACCAGCCAATGTGTTAGTGGGGTTCAGCACCGCCAGCTGTTCCCCTGCTGTGTAGTCGGCAACGTGTCCAGCACAAGCCACGCTGGCACAACAGAACAAAAGCTGCCACCAGTGCAGGCTTCGGCCTACACTTTGCTCCTCTCCTCCTCCTGCTGACCCTGGGCTCAAACAACGCCAGTTTCTGCCCGGACATGCTAGCTGCACAGAGAAAAACACCAGCCAATGTGTTAGTGGGGTTCAGCACCGCCTGCTGTTCCCCCGCTGTGTAGCCGGCATCGTGTCCAGCACAAGCCACGCTGGCACAACCGACCAAAAGCTGCCACCAGTGCAGGCTTCGGCCTACACTTTGCTCCTCTCCTCCTCCTCCTGCTGACCCTGGGCTCTAACACCGCTAGTTTTTGCCCGGACATGCAATCTGCACAGAGAAAAACACCAGTCAATGTGTCAGTGGGGTTCAGCAACGCCAGCTGTTCCCCTGCTGTGTAGCTTGCAACGTGACCTGCAAACGCCACGCAGGCACATGAACTGAAATTGAAGGGAGCCTGCCCCCCACCCACAGGTGTTTCTATGTATATCAGCCACCTTGTACAGCAGTACTGCTGCATTTGTACGAGGTGGCTGACTTTTTCTCCTTGCCCACGTGGAACTCAACACGTACAAAATGTGTCTCATTAGAGACCATTACAATGTCCCTGAGGTGTGACTTTCCTTTGTAATGACACGCAGCACCACCCTTGTTAGCGCTGCCCGTCTTTTGACATCATTGGTTAGCTGGCTGCGCCTGTGCATCTCCCCTGCTCGAAACAACGGCCCTCGGTGTCTTATTTTTTTGGACAGCGAGGGTGTGATTGATGGGCATGTGCAGTGCATATGTTTGCCTGTGTTCACTCATCTCCTTCCGCCTTCTTCAGACTGGGTGTCCTCATGGCCGCGGCAGGCGATAAGGGATCAGATGAGGCCGCCCAGTCTGAAGCAGGTGTAAGGACATGTGTGAGCGGCAAACATATTTAGTGCACCAGGGCACGAATCCCAGCACCGCAGTGTGATTTTTTAAAAACACACTGTGGGTCTGGGATTCATGTCCATCGCTAACCGCAACGGCCGACATGAAATGAGGTCAGAAGACAGGAAGCGCTCACAGCGCATGGCCAAGGGATCACAATAGCGCAGACTCCTGTACAGCAAATAACAACGCTCAGGAATCTGCGCCCAGTACCTAGGTGCAAATTTTGACACCTGTGCTGCGTCTCGTTAAAAAGACAAGTCACGCCTCCACAACTGTTTGACAGTATAATGGGCTAAATAGTGTACGTGTTTTAGTCAGCGTGTGCAAGGAGCAAAACAAATAGAGCAACCTTTTACTTGTGCAGCATTAATGATGCACAAGGTGTGGCTCTTGTACCTTGCAACACCTGAGGGGGGGGTTAAAGGTAACCTTTGAAATTGGTTCAACTAGGCTTCGGCCTACACTCTGCTCCTCTACTCCTCCTGCTGACCCTGGGCTCAAACACCGCTAGTTTTTGCCCGGAAATGCTAGCTGCACAGAGAAAAACACCAGCCAATGTGTTAGTGGGGTTCAGCACCGCCAGCTGTTCCCCTGCTGTGTAGTCGGCAACGTGTCCAGCACAAGCCACGCTGGCACAACAGAACAAAAGCTGCCACCAGTGCAGGCTTCGGCCTACACTTTGCTCCTCTCCTCCTCCTGCTGACCCTGGGCTCAAACAACGCCAGTTTCTGCCCGGACATGCTAGCTGCACAGAGAAAAACACCAGCCAATGTGTTAGTGGGGTTCAGCACCGCCTGCTGTTCCCCCGCTGTGTAGCCGGCATCGTGTCCAGCACAAGCCACGCTGGCACAACCGACCAAAAGCTGCCACCAGTGCAGGCTTCGGCCTACACTTTGCTCCTCTCCTCCTCCTCCTGCTGACCCTGGGCTCTAACACCGCTAGTTTTTGCCCGGACATGCAATCTGCACAGAGAAAAACACCAGTCAATGTGTCAGTGGGGTTCAGCAACGCCAGCTGTTCCCCTGCTGTGTAGCTTGCAACGTGACCTGCAAACGCCACGCAGGCACATGAACTGAAATTGAAGGGAGCCTGCCCCCCACCCACAGGTGTTTCTATGTATATCAGCCACCTTGTACAGCAGTACTGCTGCATTTGTACGAGGTGGCTGACTTTTTCTCCTTGCCCACGTGGAACTCAACACGTACAAAATGTGTCTCATTAGAGACCATTACAATGTCCCTGAGGTGTGACTTTCCTTTGTAATGACACGCAGCACCACCCTTGTTAGCGCTGCCCGTCTTTTGACATCATTGGTTAGCTGGCTGCGCCTGTGCATCTCCCCTGCTCGAAACAACGGCCCTCGGTGTCTTATTTTTTTGGACAGCGAGGGTGTGATTGATGGGCATGTGCAGTGCATATGTTTGCCTGTGTTCACTCATCTCCTTCCGCCTTCTTCAGACTGGGTGTCCTCATGGCCGCGGCAGGCGATAAGGGATCAGATGAGGCCGCCCAGTCTGAAGCAGGTGTAAGGACATGTGTGAGCGGCAAACATATTTAGTGCACCAGGGCACGAATCCCAGCACCGCAGTGTGATTTTTTAAAAACACACTGTGGGTCTGGGATTCATGTCCATCGCTAACCGCAACGGCCGACATGAAATGAGGTCAGAAGACAGGAAGCGCTCACAGCGCATGGCCAAGGGATCACAATAGCGCAGACTCCTGTACAGCAAATAACAACGCTCAGGAATCTGCGCCCAGTACCTAGGTGCAAATTTTGACACCTGTGCTGCGTCTCGTTAAAAAGACAAGTCACGCCTCCACAACTGTTTGACAGTATAATGGGCTAAATAGTGTACGTGTTTAATTCAGCGTGTGCAAGGAGCAAAATTAAATAGAGCAACCTTTGACTTGTGCATCATTAATGCTGTTCAAGGTGTGGCTCTTGTACCTTGCAACACCTGAGGGGGGGGTTAAAGGTAACCTTTGAAATTGGTTCAACTAGGCTTCGGCCTACACTCTGCTCCTCTACTCCTCCTGCTGACCCTGGGCTCAAACACCGCTATTTTTTGCCCGGAAATGCTAGCTGCACAGAGAAAAACACCAGCCAATGTGTTAGTGGGGTTCAGCACCGCCAGCTGTTCCCCTGCTGTGTAGTCGGCAACGTGTCCAGCACAAGCCACGCTGGCACAACAGAACAAAAGCTGCCACCAGTGCAGGCTTCGGCCTACACTTTGCTCCTCTCCTCCTCCTGCTGACCCTGGGCTCAAACAACGCCAGTTTCTGCCCGGACATGCTAGCTGCACAGAGAAAAACACCAGCCAATGTGTTAGTGGGGTTCAGCACCGCCAGCTGTTCCCCCGCTGTGTAGCCGGCATCGTGTCCAGCACAAGCCACGCTGGCACAACCGACCAAAAGCTGCCACCAGTGCAGGCTTCGTCCTACACTTTGCTCCTCTCCTCCTCCTCCTGCTGACCCTGGGCTCTAACACCGCTAGTTTTTGCCCGGACATGCAATCTGCACAGAGAAAAACACCAGTCAATGTGTCAGTGGGGTTCAGCAACGCCAGCTGTTCCCCTGCTGTGTAGCTTGCAACGTGACCTGCAAGCGCCACGCAGGCACATGAACTGAAATTGAAGGGAGCCTGCCCCCCACCCCCCCAGGTGTTTCTATGTATAACAGCCACCTTGTACAGCAGTACTGCTGCATTTGTACAAGGTGGCTGACTTTTTCTCCTTGCACACGTGGAACTCAACAAGTACAAAATGTGTCTCATTACAGACCATTACAATGTCCCTGAGGTGTGACTTTCCTTTTTAATGACACGCAGCACCCCCATTGTTAGCGCTGCCCGTCTCCTGACATCATTGGTTGGCTGGCTGTGCCTGTGCGTCCCCCCTGCCCGACACAACGCCCCCCGTTGTCTCATATATTTTGACTGCGAGGGTGTGATTGATGGGCACGAGCAGTGCATATGTTCCCCTGTTTTCACTCCCCTCCTTCCGCCTTCTTCTGACTGTGCGGCCTCATGGCCGCGGCATGCGATAAGGGATCAGCTGAGGCCGCCCAGTCTGAAGCAGGTGTAAGGACATGTGTGAGCGGCGAACATATTTACTGCACAAGGCCACGAATCCCAGCACCGCAGTGTGACTTTAGGAAAAGCCACTGTGGGTCTGGGATTTATGGCCATCGTTAACCGCACCGGCCAACATGAAATGAGGTCATGAGACGGCCTGCACTAACAGGGTATTGCCAAGGGATAACACAAGAGCGCAGACTCCTGTACAGCAAATAACAACGCTCAGGAATCTGCGCCCAGTACCTAGGTGCAAATTTTGACACCTGTGCTGCGTCTCGTTAAAAAGACAAGTCACGCCTCCACAACTGTTTGACAGTATAATGGGCTAAATAGTGTACGTGTTTAATTCAGCGTGTGCAAGGAGCAAAATTAAATAGAGCAACCTTTGACTTGTGCATCATTAATGCTGTTCAAGGTGTGGCTCTTGTACCTTGCAACACCTGAGGGGGGGGTTAAAGGTAACCTTTGAAATTGGTTCAACTAGGCTTCGGCCTACACTCTGCTCCTCTACTCCTCCTGCTGACCCTGGGCTCAAACACCGCTATTTTTTGCCCGGAAATGCTAGCTGCACAGAGAAAAACACCAGCCAATGTGTTAGTGGGGTTCAGCACCGCCAGCTGTTCCCCTGCTGTGTAGTCGGCAACGTGTCCAGCACAAGCCACGCTGGCACAACAGAACAAAAGCTGCCACCAGTGCAGGCTTCGGCCTACACTTTGCTCCTCTCCTCCTCCTGCTGACCCTGGGCTCAAACAACGCCAGTTTCTGCCCGGACATGCTAGCTGCACAGAGAAAAACACCAGCCAATGTGTTAGTGGGGTTCAGCACCGCCTGCTGTTCCCCCGCTGTGTAGCCGGCATCGTGTCCAGCACAAGCCACGCTGGCACAACCGACCAAAAGCTGCCACCAGTGCAGGCTTCGGCCTACACTTTGCTCCTCTCCTCCTCCTCCTGCTGACCCTGGGCTCTAACACCGCTAGTTTTTGCCCGGACATGCAATCTGCACAGAGAAAAACACCAGTCAATGTGTCAGTGGGGTTCAGCAACGCCAGCTGTTCCCCTGCTGTGTAGCTTGCAACGTGACCTGCAAACGCCATGCAGGCACATGAACTGAAATTGAAGGGAGCCTGCCCCCCACCCCCCCAGGTGTTTCTATGTATAACAGCCACCTTGTACAGCAGTACTGCTGCATTTGTACAAGGTGGCTGACTTTTTCTCCTTGCACACGTGGAACTCAACAAGTACAAAATGTGTCTCATTACAGACCATTACAATGTCCCTGAGGTGTGACTTTCCTTTTTAATGACACGCAGCACCCCCATTGTTAGCGCTGCCCGTCTCCTGACATCATTGGTTGGCTGGCTGTGCCTGTGCGTCCCCCCTGCCCGACACAACGCCCCCCGTTGTCTCATATATTTTGACTGCGAGGGTGTGATTGATGGGCACGAGCAGTGCATATGTTCCCCTGTTTTCACTCCCCTCCTTCCGCCTTCTTCTGACTGTGCGGCCTCATGGCCGCGGCATGCGATAAGGGATCAGCTGAGGCCGCCCAGTCTGAAGCAGGTGTAAGGACATGTGTGAGCGGCGAACATATTTACTGCACAAGGCCACGAATCCCAGCACCGCAGTGTGACTTTAGGAAAAGCCACTGTGGGTCTGGGATTTATGGCCATCGTTAACCGCACCGGCCAACATGAAATGAGGTCATGAGACGGCCTGCACTAACAGGGTATTGCCAAGGGATAACACAAGAGCGCAGTTTCCTGTACTGCAAATAACAACGGTAAGGAATCTGCGCACAGCACCTAGGTGTAAATTTGTACACCTGTGCTGCGTCTCCTTAAAAAGACTAGTAGTCACGCCTCCACTACTGTTTGACAGTATAATGGGCTAAATAGTGTACGTGTTTAATTCAGCGTGTGCAAGGAGCAAAATTAAATAGAGCAACCTTTGACTTGTGCATCAATAATGCTGTTCAAGGTGTGGCTCTTGTACCTTGCAACACCTGAGGGGGGGGGTTAAAGGTAACCTTTGAAATTGGTTCAACTAGGCTTTGGCCAACACTCTGCTCCTCTACTCCTCCTGCTGACCCTGGGCTCAAACACCGCTAGTTTTTGCCCGGAAATGCTAGCTGCACAGAGAAAAACACCAGCCAATGTGTTAGTGGGGTTCAGCACCGCCAGCTGTTCCCCTGCTGTGTAGTCGGCAACGTGTCCAGCACAAGCCACGCTGGCACAACAGAACAAAAGCTGCCACCAGTGCAGGCTTCGGCCTACACTTTGCTCCTCTCCTCCTCCTGCTGACCCTGGGCTCAAACAACGCCAGTTTCTGCCCGGACATGCTAGCTGCACAGAGAAAAACACCAGCCAATGTGTTAGTGGGGTTCAGCACCGCCAGCTGTTCCCCTGCTGTGCAGCTTGCAACGTGACCTGCAAACGCCACGCAGGCACATGAACTGAAATTGAAGGGAGCCTGGCCACCACCCCCAGGTGTTTCTATGTATAACAGCCACCTTGTACAGCAGTACTGCTGCATTTGTACAAGGTGGCTGACGTTTTCTCCTTGCCCACGTGGAACTCAACACGTACAAAATGTGTCTCTTTGAGACCATTCCACTGTCCCTGAGGTGTGACTTTCCTTTCTAATGATACGCAGCACCCCCCTTGGTAGCGCTTCCCGTCTTCTGACATCATTGGTTGGCTACTTGCGCCTGTTCGTCCGCCCTGCCTGAATAAAATGCTCCTCGTTGTCTTAATTATTTTGACTGCGAGGGTGTGATTGATGGGCACGAGCAGTGCATATCTTCGCCTGTCTTAACTCATCTCCTTCCGCCTTCTTCAGACTGTGCAGCCTCATGGCCGCGGCATGCGAGAAGGGATCAGCAGAGGCCGCCCAGTCTGAAGCAGGTGTAAGGACGTGTGTGAGCGGCCAAAATATTTACTGCTCAAGGCCACGAATCCCAGCACCGCAGTGTGGCTTTATGAAAAGACACTGTGGGTCTGGGATTTATGGCCATCGTTAACCGCACCGGCCAACATGAAATGAGGTCATAAGATGGGCAGCGCTAACAGGGCATTGCCAAGGGATAACACAAGAGCGCAGACTCCTGTACAGCAAATAACAACGCTCAGGAAGCTGCGCCAAGCACCAAGGCGTTATTTTGGACACCTGTGCTGCGTCTCATCAAAAAACCAAGTCACGCATCCACTACTGTTTGACAGTATAATGGGCTAAATAGTGTACGTGTTTAATTCAGCGTGTGCAAGGAGCAAAATTAAATAGAGCAACCTTTGACTTGTGCATCAATAATGCTGTTCAAGGTGTGGCTCTTGTACCTTGCAACACCTGAGGGGGGGGTTAAAGGTAACCTTTGAAATTGGTTCAACTAGGCTTTGGCCAACACTCTGCTCCTCTACTCCTCCTGCTGACCCTGGGCTCAAACACCGCTAGTTTTTGCCCGGAAATGCTAGCTGCACAGAGAAAAACACCAGCCAATGTGTTAGTGGGGTTCAGCACCGCCAGCTGTTCCCCTGCTGTGTAGTCGGCAACGTGTCCAGCACAAGCCACGCTGGCACAACAGAACAAAAGCTGCCACCAGTGCAGGCTTCGGCCTACACTTTGCTCCTCTCCTCCTCCTGCTGACCCTGGGCTCAAACAACGCCAGTTTCTGCCCGGACATGCTAGCTGCACAGAGAAAAACACCAGCCAATGTGTTAGTGGGGTTCAGCACCGCCAGCTGTTCCCCTGCTGTGCAGCTTGCAACGTGACCTGCAAACGCCACGCAGGCACATGAACTGAAATTGAAGGGAGCCTGGCCACCACCCCCAGGTGTTTCTATGTATAACAGCCACCTTGTACAGCAGTACTGCTGCATTTGTACAAGGTGGCTGACGTTTTCTCCTTGCCCACGTGGAACTCAACACGTACAAAATGTGTCTCTTTGAGACCATTCCACTGTCCCTGAGGTGTGACTTTCCTTTCTAATGATACGCAGCACCCCCCTTGGTAGCGCTTCCCGTCTTCTGACATCATTGGTTGGCTACTTGCGCCTGTTCGTCCGCCCTGCCTGAATAAAATGCTCCTCGTTGTCTTAATTATTTTGACTGCGAGGGTGTGATTGATGGGCACGAGCAGTGCATATCTTCGCCTGTCTTAACTCATCTCCTTCCGCCTTCTTCAGACTGTGCAGCCTCATGGCCGCGGCATGCGAGAAGGGATCAGCAGAGGCCGCCCAGTCTGAAGCAGGTGTAAGGACGTGTGTGAGCGGCCAAAATATTTACTGCTCAAGGCCACGAATCCCAGCACCGCAGTGTGGCTTTATGAAAAGACACTGTGGGTCTGGGATTTATGGCCATCGTTAACCGCACCGGCCAACATGAAATGAGGTCATAAGATGGGCAGCGCTAACAGGGCATTGCCAAGGGATAACACAAGAGCGCAGACTCCTGTACAGCAAATAACAACGCTCAGGAAGCTGCGCCAAGCACCAAGGCGTTATTTTGGACACCTGTGCTGCGTCTCATCAAAAAACCAAGTCACGCATCCACTACAGTTTGACTGTAGAATGGGGTAAATTGTGTATGTCTTTCATTCAGCGTGTGCAAGTAGACAAATTAATAGAGCAACCTTTCACTTGTGCAGCATTAATACTGCACAAGGTGTGTCTCTTGTACTTTGTAACACCTGAGGGGGGGGTTAAAGGTTTCCTTTGAAATTGGTTCAACTAGGCTTCGGCCTACACTCTGCTCCTCCCCTCCTCCTCCTGCTTCAACACGGGCTCTAACATCGCAAGTTTTTGCCCGCAAGTGCTAGCTGCACAGATAAAAACACACGCCATTGTGTTAGTGGGGTTCAGCAACGCCAGCTGTTCCCCCAGTGTGTAGCCGGCAAAGTGTCCTGCAAACGCAACGCAGACACAAAGCTGCCTCCAGTGCAGGCTTCGGCCTACACTCATCTCCCCCTGCTTACCCTTTGCTCCAACACCGCTAGTTGGGGCTCTAGGAAGACAATCTTTAATAGGCAAGGCAACGCATCCGGGTTCCAGCACCGCCAGCTGGTTCTCGGCAGTGTTCTTGTCACAGGTACTCCCTCGTGCCAAGCCTGGTTTCAGCACCGTCAGCTGTTTCCGGGTTGTGTCAACTTCACTGAGACGCCTATGCTTGCCCCGTCGTGGGGCGGTCGAGTTAGCCAACTCCAGGGTGCCTCCAGTTTAGGAGCTTCCTATGTGGGCTGCGTGAACTGGTAGTCAAGGCTGGTTCTGTAGTGCCAGTAGGCCCAGCTCCCCCTGTAGGACTGTTGGGGTTCGGTAACTGCGGCTGCCTCGCGGCCTAGCTGTTCTCTCCTCTCCTGTGGGCCTTGGGGTCCACCACCTGGTTCCAGCACCGTCAGCTGGTTCCGGGCCGAGCCTTTGGCTTAGGTGCCTCCTCCTGGGTATCCGAGTTCCGCCAACGCCAGGCGGTCCTTGGTAGTGCTTTTAAGCGCGGGCACCTACAGCTTAGTAACCGGGTTCCAGCACCGTCAGCTGGTCCTCGGTCGTGCCATTGGCTCTTGCACACTGGGGCAACGCATCCGGGTTCCAGCACCGCCAGCTGGTTCTCGGCAGTGTTCTTGTCACAGGTACTCCCTCGTGCCAAGCCTGGTTTCAGCACCGTCAGCTGTTTCCGGGTTGTGTCAACTTCACTGAGACGCCTATGCTTGCCCCGTCGTGGGGCGGTCGAGTTAGCCAACTCCAGGGTGCCTCCAGTTTAGGAGCTTCCTATGTGGGCTGCGTGAACTGGTAGTCAAGGCTGGTTCTGTAGTGCCAGTAGGCCCAGCTCCCCCTGTAGGACTGTTGGGGTTCGGTAACTGCGGCTGCCTCGCGGCCTAGCTGTTCTCTCCTCTCCTGTGGGCCTTGGGGTCCACCACCTGGTTCCAGCACCGTCAGCTGGTTCCGGGCCGAGCCTTTGGCTTAGGTGCCTCCTCCTGGGTATCCGAGTTCCGCCAACGCCAGGCGGTCCTTGGTAGTGCTTTTAAGCGCGGGCACCTACAGCTTAGTAACCGGGTTCCAGCACCGTCAGCTGGTCCTCGGTCGTGCCATTGGCTCTTGCACACTGGGGCAACGCATCCGGGTTCCAGCACCGCCAGCTGGTTCTCGGCAGTGTTCTTGTCACAGGTACTCCCTCGTGCCAAGCCTGGTTTCAGCACCGTCAGCTGTTTCCGGGTTGTGTCAACTTCACTGAGACGCCTATGCTTGCCCCGTCGTGGGGCGGTCGAGTTAGCCAACTCCAGGGTGCCTCCAGTTTAGGAGCTTCCTATGTGGGCTGCGTGAACTGGTAGTCAAGGCTGGTTCTGTAGTGCCAGTAGGCCCAGCTCCCCCTGTAGGACTGTTGGGGTTCGGTAACTGCGGCTGCCTCGCGGCCTAGCTGTTCTCTCCTCTCCTGTGGGCCTTGGGGTCCACCACCTGGTTCCAGCACCGTCAGCTGGTTCCGGGCCGAGCCTTTGGCTTAGGTGCCTCCTCCTGGGTATCCGAGTTCCGCCAACGCCAGGCGGTCCTTGGTAGTGCTTTTAAGCGCGGGCACCTACAGCTTAGTAACCGGGTTCCAGCACCGTCAGCTGGTCCTCGGTCGTGCCATTGGCTCTTGCACACTGGGGCAACGCATCCGGGTTCCAGCACCGCCAGCTGGTTCTCGGCAGTGTTCTTGTCACAGGTACTCCCTCGTGCCAAGCCTGGTTTCAGCACCGTCAGCTGTTTCCGGGTTGTGTCAACTTCACTGAGACGCCTATGCTTGCCCCGTCGTGGGGCGGTCGAGTTAGCCAACTCCAGGGTGCCTCCAGTTTAGGAGCTTCCTATGTGGGCTGCGTGAACTGGTAGTCAAGGCTGGTTCTGTAGTGCCAGTAGGCCCAGCTCCCCCTGTAGGACTGTTGGGGTTCGGTAACTGCGGCTGCCTCGCGGCCTAGCTGTTCTCTCCTCTCCTGTGGGCCTTGGGGTCCACCACCTGGTTCCAGCACCGTCAGCTGGTTCCGGGCCGAGCCTTTGGCTTAGGTGCCTCCTCCTGGGTATCCGAGTTCCGCCAACGCCAGGCGGTCATTGGTAGTGCTTTTAAGCACGGGCACCTACAGCTTAGTAACCGGATTCCAGCACCGTCAGCTGGTCCTCGGTCGTGCCATTGGCTCTTGCACACTGGGGCAACGCATCCGGGTTCCAGCACCGCCAGCTGGTTCTCGGCAGTGTTCTTGTCACAGGTACTCCCTCGTGCCAAGCCTGGTTTCAGCACCGTCAGCTGTTTCCGGGTTGTGTCAACTTCACTGAGACGCCTATGCTTGCCCCGTCGTGGGGCGGTCGAGTTAGCCAACTCCAGGGTGCCTCCAGTTTAGGAGCTTCCTATGTGGGCTGCGTGAACTGGTAGTCAAGGCTGGTTCTGTAGTGCCAGTAGGCCCAGCTCCCCCTGTAGGACTGTTGGGGTTCGGTAACTGCGGCTGCCTCGCGGCCTAGCTGTTCTCTCCTCTCCTGTGGGCCTTGGGGTCCACCACCTGGTTCCAGCACCGTCAGCTGGTTCCGGGCCGAGCCTTTGGCTTAGGTGCCTCCTCCTGGGTATCCGAGTTCCGCCAACGCCAGGCGGTCCTTGGTAGTGCTTTTAAGCGCGGGCACCTACAGCTTAGTAACCGGGTTCCAGCACCGTCAGCTGGTCCTCGGTCGTGCCATTGGCTCTTGCACACTGGGGCAACGCATCCGGGTTCCAGCACCGCCAGCTGGTTCTCGGCAGTGTTCTTGTCACAGGTACTCCCTCGTGCCAAGCCTGGTTTCAGCACCGTCAGCTGTTTCCGGGTTGTGTCAACTTCACTGAGACGCCTATGCTTGCCCCGTCGTGGGGCGGTCGAGTTAGCCAACTCCAGGGTGCCTCCAGTTTAGGAGCTTCCTATGTGGGCTGCGTGAACTGGTAGTCAAGGCTGGTTCTGTAGTGCCAGTAGGCCCAGCTCCCCCTGTAGGACTGTTGGGGTTCGGTAACTGCGGCTGCCTCGCGGCCTAGCTGTTCTCTCCTCTCCTGTGGGCCTTGGGGTCCACCACCTGGTTCCAGCACCGTCAGCTGGTTCCGGGCCGAGCCTTTGGCTTAGGTGCCTCCTCCTGGGTATCCGAGTTCCGCCAACGCCAGGCGGTCCTTGGTAGTGCTTTTAAGCGCGGGCACCTACAGCTTAGTAACCGGGTTCCAGCACCGTCAGCTGGTCCTCGGTCGTGCCATTGGCTCTTGCACACTGGGGCAACGCATCCGGGTTCCAGCACCGCCAGCTGGTTCTCGGCAGTGTTCTTGTCACAGGTACTCCCTCGTGCCAAGCCTGGTTTCAGCACCGTCAGCTGTTTCCGGGTTGTGTCAACTTCACTGAGACGCCTATGCTTGCCCCGTCGTGGGGCGGTCGAGTTAGCCAACTCCAGGGTGCCTCCAGTTTAGGAGCTTCCTATGTGGGCTGCGTGAACTGGTAGTCAAGGCTGGTTCTGTAGTGCCAGTAGGCCCAGCTCCCCCTGTAGGACTGTTGGGGTTCGGTAACTGCGGCTGCCTCGCGGCCTAGCTGTTCTCTCCTCTCCTGTGGGCCTTGGGGTCCACCACCTGGTTCCAGCACCGTCAGCTGGTTCCGGGCCGAGCCTTTGGCTTAGGTGCCTCCTCCTGGGTATCCGAGTTCCGCCAACGCCAGGCGGTCCTTGGTAGTGCTTTTAAGCGCGGGCACCTACAGCTTAGTAACCGGGTTCCAGCACCGTCAGCTGGTCCTCGGTCGTGCCATTGGCTCTTGCACACTGGGGCAACGCATCCGGGTTCCAGCACCGCCAGCTGGTTCTCGGCAGTGTTCTTGTCACAGGTACTCCCTCGTGCCAAGCCTGGTTTCAGCACCGTCAGCTGTTTCCGGGTTGTGTCAACTTCACTGAGACGCCTATGCTTGCCCCGTCGTGGGGCGGTCGAGTTAGCCAACTCCAGGGTGCCTCCAGTTTAGGAGCTTCCTATGTGGGCTGCGTGAACTGGTAGTCAAGGCTGGTTCTGTAGTGCCAGTAGGCCCAGCTCCCCCTGTAGGACTGTTGGGGTTCGGTAACTGCGGCTGCCTCGCGGCCTAGCTGTTCTCTCCTCTCCTGTGGGCCTTCGGGTCCACCACCTGGTTCCAGCACCGTCAGCTGGTTCCGGGCCGAGCCTTTGGCTTAGGTGCCTCCTCCTGGGTATCCGAGTTCCGCCAACGCCAGGCGGTCCTTGGTAGTGCTTTTAAGCGCGGGCACCTACAGCTTAGTAACCGGGTTCCAGCACCGTCAGCTGGTCCTCGGTCGTGCCATTGGCTCTTGCACACTGGGGCAACGCATCCGGGTTCCAGCACCGCCAGCTGGTTCTCGGCAGTGTTCTTGTCACAGGTACTCCCTCGTGCCAAGCCTGGTTTCAGCACCGTCAGCTGTTTCCGGGTTGTGTCAACTTCACTGAGACGCCTATGCTTGCCCCGTCGTGGGGCGGTCGAGTTAGCCAACTCCAGGGTGCCTCCAGTTTAGGAGCTTCCTATGTGGGCTGCGTGAACTGGTAGTCAAGGCTGGTTCTGTAGTGCCAGTAGGCCCAGCTCCCCCTGTAGGACTGTTGGGGTTCGGTAACTGCGGCTGCCTCGCGGCCTAGCTGTTCTCTCCTCTCCTGTGGGCCTTGGGGTCCACCACCTGGTTCCAGCACCGTCAGCTGGTTCCGGGCCGAGCCTTTGGCTTAGGTGCCTCCTCCTGGGTATCCGAGTTCCACCAACGCCAGGCGGTCCTTGGTAGTGCTTTTAAGCGCGGGCACCTACAGCTTAGTAACCGGGTTCCAGCACCGTCAGCTGGTCCTCGGTCGTGCCATTGGCTCTTGCACACTGGGGCAACGCATCCGGGTTCCAGCACCGCCAGCTGGTTCTCGGCAGTGTTCTTGTCACAGGTACTCCCTCGTGCCAAGCCTGGTTTCAGCACCGTCAGCTGTTTCCGGGTTGTGTCAACTTCACTGAGACGCCTATGCTTGCCCCGTCGTGGGGCGGTCGAGTTAGCCAACTCCAGGGTGCCTCCAGTTTAGGAGCTTCCTATGTGGGCTGCGTGAACTGGTAGTCAAGGCTGGTTCTGTAGTGCCAGTAGGCCCAGCTCCCCCTGTAGGACTGTTGGGGTTCGGTAACTGCGGCTGCCTCGCGGCCTAGCTGTTCTCTCCTCTCCTGTGGGCCTTGGGGTCCACCACCTGGTTCCAGCACCGTCAGCTGGTTCCGGGCCGAGCCTTTGGCTTAGGTGCCTCCTCCTGGGTATCCGAGTTCCGCCAACGCCAGGCGGTCCTTGGTAGTGCTTTTAAGCGCGGGCACCTACAGCTTAGTAACCGGGTTCCAGCACCGTCAGCTGGTCCTCGGTCGTGCCATTGGCTCTTGCACACTGGGGCAACGCATCCGGGTTCCAGCACCGCCAGCTGGTTCTCGGCAGTGTTCTTGTCACAGGTACTCCCTCGTGCCAAGCCTGGTTTCAGCACCGTCAGCTGTTTCCGGGTTGTGTCAACTTCACTGAGACGCCTATGCTTGCCCCGTCGTGGGGCGGTCGAGTTAGCCAACTCCAGGGTGCCTCCAGTTTAGGAGCTTCCTATGTGGGCTGCGTGAACTGGTAGTCAAGGCTGGTTCTGTAGTGCCAGTAGGCCCAGCTCCCCCTGTAGGACTGTTGGGGTTCGGTAACTGCGGCTGCCTCGCGGCCTAGCTGTTCTCTCCTCTCCTGTGGGCCTTGGGGTCCACCACCTGGTTCCAGCACCGTCAGCTGGTTCCGGGCCGAGCCTTTGGCTTAGGTGCCTCCTCCTGGGTATCCGAGTTCCGCCAACGCCAGGCGGTCCTTGGTAGTGCTTTTAAGCGCGGGCACCTACAGCTTAGTAACCGGGTTCCAGCACCGTCAGCTGGTCCTCGGTCGTGCCATTGGCTCTTGCACACTGGGGCAACGCATCCGGGTTCCAGCACCGCCAGCTGGTTCTCGGCAGTGTTCTTGTCACAGGTACTCCCTCGTGCCAAGCCTGGTTTCAGCACCGTCAGCTGTTTCCGGGTTGTGTCAACTTCACTGAGACGCCTATGCTTGCCCCGTCGTGGGGCGGTCGAGTTAGCCAACTCCAGGGTGCCTCCAGTTTAGGAGCTTCCTATGTGGGCTGCGTGAACTGGTAGTCAAGGCTGGTTCTGTAGTGCCAGTAGGCCCAGCTCCCCCTGTAGGACTGTTGGGGTTCGGTAACTGCGGCTGCCTCGCGGCCTAGCTGTTCTCTCCTCTCCTGTGGGCCTTCGGGTCCACCACCTGGTTCCAGCACCGTCAGCTGGTTCCGGGCCGAGCCTTTGGCTTAGGTGCCTCCTCCTGGGTATCCGAGTTCCGCCAACGCCAGGCGGTCCTTGGTAGTGCTTTTAAGCGCGGGCACCTACAGCTTAGTAACCGGGTTCCAGCACCGTCAGCTGGTCCTCGGTCGTGCCATTGGCTCTTGCACACTGGGGCAACGCATCCGGGTTCCAGCACCGCCAGCTGGTTCTCGGCAGTGTTCTTGTCACAGGTACTCCCTCGTGCCAAGCCTGGTTTCAGCACCGTCAGCTGTTTCCGGGTTGTGTCAACTTCACTGAGACGCCTATGCTTGCCCCGTCGTGGGGCGGTCGAGTTAGCCAACTCCAGGGTGCCTCCAGTTTAGGAGCTTCCTATGTGGGCTGCGTGAACTGGTAGTCAAGGCTGGTTCTGTAGTGCCAGTAGGCCCAGCTCCCCCTGTAGGACTGTTGGGGTTCGGTAACTGCGGCTGCCTCGCGGCCTAGCTGTTCTCTCCTCTCCTGTGGGCCTTGGGGTCCACCACCTGGTTCCAGCACCGTCAGCTGGTTCCGGGCCGAGCCTTTGGCTTAGGTGCCTCCTCCTGGGTATCCGAGTTCCGCCAACGCCAGGCGGTCCTTGGTAGTGCTTTTAAGCGCGGGCACCTACAGCTTAGTAACCGGGTTCCAGCACCGTCAGCTGGTCCTCGGTCGTGCCATTGGCTCTTGCACACTGGGGCAACGCATCCGGGTTCCAGCACCGCCAGCTGGTTCTCGGCAGTGTTCTTGTCACAGGTACTCCCTCGTGCCAAGCCTGGTTTCAGCACCGTCAGCTGTTTCCGGGTTGTGTCAACTTCACTGAGACGCCTATGCTTGCCCCGTCGTGGGGCGGTCGAGTTAGCCAACTCCAGGGTGCCTCCAGTTTAGGAGCTTCCTATGTGGGCTGCGTGAACTGGTAGTCAAGGCTGGTTCTGTAGTGCCAGTAGGCCCAGCTCCCCCTGTAGGACTGTTGGGGTTCGGTAACTGCGGCTGCCTCGCGGCCTAGCTGTTCTCTCCTCTCCTGTGGGCCTTGGGGTCCACCACCTGGTTCCAGCACCGTCAGCTGGTTCCGGGCCGAGCCTTTGGCTTAGGTGCCTCCTCCTGGGTATCCGAGTTCCGCCAACGCCAGGCGGTCCTTGGTAGTGCTTTTAAGCGCGGGCACCTACAGCTTAGTAACCGGGTTCCAGCACCGTCAGCTGGTCCTCGGTCGTGCCATTGGCTCTTGCACACTGGGGCAACGCATCCGGGTTCCAGCACCGCCAGCTGGTTCTCGGCAGTGTTCTTGTCACAGGTACTCCCTCGTGCCAAGCCTGGTTTCAGCACCGTCAGCTGTTTCCGGGTTGTGTCAACTTCACTGAGACGCCTATGCTTGCCCCGTCGTGGGGCGGTCGAGTTAGCCAACTCCAGGGTGCCTCCAGTTTAGGAGCTTCCTATGTGGGCTGCGTGAACTGGTAGTCAAGGCTGGTTCTGTAGTGCCAGTAGGCCCAGCTCCCCCTGTAGGACTGTTGGGGTTCGGTAACTGCGGCTGCCTCGCGGCCTAGCTGTTCTCTCCTCTCCTGTGGGCCTTGGGGTCCACCACCTGGTTCCAGCACCGTCAGCTGGTTCCGGGCCGAGCCTTTGGCTTAGGTGCCTCCTCCTGGGTATCCGAGTTCCGCCAACGCCAGGCGGTCCTTGGTAGTGCTTTTAAGCGCGGGCACCTACAGCTTAGTAACCGGGTTCCAGCACCGTCAGCTGGTCCTCGGTCGTGCCATTGGCTCTTGCACACTGGGGCAACGCATCCGGGTTCCAGCACCGCCAGCTGGTTCTCGGCAGTGTTCTTGTCACAGGTACTCCCTCGTGCCAAGCCTGGTTTCAGCACCGTCAGCTGTTTCCGGGTTGTGTCAACTTCACTGAGACGCCTATGCTTGCCCCGTCGTGGGGCGGTCGAGTTAGCCAACTCCAGGGTGCCTCCAGTTTAGGAGCTTCCTATGTGGGCTGCGTGAACTGGTAGTCAAGGCTGGTTCTGTAGTGCCAGTAGGCCCAGCTCCCCCTGTAGGACTGTTGGGGTTCGGTAACTGCGGCTGCCTCGCGGCCTAGCTGTTCTCTCCTCTCCTGTGGGCCTTGGGGTCCACCACCTGGTTCCAGCACCGTCAGCTGGTTCCGGGCCGAGCCTTTGGCTTAGGTGCCTCCTCCTGGGTATCCGAGTTCCGCCAACGCCAGGCGGTCCTTGGTAGTGCTTTTAAGCGCGGGCACCTACAGCTTAGTAACCGGGTTCCAGCACCGTCAGCTGGTCCTCGGTCGTGCCATTGGCTCTTGCACACTGGGGCAACGCATCCGGGTTCCAGCACCGCCAGCTGGTTCTCGGCAGTGTTCTTGTCACAGGTACTCCCTCGTGCCAAGCCTGGTTTCAGCACCGTCAGCTGTTTCCGGGTTGTGTCAACTTCACTGAGACGCCTATGCTTGCCCCGTCGTGGGGCGGTCGAGTTAGCCAACTCCAGGGTGCCTCCAGTTTAGGAGCTTCCTATGTGGGCTGCGTGAACTGGTAGTCAAGGCTGGTTCTGTAGTGCCAGTAGGCCCAGCTCCCCCTGTAGGACTGTTGGGGTTCGGTAACTGCGGCTGCCTCGCGGCCTAGCTGTTCTCTCCTCTCCTGTGGGCCTTGGGGTCCACCACCTGGTTCCAGCACCGTCAGCTGGTTCCGGGCCGAGCCTTTGGCTTAGGTGCCTCCTCCTGGGTATCCGAGTTCCGCCAACGCCAGGCGGTCCTTGGTAGTGCTTTTAAGCGCGGGCACCTACAGCTTAGTAACCGGGTTCCAGCACCGTCAGCTGGTCCTCGGTCGTGCCATTGGCTCTTGCACACTGGGGCAACGCATCCGGGTTCCAGCACCGCCAGCTGGTTCTCGGCAGTGTTCTTGTCACAGGTACTCCCTCGTGCCAAGCCTGGTTTCAGCACCGTCAGCTGTTTCCGGGTTGTGTCAACTTCACTGAGACGCCTATGCTTGCCCCGTCGTGGGGCGGTCGAGTTAGCCAACTCCAGGGTGCCTCCAGTTTAGGAGCTTCCTATGTGGGCTGCGTGAACTGGTAGTCAAGGCTGGTTCTGTAGTGCCAGTAGGCCCAGCTCCCCCTGTAGGACTGTTGGGGTTCGGTAACTGCGGCTGCCTCGCGGCCTAGCTGTTCTCTCCTCTCCTGTGGGCCTTGGGGTCCACCACCTGGTTCCAGCACCGTCAGCTGGTTCCGGGCCGAGCCTTTGGCTTAGGTGCCTCCTCCTGGGTATCCGAGTTCCGCCAACGCCAGGCGGTCCTTGGTAGTGCTTTTAAGCGCGGGCACCTACAGCTTAGTAACCGGGTTCCAGCACCGTCAGCTGGTCCTCGGTCGTGCCATTGGCTCTTGCACACTGGGGCAACGCATCCGGGTTCCAGCACCGCCAGCTGGTTCTCGGCAGTGTTCTTGTCACAGGTACTCCCTCGTGCCAAGCCTGGTTTCAGCACCGTCAGCTGTTTCCGGGTTGTGTCAACTTCACTGAGACGCCTATGCTTGCCCCGTCGTGGGGCGGTCGAGTTAGCCAACTCCAGGGTGCCTCCAGTTTAGGAGCTTCCTATGTGGGCTGCGTGAACTGGTAGTCAAGGCTGGTTCTGTAGTGCCAGTAGGCCCAGCTCCCCCTGTAGGACTGTTGGGGTTCGGTAACTGCGGCTGCCTCGCGGCCTAGCTGTTCTCTCCTCTCCTGTGGGCCTTGGGGTCCACCACCTGGTTCCAGCACCGTCAGCTGGTTCCGGGCCGAGCCTTTGGCTTAGGTGCCTCCTCCTGGGTATCCGAGTTCCGCCAACGCCAGGCGGTCCTTGGTAGTGCTTTTAAGCGCGGGCACCTACAGCTTAGTAACCGGGTTCCAGCACCGTCAGCTGGTCCTCGGTCGTGCCATTGGCTCTTGCACACTGGGGCAACGCATCCGGGTTCCAGCACCGCCAGCTGGTTCTCGGCAGTGTTCTTGTCACAGGTACTCCCTCGTGCCAAGCCTGGTTTCAGCACCGTCAGCTGTTTCCGGGTTGTGTCAACTTCACTGAGACGCCTATGCTTGCCCCGTCGTGGGGCGGTCGAGTTAGCCAACTCCAGGGTGCCTCCAGTTTAGGAGCTTCCTATGTGGGCTGCGTGAACTGGTAGTCAAGGCTGGTTCTGTAGTGCCAGTAGGCCCAGCTCCCCCTGTAGGACTGTTGGGGTTCGGTAACTGCGGCTGCCTCGCGGCCTAGCTGTTCTCTCCTCTCCTGTGGGCCTTCGGGTCCACCACCTGGTTCCAGCACCGTCAGCTGGTTCCGGGCCGAGCCTTTGGCTTAGGTGCCTCCTCCTGGGTATCCGAGTTCCGCCAACGCCAGGCGGTCCTTGGTAGTGCTTTTAAGCGCGGGCACCTACAGCTTAGTAACCGGGTTCCAGCACCGTCAGCTGGTCCTCGGTCGTGCCATTGGCTCTTGCACACTGGGGCAACGCATCCGGGTTCCAGCACCGCCAGCTGGTTCTCGGCAGTGTTCTTGTCACAGGTACTCCCTCGTGCCAAGCCTGGTTTCAGCACCGTCAGCTGTTTCCGGGTTGTGTCAACTTCACTGAGACGCCTATGCTTGCCCCGTCGTGGGGCGGTCGAGTTAGCCAACTCCAGGGTGCCTCCAGTTTAGGAGCTTCCTATGTGGGCTGCGTGAACTGGTAGTCAAGGCTGGTTCTGTAGTGCCAGTAGGCCCAGCTCCCCCTGTAGGACTGTTGGGGTTCGGTAACTGCGGCTGCCTCGCGGCCTAGCTGTTCTCTCCTCTCCTGTGGGCCTTGGGGTCCACCACCTGGTTCCAGCACCGTCAGCTGGTTCCGGGCCGAGCCTTTGGCTTAGGTGCCTCCTCCTGGGTATCCGAGTTCCGCCAACGCCAGGCGGTCCTTGGTAGTGCTTTTAAGCGCGGGCACCTACAGCTTAGTAACCGGGTTCCAGCACCGTCAGCTGGTCCTCGGTCGTGCCATTGGCTCTTGCACACTGGGGCAACGCATCCGGGTTCCAGCACCGCCAGCTGGTTCTCGGCAGTGTTCTTGTCACAGGTACTCCCTCGTGCCAAGCCTGGTTTCAGCACCGTCAGCTGTTTCCGGGTTGTGTCAACTTCACTGAGACGCCTATGCTTGCCCCGTCGTGGGGCGGTCGAGTTAGCCAACTCCAGGGTGCCTCCAGTTTAGGAGCTTCCTATGTGGGCTGCGTGAACTGGTAGTCAAGGCTGGTTCTGTAGTGCCAGTAGGCCCAGCTCCCCCTGTAGGACTGTTGGGGTTCGGTAACTGCGGCTGCCTCGCGGCCTAGCTGTTCTCTCCTCTCCTGTGGGCCTTGGGGTCCACCACCTGGTTCCAGCACCGTCAGCTGGTTCCGGGCCGAGCCTTTGGCTTAGGTGCCTCCTCCTGGGTATCCGAGTTCCGCCAACGCCAGGCGGTCCTTGGTAGTGCTTTTAAGCGCGGGCACCTACAGCTTAGTAACCGGGTTCCAGCACCGTCAGCTGGTCCTCGGTCGTGCCATTGGCTCTTGCACACTGGGGCAACGCATCCGGGTTCCAGCACCGCCAGCTGGTTCTCGGCAGTGTTCTTGTCACAGGTACTCCCTCGTGCCAAGCCTGGTTTCAGCACCGTCAGCTGTTTCCGGGTTGTGTCAACTTCACTGAGACGCCTATGCTTGCCCCGTCGTGGGGCGGTCGAGTTAGCCAACTCCAGGGTGCCTCCAGTTTAGGAGCTTCCTATGTGGGCTGCGTGAACTGGTAGTCAAGGCTGGTTCTGTAGTGCCAGTAGGCCCAGCTCCCCCTGTAGGACTGTTGGGGTTCGGTAACTGCGGCTGCCTCGCGGCCTAGCTGTTCTCTCCTCTCCTGTGGGCCTTGGGGTCCACCACCTGGTTCCAGCACCGTCAGCTGGTTCCGGGCCGAGCCTTTGGCTTAGGTGCCTCCTTCTGGGTATCCAAGTTCCACCAATGTCAGGTGGTCCTTGGTAGTGCTTTCAGGCACGGGTACCTCCTGCTTAGTAACCGGGTTCCAGTAACGTCAGCTGGTCCTTGGTAGTTCCATTGGCTCTTGGACATTCGGCTACCCATCCGGGTTCCAGTACCGTCAGCTGGTTCTCGGCAGTGTCTTTTGCTCTTGTACCTTCTGCTCCCCATCCTGGTTCCAGTAACGTCATCTGGTTCCGGGCAGAGCCTTTGGCTTAGGTGCCTCCTTCTGGGTATCCGAGTTCCGCCAACGTCAGGCGGTCCTTGGTAGTGCTTTTTAGCACGGGTACCTCCTGCTTAGTAACCGGGTTCCAGTAACGTCAGCTGGTCCTCGGTAGTTCCATAGGCTCTTGAACCTTCGGGTAGCCATCCGAGTTCCAGTTCCATCAGCTGGTTCTTGGCATTTTCTCAGCCTTCTTGTACCTTCTGCTACATTTCCGAGTTGAAGACCCTAACGTCGACAACCCGGAAGACCACCCCGATGACGACGACCCGGAAGACCACCCCGATGACGACGACGACGACGACGGCGGAGACGACGACGGCTGAGACGACGACGGCGGAGATGACGACACTGGAGACGAAGACCCTGGAGACGACAACATGGAAGACCGAGAAGCAGAAGAACAAGAGGCTGCAGAACAAAGAGCAGAAGAACATTAAGCATAAGACTTAATATCAGAGCAAAAGATATTATCTAAATTATATGCAGAAGAAGACTAAGCAGTGTATGGGGGTGAGTCCGTTCCTCCTCGTGGTGCCCCTGGATAAAGCCTGATGCTGCAGGCCAAACTGAACGCGGACAAATGTAACTTTTGTGACTGGCAGAACGGAAGGTGTAATCTTCCAACTTTTATAGATAACAACTACGGGAATGCCTGTCACAAATGAGAATATGATGAAGAAGTAGAATAGGAAGAATAATAACAGTGGAATAAAAAGAATATGTAGAATAGGAAGAATAATAATAGTTGAAGAAAATGAATATGAAGAATGTAATAAAAAAAAAAATAGGTAGAAGATGAAGAAGAAGATGAATAAGGTGAAGAAGTTGATGTCAAGGATGCTGATGATGATGAAGATGAAAGTGTGGGAAAAGAAAAAAAAAAAAAAGAAAAAAAAGAAGGGGAAGGGCGTGGAATAGTGAAACATCAATATCTGACAAAATAAAAAAAATTTACATACTCAATATCTTTTTCAATCCGAACTTCTTTAAAAAAAAAAAAAAAACATGCTATTCTATTTGATTGGACTAATCCTCATTGCCTTTAATGTCTCCGCCACCTCCCCCATACATCCTACATTATTCTTAGTTGTTTTCCTTCAGGTAGAATGAACCTACAAGGAAAGAAAGGGTTTATTTTAATTCCGATATTTTGGTCCCATTGACTTGCATTGGGATCGGGTATCGGTATCGGCGATATCCGATATTTTTTGAATATCGGCCGATCCAAACCGATACCGATACTTTCCGATATCGGAAGGTATCGCTCAACACTACTGATAAGTAATGAAAATGAAACAGGGTAAGTGAAGAATACAAAGGTGAATGAATAAAGGAAGTAATTTAATAAGAATATATTAATCAGGGCAAAAGCACCACAATGTACTATAAATTCAAACAACTCAAGTAGATTACAACCTGAATCATACATATATAAATAATCAGATGTGAGTAAATACTTTTACTGACACTATTGAGTCCCATTGAGTTATTTTGCTGTACATATTGGGAATAGAGTTTCTTTCACATTGTATATAGATATCAGTGACACACAGGCTTCATGGTCCGAACCCTATTGATCCAATATTTTCCCAGACATCCTATATGAGATAATGCTTGAGTCCACCAAACATGTACTGAAAGTGCATAACGACACTGTAAATCATTGATACTCTTCCTATTGGTTAATACATGAGATAATGCTTGAATCCACTTAATAAAGTATTGAAAAACATGCCAAAAATTGTTCTAAACACTTCATATATGGGGTGATATTTGGGTGCTAAACATGCATAATGGCAGCAATCCTGACCCAGGAATATCTTCCTTCTTGCTTATTATAAGAAGTAGTGCTTGAGTCCGCCTGATAAGATACTGGAAGTGCATATCAGCAAATGTCCTAAGCACAGAATGCTTTCCATCTTGATTCGTTTTTGCTACAGTGGGGCAAAAAAGTATTTAGTCAGTCAGCAAAAGTGCAAGTTCCACCACTTAAAAAGATGAGAGGCGTCTGTAATTTACATCATAGGTAGACCTCAAATATGGGAGACAAACTGAGAAAAATAAAATCCAGAAAATCACATTGTCTGTTTTTTTAACATTTTATTTGCATATTATGGTGGAAAATAAGTATTTGGTAAGAAACAAAATTTCATCTCAATACTTTGTAATATATCCTTTGTTGGCAATGACAGAGGTCAAACGTTTTCTGTAAGTCTTCACAAGGTTGCCACACACTGTTGTTGGTATGTTGGCCCATTCCTCCATGCAGATCTCCTCTAGAGCAGTGATGTTTTTGGCTTTTCGCTTGGCAACACGGACTTTCAACTCCCTCCAAAGGTTTTCTATAGGGTTGAGATCTGGAGACTGGCTAGGCCACTCCAGGACCTTGAAATGCTTCTTACGAAGCCACTCCTTCGTTGCCCTGGCGGTTTGCTTTGCATCATTGTCATGTTGAAAGACCCAGCCACGTTTCATCTTCAATGCCCTTGCTGATAGAAGGAGGTTTGCACTCAAAATCTCACGATACATGGCCCCATTCATTCTTTCATGTACCCGGATCAGTCGTCCTGGCCCCTTTGCAGAGAAACAGCCCCAAAGCATGATGTTTCCACCACCATGCTTTACAGTAGGTATGGTGTTTGATGGATGCAACTCAGTATTCTTTTTCCTCCAAACACGACAAGTTGTGTTTCTACCAAACAGTTCCAGTTTGGTTTCATCAGACCATAGGACATTCTCCCAAAACTCCTCTGGATCATCCAAATGCTCTCTAGCAAACTTCAGACGGGCCCGGACATGTACTGGCTTAAGCAGTGGGACACGTCTGGCACTGCAGGATCTGAGTCCATGGTGGCGTAGTGTGTTACTTATGGTAGGCCTTGTTACATTGGTCCCAGCTCTCTGCAGTTCATTCACTAGGTCCCCCCGCGTGGTTCTGGGATTTTTGCTCACCGTTCTTGTGATCATTCTGACCCCACGGGGTGGGATTTTGCGTGGAGCCCCAGATCGAGGGAGATTATCAGTGGTCTTGTATGTCTTCCATTTTCTAATTATTGCTCCCACTGTTGATTTCTTCACTCCAAGCTGGTTGGCTATTGCAGATTCAGTCTTCCCAGCCTGGTGCAGGGCTACAATTTTGTTTCTGGTGTCCTGTGACAGCTCTTTTGTCTTCACCATAGTGGAGTTTGGAGTCAGACTGTTTGAGGGTGTGCACAGGTGTCTTTTTATACTGATAACAAGTTTAAACAGGTGCCATTACTACAGGTAATGAGTGGAGGAAAGAGGAGACTCTTAAAGAAGAAGTTACAGGTCTGTGAGAGCCAGAAATCTTGATTGTTTGTTTCTGACCAAATACTTATTTTCCACCATAATATCCAAATAAAATGTTAAAAAAACAGACAATGTGATTTTCTGGATTTTTTTTTCTCAGTTTGTCTCCCATAGTTGAGGTCTACCTATGATGTAAATTACAGACGCCTCTCATCTTTTTAAGTGGTGGAACTTGCACTATTGCTGACTGACTAAATACTTTTTTGCCCCACTGTATGTTGACGCCACAATCTTCAAACTCCCATCCAATGACAGAGTAAAAACTGGAATATGAAACCCAAAGCATACAGTTCCACATATGCGACCAGATAAGAACCTAAGTAAACAAATAATAATTAAAATGTGCACCATATAACAAACAATATAAAACAAACTATGGGGAAACCCACCATAAGAAAGCTAAAACTGATGATAACAAACATATATATATATAGAGAGAGCATACTGTATATCAAAGGATACACAAAAATCCCAGATTTATTAAAGTAATTCACAAAAATGCACTAAATCCCAGATTCTCATTTACCCCTGGGTGTTCAGTGTACCTAGTCTATAAATCCAACGACTTTCGACTTGGGCAAGAGTCTTGCCCAGATCACCACCCCTTGGTCCTAATGTAACCACATCAATACCCTTGACCTTCATAAGGTAGGGATTACATTCATGGAATTTTTTATAGTGTCGGGGAATGGTCTTCAGAGTTGAAACATCATCTACTGCTTTTGCCTTCACAATGTCCAAATGATGCTGAGGGACACAAATTTTTAGCTCTCTAGTGGTAAGGTCTATATAGACCTTGCCACATGGACAAGTAGAGTGATAGATGACTCCTTTTGTTGTACACGTAATACATTTCCTGATGTCAAAACTTTTGGACTCATCAAAGTTGGTAAAGGTTTTGGCCTTAATACAATTCAAACAGACCTTGCATCGGCCACAAAGAAAAAAGCCTGCAGTTTTAGATTCCCATCCGTTTGTCTTTTTCTTATCCTCATAGTGGCTATGCACCAAAATGTCTTTGAGATTTCTAGATCTTTTGGCCACTATGAGTGGAGCAGAGGGCAAAAGGAGTTTTAAGGTAGGGTCAGTATGTAATACCGACCAATGTTTTTAGGCCATTTGTTATGATGCCCTGCGATGTACCGGACATGATTATCACCGTCACTATTAGTCTTAACCTTATTGTTATACAAAAGCATATTTCTTGGAGTTTTTTTGGCCCTTATATTTCCTTTGCATATCATTTTACTGCTGTAACCTCGCTCTCTAAATCTCTCAGCCAGTTCTTTAGACTGATTCTCAAAATCATTCTCATTTGAATAGATGTGTTTTACTCGCAAAAATTGCCCTATAGGGATTCCCCATATGGTTGACTGTGGATGGGCAGATTGTGCATGTAGCACAGAATTAGTGGCCATCATTTTACGAAAGACATCAGTTGTGATGTCCCTATTGGACAGGGCGCATATCCTCAAGTCCAGGAAATCTAACGATCTCCCATCTGTAAACATAAGTTTGATATTAAGACAATTCTGATTTAAATTTCTCATCATAATATTTAGGTCCTCTGCGCTTCTCTCCCACACGAACCAAATGTCATCTTTATATCTCATCCAGTCTTGGATGTGACATGTTTGTCTCCCATGCCCCCAAAAACAGGTTTGTGCAGGAGGGAGCACAGCAGGCCTCCATTGCAGTTCTCTGCAATAGCACATACTTGCCCCGCCCAAAGACAAACACATTATGTGTCAATACAAATTCCAAAAGTTTTAACAGCAGCCGAATCAGGTTTCTGTGTAAGTTGCTAGATTCCAAATAGGATTCAACAGCTTTAATACCACCAGAGTGTTTGATAGATGTATATAATGCTTCGACATCAGCCGTAACCATAACATTATTGGGGTCAAGATGTAGATTATCCAATCTGCGTAGGGCTGCAGTGGTATCCTTGATATAGGATTGAGGTTCAATGACCAATGATTTCAGATAGAAATCAAGAATCTGCGTGATAACCTCACACAGGCCTCCATTGCCCAAAACTATGGGCCTTCCAGGTGGATCACTGGGACTTTTGTGAATCTTGGGAATTAGGTATAGTGTCGGCATACATGGATGCATTTTTTCAACTAATTCAACTAGTCTTTTTGGAATAATTCCATCAGCAAAGGCCTCCTCCAGGATGATACATAGTTCATCCTGGAATGTTTTAATAGGGTTGGTAAGCATTTTTTTGTAACAGTCTCTATTGTCCAACAATATATATGCCTGTTTTTCATATAGGGCATGTGGCCACATGACAAGGTTTCCACCTTTGTCAGCAGATTTAAAAATGACATCATCCCATCCCTTTAATATCTCCAGTGCTTGTCTGTCAGATTGAGACACATTGAATTTACCATACCCCTTCGTGGAAAGTTCTTCAATGTCTCTAGACACTAATTTAGTAAAGACATCAACTGCCGGACATATATTTAGAGATGGAAATTTTTTGGTTTACGAACTAGATGTTTAGGGAAGCCACTTACCTTAATAGGATTGCTCTCAAGGGCCAAGGCCTCCAAATTGGCTAGAGCTTCTTTCTCCTCATCTGTAGTAAAATCATCATCCCCTTGACGTTTATAGTGAAGTTTTTTCAAGATTATGGCGGATAGTCACAAACTAAACGGATTCTAACAATACCTCGTGCACGGCCCATGTTTCACAGCTGCTGTGCCATTAATACATTTCTACTGTGGGTCAATTGATGCCACTGATCCTGGTGTCTGCCCCTAATTTGAGTTGTAGCTTTTTGGCCCCCCCCGAAGGTGTTGTTTATGCTTATGGTTTTGCATCACATTGGATGGCAGTGTTGGTACTTCTGGCTATCACATAGAGGGCTGTGCGGTCATCCAAAGAAATGTCTTCCCACACCAATACTGACCCAGTATCAAACCAGTCATGCTGGAGGATGTTGCAGGCATCAGAACTTTCTCCATGGCGTCACCAGACTCAGTCACATCTGTCACATGTACTCAGTGTGAACCTGCTCTTATCTGTGACAAACATAGGATGCCATTGTTGAATTTGCCAATCTTAGTGTTCTGTGGCCGTTTGTGCAGACACATGAATGTTAGTGATCTGACTGAGGTAATTTTGCAGGGCTCTGACACTGCTCATCCTGATCCTCCTTGCATAAAAGAGGAGGTTGCTGTCCTGCTGCTGGGTTGTTGCCCACCTACGGCCCTCTCCATGTCTGCTGGTCTAGTGACCTATCTCCTGTTCTCTGTTTCATGCTCTGGACACTGTGCTGACAGACACAGCTACCCTTCTTGCCACAGCTCGCATTGTTGTGCCATTCTGATTGAGCTGCACAACCTAAGCAACTTCTGTGGGTGACACAGCCTCATGTTACTCTACAGTTCTTCTATAGGGGAGAGCAAAGACAAAGTGCAAAATGACACAACCGCAGGATAAATTGATTCACAATCAGTGTTGCTTCATAACTGGACAGGTTGATTTAACAGAAATGTGATTGACTTGGAATGTTCCTTTTATTTTTTTGAGCAGTCTATAGTCAGGATGCCCAATCCAAATCTTGCAAATGGTGCCATCAGTGTCTAGTTATATAACTGCCGAAGGATATTAGCAATGAAAAATGGCTAAATGATGAAATGGAATGTGTTATGAGAATATGAAAAACTGGCTTCTGAATCTGTTCCATAATTAAATTTGCATTTATGATTTCTAAGTGTAAGAGATTCCATAAGCATTACATAGGTGTGAGAAGAAGAATCATTACAGCTATCTTTTCTGAATCCCCCTCCACATATAGGAATGCTCAGTCTCCTTTAGTGGAGAGTGGAGACATATCTTGGGGGAGAAAAAAAGGTTTGGTCATTAGAAATCTAACGGGTTGGATCCTTCTAACGATCAAAATCATCTGTTGACGGAAAGTTCAGGGGCTCCCATACAATTTAGACTGTTGAGCGTTCAACCAACTTTAGTCTATTAGTCTATTGGTGTGAGGGCCTTCTCTGCTGTTTTTGGTGAGCTGGCAGAAGGTTGTTTATTTTACTAAAAACAAAGGTTACTTTTTTTGCAAAATTACATGTAAATCATGTAGAAATGCATATATCAATAAAAAGAAGGAGACAGACATTATGTAATGCATACTAAATTTATTAAGATCACAATCAATTGTTTTGTCAAAGGTAATATCATTTGAACTTTCATTTTTCAGGTGAAATCTGGAATCGAAGAAAAAATAGTTTGGGAATTATTACGAGTGTTAATATGAATATTAGAATTAATTTAACAAACAAAAATTTAATGTATTATTTAATTTATTATTTATTTACTAAATGTACATTTACAGAAGATACAGAAAAATATTAATGACATTACTATTACACTTAAATTAAATAAGCACTTCCATCAACATTTGTATCCTCTTAATATATAGTAATCATCATATTATACAGCACTGTTGTAATGCCGGTGTGTGTGTGCCTTGTTTCCCCGGCCTTACTCTGCATGTCCGCACTCTTACCATTTCCTCTTTTCCCCTGATCGGCTGGGATTCTGATGTCTGTTACCTGTATGGATGCTGCTCAGTTCCCTGCTGTGCTGTGTAGCCATACATGTGTTGTAGAGTCTTTGCTCTGCTACATGACTTTCCGCGTGTGCGGTCCCTGGCTGCTGCTGTGGAAGCTATCCACAGGTTGCAAGGTCCTCTGCAGCTGGTGCATGACTTTCCAAATGTGTCCTGGCTTGCAGGCACTACCAGGTGCCCTAGGCCTCAATTCCTGTGCTGGCTATGCTGTACTGGTTTCTGTCTGTGCTTAGGGTGCGCGCGGCCACACCTTCCCCACTTTTATTAGGGGCAGTGTGTGTGCTTGAATTGCTGCCCCCAGCCTATTGCTGAAGGGCAGCTCCTATTTAAAGTTCCTCTTCCCTGTTGGATGTGGCCAGAGCTTCTCATTAGGTTTCTTAGCCTAGACATGTGTGTTTTGTCCTCCATGTTGCTTCTGGTCTGCCTGTCTTCAGCTCTAGTTCTGCCTGCTATCAGTACAAGGAAAGCTGATGTCTTTGTCCCTGGACCCATCCTGTTTATGTGTTGGTACCAAAGTCCTTGCCTTAAATGTAGGCTCCTGCTGTGTAATATTCTCGAAGTCCTTCTGTGTCTTCAACTATGTACCCAGTGACTTTTTGGTCTAAGCCTGTGGTGCTTGCACCATCCTGCTTGAGTTCATTTCTAGGTCATTGTCAGATGTCCGGATCCTAGTGACCACTGCCTGATGCCTAGAGCCTAATGACCGCTGTCTGGTGCTTGGAGCCTGATGACCACTGCTTGATGTCCTATAGGTGTCCCTAATGTCCTGCCTGTTCCCTGGGGTCCATCAGGTGACGCCGTCTGTCTGAGGAAGGTGTCTGATGTTCTCCTTCTCTGCCTGTGCTATGCCTGAGGACTGACAGAGAGGTTCTCCTGATATGCCTGTGCCAGATGACCCTGGATGTCTGCGGACCTGCGATGTTCACCCTTGCTAGATGTGCGGAATCAGGAGCCTGGCATTGTAATGTCTTGTTTTCTGTATGGTGACATTTGTAGTAAACTTCATGTTTCTTCATACCTGAACTTGTGCGGTGTTATCTAGTCCTGCAAGTCACCATCTTGCCCACATGATCAGCTCCACAGACCCCAGTCGCTGCCCTTCCCTAGTCCAGGTAGGCCCGGGTCCCTCCCTGTGGTCCAGTTTGTCCACATTCTATTACCACATGGGATGCATGCCCCACTTCCTCGTGGCCTGGAGGTGTTGGAGCATAAGCTAAGCGACATCCGTTTCGTGACAACTGTGTACTTACAATTACTTATTTTACCTTTCTACCCAGTTAATTCTTCTGTTTTCCATTAGATCTATGGGATCATGTGATTAAAAGCTGACTAGCTCAATCCTTCTAAGCCCTACGTAGAAACAGGAGGTTAACTTTCCCTGTATGAGTCATGAGTCACTGCAAAGGTCCCTGGCGGAGGGGAGGAAGGAGCAGCTTGGTAAAGAGTTGAAGAGGGAAATGATAAATGTAGTGAAAATAAACTTCCTGGTTTTACATAATGCCATAAAATATGGTGATTACAATATATTAAGAGGATAAAAAGTTTGATGAGAGACTAGTGCTTCTTTAATATTAACACAGAAATTCTGGGGAGAAGTCATTGGATGGTAACTAGCATAAGGGCTTGTGTTTTAACTAGTAATAATGTCAATTATAAAATAATCGAATAAACAGTTTACACATTTAATAAATGACTTAGGATAAAATACAAATTTTAATTTGCAGACACGGTGTTTCGGGCTATTGGCCCTCGTCAGTAATTTAGGACCAAACTTACTTTTATTTATTTTGTTGCCAAATTCAAAAACCTAGAACAGTTTCTCGTCTTAATATAGTAGTATGATGGTATAGTTAATGCATGATACAGTACAGCTTTTATTGATACCATTTTATATTACATAAAATTTGTTAATTACATTTTATCATTTTTTAAGGAGAAAATGAAAAAAAACTGTAGTTTTTATGTTTTTCTATGCAATTGACTGTGCAAAAACTTTAGAAACATGGACTATACTATTATTTTAAAGAGCTCATTATCCAATACATAAACCTTAAAAAAACGCACAAGTCCTGTTCTCATATTTTATCTGTACAATACAATTCAAGATAAAGTACTCACATGAAGATTTGTTTCCTTTATCCAAGTAGTGGTACTTTTTTCAAGACACCACCTCCCAAGGCACCACCTCCCAAGACTCCACTTGCCACATTAAGATTAAGATCCAATCCAGCCTTAACAACATAAAATATTAATAAATAATGTAAAATGAGGCAGATAAGAGTTGAATTATAAAATATAGTAATAGTCTCTTTGTTAAGATTCCAGTCTCCATGATTCTCGTATCATTTTATAAAATATTAATTCCAGATTGAAATAACCTTAATCTCTTAATTTAAAAAAGTGAAAAAGAGCAAACTAAATATTGGAAAACTCAAAAATGTGATAATATTTTAAAATTGTACCCCTCAAGGTATTCAAAACTGCTGTCAGGAAGATCACTTCAGTTGTTTCACAGGAATTAACATAAAAATATTAAAGCTAAAATATTGTTTTAACTCCAAATTTTTCATTTTTACGACGGATAATAGAAAAAAATTAACCCCAATATTAGTTACAGATATTCTCTTAAATGTGGTATTAACCCATACTGTTTCACCGCTATTTGACATTTGGATTGCAGGTTTGGGTGGAATAATTTGATTTCCAAAAATGAGCATGGAATAGATGGTACAAAGTGAAAATGCAAATATGTCATATTTATGGCCAATATGTTGTGCCCAGCTCGTGCTTCTAGATTCATTCCTCTCCAACAACAAATTTTTAAGCGGGTTCTCCTCACTTAAATAATGGCATACAAGCTGCACATTGTACCATGAGTCTCAGTCTAATTTTCCAAAAAATAAGATTTAGACACTTTAGTATCTGTTTCCGCAGCATCTCATTTATGAAGACAAGAGCAAAACTGTGGTCGATAACACTTTTGTACCAACCCAAAAACAAAGGAATAGAGGCCAGACAGAGTTCTAATTAATAGTTAATGGTTCTGTCGATTGCTTTGTCTGAGTCACATTTTCTTTGGACTTACATGGAAAGTCAGACTTTAGTTCTTAGCATCCGACACATGAAAATGTGAAAACTGTCTCCTAAAAATCACAATAAGTTTAATACAGTATCACTTTAGCTGGCAGTCCCTAAATCCACTGCTTGGCCTTGATTTATCATAGCAACCAAAAGCATATCAATGGGGCAAAAGAGTGAGACTCCATCTGTTAATCATCTAGATGCTTTTATTGTTACTGAAAGCAGCATCTAGTGGGTTAAAGGACCACGATTGGTGCAATCATTAATTGTGGCCTTTGTGGCAGTGTGTCATTTGTAAAATTCAGCTGACACACACTGCATCCTCAGATATCAGGGCCACTGTTGTATTATTTCTCATTACAATACAAAAGTGGTCCTGAAGAATAGTGACTCCTAATGACCACTGTAAAAAGACGTAATGGCGGTCAATAAGAGGTTAAATTGTTTTGCCATTTGTAGAACTGTTTTGCCATTTCTAGAATTTAATCTATATAAATGTATGGTATCTTTCTTGAGAGTATTAATTTCATATATATATATATATATATATATATATATATATATATATATATATATACAGTTAGGGCCAGAAATATTTGGACAGTGACACAATTTTCGCGAGTTGGGCTCTGCATGCCACCACATTGGATTTGAAATGAAACCTCTACAACAGAATTCAAGTGCAGATTGTAACGTTTAATTTGAAGGGTTGAACAAAAATATCTGATAGAAAATGTAGGAATTGTACACATTTCTTTACAAACACTCCACATTTTAGGAGGTCAAAAGTAATTGGACAAATAAACATAACCCAAACAAAATATTTTTATTTTCAATATTTTGTTGCAAATCCTTTGGAGGCAATCACTGCCTTAAGTCTGGAACCCATGGACATCACCAAACGCTGGGTTTCCTCCTTCTTAATGCTTTGCCAGGCCTTTACAGCAGCAGCCTTCAGGTCTTGCTTGTTTGTGGGTCTTTCCGTCTTAAGTCTGGATTTGAGCAAGTGAAATGCATGCTCAATTGGGTTTAGATCTGGAGATTGACTTGGCCATTGCAGAATGTTCCACTTTTTGGCACTCATGAACTCCTGGGTAGCTTTGGCTGTATGCTTGGGGTCATTGTCCATCTGTACTATGAAGCGCCGTCCAATCAACTTTGCAGCATTTGGCTGAATCTGGGCTGAAAGTATATCCCGGTACACTTCAGAATTCATCCGGCTACTCTTGTCTGCTCTTATGTCATCAATAAACACAAGTGACCCAGTGCCATTGAAAGCCATGCATGCCCATGCCATCACGTTGCCTCCACCATGTTTTACAGAGGATGTGGTGTGCCTTGGATCATGTGCCGGTCCCTTTCTTCTCCAAACTTTTTTCTTCCCATCATTCTGGTACAGGTTGATCTTTGTCTCATCTGTCCATAGAATACTTTTCCAGAACTGAGCTGGCTTCTTGAGGTGTTTTTCTGCAAATTTAACTCTGGCCTGTCTATTTTTGTTATTGATGAATGGTTTGCATCTAGATGTGAACCCTTTGTATTTACTGTCATGGAGTCTTCTCTTTACTGTTGACTTAGAGACAGATACACCTACTTCACTGAGAGTGTTCTGGACTTCAGTTGATGTTGTGAACGGGTTCTTCTTCACCAAATTAAGTATGCGGCGATCATCCACCACTGTTGTCATCCGTGGACGCCCAGGCCTTTTTGAGTTCCCAAGCTCACCAGTCAATTCCTTTTTTCTCAGAATGTACCCAACTGTTGATTTTGCTACTCCAAGCATGTCTGCTATCTCTCTGATGGATTTTTTCTTTTTTTCAGCCTCAGGATGTTCTGCTTCACCTCAATTGAGAGTTCCTTTGACCGCATGTTGTCTGCTCACAGCAACAGCTTCCAAATGCAAAACCACACACCTGGAATCCACCCCTGACCTTTTAACTACTTCATTGATTACAGGTTAACGAGGGAGACGCCTTCAGAGTTAATTGCAGCCCTTAGAGTCCATTGTCCAATTACTTTTGGTCCCTTGAAAAAGAGGACGCTATGCATTACAGAGCTATGATTCCTAAACCCTTTCTCCGATTTGGATGTGGAAACTATCATATTGCAGCTGGGAGTGTGCACTTTCAGCCCATATTATATATATAATTGTATTTCTGAACATGTTTTTGTAAACAGCTAAAATAACAAAACTTGTGTCACTGTCCAAATATTTCTGGCCCTAACTGTATATACCTTTCTATTGTCTCTTTTTACCATTTTTCAGCAACTATCATTTTGAAATGACTTAGTCACAAACGTTGGCTTCAGACAAAATAAGTCAAAATACTGAAGCTTCAGTGATGGCTCTGATTAATTACCCTTAGTGTAGTCAGCAGAGTATATGGCGGTAATGTGCTTGACCAAACACCTGCTATATTGGGCTGGAATAGGGTAGAACCCTAATTAGCAGACATTTTGTTAAGAAAGGCATAACATGCAGTGTAAATGGCTTGAAAAAATTACAGGTCTGTAGACCAGAATCATGAATACTAATTTTGTAGTTTTCACTTTTTGTTGAGACTTAAATCAATGTCTTACTTACCAGAGCTTTGCTCAAGGTTTTAAGTGTTTCTCCCTAGAAATATATATATTCACAATTAAAACGGACAATAATAACCTGATTGTAAATAAAATGGTCATTTATGTTTACGATGTAAAGATTTTCATGTTATTGATAAGAACTTACCAAAGCCTCACATAAAACATTCAGCACCATTTCGCTTAGTCCTAGGTCCTCCTGGAATCCAATGCAAACAATTTTTAGATTTGTAGCATGTGATTGAGACATTTATGTTACATACTAAAGTGATGATAATAATAATAATATATTGTTATTATTATTATCTTTATATAATATTTATATAGATAAAAGAACAGTGTGCTGTAGTTTGTAAATCAGCTTATGAAGATTAATATAATATTAAATAGAGTACAATATTATATAAGATTGATGAAGCCATTGGTCGCAAAGCGCGCATTAGGGAATGCAACCGCGGAGTTCTAACCTCCACTATTACTGTGGGTAAGACTTTTCAGTGATATTTTCTATCACTATCCTTGTGTGGTAACTGGATTGGATTCAAGATAAGATAGGAGGATTCATCTGGAATTTTCCCGCTGTATGTAAAACTCCATTAACATCATATCCTGATCTATTTTCTATTTCCTCTATTTTGATATAGGCTTATGGTGGAATAGTGCTTTTGTGGTTGTGTTCTGTGAAATTCCTTTTTGAAACCTATCCAATTAAGAGATCATGTTTTTAATATCAATTTTTAATAAAGTGAATTATTTTATATTAAATGTACTAATTACTCACAGTTTGCACAATTTCTATACTTTGTAGTTACCGTTATAACAAATATGGGAAGTTGGCAGCAAGTGGAAATATGTGACCCAAGGTGTAACGTGTATGGTAAGACGTTTGTTAGTTACAGCACATAAGATTTGTCTGACTGTTCTATTCTATTATACATTTCTAACCACTTATGCATACCAGTGTTTAAGCCCCGATACTACCTCTATGTGAAAGGCTGCCGTAATATTGTACGCATAGAAATCTATGGGGCTCCATTATATCTCTGCAGTCCTTTGCATATTAAGTAAAAACAAAAGGTGACATGATTGGATGCTGAACTAAACAGTGCAGATATTTTCCTCTAGATGATTTTTTATATGGGAGGATATGGACTCGAGCACCGACCCTGCCAGATCCCTTAATACAGCACCACACAATCGCAGTGCATACATACTTTTCATTAGAAGTATTTATTTAATGTTTTCTTTTTTACCCATAGAGGAAAAAAATGACATGTACATCAGTTTATAATCAATGTGAAATCTCAATTGCAGTCCTATGTCACACTCTAAATCAGAGACAAAATAGATCCTATCCTATGAGCCTATGTCCATAACATTATGTATACAGAGCATCATATGGCAGAATATTGAGTACAGGCCATCAAGAGAATTCTGTTCTCACAGCTCAGGGATGTGCATTGTGACCTATGTAGGGATCGATGGTACCGTAATTTAGTCCTATCATCCTATCATGCCACATTCAATTCAAGATTTTTGCTTTTGTTTTTTCTCTCCGTATTCTAAGACTTAGAATACCAAAATTTAATTTACCATGTAATGCACTAAAAAAATGGAGAAATATTCTTTGTTTGGTGGAATAGAGAGAAAACATAAATATTCTGCTGTTGCTCGTGTATGACACATTACGGCTATGTTTACACGTTGTGTTTTATCAGAATTTTTTTATTGGCAGGAAAAATATGATCTCTGCTGCATTTTTGCAGTTTCTTGGTACATTTTTGCTGTGTTTTTTGTTGAGGATTATATATGTCATTCGTCTTCCTCACATGTTTAACCCCTTTACACCCCAACGGTGGTTTGCACGTTAATGACCGGGGCGATTTTTACAATTCTGACCACTGTCCCTTTATGAGGTTATAACTCTGGAACGCTTCAACGGATCCTGATGATTCTGACATTATTTTCTCGTGACATATTATATTTCATGATAGTCATAAAATTTCTTTGATATTACCTGTGTTTATTTGTGAAAAAAAAACAGAAATTTGGCAAAAATTTAGAAAATTTAGCAATTTTCGAACTTGGCTTGTTTTTTGCGGGACAAGATGACGTTTTCAGCGGTACCATTTTTTTATATCCCTCTTTTTGATCGCGTGTTATTCCACATTTTGTTTGGCGGTATGATAACAAACCATTTTTTTTTGCCTCGTTTTTTTACGGTGTTCACTGAAGAGGGTTAACTAGTGGGACAGTTTTATAGGTCGGGATGTTACAGACATGGCAAGACTAAATATGTGTACTTTTATTGTTTTTTTATTTAGATAAAGAAATGTATTTATTGGAACAATATATATTGTTTCTTTATTTAGGATTTTTTTTTTACACTTGTAAATATTTTGTTTTAATTTTACTTTGTCCCGGGGGGGGCATGACCATATAGTGTCAGATCGCTGATCTGACACTTTGCAGTGCACTGTGTCAGATCAACAATCTGACTGGCACTGCAGGGAGGCTTGCTGGCTCCTGCTCTGGGCAGGCGCTTGTAAGCCACAGCCCTGCAGGACCCGTAAGCAGCCCTGCGACCATTTTGGATCCGGGGCCTGCAGGGAGGAGGAGGTAGGAGACCCTCGGAGCAACGCGATCACATAGCGTTGCTCCGAGGGTCTCAGAGAAGCACACAGGGAGCCCCCTCCCTGCACGATGCTTCCCTATGCTGCCACAATGCTGCTCGGTGACTACCTCTTGAAGCTCATCAAGAGAATGCCAAGAGTGTGCAAAGCAGTCATCAAAGCAAATGGTGGCTACTTTGAAGAACCTAGAATATAAGACATAATTTCAGTTGTTTCACACTTTTTTGTTAAGTATATAATTCCACATGTGCTAATTCATAGTTTTGATGCCTTCAGTGTGAATTTACAATTTTCATAGTCATGAAAATACAGAAAGATCTTTAAATGAGAAGGTGTGTCCAAACCTTTGGTCTGTACTGTATAGTTGGTAAGTTGTTGGTAAGTAGTAGTAGTTGGTAAGTACCATATGCTTGCTTCCATATATAAATATTAATAAGTAAATCATATTAATAAAAGCTTACCAATGTTTTCAAAATTTCACATCCAAGCTGTTCTGCTACTTGTCCGACTTGATCACCAACTTTTTCCTAAAAAACAGAAACAAACAAAAAAAACAATTAAACTAGTATTGTGAAAGCGGTTCAGAGAGAAAGATTTAGTTAGACTTTCTAATGCTACAACTGAAACAAAAATAATAATCATAAAATACAATATTAACAATTATGATATTGCTTGTAACTGAAATACCAGGAATTGTGGAAGGCTCAGGATTTCATCAATGGTACAACCGGCATCAATCTGGAAAAGTATAATAAGAGTTGATACAACATTTTATGTCATGAAACTTTTTATGAAAAATAATATATTATTATTATAGAATATCTGTTTAAAATAATTTATTAAACATCACCAGAGCTTTGTGCAGCTCACATAAGAATCTCTTGTACAGTTCTTGATTATGAGTTTTCTGCAAAAAAGTGAAAATGTATATATTTTCAAAAACTTAATCATGATCTTCATCATCATCATTATCATCAGATAAAGATTATATAAATGAATATAAGAATATGGATTTTATTAAAATAAATCAAACATATTATGAAAAGTGACTTTTTTTTAGCATAACCATTGTTAGTATTATTAAACATACAATAATATATGCTTAATATATAATATTATATGTCATGTGCCCCTAACAGCCACGGGTGGAATCGCAATCCACCTGCCACTGTTAACATGTTAAATGCTGTTCTCAATCTTTGATCAATTTCAATCTCATGATCACGTCGGAAGCGCATTACTAACCCCGCCCATCAGCACCCATATCACATGATAGTGTGGCGCCGATGGGTTGGCATGACAACCGGAGGTCTGCAGAATTACGGCGTGCTTGTCATTGCCATCTGATATGAGCGCTGCCAAATGGCCAACATTCATAGCAGATGAGCATTTTGGCTACACATAGCAGGGCTGAAGCTCTGCGAGGTACAGCACAAGCAAAGAAAAGATCACTCCTTCAAGTCTCCTAAGAAGATTATGGAGGCAAGAAAAAAGTAGAAAAAAAGTTAAAAAGAATAAAAAATATATAAAAGTTCAAATCTACGCCCTTTTGCCCCATTCAAAAAAAAACAATAACAAATATAAAAAAATCACATATTTGGTATTGCTGCATTCAGAAACACCCTATCAAAATATAAAAATAATTCATCCAATCGGTAATTGGCGTACATGAAAAAAAATTCAAAACAACAGATTTAAGTTTTTTTGTTACCGCAACACTGCAGTAAAATGCAATAACAGGAGATCAACACATCATATCTATCCCAAGATAGTATCAATAAGAGCACAAGTTAATTGTGCAAAAAATAAGCCCTCGCCCAGCCCCAGATCCTGAAAAATTGAGACAATACAAGTCTCAGAAAATGATGCCATATTATTATTTTTTTTTTTTACAAATTTTGGATTTTTTTTTCACCACTTAAATAAAAAACAACCTATATATGTTTAGTATCTGCAAAATCTTAATGACCTGGAGAATCATAATGGCAGGTCAGTTTTAGCATTTGTTGAACATGGTAAAAAAAATTGTGTAATTGCACTTTATTTGCAATTTCAATACGCTTGAAATTTTTCTTCCCATTTTCCAGCACATTATAAAGTAAAATGAACAATGTCATTCAAAATTACAACTCGTCTTTCATACAACAAGCCATCACATGGCCATTTTAACAAAAAATAAAAATATTATGGCTCTGGGAAGAAGGGGAGCAAAAATGAAAAAAAAATGAAAATAGTTCAAGGGAGAAGTTAATTAAATCATGATGGGAAAACATTAAGTCTTCTTGGATCAGCTCTGTATTGCTGGACTATTTCGCTTTGATACGTTCTACCCATTGTCTTTCATTGGTTTTTTCATAGTAACAACATGTGAATGTACCCGAATTAATGGGATTTCCCCAAAGAAGAAGGTGTGAGAGAAAGAGGTTATAAAAATAACCTAACACGTTCTTTATTAGACATGTAGTTTGTCTATTCTCTAGCATTTCTGTTCCAAGCTCCCATTATTTAGCTATTTAAAGCTGATGTAATGACATAATAAATCCTCATAATGTATAAATCACATACCCTCCCACTCATGAACAGGCAAAGTAACTCTTGGAGCTTGTCAAGGGCCCCGGGTAGAGAAACCTATTAAAAATAGTGGTAATTGTTATCAACAGAATAATATTACAAAGCATATTGCAGAAAAGGGCAGTTGTGTCTATAGTTGTGGCAAATTAAATAGTAAAGAATAGTAAAGTGCCAACAAACTATCATGGAATAGTAGGAGGTTCAGTATAGTAATAATAATCATTTTATTTATATAGCGCCAACATATTCCGCAGCGCTTTATGGTGAAAATTACATCATATAAAATATGTGTACACAAGAACCAATGACTAAAAATGTAGAAATTTTATCAATATGAAGAAACATATAAAAGGTTGCTAAAAAGTGGGAAACCACAATGTGGGACCATGCACCCACAGGATAGCTATACAGAGGCTGTACCAATAATGTGTAATATAAACATCCCAAGTGCTACAACAGAGTCTTGAATCTAAAAAGAGACTCTAAATTGGACATCACCCACAAGAGGTAATGTTTCTATTGTACTCAATGTATTATGTTGCTTGATGTTCTCTGCCCCATTTAGAGTCTCCTTTTAGACTCAAGATCCTGCTTGTAACACTTGGATATTTACATTATACATCATTGGTACAGCCTCTGTATAGCTATCCTGTGGGTGTATGGCGCCACATCGTGGTTTCCCACTTTTTAGCAACCTTTTATACATTTTTAATCATTGGTTCTTGTGTACACATTAAACATGTTGCAGTGTACAAACTACTTGACATGAAGCTGTTTAATTGTAAAAAAATTAGTATAATTTTATCATTAAAATAAGATCTCCACCATTAGAAGTCAGGAGGTATCGCTAAGGTAAACCATCAATTCCTGATTATTGGGCCCCCACTGTATGGACCTGTGAAGGTAAAAAGTCATAGCGGCTTCTGCCCCTTCGATGGAAAAGGTAATTGGTATTGGGCGTTCACGGATTGTATCTATATTACTAGCTATGATGTGATTATCCCTTTAGGCTTTTGAAATTGATACATTTTTCAGCATAATACTACATTTACATCCGAAAGCTCCTGGAGAAGCTGATTAGAGCAGGTGGCAGGTGGCAGAACCCCACTCATCTAATATCTATCATAGGGTCATCAATATCTATATTTTTCTATATCTGTAAATACATCATCAATATCAATATCACATGCCCAGACAATCCCTTTACATTTTTAATTACTTACCTTAATTAATTGTTCAATACAACTTTTTGGTATCATGGTCCCTTTTGATGAAACTACTAAATAAAAAGCAAGAAATAAAAGAGTAGAATACATATATGCAAATTGTTCCATTCTCCATCTTATGACCTTGCTGTATTTGTTCTTAGATAAGGAAAAAGGAATCTCTTCAGTCACTGGACCAAAACATATTTTCTGTCTTGATATATGAAGCATTCACCTTCTCTACTTTTACTAGCCCACAACACAAGAAAGGCAGGGAAGGCTTGGCATAGACTTCCCACCAATCTCCGCAACCAATGTGATGGCCATATTGGGAACAGAAGTAATGGAAAGGATGAACTTTGGAAATGGTATTAAAAGATTACAGAGCTCGGCCTTCCAAACAAGGATAAGTTTCTTATGTACATTGTCTATTTTTAATAATTTTTTCCTTTTCAAGAAAGCTCTTAGGTAGCCAAAGAGGTATTTTTTTAAGTTATTGATATAATTAGTACAATGAAACTAGGGAAACAAATAATAAATTATGATGTATGACAAAGTTATATTTTTTTATCAGTCGATGCGTATGTAGTAAACACTGAAAATGGATTCCATATCAAACTTTCAAATATCGTCCTCCTCCCACTAAATGCTCTTCCTGCCTTAGGCTTAGGCCATGTTCACACAGTGCGTTTTTTACTGCGGAACCGCAGCGGTATTGCCGCTGCGGTTCCGCAGCAGTTTTCCATGCAGGGTACATAACAATGTAACCCTATGGAAAACAGTCACTGCTGTGCACATGGTCCGTAATTTCGTTTAAAAAGCCGCGCAGAATAGCTGCGGCAAAAAAGAAGGAGCATGTCACTTCTTTTTCCTGAACCGCAGCGGTTCTGCACCCATAGACCTCCATTGTGAGGTCAAAATCGCAGTAAAACCCGCAGATCAAAAATATATCTGCGGGTTTTACTGCGATTTGATGTGCAGAACCGCTGCAGCAGGAAGTGCGGGGGCGGAGTGTGGCTGCCCCCCCGTGCTCCGATCCCGCCCCCCTGTGCTCCGATGCCCCCCCCGTGCTCCGATGCCCCCCCCAGTGCTCCGATGCCCCCCCCCGTGCCCTAATCTCCCCCCCTTATACTTACCCGGCATCCCGGTGTCCGTCCGGCCGTCTTCTCCCTGGGCGCCGCCATCTTGCAAAATGGCGGGCGCATGCGCAGTGCGCCCGCCGAATCTGCCGGCCGGCAGATTCGCTCCAAAGTGCATTTTGATCACTGAGATATAACATCTCAGTGATCAAAATAAAAAAATAGTAAATGACACCCCCCCCACTTTGTCACCCCCATTGGTAGGGACAATAAAAAAATTAAGAATTTTTTTTTTTTTTCACTAAGGTTAGAATAGGGGTAGGGGTAGGGTTAGGGTTAGGGGTAGGGTTAGGGTTAGGGTTAGGGTTAGGGTTAGGGGTAGGGTTAGGGGTAGGGTTAGGGGTAGGGTTAGGGGTAGGGTTAGGGTTAGGGGTAGGGTTAGGGTATTTTCAGCCATTTTAGCCCTAAAAAGCTTCCTAGGAAACACACAGTCTCTGCATAGAAAACTGCATAAAAAAAGGATAAAAAAACGCATCAAAAAACGCATCAAAAAACGCATCAAAAAAGGACAAAAAAAGGACCAAAAAAAGGACCTGCGTTTTCTGCCAAGAGCTGCAGTTTTTTAAAAAAACTGTCCTGAAAAAAAAAGGATGGAAATCCTGAACGTGTGAACATACCCTAAAAGTGCAAAAGAAACTGAAACAAAATATCAAATTGTAAAGCTAAATAAGAATAACTCATTGTAGTCATTACTCACCTTTCCTTCCACCAGCAGGGAGCATTGCATTTCCCGAATCTATACAAACAGATGTTAAACATATTTTGCTTAGTTCTACTTTTACCTAAAATATTAATATGTAAAAAAACGACATTATTTGTCATAATCTAACATAAAAAATAAGTTCACATCAATGTCATATCTTGGCAAAATTTTCACTAAGAATGAATTTCACTAACATGAATTCATGCTGTCTATGAAAAGAACTTACCAAGGAGGCAGCTCAGAGCTACCAGTACAAAGACAACTGCAATCTTCATTATGGAAGATTGTCAATGTAGATTATTCAGAAGGAATATCTAAAGATTTCTTGGGAATGGTTTGAACAATGTCGAAGACTTATTGTATTTATACCTTTGAATGAGGCCTTTGTGTCCACCCACTGATATTAAACATGACCTTTACATCAGTGAAGGTTGTGAAATGTTCCCATTTGTCATAAATTTGCCATTTTGATGCCTCTCAAACTGCCGATCATAAGAACATATGACGCAGTGGTATTCTTTTTCATGCATGTGTTGGATTCCAAAAGATTAAAATTTCCTACATCATTTATAAATGTAATTCCAATCAAATATTTATTTATCACAATCTCTTGATAGGTGCAGAAATATTATAGAGTGTTTATTTCCAAAGGGATTATTACTTAAAAGCGTAACTACAATTTATGCCTAAGCTTTTTTTTCACTTGTTTATTGTTGACTTCCATGATCTATAATGTTTTTTTTCACAACGTAGTTGTATGAAGAGATGAGTTGTGTTTCTCGATGGCATCATTTTCAGGTAAGGTATACAGCTTATTAAAAAAATGTTAATTGATTATAGGGAGGAATATAATCCAAACTCAATTTCTTTTTTAAGCTTTAAATGTTTTACTATTATTTACTATGCTTTTTTATGTGAGGAGGTACTCAAAAGAAATAGGAATCGTCTTCTGCAGGGCAGGGCAATTGTAATTTTGGCTTCTGTCACTAAGTTACTGTTTGTTCAATCAACTACAATGGACATTTACTTCCATTTCGAAGTGCTCACCGGGTTTTCGATGCTTGACCTGCAATGAGCATCTGTTGGGCCAGGAGAAACCAGGGATGGGCCCTGGGCCTTGACTGGTATGGACAGGTTCACGGACCTTGATTTTCATGGTTCTAGGCTTCGGACGTTGACTGGCATTGTCTGTTTCAAAGCCCTTTACCGGCGGCATCTGGACCTGGCTCACAGGCACGCAGCATCCCGCTGGATTGGCTCTCCTGGTAGGCTCTCGGGTCTCTGCCTTGATGTACCTCTCTAACCATGTCCTACTCGTCTCTACGATTGGCACCAAGTCTCTTCCCGCCTTGCCACTCCTGCTTTTTATATTGGGGAACAGACCAGGTGCTTCATTTTTAACCTTCCTTCCCGAAACTCTTCCCCTTTCTGTTGGTTCTGCAGGGTTCTGATTGAGCAGTAGATTTCAGTCTCTGAACATGAATGCTGCATAACACTGAGAAAGCTCCTCTTCTGTGACGTACCCTCTTATACTTAAAGCAACACAGGGTAGGCAATGTACAAAAATAAAAGATACATATCCTGATAGGGCTGTCCAAGCCGTATTTCGGTATACTATTAGTATACTACACACAAATGACCTGACAGATTACCTTTTAAAAGATTTATGCAAACAATCACCTAGTGGCAGAAGCCTTTGCTACAAGCACACCATACTCCAGAAGATGATTGCTTTTTCTTTTGGGTAACCACTCATATAGCACCAACAAATTCTGCAACACTTTCTAAACACTGTCATCATTGTCCCCATTGGAGCTGACAATTGAGAGAAGACTCAATAGGAAACCCATGGAAACATGGGGAGCACTTAAAAACTCCTTTTAACTGCTGACTAGTGTTGAGCGATACCTTCCTATATTCAGAAATATCAGGATCGGAATGTATCGGCCGATTTCCACAAAATATCGGTTATCGTCGATACCGATACCGGAAACCAATGCAAGTCAATGCGAAACAAATATTAGAATGAAAATAAGCCCTTTCTTTCCTTGTACATCCTGTTCCGGAAGGGGGAAGAGTGTGGGCGGTGTGTGGGCGGAGACTGCGTGTCTGTGTGGGACCGTGGGGGTCTGTGGGGGTCTGTGCGGGCCTGATGGGGGTCTGTACGGGCCTCTTGGGGGTCTGTGCGGTCTGCCGGGGATCTGTGTGGCTTGCTGGGGGTCTGTACGGGCCTCTCGGGATCTGTGCGGCCTGCCGGTGGTTTGTACGGGCCTCTTGGGGGTCTGTGCGGCCTGCCAGGGGTCTGTACGGGCCTCTAGGGAGTCTGTGCGGCCTGCCGGGGGTCTATGCAGCCTGCCGGGTTCTGTATGGGCCTCTCTGGGGTCTGTGCTGCCTGCCGGGTGTCTGTACGGCCTGCTGGTGGTCTGTACGGGCCTCTTGGGGGTCTTTGCGGCCTGCTGGGGGTCTGTATGGCCCTCTTGGCTTACTGTGCATCCTGTCGGGGGTCTGTACGGGCCTCTTGGGGGTCTTTGCAGCCTGCCGGGACTTTGTATGGGCCTCTTGGGGGTCTGTGTGGCCTACCGGGTGTCTGTATGGGCCTCTGGGGGGTCTGTGTGGCCTGCCAGGGGTCTGTAAGGGCCTCTCAGGAATCTGTGTGGCCTGCCGGGGATCTTTGCGGCCTGCCGGGGTCTGTGAGGCCTGCTGGGGGTCTCTATGGGCCTCTTGGGGGTCTGTGCGGCCTGCCGGGTGTCTGTGCGGCCTGTCGGGGGTCTGGGCGGCCTGCCGGTGGTCTGTACATGCCAATTGGGAGTCTGTGCGGCGTGCCGGGGGTCTGTACGGGCCTCTCGGGATCTGTGCGGCCTGTCGGGGGTCTGTGCGACCTGCCGGTGGTCTGTACGGGCCTCTTGGGGGTCTGCGTGGCCTGCCGGGGGTCTGTATGGGCCTCTTAAAATCTGTGCGGCCTGCCGGGGGTCTGTGCGGCCTACCCAGGTCTGTACGGGCCTCTCGGGGGTCTGTGCGGCCTGCCGGAAGTCTGGGCGGCCTGCCGGGGGTCTGTACGGGCCTCTCGGGGGTCTGTGCGGCCTGCCGGGGATCTGTGTGGCCTGCCGGCGGTCTGTACGGGCCTCTTGAGAGTCTGTGTGGCCTTCCCGGGGGTCTGGACGGGCCTCTCGGGATCTGTGCAGCCTGCCAGGGGTCTGTGCGGCCTACGCAGGTCTGTACGGGCCTCTCGGGGGTCTGTGCGGCTTGCCGGAAGTCTGGGCGGCCTGCCGGGGGTCTGTACGGGCCTCTCGGGGTCTGTTCGGCCTGCCGGGGATCTGTGTGGCCTGTTGGGGCTCTATATGGGCCTTTTGAGGGACTGTGCGGCCTGCCGGGGGTCTGCATGGGCCTCTTGTGGGTCTGTGCGGCCTGCCAGGGGTCTGTATGGGCCTCTGGGGGGTCTGTGAGGCCTGCCGGGGGTCTGTATGGGCCTCTTGGGGGTCTATGCGGCCTGCCGGGGGTCTGTGCAGCCTGCCGGGGTCTGTGCGGCCTGCCCGGGGTCTGTACGGGCCTCTCGGGAGTCTGTGCGGCCGGCGGGGTGTCTGTGTGGCCTGCCGGGGGTCTGTACGGGCCTCTCGGCGGTCTATTCGGCCTATCGGGGGTCTGTGTGGCCTGCCGTGGTTCTCTACAGGCCTCTTGGGGGTCTGTACAGCCTGCCGGGGGTCTGTGCAGCCTGCCAGTGGTCTGTACGGGCCTCTCGGGGGTCTGTGCGGCCTGCCGGGGGTCTGTGCGGCCTACTGGGGGTCTGTACGGGCCTCTCAGGGGTCTGTGCTGCCTGCCACGGGTCTGTGTGGCCTGCCGGGGGTCTGTACGGGCCTCTTGTGGGTCTGTGCGGCCTGCCGGGGGTCTGTATGGGCCTCTGGGGGGTCTGTGTTGCCTGCCGGGGGTCTGTACGGGCCTCTCGGGGGTCTATGCGGCCTGCCGGGGGTCTGTGCAGCCTGCCGGGGTCTGTGCAGGCTGCCCGGGGTCTATACGGGCCTCTCGGGAGTCTGTGCAGCCTGGCGGGTGTCTGTGTGGCCTGCCGGGAGTCTATACGGGCCTCTCGGCGGTCTATTCGGCCTGCCGGGGGTCTGTGCGGCCCGCCGTGGTTCTCTACGGGCCTCTCGGGGGTCTGTGCAGCCTGCCGGGGTCTGTGCAGCCTGCCCGGGGTCTATACGGGCCTCTCGGGAGTCTGTGCGGCCTGCCGGGTGTCTGTGTGGCCTGCCGGGAGTCTATACGGGCCTCTCGGCGGTCTATTCGGCCTGTCGGGGGTCTGTGTGGGCCTCTTGGGGGTCTATGCGGCCTGCCGGGGGTCTGTGCAGCCTGCCGGGGTCTGTGCGGCCTGCCCGGGGTCTGTACGGGCCTCTCGGGAGTCTGTGCGGCCTGCGGGGTGTCTGTGTGGCCTGCCGGGGGTCTGTACGGGCCTCTCGGCGGTCTATTCGGCCTGTCGGGGGTCTGTGTGGCCTGCCGTGGTTCTCTACGGGCCTCTCGGGGGTCTGTACAGCCTGCCGGGGGTCTGTGCAGCCTGCCAGTGGTCTGTACGAGCCTCTCGGGGGTCTGTGCGGCCTGCCGGGGGTCTGTGCGGCCTACTGGGGGTCTGTACGGGCCTCTCAGGGGTCTGTGCTGCCTGCCACGGGTCTGTGTGGCCTGCCGGGGGTCTGTACGGGCCTCTTGTGGGTCTGTGCGGCCTGCCGGGGGTCTGTGTGGCCTGTTGTGGCTCTATATGGGCCTTTTGAGGGACTGTGCGGCCTGCCGGGGGTCTGCACGGGCCTCTTGTGGGTCTGTGCGGCCTGCCAGGGGTCTGTATGGGCCTCTGGGGGGTCTGTGCGGCCTGCCGGGGGTCTGTATGGGCCTCTTGGGGGTCTATGCGGCCTGACGGGGGTCTGTGCAGCCTGCCGGGGTCTGTGCGGCCTGCCCGGGGTCTGTACGGGCCTCTCGGGAGTCTGTGCGGCCGGCGGGGTGTCTGTGTGGCCTGCCGGGGGTCTGTACGGGCCTCTCGGCGGTCTATTCGGCCTATCGGGGGTCTGTGTGGCCTGCCGTGGTTCTCTACAGGCCTCTTGGGGGTCTGTACAGCCTGCCGGGGGTCTGTGCAGCCTGCCAGTGGTCTGTACGGGCCTCTCGGGGGTCTGTGCGGCCTGCCGGGGGTCTGTGCGGCCTACTGGGGGTCTGTACGGGCCTCTCAGGGGTCTGTGCTGCCTGCCACGGGTCTGTGTGGCCTGCCGGGGGTCTGTACGGGCCTCTTGTGGGTCTGTGCGGCCTGCCGGGGGTCTGTATGGGCCTCTGGGGGGGTCTGTGTTGCCTGCCGGGGGTCTGTACGGGCCTCTCGGGGGTCTATGCGGCCTGCCGGGGGTCTGTGCAGCCTGCCGGGGTCTGTGCAGCCTGCCCGGGGTCTATACGGGCCTCTCGGGAGTCTGTGCGGCCTGGCGGGTGTCTGTGTGGCCTGCTGGGAGTCTATACGGGCCTCTCGGCGGTCTATTCGGCCTGCCGGGGGTCTGTGCGGCCCGCCGTGGTTCTCTACGGGCCTCTCGGGGGTCTGTGCAGCCTGCCGGGGTCTGTGCAGCCTGCCCGGGGTCTATACGGGCCTCTCGGGAGTCTGTGCGGCCTGCCGGGTGTCTGTGTGGCCTGCCGGGAGTCTATACGGGCCTCTCGGCGGTCTATTCGGCCTGTCGGGGGTCTGTGTGGGCCTCTTGGGGGTCTATGCGGCCTGCCGGGGGTCTGTGCAGCCTGCCGGGGTCTGTGCGGCCTGCCTGGGGTCTGTACGGGCCTCTCGGGAGTCTGTGCGGCCTGCGGGGTGTCTGTGTGGCCTGCCGGGGGTCTGTACGGGCCTCTCGGCGGTCTATTCGGCCTGTCGGGGGTCTGTGTGGCCTGCCGTGGTTCTCTACGGGCCTCTCGGGGGTCTGTACAGCCTGCCGGGGGTCTGTGCAGCCTGCCAGTGGTCTGTACGGGCCTCTCGGGGGTCTGTGCGGCCTGCCGGGGGTCTGTGCGGCCTACTGGGGGTCTGTACGGGCCTCTCAGGGGTCTGTGCTGCCTGCCACGGGTCTGTGTGGCCTGCCGGGGGTCTGTACGGGCCTCTTGTGGGTCTGTGCGGCCTGCCGGGGGTCTGTATGGGCCTCTGGGGGGTCTGTGTTGCCTGCCGGGGGTCTGTACGGGCCTCTCGGGGGTCTATGCGGCCTGCCGGGGGTCTGTGCAGCCTGCCGGGGTCTGTGCAGCCTGCCCGGGGTCTATACGGGCCTCTCGGGAGTCTGTGTGGCCTGCCGGGTGTCTGTGTGGCCTGCCGGGAGTCTATACGGGCCTCTCGGCGGTCTATTCGGCCTGCCGGGGGTCTGTGCGGCCCGCCGTGGTTCTCTACGGGCCTCTCGGGGGTCTGTGCAGCCTGTCGGGGGTCTGTGCGGCCTGCCGGTGGTCTGTACGGGTCTCTCGGGGGTCTGGGCGGCCTGCCGTTGGTCTGTACATGCCTATTGGGAGTCTGTGCGGCGTGCCGGGGGTCTGTACGGGCCTCTCGGGATCTGTGCGGCCTGTCGGGGGTCTGTGCGGCCTGCCTGTGGTCTGTACGGGCCTCTTGGGGGTCTGCGCGGCCTGCCGGGGGTCTGTATGGGCCTTTCAAAATCTGTGCGGCCTGCCGGGGGTCTGTGCAGCCTACCCAGGTCTGTACGGGCCTCTCGGGGGTCTGTGCGGCCTGTCGAGGATCTGTGTGGCCTGCCGGCGGTCTGTACGGGCCTCTTGAGAGTCTGTGTGGCCTTCCCGGGGGTCTGGACGGGCCTCTCGGGATCTGTGCAGCCTGCCAGGGGTCTGTGCGGCCTACCCAGGTCGGTACGGGCCTCTCGGGGGTCTGTGCGGCTTGCCGGAAGTCTGGGCGGCCTGCCGGGGGTCTGTACGGGCCTCTCGGGGTCTGTTCGGCCTGCCGGGGATCTGTGTGGCCTGTTGGGGCTCTATATGGGCCTTTTGAGGGACTGTGCGGCCTGCCGGGGGTCTGCACGGGCCTCTTGTGGGTCTGTGCGGCCTGCCAGGGGTCTGTATGGGCCTCTGGGGGGTCTGTGAGGCCTGCCGGGGGTCTGTATGGGCCTCTTGGGGGTCTATGCGGCCTGCCGGGGGTCTGTGCAGCCTGCCGGGGTCTTTGCGGCCTGCCCGGGGTCTGTACGGGCCTCTCGGGAGTCTGTGCGGCCTGCGAGGTGTCTGTGTGGCCTGCCGGGGGTCTGTACGGGCCTCTCGGCGGTCTATTCGGCCTGCCGGGGGTCTGTGTGGCCTGCCGTGGTTCTCTACGGGCCTCTCGGGGGTCTGTGCAGCCTGCCGGGGGTCTGTGCAGCCTGCCAGTGGTCTGTACGGGCCTCTCGGGGGTCTGTGCGGCCTGCCGGGGGTCTGTGCGGCCTACTGGGGGGTCTGAACGGGCCTCTCAGGGGTCTGTGCTGCCTGCCACGGGTCTGTGTGGCCTGACGGGGGTCTGTACGGGCCTCTTGTGGGTCTGTGCGGCCTGCCGGGGGTCTGTATGGGCCTCTGGAGGGTCTGTGTGGCCTGCCGGGGGTCTGTACGGGCCTCTCGGGGGTCTATGCGGTCTGCCGGGGGTCTGTGCAGCCTGCCGGGGTCTGTGCAGCCTGCCCGGGGTCTATACGGGCCTCTCGGGAGGCATGCGCTGCTGCCATCCTGCGCCCGTTCTGTCATGTGCTGCTCCCATCCTGCGCCCGTTCTGTCATGTGCTGCTCCCATCCTGCGCCCCTGTTCTGTCATGCGCTGCTGCCATCCTGCGCCCGTTCTGTCATGTGCTGCTCCCATCCTGCGCCCCCGTTCTGTCATGCGCTGCTGCCATCCTGCGCCCGTTCTGTCATGTGCTGCTGCCATCCTGTGCCCGTTCTGTCATGCGCTGCTGCCATCCTGCGCCCGTTCTGTCATGCGCTGCTGCCATCCTGCGCCCATTCTGTCATGTGCTGCTGCCATCCTGCGCCCATTCTGTCATGTGCTGCTCCCATCCTGCGCCCGTTCTGTCATGCGCTGCTGCCATCCTGCGCCCGTTCTGTCATGTGCTGCTCCCATCCTGCGCCCGTTCTGTCATGTGCTGCTCCCATCCTGCTGCCATCCTGCGCCCGTTATGTCATGCGCTGCTGCCATCCTGCGCCCGTTCTGTCATGTGCTGCTGCCATCCTGCGCCCGTTCTGTCATGTGCTGCAGCCATCCTGCACCCGTTCTGTCATGTGCTGCTGCCATCCTGCGCCCGTTCTGTCATGTGCTGCTGCCATCCTGCGCCCGTTCTGTCATGCGCTGCTGCCATCCTGCGCCCGTTCTGTCATGTGCTGCTGTCATCCTGCGCCCGTTCTGTCATGTGCTGCTCCCATCCTGCGCCACTATTGTATTATATGCCCCCCATAAGACGCTCCAGTGTGTATGCCCCCGTATGCTGCTGCCATATAAAAAGAAAAAAGAAATACCATACTCACCTATCGTCCGGCTCCACTGCAGGTGTGTCTTCAAGAAAATGGCGCCGGAAAGCGCGGACTGCGCAGGCGCCGATTCCGGCAGCAGGAATCGGCGCCTGCGCAGTCCGCGCTTTCCGGCGCCATTTTCTTGAACACACACTCCGGCTCCTCTGCCTGTGACTGGACTCTGTCACAGCAGAGGAGCCGGGAGACGGAGCCGCACGCAGCGCTGGAACGGAGGACAGGTGAATATACTTACCCTCCCTCCTGGCGCGTCCACGGTCCCTGACTCTCCGGTGGAGATCGCGGTATGCGTTCAGTGCTTACGCATACCGCGATCTCCTGGGAGCGTCACTCTGTGGGGGCCAGACTGCGCCAGCGCTTGCGCCTGCGCAGTCTATAAAGGCTTCGGACAGAGTGACGCTCCCAGCGTTATATTATAGATTCCTCCTTACAATTTGTTGCCATATACTTTGGCGGTGTTGTACTGAATCTAACTTATGCACTAGCACTTTAGTGTAATACAGCTTTGCAATTAGTATTCCCCTCTATTTATGGGATTTTTTCACCCCTATGCCATGATCACTGTAAGGACTTTTATCTAATTATTTTGTGTGGCAGGGTGTTTGTGGAGGATATACCTTTTTCTTTTTTCTATGGCTAGCATTGTTTATGTGTGTGCCTGGTCCTCATGACTTGGTGTCCAGTCATTTTTAAATTTAAGTATTGATTTTGTAATATACAATAAATTTATTGATTGGATTATACTCTGAGATTTTGGTCTTTTTGGACCAGTTAGTTTGTGGTATGTATGTAGTAGGGATGTAGTAGGTATGCAGTATGTATGTAGTATGTTGTATGTATGTAGTTTGTATGTATTTAGTATGTATCTAGTATGTATGTATGTTGTATGTATGTAGTATGTATGTAGTATGTAGTATGTATGCTGTATGCATGTAGTATGTATGTAGTATGTATGTTGCATGTATGTAGTATGTATGTAGTATGTATGTTGTATGTATGCATGTAGTATGTACAGTATGTAGTATGTTGTCTGTAGTATCTATGTTTGTGTTTTTTTTTACATTCAACACAATAGCCGGATGATGGGACTACTACTGTCCCATCATTAGCTAATGTGTCAATCACTGTCATTCTAGCAGGCATAGCCCAATGGGACTTGTAGTCCCATCGGACGATGCCTGCACACAGACACAAAGACCCCCGAGAGGCCCGTACAGACCCTCGGCAGGCCCACACAGACCCCCGAGAGGCCCGTACAGACCCTTGGCAGGCCCGTACAGACCCCTGGCAGGCCCGCATAGACCCCCAAGAGGCTCGTACATACCCCAGCAGGCCCGCACAGCCCCCGAGAGGCCCGTACAGACCCCCTGCAGGCCCGCACAGATCCCCGAGAGGCCCGTACAGACCCCGCCTGCACACACAGACACGCACAGTCTCCGCCCATGCACCACCCACACTCTTCCCCCCTCCCGAACTGGATGTGCAAGGAAAGAAAGGGTTCATTTTCATTCTGATATTTGTGTCCCATTGACTTGCATTGGTTTCCGGTATCGGAATCGGCGATACCCGATATTTTTGGGGTATCGGTCCGATCCAATCCAATGTGATATTTCCCGATATCGGAAGGTATCGCTCAACACTAATTAGTACCCCATTCTTGACCATCATCATCTAGCCACAGCATGTATTTGTTATTTATGGGCCCTAGTTTACCCAGGCTAGTAGATTTGCTTAAAATATCGTTACTTTAGCCGTATTCATGGTACTTTTGGCCATAGTGGGCAGAGTTGGAAAGGAGCAGGGATGAGACGGCATAGTAACATCCACCCAACCATCAAAAGTGCTGGTGTTCTTTACATATCTGGCGAGGTACATGCCATTGATCAATTGCCCCAAATTCATAAAGTAGCGTGGTTTTCTTAATGAATTCATTGAATCTTATTCCAGCATGTCCCTGATAAAGACTGTTGTGCAAAATGAAATGCCATGTTTAATGAATCAGGGCCTTGGTTTCAGGATTTTTGCTTAGCAGAAAAAGTAGGGCAGAGGGGTAACATAATGGCCTCCTTGTTTGAAGTTTGTGTAGAATTTTTTAAAATGCTGTTATTAATATTCAGTTATTATAGTTTATCACAGATATCACCTCCTATCCCTACACTGTAAAATCATAAAATGCTTTCTGACCAGTCCTCATCCTTTATGGTTGTTTTGATGTTACCCTGATTGGCTGCAACAGACTATATGATGTTCTAGTTGTAAGGCATTATATTGATAAAGGGAAGTTATCGTGGCTGCATCTGATGTTATAAGACTCCCACTGAGTCTTCACTAAATGGCAACAGGCTTTTTTATTTTTGCATTCATTGCAAATCAAATTAAAAAGTGTTCAAATTTGTGGCGACCTGCAAATTGTAGATAAATTGACTCTAAGTTGATCCTGCATTGATCAATCTGTTCATGCATAATGCTAAGTACTGTATTTTTCAGGCTATAACACACACTGGACCATAAGTGTTATGATCAGATGGCCTTGGAGCATCATGAAATGACCTTCGCTGGAGCAGTGGTAACTTTACTGACCGCAAACCCTGATCCTATCATCGCAACTAGAAGTAGCCGTGGGGTGTGCCTAACCAGACCTAGACACCTCGACACAGCCTAAGGACTAAATATCCCTAAAGATGGAAATTGGAAAACTCTCTTGCCTCAGAGTAGATCCCCAAAGGATAGATAGCCCCCCACAAATAATGACTGTGAGTAGGAGAGGAAAAGACACACGCAGACAGAAAACAGGGATAAGCAAAGGAGGCCACTTCTACCTAGATAGGAAAGGATAGTGCAGGATACTATGCGGTCAGCATAAAACACTACAAAATATCCACAGCAGAAAAATACAAAAACTCCACCACCTAACTAAAGATGTGGAGAGTATATCTGCGACTCCAGCGAGTCCAACTAGACTGAGATAAACATCAGGCACAGTCTAGCAGGAACAAAATAGAAACAAGATAAGCACAGAAAATAAACACACAGCAGTGTGTCCAAAAAAAATGAAGCAAACACTTATCTTAGCTGAATTGGCAGCAAGCAGGAGAGGCCAGGCAGAGGACCAACACTTCCAAAGGAACATTGACTACTGGCAAGGACTAATGAGTCCTGCACAGCTAAATACCCCAGTCAGAATTGCAATTAGCAGAAACACCTGTCCAAGACTGCTGCTCTGGAATAACTGCATTACCATTAACAACCACCGGAGGGAGCCCAAGAGCAGAATTCACAACACATAAGACACACCCCACATTTTTAGATGGAAAATAGGGGAAAAAAATAATGTGTCAAATGGGGGTCCATCTTACAGAATGAATTCAGCTTACCAAGGAAGGGATTGGCACAGATGGAGTTGTGGTCACAGGGGTCATTCGGTGGTCCAGGTTGTGGTGGTGAGGCTCTGTGTTGCGGCGGTGCTCTATGTTGCGGCGGTGCACCTGAGTATGCTGGTCCCTCACCCTCCTTATCTTATTTTAGACTTAAGTTAAAAGCTGGAAATTCTGTCCCAGACCTTGATACCTGTTATGGAACGGCAAGACAGGACTAGGGTAGAAGGGGGAAAACTGACCCTGCACTATGACTAGGCTGATACCCTATGATGGAGTGGGCGACCCACTCCTTGCGAATAGACCCACCGACAACCCTAGGTTAATCTCAAACAAAGACCTATAGATAGGGGAAAGGGGTTCCCTAAAAGATCTAAGAACTGGGTACAAAAACGGGTCACCTCCAAATAGAAAACACAGAGAAGGCTGCAGATACGAACCGAAAACAGAAACTAAGACTAGCAGACCCAGAAGTCCCAGTACTGCACAAATTATACACACAGAAAACAAAGCAAAGCACCAAGCCAAAACTAAAGCTGATCAACACCGTTGTCCAGCAAGGACTGGGAGGCAGGTGCTTGTTTATAAAGAGTGATACAATCACCTGATCCAAGACAAACCCAGCACCAGAGGGTAAAGACCAGCAGCCAGAACACCACTGTCGGATAGTCACAAACTAAACATATTCTAACATTACCTCGTGCATGGCCCATGTCTCACAGCTGCTGTGCCATTAATAATTTTCTACTATGGGTCAATTGATGCCACTGATCCTGGTGTCTGCCCCTAATTTAAGTTGTAAGCATAACACCCAAGCCCATATTCCCATAAGGAATGGGCAACACTTCACATAGCAGTAAAACATACTGAAACCACAGATAAATAAACTGTGCTCAAAGAAGTGTCACAGGAATATATTAAAATAATTTTTTTATTTATAAATAATTAAAATAGAGACGCAAGCATAAACATACAATAAGGTGCCTCAATACAACCAACAATTGTGAATACGGTCAGCTAGAGCAGGACACTTTCTGTTTTAAAGCAGGAATAAGATAGAGCATATATAAAGTTGTTAGGACATGCATGTAGTTCACTGCAATTCTCTCAGTGCCATAACAAAATTCAAGAAAAGCATGTACCGGGGTATTTTATGCATACTTATTGTTTGTTGCAATCCTCTAAGTACCTATTAGAACGTAGCCTGAAACCAATGCCATGGATCAATCAGAGCCCCTTAAACTGCTTATTGCGGCACCATTGCTATAATCATGAAATAGCTGACAATGCACCTCATGCCCTGCACATATTACTTGCTCAGTATCTCTCCCAAAGTGCTCGGCCAAATGATGAACTGTACCTTTCAGCCCCGACGTGCGTTTCGCGTTCTGCTTCTTCCTGGGGGTGTGTCTAAACGATGAGTCTCATAGGTCTTATACAGTCGGCTAACCAATCAGGTTTGTGGAGGAGGGATAGAATTACATGCGTCATAATAAGCACGCCTACTCACTCCGAGACATGCTGACAACTATATAACCTGAAAGGCCAAGATACCTTATCTGTCATTCGGGGTAGGATGGAGAAAAGGGAGTTGCCATACATCATGAAAAAAGTGTCTACCTTGTTTAGAGTCTGCTGATAGATAGACAGCGTGAGCCACTGAAATACTGTGTCCGCCCATCTAGGGGTAGGAGGGACCACATTACATCCGCCATGAGTTGAACGCCCACCCTGCTGGTAACCATGTAACTATAGACGCCGGGGTGTTTATTTGTCCCCATATGCGACGGACCACATCACAAGCGTCATAAGATGTACATCCACCCCACATGGAGCCAATCAACAAAGTAACACACCGTGTAGCCACATGTACCTGATCATATAGCATGTGGCCATCCCACCGCTGCATACAATAAACTAGACAGCGTGAGCCCCTATAATACTATGTCCGCCCATCTGAGGGTAGGAGGGACCACACTACATGCGTCATGAGTTAAACTCCCACCCTACTGATAACCGTATATTTACAGATGCCGGGATGTTTACCCATCCCCATATGTGATGGATCACACCACAAACGTCATGATGTGCATCCACCCGATATGGAGCCAACTAATAACTGCAAAAGGTAAAAACGCCGTGAAGCCACATGCACCTAATCTCGCAGCACGTGGCCATCCCACCGCTGCATACAATGAACAAAGTCATGATCGTACTTATATATCTTAGGATGTATGGAGCATCAAACAGGTGCATGGCCCAACAAAAACACTCTATAAAATGACTAAAGTATGGAACATATCTATCAGACAGCATCAGTCATAGTGGATGAAATCATAACAAAGCAAAAAAGCACCATGTGCATATCGAATCCACGGCACATAACCGTGTTATAACATTTGAAGGAGACAAACTCCCATCCACAAAGCGATAGAATATATAGCTGTACACATGAAATCGCTCAATCCTTTATATCACAGCACATAGATGTAGCGCTCTGCCCATAAGGCTAAATTAAAAATTCACATTTAATATCTATATTTATATTTAATGATTAGGGTTGAGCGAAACGGGTCGTTCATTTTCAAAAGTCGCCGACTTTTGGCAAAGTCGGGTTTCATGAAACCCGATCCGACCCCTGTGCGGGGTCGGCCATGCGGTACGCGACTTTCGCGCCAAAGTCGCGTTTCAATGACGCGAAAAGCGCCATTTCTCAGCCAATGAAGGTAAACGCAGAGTGTGGGCAGCGTGATGACATAGGTCCTGGTCCCCACCATCTTAGAGAAGGTCATTGCAGTGATTGGCTTGCTGTCTGCGGCGTCACAGGGGCTATAAAGGGGAGTTCCCGCCGACCGCCATGTTACTGCTGCTGATCTGAGCTTAGGGAGAGGTTGCTGCCGCTTCGTCAGAAGCAGGGATAGCGTTAGGCAGGGTCCATTAACCACCAAACCGCTTGTGCTGTAGCGATTTCCACTGCCCAACACCACCTTCGGTGTGCAGGGACAGTGGAAGCTACATTTTTTTTTTTTCCCCCTCAGCGCTGTAGCTCATTGGGCTGCCCTAGAAGGCTCCCTGATAGCTGCATTGCTGTGTGTACGCCGCTGTGCAAACCAACTGCTTTTTTCAAAGCACAAATCCTCTTGTTCCTTCCTTTCTGCACAGCTATCTTTTTGGTTTGTACACACTTTTTATTTAATTTGTGCATCAGTCCACTCCTTATTGCTGCCTGCCATACCTGGCTGAGATTACTGCAGGGAGATAGTAATTGAAGGACACTCCCTGTTTTTTTTTTTTTTTTGTGGGAGATTAAGATTGACATTTCTGCTAGAGTGCCATCCCTGTCTGTGTCATCTCTCACTCAGTGGGCCATAGAAAGCCTATTTATTTTTTTGCTTGATTTGGGTTATAAAATCTACCTGAAAAAATCACTACATCAATCAGTGGGAGAAAAATATTGGCCTCAGGGCTTGTGTGCCACTCTTGACTCCTGTGTGCATCATCACTCACTCAGTGGGCCATAGAAAGCCTATTTATTTTTTTGCTTGATTTTGGTTCTAAAATCTACCTGAAAAAATCACTACATCAATCAGTGGGAGAAAAATATTGGCCTCAGGGCTTGTGTGCCATTCCTGACTCCTGTGTGCATCATCACTCACTCAGTGGGCCATAGAAAGCCCATTTTTTTTTTTTTTTGCTTTATTTGGGTTCTAAATTCTACCTGAAAAAATCAATAAATCAATCAGTGGGAGATTAATATTGACCTTTGGGCTTGTGTGCCAGTCCTAAGCGTGCCATCTCTCTCTCTCTCAGATAGTGGGCCATAGAAAGCCTATTTTTTTTTTTTTTTTTATTGGGTTTATAAATTTTCCCTGGAAAAAAAAAAAAAGTGGGAGATTAATATTGGCCTCTGGGCTTGTGTGCCAGTCCTGAGCGTGCCATCTCTCTCACAAATATTGGGCCATAGAAAGCCTATTTATTTATTTTTTTTTGGTTTTATAAATTCTCCCTTAAAAAAAAAGGGAGATTAATATTGGCCTTTGGGCTTGTGTGCCAGTCCAAAGCGGGCCATCTCTCTCTGTCTCTCAGATAGTGGACCATAGAAAGCCTATTTATTATTTTTTTTATTGGGTTTATAAATTTTCCCTGGAACAAAAAAAAAAAAGTGGGAGATAAATATTGGCCTCTGGGCTTGTGTGCCACTCCTGACTCCTGTGTGCGTCATCTCTCACTCAGTGGGCCATAGAAAGCCTTTTTTTGTTTTATTTGTTTTCTAAATTCTCCCTGAAAAAATCATTTTATTTTCTTTGGTTTCTAAATTCTTCCTGAAAAAATCATTTTATTCTTTTTTTTTTTTTTTCCTAAAGTCTCCCTGAAAAAAAAAAACAAAAAAAAACAAATCAGTGGGAGATTAATATTGCCCTTTCTGCTTGTGTGCCAGTCTTGACTCCTGGGTGTGCCATCTCTCTCTCTCTCCAATTGTGGGCCATAGAAAGCCTATTATTTTTTTAGCTTGATTTGGGTTCCAAAATCTACCTGAAAAAATCACTACATCAATCAGTGGGAGATAAATATTGGCCTCTGGGCTTGTGTGCCACTCCTGACTCCTGTGTGCGTCATCTCTCACTCAGTGGGCCATAGAAAGCCTTTTTTTGTTTTATTTGTTTTCTAAATTCTCCCTGAAAAAATCATTTTATTTTATTTGGTTTCTAAATTCTTCCTGAAAAAATCATTTTATTCTATTTTTTTTTCCTAAAGTCTCCCTGAAAAAAAACAAAAAAAAAACAAATCAGTGGGAGATTAATATTGCCCTTTCTGCTTGTGTGCCAGTCTTGACTCCTGGGTGTGCCATCTCTCTCTCTCTCTCCAATTGTGGGCCATAGAAAGCCTATTATTTTTTTTAGCTTGATTTGGGTTCCAAAATCTAACTGAAAAAATCACTACATCAATCAGTGGGAGATAAATATTGGCCTCTGGGCTTGTGTGCCACTCCTGACTCCTGTGTGCGTCATCTCTCACTCAGTGGGCCATAGAAAGCCTTTTTTTCTTTTATTTGTTTTCTAAATTCTCCCTGAAAAAATCATTTTTTTTTTTTTGGTTTCTAAATTCTTCCTGAAAAAATCATTTTATTCTATTTTTTTTTTCCTAAAGTCTCCCTGAAAAAAAAAAAAAAAAAAAAATCAGTGGGAGATTAATATTGCCCTTTCTGCTTGTGTGCCAGTCTTGACTCCTGGGTGTGCCATCTCTCTCTCTCTCTCCAATTGTGGGCCATAGAAAGCCTATTATTTTTTTTAGCTTGATTTGGGTTCCAAAATCTACCTGAAAAAATCACTACATCAATCAGTGGGAGATAAATATTGGCCTCTGGGCTTGTGTGCCACTCCTGACTCCTGTGTGCGTCATCTCTCACTCAGTGGGCCATAGAAAGCCTTTTTTTCTTTTATTTGTTTTCTAAATTCTCCCTGAAAAAATCATTTTATTTTATTTGGTTTCTAAATTCTTCCTGAAAAAATCATTTTATTCTATTATTTTTTTTTCCTAAAGTCTCCCTTAAAAAAAAAAAAAAATCAAATCAGTGGGAGATTAATATTTACATTTGTGCTTCAGTGACAGTCCTGCGTGTGTGGCATCTCTCTCATTTGTTGCCTCCAACAACAGAGTGTGTAACATTGTGCCTGATTTTCGTTGTGGTCTCACTCACCTGTAAAGGGGTAGCTAAATCATACTGAAGTTATAGCTCACCGTGTAATTTGTGTGACAGCAACAAATACCGTTAGTTTGTTTACGTTTTTAAAACAATGAGGAAGTATGGTGGAAGAGGTCGTGGCCGGGGGCGTTCATTGTCAGCTGGTAATGAGGGTAGTGGTAGTGGTGGAGCATCAGCTGGTCGTGGGAAAAAAAATATTGCACCTAAGTCTGGAGCTGTGGAGCCAGGTTCGTCGTCTGGCTACACAAGGCCTCGAACGCTCCCTTTTCTGGGAGTAGGAAAACCGCTTTTAAAGCCGGAGCAGCAAGAGCAAGTTTTGGCTTATCTTGCTGACTCAGCCTCTAGCTCTTTTGCCTCCTCTCGTGAAACTGGTAAATGTCAAAGCAGCGCGTCGTTAGTGGATGTTCACGGTCAGGGACAAGTTGCTTCCTTGTCCTCTTCAGCAAAAACAACAACAGAGAAGAATGCAGCAGGCGACACAACGGGTTACTCCATGGAGCTCTTTACACATACCGTCCCTGGCTTAGAAAGTGAAGCAGTTAACAGTCCATGCCCATTACAAGTTGAATCTGACATGGAGTGCACTGATGCACAGCCACAGCCAGACTACTATGCTGGTCCTTTGACTCAGACCACAACATTGCCCTCGCAGGGTGCTGATCAAGAATCAGACCCTGATGAGACTATGTTGCCCCATCACGAACGCTATACCACCGACCGACACGGTGACACAGACGAAGTTGCACACGAGCTACAAGAAGAGGTAATAGATGACCCAGTTCTTGACCCCGATTGGCAGCCATTGGGGGAACAGGGTGCAGGCGGCAGCAGTTCTGAAGCGGAGGAGGAGGGGCCGCAGCAGGCATCAACATCGCAACAGGTTCCATCTGCCGGGCCCGTATCTTGCCCAAAACGCGTGGCAAAGCCAAAACCTGTTGGAGGACAGCGTGGCCATCCGGTTAAAGCTCAGTCTGCAATGCCTGAAAAGGTATCCGATGCTAGAAAGAGTGCAGTCTGGCATTTTTTTAAACAACATCCAATTGATCAGCGCAAAGTCATCTGTCAAAAATGTTCAACTACCTTAAGCAGAGGACAGAATCTGAAAAGTCTCAATACAAGTTGCATGCATAGACATTTAACCACCATGCATTTGCAAGCCTGGACTAACTACCAAACGTCCCTTAAGGTTGTAGCACCCTCGGCCAATGAAGCTAGTCAGCAACGCAACATCCCTTCCGGCAGTGTAGGGCCACCATTTTCCGCACCACCTGCAGTATCTGTGCAGGTTTCTTTGCCAGGCCAAAGCAGTCAGGGTCAGGGAATCACCAGTTTCGTAGTAGGAAGCACTGCATCTAGGGTACCGGTGGCAACAATACCATCTCCCACCGTCTCTCAGTCTGCCATGTCCACCGGCACCCCCGCTAGTTCCACGATCTCCAGCTCTCCAGTCCAGCTCACCCTACATGAGACTATGGTTAGAAAAAGGAAGTACTTAGCCTCGCATCCGCGTACACAGGGTTTGAACGCACACATAGCTAGACTAATCTCGTTAGAGATGATGCCCTACCGGTTAGTTGAAAGCGAAGTTGATGCCCTACCGGTTAGTTGAAACGAAGTTGATGGACTACGCTGTACCACGCTACGAGCTACCCAGTCGACACTTTTTTTCCAGAAAAGCCATCCCAGCCCTCCACCAGCATGTTAAAGAGCGCATCGTCCATGCACTCAGGCAATCTGTGAGCACAAAGGTGCACCTGACAACAGATGCATGGACCAGTAGGCATGGCCAGGGACGTTACGTGTCCATCACGGCACACTGGGTAAATGTGGTGGATGCAGGGTCCACAGGGGACAGCAAGTTTGGGACAGTTCTGCCTAGCCCACGGTCTAGGAAACAATTGGCTGTAGCCGTTCGCACCCCCTCCTCCTCCTCTTCGTCCTCCTGCAGAAGCGAGAGCTCGTCCACAGACCGCAGTCGCACAACCACTCCATCCGCAGCTGCCACTGTTGCACACCAGGTCTCCCATTATGGGGCAGCTACTGGCAAACGTCAGCAGGCTGTATTGGCTATGAAGTGTTTGGGCGACAACAGACACCGCGGAAGTTCTGTCCGAGTTCTTGCAGAAAGAAACGCAGTCGTGGCTGGGCACTGTAGATCTTGAGGCAGGCAAGGTAGTGAGTGATAACGGAAGGAATTTCATGGCTGCCATCTCCCTTTCCCAACTGAAACACATTCCTTGCCTGGCTCACACCTTAAACCTGGTGGTGCAGTGCTTCCTGAAAAGTTATCCGGGGTTATCCGACCTGCTCCTCAAAGTGCGTGGACTTTGCTCACATATCCGCCGTTCGCCCGTACACTCCAGCCGTATGCAGACCTATCAGCTTTCTTTGAACCTTCCCCAGCATCGCCTAATCATAGACGTTGCAACAAGGTGGAACTCAACACTGCACATGCTTCAGAGACTGTGTGAACAGAGGCGGGCTGTTATGTTTTTGTGGGAGGATACACATACACGGGCAGGCAGTAGGATGGCAGACATGGAGTTGTCAGGTGTGCAGTGGTCGAAGATTCAAGACATGTGTCAAGTCCTTCAGTGTTTTGAGGAATGCACACGGCTGGTTAGTGCAGACAACGCCATAATAAGCATGAGCATCCCCCTAATGCGTCTGCTGATGCAAAGTTTGACGTACATAAAGGATCAGGCGTCTGCAGCTGAGGAAGAGGAAAGCCTTGATGACAGTCAGCCATTGTCTGGCCAGGGCAGTGTACAGGACGAGGTAGCGGGCGAAGAGGAGGAGGAGGACGAGGAGGATGATGGGGATGATTATATTTTTAATGAGGAAGCTTTTCCGGGGCCACTGGAAATTGGTGGCGCGGCAAGGCCGGGTTCTGGTTTTTTGAGGGACACAAGTGACGTGGATTTGCCTGAAACTGCCCCTCAACCAAGCACAACCGCAGATTTGAGAACTGGAACTTTGGCCCACATGGCGGATTATGCCTTACGTATCCTCAAAAGGGACACACGCATGACTAAAATGATGAATGATGACGATTACTGGTTGGCCTGCCTCCTTGATCCTCGCTATAAAGGCAAATTGCAAAATATAATGCCACATGAGAACTTGGAACTAATATTAGCAACCAAACAATCAACTCTTGTTGACCGTTTGCTTCTGGCATTCCCTGCACACAGCGCCCGTGATCGTTCTCACACGAGCTGCAGGGGCCAGCAGACCAGAGGAGTTAGAGGGGCAGAAATCAGAAGTGGCGTTGGCCAGAGGGGTTTTCTGACCAGGTTGTGGAGTGATTTTGCTATGACCGCAGACAGGACAGGTACTGCAGCATCAATTCAAAGTGACAGGAGACAACATTTGTCCAGTATGGTTACAAACTATTTTTCATCCCTTATCGATGTTCTCCCTCAACCGTCATTCCCATTTGATTACTGGGCATCAAAATTAGACACCTGGCCAGAATTGGCAGAATATGCATTGCAGGAGCTTGCTTGCCCGGCAGCTAGTGTCCTATCAGAAAGAGTATTCAGTGCTGCAGGTTCAATACTAACAGAAAAAAGGACTCGTCTGGCTACCCAAAATGTAGATGATCTAACCTTCATTAAAATGAACCACAACTGGATTTCGAAATCTTTTGCCCCACCTTGCCCGGCTGACACCTAGCTTTCCTATGAAAAGGTCTTGCCTGTGGACTATTCTGAATGCCTTTTCCAATCTCGTAATTTTCTGCACCTGATTGTCCAGCATACGACATGTTTACACCTCACTAAATGGCCAAACTCCCCACACGGGGCCGTGGTATCGACACTTGGCGACAGCACCCGTGAGAGTGCAGTTTGTCTGAAGAGGTGGGTGAGCCCGCTTTTGGTCGACGGCACTGCCACTGGGTCCCTCCTAGTACAATAAAGTGTCTCTGGCGGTGGTGGTGCGCACCCAACGTCAGACACACCGTTGTAATATGAGGGGCCCTGGGCCTGTACCGCCGGCCACAAGACAGTTTCCCCCCACCCCAGCTCAAACAGTGCTCTACCACTTGCAAAATTATCTCACAGCTCCACCAATGTTTAGTCTATGCGCTGACATCCTTCAATGCCTGCCACTGACAATACCATTGTATTGACATTTTTGTTATGTTAGGCCTTCGATGCCTGTCTGTGGTCACTCCTTCCACTAGGCCTCCACTGACCACACCACTGCTGCCCGTGTACCCCTGTAACCAATTTAAAATTGCCTACAGCCATGTGTTATTATTTTAGGCCTTCGATGCCTGTCTGCGGTCACTCCTTCCACTAGGCCTCCACTGACCACACCACTGCTGCCCGTGTACCCCTGGAACCAATTTAAAATTGCCTACAGCCATGTGTTATTATTTTAGGCCTTCGATGCCTGTCTGCGGTCACTCCTTCCACTAGGCCTCCACTGACCACACCACTGCTGCCCGTGTACCCCTGGAACCAATTTAAAATTGCCTACAGCCATGTGTTATTATTTTAGGCCTTCGATGCCTGTCTGCGGTCACTCCTTCCACTAGGCCTCCACTGACCACACCACTGCTGCCCGTGTACCCCTGGAACCAATTTAAAATTGCCTACAGCCATGTGTTATTATTTTAGGCCTTCGATGCCTGTCTGCGGTCACTCCTTCCACTAGGCCTCCACTGACCACAAAAAAACCAGAAACAAATGACCAAGGTCTATTCAACTAGAAAAAAAACAAAAAATACAAAAAAGACCTAAAAAATATATTTTTATTGTAAATAAATAAAAATGAAATATAAATAAAGAACCACTTATAACCTATAGACAAAAAGTAGGGATCCTAGGGTCAGGATAAGCTCATAAAAAATAATAGAGCAGAAAAAATATATATGATAATAAGGAAAGGACTAGGGATGATAGTGGTGCCTCACCCTAAGCTGTACCCTTCCTTGCAGCGGAGGTTGGCACCCTGGGATACGAAATGGCGCCCCCGCTCAACGTCGACTGACCCTGATAACCCTAGTAGGTGTCCCTACCACAAGCCACCACCCAAACAAACACCACAAAAAAAAACAGAAAAAAGTGTAAATGTACACTAAAATGCTGTAGCTGGTACTGACTGCTGATAGTGATGGTGAGCTTATTATAATAGACTCTAAGAGATTACCAAGACTCTTACTAATGTGAATCACTAGAAGATAAGGTGATTTACAAAGATAAGGTATAAACACTGTTTGATAACACACTTTACTCTTCTCAGAGGTAGATACAGGTGGAGTATAAGAAAAATTCTCAAGTAGTCACCTATTAGTAAACAGAAGAGTCTTGATACATCTTATGGTGTCAATGCCAGACAAAATATATATATAGGGACATGGCTATTAATGATATTTAGGTCAATCCCTTATAGTGCACAATGGCATCAGCACAAGAAAAAGATAAATTCATTCAAACATCTGAACGTAAATGATGGACAATGTTCAGTCCCTTTTTTTTGGTGCACACTGGCATCGGCGCTAGACAGATAATAGGTTTATTCTATTATATGAATATTTATAAGTGCATCGTGTCTCAAAAATAGAGCATAAATAATAAGCTGATAAAAGCTTAATGGCATCACCACCAGAAAAAATAAAACAGAGTCATAGCATATGCGAGGGCATCGTTGCCAGAGCGTATCATGATCCAGATATCATATACAGTGATATCGACGCCAGAAAAAAGTCAGTCTATTCAGATATATGTGAGGGCATCATCGCCAGAGATATGATGCTCTATAGATATCAACGGATATTGGCATCATTGCCAGAGCAGAGCCCTCAGTGAACTGATCCATACATAGCGTCACTGCCAAAAAGATGTTATTAGGATCATCGCATATGCACAAGCATCACCAAAGGCTGTCACAAACCACCTGTGCCAATCGCATCACTATCAATGCAGGCAAAGCCCCAAAGCATTAATATGTATAATCAGGGGGAATGACACCATGATGCTGCATGATTAATGTAATGCAGCAAAAAAAAGGTGAAAAAAATCATAATAGACCGCCAGCATAACAGCATATGTGTACATAAGCGATACACTTATCTTAAGAGACAATGTCTCATCCCGACGCGTTTCACCCCGGAGGAGATCCTGCGGGGCTCATCAGGGGATGCCAATGATAGGCGTGGGCAGCGAGAAGTACAGACGCTGCACGCGGTCCGGAAGTAATGGAGCTGGGAGCGCGCTTCAGGTATAAGTGCGATTAGCCCGGAAGTACACAAACTATTTCCGGTGCACGTCCGGAGCCACATTCAGATGGAGCAAATGCGCATGTCCTGGAGACTAGCTTTACTGCGCAGGTGCCAACAGCGGCGGTGCACCGCAAGTTGCGTTCCACTGATAGGGATATAATTATCCAGGAAGTGTAACAGCTCATTATGGTGTCTCCTCCTCAAGGGTCTGATAGATTTAGTGTGCATGATCAAATTGCCCAACAAGCAGGGCAAGACTGCGCAGGTGCAGAGGCAATAATACCCCTGCATGAAAGGAAACAACACACTTAGATGCTGCCATATAGCCGAATATATATAACGCGGCCCAAACAAAATGTGCCAAAGAAAGCAGGGACACCCATATATATCCCTCCATTAGTCCCCAGACAAAATAAATACATAAATATTCTAGAGCAGTATTTAAGACGCCCCCAGATTGTGTAGATGTAATAATGTTCACATATGTTAAGCATACATTTTTCCCAGAACCGCGATAACAGATAAAATACCATTAAATGGTCCCAAAAAGAATACTGAAAATAAACGAAGTCACTACACTATCGGTGACTTAGTAGATGAATCACGTCATGGTCTGTCAGGACCAATATAACGTCTGCAAGACATAGTTCTGTACGGTGTTCACCAGATTCAAATAAAACACCCAAAGTTTAATTGCTCATTGAGACCCCCCGGACTAACAGACTCCATTAGATAGATCCATCTCGTCTCCCTCTGGATGATCTTTCTGTCCCAGTTTCCCTGTCTTTCCGATTTTTGGACAGTCTCAATAGCCCTAAATGAGATAGATCCTACATCCCCCGAATGTACCCCATTCACATGGCGTGCCAGGGGGGTATCACGTTGATGGGTAATGTCCCCAATGTGTTCCCCAATCCTCACTTTGAATTTTCTTTTCGTTTTGCCCACATAATCTAGGGGGCATGCACAGGTGCACAAATATACTACCCCCACTGTTTTGCAGTTGGCGAAAGATCTATTGTGGAAAGTTCTCCCCGTGACAGCACTGGTAAAGGTTTTGCTAGGTGTGATAAATTTGCAAAAAATGCAGGAACCACACCTAAATGTTCCCTGTTCTCGATGATCAAGCCACGTACCCTTTGGTTTTGGTGGGTTAAAGTGGCTGTGTGAAACAAACTCACGGACAGATTTTCCTTTTCTAAAGGTAACCGAGGGATGAGGTGAGATGATACTACCAATGTCTGGGTCCGCTTTAAGTACCCCCCAGAATCTTTTGAGGATCCCCATAACCTTAGTGTTCTGATCATCAAATGTCCCAATAAGTCGTGTCACTTGGTTAGCCTCATCTCGGACTCTCGGCACTAAGAGCTCCGCTCGGCTGCATTCAGCTGCCTGTCTGCATCCCTGATTTACAACCCATGAAGGATAGCCTCGATCCCTGAATCTTTTTTTCAGATTGTTAGCTTTTGACTCAAAGTCCTTTACGGATGAGCAATTTCTTCTGAGTCTTAAAAATTGTCCCTTAGGGATCCCTTTCCTGAGGTTCAGAGGATGATGGCTCTCCCATCGTAGCAGGCTATTTGATGCTGTAGGCTTGCGAAAGATTAACGTGCCCAAGTATCCATCTGAACCTCTAGTTATAAATATGTCCAGGAATGGGATTCTGTCTCCCCCTATTTCACAGGTAAATCTAAGACCCAGGTCATTGTAATTTAGATGCGAGACAAAGTCCTCAAAAGATGGGCCATCTCCAGACCACAGGACGAGGACGTCATCAATGTAGCGCCCCCAGAATAAAATTCTTGGGCACCACGTGACATCCTCGTCCTGGAACACCACGGTATCCTCCCACCAGCCCAGGAGCAAATTAGCATAAGTGGGGGCACAGGGGCTCCCCATAGCTGTGCCCCTGAGCTGGTGGTAGAATTTGCCACTGAACAAAAAATAGTTATGTTCGAGGGTAAACTGCAGTAATTTGACTATAAGCTTATTATGTGCAAATAGATGAGTTCCCCTCGTACTCAAAAAATATTCTACTGCTTGAATTCCTTTGTCATGTGGAATACTGCTATACAAAGACTCGACGTCAATAGATGCAATTATGACGTCAGAGTCAATTCGTATACCCTCGAGTTTGTTCAGTAGATCCGTGGTATCTCTTAAATATGATGACAAGGCCGTAACAAAAGGGCGTAATATTTGATCAAGGTATACACTGACATTCTGGCACAGGGCATCAATTCCAGACACTATGGGACGGCCCTTCAGTGGGTCAAGCCCTTTGTGGATCTTTGGGAGTGAATAAAATGTGGCAATGGTGGGGAATTTAGGGAACATGAAATCAAATTCATTTTTAGATATCAAGGCACGCTCAAGGGCTCCCATTAAGATGTCCAGAAGTACTTCAGAGTATACTGCTGTAGGGTCATTTCTCAAAACCTCATAGGTGGTAGAGTCAGTTAGAATCGATCTGCACAGTTTCACATATTGGTCTGTATCAAGGATCACAACATTTCCGCCCTTGTCGGACTGTTTTACAACAATGTTGATGTTCTTAGACAAGGAATTAAGTGCTTCCATCTCACTAGACGCTAAGTTTGGATCGATACACCTCTTCCTAGGATTAATCTTTTTCATTTCATCCATAACTAGTTTTGAAAAGATGTCAATATTGCTATAGTTGCCAGATGGAGGCATTCGGGTACTTTTATTTTTGAGCCCAGAAAAAGGGCCCTCTCCACCTTCTCTGGTGCCCTCCTCATAGAGTTCCACCAGAATGTCCACATCCGACAGCAGGTCAGGAGAAATGCCCAACTGTGCACATCTGTTCGCATCATTATTAATAAAGAACTTTCTCCACTTCAACTTTCTCAAAAAAAGATCAATATCCTTAGCCCAGGAGAAACAATCAAACCTGGTGGTAGGTACAAAGGACATCCCTGAGGCCAAGACAGAGTTTTCAGCTGGGGATAGGACATGTGAGGAGAGATTGATGATATGTTCTTTGTCACCTGTAAAACTTAACTTATTTGGCTCGTTGGTGCTCTTGCTCTCAGTGAATATGGCAAGAGATCCCTGTTCTCTAAAAAAGAGGACGAAGAGGATGATGAGGAAGGTTGTGATGTGGGTGCCCCCCCCATGTCGTGTTGCATCCCACCTGTGTTTCTTTGATATCGTTTTCCCCTGTGGCCGCTGTCCTGCCATCTTTTTGTAGAGCCCCTTCCGAAATTCCCCCCACCTCTATAGTAGTTTTTAGGTTGTGCTCCTAGGGGTCTAGATTCTGTATCAGAAATGTCAGAGGAAGAGATATCTCCCGGAGGGTTAGTGTCTTTAGTAAACACAAAAGCTTTTTTATCTTTAAAATCTGCTAAATCTCTCACAAAATGTCTGTGTTTCCTATCCTTCAGATTAATCTGATATTTCTCCACTGAAGTTTTGAGTGTTGCCTCCCTGTTAGTAAAATCGGGATCTGTCTTATGTTTCAAGGCCTCCTCTATCAGATCTTGTAGATTTTTAGTAGTTTTTTCCAAAGTCACCTTCTCTTCCTCCAATAGTAAATTCATAAATCGTATAGAGGACTGGATAGATTCTTTTTCCCACTTAGAGATTAATGTATCTGATCTACATCTAGGGGCCGGTGTGATCTGTATCCTCAGCCCTCTCGGTACTATGTTATGTTTTACATAATGTTCCAAAGACTGTACCTCCCACCAGGACTTAATGTTATTTTTATAGGCCACAAGAAGTTCAGAAAAAATGGATTTCAGAGAGGGTGATTCAGTGGCGTTCACCGTAGGGTTGTGCTCAGAGAAAACCTCTCTCACATCATTGAGCCATTTACTGGTATTGACTGGTCCCGCCAGAAAGCTTGCCATAACTAATAATCCAGAAAAAAACCAGAAACAAATGACCAAGGTCTATTCAACTAGAAAAAAACCAAAAAATACAATAAAGACCTAAAAAATATATTTTTATTGTAAATAAATAAAAATTAAATATAAATAAAGAACCACTTATAACCTATAGACAAAAAGTAGGGATCCTAGGGTCAGGATAAGCTCATAAAAAATAATAGAGCAGAAAAAATATATATGATAATAAGGAAAGGACTAGGGATGATAGTGGTGCCTCACCCTAAGCTGTACCCTTCCTTGCAGCGGAGGTTGGCACCCTGGGATACGAAATGGCGCCCCCGCTCAACGTCGACTGACCCTGATAACCCTAGTAGGTGTCCCTACCACAAACCACCACCCAAACAAACACCACAAAAAAAAACAGAAAAAAGTGTAAATGTACACTAAAATGCTGTAGCTGGTACTGACTGCTGATAGTGATGGTGTACATTTACACTTTTTTCTGTTTTTTTTTTGTGGTGTTTGTTTGGGTGGTGGCTTGTGGTAGGGACACCTACTAGGGTTATCAGGGTCAGTCGACGTTGAGCGGGGGCGCCATTTCGTATCCCAGGGTGCCAACCTCCGCTGCAAGGAAGGGTACAGCTTAGGGTGAGGCACCACTATCATCCCTAGTCCTTTCCTTATTATCATATATATTTTTTCTCCACTGACCACACCACTGCTGCCCGTGTACCCCTGGAACCAATTTAAAATTGCCTACAGCCATGTGTTATTATTTTAGGCCTTCGATGCCTGTCTGCGGTCACTCCTTCCACTAGGCCTCCACTGACCACACCACTGCTGCCCGTGTACCCCTGGAACCAATGTAAAATTGCCTACAGCCATGTGTTATTATTTTAGGCCTTCGATGCCTGTCTGCGGTCACTCCTTCCACTAGGCCTCCACTGACCACACCACTGCTGCCCGTGTACCCCTGGAACCAACATCAGAAAATATAAAAATAAGTATTTTGCTTATAAAAAAGAAAATACTGGAGAGATATCAAATGCAGACATTTTAACATTAAAAACAAACACATACAACAAAATCTGGTACAGTACTAAAAATGGCCACCAGCTACAATAACTTTCTCCTGCAAGTAGTTAACTGAAAGGTTTTTTCAATTTTAAACACAGATATGGCATCCACCGAGTGTTGTCCTGTCGCGTCTTCTTTATATTATTGCCAAGAAGATGCAAAACAATGAAAATAATAAAATCATTATTTACCAAAAAAATAGAGTAAGTCAAAACCACATTGCAAATAAACATTCATTACAAATAAAGAAGCAGGGCGCGTCCGAGGGTGAGTATATACCTAATAAGAATATAATCACCCTCGGACGCGCCCTGCTTCTTTCCGACAGCCTTCCTTCCTAAGAATCAGCCCTTCCGTGGTGTAGAGAGAGGGTTTGTTACACTCCAAGGTGTTCCCCAGGTTGCCTTTCCTGAGCTTCGATCTTCCGGCTCTCGTTTAGTAGTTGTTGGAAACTACGCTGCATTGGGCCTACAAATTGGGTATGGGGTGTAGAGAGATGGTGTGTTCCACTCCAAGGTGTTCCCCAGGTTGCCTTTCCTGAGCTTCGATCTTCCGGCTCTCGTTTAGTAGTTGTTGGAAACTACGCTGCATTAGGCCTACAAATTGGGTATGGGGTGTAGAGATATGGTGTGTTCCACTGTAGAGAGATGGTGTGTTCCACTCCAAGGTGTTCCCCAGGTTTCCTCGCCAATGCTTCGATCATCATGCTCTCGTTTAGTAGTTGTTGGAAACTACGCTGCATTAGGCCTACAAATTGGGTATGGGGTGTAGAGAGATGGTGTGTTCCACTCCAAGGTGTTCCCCAGGTTTCCTCTCCATTGCTTCGATCTTCATGCTCTCGTTTAGTAGTTGTTGGAAACTACGCTGCATTAGGCCTACAAATTGGGTATGGGGTGTAGAGAGATGGTGTGTTACACTCCAAGGTGTTCCCCAGGTTTCCTCTCCATTGCTTCGATCTTCCGGCTCTCGTTTAGTAGTTGTTGGAAACTACGCTGCATTAGGCCTACAAATTGGGTATGGGGTGTAGAGAGATGGTGTGTTCCACTCCAAGGTGTTCCCCAGGTTTCCTCTCCATTGCTTCGATCTTCCGGCTCTCGTTTAGTAGTTGTTGGAAACTACGCTGCATTGGGCCTACAAATTGGGTATGGGGTGTAGAGAGATGGTGTGTTCCACTCCAAGGTGTTCTCCAGGTTGCCTTTCCTGAGCTTCGATCTTCCGGCTCTCGTTTAGTAGTTGTTGGAAACTACGCTGCATTAGGCCTACAAATTGGGTATGGGGTGTAGAGAGATGGTGTGTTACACTCCAAGGTGTTCCCCAGGTTTCCTCTCCATTGCTTCGATCTTCCGGCTCTCGTTTAGTAGTTGTTGGAAACTACGCTGCATTAGGCCTACAAATTGGGTATGGGGTGTAGAGAGATGGTGTGTTCCACTGTAGAGAGATGGTGTGTTCCACTCCAAGGTGTTCCCCAGGTTTCCTCTCCATTGCTTCGATCTTCCGGCTCTCGTTTAGTAGTTGTTGGAAACTACGCTGCATTGGGCCTACAAATTGGGTATGGGGTGTAGAGAGATGGTGTGTTCCACTCCAAGGTGTTCCCCAGGTTTCCTCGCCAATGCTTCGATCATCATGCTCTCGTTTAGTAGTTGTTGGAAACTACGCTGCATTAGGCCTACAAATTGGGTATGGGGTGTAGAGAGATGGTGTGTTCCACTCCAAGGTGTTCTCCAGGTTGCCTTTCCTGAACTTCTATCTTCAGGCTCTCATTAAATTGTGGTTAAACGGAACAACTGCATTTGGCGTACTAGTTGGTTTGGGGCCTACTATCGGTGTCTGCCGCTCCTTGCTGTTCTCCTGGTTTCCTGTCCTGAAATTCCGTTTTCAGGCGCTCGTTAAGTAGTTGTTAATGTTAGACTGCATTTGGCCTACTAGTTGGGTTGGGGCCTACTATCGGTGTCTGCCACTCCTTGCTGTTCTCCTCCACTGAACAAAGCTGTGCCGCCTGTTTACTACTGTTGCCAATTTTGAACTGCATTTCGACTACTTACTGATTTGGGCCTACTCTCTGTGTCAGCCTCTCATTCCAGTTGTCCTCCACTGCAATGCCCCCTGATTAGTCCTGTGTTACCAATTTTGAACTGCATTTAGCCCACTTTATTCTTTGGGCCTATATCTGTGTTTCCTCCTCATCCTGCCCATTGCCCAGCCAGTGATAGATGAGTCTGCTGGTACATTGACCCATAACGCAACATTTCCCGTGCATGCTACACTGCAAGATTGTGACCCTGCTGAATGACAGGTCCCCCTTCCCGCATACCATATCACCTTACACGGGGACAAACAGGAAGGTGCAGATGAAAGTGCAGGTTCCTTCATCAGGTGGGGGGAGGAATACTAGTTGGCGACGTCACTGGCACAGGGCCTCTCATGGTACGCAAAAGTGTTGCTGCTGGTGGGAGGCGCCCCCGCCGTGCAAACACACCGCTGTACTTTGAGGGGCCCTGTGCCAGTGCCAATGCCAACGAGTGGGCCCCCCCTGCTTGCTCAGGTTCACAGCACTTGCAAAGTTGAAATACTTACCTCTCCCTGCTCCACTGCCGTGACGTGGTCCAGATTTCCTGGGCCCACTAATTACTTGAACCAGCCCTACCCACCACAACTTTAGCCAAATGACCCCCAATTTCAAATGCCTTCCAATTATTATAAGGTAAATTACGCTTGACAAGCTTCATTAAGAAGAATGGATGGTTTTGACATTAAAATGGGCACTCTAGGTGTTTTCCTGGCCCCCACTCACTGCCGACTATGCTGCCCCATTGACTTGCATTGGGTTTCGTGTTTCGGTCGATCCCGACTTTACGTCATAATCGGGCGCTTTCACTCGACCCGACTTTTGAGATAGTTGGGTTTCGCGAAACCCGGCTCGACTCTAAAAAGGTCAAGGTCGCTCAACTCTATTTAGTAGTTGTTGGAAACTACGCTGCATTAGGCCTACAAATTGGGTATGGGGTGTAGAGAGATGGTGTGTTCCACTCCAAGGTGTTCCCCAGGTTTCCTCGCCAATGCTTCGATCATCATGCTCTCGTTTAGTAGTTGTTGGAAACTACGCTGCATTAGACCTACAAATTGGGTATGGGGTGTAGAGAGATGGTGTGTTCCACTCCAAGGTGTTCTCCAGGTTGCCTTTCCTGAACTTCTATCTTCAGGCTCTCATTAAATTGTGGTTAAACGGAACAACTGCATTTGGCGTACTAGTTGGTTTGGGGCCTACTATCGGTGTCTGCCGCTCCTTGCTGTTCTCCTGGTTTCCTGTCCTGAAATTCCGTTTTCAGGTGCTCGGTAAGTAGTTGTTAATGTTACACTGCATTTGGCCTACTAGTTGGGTTGGGGCCTACTATCGGTGTCTGCCACTCCTTGCTGTTTTCCTCCACTGAACAAAGCTGTGCCGCCTGTTTACTACTGTTGTCAATTTTGAACTGCATTTCGACTACTTACTGATTTGGGCCTACTCTCTGTGTCAGCCTCTCATTCCAGTTGTCCTCCACTGCAATGCCCCCTGATTAGTCCTGTGTTACCAATTTTGAACTGCATTTAGCCCACTTTATTCTTTGGGCCTATATCTGTGTTTCCTCCTCATCCTGCCCATTGCCCAGCCAGTGATAGATGAGTCTGCTGGTACATTGACCCATAACACAACATTTCCCGTGCACGCTACACTGCAAGATTGTGACCCTGCTGAAAGTCAGGTCCCCCTTCCCGCATACCATACCACCTTACACGGGGACAAACAGGAAGGTGCAGATGAAAGTGCAGGTTCCTTCATCAGGTGGGGGGAGGAATACTAGTTGGCGACGTCACTGGCACAGGGCCTCTCATGGTACGCAAAAGTGTTGCTGCCGGTGGGAGGCGCCCCCGCCGTGCAAACACACCACTGTACTTTGAGAGGCCCTGTGCCAGTGCCAATGCCAACGAGTGGGCCCCCCCTGCTTGCTCAGGTTCACAGCACTTGCAAAGTTGAAATACTTACCTCTCCCTGCTCCACTGCCGTGACGTGGTCCAGATTTCCTGGGCCCACTAATTACTTGAACCAGCCCTACCCACCACAACTTTAGCCAAATGACCCCCAATTTCAAATGCCTTCCAATTATTATAAGGTAAATTACGCTTGACAAGCTTCATTAAGAAGAATGGATGGTTTTGACATTAAAATGGGCACTCTAGGTGTTTTCCTGGCCCCCACTCACTGCCGACTATGCTGCCCCATTGACTTGCATTGGGTTTCGTGTTTCGGTCGATCCCGACTTTACGTCATAATCGGCCGATTTCACTCGACCCAACTTTTGAGATAGTCGGGTTTCGCGAAACCCGGCTCGACTCTAAAAAGGTCAAGGTCGCTCAACTCTATTAATGATCATAAAACTAGATTTGTTCCATAACTCTGCTTTGCCTAGATTAAAAAAAATTATAAAACCTATAAAATGCTTTCAAGCCGTGAATAATATTGAATATTATTAATATTATTAAACACCGTAGTGACAACCCATAGCCTAGTGATACTGACTAGGCGCTAAGTTGTGTTGAAGTGAAAAAATATATCCAGTTGACCAAACGTGCGACAAAGCAAATTAGATACCTAGAAGCGAAGTGGTGTAGTAGCCAATTAGCTCCCTAACCATAAACCACAAGTGTGTGACTACATAAAGAATAACAGAGATCAAGTGCAGTGTTCAATAACACTGGAAGTAATAAAAATTCAATGTACTTGTGAACGTTTGGTGATTGTGACTACATCAGCGGTGTATAAATCCAGGATGAAATTGAAGGGTGACACCCACCCCCCCTGCAGGAAGGGGCACGCAACACCACCGTCATTCAACACAGGATTTCACCAGATGTGTCCATCAAAAGTATGCTACTATATATCCGAAACTGCTGATAAGTAATAAAAGTGAAACAGGATAAGTGAAGAATACAAAGGTGAGTGAATAAAGGAAGTAATTTAATAAGAATATATTAATCAGGGCAAAAGCACCACAATGTAGTATAAATTCAAACAACTCAAGTAGATTACAACCTGAATCATACATATATAAATGCTTGAGTCCACCAAACATGTACTGAAAGTGCATAACGACACTGTAAATCATTGATATTCTTCCTATTGGTTAATACATGAGATAATGCTTGAATCCACTTAATAAAGTATTGAAAAACATGACAAAAATTGTTCTAAACACTTCATATATGGGGTGATATTTGGGTGCTAAACATGCATAATTGCAGCAATCCTGACCCGCGAATATCTTCTTTCTTGCCTAATATAAGAAGTTGTGCTTGAGTCCGCCTGATAAGATACTGGAAGTGCATATCAGCAAATGTCCTAAGCACAGAATGCTTTCCATCTTGATTCGTTTTTGCTATGTTGACGCTACAATCTTCAAACTCCCATCCAATGACAGAGTAAAAACTGAAATATGAAACCCAAAGCATACAGCTCCACATATGTGACCAGATAAGAACCTAAGTAAACAAATAATAAAATATATATATATAGAGAGAGAGAGCATACTGTATATCAAAGGATACACAAAAATCCCAGATTTATTAAAGTCATTCACAGAAATGCACTAAATCCCAGATTCTCATTTAGGCCTGGGGGGTCAGTGTACCTAGTCTATAAATCCAACGACTTTCGACTTGGGCAAGAGCCTTGTCCAGATCACCACCCCTTGGTCCTAATGTAACCACATCAATACCCTTGACCTTCATAAGGTAGGGATTACATTCATGGAATTTTTTATAGTGTCAGGGAATGGTCTTCAGAGTTGAAACATCATCTACTGCTTTTGCCTTCACAATGTCCAAATGATGTTCAGGGACACGAATTTTTAGCTCTCTAGTGGTAAGGCCTATATTGACCTTGCCACATGGACAAGTAGAGTGATAGATGACCCCTTTTGGTGTACAAGTAATAAATTTTCTGATATCAAAACTTTTGGACCCATCAAAGTTGGTAAAGGTTTTGGCCTTAATACAATTCAAACAGGCCTTGCATCGGCCACAAAGAAACAAGCCTGCAGTTTTAGAATCCCATCCGTTTGTCTTTTTCTTATCCTCATAGTGGCTATGCACCAAAATGTCTTTGAGATTTCTAGATCTTTTGGCCACTATGGATGAAGCAGAGGGCAAAAGGAGTTTTAAGGTAGGGTCAGTATGTAATACCGACCAATGTTTTTGTATTATTTGCCTAAATTTATGCCATTTGTTATGATGCCCTGCGATGTACCGGACTTGATTATCACCGTCACTATTAGTCTTAACCTTATTGTTATACAAAAGCATATTTCTTGGAGTATTTTTGACCCTTATATATCCTTTGCGTATCATTTTACTGCTGTAACCTCGCTCTCTAAATCTCTCAGCCAGTTCTTTAGACTGATTCTCAAAGTCATTCTCATTTGAATAGATGTGTTTTACTCGCAAAAATTGCCCTATAGGGATTCCCCATATGGTTGACTGTGGATGGGCTGATTGCGCATGTAGCACAGAATTAGTGGCCATCATTTTACGAAAGACATCAGTTGTGATGTCCCCATTGGACAGTGGACATATCCTCAAGTCCAGGAAATCTACCGATCTCCCATTTGTAAACGTAAGTTTGATATTAAGACAATTCTGATTTAAATTTCTCATCATAATATTTAGGTCCTCTGCGCTTCCCTCCCACACAAACCAAATGTCATCTACATATCTCATCCAGTCTTGGATGTGACATGTTTGTCTCCCATGCCCCCAAAACAGGTTTGTGCAGGAGCGAGCGCAGCAGGCCTCTAATGCAGTTCTCTGCAATTGCAGATACGTGCCCCGCCCAAAGACAAACACATTATGTGTCAATACAAATTCCAAAAGTTTTAACTGCAACCGAATCAGGTTTCTGTCTAAGTTGCTAGATTCCACATAGGATGCAACAGCTTTAATACCATCAGAGTGTTTGATTGATGTACATAATGCTTCAACATCAGCCCTAACCATAACACTATTGGGGTCAAGATGTAGATTATCCAATCTGCGTAGGGCTGCAGTGGTATCCTTGATATAGGATGGAAGTTCACTGACCAATGATTTCAGATAGAAATCAAGAACCTGCGTGATAACCTCACACAGGCCTCCATTGCCCAAAACTATGGGCCTTCCGGGTGGATCACTGGGATTTTTGTGAATCTTGGCAATTAGGTATAGTGTCGGCATACGTGGATGCATTTTTTCAACTAATTCAACTAGTCTTTTTGGAATAATTCCATCAGCAAAGGCCTCCTCCAGGATGATACATAGTTCATCCTGGAATGTTTTAATAGGGTTGGTAAGCATTTTTTTTGTAACAGTCCAACAATATATGTGCCTGTTTTTCATATAGGGCATGTGGCCACACGACAAGGTTTCCACCTTTGTTGGCAGGTTTAAAAATGACATCATCCCATCCCTTTAATATCTCCAGTGCTTGTCTGTCAGATTGAGACACATTGTATTTACCATAGCCCTTCATGGAAAGTTCTTCAATGTCTCTAGACACTAATTTAGTAAAAAAAATTGTTTTTTTGCAACAGCTATTTCAGTTTCATATATCTAAGAATTGTTGGACACAGTAATGTTTCTGCCTTGAAATGAGGTTTATTGTACTAACAGAAAATGTGCAATCTGCATTCAAACAAAATTTGACAGGTGCATAAGTATGGACACCCTTATCATTTTCTTGTTTTAAATACTCCTACCTACTTTTTACTGACTTACTAAAGCACTTTTTTTGGTTTTCTAACCTCATTGAGCTTTGAACTTCATAGCCAGGTGTATGCAATCATGAGAAAAGCTACTTAAAGTGGCCACTTGCAAGTTGTTCTCCTGTTTGAATCTCGTCTGAAGAATGGCATCATGGGCGCCTCAAAACAACTGTCTAATGATCTGAAAACAAAGATAATTCAACACAGTTGTTCAGGGGAAGGATACAAAAAGCTGTCTCGGAGATTTAACCTGTCAATTTCCACTGTGAGGAACATAGTAAGGAAATGGAAGAACACAGGTACAGTTCTTGTTAAGGCCAGAAGTGGCAGGCCAAGAAAAACATCAGAAAGGCAGAGAAGAAGAATGGTGAGATCAGTCAAGGACAATCCTCAGACCACCTCCAGAGAGCTGCAGCATCAACTTGCTGCAGATGGTGTCACTGTGCATCGGTCAACTATACAATGCACTTTGCACAAGGAGAAGCTGTATGGGAGAGTGATGCAAAAGAAGCCGTTTCTGCAAGCACGCCACACACAGAGTCGGCTAAGGTATGCAAAAGCACATTTGGTGAAGCCAATTTCTTTTTGGAAAAAGGTCCTGTGGACTGATGAAACCAAGATTGAGTTGTTTGTCATACAAAAAGTCGTTATGCATGGCGGCCAAAAAACACAGCATTCCAAGAAAAACACTTGCTACCCACAGTAAAATCTGGTGGAGGTTCCATCATGCTTTGGGGCTGTGTGGCCAATGCCGACACCGGGAATCTTGTTAAAGTTGAGGGATGCATGGATTCCTCTCACTATCAGCAGATTCTTGACAGTAATGTTCATGAATCAGTGACAAAATTGAAGTTATGCAGGGGATGGACCTTTCAGCAAGACAATGATCCAAAACACTGCTCCAAATCTCCTCAGGCATTCATGCACAGGAACAATTACACTGTTCTGAAATGGCCATCCCAGTCCCCAGACCGGAATATCATTGAACATCTGTGCGATCATTTGAAGAGGGCTGTCCATGCTCGGCGACCATCAAACTTAACTGAACTGGAATTGTTTTGTAAAGAGGAATGGTCAAAAATACCTTCATCCAGGATAAAAGCTACAGGAAGTGAGGAGGATCTACTAAATATTAATGTCACTTTTCTGGTGGGGTGCCCATACTTATGCACCTGTCAAATTTTGTTTGAATGCAGATTGCACATTTTCTGTTAGTACAATAAACCTCATTTCAAGGCAGAAACATTACTGTGTCCAACAGTTATTAGATATATAAAACTGAAATAGCTGTTGCAGAAAAAACAATTTTTATAAAACATTAAGCTTAAGATTAATCGGGGTGCCCAAACTTTTTCATATAACTATATTTAGAGATGGAAATTTTTTTGGTTTACCAACTAGATGGTTAGGGAAGCTACTTACCTTAATAGGGTTGCTCTCAAGGGCCAAGGCCTCCAAATTGGCCAAATTCTTTCTCCTCATCTGTAGTAAAATCATCATCCCCTTGACCTTTACAGTTAAGTTTTTTCAAGATTATGGCAGATAGTCACAAACTAAACAGATTCTAACAATACCTCGTGCATGGCCCATGTCTCACAGCTGCTGGGCCATTAATACATTCCTACTGTGGGTCAATTGATGCCACTGATCCTGGTGTCTGCCCCTAATTTGAGTTGTAGCTTTTTGGCCCCCCCGAAGGTGTTGTTTATGCTTCTGGTTTTGCATCACATTGGATGGCAGTGTTGGTACTTCTGGCTATCACATAGAGGGCTGTGCAGTCATCCAAAGAAATGCCTCCACACACCAATACTGACCCAGTGTCAAACCAGTCATGCTGGAGGATGTTGCAGGCATCAGAACTTTCTCCATGGCGTCACCAGACTCGGTCACATCTGTCATATGTACTCAGTGTCAACCTGCTCTTATCTGTGAGAAACATAGGATGTCATTGTCAAATTTGCGCCGTTTGCGCAGACACATGAATGTTAGTGATCTGTCTGAGGTAATTTTGCAGGGCTCTGACACTGCTCATCCTGATCCTCCTTGCATAAAGGAGGAGGTAGCTGTCCTGCTGCTGGGTTGTTGCCCACCTACGGCCCTCTCCATGTCTGCTGGTCTAGTGACCTATCTCCTGTTCTCTGCTTCATGCTCTGGACACTGTGCTGACAGACACAGCTACCCTTCTTGCCACAGCTCGCATTGTTGTGCCATTCTGATTGAGCTGCACAACCTAAGCAACTTCTGTGGGTGACACAGCCTCATGTTACTCTACAGTTCTTCTATAGGGGAGAGCAAAGACAAAGTGGAAAATGACACAACCGCAGGAGAAATTGATTCACAATCAGTGTTGCTTCATAACTGGACAGGTTGATTTAACAGAAATGTGATTGACTTGGAATGTTCCTTTTAATTTTTTGAGCAGTCTATAGTCAGGATGCCCAATCCAAATCTTGCAAATGGTGTCATCAGTGTCCAGTTATGTAACTGCCGAAGGATATTAGCAATGAAAAATGGCTAAATGATGAAATGGAATGTGTTATGAAAATATGAAAAACTGGCTTCTGAATCTGTTCCATAATTAAATCTGCATTTATGATTTCTGAGTGTAAGAGATTCCATAAGCATTACATAGGTGCGAGAAGAAGAATCATTACAGCTATCTCTTCTGAATCCCCCCTCCACATACAAAGGAATGCTCAATCTCCTTTAGTGGAGACATATCTTGGGGGAGAAAAAAAGGTTTGGTCATTAGAAATCTAACGGGTTGGATCCTTCTAATGATCAAAATCATCTGTTGATGGGAAATTTCAGAGGCTCCCATACATTTCAGAGGCTCTGCTGTTTTTGGTGAGCTTGCAGAAGGTTGTTTATGTTACTAAAAACAAAGGTTACTGTTTGGCAAAATTACATGTAAATCATGTAGAAATGCATATATCAATAAAAAGAAGGAGACAGACATTATGTAATGCATACTAAATTTATTAAGATCACAATCAATTGTTTTGTCAAAGGTAATATCATTTGATTGTTTATTGAACTTTCATTTTTCAGGTGAAATCTGGAATCGGAGAAAAAATAGTTTGGGAATTATTACGAGTGTTAATATGAATATTAGAATTATTTAACAAACAAAAATTATATGTATATTCTATTTATTTACTAAATGTACATTTACAGAAGATATAGAGAAATATTAATGACATTACTATTACACGTAAATTAAATAAGCACTTCCATCAACATTTGTATCCTCTTAATATATAGTAATCATCATATTTACAGCACTGTTGTAATGCCGGTGTGTTTGTGCCTTGTTTCCCCGAAATTACTCTGCATGTCTGCACTCTTACCATTTTCTCCTTTCCCCTGATCGGCTGGGATTCTGATGTCTGTTACCTGTATGGATGCTGCTCAGTTCCCTGCTGTGCTGCGTAGCCATACATGTGTTGTACAGTCTTTGCTCTGCTACATGACTTTCCGCGTGTGCGGTCCCTGGCTGCTGCTGTGGAAGCTATCCACAGGTTGCAAGGTCCTCTGCAGCTGGTGCATGACTTTACACATGTTTCCTAGCTTGCAGGCACTGCCAGGTGCCCTAGGCCTCAGTTCCTGTGCTGGCTATGCTGTACTGGTTTCTGTCTGTGCTTAGGGTGCGCGCAGCCACACCTTCCCCATTTTTATTAGGGACAGTGTGTGTGCTTGAATTGCTGCCCCCAGCCTATTGCTGAAGGGCAGCTCCTATTTAAAGTTCCTCTTCCCTGTTGGGTGTGGCCAGAGCTTCTCATTAGGTTTCTTAGCCTAAACGTGTGTATTTGGTCCTCCATGTTGCTTCTGGTCTGCCTGTCTTCAGCTCCTGTTCTGCCTGCTATCAGTACTAGGAAAGCTGATGTCTTTGTCCCTGGACCCATCCTGTTTATGTGTTGGTACCAAAGTCTTTGCCTTAAATGTGGGCTCCTGCTGTGTGATATTCTCGAAGTCCTTCTGTATCTTGAACTATGTACCCAGTGACTTTTTGGTCTAAGGCTGCAGTGCTTACACCATCCTGCTTGAGTTCATTTCTAGGTCGTGTCAGATGTCCGGATTCTGGTGACCACTGCCTGATGCCTTAAGCCTAACGACCGCTGTCTGGTGCTTGGAGCCTGATGACCACTGCTTGATGTCCTGTAGGTGTCCCCAATGTCCTGCCTGTTCCCTGGGGTCCATCATGTGATGCCATCTGTCTGAGGAAGGTGTCTGATGTTCTCCTGCTGTGCCTGTGCTATGCCTGAGGACTGACAGAGAGGTTCTCCTGATATGCCCGTGCCAGATGACCCTGGACTGCATCAACCCATGATGACCTCTTGCCATCATCTGATGTCTGCTGACCTGCGATATTCACCTTTGCTAGATGTGCGGAATCGGGAGCCTGGCATTGTAATGTCTTGTTTTCTGTATGGTGACATTTGTAGTAAACTTCATGTTTCTTCATACCTGAACTTGTGCGGTGTTATCTAGTCCTGCAAGTCACCATCTTGCCCACATGATCAGCTTCACAGACCCCAGTCGCTGCCCTTCCCTAGTCCAGGTAGGCCCGGGTCCCTCCCTGTGGTCCAGTTTGTCCACATTCTATTATCACATGGGACGCATGCCCCACGTCCTCGTGGCCTGGGGGTGTTGGAGAGTAAGCTAAGCGACGTCAGTTTCGTGACAACTGTGTACTTACAATTACTTATTTTACCTTTCTACCCAGTTAATTCTTCTCTTTTCCATTAGATCTATGATATCATGTGATTAAAAGCTGACTAGCTCAATTCTTCTAAGCTCTATGTAGAAACAGGAGGTTAATTTTCCCTGTATGAATCACGAGTCACTGCAAAAGTCCCTGGCGGATGGGAGGAAGGAGCAGCTGGGTAAAGAATTGAAGAGGGAAATGATAAATGTAGTGAAAATAAACTTCCTCATTTTACATAGTGCCATAAAATATGGTGATTACAATATATTAAGAGGATAAAAAGTTTGATGAGAGTGCTTCTTTAATATTAACACAGAAATTCTGGGGAGAAGTCATTGGATGGTAACTACCATAAAGGCTTGTGTTTTAACTAGTAATAATGTCAATTATAAACTAATAGAATAAACGGTTTACACATCTAATAAATGACTTTGGATAAAATCCAAATTTCCTTTTGCAGACACAGTGTTTCGGGCTTTTGGCCCCCGTCAGTAATTTAGGACCAAATTTACTTTATTTATTTTGTTGCCAAATTCAAAAACCTAGAACAGTTTCTCGTCTTAATATAGCAGTATGATGGTATAGTTAATGCATGATACATTACAGCTTTTATTGATACCATTTTACAATACATAAAATTTGTTAATTACATTTTATCATTTTTTAAGGAGAAAATGAAAAAAAACTGTAGCTTTTATGTTTTTCTATGCAATTGACTGTGCAAAAACTTTAGAAACATGGACTATACTATTATTTTAAAGAGATCATTATCCAATACATAAACCTTAAAAAAACGCACAAGTCCTGTTCTCATATTTTATCTGTACAATACAATTCAAGATAAAGTACTCACATGAAGATTTGTTTCCTTTATCCAAGTAGTGGTACTTTTTTCAAGACACCACCTCCCAAGGCACCACCTCCCAAGACTCCACTTGCCACATTAAGATTAAGATCCAATCCAGCCTTAACAACATAAAATATTAATAAATAATGTAAAATGAGGCAGATAAGAGTTGAATTATAAAATATAGTAATAGTCTCTTTGTTAAGATTCCAGTCTCCATGATTCTCGTATCATTTTATAAAATATTAATTCCAGATTGAAATAACCTTAATCTCTTAATTTAAAAAAGTGAAAAAGAGCAAACTAAATATTGGAAAACTCAAAAATGTGATAATATTTTAAAATTGTACCCCTCAAGGTATTCAAAACTGCTGTCAGGAAGATCACTACAGTTGTTTAACAGGAATTAACATAAAAATATTAAAGCTAAAATATTGTTTTAGCTCCAAATTTTTCATTTTTACGACGGATAATAGAAAAAATGAACTCCAATATTTGTTACAGATATTCTCTTAAATGTGGTATTAACCCATACTGTTTCACCGCTATTTGACATTTAGATTGTAGGTTTGGGTGGAATAATTTGATTTCCAAAAATGAGCATGGAATAGATGGTACAAAGTGAAAATGCGAATATGTCATATTTATGGCCAATATGTTGTGCCCAGCTCGCGCTTCTTAGATTCATTCCTCTCCAACAACAAAATGTTAAGTGTGTTCTCCTCACTTATATAATGGCATACAAGCTGCACATTTTACCATGGGTTTCAGTCTAATTTCCCAAAAAATAAGATTTAGACATTTTAGTATCTGTTTCCGCAGCATCTCATTTATGAAAACAAGAGCAAAACTGTGGTCAATAACACTTTTGTACCAACCCAAAAACAAAGGAATAGAGGCCAGACAGAGTTCTAATTAATAGTTAATGGTTCTGTCGATTGCTTTGTCTGAGTCACATTTTCTGTGGACTTAGATGGAAAGTCAGACTTTAGTTCTTAGCATCCGACACATGAAAATGTGAAACTAAACTTATTCTGTCTCCTAAAAATCAAAATAAGTTTAATACAGTATCACTTTAGCTGGTAGTCCCTAAATCCACTGCTTGGCCTTGATTTATCATAGCAACCATAAGCATATCAATGGGGCAAAAGAGTGAGACTCCATCTGTTAATTATCTAGATGCTTTTATTGTTACTGAAAGCAGCATCTAGTGGGTTAAAGGACCACGATTGGTGTTGTCATTAATTGTGGCCTTTGTGGCAGTGTGTCATTAGTAAAATTCAGCTGACACTCACTGCATCCTCAGATATCAGGGCTGCTATTGTATTATTTCTCATTACAATACAAAAGTGGTCCTGAAGAATAGTGACTCCTAATGACCTCTGTAAAAAGACGTATTGGCGGTCAATAAGAGGTTAAATTGTTTTGCCATTTGTAGAACTGTTTTGCCATTTCTAGAATTTAATCTATATAAATGTATGGTATCTTCCTTGAGAGTATTGATTTCAAATATATATATATACACCTTTCTATTGTCTCTTTTTGCCATTTTTCAGCAACTATCATTTTGATATGACTGAGTCGCAAACGTTGGCTTCAGTCAAAATAAGTCAAAATACTGAAGCTTCAGTGATGGCTCTGATTAATTACCCTTAGTGTAGTCAGCAGAGTATATGGCGGTTATGTGCTTGACCAAACACCTGCTATATTGGGCTGGAATAGGGTAGAACCCTAATTATCATACATTTTGTTAAGAAAGGCATAACATGCAGTGTAAATCGGTTGAAAAAATTACAGGTCTGTAGACCAGAATCATGAATACTAATTTTGTAGTTTTCACTTTTTGTTGAGACTTAAATCAATGTCTTACTTACCAGAGCTTTGCTCAAGGTTTTAAGTGTTTCTCCCTAGAAATATATATATATACACAATTATAACGGAAAATAATAACCTGATTGTAAATAAAATGGTCATTTATGTTTACGATGTAAAGATTTTCATGTTATTCATAAGAACTTACCAAAGCCTCACATAAAACATTCAGCACCATTTCGCTTAGTCCTAGGTCCTCCTGGAAGCCAATGCAAACATTTTTTAGATTTATAGCATGTGATTGAGACATTTATGTTACATACTAAAGTGATGATAATAATATATTGTTGTTATTATTATTAGCTTTATATAATATTTATATAGATAAAAGAACAGTGTGCTGTAGTTTGTAAATCAGCTCTTTATGAAGATTAATATAATATTAAATAGAGTACAATACATTATATAAGATTGATGAAGCCATTGGTCGCAAAGCGCGCATTAGGGAATGCAACCGCGGAGTTCTAACCTCCACTATTACTGTGGGTAAGACTTTTCAGTGATATTTTCTATCACTATCCTTGTGTGGTAACTGGATTGGATTCAAGATAAGATAGGAGGATTCATTTGGAATTTTCCCGCTATATGTAAAACTCCATTAACATCATATCCTGATCTATTTTCTATTTCCTCTATTTTGATATAGGCTTATGGTGGAATAGTGCTTTTGTGGTTGTGTTCTGTGAAATTCCTTTTTGAAACCTATCCAATTAAGAGATCATGTTTTTAATATTAATTTTTAATAAAGTGGATTATTTTATATTAAATTTACTAATTACTCACAGTTTGCACAATATCTAGACTTTGTAGTTACCGTTATAACAAATATGGGAAGTTGGCAGCAAGTGGAAATATGTGACCCAAGGTGTAACGTGTATGGTAAGACGTTTGTTAGTTACAGCACATAAGATTTGTCTGACTGTTCTATTCTATTATACATTTCTAACCACTTATGCATACCAGTGTTTAAGCCCCGATACTACCTCTATGTGAAAGGCTGCTGTAATATTGTACGCATAGAAATCTATGGGGCTCCATTATATCTCTGCAGTCCTTTGCATATTAAGTAAAAACAAAAGGTGACATGATTGGATGCTGAACTAAACAGTGCAGATATTTTCCTCTAGATGATTTTTTATATGGGAGGATATGGACTCGAGCGCCGACCCTGCCAGATCCCTTAATACAGCACCACACAATCGCAGTGCATACATACTTTTCATTAGAAGTATTTATTTAATGTTTTCTTTTTTACCCATAGAGGAAAAAAATGACATGTACATCAGTTTGTAATCAATGTGAAATCTCAATTGCAGTCCTATGTCACACTCTAAATCAGAGACAAAATAGATCCTATCCTATGAGCCTATGTCCATAACATTATGTATACAGAGCATCATATGGCAGAATATTGAGTACAGGCCATCAAGAGAATTCTGTTCTCACAGCTCAGTGATGTGCATTGTGACCTATGTAGGGATCGATGGTACCGTAATTTAGTCCTATCATCCTATCATGCCACATTCAATTCAAGATTTTTGCTTTTGTTTTTTCTCTCCGTATTCTAAGACTTAGAATACCAAAATTTAATTTACCATGTAATGCACTAAAAAAATGGAGAAATATTCTTTGTTTGGTGGAATAGAGAGAAAACATAAATATTCTGCTGTTGCTCGTGTATGACACATTACGGCTATGTTTACACGTTGTGTTTTATCAGAATTTTTTTATTGGCAGGAAAAATATGATCTCTGCTGCATTTTTGCAGTTTCTTGGTACATTTTTGCTGTGTTTTTTGTTGAGGATTATATATGTCATTCGTCTTCCTCACATGTTTAACCCCTTTACACCCCAACGGTGGTTTGCACGTTAATGACCGGGGCGATTTTTACAATTCTGACCACTGTCCCTTTATGAGGTTATAACTCTGGAACGCTTCAACGGATCCTGATGATTCTGACATTATTTTCTCGTGACATATTATATTTCATGATAGTCATAAAATTTCTTTGATATTACCTGTGTTTATTTGTGAAAAAAAAACAGAAATTTGGCAAAAATTTAGAAAATTTAGCAATTTTCGAACTTGGCTCGTTTTTTGCGGGACAAGATGACGTTTTCAGCGGTACCATTTTTTTATATCCCTCTTTTTGATCGCGTGTTATTCCACATTTTGTTTGGCGGTATGATAACAAACCATTTTTTTTGCCTCGTTTTTTTACGGTGTTCACTGAAGAGGGTTAACTAGTGGGACAGTTTTATAGGTCGGGATGTTACAGACATGGCAAGACTAAATATGTGTACTTTTATTGTTTTTTTATTTAGATAAAGAAATGTATTTATTGGAACAATATATATTGTTTCTTTATTTAGGATTTTTTTTTTACACTTGTAAATATTTTTTTTAAATTTGTTTACTTTGTCCCAGGGGGGGGCATGACCATATAGTGTCAGATCGCTGATCTGACACTTTGCAGTGCACTGTGTCAGATCAACAATCTGACTGGCACTGCAGGGAGGCTTGCTGGCTCCTGCTCTGGGCAGGCGCTTGTAAGCCACCGCCCTGCAGGACCCGTAAGCAGCCCTGTGACCATTTTGGATCCGGGGCCTGCAGGGAGGAGGAGGTAGGAGACCCTCGGAGCAACGCGATCACATAGCGTTGCTCCGAGGGTCTCAGAGAAGCACACAGGGAGCCCCCTTCCTGCACGATGCTTCCCTATGCTGCCACAATGCTGCTCGGTGACTACCTCTTGAAGCTCATCAAGAGAATGCCAAGAGTGTGCAAAGCAGTCATCAAAGCAAATGGTTGCTACTTTGAAGAACCTAGAATATAAGACATAATTTCAGTTGTTTCACACTTTTTTGTTAAGTATATAATTCCACATGTGCTAATTCATAGTTTTGATGCCTTCAGTGTGAATTTACAATTTTCATAGTCATGAAAATACAGAAAGATCTTTAAATGAGAAGGTGTGTCCAAACCTTTGGTCTGTACTGTATAGTTGGTAAGTTGTTGGTAAGTAGTAGTAGTTGGTAAGTACCATATGCTTGCTTCCATATATAAATATTAATAAGTAAATCATATTAATAAAAGCTTACCAATGTTTTCAAAATTTCACATCCAAGCTGTTCTGCTACTTGTCCGACTTGATCACCAACTTTTTCCTAAAAAGCAGAAACAAACAAAAAAAACAATTAAACTAGTATTGTGAAAGCGGTTCAGAGAGAAAGATTTAGTTATACTTTCTAATGCTACAACTGAAACAAAAATAATAATCATAAAATACAATATTAACAATTATGATATTGCTTGTAACTGAAATACCAGGAATTGTGGAAGGCTCAGGATTTCATCAATGGTACAACCGGCATCAATCTGGAAAAGTATAATAAGAGTTGATACAACATTTTATGTCATGAAACTTTTTATGAAAAATAATATATTATTATTATAGAATATCTGTTTAAAATAATTTATTAAACATCACCAGAGCTTTGTGCAGCTCACATAAGAATCTCTTGTACAGTTCTTGATTATGAGTTTTCTGCAAAAAAGTGAAAATGTATATATTTTCAAAAACTTAATCATGATCTTCATCATCATCATTATCATCAGATAAAGATTATATAAATGAATATAAGAATATAGATTTTATTAAAATAAATCAAACATATTATGAAAAGTGACTTTTTTTTAGCATAACCATTGCTAGTATTATTAAACATACAATAATATATGCTTAATATATAATATTATATGTCATGTGCCCCTAACAGCCACGGGTGGAATCGCAATCCACCTGCCACTGTTAACATGTTAAATGCTGTTCTCAATCTTTGATCAATTTCAATCTCATGATCACGTCGGAAGCGCATTACTAACCCCGCCCATCAGCACCCATATCACATGATAGTGTGGCGCCGATGGGTTGGCATGACAACCGGAGGTCTGCAGAATTACGGCGTGCTTGTCATTGCCATCTGATATGAGCGCTGCCAAATGGCCGACATTCATAGCAGATGAGCATTTTAGCTACACATAGCAGGGCTGAAGCTCTGCGAGGTACAGCACAAGCAAAGAAAAGATCACTCCTTCAAGTCTCCTAAGAAGATTATGGAGGCAAGAAAAAAGTAGAAAAAAAGTTAAAAAAGAATAAAAAATATATAAAAGTTCAAATCTACGCCCTTTTGCCCCATTCAAAAAAAAACAATAACAAATATAAAAAAATCACATATTTGGTATTGCTGCATTCAGAAACACCCTATCAAAATATAAAAATAATTCATCCAATCGGTAATTGGCGTACATGAAAAAAAATTCAAAACAACAGATTTAAGTTTTTTTGTTACCGCAACACTGCAGTAAAATGCAATAACAGGAGATCAACACATCATATCTATCCCAAGATAGTATCAATAAGAGCACAAGTTAATTGTGCAAAAAATAAGCCCTCGCCCAGCCCCAGATCCTGAAAAATTGAGACAATACAAGTCTCAGAAAATGATGCCATATTATTATTTTTTTTTTTTACAAATTTTGGATTTTTTTTTCACCACTTAAATAAAAAACAACCTATATATGTTTAGTATCTGCAAAATCTTAATGACCTGGAGAATCATAATGGCAGGTCAGTTTTAGCATTTGTTGAACATGGTAAAAAAAATTGTGTAATTGCACTTTATTTGCAATTTCAATACGCTTGAAATTTTTCTTCCCATTTTCCAGCACATTATAAAGTAAAATGAACAATGTCATTCAAAATTACAACTCGTCTTTCATACAACAAGCCATCACATGGCCATTTTAACAAAAAATAAAAATATTATGGCTCTGGGAAGAAGGGGAGCAAAAATGAAAAAAAAATGAAAATAGTTCAAGGGAGAAGTTAATTAAATCATGATGGGAAAACATTAAGTCTTCTTGGATCAGCTCTGTATTGCTGGACTATTTCGCTTTGATACGTTCTACCCATTGTCTTTCATTGGTTTTTGCATAGTAACAACATGTGAATGTACCCGAATTAATGGGATTTTCCCAAAGAAGAAGGTGTGAGAGAAAGAGGTTATAAAAATATACTAACACGTTCTTTATTAGACATGTAGTTTGTCTATTCTTTAGCATTTCTGTTCCAAGCTCCCATTATTTAGCTATTTAAAGCTGATGTAATGACATAATAAATCCTCATAATGTATAAATCACATACCCTCCCACTCATGAACAGGCAAAGTAACTCTTGGAGCTTGTCAAGGGCCCCGGGTAGAGAAACCTATTAAAAATAGTGGTAATTATTATCAACAGAATAATATTACAAAGCATATTGCAGAAAAGGTCAGTTGTGTCTATAGTTGTGGCAAATTAAATAGTAAAGAATAGTAAAGTGCCAACAAACTATCATGGAATAGTAGGAGGTTCAGTATAGTAATAATAATCATTTTCTTTATATAGCGCCAACATATTCCGCAGCGCTTTATGGTGAAAATTACATCATATAAAATATGTGTACACAAGAACCAATGACTAAAAATGTAGAAATTTTATCAATATGAAGAAACATATAAAAGGTTGCTAAAAAGTGGGAAACCACAATGTGGGACCATGCACCCACAGGATAGCTATACAGAGGCTGTACCAATAATGTATAATATAAACATCCCAAGTGCTACAACAGAGTCTTGAGTCTAAAAAGAGACTCTAAATTGGACATCACCCACAAGAGGTAATGTTTCTATTGTACTCAATGTATTATGTTTCTTGATGTTCTCTGCCCCATTTAGAGTCTCCTTTTAGACTCAGGACCCTGCTTGTAGCACTTGGATGTTTACATTACACATCATTGGTACAGCCTCTGTATAGCTATCCTGTGGGTGTATGGCGCCACATTGTTGTTTCCCACTTTTTAGCAACCTTTTATACATTTTAATCATTGGTTCTTGTGTACACATTAAACATATTGCAGTGTACAAACTACTTGACATTAACATGGTTAATTGTAGAAAAATTTGTATAATTTTATCATTAAAATAAGATCTCCACCATTAGAAGTCAGGAGGTATCGCTAAGGTAAACCATCAATTCCTGATTGTTGGGCCCCCACTGTGTGGACCTGTGAAGGTAAAAAGCCATATCGGCTTCTGCCCCTTCGATGGAAAAGGTAATTGGTATTGGACATTCACGGATTGTATCTATATTACTAGCTATGATGTGATTACCCCATTAGGCTTTTGAAATTGATACATTTTTCAGTATAATACTACATTTACATCCGGAAGCTCCTGGAGAAGCTGATTAGTGCAGGTGGCAGAACCCCACTCATCTAATATCTATCATAGGGTCATCAATATCTATATTTTTCTATATCTGTAAATACATCATCAATATCAATATCACATGCCCAGACAATCCTTTTACATTTTTAATTACTTACCTTAATTAATTTTTCAATACAACTCTTTGGTATCATGGTCCCTTTTGCTGAAACTACTAAATAAAATGCAAGAAATAAAAGAGTAGAATACATATATGCAAATTGTTCCATTGTCCATCTTATGACCTTGCTGCATTTGTTCTTAGATAAGGAAAAAGGAATCTCTTCGGTTACTGGACAAAAAAATATTTTCTGTTTTGATATATGAAGCATTCACCTTCTCTACTTTTACTAGCCCACAACACAAGAAAGGCAGGGAAGGCTTGGCATAGACTTCCCACCAAACTCCGCAACCAATGTGATGGCCATATTGGGAACAGAAGTAATGGAAAGGATGAACTTTGGAAATGGTATTAAAAGATTACAGAGCTCGGCCTTCCAAACAAGGATAAGTTTCTTATGTACATTGTCTATTTTTAATAATTTTTTCCTTTTCAAGAAAGCTCTTAGGTAGCCAAAGAGGTATTTTTTTAAGTTATTGATATAATTAGTACAATGAGACTAGGGAAACAAATAATAAATTATGATGTATGACAAAGTTATATTTTTTTATCAGTCGATGCGTATGTAGTAAACACTGAAAATGGATTCCATATCAAACTTTCAAATATCGTCCTCCTCCCACTAAATGCTCTTCCTGCCTTAGGCTTAGGCCATGTTCACACAGTGCATTTTTTACTGCGGTTCCGCAGCAGTTTTCCATGCAGGGTACATAACAATGTAACCCTATGGAAAACAGTCACTGCTGTGCACATGGTCCGTAATTTCGTTTAAAAAGCCGCGCAGAATAGCTGCGGCAAAAAAGAAGGAGCATGTCACTTCTTTTTCCTGAACCGCAGCGGTTCTGCACCCATAGACCTCCATTGTGAGGTCAAAATCGCAGTAAAACCCGCAGATCAAAAATATATCTGCGGGTTTTACTGCGATTTGATGTGCAGAACCGCTGCAGCAGGAAGTGCGTGGGCGGAGTGTGGCTGCCCCCCCGTGCTCCGATCCCGCCCCCCCGTGCTCCGATGCCCCCCCCGTGCTCCGATGCCCCCCCCAGTGCTCCGATGCCCCCCCGTGCCCTAATCTCCCCCCCTTATACTTACCCGGCATCCCGGTGTCCGTCCGGCCGTCTTCTCCCTGGGCGCCGCCATCTTGCAAAATGGCGGGCGCATGCGCAGTGCGCCCGCCGAATCTGCCGGGCGGCAGATTTGCTCCAAAGTGCATTTTGATCACTGAGATATAACATCTCAGTGATCAAAATAAAAAAATAGTAAATGACACCCCCCCCACTTTGTCACCCCCATTGGTAGGGACAATAAAAAAATTAAGAATTTTTTTTTTTTTTCACTAAGGTTAGAATAGGGGTAGGGGTAGGGTTAGGGGTAGGGTTAGGGTTGGGGGTAGGGTTAGGGGTAGGGTTAGGGTTAGGGTTAGGGTTAGGGGTAGGGTTAGGGGTAGGGTTAGGGGTAGGGTTAGGGGTAGGGTTAGGGGTAGGGTTAGGGTTAGGGGTAGGGTTAGGGTATTTTCAGCCATTTTAACTGCATAAAAAAAGGATAAAAAAACGCATCAAAAAACGCATCAAAAAAGGACAAAAAAAGGACCAAAAAAAGGACCTGCGTTTTCTGCCAAGAGCTGCAGTTTTTTAAAAAAACTGTCCTGAAAAAAAAAGGATGGAAATCCTGAACGTGTGAACATACCCTAAAAGTGCAAAAGAAACTGAAACAAAATATCAAATTGTAAAGCTAAATAAGAATAACTCATTGTAGTCATTACTCACCTTTCCTTCCACCAGCAGGGAGCATTGCATTTCCCGAATCTATACAAACAGATGTTAAACATATTTTGCTTAGTTCTACTTTTACCTAAAATATTAATATGTAAAAAAACGACATTATTTGTCATAATCTAACATAAAAAATAAGTTCACATCAATGTCATATCTTGGCAAAATTTTCACTAAGAATGAATTTCACTAACATGAATTCATGCTGTCTATGAAAAGAACTTACCAAGGAGGCAGCTCAGAGCTACCAGTACAAAGACAACTGCAATCTTCATTATGGAAGATTGTCAATGTAGATTATTCAGAAGGAATATCTAAAGATTTCTTGGGAATGGTTTGAACAATGTCGAAGACTTATTGTATTTATACCTTTGAATGAGGCCTTTGTGTCCACCCACTGATATTAAACATGACCTTTACATCAGTGAAGGTTGTGAAATGTTCCCATTTGTCATAAATTTGCCATTTTGATGCCTCTCAAATTGCCGATCATAAGAACATATGACGCAGTGGTATTCTTTTTCATGCATGTGTTGGATTCCAAAAGATTAAAATTTCCTACATCATTTATAAATGTAATTCCAATCAAATATTTATTTATCACAATCTCTTGATAGGTGCAGTAATATTATAGAGTGTTTATTTCCAAAGGGATTATTACTTAAAAGCGTAACTACAATTTATGCCTAAGCTTTTTTTTCACTTGTTTATTGTTGACTTCCATGATCTATAATGGTTTTTTTCACAACGTAGTTGTATGAAGAGATGAGTTGTGTTTCTCGATGGCATCATTTTCAGGTAAGGTATACAGCTTATTAAAAAAATGTTAATTGATTATAGGGAGGAATATAATCCAAACTCAATTTCTTTTTTAAGCTTTAAATGTTTTACTATTATTTACTATGCTTTTTTATGTGAGGAGGTACTCAAAAGAAATAGGAATCGTCTTCTGCAGGGCAGGGCAATTGTAATTTTGGCTTCTGTCACTAAGTTACTGTTTGTTCAATCAACTACAATGGACATTTACTTCCATTTCGAAGTGCTCACCGGGTTTTCGATGCTTGACCTGCAATGAGCATCTGTTGGGCCAGGAGAAACCAGGGATGGGCCCTGGGCCTTGACTGGTATGGACAGGTTCACGGACCTTGATTTTCATGGTTCTAGGCTTCGGACGTTGACTGGCATTGTCTGTTTCAAAGCCCTTTACCGGCGGCATCTGGACCTGGCTCACAGGCACGCAGCATCCCGCTGGATTGGCTCTCCTGGTAGGCTCTCGGGTCTCTGCCTTGATGTACCTCTCTAACCATGTCCTACTCGTCTCTACGATTGGCACCAAGTCTCTTCCCGCCTTGCCACTCCTGCTTTTTATATTGGGGAACAGACCAGGTGTTTCATTTTTAACCTTCCTTCCCGAAACTCTTCCCCTTTCTGTTGGTTCTGCAGGGTTCTGATTGAGCAGTAGATTTCAGTCTCTGAACATGAATGCTGCATAACACTGAGAAAGCTCCTCTTCTGTGACGTACCCTCTTATACTTAAAGCAACACAGGGTAGGCAATGTACAAAAATAAAAGATACATATCCTGATAGGGCTGTCCAAGCCGTATTTCGGTATACTATTAGTATACTACACACAAATGACCTGACAGATTACCTTTTAAAAGATTTATGCAAACAATCACCTAGTGGCAGAAGCCTTTGCTACAAGCACACCATACTCCAGAAGATGATTGCTTTTTCTTTTGGGTAACCACTCATATAGCACCAACAAATTCTGCAACACTTTCTAAACACTGTCATCATTGTCCCCATTGGAGCTGACAATTGAGAGAAGACTCAATAGGAAACCCATGGAAACATGGGGAGCACTTAAAAACTCCTTTTAACTGCTGACTAGTGTTGAGTGATACCTTCCTATATTCAGAAATATCAGGATCGGAATGTATCGGCCGATTTCCACAAAATATCGGTTATCGTCGATACCGATACCGGAAACCAATGCAAGTCAATGCGAAACAAATATTAGAATGAAAATAAGCCCTTTCTTTCCTTGTACATCCTGTTCCGGAAGGGGGAAGAGTGTGGGCGGTGTGTGGGCGGAGACTGCGTGTCTGTGTGGGACCGTGGGGGTCTGTGCGGGCCTGATGGGGGTCTGTACGGGCCTCTTGGGGGTCTGTGCGGTCTGCCGGGGATCTGTGTGGCTTGCTGGGGGTCTGTACGGGCCTCTCGGGATCTGTGCGGCCTGCCGGTGGTTTGTACGGGCCTCTTGGGGGTCTGTGCGGCCTGCCAGGGGTCTGTACGGGCCTCTAGGGAGTCTGTGCGGCCTGCCGGGGGTCTATGCAGCCTGCCGGGTTCTGTATGGGCCTCTCAGGGGTCTGTGCTGCCTGCCGGGTGTCTGTACGGCCTGCTGGTGGTCTGTACGGGCCTCTTGGGGGTCTTTGCGGCCTGCTGGGGGTCTGTATGGCCCTCTTGGCTTACTGTGCATCCTGTCGGGGGTCTGTACGGGCCTCTTGGGGGTCTTTGCAGCCTGCCGGGACTTTGTATGGGCCTCTTGGGGGTCTGTGTGGCCTACCGGGTGTCTGTATGGGCCTCTGGGGGGTCTGTGTGGCCTGCCAGGGGTCTGTAAGGGCCTCTCAGGAATCTGTGTGGCCTGCCGGGGATCTTTGCGGCCTGCCGGGGTCTGTGAGGCCTGCTGGGGGTCTCTATGGGCCTCTTGGGGGTCTGTGCGGCCTGCCGGGTGTCTGTGCGGCCTGTCGGGGGTCTGGGCGGCCTGCCGGTGGTCTGTACATGCCTATTGGGAGTCTGTGCGGCGTGCCGGGGGTCTGTACGGGCCTCTTGGGATCTGTGCGGCCTGTCGGGGGTCTGTGCGAACTGCCGGTGGTCTGTACGGGCCTCTTGGGGGTCTACGCGGCCTGCCGGGGGTCTGTATGGGCCTCTCAAAATCTGTGCGGCCTGCCGGGGGTCTGTGCGGCCTACCCAGGTCTGTACGGGCCTCTCGGGGGTCTGTGCGGCCTGCCAGAAGTCTTGGCGGCCTGCCGGGGGTCTGTACGGGCCTCTCGGGGGTCTGTGCGGCCTGCCGGGGATCTGTGTGGCCTGCCGGCGGTCTGTACGGGCCTCTTGAGAGTCTGTGTGGCCTTCCCGGGGGTCTGGACGGGCCTCTTGGGATCTGTGCAGCCTGCCAGGGGTCTGTGCGGCCTACGCAGGTCTGTACGGGCCTCTCGGGGGTCTGTGCGGCTTGCCGGAAGTCTGGGCGGCCTGCCGGGGGTCTGTACGGGCCTCTCGGGGTCTGTTCGGCCTGCCGGGGATCTGTGTGGCCTGTTGGGGCTCTATATGGGCCTTTTGAGGGACTGTGCGGCCTGCCGGGGGTCTGCACGGGCCTCTTGTGGGTCTGTGCGGCCTGCCAGGGGTCTGTATGGGCCTCTGGGGGGTCTGTGCGGCCTGCCGGGGGTCTGTATGGGCCTCTTGGGGGTCTATGCGGCCTGCCGGGGTTCTGTGCAGCCTGCCGGGGTCTGTGCGGCCTGCCCAGGGTCTGTACGGGCCTCTCGGGAGTCTGTGCGGCCGGCGGGGTGTCTGTGTGGCCTGCCGGGGGTCTGTACGGGCCTCTCGGCGGTCTATTCGGCCTATCGGGTGTCTGTGTGGCCTGCCGTGGTTCTCTACAGGCCTCTTGGGGGTCTGTACAGCCTGCCGGGGGTCTGTGCAGCCTGCCAGTGGTCTGTACGGGCCTCTCGGGGGTCTGTGCGGCCTGCCGGGGGTCTGTGCGGCCTACTGGGGGTCTGTACGGGCCTCTCAGGGGTCTGTGCTGCCTGCCACGGGTCTTTGTGGCCTGCCGGGGGTCTGTACGGGCCTCTTGTGGGTCTGTGCGGCCTGCCGGGGGTCTGTATGGGCCTCTGGGGGGTCTGTGTTGCCTGCCGGGGGTCTGTACGGGCCTCTCGGGGGTCTATGCGGCCTGCCGGGGGTCTGTGCAGCCTGCCGGGGTCTGTGCAGCCTGCCCGGGGTCTATACGGGCCTCTCGGGAGTCTGTGCGGCCTGGCGGGTGTCTGTGTGGCCTGCCGGGAGTCTATACGGGCCTCTCGGCGGTCTATTCGGCCTGCCGGGGGTCTGTGCGGCCCGCCATGGTTCTCTACGGGCCTCTCGGGGGTCTGTGCAGCCTGCCGGGGTCTGTGCAGCCTGCCCGGGGTCTATACGGGCCTCTCGGGAGTCTGTGCGGCTTGCCGGGTGTCTGTGTGGCCTGCCGGGAGTCTATACGGGCCTCTCGGCGGTCTATTCGGCCTGTCGGGGGTCTGTGTGGGCCTCTTGGGGGTCTATGTGGCCTGCCGGGGGTCTGTGCAGCCTGCCGGGGTCTGTGCGGCCTGCCCGGGGTCTGTACGGGCCTCTCGGGAGTCTGTGCGGCTTGCCGGGTGTCTGTGTGGCCTGCCGGGAGTCTATACGGGCCTCTCGGCGGTCTATTCGGCCTGTCGGGGGTCTGTGTGGGCCTCTTGGGGGTCTATGTGGCCTGCCGGGGGTCTGTGCAGCCTGCCGGGGTCTGTGTGGCCTGCCGGGGGTCTGTACGGGCCTCTCGGCGGTCTATTCGGCCTGTCGGGGGTCTGTGTGGCCTGCCGTGGTTCTCTACGGGCCTCTCGGGGGTCTGTACAGCCTGCCGGGGGTCTGTGCAGCCTGCCAGTGGTCTGTACGGGCCTCTCGGGGGTCTGTGCGGCCTGCCGGGGGTCTGTGCGGCCTACTGGGGGTCTGTACGGGCCTCTCAGGGGTCTGTGCTGCCTGCCACGGGTCTGTGTGGCCTGCCGGGGGTCTGTACGGGCCTCTTGTGGGTCTGTGCGGCCTGCCGGGGGTCTGTATGGGCCTCTGGGGGGTCTGTGTTGCCTGCCGGGGGTCTGTACGGGCCTCTCGGGGGTCTATGCGGCCTGCCGGGGGTCTGTATGGGCCTCTGGGGGGTCTGTGTTGCCTGCCGGGGGTCTGTACGGGCCTCTCGGGGGTCTATGCGGCCTGCCGGGGGTCTGTGCAGCCTGCCGGGGTCTGTGCAGCCTGCCCGGGGTCTATACGGGCCTCTCGGGAGTCTGTGCGGCCTGCCGGGTGTCTGTGTGGCCTGCCGGGAGTCTATACGAGCCTCTCGGCGGTCTATTCGGCCTGCCGGGGGTCTGTGCGGCCCGCCGTGGTTCTCTACGGGCCTCTCGGGGGTCTGTGCAGCCTGTCGGGGGTCTATGCGGCCTGCCGGTGGTCTGTACGGGTCTCTCGGGGGTCTGGGCGGCCTGCCGTTAGTCTGTACATGCCTATTGGGAGTCTGTGCGGTGTGCCGGGGGTCTGTACGGGCCTCTCGGGATCTGTGCGGCCTGTCGGGGGTCTGTGCGGCCTGCCTGTGGTCTGTACGGGCCTCTTGGGGGTCTGCGCGGCCTGCCGGGGGTCTGTATGGGCCTTTCAAAATCTGTGCGGCCTGCCGGGGGTCTGTGCAGCCTACCCAGGTCTGTACGGGCCTCTCGGGGGTCTGTGCGGCCTGCCGAGGATCTGTGTGGCCTGCCGGCGGTCTGTACGGGCCTCTTGAGAGTCTGTGTGGCCTTCCCGGGGGTCTGGACGGGCCTCTCGGGATCTGTGCAGCCTGCCAGGGGTCTGTGCGGCCTACCCAGGTCGGTACGGGCCTCTCGGGGGTCTGTGCGGCTTGCCGGAAGTCTGGGCGGCCTGCCGGGGGTCTGTACGGGCCTCTCGGGGTCTGTTCGGCCTGCCGGGGATCTGTGTGGCCTGTTGGGGCTCTATATGGGCCTTTTGAGGGACTGTGCGGCCTGCCGGGGGTCTGCACGGGCCTCTTGTGGGTCTGTGCGGCCTGCCAGGGGTCTGTATGGGCCTCTGGGGGGTCTGTGAGGCCTGCCGGGGGTCTGTATGGGCCTCTTGGGGGTCTATGCGGCCTGCCGGGGGTCTGTGCAGCCTGCCGGGGTCTTTGCGGCCTGCCCGGGGTCTGTACGGGCCTCTCGGGAGTCTGTGCGGCCTGCGAGGTGTCTGTGTGGCCTGCCGGGGGTCTGTACGGGCCTCTCGGCGGTCTATTCGGCCTGCCGGGGGTCTGTGTGGCCTGCCGTGGTTCTCTACGGGCCTCTCGGGGGTCTGTGCAGCCTGCCGGGGGTCTGTGCAGCCTGCCAGTGGTCTGTACGGGCCTCTCGGGGGTCTGTGCGGCCTGCCGGGGGTCTGTCCAGCCTACTGGGGGGTCTGAACGGGCCTCTCAGGGGTCTGTGCTGCCTGCCACGGGTCTGTGTGGCCTGACGGGGGTCTGTACGGGCCTCTTGTGGGTCTGTGCGGCCTGCCGGGGGTCTGTATGGGCCTCTGGAGAGTCTGTGTGGCCTGCCGGGGGTCTGTACGGGCCTCTCGGGGGTCTATGCGGTCTGCCGGGGGTCTGTGCAGCCTGCCGGGGTCTGTGCAGCCTGCCCGGGGTCTATACGGGCCTCTCGGGAGGCATGCGCTGCTGCCATCCTGCGCCCGTTCTGTCATGTGCTGCTCCCATCCTGCGCCCGTTCTGTCATGTGCTGCTCCCATCCTGTGCCCCTGTTCTGTCATGCGCTGCTGCCATCCTGCGCCCGTTCTGTCATGTGCTGCTCCCATCCTGCGCCCATTCTGTCATGTGCTGCTCCCATCCTGCGCCCCCGTTCTGTCATGCGCTGCTGCCATCCTGCGCCCGTTCTGTCATGTGCTGCTGCCATCCTGTGCCCGTTCTGTCATGCGCTGCTGCCATCCTGCGCCCGTTCTGTCATGCGCTGCTGCCATCCTGCGCCCATTCTGTCATGTGCTGCTGCCGCCATCCTGCGCCCGTTCTGTCATGTGCTGCTCCCATCCTGCGCCCGTTCTGTCATGCGCTGCTGCCATCCTGCACCCGTTCTGTCATGTGCTGCTCCCATCCTGCGCCCGTTCTGTCATGTGCTGCTCCCATCCTGCTGCCATCCTGCGCCCGTTATGTCATGCGCTGCTGCCATCCTGCGCCCGTTCTGTCATGTGCTGCTGCCATCCTGCGCCCGTTCTGTCATGTGCTGCAGCCATCCTGCGCCCGTTCTGTCATGTGCTGCTGCCATCCTGCGCCCGTTCTGTCATGTGCTGCTGCCATCCTGCGCCCGTTCTGTCATGCGCTGCTGCCATCCTGCGCCCGTTCTGTCATGTGCTGCTGTCATCCTGCGCCCGTTCTGTCATGTGCTGCTCCCATCCTGCGCCACTATTGTATTATATGCCCCCCATAAGACGCTCCAGTGTGTATGCCCCCGTATGCTGCTGCCATATAAAAAGAAAAAAGAAATACCATACTCACCTATCGTCCGGCTCCACTGCAGGTGTGTCTTCAAGAAAATGGCGCCGGAAAGCGCGGACTGCGCAGGCGCCGATTCCGGCAGCAGGAATCGGCGCCTGCGCAGTCCGCGCTTTCCGGCGCCATTTTCTTGAACACACACTCCGGCTCCTCTGCCTGTGACTGGACTCTGTCACAGCAGAGGAGCCGGGAGACGGAGCCGCACGCAGCGCTGGAACGGAGGACAGGTGAATATACTTACCCTCCCTCCTGGCGCGTCCACGGTCCCTGACTCTCCGGTGGAGATCGCGGTATGCGTTCAGTGCTTACGCATACCGCGATCTCCTGGGAGCGTCACTCTGTGGGGGCCAGACTGCGCCAGCGCTTGCGCCTGCGCAGTCTATAAAGGCTTCGGACAGAGTGACGCTCCCAGCGTTATATTATAGATTCCTCCTTACAATTTTTTGCCATATAGTTTGGCGGTGTTGTACTGAATCTAACTTATGCACTAGCACTTTAGTGTAATACAGCTTTGCAATTAGTATTCCCCTCTATTTATGGGATTTTTTCACCCCTATGCCATGATCACTGTAAGGACTTTTATCTAATTATTTTGTGTGGCAGGGTGTTTGTGGAGGATATACCTTTTTCTTTTTTCTATGGCTAGCATTGTTTATGTGTGTGCCTGGTCCTCATGACTTGGTGTCCAGTCATTTTTAAATTTAAGTATTGATTTTGTAATATACAATAAATTTATTGATTGGATTATACTCTGAGATTTTGGTCTTTTTGGACCAGTTAGTTTGTGGTATGTATGTAGTAGGGATGTAGTAGGTATGCAGTATGTATGTAGTATGTTGTATGTATGTAGTTTGTATGTATTTAGTATGTATCTAGTATGTATGTATGTTGTATGTATGTAGTATGTATGTAGTATGTAGTATGTATGCTGTATGCATGTAGTATGTATGTAGTATGTATGTTGCATGTATGTAGTATGTATGTAGTATGTATGTTGTATGTATGCATGTAGTATGTACAGTATGTAGTATGTTGTCTGTAGTATCTATGTTTGTGTTTTTTTTTACATTCAACACAATAGCCGGATGATGGGACTACTACTGTCCCATCATTAGCTAATGTGTCAATCACTGTCATTCTAGCAGGCATAGCCCAATGGGACTTGTAGTCCCATCGGACGATGCCTGCACACAGACACAAAGACCCCCGAGAGGCCCGTACAGACCCTCGGCAGGCCCACACAGACCCCCGAGAGGCCCGTACAGACCCTTGGCAGGCCCGTACAGACCCCTGGCAGGCCCGCATAGACCCCCAAGAGGCTCGTACATACCCCAGCAGGCCCGCACAGCCCCCAAGAGGCCCGTACAGACCCCCTGCAGGCCCGCACAGATCCCCGAGAGGCCCGTACAGACCCCGCCTGCACACACAGACACGCACAGTCTCCGCCCATGCACCACCCACACTCTTCCCCCCTCCCGAACTGGATGTGCAAGGAAAGAAAGGGTTCATTTTCATTCTGATATTTGTGTCCCATTGACTTGCATTGGTTTCCGGTATCGGAATCGGCGATACCCGATATTTTTGGGGTATCGGTCCGATCCAATCCAATGTGATATTTCCCGATATCGGAAGGTATCGCTCAACACTAATTAGTACCCCATTCTTGACCATCATCATCTAGCCACAGCATGTATTTGTTATTTATGGGCCCTAGTTTACCCAGGCTAGTAGATTTGCTTAAAATATCGTTACTTTAGCCGTATTCATGGTACTTTTGGCCATAGTGGGCAGAGTTGGAAAGGAGCAGGGATGAGACGGCATAGTAACATCCACCCAACCATCAAAAGTGCTGGTGTTCTTTACATATCTGGCGAGGTACATGCCATTGATCAATTGCCCCAAATTCATAAAGTAGCGTGGTTTTCTTAATGAATTCATTGAATCTTATTCCAGCATGTCCCTGATAAAGACTGTTGTGCAAAATGAAATGCCATGTTTAATGAATCAGGGCCTTGGTTTCAGGATTTTTGCTTAGCAGAAAAAGTAGGGCAGAGGGGTAACATAATGGCCTCCTTGTTTGAAGTTTGTGTAGAATTTTTTAAAATGCTGTTATTAATATTCAGTTATTATAGTTTATCACAGATATCACCTCCTATCCCTACACTGTAAAATCATAAAATGCTTTCTGACCAGTCCTCATCCTTTATGGTTGTTTTGATGTTACCCTGATTGGCTGCAACAGACTATATGATGTTCTAGTTGTAAGGCATTATATTGATAAAGGGAAGTTATCGTGGCTGCATCTGATGTTATAAGACTCCCACTGAGTCTTCACTAAATGGCAACAGGCTTTTTTATTTTTGCATTCATTGCAAATCAAATTAAAAAGTGTTCAAATTTGTGGCGACCTGCAAATTGTAGATAAATTGACTCTAAGTTGATCCTGCATTGATCAATCTGTTCATGCATAATGCTAAGTACTGTATTTTTCAGGCTATAACACACACTGGACCATAAGTGTTATGATCAGATGGCCTTGGAGCATCATGAAATGACCTTCGCTGGAGCAGTGGTAACTTTACTGACCGCAAACCCTGATCCTATCATCGCAACTAGAAGTAGCCGTGGGGTGTGCCTAACCAGACCTAGACACCTCGACCCACAGCCTAAGGACTAAATATCCCTAAAGATGGAAATTGGAAAACTCTCTTGCCTCAGAGTAGATCCCCAAAGGATAGATAGCCCCCCACAAATAATGACTGTGAGTAGGAGAGGAAAAGACACACGCAGACAGAAAACAGGGATAAGCAAAGGAGGCCACTTCTACCTAGATAGGAAAGGATAGTGCAGGATACTATGCGGTCAGCATAAAACACTACAAAATATCCACAGCAGAAAAATACAAAAACTCCACCACCTAACTAAAGATGTGGAGAGTATATCTGCGACTCCAGCGAGTCCAACTAGACTGAGATAAACATCAGGCACAGTCTAGCAGGAACAAAATAGAAACAAGATAAGCACAGAAAATAAACACACAGCAGTGTGTCCAAAAAAAAGGAAGCAAACACTTATCTTAGCTGAATTGGCAGCAAGCAGGAGAGGCCAGGCAGAGGACCAACACTTCCAAAGGAACATTGACTACTGGCAAGGACTAATGAGTCCTGCACAGCTAAATACCCCAGTCAGAATTGCAATTAGCAGAAACACCTGTCCAAGACTGCTGCTCTGGAATAACTGCATTACCATTAACAACCACCGGAGGGAGCCCAAGAGCAGAATTCACAACACATAAGACACACCCCACATTTTTAGATGGAAAATAGGGGAAAAAAATAATGTGTCAAATGGGGGTCCATCTTACAGAATGAATTCAGCTTACCAAGGAAGGGATTGGCACAGATGGAGTTGTGGTCACAGGGGTCATTCGGTGGTCCAGGTTGTGGTGGTGAGGCTCTGTGTTGCGGCGGTGCTCTGTGTTGCGGCGGTGCACCTGAGTATGCTGGTCCCTCACCCTCCTTATCTTATTTTAGACTTAAGTTAAAAGCTGTAAATTCTGTCCCAGACCTTGATACCTGTTATGGAACTGCAAGACAGGACTAGGGTAGAAGGGGGAAAACTGACCCTGCACTATGACTAGGCTGATACCCTATGATGGAGTGGGCGACCCACTCCTTGCGAATAGACCCACCGACAACCCTAGGTTAATCTCAAACAAAGACCTATAGATAGGGGAAAGGGGTTCCCTAAAAGATCTAAGAACTGGGTACAAAAACGGGTCACCTCCAAATAGAAAACACAGAGAAGGCTGCAGATACGAACCGAAAACAGAAACTAAGACTAGCAGACCCAGAAGTCCCAGTACTGCACAAATTATACACACAGAAAACAAAGCAAAGCACCAAGCCAAAACTAAAGCTGATCAACACCGTTGTCCAGCAAGGACTGGGAGGCAGGTGCTTGTTTATAAAGAGTGATACAATCACCTGATCCAAGACAAACCCAGCACCAGAGGGTAAAGACCAGCAGCCAGAACACCACTGTCGGATAGTCACAAACTAAACATATTCTAACAATACCTCGTGCATGGCCCATGTCTCACAGCTGCTGTGCCATTAATAATTTTCTACTATGGGTCAATTGATGCCACTGATCCTGGTGTCTGCCCCTAATTTAAGTTGTAAGCATAACACCCAAGCCCATATTCCCATAAGGAATGGGCAACACTTCACATAGCAGTAAAACATACTGAAACCACAGATAAATAAACTGTGCTCAAAGAAGTGTCACAGGAATATATTAAAATAATTTTTTTATTTATAAATAATTAAAATAGAGACGCAAGCATAAACATACAATAAGGTGCCTCAATACAACCAACAATTGTGAATACGGTCAGCTAGAGCAGGACACTTTCTGTTTTAAAGCAGGAATAAGATAGAGCATATATAAAGTTGTTAGGACATGCATGTAGTTCACTGCAATTCTCTCAGTGCCATAACAAAATTCAAGAAAAGCATGTACCGGGGTATTTTATGCATACTTATTGTTTGTTGCAATCCTCTAAGTACCTATTAGAACTTAGCCTGAAACCAATGCCATGGATCAATCAGATCCCCTTAAACTGCTTATTGCGGCACCATTGCTATAATCATGAAATAGCTGACAATGCACCTCATGCCCTGCACATATTACTTGCTCAGTATCTCTCCCAAAGTGCTCGGCCAAATGGCGCGCTGTACCTTTCAGCCCCGACGTGCGTTTCGCGTTCTGCTTCTTCCTGGGGGTGTGTCTAAACGATGAGTCTCATAGGTCTTATACAGTCGGCTAACCAATCAGGTTTGTGGAGGAGGGATAGAATTACATGCGTCATAATAAGCACGCCTACTCACTCCGAGACATGCTGACAACTATATAACCTGAAAGGCCAAGATACCTTATCTGTCATTCGGGGTAGGATGGAGAAAAGGGAGTTGCCATACATCATGAAAAAAGTGTCTACCTTGTTTAGAGTCTGCTGATAGATAGACAGCGTGAGCCACTGAAATACTGTGTCCGCCCATCTAGGGGTAGGAGGGACCACATTACATCCGCCATGAGTTGAACGCCCACCCTGCTGGTAACCATGTAACTATAGACGCCGGGGTGTTTATTTGTCCCCATATGCGACGGACCACATCACAAGCGTCATAAGATGTACATCCACCCCACATGGAGCCAATCAACAAAGTAACACACTGTGTAGCCACATGTACCTGATCATATAGCATGTGGCCATCCCACCGCTGCATACAATAAACTAGACAGCGTGAGCCCCTATAATACTATGTCCGCCCATCTGAGGGTAGGAGGGACCACACTACATGCGTCATGAGTTAAACTCCCACCCTACTGATAACCGTATATTTACAGACGCCGGGATGTTTACCCATCCCCATATGTGATGGATCACACCACAAACGTCATGATGTGCATCCACCCGATATGGAGCCAACTAATAACTGCAAAAGGTAAAAACGCCGTGAAGCCACATGCACCTAATCTCGCAGCACGTGGCTATCCCACCGCTGCATACAATGAACTAAGTCATGATCGTACTTATATATCTTAGGATGTATGGAGCATCAAACAGGTGCATGGCCCAACAAAAACACTCTATAAAATGACTAAAGTATGGAACATATCTATCAGACAGCATCAGTCATAGTGGATGAAATCATAACAAAGCAAAAAAGCACCATGTGCATATCGAATCCACGGCACATAACCGTGTTATAACATTTGAAGGAGACAAACTCCCATCCACAAAGCGATAGAATATATAGCTGTACACATGAAATCGCTCAATCCTTTATATCACAGCACATAGATGTAGCGCTCTGCCCATAAGGCTAAATTAAAAATTCACATTTAATATCTATATTTATATTTAATGATTAGGGTTGAGCGAAACGGGTCGTTCATTTTCAAAAGTCGCCGACTTTTGGCAAAGTCGGCTTTCATGAAACCCGATCCGACCCCTGTGCGGGGTCGGCCATGCGGTACGCGACTTTCGCGCCAAAGTCGCGTTTCAATGACGCGAAAAGCGCCATTTCTCAGCCAATGAAGGTAAACGCAGAGTGTGGGCAGCGTGATGACATAGGTCCTGGTCCCCACCATCTTAGAGAAGGGCATTGCAGTGATTGGCTTGCTGTCTGCGGTGTCACAGGGGCTATAAAGGGGAGTTCCCGCCGACCGCCATGTTACTGCTGCTGATCTGAGCTTAGGGAGAGGTTGCTGCCGCTTTGTCAGAAGCAGGGATAGCGTTAGGCAGGGTCCATTAACCACCAAACCGCTTGTGCTGTAGCGATTTCCACTGCCCAACACCACCTTCGGTGTGCAGGGACAGTGGAAGCTACATTTTTTTTTTTCCCCCTCAGCGCTGTAGCTCATTGGGCTGCCCTAGAAGGCTCCCTGATAGCTGCATTGCTGTGTGTACGCCGCTGTGCAAACCAACTGCTTTTTTCAAAGCACAAATCCTCTTGTTCCTTCCTTTCTGCACAGCTATCTTTTTGGTTTGTACACACTTTTTATTTAATTTGTGCATCAGTCCACTCCTTATTGCTGCCTGCCATACCTGGCTGAGATTACTGCAGGGAGATAGTAATTGAAGGACACTCCCTGTTTTTTTTTTTTTTTTTGTGGGAGATTAAGATTGACATTTCTGCTAGAGTGCCATCCCTGTCTGTGTCATCTCTCACTCAGTGGGCCATAGAAAGCCTATTTAATTTTTTGCTTGATTTGGGTTATAAAATCTACCTGAAAAAATCACTACATCAATCAGTGGGAGAAAAATATTGGCCTCAGGGCTTGTGTGCCACTCTTGACTCCTGTGTGCATCATCACTCACTCAGTGGGCCATAGAAAGCCTATTTATTTTTTTGCTTGATTTTGGTTCTAAAATCTACCTGAAAAAATCACTACATCAATCAGTGGGAGAAAAATATTGGCCTCAGGGCTTGTGTGCCACTCCTGACTCCTGTGTGCATCATCACTCACTCAGTGGGCCATAGAAAGCCTATTTATTTTTTTGCTTGATTTTGGTTCTAAAATCTACCTGAAAAAATCACTACATCAATCAGTGGGAGAAAAATATTGGCCTCAGGGCTTGTGTGCCACTCCTGACTCCTGTGTGCATCATCACTCACTCAGTGGGCCATAGAAAGCCCATTTTTTTTTTTTTTTTTTTGCTTTATTTGGGTTCTAAATTCTACCTGAAAAAATCAATAAATCAATCAGTGGGAGATTAATATTGACCTTTGGGCTTGTGTGCCAGTCCTAAGCGTGCCATCTCTCTCTCTCTCAGATAGTGGGCCATAGAAAGCCTATTTATTTTTTATTTTTTTTATTGGGTTTATAAATTTTCCCTGGAAAAAAAAAAAAAAAGTGGGAGATTAATATTGGCCTCTGGGCTTGTGTGCCAGTCCTGAGCGTGCCATCTCTCTCACAAATAGTGGGCCATAGAAAGCCTATTTATTTATTTTTTTTTGGTTTTATAAATTCTCCCTTAAAAAAAAAGGGAGATTAATATTGGCCTTTGGGCTTGTGTGCCAGTCCTAAGCGTGCCATCTCTCTCTGTCTCTCAGATAGTGGGCCATAGAAAGCCTATTTATTATTTTTTTTATTGGGTTTATAAATTTTCCCTGGAACAAAAAAAAAAAGTGGGAGATAAATATTGGCCTCTGGGCTTGTGTGCCACTCCTGACTCTTGTGTGCGTCATCTCTCACTCAGTGGGCCATAGAAAGCCTTTTTTTGTTTTATTTGTTTTCTAAATTCTCCCTGAAAAAATCATTTTATTTTCTTTGGTTTCTAAATTCTTCCTGAAAAAATCATTTTATTCTTTTTTTTTTTTTTCCTAAAGTCTCCCTGAAAAAAAAAACAAAAAAAAACAAATCAGTGGGAGATTAATATTGCCCTTTCTGCTTGTGTGCCAGTCTTGACTCCTGGGTGTGCCATCTCTCTCTCTCTCTCCAATTGTGGGCCATAGAAAGCCTATTATTTTTTTAGCTTGATTTGGGTTCCAAAATCTACCTGAAAAAATCACTACATCAATCAGTGGGAGATAAATATTGGCCTCTGGGCTTGTGTGCCACTCCTGACTCCTGTGTGCGTCATCTCTCACTCAGTGGGCCATAGAAAGCCTTTTTTTGTTTTATTTGTTTTCTAAATTCTCCCTGAAAAAATCATTTTATTTTATTTGGTTTCTAAATTCTTCCTGAAAAAATCATTTTATTCTATTTTTTTTTTCCTAAAGTCTCCCTGAAAAAAAAAAAAAAAAAAAACAAATCAGTGGGAGATTAATATTGCCCTTTCTGCTTGTGTGCCAGTCTTGACTCCTGGGTGTGCCATCTCTCTCTCTCTCTCCAATTGTGGGCCATAGAAAGCCTATTATTTTTTTTAGCTTGATTTGGGTTCCAAAATCTAACTGAAAAAATCACTACATCAATCAGTGGGAGATAAATATTGGCCTCTGGGCTTGTGTGCCACTCCTGACTCCTGTGTGCGTCATCTCTCACTCAGTGGGCCATAGAAAGCCTTTTTTTCTTTTATTTGTTTTCTAAATTCTCCCTGAAAAAATCATTTTATTTTTTTTGGTTTCTAAATTCTTCCTGAAAAAATCATTTTATTCTATTTTTTTTTTTCCTAAAGTCTCCCTGAAAAAAAAAAAAAAAAAAAATCAGTGGGAGATTAATATTGCCCTTTCTGCTTGTGTGCCAGTCTTGACTCCTGGGTGTGCCATCTCTCTCTCTCTCTCCAATTGTGGGCCATAGAAAGCCTATTATTTTTTTTAGCTTGATTTGGGTTCCAAAATCTACCTGAAAAAATCACTACATCAATCAGTGGGAGATAAATATTGGCCTCTGGGCTTGTGTGCCACTCCTGACTCCTGTGTGCGTCATCTCTCACTCAGTGGGCCATAGAAAGCCTTTTTTTGTTTTATTTGTTTTCTAAATTCTCCCTGAAAAAATCATTTTATTTTATTTGGTTTCTAAATTCTTCCTGAAAAAATCATTTTATTCTATTATTTTTTTTTCCTAAAGTCTCCCTTAAAAAAAAAAAAAAATCAAATCAGTGGGAGATTAATATTTACATTTGTGCTTCAGTGACAGTCCTGCGTGTGTGGTATCTCTCTCATTTGTTGCCACCAACAACAGAGTGTGTAACATTGTGCCTGATTTTCGTTGTGGTCTCACTCACCTGTAAAGGGGTAGCTAAATCATACTGAAGTTATAGCTCACCGTGTAATTTGTGTGACAGCAACAAATACCGTTAGTTTGTTTACGTTTTTAAAACAATGAGGAAGTATGGTGGAAGAGGTCGTGGCCGGGGGCGTTCATTGTCAGCTGGTAATGAGGGTAGTGGTAGTGGTGGAGCATCAGCTGGTCGTGGGAAAAAAAATATTGCACCTAAGTCTGGAGCTGTGGAGCCAGGTTCGTCGTCTGGCTACACAAGGCCTCGAACGCTCCCTTTTCTGGGAGTAGGAAAACCGCTTTTAAAGCCGGAGCAGCAAGAGCAAGTTTTGGCTTATCTTGCTGACTCAGCCTCTAGCTCTTTTGCCTCCTCTCGTGAAACTGGTAAATGTCAAAGCAGCGCGTCGTTAGTGGATGTTCACGGTCAGGGACAAGTTGCTTCCTTGTCCTCTTCAGCAAAAACAACAACAGAGAAGAATGCAGCAGGCGACACAACGGGTTACTCCATGGAGCTCTTTACACATACCGTCCCTGGCTTAGAAAGTGAAGCAGTTAACAGTCCATGCCCATTACAAGTTGAATCTGACATGGAGTGCACTGATGCACAGCCACAGCCAGACTACTATGCTGGTCCTTTGACTCAGACCACAACATTGCCCTCGCAGGGTGCTGATCAAGAATCAGACCCTGATGAGACTATGTTGCCCCATCACGAACGCTATACCACCGACCGACACGGTGACACAGACGAAGTTGCACACGAGCTACAAGAAGAGGTAATAGATGACCCAGTTCTTGACCCCGATTGGCAGCCATTGGGGGAACAGGGTGCAGGCGGCAGCAGTTCTGAAGCGGAGGAGGAGGGGCCGAAGCAGGCATCAACATCGCAACAGGTTCCATCTGCCGGGCCCGTATCTTGCCCAAAACGCGTGGCAAAGCCAAAACCTGTTGGAGGACAGCGTGGCCATCCGGTTAAAGCTCAGTCTGCAATGCCTGAAAAGGTATCCGATGCTAGAAAGAGTGCAGTCTGGCATTTTTTTAAACAACATCCAATTGATCAGCGCAAAGTCATCTGTCAAAAATGTTCAACTACCTTAAGCAGAGGACAGAATCTGAAAAGTCTCAATACAAGTTGCATGCATAGACATTTAACCACCATGCATTTGCAAGCCTGGACTAACTACCAAACGTCCCTTAAGGTTGTAGCACCCTCGGCCAATGAAGCTAGTCAGCAACGCAACATCCCTTCCGGCAGTGTAGGGCCACCATTTTCCGCACCACCTGCAGTATCTGTGCAGGTTTCTTTGCCAGGCCAAAGCAGTCAGGGTCAGGGAATCACCAGTTTCGTAGTAGGAAGCACTGCATCTAGGGCACCGGTGGCAACAATACCATCTCCCACCGTCTCTCAGTCTGCCATGTCCACCGGCACCCCCGCTAGTTCCACGATCTCCAGCTCTCCAGTCCAGCTCACCCTACATGAGACTATGGTTAGAAAAAGGAAGTACTTAGCTTCGCATCCGCGTACACAGGGTTTGAACGCACACATAGCTAGACTAATCTCGTTAGAGATGATGCCCTACCGGTTAGTTGAAAGCGAAGCTTTCAAAGCCCTGATGGACTACGCTGTACCACGCTACGAGCTACCCAGTCGACACTTTTTTTCCAGAAAAGCCATCCCAGCCCTCCACCAGCATGTTAAAGAGCGCATCGTCCATGCACTCAGGCAATCTGTGAGCACAAAGGTGCACCTGACAACAGATGCATGGACCAGTAGGCATGGCCAGGGACGTTACGTGTCCATCACGGCACACTGGGTAAATGTGGTGGATGCAGGGTCCACAGGGGACAGCAAGTTTGGGACAGTTCTGCCTAGCCCTCGGTCTAGGAAACAATTGGTTGTAGCCGTTCGCACCCCCTCCTCCTCCTCTTCGTCCTCCTGCAGAAGCGAGAGCTCGTCCACAGACCGCAGTCGCACAACCACTCCATCCGCAGCTGCCACTGTTGCACACCAGGTCTCCCATTATGGGGCAGCTACTGGCAAACGTCAGCAGGCTGTATTGGCTATGAAGTGTTTGGGCGACAACAGACACCGCGGAAGTTCTGTCCGAGTTCTTGCAGAAAGAAACGCAGTCGTGGCTGGGCACTGTAGATCTTGAGGCAGGCAAGGTAGTGAGTGATAACGGAAGGAATTTCATGGCTGCCATCTCCCTTTCCCAACTGAAACACATTCCTTGCCTGGCTCACACCTTAAACCTGGTGGTGCAGTGCTTCCTGAAAAGTTATCCGGGGTTATCCGACCTGCTCCTCAAAGTGCGTGGACTTTGCTCACATATCCGCCGTTCGCCCGTACACTCCAGCCGTATGCAGACCTATCAGCTTTCTTTGAACCTTCCCCAGCATCGCCTAATCATAGACGTTGCAACAAGGTGGAACTCAACACTGCACATGCTTCAGAGACTGTGTGAACAGAGGCGGGCTGTTATGTTTTTGTGGGAGGATACACATACACGGGCAGGCAGTAGGATGGCAGACATGGAGTTGTCAGGTGTGCAGTGGTCGAAGATTCAAGACATGTGTCAAGTCCTTCAGTGTTTTGAGGAATGCACACGGCTGGTTAGTGCAGACAACGCCATAATAAGCATGAGCATCCCCCTAATGCGTCTGCTGATGCAAAGTTTGACGCACATAAAGGATCAGGCGTCTGCAGCTGAGGAAGAGGAAAGCCTTGATGACAGTCAGCCATTGTCTGGCCAGGGCAGTGTACAGGACGAGGTAGCGGGCGAAGAGGAGGAGGAGGACGAGGAGGATGATGGGGATGATTATATTTTTAATGAGGAAGCTTTTCCGGGGCCACTGGAAATTCGTGGCGCAGCAAGGCCGGGTTCTGGTTTTTTGAGGGACACAAGTGACGTGGATTTGCCTGAAACTGCCCCTCAACCAAGCACAACCGCAGATTTGAGAACTGGAACTTTGGCCCACATGGCGGATTATGCCTTACGTATCCTCAAAAGGGACACACGCATGACTAAAATGATGAATGATGACGATTACTGGTTGGCCTGCCTCCTTGATCCTCGCTATAAAGGCAAATTGCAAAATATAATGCCACATGAGAACTTGGAACTAATATTAGCAACCAAACAATCAACTCTTGTTGACCGTTTGCTTCTGGCATTCCCTGCACACAGCGCCCGTGATCGTTCTCACACGAGCTGCAGGGGCCAGCAGACCAGAGGAGTTAGAGGGGCAGAAATCAGAAGTGGCGTTGGCCAGAGGGGTTTTCTGACCAGGTTGTGGAGTGATTTTGCTATGACCGCAGACAGGACAGGTACTGCAGCATCAATTCAAAGTGACAGGAGACAACATTTGTCCAGTATGGTTACAAACTATTTTTCATCCCTTATCGATGTTCTCCCTCAACCGTCATTCCCATTTGATTACTGGGCATCAAAATTAGACACCTGGCCAGAATTGGCAGAATATGCATTGCAGGAGCTTGCTTGCCCGGCAGCTAGTGTCCTATCAGAAAGAGTATTCAGTGCTGCAGGTTCAATACTAACAGAAAAAAGGACTCGTCTGGCTACCCAAAATGTAGATGATCTAACCTTCATTAAAATGAACCACAACTGGATTTCGAAATCTTTTGCCCCACCTTGCCCGGCTGACACCTAGCTTTCCTATGAAAAGGTCTTGCCTGTGGACTATTCTGAATGCCTTTTCCAATCTCGTAATTTTCTGCACCTGATTGTCCAGCATACGACATGTTTACACCTCACTAAATGGCCAAACTCCCCACACGGGGCCGTGGTATCGACACTTGGCGACAGCACCCGTGAGAGTGCAGTTTGTCTGAAGAGGTGGGTGAGCCCGCTTTTGGTCGACGGCACTGCCACTGGGTCCCTCCTAGTACAATAAAGTGTCTCTGGCGGTGGTGGTGCGCACCCAACGTCAGACACACCGTTGTAATATGAGGGGCCCTGGGCCTGTACCGCCGGCCACAAGACAGTTTCCCCCCACCCCAGCTCAAACAGTGCTCTACCACTTGCAAAATTATCTCACAGCTCCACCAATGTTTAGTCTATGCGCTGACATCCTTCAATGCCTGCCACTGACAATACCATTGTATTGACATTTTTGTTATGTTAGGCCTTCGATGCCTGTCTGTGGTCACTCCTTCCACTAGGCCTCCACTGACCACACCACTGCTGCCCGTGTACCCCTGGAACCAATTTAAAATTGCCTACAGCCATGTGTTATTATTTTAGGCCTTCGATGCCTGTCTGCGGTCACTCCTTCCACTAGGCCTCCACTGACCACACCACTGCTGCCCGTATACCCCTGGAACCAATTTAAAATTGCCTACAGCCATGTGTTATTATTTTAGGCCTTCGATGCCTGTCTGCGGTCACTCCTTCCACTAGGCCTCCACTGACCACACCACTGCTGCCCGTGTACCCCTGGAACCAATTTAAAATTGCCTACAGCCATGTGTTATTATTTTAGGCCTTCGATGCCTGTCTGCGGTCACTCCTTCCACTAGGCCTCCACTGACCACAAAAAAAAACCAGAAACAAATGACCAAGGTCTATTCAACTAGAAAAAAACAAAAAAATACAAAAAAGACCTAAAAATATATTTTTATTGTAAATAAATAAAAATTAAATATAAATAAAGAACCACTTATAACCTATAGACAAAAAGTAGGGATCCTAGGGTCAGGATAAGCTCATAAAAAATAATAGAGCAGAAAAAATATATATGATAATAAGGAAAGGACTAGGGATGATAGTGGTGCCTCACCCTAAGCTGTACCCTTCCTTGCAGCGGAGGTTGGCACCCTGGGATACGAAATAGCGCCCCCGCTCAACGTCGACTGACCCTGATAACCCTAGTAGGTGTCCCTACCACAAGCCACCACCCAAACAAACACCACAAAAAAAAACAGAAAAAAGTGTAAATGTACACTAAAATGCTGTAGCTGGTACTGACTGCTGATAGTGATGGTGAGCTTATTATAATAGACTCTAAGATATTACCAAGACTCTTACTAATGTGAATCACTAGAAGATAAGGTGATTTACAAAGATAAGGTATAAACACTGTTTGATAACACACTTTACTCTTCTCAGAGGTAGATACAGGTGGAGTATAAGAAAAATTCTCAAGTAGTCACCTATTAGTAAACAGAAGAGTCTTGATACATCTTATGGTGTCAATGCCAGACAAAATATATATATAGGGACATGGCTATTAATGATATTTAGGTCAATCCCTTATAGTGCACAATGGCATCAGCACAAGAAAAAGATAAATTCATTCAAACATCTGAACGTAAATGATGGACAATGTTCAGTCCCTTTTTTTTGGTGCACACTGGCATCGGCGCTAGACAGATAATAGGTTTATTCTATTATATGAATATTTATAAGTGCATCGTGTCTCAAAAATAGAGCATAAATAATAAGCTGATAAAAGCTTAATGGCATCACCACCAGAAAAAATAAAACAGAGTCATAGCATATGCGAGGGCATCGTTGCCAGAGCGTATCATGATCCAGATATCATATACAGTGATATCGACGCCAGAAAAAAGTCAGTCTATTCAGATATATGTGAGGGCATCATCGCCAGAGATATGATGCTCTATAGATATCAACGGATATTGGCATCATTGCCAGAGCAGAGCCCTCAGTGAACTGATCCATACATAGCGTCACTGCCAAAAAGATGTTATTAGGATCATCGCATATGCACAAGCATCACCAAAGGCTGTCACAAACCACCTGTGCCAATCGCATCACTATCAATGCAGGCAAAGCCCCAAAGCATTAATATGTATAATCAGGGGGAATGACACCATGATGCTGCATGATTAATGTAATGCAGCAAAAAAAAGGTGAAAAAAATCATAATAGACCGCCAGCATAACAGCATATGTGTACATAAGCGATACACTTATCTAAAGAGACAATGTCTCATCCCGACGCGTTTCACCCCGGAGGAGATCCTGCGGGGCTCATCAGGGGATGCCAATGATAGGCGTGGGCAGCGAGAAGTACAGACGCTGCACGCGGTCCGGAAGTAGTGGAGCTGGGAGCGCGCTTCAGGAATAAGTGCGATTAGCCCGGAAGTACACAAACTATTTCCGGTGCACGTCCAGAGCCACATTCAGATGGAGCAAATGCGCATGTCCTGGAGACTAGCTTTACTGCGCAGGTGCCAACAGCGGCGGTGCACCGCAAGTTGCGTTCCACTGATAGGGATATAATTATCCAGGAAGTGTAACAGCTCATTATGGTGTCTCCTCCTCAAGGGTCTGATAGATTTAGTGTGCATGATCAAATTGCCCAACAAGCAGGGCAAGACTGCGCAGGTGCAGAGGCAATAATACCCCTGCATGAAAGGAAACAACACACTTAGATGCTGCCATATAGCCGAATATATATAACGCGGCCCAAACAAAATGTGCCAAAGAAAGCAGGGACACCCATATATATCCCTCCATTAGTCCCCAGACAAAATAAATACATAAATATTCTAGAGCAGTATTTAAGACGCCCCCAGATTGTGTAGATGTAATAATGTTCACATATGTTAAGCATACATTTTTCCCAGAACCGCGATAACAGATAAAATACCATTAAATGGTCCCAAAAAGAATACTGAAAATAAACGAAGTCACTACACTATCGGTGACTTAGTAGATGAATCACGTCATGGTCTGTCAGGACCAATATAACGTCTGCAAGACATAGTTCTGTACGGTGTTCACCAGATTCAAATAAAACACCCAAAGTTTAATTGCTCATTGAGACCCCCCGGACTAACAGACTCCATTAGATAGATCCATCTCGTCTCCCTCTGGATGATCTTTCTGTCCCAGTTTCCCTGTCTTTCCGATTTTTGGACAGTCTCAATAGCCCTAAATGAGATAGATCCTACATCCCCCGAATGTACCCCATTCACATGGCGTGCCAGGGGGGTATCACGTTGATGGGTAATGTCCCCAATGTGTTCCCCAATCCTCACTTTGAATTTTCTTTTCGTTTTGCCCACATAATCTAGGGGGCATGCACAGGTGCACAAATATACTACCCCCACTGTTTTGCAGTTGGCGAAAGATCTATTGTGGAAAGTTCTCCCCGTGACAGCACTGGTAAAGGTTTTGCTAGGTGTGATAAATTTGCAAAAAATGCAGGAACCACACCTAAATGTTCCCTGTTCTCGATGATCAAGCCACGTACCCTTTGGTTTTGGTGGGTTAAAGTGGCTGTGTGAAACAAACTCACGGACAGATTTTCCTTTTCTAAAGGTAACCGAGGGATGAGGTGAGATGATACTACCAATGTCTGGGTCCGCTTTAAGTACCCCCCAGAATCTTTTGAGGATCCCCATAACCTTAAGTGTTCTGATCATCAAATGTCCCAATAAGTCGTGTCACTTGGTTAGCCTCATCTCGGACTCTCGGCACTAAGAGCTCCGCTCGGCTGCATTCAGCTGCCTGTCTGCATCCCTGATTTACAACCCATGAAGGATAGCCTCGATCCCTGAATCTTTTTTTCAGATTGTTAGCTTTTGACTCAAAGTCCTTTACGGACGAGCAATTTCTTCTGAGTCTTAAAAATTGTCCCTTAGGGATCCCTTTCCTGAGGTTCAGAGGATGATGGCTCTCCCATCGTAGCAGGCTATTTGATGCTGTAGGCTTGCGAAAGATTGACGTGCCCAAGTATCCATCTGAACCTCTAGTTATAAATATGTCCAGGAATGGGATTCTGTCTCCCCCTATTTCACAGGTAAATCTAAGACCCAGGTCATTGTAATTTAGATGCGAGACAAAGTCCTCAAAAGATGGGCCATCTCCAGACCACAGGACGAGGACGTCATCAATGTAGCGCCCCCAGAATAAAATTCTTGGGCACCACGTGACATCCTCGTCCTGGAACACCACGGTATCCTCCCACCAGCCCAGGAGCAAATTAGCATAAGTGGGGGCACAGGGGCTCCCCATAGCTGTGCCCCTGAGCTGGTGGTAGAATTTGCCACTGAACAAAAAATAGTTATGTTCGAGGGTAAACTGCAGTAATTTGACTATAAGCTTATTATGTGCAAATAGATGAGTTCCCCTCGTACTCAAAAAATATTCTACTGCTTGAATTCCTTTGTCATGTGGAATACTGCTATACAAAGACTCGACGTCAATAGATGCAATTATAACGTCAGAGTCAATTCGTATACCCTCGAGTTTGTTCAGTAGATCCGTGGTATCTCTTAGATATGATGACAAGGCCGTAACAAAAGGGCGTAATATTTGATCAAGGTATACACTGACATTCTGGCACAGGGCATCAATTCCAGACACTATGGGACGGCCCTTCAGTGGGTCAAGCCCTTTGTGGATCTTTGGGAGTGAATAAAATGTGGCAATGGTGGGGAATTTAGGGAACATGAAATCAAATTCATTTTTAGATATCAAGGCACGCTCAAGGGCTCCCATTAAGATGTGCAGAAGTACTTCAGAGTATACTGCTGTAGGGTCATTTCTCAAAACCTCATAGGTGGTAGAGTCAGTTAGAATCGATCTGCACAGTTTCACATATTGGTCTGTATCAAGGATCACAACATTTCCGCCCTTGTCGGACTGTTTTACAACAATGTTGATGTTCTTAGACAAGGAATTAAGTGCTTCCATCTCACTAGACGCTAAGTTTGGATCGATACACCTCTTCCTAGGATTAATCTTTTTCATTTCATCCATAACTAGTTTTGAAAAGATGTCAATATTGCTATAGTCGCCAGATGGAGGCATTCGGGTACTTTTATTTTTGAGCCCAGAAAAAGGGCCCTCTCCACCTTCTCTGGTGCCCTCCTCATAGAGTTCCACCAGAATGTCCACATCCGACAGCAGGTCAGGAGAAATGCCCAACTGTGCACATCTGTTCGCATCATTATTAATAAAGAACTTTCTCCACTTCAACTTTCTCAAAAAAAGATCAATATCCTTAGCCCAGGAGAAACAATCAAACCTGGTGGTAGGTACAAAGGACATCCCTGAGGCCAAGACAGAGTTTTCAGCTGGGGATAGGACATGTGAGGAGAGATTGATGATATGTTCTTTGTCACCTGTAAAACTTAACTTATTTGGCTCGTTGGTGCTCTTGCTCTCAGTGAATATGGCAAGAGATCCCTGTTCTCTAAAAAAGAGGACGAAGAGGATGATGAGGAAGGTTGTGATGTGGGTGCCCCCCCCATGTCGTGTTGCATCCCACCTGTGTTTATTTGATATCGTTTTCCCCTGTGGCCGCTGTCCTGCCATCTTTTTGTAGAGCCCCTTCCGAAATTCCCCCCACCTCTATAGTAGTTTTTAGGTTGTGCTCCTAGGGGTCTAGATTCTGTATCAGAAATGTCAGAGGAAGAGATATCTCCCGGAGGGTTAGTGTCTTTAGTAAACACAAAAGCTTTTTTATCTTTAAAATCTGCTAAATCTCTCACAAAATGTCTGTGTTTCCTATCCTTCAGATTAATCTGATATTTCTCCACTGAAGTTTTGAGTGTTGCCTCCCTGTTAGTAAAATCGGGATCTGTCTTATGTTTCAAGGCCTCCTCTATCAGATCTTGTAGATTTTTAGTAGTTTTTTCCAAAGTCACCTTCTCTTCCTCCAATAGTAAATTCATAAATCGTATAGAGGACTGGATAGATTCTTTTTCCCACTTAGAGATTAATGTATCTGATCTACATCTAGGGGCCGGTGTGATCTGTATCCTCAGCCCTCTCGGTACTATGTTATGTTTTACATAATGTTCCAAAGACTGTACCTCCCACCAGGACTTAATGTTATTTTTATAGGCCACAAGAAGTTCAGAAAAAATGGATTTCAGAGAGGGTGATTCAGTGGCGTTCACCGTAGGGTTGTGCTCAGAGAAAACCTCTCTCACATCATTGAGCCATTTACTGGTGTTGACTGGTCCCGCCAGAAAGCTTGCCATAACTAATAATCCAGAAAAAAACCAGAAACAAATGACCAAGGTCTATTCAACTAGAAAAAAACCAAAAAATACAATAAAGACCTAAAAAATATATTTTTATTGTAAATAAATAAAAATTAAATATAAATAAAGAACCACTTATAACCTATAGACAAAAAGTAGGGATCCTAGGGTCAGGATAAGCTCATAAAAAATAATAGAGCAGAAAAAATATATATGATAATAAGAAAAGGACTAGGGATGATAGTGGTGCCTCACCCTAAGCTGTACCCTTCCTTGCAGCGGAGGTTGGCACCCTGGGATACGAAATGGCGCCCCCGCTCAACGTCGACTGACCCTGATAACCCTAGTAGGTGTCCCTACCACAAACCACCACCCAAACAAACACCACAAAAAAAAACAGAAAAAAGTGTAAATGTACACTAAAATGCTGTAGCTGGTACTGACTGCTGATAGTGATGGTGTACATTTACACTTTTTTCTGTTTTTTTTTTGTGGTGTTTGTTTGGGTGGTGGCTTGTGGTAGGGACACCTACTAGGGTTATCAGGGTCAGTCGACGTTGAGCGGGGGCGCCATTTCGTATCCCAGGGTGCCAACCTCCGCTGCAAGGAAGGGTACAGCTTAGGGTGAGGCACCACTATCATCCCTAGTCCTTTCCTTATTATCATATATATTTTTTCTCCACTGACCACACCACTGCTGCCCGTGTACCCCTGGAACCAATTTAAAATTGCCTACAGCCATGTGTTATTATTTTAGGCCTTCGATGCCTGTCTGCGGTCACTCCTTCCACTAGGCCTCCACTGACCACACCACTGCTGCCCGTGTACCCCTGGAACCAATTTAAAATTGCCTACAGCCATGTGTTATTATTTTAGGCCTTCGATGCCTGTCTGCGGTCACTCCTTCCACTAGGCCTCCACTGACCACACCACTGCTGCCCGTGTACCCCTGGAACCAATTTAAAATTGCCTACAGCCATGTGTTATTATTTTAGGCCTTCGATGCCTGTCTGCGGTCACTCCTTCCACTAGGCCTCCACTGACCACACCACTGCTGCCCGTGTACCCCTGGAACCAATGTAAAATTGCCTACAGCCATGTGTTATTATTTTAGGCCTTCGATGCCTGTCTGCGGTCACTCCTTCCACTAGGCCTCCACTGACCACACCACTGCTGCCCGTGTACCCCTGGAACCAACATCAGAAAATATAAAAATAAGTATTTTGCTTATAAAAAAGAAAATACTGGAGAGATATCAAATGCAGACATTTTAACATTAAAAACAAACACATACAACAAAAATCTGGTACAGTACTAAAAATGGCCACCAGCTACAATAACTTTCTCCTGCAAGTAGTTAACTGAAAGGTTTTTTCAATTTTAAACACAGATATGGCATCCACCGAGTGTTGTCCTGTCGCGTCTTCTTTATATTATTGCCAAGAAGATGCAAAACAATGAAAATAATAAAATCATTATTTACCAAAAAAATAGAGTAAGTCAAAACCACATTGCAAATAAACATTCATTACAAATAAAGAAGCAGGGCGCGTCCGAGGGTGAGTATATACCTAATAAGAATATAATCACCCTCGGACGCGCCCTGCTTCTTTCCGACAGCCTTCCTTCCTAAGAATCAGCCCTTCCGTGGTGTAGAGAGAGGGTTTGTTACACTCCAAGGTGTTCCCCAGGTTGCCTTTCCTGAGCTTCGATCTTCCGGCTCTCGTTTAGTAGTTGTTGGAAACTACGCTGCATTGGGCCTACAAATTGGGTATGGGGTGTAGAGAGATGGTGTGTTCCACTCCAAGGTGTTCCCCAGGTTGCCTTTCCTGAGCTTCGATCTTCCGGCTCTCGTTTAGTAGTTGTTGGAAACTACGCTGCATTAGGCCTACAAATTGGGTATGGGGTGTAGAGATATGGTGTGTTCCACTGTAGAGAGATGGTGTGTTCCACTCCAAGGTGTTCCCCAGGTTTCCTCGCCAATGCTTCGATCATCATGCTCTCGTTTAGTAGTTGTTGGAAACTACGCTGCATTAGGCCTACAAATTGGGTATGGGGTGTAGAGAGATGGTGTGTTCCACTCCAAGGTGTTCCCCAGGTTTCCTCTCCATTGCTTCGATCTTCATGCTCTCGTTTAGTAGTTGTTGGAAACTACGCTGCATTAGGCCTACAAATTGGGTATGGGGTGTAGAGAGATGGTGTGTTACACTCCAAGGTGTTCCCCAGGTTTCCTCTCCATTGCTTCGATCTTCCGGCTCTCGTTTAGTAGTTGTTGGAAACTACGCTGCATTAGGCCTACAAATTGGGTATGGGGTGTAGAGAGATGGTGTGTTACACTCCAAGGTGTTCCCCAGGTTTCCTCTCCATTGCTTCGATCTTCCGGCTCTCGTTTAGTAGTTGTTGGAAACTACGCTGCATTGGGCCTACAAATTGGGTATGGGGTGTAGAAAGATGGTGTGTTCCACTCCAAGGTGTTCTCCAGGTTGCCTTTCCTGAGCTTCGATCTTCCGGCTCTCGTTTAGTAGTTGTTGGAAACTACGCTGCATTAGGCCTACAAATTGGGTATGGGGTGTAGAGAGATGGTGTGTTACACTCCAAGGTGTTCCCCAGGTTTCCTCTCCATTGCTTCGATCTTCCGGCTCTCGTTTAGTAGTTGTTGGAAACTACGCTGCATTAGGCCTACAAATTGGGTATGGGGTGTAGAGAGATGGTGTGTTCCACTGTAGAGAGATGGTGTGTTCCACTCCAAGGTGTTCCCCAGGTTTCCTCTCCATTGCTTCGATCTTCCGGCTCTCGTTTAGTAGTTGTTGGAAACTACGCTGCATTGGGCCTACAAATTGGGTATGGGGTGTAGAGAGATGGTGTGTTCCACTCCAAGGTGTTCTCCAGGTTGCCTTTCCCGAGCTTCGATCTTCCGGCTCTCGTTTAGTAGTTGTTGGAAACTACGCTGCATTAGGCCTACAAATTGGGTATGGGGTGTAGAGAGATGGTGTGTTACACTCCAAGGTGTTCCCCAGGTTTCCTCTCCATTGCTTCGATCTTCCGGCTCTCGTTTAGTAGTTGTTGGAAACTACGCTGCATTAGGCCTACAAATTGGGTATGTGGTGTAGAGAGATGGTGTGTTCCACTGTAGAGAGATGGTGTGTTCCACTCCAAGGTGTTCCCCAGGTTTCCTCGCCAATGCTTCGATCATCATGCTCTCGTTTAGTAGTTGTTGGAAACTACGCTGCATTAGGCCTACAAATTGGGTATGGGGTGTAGAGAGATGGTGTGTTCCACTCCAAGGTGTTCTCCAGGTTGCCTTTCCTGAACTTCTATCTTCAGGCTCTCATTAAATTGTGGTTAAACGGAACAACTGCATTTGGCGTACTAGTTGGTTTGGGGCCTACTATCGGTGTCTGCCGCTCCTTGCTGTTCTCCTGGTTTCCTGTCCTGAAATTCCGTTTTCAGGCGCTCGTTAAGTAGTTGTTAATGTTAGACTGCATTTGGCCTACTAGTTGGGTTGGGGCCTACTATCGGTGTCTGCCACTCCTTGCTGTTCTCCTCCACTGAACAAAGCTGTGCCGCCTGTTTACTACTGTTGCCAATTTTGAACTGCATTTCGACTACTTACTGATTTGGGCCTACTCTCTGTGTCAGCCTCTCATTCCAGTTGTCCTCCACTGCAATGCCCCCTGATTAGTCCTGTGTTACCAATTTTGAACTGCATTTAGCCCACTTTATTCTTTGGGCCTATATCTGTGTTTCCTCCTCATCCTGCCCATTGCCCAGCCAGTGATAGATGAGTCTGCTGATACATTGACCCATAACGCAACATTTCCCGTGCATGCTACACTGCAAGATTGTGACCCTGCTGAAAGACAGGTCCCCCTTCCCGCATACCATATCACCTTACACGGGGACAAACAGGAAGGTGCAGATGAAAGTGCAGGTTCCTTCATCAGGTGGGGGGAGGAATACTAGTTGGCGACGTCACTGGCACAGGGCCTCTCATGGTACGCAAAAGTGTTGCTGCTGGTGGGAGGCGCCCCCGCCGTGCAAACACACCGCTGTACTTTGAGGGGCCCTGTGCCAGTGCCAATGCCAACGAGTGGGCCCCCCCTGCTTGCTCAGGTTCACAGCACTTGCAAAGTTGAAATACTTACCTCTCCCTGCTCCACTGCGGTGACGTGGTCCAGATTTCCTGGGCCCACTAATTACTTGAACCAGCCCTACCCACCACAACTTTAGCCAAATGACCCCCAATTTCAAATGCCTTCCAATTATTATAAGGTAAATTACGCTTGACAAGCTTCATTAAGAAGAATGGATGGTTTTGACATTAAAATGGGCACTCTAGGTGTTTTCCTGGCCCCCACTCACTGCCGACTATGCTGCCCCATTGACTTGCATTGGGTTTCGTGTTTCGGTCGATCCCGACTTTACGTCATAATCGGGCGATTTCACTCGACCCGACTTTTGAGATAGTTGGGTTTCGCAAAACCCGGCTCGACTCTAAAAAGGTCAAGGTCGCTCAACTCTATTTAGTAGTTGTTGGAAACTACGCTGCATTAGGCCTACAAATTGGGTATGGGGTGTAGAGAGATGGTGTGTTCCACTCCAAGGTGTTCCCCAGGTTTCCTCGCCAATGCTTCGATCATCATGCTCTCGTTTAGTAGTTGTTGGAAACTACGCTGCATTAGACCTACAAATTGGGTATGGGGTGTAGAGAGATGGTGTGTTCCACTCCAAGGTGTTCTCCAGGTTGCCTTTCCTGAACTTCTATCTTCAGGCTCTCATTAAATTGTGGTTAAACGGAACAACTGCATTTGGCGTACTAGTTGGTTTGGGGCCTACTATCGGTGTCTGCCGCTCCTTGCTGTTCTCCTGGTTTCCTGTCCTGAAATTCCGTTTTCAGGCGCTCGTTAAGTAGTTGTTAATGTTAGACTGCATTTGGCCTACTAGTTGGGTTGGGGCCTACTATCGGTGTCTGCCACTCCTTGCTGTTCTCCTCCACTGAACAAAGCTGTGCCGCCTGTTTACCACTGTTGCCAATTTTGAACTGCATTTCGACTACTTACTGATTTGGGCCTACTCTCTGTGTCAGCCTCTCATTCCAGTTGTCCTCCACTGCAATGCCCCCTGATTAGTCCTGTGTTACCAATTTTGAACTGCATTTAGCCCACTTTATTCTTTGGGCCTATATCTGTGTTTCCTCCTCATCCTGCCCATTGCCCAGCCAGTGATAGATGAGTCTGCTGGTACATTGACCCATAACGCAACATTTCCCGTGCACGCTACACTGCAAGATTGTGACCCTGCTGAAAGTCAGGTCCCCCTTCCCGCATACCATACCACCTTACACGGGGACAAACAGGAAGGTGCAGATGAAAGTGCAGGTTCCTTCATCAGGTGGGGGGAGGAATACTAGTTGGCGACGTCACTGGCACAGGGCCTCTCATGGTACGCAAAAGTGTTGCTGCCGGTGGGAGGCGCCCCCGCCGTGCAAACACACCACTGTACTTTGAGGGGCCCTGTGCCAGTGCCAATGCCAACGAGTGGGCCCCCCCTGCTTGCTCAGGTTCACAGCACTTGCAAAGTTGAAATACTTACCTCTCCCTGCTCCACTGCCGTGACGTGGTCCAGATTTCCTGGGCCCACTAATTACTTGAACCAGCCCTACCCACCACAACTTTAGCCAAATGACCCCCAATTTCAAATGCCTTCCAATTATTATAAGGTAAATTACGCTTGACAAGCTTCATTAAGAAGAATGGATGGTTTTGACATTAAAATGGGCACTCTAGGTGTTTTCCTGGCCCCCACTCACTGCCGACTATGCTGCCCCATTGACTTGCATTGGGTTTCGTGTTTCGGTCGATCCCGACTTTACGTCATAATCGGCCGATTTCACTCGACCCGACTTTTGAGATAGTCGGGTTTCGCGAAACCCGGCTCGACTCTAAAAAGGTCAAGGTCGCTCCACTCTATTAATGATCATAAAACTAGATTTGTTCCATAACTCTGCTTTGCCTAGATTAAAAAAAATTATAAAACCTATAAAATGCTTTCAAGCCGTGAATAATATTGAATATTATTAATATTATTAAACACCGTAGTGACAACCCATAGCCTAGTGATACTGACTAGGCGCTAAGTTGTGTTGAAGTGAAAAAATATATCCAGTTGACCAAACGTGCGACAAAGCAAATTAGATACCTAGAAGCGAAGTGGTGTAGTAGCCAATTAGCTCCCTAACCATAAACCACAAGTGTGTGACTACATAAAGAATAACAGAGATCAAGTGCAGTGTTCAATAACACTGGAAGTAATAAAAAATCAATGTACTTGTGAACGTTTGGTGATTGTGACTACATCAGCGGTGTATAAATCCAGGATGAAATTGAAGGGTGACACCCACCCCCCCTGCAGGAAGGGGCACGCAACACCACCGTCATTCAACACAGGATTTCACCAGATGTGTCCATCAAACGTATGCTACTATATATCCGAAACTGCTGATAAGTAATAAAAGTGAAACAGGATAAGTGAAGAATACAAAGGTGAGTGAATAAAGGAAGTAATTTAATAAGAATATATTAATCAGGGCAAAAGCACCACAATGTAGTATAAATTCAAACAACTCAAGTAGATTACAACCTGAATCATACATATATAAATGCTTGAGTCCACCAAACATGTACTGAAAGTGCATAACGACACTGTAAATCATTGATATTCTTCCTATTGGTTAATACATGAGATAATGCTTGAATCCACTTAATAAAGTATTGAAAAACATGACAAAAATTGTTCTAAACACTTCATATATGGGGTGATATTTGGGTGCTAAACATGCATAATTGCAGCAATCCTGACCCGCGAATATCTTCTTTCTTGCCTAATATAAGAAGTTGTGCTTGAGTCCGCCTGATAAGATACTGGAAGTGCATATCAGCAAATGTCCTAAGCACAGAATGCTTTCCATCTTGATTCGTTTTTGCTATGTTGACGCTACAATCTTCAAACTCCCATCCAATGACAGAGTAAAAACTGAAATATGAAACCCAAAGCATACAGCTCCACATATGTGACCAGATAAGAACCTAAGTAAACAAATAATAATTAAAATGTGCACCATATAACAAACAATATAATAATAAATAATAATAATAATTTTTTATTTATATAGCGCCAACATATTCCGCAGCGCTTTACAAATTATAGAGGGGACTTGTACAGACAATAGACATTACAGCATAACAGAAATACAGTTCAAAACAGATACCAGGAGGAATGAGGGCCCTGCTCGCAAGCTTACAAACTATGAGGAAAAGGGGAGACACGAGAGGTGGATGGTAACAATTGCTTTAGTTATTCGGACCAGCCATAGTGTAAGGCTCAGGTGTTCATGTAAAGCTGCATGAACCAGTTAACTGCCTAAGTATGTATCAGTACAGACACAGAGGGCTATTAACTGCAATATAAAACAAACTATGGGGAAACCCACCATAAGAAAACTAAAACTGATGATAACAAACATATATATATATAGAGAGAGAGCATACTGTATATCAAAGGATACACAAAAATCCCAGATTTATTAAAGTCATTCACAGAAATGCACTAAATCCCAGATTCTCATTTAGGCCTGGGGGGTCAGTGTACCTAGTCTATAAATCCAACGACTTTCGACTTGGGCAAGAGCCTTGTCCAGATCACCACCCCTTGGTCCTAATGTAACCACATCAATACCCTTGACCTTCATAAGGTAGGGATTACATTCATGGAATTTTTTATAGTGTCAGGGAATGGTCTTCAGAGTTGAAACATCATCTACTGCTTTTGCCTTCACAATGTCCAAATGATGTTCAGGAACACGAATTTTTAGCTCTCTAGTGGTAAGGCCTATATTGACCTTGCCACATGGACAAGTAGAGTGATAGATGACCCCTTTTGGTGTACAAGTAATAAATTTTCTGATATCAAAACTTTTGGACCCATCAAAGTTGGTAAAGGTTTTGGCCTTAATACAATTCAAACAGGCCTTGCATCGGCCACAAAGAAACAAGCCTGCAGTTTTAGAATCCCATCCGTTTGTCTTTTTCTTATCCTCATAGTGGCTATGCACCAAAATGTCTTTGAGATTTCTAGATCTTTTGGCCACTATGGATGAAGCAGAGGGCAAAAGGAGTTTTAAGGTAGGGTCAGTATGTAATACCGACCAATGTTTTTGTATTATTTGCCTAAATTTATGCCATTTGTTATGATGCCCTGCGATGTACCGGACTTGATTATCACCGTCACTATTAGTCTTAACCTTATTGTTATACAAAAGCATATTTCTTGGAGTATTTTTGACCCTTATATATCCTTTGCGTATCATTTTACTGCTGTAACCTCGCTCTCTAAATCTCTCAGCCAGTTCTTTAGACTGATTCTCAAAGTCATTCTCATTTGAATAGATGTGTTTTACTCGCAAAAATTGCCCTATAGGGATTCCCCATATGGTTGACTGTGGATGGGCTGATTGCGCATGTAGCACAGAATTAGTGGCCATCATTTTACGAAAGACATCAGTTGTGATGTCCCCATTGGACAGTGGACATATCCTCAAGTCCAGGAAATCTACCGATCTCCCATTTGTAAACGTAAGTTTGATATTAAGACAATTCTGATTTAAATTTCTCATCATAATATTTAGGTCCTCTGCGCTTCCCTCCCACACAAACCAAATGTCATCTACATATCTCATCCAGTCTTGGATGTGACATGTTTGTCTCCCATGCCCCCAAAACAGGTTTGTGCAGGAGCGAGCGCAGCAGGCCTCTAATGCAGTTCTCTGCAATTGCAGATACGTGCCCCGCCCAAAGACAAACACATTATGTGTCAATACAAATTCCAAAAGTTTTAACTGCAACCGAATCAGGTTTCTGTCTAAGTTGCTAGATTCCACATAGGATGCAACAGCTTTAATACCATCAGAGTGTTTGATTGATGTACATAATGCTTCAACATCAGCCGTAACCATAACACTATTGGGGTCAAGATGTAGATTATCCAATCTGCGTAGGGCTGCAGTGGTATCCTTGATATAGGATGGAAGTTCACTGACCAATGATTTCAGATAGAAATCAAGAACCTGCGTGATAACCTCACACAGGCCTCCATTGCCCAAAACTATGGGCCTTCCGGGTGGATCACTGGGATTTTTGTGAATCTTGGCAATTAGGTATAGTGTCGGCATACGTGGATGCATTTTTTCAACTAATTCAACTAGTCTTTTTGGAATAATTCCATCAGCAAAGGCCTCCTCCAGGATGATACATAGTTCATCCTGGAATGTTTTAATAGGGTTGGTAAGCATTTTTTTTGTAACAGTCCAACAATATATGTGCCTGTTTTTCATATAGGGCATGTGGCCACACGACAAGGTTTCCACCTTTGTTGGCAGGTTTAAAAATGACATCATCCCATCCCTTTAATATCTCCAGTGCTTGTCTGTCAGATTGAGACACATTGTATTTACCATAGCCCTTCATGGAAAGTTCTTCAATGTCTCTAGACACTAATTTAGTAAAAAAAATTGTTTTTTTGCAACAGCTATTTCAGTTTCATATATCTAAGAATTGTTGGACACAGTAATGTTTCTGCCTTGAAATGAGGTTTATTGTACTAACAGAAAATGTGCAATCTGCATTCAAACAAAATTTGACAGGTGCATAAGTATGGACACCCTTATCATTTTCTTGTTTTAAATACTCCTACCTACTTTTTACTGACTTACTAAAGCACTTTTTTTGGTTTTCTAACCTCATTGAGCTTTGAACTTCATAGCCAGGTGTATGCAATCATGAGAAAAGCTACTTAAAGTGGCCACTTGCAAGTTGTTCTCCTGTTTGAATCTCGTCTGAAGAATGGCATCATGGGCGCCTCAAAACAACTGTCTAATGATCTGAAAACAAAGATAATTCAACACAGTTGTTCAGGGGAAGGATACAAAAAGCTGTCTCGGAGATTTAACCTGTCAATTTCCACTGTGAGGAACATAGTAAGGAAATGGAAGAACACAGGTACAGTTCTTGTTAAGGCCAGAAGTGGCAGGCCAAGAAAAACATCAGAAAGGCAGAGAAGAAGAATGGTGAGATCAGTCAAGGACAATCCTCAGACCACCTCCAGAGAGCTGCAGCATCAACTTGCTGCAGATGGTGTCACTGTGCATCGGTCAACTATACAATGCACTTTGCACAAGGAGAAGCTGTATGGGAGAGTGATGCAAAAGAAGCCGTTTCTGCAAGCACGCCACACACAGAGTCGGCTAAGGTATGCAAAAGCACATTTGGTGAAGCCAATTTCTTTTTGGAAAAAGGTCCTGTGGACTGATGAAACCAAGATTGAGTTGTTTGTCATACAAAAAGTCGTTATGCATGGCGGCCAAAAAACACAGCATTCCAAGAAAAACACTTGCTACCCACAGTAAAATCTGGTGGAGGTTCCATCATGCTTTGGGGCTGTGTGGCCAATGCCGACACCGGGAATCTTGTTAAAGTTGAGGGATGCATGGATTCCTCTCACTATCAGCAGATTCTTGACAGTAATGTTCATGAATCAGTGACAAAATTGAAGTTATGCAGGGGATGGACCTTTCAGCAAGACAATGATCCAAAACACTGCTCCAAATCTCCTCAGGCATTCATGCAGAGGAACAATTACACTGTTCTGAAATGGCCATCCCAGTCCCCAGACCGGAATATCATTGAACATCTGTGCGATCATTTGAAGAGGGCTGTCCATGCTCGGCGACCATCAAACTTAACTGAACTGGAATTGTTTTGTAAAGAGGAATGGTCAAAAATACCTTCATCCAGGATAAAAGCTACAGGAAGTGAGGAGGATCTACTAAATATTAATGTCACTTTTCTGGTGGGGTGCCCATACTTATGCACCTGTCAAATTTTGTTTGAATGCAGATTGCACATTTTCTGTTAGTACAATAAACCTCATTTCAAGGCAGAAACATTACTGTGTCCAACAGTTATTAGATATATAAAACTGAAATAGCTGTTGCAGAAAAAACAATTTTTATAAAACATTAAGCTTAAGATTAATCGGGGTGCCCAAACTTTTTCATATAACTATATTTAGAGATGGAAATTTTTTTGGTTTACCAACTAGATGGTTAGGGAAGCTACTTACCTTAATAGGGTTGCTCTCAAGGGCCAAGGCCTCCAAATTGGCCAAATTCTTTCTCCTCATCTGTAGTAAAATCATCATCCCCTTGACCTTTACAGTTAAGTTTTTTCAAGATTATGGCAGATAGTCACAAACTAAACAGATTCTAACAATACCTCGTGCATGGCCCATGTCTCACAGCTGCTGGGCCATTAATACATTCCTACTGTGGGTCAATTGATGCCACTGATCCTGGTGTCTGCCCCTAATTTGAGTTGTAGCTTTTTGGCCCCCCCGAAGGTGTTGTTTATGCTTCTGGTTTTGCATCACATTGGATGGCAGTGTTGGTACTTCTGGCTATCACATAGAGGGCTGTGCAGTCATCCAAAGAAATGCCTCCACACACCAATACTGACCCAGTGTCAAACCAGTCATGCTGGAGGATGTTGCAGGCATCAGAACTTTCTCCATGGCGTCACCAGACTCGGTCACATCTGTCATATGTACTCAGTGTCAACCTGCTCTTATCTGTGAGAAACATAGGATGTCATTGTCAAATTTGCGCCGTTTGCGCAGACACATGAATGTTAGTGATCTGTCTGAGGTAATTTTGCAGGGCTCTGACACTGCTCATCCTGATCCTCCTTGCATAAAGGAGGAGGTAGCTGTCCTGCTGCTGGGTTGTTGCCCACCTACGGCCCTCTCCATGTCTGCTGGTCTAGTGACCTATCTCCTATTCTCTGCTTCATGCTCTGGACACTGTGCTGACAGACACAGCTACCCTTCTTGCCACAGCTCGCATTGTTGTGCCATTCTGATTGAGCTGCACAACCTAAGCAACTTCTGTGGGTGACACAGCCTCATGTTACTCTACAGTTCTTCTATAGGGGAGAGCAAAGACAAAGTGGAAAATGACACAACCGCAGGAGAAATTGATTCACAATCAGTGTTGCTTCATAACTGGACAGGTTGATTTAACAGAAATGTGATTGACTTGGAATGTTCCTTTTAATTTTTTGAGCAGTCTATAGTCAGGATGCCCAATCCAAATCTTGCAAATGGTGTCATCAGTGTCCAGTTATGTAACTGCCGAAGGATATTAGCAATGAAAAATGGCTAAATGATGAAATGGAATGTGTTATGAAAATATGAAAAACTGGCTTCTGAATCTGTTCCATAATTAAATCTGCATTTATGATTTCTGAGTGTAAGAGATTCCATAAGCATTACATAGGTGCGAGAAGAAGAATCATTACAGCTATCTCTTCTGAATCCCCCCTCCACATACAAAGGAATGCTCAATCTCCTTTAGTGGAGACATATCTTGGGGGAGAAAAAAAGGTTTGGTCATTAGAAATCTAACGGGTTGGATCCTTCTAATGATCAAAATCATCTGTTGATGGGAAATTTCAGAGGCTCCCATACATTTCAGAGGCTCTGCTGTTTTTGGTGAGCTGGCAGAAGGTTGTTTATGTTACTAAAAACAAAGGTTACTGTTTGGCAAAATTACATGTAAATCATGTAGAAATGCATATATCAATAAAAAGAAGGAGACAGACATTATGTAATGCATACTAAATTTATTAAGATCACAATCAATTGTTTTGTCAAAGGTAATATCATTTGATTGTTTATTGAACTTTCATTTTTCAGGTGAAATCTGGAATCGGAGAAAAAATAGTTTGGGAATTATTACGAGTGTTAATATGAATATTAGAATTATTTAACAAACAAAAATTATATGTATATTCTATTTATTTACTAAATGTACATTTACAGAAGATATAGAGAAATATTAATGACATTACTATTACACGTAAATTAAATAAGCACTTCCATCAACATTTGTATCCTCTTAATATATAGTAATCATCATATTTACAGCACTGTTGTAATGCCGGTGTGTTTGTGCCTTGTTTCCCCGAAATTACTCTGCATGTCTGCACTCTTACCATTTTCTCCTTTCCCCTGATCGGCTGGGATTCTGATGTCTGTTACCTGTATGGATGCTGCTCAGTTCCCTGCTGTGCTGCGTAGCCATACATGTGTTGTACAGTCTTTGCTCTGCTACATGACTTTCCGCGTGTGCGGTCCCTGGCTGCTGCTGTGGAAGCTATCCACAGGTTGCAAGGTCCTCTGCAGCTGGTGCATGACTTTACACATGTTTCCTAGCTTGCAGGCACTGCCAGGTGCCCTAGGCCTCAGTTCCTGTGCTGGCTATGCTGTACTGGTTTCTGTCTGTGCTTAGGGTGCGCGCAGCCACACCTTCCCCATTTTTATTAGGGACAGTGTGTGTGCTTGAATTGCTGCCCCCAGCCTATTGCTGAAGGGCAGCTCCTATTTAAAGTTCCTCTTCCCTGTTGGGTGTGGCCAGAGCTTCTCATTAGGTTTCTTAGCCTAAACGTGTGTATTTGGTCCTCCATGTTGCTTCTGGTCTGCCTGTCTTCAGCTCCTGTTCTGCCTGCTATCAGTACTAGGAAAGCTGATGTCTTTGTCCCTGGACCCATCCTGTTTATGTGTTGGTACCAAAGTCTTTGCCTTAAATGTGGGCTCCTGCTGTGTGATATTCTCGAAGTCCTTCTGTATCTTGAACTATGTACCCAGTGACTTTTTGGTCTAAGGCTGCAGTGCTTACACCATCCTGCTTGAGTTCATTTCTAGGTCGTGTCAGATGTCCGGATTCTGGTGACCACTGCCTGATGCCTTAAGCCTAATGACCGCTGTCTGGTGCTTGGAGCCTGATGACCACTGCTTGATGTCCTGTAGGTGTCCCCAATGTCCTGCCTGTTCCCTGGGGTCCATCATGTGATGCCATCTGTCTGAGGAAGGTGTCTGATGTTCTCCTGCTGTGCCTGTGCTATGCCTGAGGACTGACAGAGAGGTTCTCCTGATATGCCCGTGCCAGATGACCCTGGACTGCATCAACCCATGATGACCTCTTGCCATCATCTGATGTCTGCTGACCTGCGATATTCACCTTTGCTAGATGTGCGGAATCGGGAGCCTGGCATTGTAATGTCTTGTTTTCTGTATGGTGACATTTGTAGTAAACTTCATGTTTCTTCATACCTGAACTTGTGCGGTGTTATCTAGTCCTGCAAGTCACCATCTTGCCCACATGATCAGCTTCACAGACCCCAGTCGCTGCCCTTCCCTAGTCCAGGTAGGCCCGGGTCCCTCCCTGTGGTCCAGTTTGTCCACATTCTATTATCACATGGGACGCATGCCCCACGTCCTCGTGGCCTGGGGGTGTTGGAGAGTAAGCTAAGCGACGTCAGTTTCGTGACAACTGTGTACTTACAATTACTTATTTTACCTTTCTACCCAGTTAATTCTTCTCTTTTCCATTAGATCTATGATATCATGTGATTAAAAGCTGACTAGCTCAATTCTTCTAAGCTCTATGTAGAAACAGGAGGTTAATTTTCCCTGTATGAATCACGAGTCACTGCAAAAGTCCCTGGCGGATGGGAGGAAGGAGCAGCTGGGTAAAGAATTGAAGAGGGAAATGATAAATGTAGTGAAAATAAACTTCCTCATTTTACATAGTGCCATAAAATATGGTGATTACAATATATTAAGAGGATAAAAAGTTTGATGAGAGTGCTTCTTTAATATTAACACAGAAATTCTGGGGAGAAGTCATTGGATGGTAACTACCATAAAGGCTTGTGTTTTAACTAGTAATAATGTCAATTATAAACTAATAGAATAAACGGTTTACACATCTAATAAATGACTTTGGATAAAATCCAAATTTCCTTTTGCAGACACAGTGTTTCGGGCTTTTGGCCCCCGTCAGTAATTTAGGACCAAATTTACTTTATTTATTTTGTTGCCAAATTCAAAAACCTAGAACAGTTTCTCGTCTTAATACAGCAGTATGATGGTATAGTTAATGCATGATACATTACAGCTTTTATTGATACCATTTTACAATACATAAAATTTGTTAATTACATTTTATCATTTTTTAAGGAGAAAATGAAAAAAAACTGTAGCTTTTATGTTTTTCTATGCAATTGACTGTGCAAAAACTTTAGAAACATGGACTATACTATTATTTTAAAGAGATCATTATCCAATACATAAACCTTAAAAAAATGCACAAGTCCTGTTCTCATATTTTATCTGTACAATACAATTCAAGATAAAGTACTCACATGAAGATTTGTTTCCTTTATCCAAGTAGTGGTACTTTTTTCAAGACACCACCTCCCAAGGCACCACCTCCCAAGACTCCACTTGCCACATTAAGATTAAGATCCAATCCAGCCTTAACAACATAAAATATTAATAAATAATGTAAAAAGAGGCAGATAAGAGTTGAATTATAAAATATAGTAATATTCTCTTTGTTAAGATTCGAGTCTCCATGATTCTCGTATCATTTTATAAAATATTAATTCCAGATTGAAATAACCTTAATCTCTTAATTTAAAAAAGTGAAAAAGAGCAAACTAAATATTGGAAAACTCAAATATGTGATAATATTTTAAAATTGTACCCCTCAAGGTATTCAAAACTGCTGTCAGGAAGATCACTTCAGTTGTTTCACAGGAATTAACATAAAAATATTAAAGCTAAAATATTGTTTTAGCTCCAATTTTTTCATTTTTACGACGGATAATAGAAAAAAATGAACCCCAATATTTGTTACAGATATTCTCTTAAATGTGGTATTAACCCATACTGTTTCAGCGCTATTTGACATTTAGATTGCAGGTTTGGGTGGAATAATTTGATTTCCAAAAATGAGCATGGAATAGATGGTACAAAGTGAAAATGCAAATATGTCATATTTATGGCCAATATGTTGTGCCCAGCTCGCGCTTCTTAGATTCATTCCTCTCCAACAACAAATTGTTAAGCGGGTTCTCCTCACTTATATAATGGCATACAAGCTGCACATTGTACCATGGGTTTCAGTCTAATTTCCCAAAAAATAAGATTTAGACATTTTAGTATCTGTTTCCGCAGCATCTCATTTATGAAGACAAGAGCAAAACTGTGGTCGATAACACTTTTGTACCAACCCAAAAACAAAGGAATAGAGGCCAGACAGAGTTCTAATTAATAGTTAATGGTTCTGTCGATTGCTTTGTCTGAGTCACATAATCTGTGGACTTAGATAGAAAGTCAGACTTTAGTTCTTAGCATCCGACACATGAAAATGTGAAACTAAACTTATTCTGTCTCCTAAAAATCACAATAAGTTTAATACAGTATCACTTTAGCTGGTAGTCCCTAAATCCACTGCTTGGCCTTGGTTTATCATAGCAACCATAAGCATATCAATGGGGCAAAAGAGTGAGACTCCATCTGTTAATCATCTAGATGCTTTTATTGTTACTGAAAGCAGCATCTAGTGGGTTAAAGGACCACGATTGGTGCAATCATTAATTGTGGCCTTTGTGGCAGTGTGTCATTTGTAAAATTCAGCTGACACTCACTGCATCCTCAGATATCAGGGCTGCTATTGTATTATTTCTCATTACAATACAAAAGTGGTGCTGAAGAATAGTGACTCCTAATGACCTCTGTAAAAAGACGTATTGGCGGTCAATAAGAGGTTAAATTGTTTTGCCATTTGTAGAACTGTTTTGCCATTTCTAGAATTTAATCTATATAAATGTATGGTATCTTCCTTGAGAGTATTAATTTCAAATATATATATACACCTTTCTATTGTCTCTTTTTGCCATTTTTCAGCAACTATCATTTTGATATGACTGAGTCGCAAACGTTGGCTTCAGTCAAAATAAGTCAAAATACTGAAGCTTCAGTGATGGCTCTGATTAATTACCCTTAGTGTAGTCAGCAGAGTATATGGCGGTAATGTGCTTGACCAAACACCTGCTATATTGGGCTGGAATAGGGTAGAACCCTAATTATCATACATTTTGGTAAGAAAGGCATAACATGCAGTGTAAATCGGTTGAAAAAATTACAGGTCTGTAGACCAGAATCATGAATACTAATTTTGTAGTTTTCACTTTTTGTTGAGACTTAAATCAATGTCTTACTTACCAGAGCTTTGCTCAAGGTTTTAAGTGTTTCTCCCTAGAAATATATATATATACACAATTATAACGGAAAATAATAACCTGATTGTAAATAAAATGGTCATTTATGTTTACGATGTAAAGATTTTCATGTTATTGATAAGAACTTACCAAAGCCTCACATAAAACATTCAGCACCATTTCGCTTAGTCCTAGGTCCTCCTGGAAGCCAATGCAAACATTTTTTAGATTTATAGCATGTGATTGAGACATTTATGTTACATACTAAAGTGATGATAATAATATATTGTTATTATTATTAGCTTTATATAATATTTATATAGATAAAAGAACAGTGTGCTGTAGTTTGTAAATCAGCTCTTTATGAAGATTAATATAATATTAAATAGAGTACAATACATTATATAAGATTGATGAAGCCATTGGTCGCAAAGCGCGCATTAGGGAATGCAACCGCGGAGTTCTAACCTCCACTATTACTGTGGGTAAGACTTTTCAGTGATATTTTCTATCACTATCCTTGTGTGGTAACTGGATTGGATTCAAGATAAGATAGGAGGATTCATTTGGAATTTTCCCGCTATATGTAAAACTCCATTAACATCATATCCTGATCTATTTTCTATTTCCTCTATTTTGATATAGGCTTATGGTGGAATAGTGCTTTTGTGGTTGTGTTCTGTGAAATTCCTTTTTGAAACCTATCCAATTAAGAGATCATGTTTTTAATATCAATTTTTAATAAAGTGGATTATTTTATATTAAATGTACTAATTACTCACAGTTTGCACAATTTCTATACTTTGTAGTTACCGTTATAACAAATATGGGAAGTTGGCAGCAAGTGGAAATATGTGACCCAAGGTGTAACGTGTATGGTAAGACGTTTGTTAGTTACAGCACATAAGATTTGTCTGACTGTTCTATTCTATTATACATTTCTAACCACTTATGCATACCAGTGTTTAAGCCCCGATACTACCTCTATGTGAAAGGCTGCCGTAATATTGTACGCATAGAAATCTATGGGGCTCCATTATATCTCTGCAGTCCTTTGCATATTAAGTAAAAACAAAAGGTGACATGATTGGATGCTGAACTAAACAGTGCAGATATTTTCCTCTAGATGATTTTTTATATGGGAGGATATGGACTCGAGCACCGACCCTGCCAGATCCCTTAATACAGCACCACACAATCGCAGTGCATACATACTTTTCATTAGAAGTATTTATTTAATGTTTTCTTTTTTACCCATAGAGGAAAAAAATGACATGTACATCAGTTTATAATCAATGTGAAATCTCAATTGCAGTCCTATGTCACACTCTAAATCAGAGACAAAATAGATCCTATCCTATGAGCCTATGTCCATAACATTATGTATACAGAGCATCATATGGCAGAATATTGAGTACAGGCCATCAAGAGAATTCTGTTCTCACAGCTCAGTGATGTGCATTGTGACCTATGTAGGGATCGATGGTACCGTAATTTAGTCCTATCATCCTATCATGCCACATTCAATTCAAGATTTTTGCTTTTGTTTTTTCTCTCCGTATTCTAAGACTTAGAATACCAAAATTTAATTTACCATGTAATGCACTAAAAAAATGGAGAAATATTCTTTGTTTGGTGGAATAGAGAGAAAACATAAATATTCTGCTGTTGCTCGTGTATGACACATTACGGCTATGTTTACACGTTGTGTTTTATCAGAATTTTTTTATTGGCAGGAAAAATATGATCTCTGCTGCATTTTTGCAGTTTCTTGGTACATTTTTGCTGTGTTTTTTGTTGAGGATTATATATGTCATTCGTCTTCCTCACATGTTTAACCCCTTTACACCCCAACGGTGGTTTGCACGTTAATGACCGGGGCGATTTTTACAATTCTGACCACTGTCCCTTTATGAGGTTATAACTCTGGAACGCTTCAACGGATCCTGATGATTCTGACATTATTTTCTCGTGACATATTATATTTCATGATAGTCATAAAATTTCTTTGATATTACCTGTGTTTATTTGTGAAAAAAAAACAGAAATTTAGAAAAATCGAACTTGGCTCGTTTTTTGCGGGACAAGATGACGTTTTCAGCGGTACCATTTTTTTATATCCCTCTTTTTGATCGCGTGTTATTCCACATTTTGTTTGGCGGTATGATAACAAACCATTTTTTTTTGCCTCGTTTTTTTACGGTGTTCACTGAAGAGGGTTAACTAGTGGGACAGTTTTATAGGTCGGGATGTTACAGACATGGCAAGACTAAATATGTGTACTTTTATTGTTTTTTTATTTAGATAAAGAAATGTATTTATTGGAACAATATATATTGTTTCTTTATTTAGGATTTTTTTTTTACACTTGTAAATATTTTTTTTTTATTTTACTTTGTCCCAGGGGGGGGCATGACCATATAGTGTCAGATCGCTGATCTGACACTTTGCAGTGCACTGTGTCAGATCAACAATCTGACTGGCACTGCAGGGAGGCTTGCTGGCTCCTGCTCTGGGCAGGCGCTTGTAAGCCACCGCCCTGCAGGACCCGTAAGCAGCCCTGTGACCATTTTGGATCCGGGGCCTGCAGGGAGGAGGAGGTAGGAGACCCTCGGAGCAACGCGATCACATAGCGTTGCTCCGAGGGTCTCAGAGAAGCACACAGGGAGCCCCCTCCCTGCACGATGCTTCCCTATGCTGCCACAATGCTGCTCGGTGACTACCTCTTGAAGCTCATCAAGAGAATGTCAAGAGTGTGCAAAGCAGTCATCAAAGCAAATGGTGGCTACTTTGAAGAACCTAGAATATAAGACATAATTTCAGTTGTTTCACACTTTTTTGTTAAGTATATAATTCCACATGTGCTAATTCATAGTTTTGATGCCTTCAGTGTGAATTTACAATTTTCATAGTCATGAAAATACAGAAAGATCTTTAAATGAGAAGGTGTGTCCAAACCTTTGGTCTGTACTGTATAGTTGGTAAGTTGTTGGTAAGTAGTAGTAGTTGGTAAGTACCATATGCTTGCTTCCATATATAAATATTAATAAGTAAATCATATTAATAAAAGCTTACCAATGTTTTCAAAATTTCACATCCAAGCTGTTCTGCTACTTGTCCGACTTGATCACCAACTTTTTCCTAAAAAACAGAAACAAACAAAAAAAACAATTAAACTAGTATTGTGAAAGCGGTTCAGAGAGAAAGATTTAGTTAGACTTTCTAATGCTACAACTGAAACAAAAATAATAATCATAAAATACAATATTAACAATTATGATATTGCTTGTAACTGAAATACCAGGAATTGTGGAAGGCTCAGGATTTCATCAATGGTACAACCGGCATCAATCTGGAAAAGTATAATAAGAGTTGATACAACATTTTATGTCATGAAACTTTTTATGAAAAATAATATATTATTATTATAGAATATCTGTTTAAAATAATTTATTAAACATCACCAGAGCTTTGTGCAGCTCACATAAGAATCTCTTGTACAGTTCTTGATTATGAGTTTTCTGCAAAAAAGTGAAAATGTATATATTTTCAAAAACTTAATCATGATCTTCATCATCATCATTATCATCAGATAAAGATTATATAAATGAATATAAGAATATGGATTTTATTAAAATAAATCAAACATATTATGAAAAGTGACTTTTTTTTAGCATAACCATTGTTAGTATTATTAAACATACAATAATATATGCTTAATATATAATATTATATGTCATGTGCCCCTAACAGCCACGGGTGGAATCGCAATCCACCTGCCACTGTTAACATGTTAAATGCTGTTCTCAATCTTTGATCAATTTCAATCTCATGATCACGTCGGAAGCGCATTACTAACCCCGCCCATCAGCACCCATATCACATGATAGTGTGGCGCCGATGGGTTGGCATGACAACCGGAGGTCTGCAGAATTACGGCGTGCTTGTCATTGCCATCTGATATGAGCGCTGCCAAATGGCCAACATTCATAGCAGATGAGCATTTTGGCTACACATAGCAGGGCTGAAGCTCTGCGAGGTACAGCACAAGCAAAGAAAAGATCACTCCTTCAAGTCTCCTAAGAAGATTATGGAGGCAAGAAAAAAGTAGAAAAAAAGTTAAAAAGAATAAAAAATATATAAAAGTTCAAATCTACGCCCTTTTGCCCCATTCAAAAAAAAACAATAACAAATATAAAAAAATCACATATTTGGTATTGCTGCATTCAGAAACACCCTATCAAAATATAAAAATAATTCATCCAATCGGTAATTGGCGTACATGAAAAAAAATTCAAAACAACAGATTTAAGTTTTTTTGTTACCGCAACACTGCAGTAAAATGCAATAACAGGAGATCAACACATCATATCTATCCCAAGATAGTATCAATAAGAGCACAAGTTAATTGTGCAAAAAATAAGCCCTCGCCCAGCCCCAGATCCTGAAAAATTGAGACAATACAAGTCTCAGAAAATGATGCCATATTATTATTTTTTTTTTTTACAAATTTTGGATTTTTTTTTCACCACTTAAATAAAAAACAACCTATATATGTTTAGTATCTGCAAAATCTTAATGACCTGGAGAATCATAATGGCAGGTCAGTTTTAGCATTTGTTGAACATGGTAAAAAAAATTGTGTAATTGCACTTTATTTGCAATTTCAATACGCTTGAAATTTTTCTTCCCATTTTCCAGCACATTATAAAGTAAAATGAACAATGTCATTCAAAATTACAACTCGTCTTTCATACAACAAGCCATCACATGGCCATTTTAACAAAAAATAAAAATATTATGGCTCTGGGAAGAAGGGGAGCAAAAATGAAAAAAAAATGAAAACAGTTCAAGGGAGAAGTTAATTAAATCATGATGGGAAAACATTAAGTCTTCTTGGATCAGCTCTGTATTGCTGGACTATTTCGCTTTGATACGTTCTACCCATTGTCTTTCATTGGTTTTTGCATAGTAACAACATGTGAATGTACCCGAATTAATGGGATTTTCCCAAAGAAGAAGGTGTGAGAGAAAGAGGTTATAAAAATATACTAACACGTTCTTTATTAGACATGTAGTTTGTCTATTCTTTAGCATTTCTGTTCCAAGCTCCCATTATTTAGCTATTTAAAGCTGATGTAATGACATAATAAATCCTCATAATGTATAAATCACATACCCTCCCACTCATGAACAGGCAAAGTAACTCTTGGAGCTTGTCAAGGGCCCCGGGTAGAGAAACCTATTAAAAATAGTGGTAATTATTATCAACAGAATAATATTACAAAGCATATTGCAGAAAAGGTCAGTTGTGTCTATAGTTGTGGCAAATTAAATAGTAAAGAATAGTAAAGTGCCAACAAACTATCATGAAATAGTAGGAGGTTCAGTATAGTAATAATAATCATTTTCTTTATATAGCGCCAACATATTCCGCAGCGCTTTATGGTGAAAATTACATCATATAAAATATGTGTACACAAGAACCAATGACTAAAAATGTAGAAATTTTATCAATATGAAGAAACATATAAAAGGTTGCTAAGAAGTGGGAAACCACAATGTGGGACCATGCACCCACAGGATAGCTATACAGAGGCTGTACCAATAATGTATAATATAAACATCCCAAGTGCTACAACAGAGTCTTGAATCTAAAAAGAGACTCTAAATTGGACATCACCCACAAGAGGTAATGTTTCTATTGTACTCAATGTATTATGTTGCTTGATGTTCTCTGCCCCATTTAGAGTCTCCTTTTAGACTCAAGATCCTACTTGTAGCACTTGGATATTTACATTATACATCATTGGTACAGCCTCTGTATAGCTATCCTGTGGGTGTATGGCGCCACATCGTGGTTTCCCACTTTTTAGCAACCTTTTATACATTTTAATCATTGGTTCTTGTGTACACATTAAACATGTTGCAGTGTACAAACTACTTGACATGAAGCTGTTTAATTGTAAAAAAATTAGTATAATTTTATCATTAAAATAAGATCTCCACCATTAGAATTCAGGAGGTATCGCTAAGGTAAACCATCAATTCCTGATTGTTGGGCCCCCACTGTATGGACCTGTGAAGGTAAAAAGTCATAGCGGCTTCTGCCCCTTCGATGGAAAAGGTAATTGGTATTGGACATTCACGGATTGTATCTATATTACTAGCTATGATGTGATTACCCCATTAGGCTTTTGAAATTGATACATTTTTCAGCATAATACTACATTTACATCCGGAAGCTCCTGGAGAAGCTGGTTAGTGCAGGTGGCAGGTGGCAGAACCCCACTCATCTAATATCTATCATAGGGTCATCAATATCGATATTTTTCTATATCTGTAAATACGTCATCAATATCAATATCACATGCCCAGACAATCCTTTTACATTTTTAATTACTTACCTTAATTAATTTTTCAATACAACTCTTTGGTATCATGGTCCCTTTTGCTGAAACTACTAAATAAAATGCAAGAAATAAAAGAGTAGAATACATATATGCAAATTGATCCATTGTCCATCTTATGACCTTGCTGCATTTGTTCTTAGATAAGGAAAAAGGAATCTCTTCGGTCACTGGACCAAAAGATATTTTCTGTTTTGATATATGAAGCATTCACCTTCTCTACTTTTACTAGCCCACAACACAAGAAAGGCAGGGAAGGCTTGGCATAGACTTCCCACCAAACTCCGCAACCAATGTGATGGCCATATTGGGAACAGAAGTAATGGAAAGGATGAACTTTGGAAATGGTATTAAAAGATTACAGAGCTCGGCCTTCCAAACAAGGATAAGTTTCTTATGTGCATTGTCTATCTTTAATAAATTTTTCCTTTTCAAGAAAGCTCTTAGGTAGCCAAAGAGGTCTTTTTTTAAGTAATTGATATAATTAGTACAATGAGACTAGGGAAACAAATAATAAATTATGATGTATGACAAAGTTATATTTTTTTTATCAGTCGATGCATTTGTATTAAACACTGAAAATGGATTCCATATCGAACGTTCAAATATCGTTCTCCTCCCACTAAATGCTCTTCCTGCCTTAGGCTTAAAGTGCAAAAAAACCTGAAACAAAATATCAAATTGTAAAGCTAAATAAGAATAACTCATTGTAGTCATTACTCACCTTTCCTTCCACCAGCAGGGAGCATTGCATTTCCCGAATCTATACAAACAGATGTTAAACATATTTTGCTTAGTTCTACTTTTACCTAAAATATTAATGTGTAAAAAAACTACATTATTTGTCATAATCTAACATAAAAAATAAGTTCACATCAGTGTCATATCTTGGCAAAATTTTCACTAAGAATGGCTGACATGAATTCATGCTGTCTATGAAAAGAACTTACCAAGGAGGCAGCTGAGAGCTACCAGTACAAAGACAACTGCAATCTTCATTATGGAAGATGGTCAATGTAGATTATTCAGAAGGAATATCTAAAGATTTCTTGGGAATGGTTTGAACAACGTCGAAGACTTATTGTATTTATACCTTTGAATGAGGCCTTTGTGTCCACCCACTGATATTAAACATGACCTTTACATCAGTGAAGGTTGTGAAATGTTCCCATTTGTCATAAATTTGCCATTTTGATGCCTCTCAAATTGCCGATCATAAGAACATATGACGCAGTGGTATTCTTTTTCATGCACGTGTTTGGATGCCAAAAGATTAAAATTTCCTACATCATTTATAAATGTAATTCCTATCAAATATTTATTTATCACAATCACCTGATATGTGCAGTAGTATCATAGAAGGTTTATTTCCAAAGGGATTATTACTTACAGTAAAAGCCTAACTACAATTTATGCCTAAGCATTTTTTTCACTTGTTTATTGTTGACTTCCATGATGTATAATGGTTTTTTTCACAACGTAGTCGTATGAAGAGATGAGTTGTGTTTCTCGATGGCATCATTTTTAGGTAAGGTATACAGCTTATTAAAAAATGTTAATTGATAATAGGGAGGAATATAAACAAAACTCAATTTCTTTTTTAAGCTTTAAATGTTTTATTATTAATTACTATGCTTTTTTATGTGAGGAGGTACTCAAAAGAAATCGTCTTCTGCAGGGCAATTGTAATTTTGGCTTCTGCCACTAATTTACTGTTTGTCCGATCAGCTACAATGGACATTTACTTCCATTTTGAAGAGCTCACTAGGTTTTCGATGTTTGACCTGCAATGAGCATCTGTCGGGCCTGGAAAAATGAGCGATGGGCCCTGAGCATTAACCGGCATGGACAGGTTCACAGACCTTGATTTTCATGGTTCTAGGCTTTGGACCTTGACTGGTGTTGTTTGGTTCAAAGACCTTGACTGGCGGCATCTGGACCTGGCTCACAGTCACGCATCAGCCCGCTGGATTGGCTCTCCTGGTAGGTTCTCGGGTCTCTGCCTCGATGTACCTCTCTGAGCATGTCCCACTCGTCTCTACGATTGGTACCAAGTCTCTTCCCGCCTTGCCACTCCGGCTTTTTATATTGGGGAACAGACCAGGTGCTTCATTTTTAACCTTCCTTCCCGCCCAAAACTCTTCCCCTTTCTGCTGGTTCTGCAAGGTTCTGATTGAGCAGTAGATTTCAGTCTCTGAACATGAATGTTGCATAACACTGAGAAATCTCCTCTTCTGTGGCATACCCTCTTATACTTAAAGCAACATAGGGTAGGCAACGTACAGAAATAAAAGTTACATATCCTGAAAGGGCTGTCCAAGCCGTATTTCAGGATGCTATTAGTATACTACATACAAATGATCTGACATATTACCTTTTAAAAGAGTTATGCAAACAATCACCTACTGGCAGAAGCCTTTACTACAAGCTCACAATCCTCCAGAAGATGATTGCTTTTTCTTTTAGGTACCCACTCCTACAGCACCAACAAATTCTGCAACACTTTCTAAACACTGTCATCATTGTCCCCATTGGAGCTCACAATTGAGAGGACCCAACAGGAAACGCATGGAAACATGGGGAGCACTTAAAAACTCCTTTTAACTGCTGACCTTTGTGTAATTTGAACCCAGGACCCAAAAGCTATCGCCTAGGCTGCCCACTGTGCTACTCCATGTGCTGCATAATGTGCTATAACTTATTCTGTAGGTCAGTACAATTATTGATATACCAATATTTTAACATTTTATTTATATGTATTATATGCTTTTATATATTAAATATAAGCTTTGAAAAAAATATTTGCTTTTGGTCTCTAAAAATCTAAAAGCCATAAGTTTTGTAATGAAATGCAGCTCCTTGAAACCAGCCGCACTCATAGAACCCCACAAAAGGACACTGTCACCACCATGTTTTACTGTCGGCACCATGCCTTTAGAAATAGTAATTTAGAAAAATGCATGGTACCTACAGTGAAACATGGTGGTCATGAGTGTTGATGGTGTTTGAAAGCTGCATTTCATTAATGGTATCATGAATTCTTAGATATACTGTTCATCTAATTTGAAACAGAAGAAGATGCTAGCATCACTCTGTACCCTTGGTAGATGTGCATATTTTTCCAAATGCATAGTGCCTACAGTGAAGCATGGTGGTGGCAATGTCCTTATATGGGGCACCATTAGTGCATCTGGTGTCAGACAGCTGCATTTCATTGAAGGCATCATGAAAAGAGTTGAGTGAATTTGCACGGATTTGGTTCCGAATTCGATCAGCAGCGAATATTGTTTTTGCAATATTCGTCGAACACAGTCGAACTAAATTACAGTCAATGGAAGTTGAAATGAATTTATTCAGAACCGATCATCAAACCGGTGCCATTCAGCAAGCAGTATGGCAAAAATATGGCAAATTCAGATTCAGCAACCGAATCCGAACAAATTTGCTCAACTCTAATCATGAATTCACAGATGTACTACTCTATATTGAAAGAGAAGATTCAACTATCACTTCTTAAGGTACCATCACACTCAGTGACGCTGCAGCGATATAGACAACGAGCCGATCGCTGGAGCGTCGCTGTTTAGGTCGCTGTAGAGACGTCAAACACAATTACTCCAGAATGATGCAGGAGCGATCCAGTGACGTAATGGCGACTCACTTATCGTTCTCTCTGGTTGTTAGCTCCATGTAAAACATTGCTGGCATCGTTGCTTTTGATGTCAAACATGACGATACACGCCGACCTGACGACCAAATAAAATTCTGGACTTCTAGCTCCGACCAGCGATGGCACAGCGGGATCCAGATCGCTGCTGCGTGTCAAACACAACGAGATCGCTATCCAGGACGCTGCAACGTCACGGATCGTTGTCGTTCTCGTTGTAAAGTTGCTGAGTGTGACGGTACCTTTACCCTTGGTAGATGTCCACTTTTCCAACATAACAATCATCAAAACATACATCTGCTGCATTTCTAAAGAAAAACATTGTGAAAGTGATTCAGTGGCAAAGTATGTCTCCTAATCTGAACCCAATCGAACACCTGTAGGGAATTCTGAGGAGGCAAGTTAAGCATCACTGTACATCCAGCATCCAGACTCTAAAAGAGGTCAATCTTGAAAAATAGAAAAAGATAGATGTATATTTCAACCACTTGATCATTCCATGCCTAGAAGACTTGTTGCTGTCCTTACAAATCATGTAGGTCACACAAAATGCTAGATATAGTAATTTTTCATGTGGGGTGTAATCATTTTTGCATCAACGAATTTCAGTAAAACTAAATATTTTGTAATGAAAATTATATTATTAACTTTACTTTCATGTTATGGGTTTAAAAATTTTCAATTTAACATAACTGTGTCTAAAGTTTGAAAATTGCTCTTGGATTTGGCTACTTTGACTACTAAAACTATGGTTGTCTTAAGAGTTTGAAAGGGGTTAGATACAGTCTTAGGCTATGTGCAGACGTTGCGGATTTTGCTGTGGATCCGCAGTGGATTTGACGCTTCAGATCTGCAGATGTTTTCCATGCATTAACCATGTAAATGTATGGAAAACAAAATCCACAGTGCAAATGCTGCAGAAAATAACGTGTGGAAACGCAGCGGTGTTTCTTCCGCAGCATGTCAATTAATTGCGCGGATTCCACAGCGGTTTACACCTGCTCCTCAATAGGAATCCCCTGGGGTAAAACTGCAGGTGGAATCAGCACAAAAAACTAGGTAAATCCGTGGGTAATCTGCAGTGCGGTTTACCTGTGGATTTTGCAAAAACAGTGCCGAAAAATCCACACACCAATCCGCAACGTGTGCACATAGCCTTAGGTAACTTAAACGTGCCGTACAAGTATTTTAAGTGCAATTGGAGCACTTGGTTTACAGAAAAATAGGTATGATATTGTAGTATATATATATATTTTTGTATTTTAGAGTTAGATAATCTCCCTATATTCAAGTTACCGTATTTTTCGGATTATAAAACACTCCGAATTATAAGACGCACCCCAAATTTTGAGGAGAAAAATAGGAAAAAAAAACTTTATTTATAAAATGGTGGTGCTTCCTATAATCCATGTGTCTTATTGCTTACCGGGGGTGGTAGCTGTGGTGAAGCGGGGTCCCAGGGTCGCTGCTGGAGGAGAGGGGTGAAGCTGCTGGTCACAGGCTGGGATGAGGGAGTGTTCCGATGTGCAGTGCGCCGCTACAGGTGTCCGGTGCTGCTGCGAGGGTGACCGGTGCCGCTGCAGGGGGTGTCCATTGCTGCTGTGGGGGTGTCACCGGTGCAGCTGCGGGGGTTCTGCTGCCATTTTGTGAAAGGCCAGAGCCCCCACAGTTCCATGGTTTCTTATGTGGTGGACTCCAGGAAAATGGCTAATGCGCAGATGGAGATCTCGGCACCAAGATCTTGGGAGATGACTCACAGCAGCTTTGGAGAAACCAGCAGCACTGGATACCCCCGCAGCACCGCTGGGCACCCACAGCACCGCCGGACACCCCCTCATCCCAGCCTGCGGCCTGCAGGTAGAGTGGGTATGGAAAGTATTCAGACCCCTTTAAATTTTTCACTCTTTGTTTCATTACAGCCATTTGGTAAAGTAAAAAAAGTTCATTTTTATTCTCATTAACGTATACTCTCCCCCACATCTTGGCCAAAAAAAAAAAGATATGTAGAATGTTTTGCAAATTGACCCTAAGCACACAGTTAAAATAACAAAGGATTGGCTTCAGAACAACTGCGACCATTCTTGACTGGCCCAGCCAGAGCCTTGACCTAAACCCAATTGAGCATCTATGGAGAGACCTGAAAATGGCTGTCCACCAACCTTCACAATCCAACCTGACAGAACTGGAGAGAATCTGCAAGGAAGAATGGCAGAGGATCCCCAAATTCATGTGTGAAAAACTTGTTGCATCATTCCAAAGAAGACTCATGGCTGTACTAGCTCAAAAAGGTGCTTCTACTCAATACTGAGCAAAGTGTCTGAATATTTACGACCATGTGATATTTCAGTTTGTGTTTAAATAAATTTGCAAAAATTACTACATTTCTGTTTTTTTCAGTCAAGATGGGGTGCAGAAGTGTACATTAATGAGAAAAAAAATGAACTTTTTGAGTTTACCAAATGGCTGCAATGAAACAAAGAGTGAAAAATGTAAAGAGGTCTGAATACTTTCCATACCCACTGTATCTTACTTTTTCATACTAATTGATATAGCCAATGAAGCTCCTCACTAAAGATAAGCAAACTTGTTCGGAAAACATTTGCCAATATCAAACTTGGCACGAATGTAGCACATTCAGATTTGTGTTTGGTTTCACAAGCATTTTTTCTCAAAGTCAACAAAATTCGTTCATGGTTTCATAAATCATTGCATTTCCATTGATGCTTTTGTTATGAATTTAGCTGGGGGGATGTGTTTAATGAGGGGAGAGGGTGTAAACATGAAAAAGAAAACAGCTGACCATATTTCACTATGTATCACGACGGAAAAAAGTTTTTTTTAATCTTTTTTCACCTGGATTGGACGATGCTCACATTTTTTCTTTTTTCTCCCATTTTCTTTCTTTGAGGGGAGATGGTGTGTCTAGGTCAGAGGAGCTGCGGAGTGTAATTTTGTATTTAGTAACTTAATCTGTGTATATTCCAGCAGCCAATCAGGGTGCAGAAACCACCCACAACATCATAGCACAAGGTCTTCTGTGATTGGCTGCAGTAATCGCGTGTCTCTGGCCAGATAAAAAGCGGACACCTTGTTTTCGTTTGAGCTGTGGAATGTAATTTTTTATTTAATAACTTAATGTGTGTATATTCTGGTAGTCAATCAGGGCGCAGAAACCATCCACAACGTCATGACATAAGGTCTTCTGTGATTGGCTGCAGAAGCCGCATGTCTCTGGCCATATAAAAAGTGGACACATTGCTGTGCTGGTGCCATTTTCTCAGTGTCAAAGTGCAGAGAAGTTGCTCCTGATAGTGCTGCAAATGAACTTGTGAGTTAGATAAGATCCTGTTTTGTGTGACATCGATCTTCCAGCATCTAACTAGATTGTGCAAAAACTGTGTTGCAGTCTCAAGAGACTCCATTTGCTAATACAAATCGTTTGTGATAAAATTATTTGAGTGAGAAATCAGAAGGTCACATATCCTCTAAAAAAAAAATGATAGTGTGCCTGCACAACACTGTTACACCTATCTAAGAAAATAAATAGTGATTGTTCATTTTAGGGTATGTGCACACGTCACGATTTCTGGCAGAAATTTTCCTGACAAAAACCTGACATTTCTGCCAGAAATCCGCATGCGTTTTTTCACGGTTTTTGATGATTTTTTGACGCATTTTTTGTGCGGTTTTTGTGTGTTTTTTGTGCGTTTTTTCCCAAATGCATAGATTTGCGGGAAAAACGCAGAAAATCTGCCAAAATAATGAACATGCTCATTTTTTTTTACCGCGATGCGTATTTTTCACGGAAAAAAACGCATCCATGTGCACAAAACATGCAGAATGCATTCTAAATGATAGAATGCATAATGTATGTGGAGCGGCCCCAGACACAGGGCCACAAGTTCTCGATACCGGGCCCCTCAGTCTCTATATTGGGGTCGTCACGGTGGCTAGACCCGGTCCGTGACCCTGCTAAGGGGCGCCCAATGAAAGGTGATGGTGTGATGCGTGGTGATGAATAACAAGGACACAGGGTTGCAGTCTCTTTAACTCTTTACTGAAGGCTTTGGGATCCGCAATCCAGAGCACTGCTAACAGGGCTGGCTGAGACCGGCTGGTCCGAAGGCACATCCAGAGTTTCCTTTGCAGGTGGAAATCAGTGCCTACCCACTAGCAACTGTGTGTTGTAGTCCTTCCCTGCTGAGCACCACAGGATAGTCCAACTGTTGTGTCTGTGTTCGTTGTTCTTTCTCTCTCTCTTCGTCCCCCAGATGATATGGTTAGGACGCACCCGTGTGACGGGTGTTGTGAATTCTGTTATCGAACTCCCTCCTGTGGTCAAGAATGGTACTTCGGCGAGTTCTGTCCATGGACTCCCTCTGGTGGCTGTGAGTGGAGCTGCTGCTTCTGAGGTTCCTTCCACAGGTGACTTAGTTTATTCTTTGGCTGGCTGCTCTATTTAACTCCACTCAGATCGTTACTCCATGCCAGCTGTCAATGTTCTTGTACTGGTTCAGTTCGCTCTTTCTGGTGACCTGTCTACTCCAGCAGAAGCTAAGTCCCTGCTAGTTAATTATTTGTTCATTTTTTTCTTGTCCAGCTTGTTATCATGATTTTGCCTTGCTAGCTGGAAGCTCTGGGATGCAGAGTGGCACCTCCGCACCGTGAGTCGGTGCGGAGGTCTTTTTGCACACTCTGCGTGGTCTTTTTGTAGTTTTTTGTGCTGACCGCAAAAATACCTTTCCTATCCTCGGTCTGTTTAGTTAGTCTGGCCTCCTTTGCTGAAACCTGTTTCATTTCTGTGTTTGTGACTTTCATCTTAACTCACAGTCAATATATGTGGGGGGCTGCCTTTTCCTTTGGGGAATTTCTCTGAGGCAAGGTAGGCTTTATTTTCTATCTCTAGGGCTAGTTAGCTCTTAGGCTGTGAAGAGGCGTCTAGGCAGAGTTAAGTACGCTCCACGGCTATTTCTAGTGTGTGTAATAGGATTAGGGGTTGCGGTCAGCAGAGCTCCCACTTCCCAGAGCTTGACCTGTGTTAGTTTAACCATCAGGTCGTTCCGGGTGCTCCTAACCACCAGGTCCATAACAGTACTGCTGGCCCAAAGTGTTAATGCATCTCAATAGAGTGATAAGAGAAGTTCTGAGACCATTTTTTTTTCTCTGCAGTGTGTTTTGTCTTTCTTTTCCCCTTGACCTCTGGGTGGTTCAGGACACAGGTGTAGATATGGACATTCAAGGTCTGTCCTCTTGTGTGGATCATCTCACTGCAAGGGTACAAAACTTTCAAGATATTGTGGTTCAGAATCCGATGTTAGAGCCTAGAATTCCAATTCCTGATTTGTTTTCTGGGGATAGATCTAAGTTCCTGAATTTCAAAAATAATTGTAAACTGTTTCTTGCTTTGACACCCCGCTCCTCTGGTGACCCCGTTCAACAAGTAAAAATCGTTATTTCTTTGTTGCGTGGCGACCCTCAAGAATGGGCATTTTCCCTTGCGCCAGGAGATCCTGTATTGCGTGATGTAGATGCGTTTTTTCTGGTGCTTGGAATGCTTTATGATGAACCAAATTCAGTGGATCAGGCAGAGAAAATCTTGCTGGCTTTGTGTCAGGGTCAGGATGAAGCGGAGGTATATTGTCAGAAGTTTAGAACGTGGTCTGTGCTTACTCAGTGGAATGAGTGTGCCCTGGCGGCAATTTTCAGAAAGGGTCTTTCTGAAGCCCTTAAGGATGTCATGGTGGGATTTCCTATGCCTGCTGGTCTGAATGAGTCTATGTCCTTTGCCATTCAGATCGATCGGCGCTTGCGCTTGGCGGTATTCTCTGAGCATAGGCCTGAGCCTATGCAATGTGATAGGACTTTGACCAGAGCTGAACGGCAAGAACACAGACGTCGGAATGGGCTGTGTTTTTATTGTGGTGATTCCACTCATGCTATCTCTGAGTGTCCTAAGCGCACTAAGTGGTTCGCTAGGTCTGCCACCATTGGTACGGTACAGTCTAAATTTCTTTTGTCCGTTACTCTGATTTGCTCTTTGTCGTCCTATTCTGTTATGGCATTTGTGGATTCAGGCGCTGCCCTGAATTTGATGGACTTGGAGTTTGCCAGGCGCTGTGGTTTTTTCTTGGAGCCCTTGCAGTATCCTATTCCCTTGAGAGGAATTGATGCTACGCCTTTGGCCAAGAATAAGCCTCAGTACTGGACTCAATTGACCATGTGCATGGCTCCTGCACATCAGGAGGATATTTGCTTTTTGGTGTTGCATAATCTGCATGATGTGGTCGTTTTGGGGTTGCCATGGCTACAGGTCCATAATCCAGTATTGGATTGGAAATCTATGTCTGTGTCCAGCTGGGGTTGTCAAGGGGTACATGGTGATGTTCCATTGCTGTCAATTTCGCCTTCCACTCCTTCTGAAGTCCCGGAGTTTTGGTCGGATTACCGGGATGTATTTGATGAGCCCAAATCCAGTGCCCTACCTCCTCATAGGGATTGTGATTGTGCTATTTATTTGATTCCTGGTAGTAAGTTTCCTAAGGGCCGACTGTTCAATTTATCTGTGCCAGAGCATGCTGCTATGCGGAGTTATATAAAGGAATCCTTGGAGAAGGGTCATATTCGCCCGTCGTCATCACCGTTGGGAGCAGTGTTCTTTTTTGTGGCCAAGAAGGATGGTTCTTTGAGACCTTGTATTGATTACCGCCTTCTTAATAAGATCACAGTCAAATTTCAGTACCCTTTGCCGCTGCTGTCTGATTTGTTTGCTCGGATTAAGGGGGCTAGTTGGTTCACCAAGATAGATCTTCAAGGGGCGTATAATCTTGTGCGTATTAAACAGGGTGATGAATGGAACACAGCATTTAATACGCCCGAGGGCCATTTTGAGTACCTGGTTATGACATTCGGGCTTTCTAATGCTCCATCTGTATTTCAGTCCTTTATGCATGACATCTTCCGAAAGTACCTGGATAGATTCATGATTGTATATTTGGATGATATTTTGGTCTTTTCGGATGATTGGGAGTCTCATGTAAAGCAGGTCAGAATGGTGTTCCAGGTCCTTCGTGCGAATTCCTTGTTTGTGAAGGGGTCAAAATGTCTCTTTGGGGTTCAGAAGGTTTCATTTTTGGGTTTCATTTTTTCCCCTTCTACTATCAAGATGGACCCTGTTAAATTTCAGGCCATTTATGATTGGACTCAGCCGACATCTGTGAAGAGCCTGCAGAAGTTCCTGGGCTTTGCTAATTTTTACCGTCGCTTCATCGCTAATTTTTCTAGTGTTGCTAAACCGTTGACTGATTTGACCAAGAAAGGTGCTGATTTGGTCAATTGGTCCTCTGCGGCTGTAGAGGCTTTTCAGGAATTGAAGCGTCGTTTTTCTTCTGCCCCTGTGTTGTGCCAGCCAGATGTTTCGCTCCCGTTTCAGGTCGAGGTTGATGCTTCTGAGATTGGAGCAGGGGCTGTTTTGTCGCAAATAAGTTCTGATGGCTCGGTGATGAAACCATGTGCCTTCTTTTCTAGAAAGTTCTCGCCTGCTGAGCGCAATTATGATGTTGGCAATCGAGAGTTGTTGGCCATGAAGTGGGCATTCGAGGAGTGGTGACATTGGCTTGAAGGAGCCAAGCATCGCGTGGTGGTCTTGACGGATCACAAGAATTTGAGTTATCTCGAGTCTGCCAAACGGTTGAATCCTAGACAGGCTCGATGGTCGCTGTTTTTCTCCCGTTTTTATTTTGTGGTTTCGTACCTTCCGGGCTCTAAGAATGTGAAGGCTGATGCCCTGTCAAGGAGTTTTGTGCCTGACTCTCCGGGTGTTCCTGAGCCGGCGGGTATTCTCAAAGAGGGGGTGATTTTGTCTGCAATATCCCCTGATTTGCGGCGGGTGCTGCAGAAGTTTCAGGCTGATAGACCTGACCGTTGTCCAGCGGAGAAACTGTTTGTCCCTGATAGATGGACAAGTAGAGTTATCTCTGAGGTTCATTGTTCGGTGTTGGCTGGTCATCCTGGAATCTTTGGTACCAGAGATTTGGTGGCTAGAACCTTTTGGTGGCCTTCTTTGTCACGGGATGTGCGTTCTTTTGTGCAGTCCTGTGGGACTTGTGCTCGGGCTAAGCCCTGCTGTTCTCGTGCCAGTGGGTTGCTTTTGCCCTTGCCGGTCCCGAAGAGGCCCTGGACGCATATTTCCATGGATTTTATTTCAGATCTCCCTGTCTCTCAAAGGATGTCGGTCATTTGGGTGGTTTGTGATCGCTTCTCTAAAATGGTCCATATGGTACCCTTGTCTAAATTGCCTTCCTCCTCTGATTTGGTGCCATTATTTTTCCAGCATGTGGTTCGTTTGCATGGCATTCCGGAGAACATCGTCTCGGACAGAGGCTCCCAGTTTGTTTCGAGGTTTTGGCGGTCCTTTTGTGCTAAGATGGGCATTGATTTGTCTTTTTCTTCGGCTTTCCATCCTCAGACAAATGGCCAAACCGAACGAATTAATCAGACTTTGGAAACATATCTGAGATGCTTTGTTTCTGCTGATCAGGATGATTGGGTGTCCTTCTTGCCTTTGGCTGAGTTCGCCCTTAATAATCGGGCCAGCTCGGCTATTTTGGTTTCGCCTTTTTTCTGTAATTCTGGTTTCCATCCTCGTTTCTCTTCAAGGCAGGTTGAGCCTTCGGACTGTCCTGGTGGGGATACTGTGGTGGACAGGTTGCAGCAGATTTGGACTCATGTGGTGGACAATTTGACGCTGTCCCAGGAGAAGGCTCAACGTTTCGCTAACCGCCGGCGCTGTGTTGGTCCCCGACTTCGTGTTGGGGATTTGGTTTGGTTGTCGTCTCGTTATGTTCCTATGAAGGTTTCCTCTCCTAAGTTTAAGCCTCGTTTCATTGGGCCCTATAAGATTTCTGAAGTTCTCAATCCTGTGTCATTTCGTTTGGCCCTTCCAGCTTCTTTTGCCATCCATAATGTGTTCCATAAGTCGTTATTGCGGAGATACGTGGCGCCTATGGTTCCCTCCGTTGATCCTCCTGCCCCGGTGTTGGTCGAGGGGGAGTTGGAGTATGTGGTGGAGAAGATTTTGGATTCTCGTATTTCGAGACGGAAACTCCAGTACCTGGTCAAGTGGAAGGGCTATGGTCAGGAAGATAATTCCTGGGTTTTTGCCTCTGATGTTCATGCTGCCGATCTAGTTCGTGCCTTTCATTTGGCTCATCCTGATCGGCCTGGGGGCTCTGGTGAGGGTTCGGTGACCCCTCCTCAAGGGGGGGGTACTGTTGTGATTTCTGTTATCGAACTCCCTCCTGTGGTCATGAATGGTACTTCGGCGAGTTCTGTCCATGGACTCCCTCTGGTGGCTGTGAGTGGAGCTGCTGCTTCTGAGGTTCCTTCCACAGGTGACTTAGTTTATTCTTTGGCTGGCTGCTCTATTTAACTCCACTCAGATCGTTACTCCATGCCAGCTGTCAATGTTCTTGTACTGGTTCAGTTCGCTCTTGGATCTTTCTGGTGACCTGTCTACTACAGCAGAAGCTAAGTCCCTGCTAGTTAATTATTTGTTCATTGTTTTCTTGTCCAGCTTGCTATCATGATTTTGCCTTGCTAGCTGGAAGCTCTGGGATGCAGAGTGGCACCTCTGCACCGTGAGTCGGTGCGGAGGTCTTTTTGCACACTCTGCGTGGTCTTTTTGTAGTTTTTTGCGCTGACCGCAAAGATACCTTTCCTATCCTCGGTCTGTTTAGTTAGTCTGGCCTCCTTTGCTGAAACCTGTTTCATTTCTGTGTTTATGACTTTCATCTTAACTCACAGTCAATATATGTGGGGGGCTGCCTTTTCCTTTGGGGAATTTCTGAGGCAAGGTAGGCTTTATTTTCTATCTCTAGGGCTAGTTAGCTCTTAGGCTGTGAAGAGGCATCTAGGCAGAGTTAGGTATGCTCCACGGCTATTTCTAGTGTGTGTGATAGGATTAGGGGTTGCGGTCAGCAGAGCTCCCACTTCCCAGAGCTTGTCCTGTGTTAGTTTAACCATCAGGTCGTTCCGGGTGCTCCTAACCACCAGGTCCATAACAGACGGGTAGGCCTGGAGTTATTCTGGGACCCTAGAGACGCCCCTCTCCCACAGTTGCCTCCCTTGTCTGCTTAGGTGATTTAGGTGAGACAGCCAATCTATAATTAACTGTCCTGCCGCGTTGAAATAATGCGTAAAGTCTCTTACTTTCTCGGTGATCCGGTCACCGCTATGCGCCTCAGAAGGATGTTGCCTCGGTCTCACGGCACGACTCCTAGTGGCTCTATCTCCTTTACACTATGATCCCGCTTCTCACTTCTCCACAATCAACTTTGCTTCGTGTCCTTTCTTAGAATACCACCGCAAGGTAGTGCAGGCACGGCTCCATAACGATCTGTTCTCTTTCTAGACCGCTGTCAGGATCCCACCCCTGACAGGTCGTCTCTCGAACTCTCCCGGGCTCTTTCTGTCTAACTTCCTGTCCAACCCCCAGTTTTACCAGAGTGTGAAGAGTGGCCTACTAGATAGAACCACTCCCCCTGGTGGCCGGAGTGTGAAGTGTCATGTGTGTTTGTGATACCTGGTCAGAACTCCTTTAGTGCCATCACGCCCCTTAGCGGCAGAGTGTCATACTGCAACGACCAGATCTCTGGGGTGCTGCACTCCCCCCCGGTTAAATCCAGTACTCCTGGACTGGGAAGAAGAAGAACAACAATACATGTTAACATAAAACATATAAAATTTGTGAAACATTATGAATAAATAAACATAACAGTACTTCCCTTTATGGGAGGTGAAGACGCTTGAACGTTGCAAAAGTTTGGTCACACACAGTTCATGACTCTCAGTTCAGTTGGGTGCCACTTTAAAGCAGCAGGGACCCCAGGTAAACAAAGGGGCCCCTGTGAAGTTTTTGGACCAATTCACTGTCCATTACTCTGTTGTCCATTTTTAAACTTGTAACAAAGATATTTACACAAACAATAGCACTTATCATTAGTATCTCCAAGCTTTGTAGCAAAGGGGAGTCTGATTCTGGGTGCTACGTGTGGACCTCCGCAGTGCAGGGGCTATTATGGGCCTAACAGGGCCCGCTAAGTTTGCTATCGCTGGTGTAGTGCACTGTCTTCTAGCTACACTCCTAGTGAGTCTGGGCAGTACTGGCACGTTGGAGTTCTCAAAACCGCTACTACTACCAATGGGCATGGCAGATTCACCATTAGCAGAGGGAAGACTTGCCGGTTCAGCAGTTGGCATGGCATCTTCTGGTGAGGTCTGTTGTGATGGCGGATCTGGATGACCTGGCTCCACATCTAGTTCTGGCGGGGTCAGTTGGCGAAACGTCAGGAAAGTTACCACGATGGCCTTCCTTCCTTGTTGTCCTTGGGTTAGCCTTGACTCTTCGGACAAGCCTGGCCTCGGCACGGGAGGAAACTTTCAAAGGCTGTCCAGGCCGTGGAAGGCTGACAGTAGTTCCATAAGCCTTCCACTTCCGGATGATGCTCCCAACAGTGGAGACAGGTAGGCCCAACTCCTTGGAAAGGGTTTTGTACCCCTTGCCAGCCTTGTGATCCTCCACGATCTTGTCTCTCATGGCCTTGGAATGCTCCTTTGTCTTTCCCATGTTGACCATGTATGAGTGCTGTTCACAAGTTTGGGGAGGGTCTTAAATAGTCAGAAAAGGCTGGAAAAAGAGATAATTAATCCAAACATGTGAAGCTCATTGTTCTTTGTGCCTGAACTACTTCTTAATACTTTAGGGGAACCAAACAGAATTCTGGTGGGTTGATGGGTTGAATAATAAATGACCCTCTGAAAAGACTTTTCACAATTTAAAAAAAATAAACAAAGAAATAACATTCTTTTTTGCTGCAGTGCATTTCACACTTCCAGGCTGATCTACAGTCCAAATGTCACAATGCCAAGTTAATTCCAAATGTGTAAACCTGCTAAATCTGCAGGGGGTTGAATACTACTTGTAGGCACTGTATAGCTGAGCCCTTTGGTGACTGCACAGGAGCCCCTCGATGAACCGCTCTTTCAGGAGTTTATCTTCATCTTGCATGCTGCTGGGGTCACTCTGCTTGATGGCCCACAGTGCCTCCTGAAGATTGAGGTCATAGTCCCGTAATCTATCCTGCGGCCTCTGCTTGCACCAATAGAATGTCAATTTAATTTCCGTAGCGGTGCGGGTGTCAAAGGTGGTTTTTAGGTTTGCAAGGACCTGCTGTGCAGTTTTCTTATCCGCGGCGGGCCAGGACTTCGCTTCTCTCAAAGCCACGCCAAAGAGCTGTCCAGTTATCATATGAACCTTCTGAGGCTCTGTCAGGGGATAAAACTCGAGCAGGCTGCAAATCCCCTCTTTAAAGTCAGTGAATGTGTGGGCTTCTCCGGAGTATTGCGGGAGCCAGGTGGCTCCTGGTAGGTACGGCATGGAGAAGGGCATTATGGCTGTTGTGGCTCCAGCAGTGTCCAACTGGCCGATGGGAGCGGCAGGCCCCACGGCTTCCGGCGGTGGTACCGGGCCCGCGGCTGCGTCTACTATAGGGTCTGGAAGTGCCCCCGCGGCTGTGGCCGCCGCTTCTCCTGGATCTGACATGGCCATTCCTCCTTCCTGCTAACCCCCCCCCCCCGGGGTCGGAGTTCCACTTCCGTAATCGGCACTTCACTGCGACTTTTCGTTCCGCGCTCTTAAGTAGATCCTGTTCGTGATGCCAAGTTGAAGCGCCCCCAGACACAGGGCCACAAGTTCTCGATACCGGGCCCCTCAGTCTCTGTATTGGGGTCGTCATGGTGGCTAGACCCGGTCCGTGACCCTGCTAAGGGGCGCCCAATGAAAGGTGATGGTGTGATGCGTGGTGCGAGGCGCGATGAATAACAAGGACACAGGGTTGCAGTCTCTTTACCTCTTTACTGAAAGCTTTGGGATCCGCAATCCAGAGCACTGCAAACAGGGCTGGCTGAGACCGGCCGGTCCGAAGGCACATCCAGAGTTTCCTTTGCAGGTGGAAATCAGTGCCTACCCACTAGCGCCTGTGTGTTGTAGTCCTTCCCTGCTGAGCACCACGGGATAGTCCTCACAACTGTTGTGTCTGTGTTCGTTGTTCTATCTCTCTTTCTTCATCCCCCAGATGATATGGTTAGGACGCACCCGTATGACGGTAGGCCTGGAGTTATTCAGGGACCCTAGAGACGCCCCTCTCCCACAGTTGCCTCCTTTGTCTGCTTAGGTGATTTAGGTGAGACAGCCAACCTATAATTAACTGTCCTGCCGTGTTGAAGTAATGCGTAAAGTCTCTTACTTTCTCGGTGCTCCGGCCACCGCTATGCGCCTCAGAAGGATGTTGCCTCGGTCTCACGGCATGACTCCTACTGGCTCTATCTCCTTTACACTGTGATCCCGCTTCTCACTTCTCCACAATCAACTTCGCTTCGTGTCCTTTCTTAGAATACCGCCGCAAGGTAGTGCAGGCGCGGCTCCGTAATGATCTGTTCTCTTTCTAGACCGCTGTCAGGATCCCACCCCTGACAGGTCCTCTCTCGAACTCTCCCGGGCTCTTTCTGTCTAACTTCCTGTCCAACCCCCAGTTTTACCAGAGTGTGAAGAGTGGCCTACTAGATAGAACCACTCCCCCTGGTGGCCGGAGTGTGAAGTGTCATGTGTGTTTGTGATACCTGGTCAGAACTCCTTTAGTGCCATTAGACGTACCATCACTCCCCTTAGCGGCAGAGTGTCATACTGCAACGACTAGATCTCTGGGGCGCTGCATATGCATTTTTAATGAGTTTTTATAGCGTTTTTAGCATGAAAAAAATGCGAAAAAACCTGAACATGTGCACATAGCCTTAGTGATAGGTGACTGACAGGCATGTGCCTAAGGTTGCAAAGCAGCAGGTTACAAGAGGGGAAGGGTACATACAACATGAGTGGGATAAAACGAGGTAATGGTGGAAGGGGGAAAAGGCATGATATTCGACATGTACGTGGGTTAGGTGTTATTATTAATGAAAGCTCAACTGAACAAATACTGTCTTTTCTTACACAAAGACCACTGAAAATATCTGCTACTGGACATGTTACTACACTCCCTTTCTTTGGCAGCTGCAAAGCATTACGCTTTGTAGATAAGTCCACAAAGAGCATGTGTCCCAGTGGATGGCAAGCATTGCATCAAGTGGACTCTACTCTTTTTCCAACTTATCATCACACACACACAGTGCAATTCTCAGAGGTGGCACCCCAATCACCATTGTTTTTCCCCGCTCCACAAATTAACACCCAAGAGAAAACACCGTGTGCACAGCTATACTGTGGTGCTTAGACTAGGTTCCCAGACCTTCAATATAAATATAAAGAAGTCTAGCACTCAACTTAAGTGGCGATAGATTTGATTTATTTGTAGCACTTGAAACGTTTCAGTCCATAATGACTTTCGTCAGTCACGTGACTGATGAAAGTCCTTATGGACTGAAACGTTTCAAGTGCTACAAATAAATCAAATCTATCGCCGCTTAAGTTGAGTGCTAGACTTCTTTATATTTATACAAATTAACACCCAACTGACTGTGGGGAACCACAGATGGGCCATTCTGCAGAGTTGTTCACACATGGTATACCATGGGCATCAGAGGTCTGCTCCAAAGATTCTCAAAATCCAGAGGAGGAGAGCATCTGCACCGATGCCCCAAATGTTTTCATGTTGGATGCGGGGCCGGACCAAGTAGGGTCTGAGCAGAATCTAGACCATCATTTCCAGACATTAACCACCGGGGTTAGAGGTGATCCTAAAGAGATTCAGATACCGAAGGCTCACCCAGACTGTACTGTGGTGTCAGGACAGGAAGAGTAGGAAGGTGACTTTCAGGGCAAAGAGTGTGTGAACAGAGAGGATGACGAGGTTGTAGATCCCACTTGGTGTGAACCCAGAGGCATGCAGCCGAATAGCACAGCAGAGTAGGGGGAGGAGGAGGTTACATTGTGGCTTCCCACACAGGCATGCAGTGATGCAACCACAACAAGCAATGCATCCTCGGTAGAGATGAGCGAATATTTCAATGTTCAGTTCAGATTACAATTGCCGAATTTTCAATATTCGCAGATTTATTCATCGAATATTCGCCGAACATAGCTGAACGCTATTGGAGTCAAAGGGAGGCAAAAACAAATGCATATACAAAACCTTCAAACTTTCCCAAAAGCTGCTAAAAAACATCAAATTAGGGGCAGACAAAAGGAAAGTGGCCTCATTTCATATACAGTACAAATTTTAGAATGGCACGGCAGCAAATCAACCATGCATGAGGTATCAGGGTGTGGACCAGTATTTACAGCTTTGAATTGAGCGTCAAAGTAAGATGAGATGGGTGAGGAATCGTTGTAGACCCAGTACCACACGCAACTGCTCAACCTGCTTTTAAGCTCAGCTACACTCAGGTGGCACAAATATCAGTTTCGTAGACTACTACTGTCAGAAAAATGTAAGGATAGTAACATGTGTAGTTGACTCAAAGGAAGTCTCTGAGGCAACACCTATGCTACAGGCGGCAACACACATGACGGACACCCAACCAGGAGTCTACACATTCCAAAAAATAGTAGCAGACCCTACCAAAGTGGCATCAATTTGACCAGAGTAGAACTAGTATAATGGGGACCGACACCTCTTCCACTACAGCCAACCCAACAGATGGAGACTGCAGCCTGCAAAGTTGTGTAACCACTGTCCTGTAGCCTTCGGAAAGCCTGAAGTGGTGTCAAAATGGTCGTGTTGTTACAGTAGTTTGGAGGCATAGAGGAGAAGTGAGATGGGGATCTAGGTAGACACAGAGGATGGGTCAAGCGGGGTTTTGAGGATGGGTGTGGTCGAGGTATGTTTCAGTCATGAGGAGAAGACACCAGTTGTTATTGACAGGTTGAAGAGATGGGTAAGGCTTGGGTTGAAAACTGTGGTAAGGCTTTAAATGAGGTGGGATGTTATTGGGTCAAGTTCACAGGTGGTGATATGTGATTTGAAGAGTAAAGAGGAAAGTTGATCTTCCGCGATGGTGAAGTGGTTTTGGAGGAGGCTGGGAGGACTTTAAGCAAAAACTTTGCCTTACATTGTCAATCTTCTGCTTGAAAAATTAGGCAAAGTCTTCAGCTAAGATGAGAGGAGAGGGAGGGGGAGCTGGTGAAGAGAGGAGAGAATTAAAAGTACTGAATTACTGTTTAGGTTTGTGAGACAGGTATGATGTGAGAGATGAAATGTAGGTTAGTTCTGCTGCAGTGAGCAATTGTGCAGCATTTTTACAACTTCTGTTTCTGAATGGGCTACTCCACTTCATCTATTTGGCATCTGCACAGCAGTACACTTTGTGGATGAGGGCTAGAAAGAACATGTTTTCTAGCAGATGGCAAGTGCTGCATCAAGTGGCCTCTGCTCCTCTTTCTCCACCTTAATATCACACACAGTATTTTCCTCAGAGGTGACATCCCAATTACCCTTTTTTTCCCACATCACAACTGTCCAACTGACTGGAGAAAACCACAGATGGCTGAGTCTGCGGATCTGTTCACACATTGTATGCCATGAGCATCAGAAGTGTCCTCCAAAGATTCACAGTCAAGTGGATGAAATCATCTGCAACAATGCCCAAATTTTTTTTCAGTTTGATACGGGTCCGGACAAAGTAGGGTTCAAGAAGAATCAAACCCTCATCAACAAACTTTAAACCTGGGTGGTGGAGGTGATCCGGATGATACTCAGATACTTGAGGTGCTTGTGGACTGTGCAATGCTGTCATGGCAGGAAGGAGAGGAGGAGGGTGATTCTCAGGGTGAGGAGAGGGAGAACAGAGAGGAAGACGATGATGTAGTAGATCACACTTGGAGTAAACACAGAGGCATGCAGCTGGGTAGCTCAGCAGAGGAAGAAGACAAAGAGGTTATGTTGTAGCTTCTCACAGACACAGAGTTATGCAACCATGACAGCAATGCATCCTTGGCCCAACTATGTCAGTGGCCAGCAGCGTTCACAGGACTGCAGTTGCCTAGCTTGGGTCTTTTTTCAGACTGCCAAAAATGACACAAATCACATTATCTGCCAACCTTGTTAAAAACAACAAAGTAGAGTTAAAAAATTACAATAATTTGGGTACTACATGCATGAACTGACACATGTGTGGCCAACATGCATTAATCCTGGAATGTCAGTGTGGCAGAATGCAGACTATAGGGCCTTGCCAACCATCGTACACCCCTTCAACCGCATCTTCTGATTCTTCCTCTTCCCTCACAGTGGCCAGTGTTGTCTCCAGCCTCAGAACCTCCAATTGTTTACCTGCTACAGTCGGGGTGATTGACAGTCCATCAGCTGATACACAAGTGGACATGCCTGCTTTTTTTTCATTAATCTTAGATACCAAGCACACCCCTTCTTTCTCAATCCACCGTAACATCTCCGCCTCTACTTCTCTTACAGTCCAGCAGCTCGTCGTGTTCACCCTACTCCACCCTCTGTCAGCCAGCCCTTGTTTGTGCAGTTGTGCTCACATAAAAGATTGTTTCCTCCTACACTAGGCACAGCTAAGATCTTGAACTTCACTATCTTCAATCTACTAATTATAATAAACTTTTTTTATATAGCGCAAACATATTCCGCAGAGCTTTACAACTCTGCAGTTCATATAAAACATTCAAAAATTACAAAAATTTACAATAATCAAACAACTAAAGCAAAAATAATGACAACCCTGCTCTTCAGAGCTTACAAATTACAATGAGGTGGGAGTGAAACAGAGCACATGTGCTTATTTACAATGATGGCCCAACCATCTTGAGAAAATGGGGGGTAGATAAAGGCTGCATGAGACTTTTGGGTTTGTTGAGTTTGATCGTGAAGCATGTTCAGAGAAGTAGAGAATAGACTATATATAGAAATGACTTTGATTAGGGAGCAACTAAAATTGTGTAAGTTGTGGTTATAGTCATAATTTCATGGGGGACAAAAGGCAGGAGGCACGTTATCTAGGTTGGAGACTGAACTGAGTAAGACAAAGACAAGATGAGGGTCCTTGCGTGTCTCAGAAGTTGAAAGTTGTACGAGGCCATGAGAAGTGGCTAAAGATAGAAACTGGGATGCAGTTGGGAAGGTGGGCCTGTTGAAGTCTGCCAGGATAAGGGTTGGCAATTCTGAGGACACAAAGTGTAGCATCAAGGTATATAAGTGGTCAAAGAAAAGGGTGGGTGAGCCTGGGAGACTGTATATGACCACTATTCTGAGGGAGAGGAGATGGAAGTCCCTAATGGTGTGAACCTCCAAAGAAGAATGTCATCCAAAGTGCATGTATTTATTTTTTAATAGCTGAATTGGTGGTGGCAGCGAGGAGTGTGGGGTTATCATGAAGTTAGCAATGATCGTATGGTTGTATATACAAATATTCCTTGTGTTGTAATCGGGAGGTGGATATGCCATACACTCACTATTGGTTTTCCAATAACAAATTATTGTGAACAGTCTGCTGCTTGCTCAGTTGATTGTCACCCAAATGTGTAATTGTCTGGAAGACAAAGGCCAGCTGAGGGCTCCAAAGATCACAGAGAGTGGTTCTGCAAGACTCACAGCCTGTGATCTCTGTGATTATTGGATGGCCAATCCAATCTCTTGGCCACGGAAATGCTGCCTTTTCGCCTGATGGATACAGATGTTTTACAAAAGTTGATGGTCATCGCAGTCCCCCAGTGCCAGTTGCCCAGTCACCATTACTTCTCTAAGAAAGATGTGCCTGTGCTAAACCAGCATCACTTGTTGCCTGAAAAATTATATGTCTGCCAGGGTGCATTTCAACACTGACACCTGGACGAGCAAGCATGTACTGGGCCGTTACATCTTGCTGACTGGGCACTGAGTGACTCTGGTGGCTTTGGGGGTAATCGGGAAAGGGGCTGATCCACAAGTCTTGAAATCCCAAAGGCTTTCAGGGTGCTTGGGGATGGAGAGCTATACCACTACACACCATAAGATGGAGAACTAAACTACTAAAGAGCTTGGGTTGGAGAACTAAACTACTGCATACCAGGGGATGGAGAACTAGAAGCACTAGTCAGTGGTGTCAATAGACACCAAGTCGTGGAATTCCCAGGGCTTGTGAGGCAAACACATGTATCTAATAACAATAGTAATCTTTATTGCGGGTCTGGACTATCTGAGGTGCCCTGGTCACAAGGACGGTGATCCCAGTGATGCAGCTTTTCCCTGGGAGCCAGGAATGACAGAAGTCAGTGAGTGAAGCCAGAGCTCCTGTAAGGTAACTCCAGATAAAGGGGGTTACGGACAGAGACTTATCTGCCTTTGGAACAAACTATTGGTGGTTAATGTGTTCCTTTGATGTAAATAATGAACTGTTCGAGGTGCGGTTTATGAAGTTTAATAAACCGGATAGACTGTTTATGTGGAGAAACCATGACTGAGTGCTTTAATCCCGTGCCAAGTGAGTGTCCCCCAACCCACTCAGGTAGCACTATTTCACACAGCTTACAATCTGCAATGAGGTGGGGATGGCAAAGTACAGGCATTTATTTACAATGATAATTGAGCCATCTTGAGGAAATGGAGAATAGATAAAGACTGGCTGAGCTAGTCACCAGCCAATATTTGTAGTGCTTTTGGGTGCAGTGGAGTTTGTTAGCAAATTCTGTTCAGAGAAGTAGAGAATGGACTATATATTAAAAGGACTTTGATTAGGGAATGTGATAGGCCTCCCTAAATAGTCGTGTTTTTAGGGAGCACCTTAAACTGTGTATGTTGTGTTTTAGTCCTAATTTCTTGGGATAGAACATTTCAGAGGATTGGTGCAACTTGTGAGAAGTCTTGGAGCCGGGAGTGGGAGGTATGGATTAGTGTGGATGTTAGTCGAAAGTCGCTTGCGGAGCTTAATGAGTGAGTAGGAAAATGAGGAAGTAGATGTAGAAATGAGGAAGTAGATGTAGGGGATGACGCACTGTGGAGAGCTTTGTGGGTGAGACAAAGCAGTTTAAATTGGATCCTATAATGTATGGGCAACCAGTGCAACAACTGGCAAAGACTGGAGGTGTTTGAATACCGATTAGCCAGATAGATGACCCTGTCTGCTGCATTAAGCATGGACTGGATAGGGGAAAGTCGAGTGAGGTGCTGCCCTCTAACACTTCCTCCAGTGCTTCTGCCTCCTCCACCTCTTCTAGGGCCTCCATCTGCGCCCTCAACTTCTGCCTTAACGAGACATGTTCCAACATTGCACAGAGAATCCCCCCACCTCTGTACTGCACTGCCAGGGATCACCGCAATCAGACCGTGTTTAAATTAATTTGCCTTGGAGATCGCAGTCATACAAATCAAGAGTTGTGAACAGCTATTCATGCTGAACTTGAGCAATGGCTGTTTCCACTGTACCTGGAGCAAGGGAAGGACGTGTGCAATAACAGTGCAAACCTAGTGGGGGCCTTTCGTGGGGCAACCTCCCATATGTGCCTTGCATGGCTTGCACCCTCAAACTGATGGTACAGCCACTTTCCCAGTCTGGAGTTGCTGATGCAGAAAACATTGCCATTGTGTGCTCACTTCCAAGATTCCACTTAGGTTGGTATAGAGATCTTTTGGCCTACCATTTAATTTGTAGATATGCGATGTGACAACACTTTGCACATGTTGCAGCGACTATGGCAGCACAGGCGAGACCTGGTGCAGTATGACATTTTTCATAGCCTGGCCCACTGCAGTACGGACGTGGTGCAATTTACACTTGCAAAGTGGACACAGATGAAGGATCTCTGCACCTTTCTGCACTGTTTCGAAATGGCTACTAAGATTGTTAGCTATAACGATGCCATCATTAGCATCACTATTGTGGTCATCTACATGCTAGAGCACACTTTCAATAGTCTGCGGGAGAAGGTGGTGGTCATGGGGGAAGAGAAAGAAGCAGAGGGGAATGCAGAATGGTTAACAATATCTCTAAGTTTCTTTCTGTCATCTCACAGGATGAGGAGAAAGATGAGGAGGAAGAGGTGATGTACGCGCAACAGTTAAAAGATGAAGAGAATAATGATTCCCTCTCTGATGTCTGTGGTTGCCAGGATGGGATGGAGGAAAGAAGCTTGAGTGTTATCCTGCCACCAACACAATATGAACTTGGACCTCATGAAAGAGACTGTCCCATGAGCGCCTTCTTGCAGCACTATCTGCAACATGATTGTTGCCAGTTTTGTTAGGATTCAAAATAGTGCTAACTACTAGGTTGCCAGTCTGTTCGATCCACGATACAAAAGTAAATTTGGCCAGTTATTTTCCCCCCTGGAAGGGGACACGCCCATGCTGCAGTACCAAAACATGCTTGAAGACAATCTTGACCGTGGTTTTCCCCCACACAGCAATGAGGCACACAGTGCATTGCAGTAATAGCCTTCTAACCCCTGGAATATTGAGCTGTTAACCCCTTCCCGACCTGTGACACAGCGTATGCGTCATGAAAGTCGGTGCCAATCCGACCTGTGACGCATATGCTGTGTCACAGAAAGATTGCGTCCCTGCAGATCAAGTGAAAGCCTCAATTTTTTCATTTTCACATGGGCAACAGGATAAAGTGGATCCTAAAATGTGTTTGGCAATTTCTCCTGAGTACACAGATACCTCATATGTGGTCACAAACCACTGTTTGCGCACACGGCAAGGCTCGGAAGGGAAGGAGCGCCATTTGACTTTTTGAATGAAAAATTAGCTCCAATCGTTAGCGGACACCATGTCGCATTTGGAGAGCCCCTGTGTGCCTAAATATTGGAGCTCCCCCACATATGACCCCATTTTGGAAACTAGACCTCCCATGGAACTAAACTAGATGTGCGGTGACCACTTTAAACCCCAAGTGCTTCACAGAAGTTTATAACGCAGTGTCGTGAAAATAAAAAATCATTTTTCTTTCCTCAAAAATTATTTTTTAGCCCGCAATTTTTTAATTTCACAAGAGTAACAGGAGAAATTGGACCCCAAAAGTTGCTGTCCAGTTTGTCCTGAGTACACTGATACCCCATATGTGGGGGTAAACCACTGTTTGGGCACAAGTCGGGGCTCAGAAGGGAAGTAGTGATGTTTTGAAATGCAGACGTCGATGGAATGGTCTGCTGGCGTCACGTTGCGTTTGCAGAGCCCCTGATGTGCCTAAACAGTAGGAACCCCCCACAGGTGACCCAATTTTGGAAACTAGATCCCCCAAGGAACTTAGCTAGATATGTGGTGAGCACTTTAAACCCCCAAGTGCTTCACAGAAGTTTACAACGCAGAGCCGTGAAAATAAAAAATCATTTTTCTTTCCTAAAAAATTATGTTTTAGTAAGCAATTTTTTATTTTCACAAGGGTAACAGGAGAAGTGGCCCCCAATATTTGTTGCCCAGTTTGTCCTGAGAACGCTGATACCCCATGATATCGGTGATAACTAGGCGTGGCGGAAGGGCCAGACGGTAGACCACAGGGTTAACCTGTTCGAGGACCTTGAAGGGACCCAAGTAGCGAGGTGCAAACTTAGTGGACTCAACACGCAGCCTGATGTTACGGGCGGAGAGCCACACGAAGTCGCCAGGAACAAAGGTCGGAGCAGGGCGCCGATGAGTATCGGTGGAGGACCTTATTCTCTCCTTGGAGGCCCGAATGGCATCCTGAGTGCGGTCCCAAATGTCCCGTGCCTCCACAGCCCAGTCTGCCACCCTGGAGTCAGTGGAAGACACGGGCATGGGCACAGGGACAAGTTGATGCTGGCCGTAATTAAGGAGGAATGGAGTCTGACCGGTGGAGTTGGCTACGGTATTGTTAAGCACAAACTCCGCCCACGGTAGCAAGGATGCCCAGTCATCCTGTCTGACAGAAACAAAATGATGTGAATATGTGACCAGAGTCTGGTTTGCCCTCTCTACCAACTCATTAGTCTCGGGATGATATGCCAAGGAGAGATTCAAATCAATACTGAGTAGACGACAATGCTCTCTCCAGAATCGAGACGCAAACCGGGGACTCCGGTCACTGCCAATTTTATCCGGCATACCGTGTAGGCGAAAGATATGTTTGATGAACAATGCTGCTGGAGCTCGTGCAGAAGGTAGCCGTGGAAGAGGCACCAAGTGCACCATCTTGGAAAAATGGTCGGTAATCACCCAGATAATGGTGCAGCTACGAGACTTGGGTAAGCCCTCCACAAAATCCATCCCAACCATCTCCCAGGGCCTGTCCGCCACCGGCAGGGGGTAAAGCTACCCAGCTGGCTGTTGCCGAGGAGACTTTCTTGGCGCAGGAGACACACGCCCGAACATAGTCTGCGACGTCATGAGCCATATGCGGCCACCAGTATGTCCTCTCCAGTAGCTCAGATGTCCTTTTGGACCCAAAATGTCCAGCCACCCTGGACAAGTGAGCCCAAGAGAGAACCTCCGGACGCAGACTGGATGGTACAAAAATCTTGCCTGGAGGCACAGACTCAAGCGAAAGCGGGGCCACAGTTCTCAGGCTCTCAGTGGGGACAATATGCTGAGGCTCCTCTTCCTCCTCCTCAGATGATACAACAGAGCAAGAGAGAGCGTCGGCACAAATGTTCTTCTCCCGGAAAGAAAATGGAGGGTGAAATGGAACCGGGAGAAGAACAAGGACCATCTGGCCTGGCAAGAATTTAACCGCTGGGCCGTCTGCAAGTACACCAAATTCTTGTGGTCTGTGAAAACTTGGAAGGGAAAGCGAGCCCCATCCAAGAGATGTCTCCACTCTGAGAAGGCCAACTTCATAAATAGCAACTCCCTGTCCCCGATGGAATAATTCCTCTCCGCTGGTTAGAAGGTCTTGGGAAAGAAGAAGCAAGGATGCTTCCGACCTTGAGCATCCTTTTGGAAAAGGACTGCTCCAGCACCAATGGATGAGGCATCCACCTCCATTATAAATGGCTTATCTACATTGGGGCGATGTAGGATGGGAGTGCTAGCGAAGTGTGACTTAATGGAGTGAAAGGCCTTGGAGACCTCCTCAGACCACAATTTGGGATTTGCTCCCTTCTTGGTGAGGGCAACCAAGGGAGCTTCCAAAGTTGAGACGTGTGGATTGAACTGGCGATAGTAATTAATGAACCCCATAAAGCACTGCACTGCTTTAAGAGAATGGGGTTCCTGCTAGTCAATCACAGCCTGTAATTTGGCACTGTTAACCTCACAGGGAAACAGCTAGCAAATAGAGTCAACAGTGGTCATGCAGTCAGCAAAGCTTACACACAACTCCTCACCAGAGGTGCCGGTATTCTAGGGGCTTATTTCAACTGGACCCTGAATCCATTCACACAAAACTCCTCACGGAGGTGCTGGTATTCTAAGGGCTTATTACAGCCGAAACCTGAATCCTCATGCATAAGACCACACTGGCGCAGAGCACATAACTTTAGTTGATACTAGTGCAGGACTTAGTCCCAGAGACGTCTGCTTGCCGCTGACCAGTACTGGCTACAATGGCTGAGCCTGAAAAGGCAGCAGTAACCATCCGCACAGTATCAGACTGAGTCAGATGCTGGGACCAACATCTCCACGGAGCAGGCTCCACTGCAGCTGGAGTAGAATGGGAGACCGCAGCGGAGATGGCCCGAGATTCCCCCTGTACAGAGGCGGGAACTCAACCCATAACACACGATGCATTATGCTGTAGTAGAATATTATTTTCTTTTGGCTTATTTATTAGTCTTTCCAAAATAAATAAGGTTTTCCTCTTTCCTTGTTTATATCTTGTGGCAAATAATTGGGATCTTGCCTCTGTAATACCTTTGTCTAAATTATATGTTTGCCATAGATATGAAATTCATTGATCAGTAGGGCCAACTTCTGATAGTTGTTGTTTTGCTTGAACGCACTTGGTGAATGCATTGACACGCATGCTATGCCTTGTCACGGCAGACATTAATTTTAAAGTGGCATCAGATATGACGTGGTGGGACTTACAATTTGGGCTGGAATGCACGCAGTGATGTTCCCTAACCAAGAAGCTTTTAAACCTCTGGTGTGCACACACCCACACTTGTTTATTTAATAGATGAATAGAGAGATTGTGTCCAATTCTAGAATTTGGTCTTTTGATGAACCCTGCTTATCCTTGAGGCGATAGATTTTTATGGACTTATTAGGGTTTTTTTTATTACATTCCCATTTTGTGCCTATTGTTTCATTAGGATATTGTCTCTTTATTCTAAGCTCAGTCTTTGGATATATGTTTGCGTTGCTTTCTCGTTGGGTATGCTTTTAAATATCTAAATAAAATTTAAACGTTTTAATAGAAGAGGCTTGTCTAGCTCTGAAATACAGTTGGAGTACTTACAATTTGCAGCATTTCAAATCTGTGTGAATTGAACTTTTGGAAACATTTGCCAACTCTAGCAAATTTGACTTTCAAAAGAATTGCTTATCTACTTTCTAAGAATGTTGAATTTAAAACATATCCCTTTATTATGGATGTGAAGGGGAAAAGAAAACAGCGCGGTCTTGTAAGAAGTGCTAAGGCAGAGATTAGATCCAGGCAATATAAGTTAAAAGGCACAAACCTATATTATCCACTATTATACACAACGTGTTTTGACAGCACTGCGCTGTCTTCATTGGCGCAGTGCTGTCAAAACGCAAAAACGCATTGTGGATAATAGTAGATAATAAAGGTTTTTGCCTATCACCTTCAAAAAGAACCTGAAGACTCATCTCTTCCGACAAGCCTACAGCCTGCAGTGATCCTCAACCTACTGAACAGCCGCACAGCCAGCTCTTCCCTCTCCTAGTGTATCCTCACCCACCCCCTGCAGACTGTGAGCCCTCACGGGCAGGGTCCTCCCTCCTTATGTACTCGTGTGCCTTGTTATCTGCTCATGTTTAATGTATTTGTCTATATTTGCCCCGTATTCACATGTAAAGCGCCATGGAATAAATGGCGCTATAAAAATGTATAATAATAATAATAATAATCAACTTATATTGCCTGGATCTAATCTCTGCCTTAGTGCTCTTTTCAAGTCCGCTCTGTTTTCTTTTCCCCTTTACCTATCCCTCCCTGAGGGTGCACGGCAGGAGCTCCTCTGGGTGAGACATTCCTGAAATCCTAACACCGACCATAGCCACAGGACCTGCGTAGTGTGGTCACATGTCTTCAGGACCTATTATCACATGACTTCCAGTGTGCAACATAGGAGGACCTTACGCCTGCAGTGTGCCTCACGGCTGTGTCTCAAGCAGACTGGACCACGCTTCATTCGGTGCTACAGCCCTCCGCTCTTCACTGTTTACCGGGATTATGCAGGGGCGCATAACCCTAGAAGTTTAGTGGCCTCTTGGCTCAGCTACTAGCACTCTCCGTTATTTTAAATGGTTCTACTCATGTGCGCTCCCTTCTCTTGTTTTATTTTGCATTTTTGATGGATGTGTCCTTTTAAATATAGGAGTCTTTTAAACTAAACCATAACAATAGTAATTATATTTGCAATAAGATTTTTAAAATGTTAACCAATTTAGATGGAACACAAATAAAATGTCCATGTTAGCCCTCCAACAGTACACCATTGATTATATAACCATAGACCCCATTCAAAAGATCAGGAACAGAGATGAGTGAACCTGGCAAGATTCTAATCCACCAAATCAAACACATTTTACTGGGATATTCAATTTGCAGCTAAGTTATTCTCAAATTTAATGTTCATCCTATTTAGACCCTTGTGAATAAAAATCACCAGTGCCACTGCCCTCCCATCTGGTCCTCAGGGCCTCTTTTTCTGCATATGCCTGCCAGTGTCTTCACTCTAGAATTGACCATGCCACAGATACAACACGCTGCTGTGGAGACATCTGCATGTGACTGTGGAAAAAAGAGGACTGGATTAGTGGGTAGTGGTCCGTGGAGCCAGAGGAAGTGCTGTGACAGGTGAGTGGTGAGGTAATATTGTTTCTTTTGTTTAATCTTAATACTTTTGCCGGTATTCTACAGTTCAGCAAAATGGCAGCTACAGCTGGCTGCCATTTTGCTCAATTAGAACGGACTTATTACAGAAAATAAAAACTTTGGAAAATTTAATTTGTTGCAGAATTTGATTCCACTGAAAAAATTTGGACATCTGTAATCAGTAAAAATATGATATTAGCATTTAACCTTACCTAAACTCCAAGGGTCCTTTCTCTCTCTCCTAGACATATAGGTTTACTATTAATAAAATAGGATTATAGTTTTCTGCTGTTAAAGGGAACCTGTCACCCCGTTTTTTCAAGATGATATAAAAATAGCGCTAAATAGGGGCAGAGCTGTGCTTTAAATTAGTGTATTTTTGGAGCCTTTATTCCCCACCTATGCTGCCGAAATACCTTTGTAAAGTCGCCGTTTTGGGCTGTCACTCATGCTGGTCTGGTCATATGGGCGTGGTGACAGCGCGAGTTTGCATCTCGGCTTCAGGAAAATTGCCACCGCGATCTCCATCTGCGCACACGCGGCATCCCGCGGCCATTTTCCTGAAGCCCCGGGAAGCCGAAAAGTACCATCTGCGCACGCGCAGCCTCACAAAGATGGCCGCGCCCACCAATAAACCGCGGAATAGCACAGATTGCGCTTTTTTCCTTCACCTGCGCACTGGATTCGCCTGCTGGGCATGTGCACACCACTACGCCACCAACGGAGATCTGGAGGAGAAACAGCGCTGTCACCACGCCCATATGACCAGACCAGCGTGAGTGACAGCCCAAAACGGCGACTTTACAAAGATATTTCGGCAGCATAGGTGGGGAATAAAGGCTCCAAAAATACACTAAAGCACAGCTCTGCCCCTATTTAGCACTATTTTTATATCATCTTGAAAACCGGGGTGACAGGTTCCCTTTAAAGAGAATATTCTTCCTTTGATGATCTCAAAGCTCTACATTTTGTGTCCCCCATAACCCCCTTTTTAATGTCCACCACAGCCACAAGTTTGATGTCTCCCTCAGCCCCAAATTTGAAGTCCACCACAGCCCTTATTTAGAGGTCAAATCATATATTAAAAAATCTTATAGTCACCTAATCCAGGCTCCCTGTCCAGTGCAGCCTCTATCTCCACTTGCATCTGGTAATCCAGGGGGCAATGGACGGCATGATGACATCACTGCATTGCACCATCTGATGTCCCCTGCATGTGCCATCTCAAACAGTACAGGAAGAGAGCATCAGCTGGGGTGCAGGCAAAGAAAGGAGTGAACTGTGTCAGTGACACTGCTCACCTGGGTGCCTGCAACCGTTTGTCAGTTTGCTGAATGCCTGCAGTCGGAGGAAGGTCCCGGGTGACAGCAGACATTCAGCAATGTCAGTTTTTTTCTTTTCAAACTGTGCCCCCTTTAGGGAGGCAGGAGGTAATGCCCTAGGCAGGAGCCTCCCCTGCCTACCCTTTGTCCCGACCCTGGAGGAAGTGCTTGAATCTGGAGGCGATAGTGTGGTGGGAGTGTTTGATGCTGGTCGTGAAGTTTATGGGTGTCATTATTCTGTGAGAGTCTCTATACCTACCTAATCCACCATTGCTGTTCTTTAGTCCCATTTTTAGATACCCTGTCTTGCATATACTATGTTTTAACACACGTTTAATAATAATAATAATAATAATAATAATAAACATTTTTATTTTAGTTATTTTACATTGTCTTTTTTGTTCAATGGTTGGTAAATCTTAAAAGAGGTAGCAATATTCTTGGCAGATCACCACTTGGTAATATTTTCTTTATCAATTCCTTCTTTCTGCAATCCAAGCAAACTAATGATTTTGAAAATTATATTAATTTGGGAATTGAACCACTGGTGCCAGTTATATCTACCAATTGAAGCATTAGACAACGTTATCTATCTTGCAGAGAAAAAAATTGTCCTTCTATTGTGTGAAAGGATAAATGTCATGCCACATTAGTTGAAAATAAAGATCACATATAATGTACAGTACAAGTACACAAGTGATATGATGTGACATCTGGCATACAAAGAAATGTGACTGTGAAGTGGCTAATGCTCTTTTAATGTTATATGTAATGCTATACTCATTGTAGAAATACATAAGTGAGTGTCTGTCTAGTTTATATTAGAAATGAACATATTAAGTGTCAGTACAATAGCCAAACAATGCATTAAGACAAATTACAACATTTCATAGTCCAACAAGTTGCGGTTAAGATAGTGGTATCATATTTCTAGTGTTATTTGTAAAAGATTATTATATTTACTTGAAAAAAACATTATAATACTAAGGCTTGAAGAAAGCTTCTACTGAAATACCACACAGATGAATAAAAGGCTTGATTTAATTTATTTTTACAAAGTGCTTATTCTCTTAGGGCATTGATTTCAAATTCAAATACAGTGGGTTCAGAAAGTGTTCAGACCCCTTTAAATTTTTCACTCTTTGTTTCATTGCAGCCATTTGGTAAATTCAAAAAAGTTCTTTTTTTTCCTTATTAGGCTATGTGCACACGTTGTGGAATGGGGTGCAGAATTTTCTGCGCAAAATCCGCATCTCCTGGCAGAAACTGCAGGTGCAGATTTGCCGCGGATTTTGTTTGGTTTTTATGCGGAATTGATGCATATTTTGCGCGGATTTTCTGCGGTTTTTACCACTGCGGATTTCTATAATGGAGGGGTGCAAATTCACACAAAAGAAGTGACATGCACTTCTTTTAAATCCGCAGCGTTTCCACACGGATTTTTCCGCACCATCTGCACAGTTTTTTTTTATCCATTGATTTACATTGTACTGTAAATCACAGTGCAGATCTGCAGCGTTTCTGAGCGGATAAATCCGCTGCGGATCCGCACTAAATCCGCATCATGTGCACATAGCCTTAATGTACACTCTGCACCTCATCTTGACTGAAAAAAAACAGAAATGTAGAATTTTTTGAAAATTTATTAAAAAAGAAAAACATATATCATATGGTCGTAAGTATTCAGACCCCTTGCTCACTATTGAGTAGAAGCACCTTTTGGGCTAGTACAGCCATGAGTCTTCTTTGGAATGATGCAACAAGTTTTCACACCTGGATTTGGGGATCCTCTGCCATTCTTTCTTGCAGATCCTCTCCATTTCTGTCAGGTTTGATGATGAACATTGGTGGACAGCCATTTTCAGGTCTCTCCAGAGATGCTCAATTGGGTTTTGGTCAGGGCTCTGGCTGGGCCAGTCAAGAATGGTCACAGAGTTGTTCTGAAGCCACTCCTTTGTTATTTTAGCTGTGTGCTTAGAGTCATTGTCTTGTTGGAATGTGAATCTTCGGCCAAGTCTGAGGTCCAGAGCACTTTGGAAGAGGTTTTCATCCAGAATATCTCTGTACTTCTCTGAAAAAGCTAACATATTAAACACCTTCTTCTCCACGGTATTCACGGTGGAAAATGAAATGCTAGGTGAAATCCCAAGAAACAATGAAAACCCTATACTAAGGGTCACCAATCTAACCCAAGAAGAGGTGCGAAACCGGCTAAATAAGATTAAAATAGATAAATCTCCGGGTCCGGATGGCATACACCCACGAGTACTAAGAGAACTAAGTAATGTAATAGATAAACCATTATTTCTTATTTTTAGTGACTCTATAGCGACAGGGTCTGTTCCGCAGGACTGGCGCATAGCAAATGTGGTGCCAATATTCAAAAAGGGCTCTAAAAGTGAACCTGGAAATTATAGGCCAGTAAGTCTAACCTCTATTGTTGGTAAAATATTTGAAGGGTTTCTGAGGGATGTTATTCTGGATTATCTCAATGAGAATAACTGTTTAACTCCATATCAGCATGGGTTTATGAGAAATCGCTCCTGTCAAACCAATCTAATCAGTTTTTATGAAGAGGTAAGCTATAGGCTGGACCACGGTGAGTCATTGGACGTGGTATATCTCGATTTTTCCAAAGCGTTTGATACCGTGCCGCACAAGAGGTTGGTACACAAAATGAGAATGCTTGGTCTGGGGGAAAATGTGTGTAAATGGGTTAGTAACTGGCTTAGTGATAGAAAGCAGAGGGTGGTTATAAATGGTATAGTCTCTAACTGGGTCGCTGTGACCAGTGGGGTACCACAGGGGTCAGTATTGGGACCTGTTCTCTTCAACATATTCATTAATGATCTGGTAGAAGGTTTACACAGTAAAATATCGATATTTGCAGATGATACAAAACTATGTAAAGCAGTTAATACAAGAGAAGATAGTATTCTGCTACAGATGGATCTGGATAAGTTGGAAACTTGGCTGAAAGGTGGCAGATGAGGTTTAACAATGATAAATGTAAGGTTATACACATGGGAAGAGGGAATCAATATCACCATTACACACTGAGCGGGAAACCACTGGGTAAATCTGACAGGGAGAAGGACTTGGGGATCCTAGTTAATGATAAACTTACCTGGAGCAGCCAGTGCCAGGCAGCAGCTGCCAAGGCAAACAGGATCATGGGGTGCATTAAAAGAGGTCTGGATACACATGATGAGAGCATTATACTGCCTCTGTACAAATCCCTAGTTAGACCGCACATGGAGTACTGTGTCCAGTTTTGGGCACCGGTGCTCAGGAAGGATATAATGGAACTAGAGAGAGTACAAAGGAGGGCAACAAAATTAATAAAGGGGATGGGAGAACTACAATACCCAGATAGATTAGCGAAATTAGGATTATTTAGTCTAGAAAAAAGACGACTGAGGGGCGATCTAATAACCATGTATAAGTATATAAGGGGACAATACAAATATCTCGCTGAGGATCTGTTTATACCAAGGAAGGTGACGGGCACAAGGGGGCATTCTTTGCGTCTGGAGAAGAGAAGGTTTTTCCACCAACATAGAAGAGGATTCTTTACTGTTAGGGCAGTGAGAATCTGGAATTGCTTGCCTGAGGAGGTGGTGATGGCGAACTCAGTCGAGGGGTTCAAGAGAGGCCTGGATGTCTTCCTGGAGCAGAACAATATTGTATCATACAATTATTAGGTTCTGTAGAAGGACGTAGATCTGGGTATTTATTATGATGGAATATAGGCTGAACTGGATGGACAAATGTCTTTTTTCGGCCTTACTAACTATGTTACTATGTTACTTGGGGGCATTCATGTTTCCTTCAATGGCAACCAGTCGTCCTGTCCCTGCAGCTGATAAACACCCCCATAGCATTATGCTGCCACAACCATGTTTCACTGTTGGGATTGTTTTCGGCAGGTGATGAGCAGTGCCTGGTTTTCTCCATACATACCGCTTAGAATTACAACCAAAAAGTTCTATCTTTGTCTCATCAGATCAGAGAATCTTATTTCTCATAGTCTGGGAGTTCTTCATGTGTTTTTTTTTTTAGCAAACTCTATGTGGGCTTTCATATGTCTTGCACTGAGGAGATGCTTCCATCAGGCCACTCTGCCATAAAGGCTGGACTGGTGGAGGGCTGCAGTGATAGTTGACTTTGTGGAACTTTTTCCCATCTCCCTACAGCATCTGTGGAGCTCAGCCACAGTGATATTGGGGTTTTGCTTTACCTTTCTCACCAAGGCTCTTCTCCCAGATTGCTCAGTTTGGCTGAATGGCCAGGTCTAGGAAGACTTCTGGTGGTCCCAAACTTCTTCCATTATAGAGGCCACTATGCTCTTTGGAACATTGAGTACTGCAGAAATTCTTTGGTAACCTTGGCCAGATGTGTGCCTTGCCACAATTCTGTCTCTGAGCTCCTTGGTCAGTTCCTTTGACCTCAAGATTCTCATTTGGTCTGACTTGCACGGTGAGCTGTGAGGTCTTATATAGATAGGTGTGTTTTATCAGTTTAATTTAACACAGCTGGACTCCAATGAAAGAGTAGAACCATCTCAAGGAGGATCACAAGAAAATGGACAGCATGTGACTTAAATACAGTATGAGTGAGCAAAGGGTCAGAATACTTATAACCATGCGATATTTAAGTTTTTCTTTTTTAATAAATTTGCAAAAATGTCTACTTTTCTGTTTTTTTTCAGTCAAGGGGTGCAGAGTGCACATTAATGATAAAAAAATGATCATTTTTGAATTTGCCAAAGAGTGAAAATTTGAAAGGGGTGTGAATACTTTCGGTACCCACTGTACACAGAGGGCCAAAATTAAAAGCTTGGAAAAATTCGTGGGCCACCATGATACTTATTTAAAAAAAATGTCTACAATTGAGAGAGTTTATTCCTATTAAATATAACAATGAGTTTTTTCATATGAAAACAAACTTATTTCAATTGATGCATCTTAGAATAAAATATTGGCATAAGTTTTGCAAAAGCAGTAACAATCAAATGACCTAATTTAGGCTGGTTCCACATTTGCAGTTGTGTCTGCAGCGTTTGTGCCTCAATTATCCGCATGCGTCGTGTATTCCTATCTTTAACATTAGGGACGCATGCGTCTGCGATCGGTTGCGTTTTGCCACGTTAGACGACGCATGCGTCGTCTTGTCGTCTGCGGTTTGGCATGGTAAACGCTTCATGTAATTTTAGAGGTGTCAATTAGAAACGTATGTGGTTGTTAGCGGAAGGAAAGTGGCAAAAAAAGCATTATGGTCTATGTGAACACCACAGGAAAACATGTCTAGACACTGATTAGCCACCCCCCACATACTAACTGATAAAAGGAGGGAGTGGGTATTTGCAGATCACTACCCAGCAGACAGAGAAGCAGAGCAGACACAGGCAAGAACCTTGGAGGAAACAAGACACTGAACAATGTGACTATAGCCTAGCCAATGTCTTTATTTTCTATTTTCTGTCTCTATATGTTCTAATTTCTGGCATTTTTTTCTTTCTGCATGCATCAGAATGTCATCTTCTTCTGAGGAGGAGCAACGTCCTGGGCCTGCACAAGCCGAACATGTCAGTGAAGTGAGTACTCATATCTTCAGATTGGTAAGTATTCACTGTCACATCTACACATATGAAATTTTTTTTTTCCTTTTTTAGAGCACTTCTTTCACTGCAGCAGAGGCTGAGCAGGAGCAGCGGGTTCATGGTCGGGTGGCAAGGCGGCAGCGTGTACGTATACATGGCTGACTGTTTATTTTATCCTCACTTTACTATTCTTGAATGTTCATTTCTTTACTTTCCTCTTTCTTTACCTTTTTCTTCTTGACTCCTCTTTTTCTTGACTTTCAATATTCATGCCAGTTTTCTGTCTCTGTTTTCTTTTTTATTCCTTATGTTAATGTCTCCTACATTAATGTCTTTATTTATTTTTTAGGTTCCAGAACGGGATGAAGACCTCATTGAAAATGACCTCCTTATCTCCCTGGTCCATGAGCAAGTCCCGATGTGGGACACCCGGGTTCCACAGCACTCGGATAACGTGACGATCCGGCGGCTATGGAATGAGGTGGCCAAAGCGATGTGGGATGGCTGGGACAACGCCCGACTCAGGTCCGAAATGCATTTTGTAAGTATTGCAATAATTACAAATCACCATGTCCCAGCTGAAGCAGAAGCAGCAGCACCCGGATCCTGTCATGCTTTTCAGCACCAGCTTGCAGCAGCACCCGGACCCTGGAATGGCTTTCACCACCACCAGGATGCAGCAGCATCACCCAGACCCTGGCATGGCCTTCCCCACCACCACAACCATGCAGTGGCACACGGACCCTGACAGGTTAGACACCACGACCAGGCCGCAACAAATGAGCCCACCGAGGCTCCCCAGACTACAGCGCCGATCCCAAAAAGGGAAACAAAATAAAAATCAAAGGACAATCTCAATTCTTCCCCCTCACCTCCCAATGTGTCTGTAATGTCAGGTTTGCCTCACCCATCCAGTGTGTCTCTGCCCTCTCATGCATCAAGCCCCATCCCCGAACTCCCAGACCCCACTACCTTAATTGCCACTTCTCCTGCCACCCCTGCGTCGTCCACAGTTAGCCAGAATAAAACACTGCGCCGCACAATTTATTTTTTGGCCAACTCATAACTCCAGTAGTTATTAAGTAGAACACTGCACATTGCTTGTATTTTCTCCATAATCTCTTCAGTCTGATTAATCTGTGTCGCAGACTGAAGAGAAAAGTTTGAGTGTAGTAGTCTTTAAATAATTTAGATAATTAATTGATGGGGGGAAAGAGAGAAAATAGTGGTGGCACCAGCAGTGCAAGACCTAGTTTGAGAGATCAGTGACATAGTGAAGCTCATAGCTTTTCATTCTTCATTCAGCCATAACAATATGTCTAAATGGGAAAAAATAAAAAATTAGTGTCAGTGAATGTGTGCTTGTTACAGTGAGTACACTGTGATCCTGCATTTCTTGTGCAATCCTTTTTTATGAGGCAGGAATAATTGTGTTAAGAGAATCCAACATAAAATTAACCACAACTCAAACATCTAACTGCAACTGTTTACCTCAAAAAGTCGGTGCAGGGGTGTAAGGAATGCGGTCACAGAGGGTGTGACCACAACCGGACCTATGTAGGAAGGTGTCCCACTGACGCTAGCAGCTATTTCAGATGACTGCGCATCCATGGTTGCAGATTCAGCTGAAGTGTATTGCTGCACAGAGAGTGTGCCATTCATGAGGGGCACATGGCAATGACACCATGCGCTGCCCGTGTCGGCACACTCAAGTCAGCTACAGAAAAGGATGTCACACATAGTGGGAGAGGAGGATAATTTAGTTTTTTTATTCACTGTATTGGAAAAGAGCGACAGACCATTATGTCAGGATATCATGCTAGGAAGGAGCCCAGATTGAGGAGCATTGTACAAGTTTGTAAGTAATAAGTCTTGTCAAACTAAACTTAATTTCTTTCTATGACAGAATCACTGAATGGGTGGATCAGGATTTATAACTGGCTGCACATCCAGTTTGAATAATGTCTGAAGTACTCTGAGGTACTCTGTACCTAGTCATGTGTTGTTCAACATCTTTATCAATGATTTAGTTGAAGTAATTGAGTGTAAACTGATTAAATTTGCCGATGACACAAACCTATGAGGGATAGATAATACTAGAGACGAGAGAGGGGATTCAAAAAGATCTAAACAACCTGGAACCATAGGCAGCAGCTAACAGAATTTTTATTTAACAGGAAAAAAACCTGGGCAAGAAAAATGAAATAAAGCATATACAGAATGGGAGGAATAAGACTAAGCAACAGCACATGTGAAAAATACTTGGGTATACTAATAGATCACAGACTAAATATGAGACAAAAGTATTATGGAGCAGCAAAAAGGCAAGCATAATTCTTGGTTGCATTACTAGGAGCTTACAAAGGAATCATCTTTATTTGATTTGCACAAGGAAAGACTAGAAGCAATGAGATGAAATTGAATGGGAGGAGACACCGATTAGATATTAGAAAATACTTTTTGATCGTGAGCATGATCAATGAGTGGAACAAGCTACCACAAGAGGGGGTGAGTTCTCCTTCAATGAAAGTCTTAAAACAGAGGCTGGATGACATCTGTCTGGGATGATTTAATGAATCCTGCATTGAGCTGGAGGTTGGACCAGATGAACCAGGAGGTCCCTTCCAACTCTACCATTCTATGATTCTATGATGCTAAAGAAGGAACCCTGGATGTGGAGTATTATACAAGGAAGGGGCCCAGAATGGGGAGCATTATACAATGAAGGGGCTCAGAATTGGTGTCATTATGCCAGGATGGCGGTCATTATACCAAAAAGTGTCCCAGGAAGGAGGACATAACATCAAGAAGGGGCCAAGTATGGGGGTCATTATACCTGAACGGGGCCCAGAATGCAAGACATTGGTATAGGAAGGAGGACATTATACCTGTAAATAGCCCATGATGAGGGGCATTATTACAGTAAGGAGCCCAAGACCAGGGACATTATACAAAGAAAGGGGGCATTATACCAGGATGGGGGTCATTGTTATAGGATGGGGGACAATATACTAGATAGGGGGACATTATAGCAAGAAGAGGCCCAGGACAGGGGATATTATCACAGGAAGGGGCCTAAGATAAGATACATTATTAAAGAATAGTGGCCATGGTGAGGGAGATTATTTCAGGAAATAACCAGGACAAGGGACATTATTACATGGAGGGCGAACATGCATGTCATTATAGTATCTAGAACGCTACAAGCGTGCAGCTGCACCAGGGCCTGGGAGTGGAAGGGCTCTTGCAGGCAAGGGCGTACTGCCAGAGGCCCGGATTTCTGTCGCTTCAGTAGACCAGTGCCAGCACTGTACTAGATGTGTAAAGTGCAGGCAGGCATCCCAGTATTCTAGACACTGCAGGCTGTGTGTGTGAACGTGTCTGCTTCTATCTGCCGAAGAGGAGAGATGAGGTCAGCAGAGCCAGAGGGTTGGGGCAGGAGGTTTCGTGACAGGGCTTCATCTGTTTCCTGCTGTGTTGTCTGCTTTCTGCGGAGGCTCTATCTGCACTGTGAGATTTATTGCACCATCTTAAACTTACATACAGATCAGTTTGCTCTATCAGTTGGGGTAATTGGCTCCAGTGTCACCAGATCTGGAAGTAAGCTGAAGCTGCAACAATCACTCACAGTGATCCTCAGATAGAGACTGCAGTCTCTAATCCTGAGCCCAGATCCAGGACGTCCTGCAATGTACCGTATTTTTTGGACTATAAGATGCACTTTTTTCCTCCAAAAACATGGAGGAAAATCAGGGTGCATCTTATAGTGGGATGTACTGGTTCTAGCTGTCGTGGGAAGTGGGAAAATGGCATTGGCGGAGCAGCGGGTCACAGAGGCAGGAGCCGGCTGCTGCGGCTAACTCCTGTGCCCGCTGCTAAAAAGAAATGAATATTCACTGCTTTCCTTGCCCATGAGCGTGGAAGCCAATTAATATTTATTACTCTTTAGCATCCTGGTATGCATGGCCCCATCAGAAAACAAAAAGAAACTATTACACTTATCTTCCCGGCGCTGCCTCGCAGCATCCTGTTCCATTGCCTGCAGCTGCTTTATGCTTGTAAGCAGCACATGTCAGTTACATCATGCACTGCTTGCAAACAAAAATGCAGCTGATGGAATACTCACTGCTCTGCACACCGGGACTGTGTGCATGGAGGGCAGTGAGTATTCATTGCTCTTCAGTAGAGCGCATATTGTCAGCTGGAGCCTTCCTGCTGCTGCCGGTGGTCACGTGTGCCGCTACTAATCAGAATGAATATTCACCACATCCCACGCCCATGGGAGTGAAGAGAGATGAATAATAATTTCTCTTAACCCCTTAAGCCCCGAGGGTGGTTTGCACGTTAATGACTGGGCCAATTTTTACAATTCTGACCACTGTCCCTTTATGAGGTTATAACTCTGGAACGCTTCAACAGATCCCAGTGATTCTGACACTGTTTTCTCAGGACATACTGTACTTCATGATAATGGTAAAAATTCTTTGACAGTACCTGCGTTTGTATGTAAAAAAATGGAAATTTGGCGAAAATTATGAAAATTTCACAATTTTCCAACTTTGAATTTTTATGCTATTAAATCACAGAGATATGTCACACAAAATACTTAATAAGTAACATTTCCCACATGTTTACTTTACATCAGCATAATTTTGGAACCAAAATTTTTTTTAGTTAGGGAGTTATAAGGGTTAAAAGTTGACCAGCAATTTCTCATTTTTACAACACCATTTTTTTTTTAGGGACCACATTTCATTTGAAGTCATTTTGAGGGGTCTATATGATAGAAAATACCCAAGTGTGACACCAATCTAAAAACTGCACCCCTCAAGGTGCTCAAAACCATATTCAAGAAGTTTATTAACCCTTCTAGTGCTTCACAGGAATTTTTGGAATGTTTAAATAAAAATGAACATTTAACTTTTTTTCACAAAAAATTTACTTCAGCTCCAATTTGTTTTATTTTACCAAGGGTAACAAGAGAAAATGGACCCCAAAAGTTGTTGTACAAATTGTCCTGAGTACAGCGATACCCCATATGTGGGGGTAAACCACTGTTTGGGCGCATGACAGAGCTCAGAAGCGAAGGAGTGCCATTTGACTTTTCAATGCAAAATTGACTGGAATCGAGATGGGACACCATGTTTCGTTTGGAGAGCCACTGATGTGCCTAAACATTGAAACCCCCCACAAGTGACACCATTTTGGAAAGTAGACCCCCTAAGGAACTTATCTAGAGGTGTGGTGAGCACTTTGACCCACCAAGTGTTTCACAGAAGTTTATAATGCAGAACCGTAAAAATAAAAAATCATATTTTTTCACAAAAATTATCTTTTCGCCCCCAATTTTTTATTTTCCCAAGGGTAAGAGAAGAAATTGGACCCCAAAAGTTGTTGTACATTTTGTCCTGAGTATGCTGATACTCCATATGTGGGGTAAACCACTGTTTGGGCGCATGGGAGAGCTCAGAAGGGAAGGAGCGCCGTTTGACTTTTCAGTGCAAAATTGACAGGAATTGAGATGGGACGCCATGTTGCATTTGGAGAGCCACTGATGTGCCTAAACATTGAAACCCCCCACAAGTGACACCATATTGGAAAGTAGACCCCCTAAGGAATTTATCTAGATGTGTTTTGAGCGCTTTGACCCACAGAAGTTTTTAATGCAGAGCCGTAAATATAAAACAAACATTTTTTCCCACAAAAATTATTTTTTAGCCCCCAGTTTTGTATTTTTCCGAGGGTAAGAAGAGAAATTCGACCCCAAAAGTTGTTGTCCAATTTGTCCTGAGTGCGCTGATACCCCACATGTGGGGGGGAACCACCGTTTGGCAGCATGGGAGGGCTCGGAAGGGAAGGAGCGCCATTTGGAATGCAGACTTAGATGGAATGGTCTGCAGGTGTCACATTGCGTTTGCAGAGCCCCTAATGTACCTAAACAGTAGAAACCCCCCACAAGTGACACCATTTTGGAAAGTAGACCCCCTAAGGAACTCATCTAGATGTGTTGTGAGAGCTTTGAACCCCCAAGTGTTTCACTACAGTTTGTATTGCAGAGCCGTGAAAATAAAAATAAAAAAATGTTCCCCCAAAAATTATTTTTTATCCCCCAGTTTTGTATTTTCCCGAGGGTAAGAGGAGAAATTCGACTCCAAAAGTTGTTGTCCAATTTGTCCTGAGTGCGCTGATACCCCATATGTGGGGGGAACCACTGTTTGGCCGCATGGGAGGGCTCGGAAGGGAAGGAGCGCCATTTGGAATGCAGACTTAGATGGAATGGTCTGCAGGTGTTACATTGCGTTTGCAGAGCCCCTAATGTACCTAAACAGTAGAAACCCCCCACAAGTGACCCCATATTGGAAACTAGACCCCCCAGGGAACTCATCTAGATGTGTTGTGAGAACTTTGAACCCCCAAGTGTTTCACTACAGTTTATAACGCAGAGCTTTGAAAATAAAAAATCTTTTTTCCCACAAAAAATATTTTTTAGCCCCCAGTTTTGTATTTTTCCAAGGGTAACAGGAGAAATTGGACCCCAAAACTTGTTGTCCTATTTGTCCTGAGTACGCTGATACCCCATATGTTGGGGTAAACCCCTGTTTGGGAACACCGGAGCACACGGGAAGGAGCACTGTTTTACTTTTTCAACGCAGAATTGGCTGGAGTTGAGATCGGATGCCATGTCGCGTTTGGAGAGCCCCTGATGTGCCTAAACAGTGGAAACACCTCAATTATAACTGAAACCCTAATCCAAACACACCCCTAACCCTAATCCCAACAGTAACCCTAACCACACCTCTAACCCTGACACACCCCTAACCCTAATCCCAACCCTATTCCCAACTGTAAATGTAATCTAAATCCTAACCCTAACTTTAGCCCCAACACTAACTGTGGCCCTAACACTAGCCCTAACCCTAACCCTAACCCTAGCCCTAACCCTAACCCTAGCCCTAACCCTAGCCCTAACCGTAGCCCTAACCCTAGCCCTAGCCCTAACCCTAGCCCTAACCCTAGCCCTAACCCTAGCCCTAGCCCTAACCCTAGCCCTAACCCTTGCCCTAACCCTAACCCTAGCCCTAACCCTAACCCTAACCCTAGCCCTAACCCTAGCCCTAGCCCTAACCCTAGCCCTAACCCTAACCCTAGCCCTAACTCTAGCCCTAACCCTAATGGGAAAATGGAAATAAATACTTTTTTTTAATTTTTCCCTAACTAGGGGGGTGATGAAGGGGGGTTTGATTTACTTTTATAGCGGGTTTTTTAGCTGATTTTTATGATTGGCAGCCGTCACACACTGAAAGACGCTTTTTATTGCAAAAAATATTTTTTGCGTTACCACATTTTGAGAGCTATAATTTTTCCATATTTTGGTCCACAGAGTCATGTGAGGTCTTGTTTTTTGCGGGATGAGTTGACGTTTTTATTGGTATCATTTTCGGGCACGTGACATTTTTAGATCGCTTTTTATTACGATTTTTGTGAGGCAGAATGACCAAAAACCAGCTATTCATGAATTTCTTTTGGGGGAGGCGTTTATACCGTTCCGCGTTTGGTAAAATTGATATAGCAGTTTTATTCTTTGTATCAGTACGATTACAGCGATACCTCATTTAAATCTTTTTTTATGTTTTGGCGCTTTTATACGATAAAAACTATTTTATAGAAAAAATAATTATTTTTGCATCGCTTTATTCTCAGGACTATAACTTTTTAATTTTTTCGCTGATGATGCTGTACGGTGGCTCGTTTTTTGCGGGACAAGATGACGCTTTCAGCGGTACCATGGTTATTTATATCTGTCTTTTTGATCGCGTGTTATTCCACTTTTTGTTCGGCGGTATGATAATAAAGCGTTGTTTTTTGCCTAGTTTTTTTTTTTTTCTTACGGTGTTTACTGAAGGGGTTAACTAGTGGGCCAGTTTTATAGGTCGGGTCGTTACGGATGCGGCGATACTACATATGTGTACTTTTATTGTTTTTTTTATTATTTAGATAAAGAAATGTATTTATGGGAATAATATTTTTTTTTTCATTATTTAGGAATATTTTTTTTAATTTTTTTTACACATTTGGAAATTTTTTTTTTTACTTTTTTACTTTGTCCCAGGGGGGACAATACAGATCGGTGATCTGCCAGTTTGCAGAGCACTCTGACAGATCACCAATCTGTCTGAGAGCAGTGCAGCGTTACCAAGTGCCTGCTCTGAGCAGGCACTTGGTAAGCCACCTCCCTCCCTGCAGGACCCGGATGCCGCGGCCATCTTGGATCCGGGTCCAGCAAGGAGGAAGGAGATAGGAGACCCTCACAGCAACGCGATCACATCGCGTTGCTGCGGGGGGCTCAGGGAAGCCCGCAGGGAGCCCCCTCCCTGCGCGATGCTTCCCTATACCGCCGGCACATCGCGATCATGTTTGATCGCGGTGTGCCGGGGGCGGTCCGTGACCGTTCCTGGCACATAGTGCCGGATGTCAGCTGCGATAGGCAGCTGACACCTGGCCGCGATCGGCCGCGCTCCCCCCCACCCCCCGTGAGCGCGGCCGATCGCCTATGACGTACTATCCCGTCGGTGGGAATTAAAGCCCACCCCACCTCGACGGGATAGTACGTCATATGGGATTAAGGGGTTAAGTAGCGGCATTCATGACTGCCGGCAGCTGCAGGAAGGCTCTGGCTGACACTGTGTGCGCTACAGAAGAGCAATGAATACTTACTACTCTAAGTGCACACAGTCCCGGCATGCAGGGCAGTGAGGATAAAGATGGAGGCCATGCATACCAGGATAGGGGTGGAGGCCATGCATACCAGGATAGGGATGGGAGCCATGCCTACTAGGATAAGAATGGGGGCCATGCATACCAGAATAGGAATAAGGAGGCTTGCATACCAGGATAGGAATAAGGAGGCATGCATACCAGAATAGGGATAAGGAGGCTTGCATACCAGGATTGGGATAAGGAGGCATGCATACCAGGATAGGGATAAGCAGGCAGGCACACCAGGATAGGGATGAGGGGACCATTCCTACCAGGATAGAGATAAGGGGGACATGCATGCCAGGCTAGGGATGAGAAGCCATGCATACCAGTATGGGGATAAGGAGACCATGCACACCGGGAAAAAGATGAGGGAGCCATGCATACCAGGGTGGAGATGAGGAGGGCCATTCATACCTGGATAGGGATGAGGGGGCCATGCCTACCAGGAGAGGGATGAGGAGCTATGCATACCAGGATAGGGATGAGGGGGACTATTCCTAAAAGGATAGTGATGAGGGGGCCATGCCTACCAGGCTGGCTAGACATAAGTTGGACATGCAAACCAGGATAGGGATGAGGGAGCCATGTTTATCAGGATGGGGATGAGGGGACCTTATGTACCAGAATAGTTGATATTAAAGTACAGAATTAACCTCATTTTTTGCTTCAATTTTTTTTCCTAATTTCCTCCTCTAAAATCTAGGCACGTCTTATGGTCAGGTGCCTCTTATATTCTGAAAAATACATTATATCTATACACTATGTGAGGTTCTGCAGCCTGATCAGTAGGGTTGAGCGAAACGGATCGGACAAATTAAAAAATCGCCGGTTTTCAGCAAAGTCGGGTTTCGTGAAACCCGACCCGATCCTAGTCGCGTTTCATATGACGTTTTCAGCGCCATTTCTCATCCAATGAAGGAGGGTGCAGAGTGTGGGCAGCGTGATGACATAGGACTCGGTCCCCACCATCTTAGAGAAAGGCATTACCGTGATTGGCTTGCTTTCTGCGGCGTCACAGGGGCTATAAAGGGGCGTGCACGCCGACCGCCATCTTACTTCTGCCGATCTTAGCATAGGGAGAGGTTGCCGCAGCTGCATCAGAAGAAGGGATATAGTTAGGGAGGGAAGATTAACCCCGAAACTGCTTGTGCTATAGCGTTTTCCACTGTCCAACACCACCTTTTCTTTGCAGGGACAGTGGAGTTTATATTTTTGTGCATCAGCACTGTAGCTTATTAGGCTGCCTTATAAGGCTCCCTGATAGCTGCATTGCTGTTTGTACGCCGCTGTGCAAACCAACTGCTTTTTTAAAAGCAAAAATCCTGTTGCTCCTTTCTGCACAGTTCTCTTGTTTATTTGACAACACTTTTGTGTGCAGCAGTCCTTTTTATTGCTGCCATACTTGTCCTGAGATCATTGTAGGGAGATCGAAATTGTGCTACAGCCCTTGTATTTTTTTTATATATCTTCCAGCCACGTTCTGCCACTTACATTGTGTAGTGTAATACACAGGGCCTGAGTTTTGGTACAGTCTCCCCCCCAAAAAAGGGAGATTTAAATTGGCACTAAGTGGATCTACATCACAGTTCTGTTAGTTTGTCGTACATCTTCCAGCCACTTTCTGCCACTTACATTGTGTAGTGTAATACACTGGACCTGAGTTTTGTTGCAGTCTCTCCCACAAAAAAGGGAGATTTAAATTGGCACTAAGTGGATCTACGTCACAGTTCTGTTAGTTTGCCGTACATCTTCCAGCCACATTCTGCCACTTACACTGTGTAGTGTAATACACTGGGCTTGAGTTTTGTTGCAGTCTCCCCCCCAACCCCCCCCCCAAAAAAGGGAGATTTAGATTGGCACTCACAAAGTGGATCTACGTCACAGTTCTGTTAGTTTGTCGTACATCTTCCAGCCACGTTCTGCCACTTACATTGTGTAGTGTAATCCACTGGGCCTGAGTTTTGTTGCAGTCTCCCCCCCAAAAAAAAGGGAGATTTGAATTCTCCACAAGTTTATATACATCTTCTACCTTGTTTCACAGTACCATATAACGGTTGTTATTTTGGTTAGATTTTTCCAAAAATGAGGAAGTCTGGTGGAAGAGGCCATGGGCGGGCATTGCCAGCTGGTACTGATGGTGGTGGTGGTGGAGCATCTGGTGGTAGTGGGAAAAGCAAAATAGCACCAAAGGCTCGAGGTGTTGAGCCAGCATCATCGTCTTGCTACACAAGGCCCCGAAGGCTCCCTTATCTGGGAGTAGGACAACAGCTTTTAAAGCCGGAGCAGAAGGATAAAGTTTTGGCTTTCCTTGCTAACTCAGCCTCTAGCTCTTTCGCCTCCTCTTCAGAAGGTTCAAAATCTAAAAGCAGCGAGTCGTCAATGGATGCTCCCGGTCAGGAACAAGTCGCTAACTTGTGTCCTTCACCCAAACCAAAAGTGAAGGATGCGGCAGGCGAAACTACAGTTTACTCCATGGAGCTCTTTACACATACTGTGCCTTAGTTAGAGAGGGAAATTGTTATAAGCCCATTACAAGATGAATCGGACATGGAGTGCACAGATGCACAGCCACAGCTAGATTATTATGTTGTTCCATTGACTCAGATCACTATATTGCCCTCGCAGTGTACTGAGCCAGAATCTGACCCTGATGAGACTATGGTGCCCCACCACGAACACTATAGCACCTTACACGGTGACACAGAGGAAGGTGCACATGACATTGAAGAGGAGGTGATAGATGACCCAGTTGTTCACCCAGATTGGCAGCCATTGGGGGAAGAGGGTGCCGCTGCCAGTAGCTCAGAAGCGGAGGAGGATGATCCGCAGCAGCCATCTACATCGCAACTGCTTTCATCTGGCAGGCCCGTATCTGGGCAAAAATGTTTGTCAAAACCAAAAACAGTTTTAGGACAGCGTGGCCATCCGGTGAAAGTAGCACAGCGTTCAATGCCTGATAAGGTAATCCATAGTAGGAAGAGTGCAGTGTGGGAAACTTTTAACCAAGATCCGAATGATCAGTGCAAAGTTATCTGTAAGAAGTGCTCAAATACCTTTAGAAGAGGGAAGAATCTCCTAAATTTAAATACAACGTGCATGCGTAGACATTTAACCGCATTGGCCATGCACTGAGGCAATCAGTCAGTAGAAAGGTGCACCTCACAACAGATGCTTGGACCAGTAGGCATGGCCAGGGACGTTACGTGTCCATCATGGCGCACTGGGTTAATGTGGTGGATGCAGGGTCCACAGGGGACAGCCATAGTGGGACAGTTCTGCCTAGCCCACGGTCTAGGAAACAGTTGGCTGTAGCCATTCGCCACCCCTCCTCCTCCAGAAGCGAAAGCTCGTCCACAGAGCGCAGTCGCACGACCACTCCATCCGCAGCTGCCAGTGTTGCACACGAGGTGTCCCATTATGGAACAGCTAGTGGTAAGCGTCAGCAGGCTGTTTTAGAAATTAAGTGTTTGGGCGACAACAGACACACCGCGGAAGTACTGGCCGAGTACTTGCAGCAAGAAACTCAGTCATGGCTGGGCAGTGTACATCTTGAGGCAGGCAAGGTAGTCAGTGATAACGGAAGGAATTTTATGGCTGCCATAGCCCTTTCAGAACTGAAACACATTTCTTGCCTGGCTCACATCTTGAACCTGGTGGTGCAGTGCTTCCTGAAAGATTATCCGGAGTTCCCATCCCTGCTCCTGAAGGTGCGAAGACTTTGCTCGCACATCCGCCGGTCGCCCGTACACTCCAGCCGTATGCTGAACCATCAGCGATCGCTGAATCTTCCCCAGCACTGCCTAATAATCAACATTGCAACAAGGTGGAACTCCACACTGCACATGCTTCAGAGGCTGTGCAAAAGAGGCATGCTGTAATTTATTTGTGGGAGGATACACATACACTGGCAGGCAGTTGGATGGCAGACATGGAGTTTTCTGGTGTGCAGTGGTCGAAGCTACAAGACCTCTGTCAAGTCCTTCAGTGTTTTTAGGAATGCACACGGCTGGTAAGTGCAGATGACGCCATCATAAGCATGAGCATCCCACTAATGCGTCTGCTGATGCAAAGTTTGACGCACATTAAGGAGCAGGCGTCTGCAGCTGAGGACTAAGGAAGCCTTGATGACAGTCAGCAATTTTCTGCTCAGGGAACTCTCCTGGACGAGGTGGCAGACGAAGAGGAGGAGGAGGATGATGATGTGGATGAATATTTATGGGAGGAGGATGCTTCTCAGGGGGCAATGGAAACTGGTGGCGTTGCAAGGTCAGGTACAGCGTTTTTGTGGGACACAAGTGATGTTGATTTGCAAGAAAGTGCTCCTCAACCCAGCACAAGCAGTGAATTGACACCTGGAACATTGGCCCACATGGCGAGTATGCTTTGCGTATCCTAAAAAGGGACCCCCGCATTATCAAAATGATGACCGATGACGATTACTGGTTTGCCTGCCTCCTGGATTCACGATACAAAGGAAAATTGCAAAATATCATGCCACATGAGAACCTTGAGCAAATATTGGCTACTAAACAAGCAACTCTTGTAGACCGCTTGGTTCAGGCATTCCCAGCACACAGCGGCGGTGATGGTTCTCACACGAGCTGTAGGGGGCAACATGGCAGAGGTGTTAGAGGTGCACAAATCCACAGTGGCGTTGGACAGAGGGGTTTTATGTCCAGGTTGTGGAGTGTTTTCGCAATGACCGCAGACACGACAGGTACTGCTGCATCAATTCAAAGTGACAGGAGACAACATTTGTCCAATATGGTTACCAACTATTTTTCCTCCCTTATCGATGTTCTCCCTTACAGGTCATTCCCCTTTGATTACTGGGCATCTAAAATAGACACCTGGCCTGAATTGGCAGAATATGCATTACAGGAGCTCGCTTGCCCAGCTGCAAGTGTGCTATCAGAAAGAGTCTTCAGTGCTGCTGGTTCAATACTGACCGAAAAAAGGACACGTCTGGCTACCAGAAATGTTGATGATCTAACCTTCATTAAAATTAACCAATCATTGACTTCAAATTATTTTGCCCCACCTTCCCCTACTGACCCGTAGCTTGCCTTAAAAATGTCTTGCTTTTTGCCTCCTCTTACTGACTGCTCCAATTCCTCCATTTGCAGCTGCTGAATGTCCACCATAGGCCAATTTTATACCTCCCTAAATGGGCTGACTCCCCCAACAGGGTCGTGGTCACCAGTTGGCGCAAGCACCCGGGCGAGTGCCGTTTGCCTGGACAGGTGGGTATGCCCACTCTTGGGCGACAGCACTGGCACAGGGTCCCTCATAGTACAATGAAGTGTCTCTGATGGTGGTGGTGCACAACCAATGTCAGACACACCGTCGTAATATGAGGGGCCCTGTACCAGTACCGCCGTCCACGAGAGAGTATTTTCCCCCAGCTTGAACAGTGCTCTACCACTTGCAAAACTTACCTCTCCCTTCTCCACCACTGTGTAGTTTGTGCTGTTAAATCCTTCAATGGCACTGCCAATACAAATTTGTTGAAATGATAGATGATAGTAAAAATATACAGGGGCCCTGGCCTCCATTTAGACCAGTTAATACTTTGCGCCAACTACCACTGTCTACTACTCAGCAGAGGAGCCCAACCCTGTACCTAGCTATGCCACCAGTTTATTTATGAACATTTTTTTGGCTGACATTTAGCCCACTTTATTATTTTGACCTACTAACTGTGTCAGCACTTATTACAGTTGTCCTCCGCTGAACAAAGCTATGCCGCCTGTGTACTCCTGTTACCAATTTTGAACTGCATTTAGCCTACTTACTTACTTGGGCCTAGTAACTGTGTGAGCCTCTCATTACAGTTGTCCTCCTCCACTGAACAAAGCTATGCCGCCTGTGTACTCCTCTTACCAATTTTGAACTGCATTTAGCCTACTTTTTTATTTTGAGCCTACTAACTGTGTCTGCGCCACTCGTTACAATTGTCCTCCACTGAACAAAGCAATGCCGCCTGTTTGGTCCTGTTACCAATTTTGAACTGCTTTTAGCCTACTTTTTTATTTTGGACCTATATCTGTGTTTCCTCCTCATCCTGCCCATTGCCCAGTCACTGCTAGATGAGTCTGCTGGTACATTGACCCAGACCACTACATTCCCCTTGCACTCTACACAGCCAGAATATGACCCTGCTGAAAGTCAGGTTCCCCTTCCCGCACACTATACCACCTTACACGGGGACAAAGAGGAAGGTGCAGATGAAAGTGCAGGTTCCTTCATCAGGTAGGGGGAGCATTCTCCTTGGCACTGGCACAGGGCTCCTCATAGTACGCAAAAGTGTCTCTGGCAGTGGGAGGCGCTGCCCGCAGTCAAACACACCGCCGTACTATGAGGGGCCCTGTGCCAGTGCCAACTAGTGGGCCCCCCTGCTTGCTCAGGATCACAGCACTTGCAAAGTTGAAATACTTACCTCTCCCTGCTCCATCGCCGTGACGTATTCCGCGTTTCCTGGGCTCAAGGAAATCTTGAGCCAGCCCTCCCCCCCCACAACTTTAGCCAAATGAGCCCCTGTTTTCAATGCCTAACTATTATTATAAAGTAAATTAAGATTGACAAGCTTAAGAAATAAGAATTGATGTTTTTGGCATTAAAATGGACACTGTAGGTGTTTTCCTGTCCTCCACTCACTGCTGACTTTGATTCCCCATTGACTTGCATTGGGTTTCGGGTTTCGGTCGGCCCTGACTTTTCGCAATAATCGGCCGATTTCACCCCACCCGACTTTTGAGAAAGTCGGGTTTCACGAAACCCGACTCGATCCTAAAAAAAGTGAAAGTCGCTCTACTCTACTGATCAGTGCTCAGCCAATGCATATAGAATTGTGTAAATGTGCACATAGTATAGTACACCCAGTACACAGATTAGTATACGGCTCATATACTGTATATGCAGCATCCCAGAGATCTGGTCGTTGCAGTATGGCCCTAAGGCGAGTAGCGGTACGTCCGATGGCACTAAAGAGTTCTCCTGACCAGGTGTCACCAGAACACATTACACTTCACACTCCGGCCACTAAGGGGAGAAAAAGGCTTTATTTATTGGGCCACTCCTCACACTGGTAAAACTAAGGGCTGGGGAGGAAGTTAGTTAGAAGCTGACTTGGTTGGAACCAGGCAACATCCCGTGGCAGGGGGTGTTGCAGGGAGAAGGCACAGGGGGGTCCCTGTCAGGTGTGGGAACCTGGCAGGTGCCTAGCGAATAGAAGAGAACGTTACGGAACCGCGCCTGCACACCTTGCGGCGGTATCCTAAGAGAGAGACACGAAGGGAAGAATATTGTGGAACAGTGTAAACGAGATCAGCACAAAGGAGAGCCAGTAAGAGTCGTGCCGAGAGAGAAAGGCAACATCTTACTGAGGCGCATAGTCGGTGGCCGGATCACCATAGGAGTAACTGACTTCAGGCCTTACTTCAAATTCCGCTGGACAGTTGATTATAGGTTGGCTGTCTACCTTCTACACCTACGAAGACATAAAGGGCAACATTGGGAGAGGGCGTCTCTAGGGTCCCGGAAGACCTCCAAGCCTTCCCATCAAACGGGTTGCGTCCTAGCCATAACATATGTGGGGGATGTTAGAAACTAGCAACATCTGGAACTAAAGAACGAGAGAGAGGGAGAGAAAGCTGTAGAGAATGAACGAACGAGAACAGCAGTTGTGAGGACTTTTCCGAATGCTCAGCAGGGTAGGACTACAACACACAGGTGCTATTGGTAGGCAACGATTTCCATCTGCGAGGGAAACTCTGGATGTGCCCATCGGACCGGCCGGTCTCTGGTAGCCCGGCTGAACGTGCTCTGGACTGAGTATATTGAAGCCTTCAGTAAAAAGGTAAAGAGACTGCAACCTTGTGTCCTCGTTATTGCCTGCACCTCACACCATCGCCATCCACCTTACTGGGAAGCCCTGGGGACATACTTCACCTGTGGGAAGGTATACCATCCGGCTGCCATTCCATCACCCCAGCGGACCCCACAGCAGCGTCGGTCACCCTGACCGAACACCACAGGTGGCGTCATGAACCCCTGACAGACTGTACTACCACCTTCATTGGACGCCCCTTAGCAGGGTCACGACCGGGTCCAGCCACCGTGACAACCGCAGAACCGAAGAAGAAGGGACCGGTACCGAGGGACTTGTGGCCCTGTGTTTGGGGGCGCTCCATATAACAGTCCTGGGCAAATTGCGGCACTCGGACCAGTCTGTGATAGCCAGACGCCCAAAAACACTGGTATGCAGGTCCCACCATATGGCCGACCTGCATCCATATTTCACTGGCATATGCATCTTTAGGATGCACATAGCGGTGAATATAAGAGGATGAACTGTGATAACATCAGGAGGGCATTAGGACCCTGCTGCTGCACGTCTGAGCTAAAAGATACTGTATCCTGAGGCTACAGAACTGTAAGGGTACCGTCACACTATACGATTTACCTACGATCACGACCAGCGATACGACCTGGCCGTGATCATAGGTAAATCGTAGTGTGGTCGCTGGGGATCTGTCACACAGACAGCTCTCCAGCGACCAACGATGCCGAGGTCCCTGGGTAACCAGGGTAAACATCGGGTTACTAAGCGCAGGGCCGCGCTTAGTAACCCGATGTTTACCCTGGTTACAAGCGTAAAACTAAAAAAAAACAAACAGCACATACTTACATTCTGGTGTCCGTCAGGTCCCTTGCCGTCTGCTTCCCGCACTCACTGACTGCCGGCCGTAAAGTGAAAGTGAAAGCACAGCCGCTGTGCTCTGCTTTCACTTTACGGCCGGCAGTCACAGTGCGGGAAGCAGACGGCAAGGGACCTGACGGACACCAGAATGTAAGTATGTGCTGTTTGTTTTTTTTTAGTTTTACGCTTGTAACCAGGGTAAACATCGGGTTACTAAGCGCGGCCCTGCGCTTAGTAACCCGATGTTTACCCTGGTTACAAGCGAACGCATCGCTGGATCGCATCACTAGATCGGTGTCACACACACCGATCTAGCGATGACAGCGGGAGATCCAGCGATGAAAGAAAGTTCTAAACGATCTGCTACGACGTACGATTCTCAGCAGGATCCCTGATCGCTGCTGCGTGTCAGACACAGTGATATCGTAACAATATCGCTCTAATGTCACGAATCGTACCGTCGTAGCGATCGAAATGGTATAGTGTGACGGTACCCTAAGTCCCCAGCGTGTAGGCTCGGCATTGGCCGACAAGATGCGGAGCTTTGTTTTTCTATAGCTGTTTTGGCTCCGAAAATCTTGGAACTGGCTGCAGCCGATGTAAGTTATATGCCTGAGTAGAGACTTCCCTCATGTTAACGGTACCATAATAATAGATACCCAGGTATCCTCAGATTAAGTGTTTTAGAGCTCCTGTTATATTTATAGGTATTGTATTGTGGGTTTTGATCTATTTACACTTAGTGTGCCATCCCAGGGGGTCCCATAATACCACCTCAGCTGATTTACTCCTGTTTTCTTAGTACCTGATTTGACCTTTTGGACCGGTAAATTTATTCTATATCTTAGTGTAACACACTCAAAAAGGGAACCTTGGAATTGGCATATTGATTTCAGCTCTGGCTGAGTGAGTGTATTCTATAAGGGGATTTCAGTCCGTATCTTTCAAATACTAAATCTCACCCCTACTGTTATTTTAGTAAAGACAATATTGAGGTTTCTGCATCAGTCACAGTTTGTGACCCACTGGAACTAATTAGGACCTTTGGTCATTACAGAGAAGCTGCAGCGCGTTGACTCTGTCCTGCTTCCTGCCAGCGCTCTCTCCCACACAGACAGCAGCGCCGTTGGATGATGTCATCATTCAGGAGCAGCTGTGCCAGAGAGAGGAAGGCGACGGAGACGCTGCACCAGAGCGGTGAGTGTGTGTGTGTTGTGTGTTGTGTGTGTAGCGCTGCAGGGAAGTGTGTACAGACGTAAATGATGTGGTCTGTCTGTGTGTGTAGGGGGAGGAGAGGGTAATGATGGGGCTGATGGGGAGAAGGAATGATGGGGTGATGAGGATGGTGGGGAAGAGGAAATGATGGAAGTGGTGGAATGGGCAAGGATGGGGATGATGGGGGAGTAAGAAATTATGGATGTGGTGGAAAGGACAGTAATGGGGGTGGGGGACAGAGAAGGCAATGATGGAGCTGGTGGAATTGGCAATGATGTTGTGGGGGGAGAATGCAATGGTGGGTGAGGAGGAAATGATGGAGGTGGTGGAAAGGGCAATAATGAGGGGTGGAGTGGGTGGAATGGGCAAGAATGGTGATGGTGGAAAGGACTCACTTTTTCTGTATCACACCATCATTAGTTACATAGTTTCCTCTTTTATTATATATAACATCCAGTGATGAGCGAACGTGTTCGCCTCTACTCGGTACTCGCCCGAGTATCACTATGCTCGGTGTACTCGGCGAGCACCGAGTATTTCTGAGATTATTCGGCGAGAGCTCAGGTCTCTGCCCTGCAATTCTGGCAATCTTTAGAGCGCCAATGACAATGCAGGGATTGGCTGCCATGCACTGTAATGCCACAGCCATCTTTGCTGTGGTATTGCAGTGATTGGTTTGGCCGCAGAGCATCAGCAGATTTATAAGAGACCTGGCGACGCCCTGATCGCCGCATTCTGCTCCAGACTTAGGTAGCGTAGGGAGAGCTGCTGCTGAGATAGGATCAGAATCGTCCTTTTAATAGTTAGTGTGGATCTGCTAGTGTGCAGTCCACAAATCCTGAGAAACCATCAGTCCTTTTTAGGGCTAATTCAGGGGTCCTGAGATTGCAGCGCTTGGTAGGCAGGGGAGTCAATGTGCACAGGCCTGCAGGCACTCTATGTGATTACATATATCTCATTGCATACCTCCAAAAGCTCCATTCCTGTCTACTGCTGCTTATTTTCTATATACCTAGCTGCAGTTATCTGTGGCAATTATTTTTTCTACATTTATTTGCTTGGTCACGCTGCAGTCTACAGCCAGGTCATTGTAATAGAAGAGCGTGCAAATCTTTGAATTTTTTTTTTTTTTTGTCCCAGGCATCAGATGTGAGTGCGTCAAAATATCTGTCCATTTTTTGGTGCTATCTAATATTTTGTAGTGTCTTACAACATTTTTCAACACCATTTTGCTGCCCCAAAAATCTGCAGGTAGCCCAAAAATATTTAGCTACAGTTGTTAGATTTATCACTGTGAGTTATACGCCACACGCATTGCATATCATTGTACAAAATATCTTTCAATTTTAGTACTCCTTTTTTTTGTGTCATAGCCAACTTGTTGACACAATTTTGGTGTGCCTAAAAAAATCAAGGCCACGTTTAGCTTAGTCTGTTATCTCAGGCTGACGGCTGGTGTATCTGTGGTGGAAAAATCTTTTATTGGCAGGCATACGTGGCATAGTTCTGTCTGCTAGCCTTGTTCTACTCATTTTTTATTGTTTTCAAAAATTACGAAAAACATAAAAAAATTAATACAGTCTTTTGTGTCAGGCTGAGGCCTGGTGTATCTGTAGCTGAAAAATCTTTTAATGCCAGGCATACGTTGCAGAATTCTGTCTGCTAGCCTTGCCCTACTCATTTTTTATTGTTTTCAAAAATTACCAAAAACATAAAAAGAAATATACAGTCTTTAATCTCGGGTTGAGGATGGTTCTATCTGTGGTGAAAAAGTATTTTATTAACAGGCATACGTTGCATAGTTCTGTCTGCTAGCCTTGTTCTACTCATTTTTTATAGTTTTCAAAAATCACAAAAAACATAAAAAAAATATACAGTCTGTTTTCTCAGGCTGATGACGGGGGTATCTGTGGAGGAAAAATCTTTTATTGGCAGGCATACGTTGCATAGTTCTGTCTGCTAGCCTTGTTCGACTAATTTTTTATTGTTTTCAGAAATTACCAACAAACATTAAAAAAATTAATACAGTCTGTTATGTCAGGCTGAGACCTGGTGTATCTGTGTTGAAAAATCTTTTATTGGCAGGCATATATTGCACAGTTCTGTCTGCTAGTCTTGTTCTACTCATTTTTTATTGTTTTCAAAAATTACCAACAAACATAAAAAAAATTATACAGTCTGTTATCTAAGGCTGAGGCCTGGTGTATCTGTAGTTGTAAAATCTTCGCATAGCAGGCATACTGACCACATATTATTTTTTCTATAAATAAATCCATTTGTATTGAGCTTTTCAAATAGTTCACTAGTCCATTTAAAATGGACAAGGCAAGGGGCAAGGGACAGGGAAGTGGTCGTGATGCTGATGGTGCATGCAGAGGACGAGGCCGTGGCCAAGCTGAAAGTGGGCCACAGCAAAGAGCCACATCTTCGCACTCGACCTTTCTGTCCCAGTTTCTAGGGGACCGCAGCACACCACTATTGAAGCCAGAGCAGTGTGAAACAGTTGTTGGTAGCGGATAATGCTTCCAGTCACTTAGCCACCACCACCACCACCATGTCTTCCACACAGTTAAGTCTGAGTAGCTGTAAGTGTGGACCAAATATTCCTCACCCTGATCCTCCTTCCTCCCATCATGCCGAGTGCCCTGAGACAACTGATCCCACACTTGGACACTCCAAAGAGCTGCTCAGTTTTCCCTTTAAAGATTCAGGACTCTCGGCCAGTCAACTTGAAGTGGGGCCAGATGAGATCACATGTAGCCATGTCCAAAGCTTTGAACAGCCACGGTCACATGAAGGCGATTGTGGGAAAGTGTCACAAGAGGTAGACTCTGATGAGACACAATTGCCAGAAAGTCAGGAGGAGGAGCAGGATGCGAATGTGGAAGATGAGGTGGTGGGTAACATAGTGACTGACACAACCTGGCAGGAGTGTCATGATCCAGTTCTGAGATTATGTTCAGCTCTCTTGTCTCTGGACTGGTCATGTGGGAGTTAATCCTCTCTGCCTCACCCTGGAGCTGGCTGTGCTATTTAAGTCCTCTGCAGCCTGGGGGCCAGTGTCAGCTATAGTTCATGCTACACTGTTTGAGCTCCTGACCTGATCCGTTATAGTGTTCCTGTTTGCCTCTGACTGCCTGCACCCGTTTATGACTTGTTCTGACCTCTGGCCTGTACCCCGACTCCGTCTCCGTCTCACGTTTTGGTTACCACGTTCCCGGTAGGTTCTGACGTCTTGCTTGTCCCCGACGATTCTCTGCTCGCCCCTTCTGCACCGCGCCGCTATCTCCGTGTATGACCTTGGCTTGTTTCATGTCCCTTTCATTACCTGTGACACCTGTGTTGTTGCTCAGTTTTGCTGCGCTGTGTGTGCAGCCTCCTTTCCTTAGCCAGCACCCCCTGGTGGAGGTTGCTCTATATTGCACTGCAGCAGCACATTACATTATAGCTGAACCTGACATTTAAAGGGGATTTTGCTATTTTTTTTTCTCTGGTCATGGATCCGCTTTGCAACCTGGCGGATCAAGTGTCCAGTTTGACACAGATGGTGTGGGAATTTTTGGTGGAACATCGGGCCCTTGTCACGTCTCATGCTCTCTTACAAAAAGAACTGACAGAGACTGTTCTGACCATGTAGGGAACCACCCCCCTTGCTGTTAGTCAACCTGGTGAGTTTGTAGATGTTGCTTTGCATTCTGCCGAACCCTTGGTTCAGCTTCCTGACACTTTTTCTGGAGAAAAAGATAAATTTCACCTGTTCAGGGAAAGCTGTAAGTTATTGTTTTCCCTTAGACCTCTATCGTCTGGGAATGAGACTCAGCGGGTAGGGGTTATTATTTCCTTACTTAGGCAGGGTTCTCAATCTTGGGCTTTCTCACTGCCCCTCACTGCTCCTGAACGCATGTCAGTAGATAGGTTCTTTGAGGCCCTAGGACTTATCTATGATGAACCGGACCGTGTCAGGTTGGCAGAGGACACTATTATGGGTCTGGATCAGGGGGAGCGCTCAGCTGAGTGGTACAGCTCTGAGTTCCGCCGATGGTCCACTGAGGTGTCCTGGGATGACTCCGCGCTTAGATGTCTGTTCAGGAGTGGACTGGCGGATTACCTGAAGGACGCTCTGGCCTTTCATCCACCTCCCAGCTCATTGGAGGAGACCATGACTCAAGCTATCCGCATGGATCGGAGGCTGAGGGAGAGAGGTATTTCACAGCGAAAGGGTCCGTTTTTTCCTGCTGGTCCTGTTTCTTCCCCATCTGAACCTATGGAGGTGGGAGTCGCCAATCTCAAGGAGAAGGAGAGGAGACGACGGTTTGAAGCTAAGTTGTGTTTCTACTGTGGAGATCCTGGACATTGGAAAAAAGACTGCTCCTCCTGTCCACCAACCTACAAGCAGCTGAGTCTGGGTGATTGTCGTGGTAGTCACCCCGACTCTCAGGTACCTTTTTTGGCATTTTCAAAAATTTTGTTGGAAGTGGAACTTTGTTGTGGGAGTGGCTCCGTGTCCACTTCTGCCTTCGCGGATAGCGGGTCGTCCATGAACTTTATTAACTCTGACTTGGTGTCCAGGTGTAAGTTAGGGACAGTTAGGCTGGAGACTCCTATTCATGTTGTTGCCATTGACAAAACACCACTGGCTAAGAATGTCATCAAAATGATTTCTGAAGAGTTTCTCCTTAAAGTGAGTGCTTTACACCAAGAACGTATTTCATGTTTTGTTATGGACAATCTGCCTGCAGGACTGGTGTTGGGGCTTCCCTGGTTGCAATTACATAATCCTGTTATAAACTGGGAATCCCGGGACATTGTTAAATGGGGTCCCAATTGTTCTAAGAAATGTCTTGCTTCTGTATCTGTGTCATCCGTTAGTCTGGAGGGTATTCCGGAGTACCTGAAGGACTTTGAGGATGTGTTCTCCGAAAAGGAGGCTGAGGTTCTGCTACCACACCGCCCATTCGATTGTGCTGTTGATCTTGTTCCTGGTGCCAAATTGCCCAAAGCCCGTCTGTACAATCTCTCCGCCCCTGAGCGGGCTGCCATGAAGGAGTATATCTCCGATAGTCTCCGCAAAGGGCACATTCGGCCATCTGTCTCTCCTGTGGCTGCGGGGTTCTTTTTCGTGAAGAAAAAGGATGGTGGTTTACGCCCATGCCTCGATTTTCGAGAACTTAATAAAATCACCATAAGAAATACTTATCCTCTCCCACTGATCCCCGATTTGTATAACCAATTGTCGGGGGCCAGGTGGTTCTCTAAGTTGGACCTCAGGGGGGCATATAATCTCATCCGTATGCGGGAGGGAGATGAGTGGAAAACTGCTTTTCTCACCTCTGAAGGTTTGTTTGAGAATTTGGTTATGCCCTTTGGCCTGACTAACGCACCAGCTGTGTTTCAGAATTTCATGAATCATGTTTTCACAGATTTTATTGGGCGTTTTATGGTAATTTATTTGGATGACATCCTCATATATTCTTCCGACAAACAGAGTCACATGGACCACCTCCGTGCAGTTCTTCTGAGGCTTAGGAAGAACTCACTATTTGCTAAACCAGAGAAATGTACATTTTTTGCTCAGGAATTATCCTTTCTAGGGGTCATTTTGTCCGCTAAGGGGTTTCGTATGGACCCTAGGAAGGTACAGGCTATTGTGGATTGGGTGCAACCCAGAGATCTCAAGGGTCTTCAGCGTTTTCTGGGTTTCGCTAATTATTATAGAAAATTCATTAAGGGGTTTTCTCAGGTGGTCAAACCCCTCACAGATTTAACTCGTAAGGGGGAAGATCTCAAAAACTGGTGAACTGCAGCTTTGGGGGCGTTTTCTTCTTTAAAGAATCGTCGGGGACAAGCAAGACATCAGAACCTACCGGGAACGTGGTAACCAAAAAGTGAGTCGGAGACGGAGTCGGGGTACAGGCCAGAGGTCAGAACAAGTCATAAACGGGTGCAGGCAGTCAGAGGCAAACAGGAACACTATAACGGATCAGGTCAGGAGCTCAAACAGTGTAGCATGAACTATAGCTGACACTGGCCCCCAGGCTGCAGAGGACTTAAATAGCACAGCCAGCTACAGGGTGAGGCAGAGAGGATTAACTCCCACATGACCAGTCCAGAGACAAGAGAGCTGAACATAATCTCAGAACTGGATCATGACAAGGAGGACATGCAGAGCGAGGACAGCAGCACACATGGGGAAGGAGGCATATCACCCCAACAGGCAGGAAGAAGCAGTGTGGTGGCCACAGACAGAAGGTGTGCATCCGTTTCCCGTAGCACCAACATGAGGGAAGTTGCCATTCCAACTGTTAGATCTTCCCGAGTCTGGTCATTTTTTAAAGACTCTGCCAATAACCCCAAACAGGCCATTTGCAGCACCTGCCATTGCCGCATCATCAGGGATAGCAAAACTACCAGCCTGACCACCACCAGCATGATCAAGCACATGGCAGCAAAGCACCCGACTTTGTCGGCCGAACCCCAGGCTCCATGAGCACTGTCTGCAGGTGACACCACTGCTTCTTCCACTGTTTTGCATAGAACCAATCCCCAGTCCACCGTGCATGTGAAGATGCCTCTGGCCCTGCACCTGTTGTTACCCACAGTCAAGCAGCACCATCATCAAACCCGTCCACATTCTTGTCCTAGCACAGCCTTCAGCTGTCTATACCCCAGTCATTGGAACGCAAGCAGAAATACTCAGCCAACTCCCCACAGGCCACAGTAGTAAATTCTAACATTTCTCATCTGCTTGCACTTGAAATGCTGCCTTTTAGGCTTGTTGAGATGGAAATTTTCTGCAACCTGATGGCAGAGGCCGTCCCAAGGTACTCGGTCCCCAGTCGCCACTATTTCATCCTGTGTGCCGTACTGGCATTACACAAGCATGTGTCTCACAACATTACCCGTGCCCTTAACAATGTTTTACTGGGAAAGTCCACCTAACCATGGACACGTGGACAAGTGCTTGTGTGCAGAGACAGTACATCTCACTGATGGCACACTAGGTTAACATAGTGGAAGCCGGGACCCAGTCAAACCTTGGGATGGAACACTTCCTCTCCATGCCAAAGATAGTGGGCCCTACGTCAATCAGTGTTGCCCCCACAGTGTGCAGCTCCTGCACCTCCTCCTCCTGCTTTTCAGCCTCTATCTCTGAAATGAACACACCAGTCAGAAGCTGGAAGCACTGCCTCAGCCAAGTGGCAACAGGCTGTACTGAAGCTAATCTGCATAGGTGACAAACAGCACAATGCTGAAGAGTTGTGGACAGCGCTGAAAAATCAGTCAGATATTTCGATGACACTGCTGAACCTACAGATAGGCATGGTTGTGTGTGATAATGGACGCAACCTGGTTGCGGCTCTGTGGCAAGGTGAGCTCACACACTTACCTGTTATGACCTGGTGGTCAGGACAATAATGGACCTGGTGGTTAAGAGCACACGGAATGACCTGATAGTTACTGATAATAAAGGACGAGCTCTGGGACGTGGGAACTCTGCTGACCGCAATCCCTAATCCTATCAAACACACTAGAAATAGCCGTGGATTGCGCCTAACGCTCCCTATGCAACTCGGCACAGCCTAAGGAACTAGCTAGCCCTGAAGATAGAAAAATAAAACCTACCTTGCCTCAGAGAAATTCCCCAAAGGAAAAAGCAGCCCCCCACATACAGTGGGGCAAAAAAGTATTTAGTCAGTCAGCAATAGTGCAAGTTCCACCACTTAAAAAGATGAGAGGCGTCTGTAATTTACATCATAGGTAGACCTCAACTATGGGAGACAAACTGAGAAAAAAAAATCCAGAAAATCACATTGTCTGTTTTTTTAACATTTTATTTGCATATTATGGTGGAAAATAAGTATTTGGTCAGAAACAAACAATCAAGATTTCTGGCTCTCACAGACCTGTAACTTCTTCTTTAAGAGTCTCCTCTTTCCTCCACTCATTACCTGTAGTAATGGCACCTGTTTAAACTTGTTATCAGTATAAAAAGACACCTGTGCACACCCTCAAACAGTCTGACTCCAAACTCCACTATGGTGAAGACCAAAGAGCTGTCAAAGGACACCAGAAACAAAACTGTAGCCCTGCACCAGGCTGGGAAGACTGAATCTGCAATAGCCAACCAGCTTGGAGTGAAGAAATCAACAGTGGGAGCAATAATTAGAAAATGGAAGACATACAAGACCACTGATAATCTCCCTCGATCTGGGGCTCCACGCAAAATCCCACCCCGTGGGGTCAGAATGATCACAAGAACGGTGAGCAAAAATCCCAGAACCACGCGGGGGGACCTAGTGAATGAACTGCAGAGAGCTGGGACCAATGTAACAAGGCCTACCATAAGTAACACACTACGCCACCATGGACTCAGATCCTGCAGTGCCAGACGTGTCCCACTGCTTAAGCCAGTACATGTCCGGGCCCGTCTGAAGTTTGCTAGAGAGCATTTGGATGATCCAGAGGAGTTTAGGGAGAATGTCCTATGGTCTGATGAAACCAAACTGGAACTGTTTGGTAGAAACACAACTTGTCGTGTTTGGAGGAAAAAGAATACTGAGTTGCATCCATCAAACACCATACCTACTGTAAAGCATGGTGGTGGAAACATCATGCTTTGGGGCTGTTTCTCTGCAAAGGGGCCAGGACGACTGATCCGGGTACATGAAAGAATGAATGGGGCCATGTATCGTGAGATTTTGAGTGCAAACCTCCTTCCATCAGCAAGGGCATTGAAGATGAAACGTGGCTGGGTCTTTCAACATGACAATGATCCAAAGCACACCGCCAGGGCAACGAAGGAGTGGCTTCGTAAGAAGCATTTCAAGGTCCTGGAGTGGCCTAGCCAGTCTCCAGATCTCAACCCTATAGAAAACCTTTGGAGGGAGTTGAAAGTCCGTGTTGCCAAGCGAAAAGCCAAAAACATCACTGCTCTAGAGGAGATCTGCATGGAGGAATGGGCCAACATACCAACAACAGTGTGTGGCAACCTTGTGAAGACTTACAGAAAACGTTTGACCTCTGTCATTGCCAACAAAGGATATATTACAAAGTATTGAGATGAATTTTTGTTTCTGACCAAATACTTATTTTCCACCATAATATGCAAATAAAATGTTAAAAAAACAGACAATGTGATTTTCTGGATTTTTTTTTCTCAGTTTGTCTCCCATAGTTGAGGTCTACCTATGATGTAAATTACAGACGCCGCTCATCTTTTTAAGTGGTGGAACTTGCACTATTGCTGACTGACTAAATACTTTTTTGCCCCACTGTATAATGACTGTGAGTAAAGATGAAAATACAAACACAGAGATGAAATAGATTTAGCAAAGTGAGGCCCGACTTACTGAACAGACCGAGGATAGGAAAGGTTACTTTGCGGTCAGCACAAAAACCTACAAAAAGACCACGCAGAGGGCGCAAAAAGACCCTCCGCACTGACTCACGGTGCGGAGGCGCTCCCTCTGCGTCCCAGAGCTTCCAGCAAGCAAGACAACAATAAAAATAGCAAGCTGGACAGAAATATAGCAAACCAAAGAAATACAAGCTGGAACTTAGCTTCTGCTGGGAAGACAGGTCACAAGAACGATCCAGGAGTGAACTAGACCAATACTGGAACATTGACAGGTGGCATGGAGCAAAGATTTAAGTGGAGTTAAATAGAGCAGCAGCTAACGAATTAACCTCGTCACCTGTGGAAGGAAACTCAGAAACACCCACCAGAGGAAGTCCATGGACAGAACCAGCCGAAGTACCATTCATGACCACAGGAGGGAGCCCGACAACAGAATTCACAACACTTACCTTGCCTGGCCCATGTGCTTAACCTCGTAGTTCAATATTTTCTGAAAAGCTACATGGAGCTGCCAGATCTGCTAGTGTAAGTAGGCCATCTGTCTCCCCATTTTAGAAAGTCAGCTACAGCTTCAGCCGCCCTTGCTGTGCTTCAGCAATATTTGCAGCTTCCGGCTCACCGACTGGTGTGTGATGTACTCACGCATTGGAACTCCACACTGCATTTGTTGGAAAGGATTTGTGAGCAGAATAGGGCAGTTGTTGACTACCAGTATCAACAAGGCCATCGAAATTCAGTTCAAACTCGACACATAATACCTCAGGATTGGATATGGATGTCAGACATATGGACTGTACCATCCTCCAAAACTTTGAGGACGGCATTAAGATGGTGAGCAGCGATGACGCCATAATTAGCGCCACCATCCCGCTTCTCTGCATTCTGAAAACCTCTCTTCTCACAATTAAAGAGGATGCATTGCAGGCAGAGCACGGGGACATGGAGCAAGGAACCATACAGGGTGATTACACTCAGCACAGCCTCATGTATTCCCAATGTGGATTGGTAGACAATGAGGAGGAGGAGGAAGAACAGGAGGCTCTGTAGATGGTACTACAAGCACAGCTGTCATACCGTCTGTCCAGCGGGGATGGCCTGAGGACAGGGAGGAGGAGGATGAGGATGAAGAGAACAGCATGGTTAGTTGCCTTGTTGGTGAGGACACGGAAGTGTTGCCTGTTTGCAGCCTGGCACGCATGGCTGACTTTACGTTGCGGTGCGTTTCACGTGACCCTCGCATTATTAAAATTTTTGGTGACACTCATTCCTGGTTGGTGACACTTCTAGACTCACGCTACAAGGAGAACTTTCAATCTCTTCTTCCAGAAGCAGACAGGTGTACTAAAATGCTGAAGTACCACAGTGCCTTTTAGTGGAGTTATTTAAAAAATTCCTATCTGAGAACGCTGGCAGCAAATGTCAGAGTTTGTTATACAACCAAGGAGTCCAAGCGAGAGAGACAGAAGTACAATCCAGCTCAGGTAGGTGAACAATGGCCAAGTTCTGGGACAGTTTTATCAGACCCTCCCATCATGCCGGCACAGAGGCAAGGGCTGCTGTCACAAGAAGTGCAATGTTTGGGAAGATGCTGAGGGAGTACCTTGCAGATCGCACAAACATCCTCCGGGATTCCTCTGTGCCTTTTAATGATTGGGTATCCAAGCTGGAAATGTGGCATGAACTGGCTGTTTACGCCTTGGAGGTCCTGGCCTGCCCTGCTGCTAGCATTCTGTCGGAGCGGGTTTTTAGTGCCACTGGTGGAATTATTACAGATAAGCGCAGCTGCCTATCTACTGGAAAGGATGTACCTTAACATATTTCCCAGCAAAATCCATTTTGGTTTCATTTTTGTATGTTTTTTGGTGCACCTGTAAAAATAGCGTGAAATTCTGACAACATTGCTTACTGCTGTGACCTAGGAGTCAGAAATGCTTCCAGGGGCAGATCCCTGTGTCATTTGAGCAGTGTTTCCATAATTTTCAGATGTTTTTAGACCTTAAAAATATCCCCGGGGGGATCGCGGTAAAAATACTCGGGTCTCACTTAGACTTACATTGGGCTCGTTGATCGGGTCGAGTACCCGAGTGTTCCAATTTGTTCGACCCGAGCAACGAGCACCCAAGCATTTTAGTGCTCACTCATCACTATTGAAATTACTAATACTGACCTACAAGGCCATCTATAACCTGTCTCCTACATATATCTCTGAACTATTCTCCCGTTCTCTTCCCTCACGTAATCTCCGGTCCTCCCATGACCTCCTTCTCTCCTCCACACTTATTCACTCCTCATGTCTTCAAGAGTTCTCCCGAATATCCCCCATCCTCTGAAATTCTTTGCCCCAACACGTCCAACTATCAACCACATTCGGATCCTTCAGATGGAACCTGAAAACCCACTTCTTCAAGAAAGCCTACAGCCTGCACTGACCCCGCTGCCTCCTCATCACTACCGGAGCTTCTGCCTCACCAACACCAGATCTGCTGCAACCCCCCAACCTACTGTCTCCTTCCCCACCATCCGGTAGAATTTAAGCCCGCAAGGGCAGGGTCCTCGCCCCTCTGTATCAGTCTGTAATTGTTAGTTTGCTTACTGTAAGTGATATCTGTAATTTGTATGTAACCTCTTCACATGTACAGCACCATGGAATCAATGGTGCTATATAAATAATAATAATAATAATAATAATAATAATAATAATAATAATAGCTGCTTGCAGACATCCTGTGTCCACAGAAAGAGACAGAACTGCAATTAATAATGTTGCCCAGAAGGTGGCAGCAAAAGACCAACAGTGAGGCAAACTAGCAAAGTGATAGACAGGGCTGCAATAATGAAATTCACCAGCAAGTAACATCAAAGATTCATCCATTTTCCACACATCTCTATCCTGTTGCGTAGACAGAGTCCAACAAGAAATAAGCGAGAAACTGCAATTTTTTAGACACAAAATAGCATATCTATCAATGTGTCTCAGCATTACAAATGAAGAGCAAAAACTACAATGCAATAACCAGAGGTAGACCCAAGATTCTAATATGATCATAACTTGCCAACATTCTTTGTGCAGTAACGAAGCCGGAGACTCAGGAAAATATTTACCTTTTACTGACATGACTAAAGAAAGGAGGGAAATAAAGGTGGGACACAAAAACTCCAACAACAGTGAGGAACAGATACACACTTGCTCTTTCAGTCAGAACAATCAAAGCTGTGACTTGCAGATACAGGCACACTGTGTCTCTTAGCCATCGGCACACCCGTTACTGATGGTTTTCCTGAAGCCAACTCTTGTGGCGACTGCAATGCTGGCGTCTTTCACTCTATACTGTGAAGCTTAGAGAGAGAGTGGTTTCCTAAAAAATCAGCAAATATTTAACGTGTGCACAGACAGATTACATGTAGAGATAAGCGAGTATTTAATTGTTCAGTTCGGCTCACGATCGCCGAATTTGCAATATTCGCCAATTTAAAATACCAAAAAAGGGGCCATAAATTAAACAAGCTCAACCATAAATATAGATAGAGAAAACAAAAGAAAATGGACACAGAGAAGTAATAGATGGTAAAATATCACAATTTTATTAACAAATGCCTAAAACCAAAAATATATATAGACGTATCAGACACACAAAAGTGAAAGACGACACCCTAGTGCCACGTCAGAGCAGGAGGTATAAAGGATATTGCACCAATGTATAGATATGTAAGATCTAGTACATTTAATACCGTATAGTCCTGTATAATGGCTAGTTGGTCAAATAGAGTCCTAAATTAGCATAATTCCAGTGCCAAAGAGAATGTTTTAACTCACTGGCCCCCCGAAGAAGCATTAAGCGAAACGCGCGTTGGGGTCCCTTCTCACCCACGTCTACAGCAGCAGGTTGGTTGTAGTAACCTTTTCTTCCCTGCAAAAACTTTTTTGTTACCTTTTTCGTGTGTTGATGCATCATTACATGTAATTTGGGGAGTTTCTCTGGTTATTTGGTACTTATACCAGCATACCTTTACATGCATTGCGGTGGATGGGAGTATTCATTAGCCGCTCCTGCGCTGTAAATAAATAATTTAAGAAAAACCTGGCATGGGTTCCCCTGTATTTTTGATAACCAGCCAGACAAAACTCACAGCTAGGGGCTGCAATTCTCAGCTCTCAGCTTCACCAAGTTTGGTTATCAAGAATAGAGGGGTCCCCATGCCGTATTTTTAAATATTTAACCCCTTAACGACCGCCGATATGCCTTTTAACGGCGGCAGTTAAGGGTACTTAAACCACAGCGCCGTTAATTAACGGCGCTGTGATAAAATGTAAATAGCGCCCCCCAGAGTCCGATTTTCTCTGGGGTCTCGGCTGCCGGGGGTAGCCGAGACCCCAGAGAACATGATTTGGGTTTTTTTTTACCGACCCTGCTTTTGCGATCGCCGGTAATTAACCGTTTACCGGTGATCGCAAAAAAAACCAATGCGATTTCCCTTTTAATTTCTCTGTCCTCCGATGTGATCGCACATCAGAGGACAGAGAAAAGGGGTCCCAGGTAGCCCCCCGATACTCACCTGTCTCCCCCCGTGCTCCTCATGGCTCTCGATGGGCGCCGCCACCTTTTTCTGGCAAAAAAAATGGCGGGCACATGCGCAGTGCGCCCGCCGGCCGGCATCGGGAGGATCTTTGGAGTCTCGGCTGCCGGGGGTAGCCGAGACCCCAAAGAATATGATTGGGTCGGTTTTACCGACCCCTGTTTTGCGATCGCCGGTAATTAACTGTTTACCGGCGACCGCAAAAAAAAAAAGCAATGTGTAATTCTCTGTCCTCTGATGTGATCTCACATCAGAGGACAGAGAAATAGGGAGATTCGGGGACCCTATCATACTTACCGGTGTCCCTGGGTCCTCCTGCATCCTCTCCTGCCCGCCGGCGTCTTCATGGGGAAAGAAAATGGCGGGCGCATGCGCAGTGCGCCCGCCATCTGTCGCCATCTGCCGGCCGGCAGGAGAAGAGCAGGTGGGGCTAAAATTAGGGTTAGGGCTAGGGTTAGGGTTAAGGTTAGGGCTAGGGTTAGGGTTAGGGTTAGGGCTAGAGTTAGGGCTAGGGTTAGGGTTAGGGCTAGGGTTAGGGTTGGGGCTAAATTTAGGGTTAGGGTTGGGGCTAAATTTAGGGTTAGGGTTGGGGCTAAATTAAGGGTTAGGGTTCTTTCACACTTACATCGGTA